>NC_140591.1:605650138-607117013 GCF_964204655.1 Triturus cristatus | reverse complement strand
GCTGCCCACGGAGCATGCCTGCCCATGCACACCCAGGCCTCACTCCTCACCTTCTGCCACCGGCGTGTAGACTGGATGTCCCACCACGTGCCGTTCCAAGCCACAAGCCCGGGGCCCACGGACATTGGACCCTCCACACCATGCAGCCACGCTCCGCAGGCCAACAGGTCTCATGTTTGGTTTTGGGTCCTGAATACTCCATGGCATAGGACATACTAGTGCACCCGGCAACATCGCAGGCTGCACACCCACTCAGTTTTGATTTGTTCAGCATTACGTACATCAATTGTGTGTCTTTTGCACACTCGATCAGCCCAATGGGTGCCACTAAGTCTGTGACCCAGAAGCGAGGCCACGTGGCGGTAGGCCCGCACTGCCCGCTGGCTCTGGCCTACACTGCGGTCCAGCAGGGCAGACGAAACCTGAGTTGCCCGGACAGCCGGGACGGGGCATCATCGCAGGGTGCCCACCCGCTCAGCAGCTCAAGGTACCACTGACTCAGTGCAACCAAAGTCACCATCCCGTGGCGAGGTGCCTGTGCCGGCCACAATGTGCCGGGTACGACTAACCCTATGCAACCCCAGTCAGTGCCATGTGGTGGTCAGCAAGTGCCGTACGCAGGCCTGGGTTCCCACTAACCCTGTGCGCAACAAAACTCTTGTGCCCTTCATGATTGTGAACCATGGCGTCTGTCATCCAGTCACCACAGGCAGAGGAGAATGTGACGTCGTCGGCCCCTTATGTTGGCGGAGTCACATGGCCTGTGACACCTGTGCGGGATGGGTGCACTGTGCGTGCAAACCTGCCCACAGGGAGTGGCTGTGACATGCTGACAACTAGACCAGTGACCTGCACACCACCAGTGAGTTCGCCTGCGACAGGGAGCAATGAGGGCCCCCATCAGAGCGTAAGCAGAGTGGTCTGGCCTGCCGTACGCCGGACTAGCGCAGGGCTTGCAGCAATGACTCGTGGGCTCTGGACGTGGTTCAGTCCATGTCCGGACCAGGAAGTGAGTGATGCGTGTGTCCCTGTTGTAGTGTCCATGGGACCCGGTACACAAAATGCAATGTAGCACCCTCTGACTGGCATCCCACAGGATGAGCATCATTGACGCAAGGGAAATCACTGCCCCTACATTCATCCACACATGCATACATGACTGATGAAAGACATGACACAGCAGTGCGTCAATGGATGTTTATTGCACATCCAGTGCAGTTAAGCAGCGGGAGCGGTTCAGGGCAATGGCCAGCACACTACACAATATGGGCCTGTGGACGTCCAGCCAGAGTCCATCCGGGGATGACAAGTCCTGCTGAAGGGAAGGGTACAGTCCGCAGCCTGGTCGCTGTGTCATTGGCAGTCCATGTCACTGGCCAAGGTGAGTGCATCAGAGTGTATCATGGGTCAGTGGAAGGTCATGAGGCCATGTGCGGGACCCAGCAGAAACAGGCCAGGTGGCGGTAATGAATGCTAGAGCCTGGTCCTTCTGATCGCAGTCCCATCCACGTCCTCGTCCTCGGGTGTGTGCCCTGCCCCACCTGTGGGTGTTGCAGAACCGGCTGCTGCACTGTGTGCCACTGACACATCAGGGGACTGGGTGGATACGTCTGCCACACTGTGTGCCGCTGACCCATCAGGGGCCTGAGTGGATCCGGATGCCGCACTGGGTGGCACTGACACACCAGGGGAGGGGATGTGGATGGTGTGGGGGCAGCAGCATTCATCAGCGCCACGTCTGTGGCGGCAATGCCATGGTGGAGGTCTGTAGGGCATGATAGATCCCAGCTACATTTCTATGATGTGCAGCGGTGGCTGCCATCCTTTCTGCCTCCATCTGCACCATGTCCTCCATGAGCCTCCGTATGTGTGCCAGCTCACAGCTGGCATCACTGGAGCCACTCTGAGCGGAAAGCTGTTCTTCTCTCCGCGTCATGACTCCAGCGATGTCAGTCAGGGCTCGTTGGAGACCATCGGACGTACATAGACACCCAAGAATGGCGTCCAGTTTGGCAGCCATGATGCCGAAGCCTATACGCACCTGCCCAGCCGTCTCCATCTGGCACTCCAGCACATGGCGTTGGAAGGCCATGTGTTGTTCCTGGAGGTCTTGGAAGGGTGCTGGGCTGTGGGGGCCTCCTGCTGGGTGGTTTGGGTGGTGGGTGAGGTCTCATCGATGTAGCTGGACTGCCCTGAGCCTGGAGGTGAGTGGCGGATGAGGTCAATGATGTCTTGGATGGTTTGGGTGTCGATGCTGGCGTTGTCCTCCTCATCATCCGTGAAGAGTGGCTGGGACTGCTCTGCAGGAGGTGTTGACGGTGCCCCTGCGAGGTGAAGGGGAGATGGTGTATTACAATGTGTCCACATGTGTGTAGACGCATGGTACAGGTTGACATTCAGACAGCATGGCATTGTACTTTGTGACAGTCTGTAGATCTGGGCGATGACCCAGAGTCATTGTGGGTGTGCACTGTGCTCTGCTTGATTGTGCATGTGTGCCAGTGTGCCCATCTCCACCTGTACCCCAGTACCTGGTGGTCACTCACCCTTTTGCGGTTGTGTTGTGTCCTGTCGATCAGTGTCCAGTCCGCTGACTCCGGCCACAGTCTCCACACTGATGACTGTCGACACCAGCTCCTCCATCTCATCCAGCTCCAGCTGTGGTGCTGGGCCCCCACCTCCGGTCTGCATTGCTGCCTTCTGTTTGGCAGAGAGTTTCTCCTTGGTCTTCCGCTTGATGTCATTCCATCGCCTCTTGACCTCATCCATTGTCCGATTGTGCTCTCCGATGGCATTCACCTTGTCGACGATGTTCCGCCAAATTGCAGTTTTGGTGCCCAGTGACACGTTGGAGGTGACGAAGAGTTGTTGCTGGTGTTCCATCACCTCCGTGACTATGATCCTGTTCGCCTGCGGACTGAACTTGGGCTTCCTCGTCATTTTGTCCTTGCCCTTCCCTGTCCCCGTGGTCCCAGGCTGGTCATCCGGGGTGCTTGTGGGGTTGCGCTCGTCCTCTGCACCTGCTCCGGCTGCATCCATGGTGCTTGGATGTAGGTCAGTTTTCATGTGGGTGTTTTTTCTGCTTAAATGGAAATTTTTCCCACCTGCCAGGTGTGTGTTGCAGGCCTGGCGCTGCTTATCGCTGATTTCCTCATCGTGCTTTGGCCCATTGCAGGTTTTTTGGTGTTGTGGTTTGTGTTTTTATCTCCATCAAGGTGGTTTTATCGCAGACATTGTCCGCGGTTTTGGCAGACTATCGCATGCTACTGCCTTGTTGTGAATCCCACTTTGTCACAATGTTATTTTCCCGCGATGGGCTGCGATATTGAAAGTTGCGTTACGCTACTCTTGTGGTAGTTATCACACGTTCTTGCGAATATACCCCTCAGTGTTTTACAATATCTTTGATTGTTGTAAAACTCATTTTTAATGTATTCAGTATCAATAGCAGTTTATTTATTGTTGTTCATTTTTTACATGTAGGTGTATGCTATGGAGTCTAGGTAGTCTAAGTTCTATCAATCAATCAATCAATCAATCAATCAATCATTTGTAAAGTGCACTACATACCCGCGAGGGTCTCAAGGTGCGGGGGGTGCTACTGATCGAACAGCCAGGTCTTGAGTATCCTCCTGAAGGTTAGCAGGTCTTGGGTCTGTCGTAGGCTCAGTGGGAGGGTGTTCTATGTCTTGGCGACGAGGTGGGAGAAGGATCTCCCGCCGGTGGTTGTTCTTCAGAAGCGCGGGATGGTGGCGAGTGAGAGGTCGGCGGAGTGTAACTGGCAGTTGGGGATGTAGAAGGAGAGCCGTCTTTTGAGGTAGGCTGGTCATGGGCACTGAAGGGGTTAATGATAACAGTCGCTGGGAAGGCGTGAGGTTGGTTTCTGACGATAGGGGTGGATATCCTTCCCTTATTAGTGTTCCGCGTGGTCAGAGCGGACCAATTTCCTTGAGCCCTATGCCCATTAAAAACTCTAACCCCCGGTTATGTTCAATTGTTAGCTGGAATGTAGCAGGTCTCTTATCCAAGGACGCCTGCTTGGGTTGGCTGGAGTTTATTAATGCTTTTAACATTATTTGTTTTCAAGAGACCTGGTGTACGGATCTAATCAATTATAATGGGTTCATTTCATATAAATTACCAGCTGTGGCATCCCCCTTGGGTAGGGCAAAGGGTGGGCTCCTGGTTCTGATTTCAGTGGATGTTCCCATTATTGTCAAAAAACATGTATTGGTTGGGGTCCATTCCCAGATTCTATGGCTTTATCAGGAGCATGGGAGAAATATTATTTTAATAAACTTCTATAATAATGTATTTGATAATACCAGGCACCAGGTAGTGTTAGCCCTTGAGACCGCTTTGGCTGACATCATAATGGAGTTTGATATTGATTTTGATTATATTTGGGTGGGAGATTTCAATACTGCTGTTTGTCCCCTTTCCTCCCAAAGGGTCTGTGGATCTATTGATAGTTTAGGAGTTGATGTTCCCCATTTCCCACATACCAACTATGGAGATGCTCTGAATAAAATCCTGACCACTTACGACCTGGAAATTTTGGTTAACGCGAAAAATGCCTCTGGAGATATAATCCCTACCTTTAGGGGAAGGAATGCAAATACTGTAATTGATTTTATTTGCATATCCTCTAGTCTTAGTTCATGGTGTCTGACCCCTGTGGTCGTGGAAAATGCGCTCAGCGATCACAATTGTATCACCATTGAGACATTTCTCTGGAAGGAGAAGCATGGTACTAATATTCGTACCATTGCCAATATTGAACCGCATCGACCAAATGGAACTAGAATTAGATGGAAAGGGGATAAAGCGGAGCTCGTGTCAAATTCCATTGTCTCAAGTTGTTTGGTAGAAATTACTACCATTTTAGAAAGTGAGGAGGTTACCGACCAAGTTGTGCATAATTTTATTAATATTAATCACTTTATAGATAATAAATTTACCAAACATGGAAAGGCCAAGTTATTTAAACAAAAGGGGTGGTTTGACCATGCTAGTACCATTGCATTAAAGGGGCTCAAAGTCGCTTTGGCAGCCAAGCCAAGAGATAATAGTGTGGTTAGAGATCTTAGAGCCACCTATCAGGCTGCAGTTAAACGTAGGAAGTCCGAATTAAGGCAAGAGGCCTAGGACAAACTTGACCAGGCAGCGGCTACTTCAGATTCCTCTTTATTTTGGGATACGGTTAATTGCCCGTTCCTAAAGGATGATAAGATGCCCGAACTGACGGCCAACGTCAGTGAGGGAAACTGGGTTTCCCACTTCTCTGTGATCTTCGACTCAGATAGGCAGAGGGGTGTGCATGAAGATGATTGGCCTATCATCCCTCTGAACATTTCTACAGCCGAAGTATAGGGAAGTATCACCTTAAGCAACGGTGGGAAGGCCCAGGGTCCCGATGGGGTGCCTATCGATCTGTATAAATTAGTCCTGGAGCTGTGGGGCCCATTGTTAACAAATGTTTTTAATGCGGCAGTATGCAATGGGGTCCAATCTACTTGGGAGGAATCTATTATTATTCCTATTTATAAGAAGGGAGATAGGGGTGACGTGAAGAATTATCGCCCAATCTCCCTCCTTGATTCCTCTGTGAAAATCATGAGCAGGGTGCTCCTGGTCAGGTTGGAAGAGTGGGCCGATTTTAATAACATTTAGGCCAACTGCCAATATGGTTTTAGGAAGGGTCGAGGGACCGTTGAACAATGTCTTAACCTCGACCTCCTGATAGGGAAATATATGAGGGCTAAGAAAGGCTCTCTCTATCTCTGCTTTGCAGATTTGAGCAGTGCCTTCGATATGGTGGACCATAGTATTTTATGGGCCAAACTGCTTGATTTGGGGGCACCCGAGGGTATTATTTATTTCCTGGCACGACTTTATTCCAACCTTAGTACCAATGTTCGTTATGGACCGGGAGGGGAGTGTACCCCTAAGTTTAAGATCGGGAGTGGTATAAGACAAGGGTGCGTTCTTGCCCCCCTTCTCTTTACCCTTTTTATTAATGAAGTCGATTCTGCCTTAAAGACTGTGGCGGCAGATGCCCCGAAAATCAATGATTTTAACGTTCCGGTATTACTTTATACGGATGATGCCGTGATTCTATCCAGGACTCCTATTGGTCTTCAACGCCTGATGGACAGGTTTTCTATGTTCATCAAGGACAGAAAGCTATTGATTAACAAATCCAAAACCTACATCATGGAATGTGGTCTGGGGCGTAATAAACCCCATTCCTATTTCATTGATGGGCACAAGATGCAAACGGTGAACTCCTTTAACTATCTTGGCATCAATTTTACTAAGAATGGTTGCTGGTCCAGTGAGATCACCCATGTCCGGGCCAAGATGGCTAAATGTGCTCATGGGGTGTTCAAGTTTGCTAGTAAAATTGGGGATAAACGGATCAAAGACATGTTAACAATTTATCAAATGAGATGTCTTTCGATTGCCCTTTATGGTGCAGGAGTTTGGGGCCACTACTCGGCCCGGAGTCTCCAAGTGGAGGAAAACCTCTTTCTTAAGAGACTTTTGTGTCTGCCCATATCTGCATCTAACGATCTGGTGCATAAAGAGCTTGGGATTCAACATCTTTCAGACCAAATTACCTTAAGACCACTAATGTTATGGCGTGCCATCTAGTCTAAGGAAGAGACTTCCCTAAATAGAAATATCATTCGAGACTGTTTCTTAATCGATGATCATATGAAGATCCCCTGGATTAAATTTGCTGTCAATAGTATTTTAGAGATTTATGGATTTGATATCAGAAAGGACATGTATGCTGTTTCCAGTTTGCCAAAGGGTGAGATGAAGACCATTTTTATGAGCCATAAATCAGAGAGGAGGGAGAGGATTGGTGGCCTTTCTTCCACATGTATGCTCTATGGTAGATATAGTGAGACTGTGGGCTACCAACCGTATTTGAGTTATGTTACTAGAGTTTCCCACCAGTTTGTTTTAACCAGATTAAGGTTGGGGATTGTGCACCATTTGGTGGCTTTCCCCTACATTAAAAAATATCCGATTGGCCCATGCCCATGTGACCATTCATCCGCACAAAGCACTATGCACTTTTTATTGTTTTGTAAATTCTATGGTAACTTCCGTTCAGTCTTCTTGAAACCTATTTTTATGAAGTATGGTATCCGAAATGTCCATGATTCTATGAAGCTGTTTTTTAATCCTAACCCTGATGTCTGTTTTTTTACTGCAACTTTTCTCCTACAAGCTGTTGAAGCAAGGAACAGCATGATATTGTAATTGTTTTTTAATCTTGTATTCTGTACTGTATATTTAATTCATGGTTATTATGATTTCGTTTTTGATGTTTGTATGTATGTGCTTTTATGGACTTTTATTTAGGGTGTTTTTATATATTTATACTAATTAATGTGAAACCTGGCTTGGCATATCTTGCCTGAGGGGTGCAGCTGACTAACCCAGGCATTCTCAAAGTAGTCTAGGAGTTGGCTTAATTTTTCTTCATGTATTTGTGAAATGTGGAGTGAAATAATAGTTTGTAATATATGGTTGCTTCTATGGATGGAACACATGCTACTACAAATAGTTGTTTGTTATTCTTAATGTGAAATTTGAAGGTGCTGTGTTTGGAATATTCTATGCTTAGGGGGGATTTTATGAGGTAGGGACATTATGGCTTTGTTGTAGTGGAAATAACCTCCTTATATTTGGCTGTTTGCATACACCTTTGCTAATGTGTATCATATTGCAAATTCAACATCTATAACAATTATATTTGGGGAATAATTATTATGTTTTCTTGTTAGTAAGAGAGAATAAATGAGGGGTATGTCTTTTTCTTGCTGTTGTCCACCCATGGTGTAGAAGTGGTAAACCGGAAGGTGAAGTATTTTAAATTTACTATCCATCAGCAATCTGAGACATTGTGTCACTGTTTACTTCTGGGTCGTATGAGGCCTGCATACCTGCCGGTTGCAATCCTGCTGGCTCGGTCCCCCAGCCACACCTGTGCTCCAGTGCTGAGGAGGAGGGGCAAGATGCAGCAAAACAGATGAGGGACTCCCGCAAGGGCGGACCGTCTGCTCCCATTAGCAGATGAAAGAGCCCAGGTACGTTATCTGCCTTTTTTTACCACCAGATGTGGAGGAGTGTCACAGTGTGTTTTATTTTCAACCGTGGATTGCTCTCAACAAATAACTTAGCCTACACATAGTATAAGAGATTCTACCTCTTGGTGAGAAATGGTTAAACAGAGACTACCTGGGGGGACCCAGTGGTGAGCTCTGTGGTCAATGCAAAAAGAACAATGGATAGACAGAATGTTAAACAATGTCAAACATTCACCATGTTACCTATGCAAATCAGTCTTGAGGCACAGGGTCAAGACTGATTTGCATATGGCTGGGTCCAAACTGGGGTGGCGTGGTGAGCAAAATAATGATGTATTAAACCCAGATCTTTGTGACTGAGGGTGAATGCTTGAATTGTTCAGCATTCCGTCCATCATTTGTTCCTTGAGCTCTGTGGTCAAGCATACCACTATAGATCGAATGCTAGAAAGAGCTATAGTGGAATTAAGTGCAGAAATTGAACTATAACAAAGGAGATTATCACAAAATCTCAGCTCTGTGCCTCCAGTTAGATTGCCAGGCCAGGTACAAGATTCGGAATCTATACAATCTCTTAATTCTGGCACCCACCCTGAGTACCTTGCGAATGATACTCTCTCCTTGCCTACTTCACACACCACCACGACAGAACCCAACCATATATCTCCCATGGAAGGGACATCGTAAAACAAATTGTCCAGTACTCGGACAAAACTTCAAGGAAAGTCTAAGGGGTTAAATCTAAATAAGCCCACTGGTGGAAGTTAAAGTTCACACAATTCAACTCCTACAGGTCTCTCGAAACACAGGAATTGTGGGAGGATTCTTCAGTAGTGCTGGGTGGGAATAGGGAATCTCTGCCTTGGGACCGGGCCACATGGGTTCCCTTTCTGGGCGAATGACTCAAGCACTTCAAGGCTCTGTTAAAACAGGAACTCTCTCCCATACATGCACGCCTTGATGCCATTGAGATCCAGCTAGCGATTCTAAAAACCATGCAGCCAAGTGGCCTAGAGGTGCAATTAATGACCAGGAATTTCCCCCTTGGGGTAGTAGTTAGGGCAGTACCGGGCCAAGCACAACAGCTAGAGGTGTACAATACCATTAGGGACACAAAGAATGCGATTGGGGATGGAAAGGTACCCGCTACATCTCTTGCATCCAACACTCCTTCAGTGCAAAAGGCTCCATTATATGGATCAACTACAGCTAACATATAACTTCCAAGTAAGGCTTTTGGGATGACCCATCTCGCTTCTCACAAGCTATCACATGTTGCTGTGCATGAGCCATTGCGCTACCCACAACTACCACCTGAATGTACCCCATACGTTTTTGTTTTGACAAATGTTCCTGAATTATCTGTGGAGGTTACAGAATACTTTATCACTTTTAAAAATAAATCATTGTATTAGTTGAGTACAAATTTGGGCTGAATGGGCAATTTGTCTCATGAGTTGGTACATGTGAGGAGGGTGGCTTGGTTGGTTATACACCCAAAGGACAAAGTAGGGGATTGTTTAATTTTAAATTTTAAGAACCCCCGTCTTGTAGAAATGTTTTAAAAGGCTTGCTCGGAGGACATCCCCTAGGTGTAAGATAAAACCCCTCCCTTTGGGATTTTTCTATAGACTGAGTACTTCTATTCCTTTGAGAGAAGCACCTTCAGAGCATTGACCGCTCAATGAGCGAATCCATCATTCTCTATTTGACTGACATGCTGTGCCCCATTTCCAAGATGGTAACCACTGTATACCTCTTACCATAACAAATAGATTTGCCCCGTTATCCTATCTCGATTAACAGGATTGACGGGAGGACTTAACAGGGCTGAGTATTTGCAGAAGAGCTTGTGTACAACAGGACTATGTATGTACTAAGATGGACTGTTCAGAAGGAGTAAACAACACCATAGACTATATGGTAATTAAATCCTGTAATGTGGCAGGGCTAAAAAGCAAAATGAGAAATCTAAATTGGTTGAATATCATGGATTCTGCTCATATTGTTTTTCTGCAGGAAACCTGGCTTAAGGAAGATGTTCATTTAAATGGTTTTGTATCCATCCTTACCCCAGCTACTCCTTCTGGCTGTGGGAGAGCAAAGGGTGGTCTGGCAACGTTTATTTCAATTTTAGTCCCTATTGTTATCAGAAAACAATCTAATAGTTCCCCTTATTATCAATTGGCGCATTTGTCGATAGACCTGAAATTTGAGGTTATTTTGATTAATGTTTACAGCAATGTTTTTAATAACACCAGGAATATAGTTGTTGTAAGATTAGGCAAGGAAATTAGGTATTTTGTGAATAAAAAAGGAATTGGTTATACATATATCTGGGTTGGGGATTTTAATAAAAATAAATGCATGTACTCCAATAGCCTAGCATGTGCATATTCAAATTGCTATGAGGCTGAACAGACCCATTTTCCTTACAATCTCTATGGGGAGTCCTTAAATGAACTAATATATAGTTGGAGCAAGAGGGGGAACCAAATGGCGTCTTGATACCCACATTTTATGTAAACGGACACTGCTCCACTATAGATTATATAATCATCTCAGTATCCAAGCTTAATTTGGTAAGATCCATCAAGACAGAGTCATCAGCGCTCAATGATCACTCGGTGCTACTGCTTACACTAAACATCATTACATATAAGAAGAAGGGTAATAACCAAGAGTCATCTATTAGAGTAGTAGGAAAAACAGGCTCAGTTTAAAATAGGAAGACAAGGATGGTAATAGGTTATTTGAATCCATAGTCAAGGGAACTTCTGAAGCTTTTACCATTTGTACTGAATGGAGTGTTAATTATGAAAGGCTTATAGTAGCATTTCAAAAAATTGCAGCTGTGGTTGCAGATAAATTGAGTGTTCCATTTAAGAACCAAATTAGAAATAGTAAGGCCCATTGCTGGTTTGATAAATATCATACTAGAGCTAGTACATATCTAAGGAAAGCACTACAGAAATGCTGGAGAAATAGGCGGCATTTTCAAGAACTAAGAAGGAACTATAAATGAATTATTTTCAACAGAAAGAAATAACTCCAGTAGCAGGCTAGGGTAATTGAGTACAGGCAGCAGATACTAGGGACAGCACCTTGTTTTGGAAGACCATCAACTCCCCTTTTCTTAAAGATAATCAAATTCCATCCCTGGAGGTTTCAGTTGCTCCTGAAGCTTGCAAGAGCCATTTCGAATGAATCTTTAAACCCAATAATGTTGATAGTGGCCTGATTCCACCTATGGTGACAGGTTTTAAACTTTTGGAACAGATTAGTATTGAAGAGGTTACTATTGCACTCAAAACAGTGCCCTCGGAAAAACGACCAAGGCCATATGGGATACCCATCGACATTTTTAAATCTGTTGAATCTTTATGGGTTCCCATATTGACCCAAGTATGCAAAGCTGCAGCTCCTGGCCATTTCCCCCACAACATGGAGCGATAGTGCCATTGTACCCATTTTAAAAAAGGAGATGGGGAGACCCCAGGTGCTATCACCCGATATCTTTATAATACTCTTCTGCTAAAATGATGGGTAGGGTGATTTTGGCCTGGTTAGAAACTTGAGCCCAGGATAACCATATAATTACTGATTGACAATACAGGTTTAGTAGAGAAATTGACAAAAATGTACACCTTATAATCAGTGAATATACTACAGCAAGTCAGGGCACAATCATCTCTGCTTCGCAGACCCAAGAAGTGTGTTTGATTTAGTAAACCATGCCAAATTGTGGCAGTTTTTAGCTGATATGAGTGCTCCAGTTAACATCATATGCCACCTTTCACAGTTACATGCCTCCCTAATAGCCTGGGTGCGGTATGGGACAAACGGGGAACGCACAGATGAATGCAAGGTGACAAAAGGTATCAGGCAGGACTGCGTCCTGGCTAGGTCTGGGCGGTAAATTTCGTTCTGCTCGCGGAATTTGCGATATTTTGACATTTTCGCGTTCCGCGGAGAGCGTGAAAATGTCAAAACTTTCGCAACCTGCCACGAAACGGAAGTATTTTTCTTGTTTGCGCTTTAAAAATGCACTCTCGCGCGCGCGGTCGCGACTTACTGGGTCCCTGCGTTCGCCGACGAGTTTTCCTATCCGTTCGCGCGCGCCACAAGATGTTGGATTGTTGGTAGCCTGTCGCGCTATCCCGCGAGTTTGCGATCGCGAACACATCATTGCGATCGCGAACAGGAAATAAGCATCGCAAGCAAGATGTCCGCGCCCATTAGCGACCGCATGGGCAAGTTGGAGATATATTTCCCCGCGAGCACGCAAAAACACATCGTGAACAGGCGGGAAAAGCAATCTCCGCATCTTCGCGAAAGTTTTGCATGCTCGCGGAGATTTTGCGCAATTCCACCCACGCTTAGTCCTCACCCCTTTTTAGTCGAGCCTAGCGTAGTGCGCATGCGATGCTCTAGGAGAGGGCCTCTTGGAATCACTCCAGACTTTCTGAAAGCTTGTGCATGTGGTTGTCACATTCTATTGGCCTTTGCGTGTGGCTTTCAAAAATGAAAGCACGCAATTGGCCAAAGGCAGGTGCATGTCCCACCTTTTCTGAAAATGTTTACTCCCACGGCCTCCACCTTGCGGAAGCGAGCAGCGGCACGCAATATGCCATCTGTTGTGGATCATGTTTCTAATTAGTGCGGTCGCTTTCACTTTCGCTGCCGCGCTTGCTGCATTTGTCACCCGCGATATTCCCGGATTATAATTAAACTCCTTAAGAAATGAAATCTCTTCATTGCTCTAGTAATTGAGTAGGTGGTATGTTGTCATGTCACAAATTCAAATCCAGTTCCGGACAAACAAGAGCAGAGTAGCTGTCACAATATTTGTCTTTATGCCAGTGAACTTCTTGTATCCTCCCACAAAGACAGTGCTACCTACGGGGTACATTTTTCCATGGTATTTCACATCATCGCCCCATGTTCTCGAGCAGCCTGGGAGCTGTGCAAGGCTGATGGCCTCTGATCCATTTCATTCTGTGCTAGCCTTCCCCAGAGGTCGGCCTGACATCAAGTCACTGGGAGGGCTGACGTTTGTGCCAACAGAGAAGAACTACTCTCAGCTATGCAGCTAAACAGGACCTTTTTCAGCATTTGTGTGTGAAGTGTAATCATGGAGCGTCAGTCAAGACTCTATTGTTGAGACAAGTGCAAAGTCTTCAGAAATTGCGATGACGTCAGCTGTGAATTCCGAACACCCGCTGCAGCACCTTGATCTCTAGCACAGATGCTAGCTCTGTGAACTTGGACTTCTCTTGCGGATTCTCAGTTTGACACGTCAGCAGTAGCGGCTCGTGGAGGGAGTTCAGTGGGGCAGTGAGGCGGGGGAGGGGCAGGGTGGGGAAATGTAAACACCGGAATATGGATGAACGGAGGTAAGTACACATTTAAATTAATAAAACAAATTCCTTTGTGCGCGCTCAGCATCGCATTTTGCGATGCAGCGCGTGCAACGAAATTTGTTTTATTAATTTAAATGTGTACTTACCTCCATTAATCCATATTCCGGAGCTTACATTTCCCCACCCTGCCCCGCCTCACTGCCCCGCCCCTGCCCCGCCTCACTGCCCCACCGAACTCACTCCATGAGCCGCTACTGTACGTCAGAAGTCTTCGTATGGCTCTTGACCTCCCACGTAGACCAGATACAGTTCAATTCAGACACAGCCTCCGCCTGCCCATTATTTTAGAAGAGTGTGCTAGCTTCCGGTCAACGTGGGAATCCCCTTGAGGCTGTTTCACAGGCACAGCCACGAAACTGGTTTTCCATTCCGATGTGGAAACGATAGCGTCGCAGCTCAGCCAGAGCAGGCATTCAGGTGTTGCTGTGCATTCATTCCTTATGACTGACGTGTCTATGCACATGCATTGAAATATAAAACTGATTCCCTGTCTGCTCCCAAATGGCACCCACTAAATTGGCATTTAAAACGCTTGTAGAATATTTTCTAGACAGACTCATTTTTATGTGTTCAGTGTTAAATAAGTTTGCTGAGCTTTTCAGAAAACTTTGCAAAGATTTTCTCTTTGTCACACCTGCATGAACGATTGTCTTTGGCACCATTTATCGCGTGGATTCATACTTCATGGTAACAAAATGCTTCTCCCTAGGAGATACTGTGCAGAAAACGTTAGCGCTCTTCTGCACTTTGATATTGTGAGTGGAAATCCTCTGCAAATTGCAAACTTAAAAGCTCTGAACACAAGTTCCAGCTTGGCCTTTTTGATAAATGTGAAAATCTTCACCATAAGGTGAAAAATACGTTGCCATTTGTCGAAAAATGTGACATGGGGAAAATGCAACGGTAAATCAGAAAACCGTACAAGCTTTGTGAAGGGTGAAAGTCAGGAGTTTTACAAAACATGGTCAGCGTGTTTTATAATGAATACATAAATAACTTGGGGGCATATTAACAACGGCCAGCGATAATTATCGCTGGCCGTGCTTTGCGATAAATATATTATCGCAGGCTATCTCTGAAATTTATCGCCCTGGTAGCGCATTATTAACAACGCGTTACTCCAGGGCAATAAAAATTACAGAGATAGCGAGGTTATTGCCCTTTTGCAGGGAACATCGCTGGTTTTCCAGCGATGTTCCATGCAAAACGGCGATAACCTTGTTGATACGACCCACAGAGTCGTATCAGCATATTCCACCCCAATGATGGGGATAGGTAAGTCTGCATTTTAGCAGACGTTCGTTTTTGGAGAAAACAGCTGTTTTCTCCCAAAACTAACGTGTGCTAAAATGCTGGGGCAGCCTTGTAAATATCGAGATGCAAAGGGAGGCGTTGGGTAAAAGGGAGCTAACATGCGATTATGCATGTTAGCACCCTCTTGTAAATAGGGTGATAGTTTTGTCTCCGCTTGTGTGGCTTTTTAAGCCAAACAAGTGGAGATAAAGTCCTTGTAAATATGTCCCGTGGAACGCCCCTAACCGTGGGATCTGCAACAGAAGGATGAAGCCTTAAGGCAACCTTAAAGGAATCCATACAAGTGAACAACATTTTCCACACATATTCCTGCAAATTGCTGTTAAACACGACCACTTGGTGAATTATTATGCTGCTTTTTTCACGTATAAATAAATTTCCTGCACATGGCATCATATCCAACATCTGTTGCACAATTCAGATATTGACAAAGGATTTTCATTATATCTCAAAAGGGTCAAATATTAAATCTGTGTACACTGAGTGTAATACTTTGGCTGCCAGGGGGGCCCTCAGCACAGTACCCCGGACAGGGAGCTCCTGATTGAGTCCGGAGGGGCCCCTCCTCATACCTTGCAGGGGTGTCCCTCAAGTTTTGTTACGCCACTGCACAGACGTTTTTTTTCGGGCCTTTACATAGGTGACCATTTAATTCATGTATGAGCATCCCCTGTTGATGGGAACGACTTGACGGTAGTAGGAAACCAAAGCATAAAACTTAAATATAATTCTGCAGGAAGGAAAGAAGTACATTCATTGTTTTTTGTGCACTATATTCAGTTGCTCTACCCAAAACCCAAAATAAAAAATGTTATTTGAAGGGAACACTCATACAAAACATGGTGCATCTCTGTTTAAGGTTGGATTTCTTAATTGATAAAATGTGTCCTAGAGCAACACATAATATGAAGATAGTATACTGTTCTCTGGTGCTTTTTAAACCTGAGCAAGAGGCACTTTTAGCTGTCTCACCATCCTCATGTAAATATAAAATAAAAAAAACAAAAAAAAACTAGATATATACATACTGCGGGTCAGTCCTTTTCATTCATTGATCTGTTCATCTGTCCTTCTCATTTTGCTTTTTCCCAGCAAAACATGGGGCTTATTCACCTAAAAGTCTTCCCCAGTACCACGGCTGGTGACCCAGTACTTGTGTGTGTAAACCACCAGCTTGCCTATGCCAGACCTGCTGGCCTTGCCAGTGCTTTTACGTAAATGAAAGATTGTCAGGCGCTCTGTTGTATGAACACAGGGATCTGAGGGGCACACTTTAGGAAAACAGTCCCCCTGCTTTTTGTCAAAAGTTCAACCGTTCCGGACCGTTCATTTCTACAGCTTAAGTGCTTCGACTGAAGTATAAGGCAGGGTGTCTCTTATGCTGCGAAACCGAGGAAGGGTCAGAAAGCTAAAGTGGCCTTCCTGCCTGGGTATTGCTGACTGAAAGAAATGTAAATGTGCATAACTGGTCAATCTGCATATGTGAAGGGAGCTGGGAACCTGGCATTGGATTTAATTGATGGAATAACTTGAAGCTGCCTGGTGACACACATGTATTCTTTTTGAGAGGTATTGCAAGGGACCTAGCTACCAGCTAAACTGTGAATTGTGCTTTTAAAAGAGGGTCAAATATATAAATAAATAAACCACTGCACTACATACAGCCTGCAAAATACCCATATTCTGGAAGCCTTTTTGTAATTGTAATTTTTATCTTAAACATTTTTGCACATTTTATATCTATACTGTGTGTAATGAAAATGTAAAATAATGACCTGCATGTTTACAGTGCTTTCTGACACAGGCTGGGGCCTTGTAGCACTAAATATACACAAGTCACTATTCTCCACTGCACCAACCATGATTTGGTGCGGTGCCTTAACTAATAGAGGTTTCATAACGTACAATAGTGCATTTCCCACTGATTCACTATGAATTTTCATTTAAGCTGTGTGTCATTTGATACGTAGTTACCGAAAGGTGAAAGACACAGATGGGAGGAGGGAAGTTAGGCTGTATGTATTGCTGTATTATAGTCTAAATACTCATAAGGTCCTAAAGGCGAGACCTATTGGCTATGCTAATGCTTGTTTATTTTTGTTATATATTAACAGGGTTGATGCCATGCTCCAAAGTTTGAATGCAGATGCACCAAAAATCGGATTATGCCCTGCCCTGATTTTATTATGCGCAGATGATGCAGTGCTGTTATCCAGGACTGCAAATGGCCTTTACCTTTTAATTGAGAACTTTGTATCTTTCATGGAGGGTAGAAATTTAAACATAAATTTGACAAAAGCTTACACCATGGTCTGTAGTAAGGGTAGGAAGAAGGTCAGGGCTCACTTTGTAACAGATCACAAGCTAGAACAGGTAAAACCTTTAGTTACCTGGGCATCCTATTCTCACAGGATGGGTAATATTCACCTCACTTAAAGACCGCAAACTTCAAATATATTTGAGCTTTTGATGCGGTCTTTAGATTTGCCAATAAGATAGGCACAAAACCGATTCGAGAAATGGTGAAATTATATAAAAGTAAATGCTTACCTGTTTTTCAATATGGGGCACCATATTGAGTTATAACTATTAGTAAACAGACTCAGATCCAGGAGAATGCTATTTTCTGTAGGCATCTAGCAGTCCCACAATCGACTCCAGCCTTTTTAACTCACAAATAACTCAATCTTTTGCATATTGAGGACCACATTCATCTTAGTGGTATTACCAAATGGCAAAATATCTGGGGCAAATATGGTGCAAAATTTAGGAGAGCTATCATAAGAGATTGCCTAGAACTTGACCACTATGAAAAAATTCCCTGGTTATAGTAAATGGTCTCCTGACAGAGGTGGAAGAAAATTGCAGTGTTCAGGTTCCTGCTAGTATCCTGCAGTTTAGTAAGAAAGAACTAATAACTATTTTCCTTGGAAATAGGGGGGCCCTTAGAGAATTAAGTGAAAGAACTAAGAACCAGAAATACACTACGGCACTACATTCTGCCTTAAACAAAAGAGTCATACAGTATTGCCTGTTGGAATCCGCCACTATGGTGCTCCTTAATTTCCATACCACCAATTACCTGGGAGACAATGATGGTTCCCTTTCTTCACAACAAATCATTTGGGCAACGATAAAGCTGAGAAATGGTGATGAGAAATTTCACACTGGCAATGATGAAACAAGTAGTGGAATTGCATAGAAAGAAAGACTCAATTTAGCAGCTCATGGAGGAACATCTGTCACATCCCTTAACCTTGTTGCAACAAACAATGGAAAAAAAGAAATATGCACTTGATGGTCTCTTTCCTTCCAAAGTTTAGTATACCCTATCCAGGTTAAATGGTGTCATTATGAACAGAGAGAGAAGACCAGTAACTTCCTCACAACACAACTTAAACAAAAAGAGAATCAGTTGACTGCTCAGGTATATGACCCCAAGGAACATTTCACACCCATCCAATAGACATAGTGAAGACCTTTGCCACATTTTTCATGAATTCGTACAAATACGCCCAAATGGCGCACACTAGAGGATACCGAAATCTTTCTCACAATTCTAGGGCAGTTGGAATGTTGCTCCATATCCTTTTTGTCTGTGTCTGATATAACTCTCTACTAGCACTCAATATAGGGTGCCCTCTTTGCTATTAGCAACCTCATACCTAGGCCGTGAGCTACTAGTGCTTGCCGACTTTATAGACACCCCGTAAACCTCTCTGCAAAGGTCGGTGTGTGTGTGAGACCAGAAAGTTATCCACACCAGGCATATATATAAAATATATGTATTTATTACTAGACACACCCTCCTAGTCTCATTATGAGACTACAGGTCAAAACACATAAGTTACACTTCAATAATCACAGTTAAATAACACAGATACACGTCAGGCCCTAGGGGCGAGCCAAACCCTATACTAAAATAGTGGTATAAGAACCACAATTTAACTAGACACAAGGCCTAGAGCCTGTAGAATCGCTGGGACCCCAAGGAACCACCCAAGGTAGTGACACAGGGGACCCATGGGGGCCGTGTGTAGCGTGTGAACACAGCCGCGAGCTCCCATTAACTTCTATGGGGAAAGTCGTTGTTCGATTTATAAAGATTAGGGACAGTTAGAAATGAGTCAGGACCAAACCCTTTTGGACTTAGGAAGTTCTAGGGCTATCACCCACGGGAGCACCAGAGTACTCGTGTTACCTAACCCGGTGAAGCCGGGTGCAAAGGTGTCTTTTGGTGTTGGGTCGCATCGTCGATTTCAATGGGAGCTGGCGAACAAGTGCTGCTGCCGTGAAGATGCGAAGTGTCCGAAGAGATCCAAGCCTGGATCAAAGATGAGAAGAACCTGAAAGCAGAGGGGACAGAGTCTGGGTCACTAGCCAGTGACCAGGAAGGCGATGGACAGATGCCCACCGATGTCGGGTGATTTCAGGTGAAGGAGGCGAAGCTTGACTCTTCAGCCACGAGGACCAGGAGGTGTCGAGGACAACCAGGAGCTGGATTAAAGCTGTCCCACAAAGGATGTCGAGTGCTGCAGTATTGGTGTCCAGATTGGACACAACAAGCCTTGGCAATAGCAACCCACGCAGAAAGGAGAAAGATGCTTTGGTGCAGACCAGCAAGGTCTGTGGGAATCACCACTTGGTAGGGAGTTGGGGCACGTCTGGAGCAACCAGGAAAGCCCAAGGGAATACAAAGTTACTCCCTCAGGAACCCACCAGTCAACCAACCAGGGATCGTTAAGGGACCTCAAGATGAAACAGAAAATGGTGGCCCACGGGTCACTCGGAATGACCAGGCCAACAATCTTCAGTGGATTCAGTGCTCTAGGTGAGGGCTACAAGTCAGCCCAAGCACAACTTCAAGAGACGTCGAGAAGTCAATGCACTTGCAAAAGGGCACGGTGACCAGGAGTTCCGGTTCCACGCTACTCACGAGGGCTGCGGGTCTCAACTTTGCTGGGGACTCGGGTCAGCCTCTGAGATGTCTGGAAATCCTCTTCCTGGACTGCAAATACTTTGAAGTCCGGCGGGAGCTTCGATGATGCAGACTGTCAAATTGCTTCATTGGTGCCTGCCAAGCAGGGGAGTCACTCCTTGACCCCAAGGGAGATTTCTTCAGTCCTCTGATCTTGAGCAGAGCGTCGAAGGTCCAGGATTGAGCTTCAGAGTTTCATCCAGGGTAATCTAAAGTCCTAAGGACTGGGGTCCCATACTTATACTAAGGTAGGGGGTTGGACATACTCTGATGACCCACCTATGGGAGGGTTTGGAAAGAGGGGTGGCTACACCCATTTCCTTTGTCCAGTTTCACGCCAGAGCAAGGGCTGGAAGCCCCTGGACCGGTTTGAGCTGGACTATGCACAGGGACACCAAATGTGCTCACAGTGCAGGACTTCAAAGCACTCTGAGAGTGCTCCCACCCAGACCCAATACACATAAGCCTATCTGGGAGGTGGTTACACCTCCCTGTGACAGGAAACCTATTGTCCAGGCCTCCCCTGCCGGAGTTTTGGTCAGCAGCAGGAGGCCAGACCCGTGTCTGTGGCTGCAGCATCCATTTTGTGATGCCAGGGCTCTATTAAGTTTCTACCGGGTATACCAGTGCTGTCATGTCTCCCCCTCTAGAAGGGTGGAATCATACTCCCACACCAGTTACTGGTGTGGGGGTATGATTCCAAGGTGTTTGAGACCAAACACAACATATTTCCGTGCAGTCAGTCCAAAGTTAGCATTTACCGTTTGGTTATAATGCCTTTAAGAGTATATGGTCATGCTGCACTACAAACAGCATCAGAGAAGGGTCTCCGAACACTGCAGAGGGGCTCTGCTCATTCAGGGGCACCCTCTCACATAAGAACCAAGCACTCTGCCTTCAGGATTGACAAGGCCTTCCATAGGAGTGACTTATAGGTTTATATGTGTGTATATATATAGTGATATAGGTAACCAATATCACAGTAAGGGGTGCATGCACCACCTTACGCAGGCTGCAGTAGCAGACCTGTGGTGTCATTTTTGCTGGCTTTCCAGGGGTGGCATAATACATGCTTCAGCCCCTGGTAGGCCTCTGGGGTACCTATGCCCTGGGTACATAGTATACCATATACTAGGGACTTATAAGGGCACCTCAGATCCAATCTGTAATGTACCTAAAGTCCATGGAATCATTTTAGAGAGGAAGCAGCTAGGCTGGGGCCCTGAATAGCAGGATCCCAGCTAGACTAAAGTCGAATAACAGTGAAACACCAGCAAAAAGTGGGGGTAAACATGTGAAGCAGATCCTACTCTCCTACACAGTTCATTGCTGATACGTGGTATTTAATGGAAGATTAAGTATAATACATTTTTAAAGTGTAAATTGTAACGATTTTAAGTAATCATATACAATAAACTATTTGACTTGGGACAGACCCGTCAGTAACAACAACAAAAAGAAAGAGCCAACAAAGCTCATTTTGAAAGGTGAGACTGTGGCCTGGAAGGAGCAACACCATAGTAAAGACTTTAGCCAAGGATATCACCAGAACCAATGTGGTTTACTGATCGGCCAATCCTCTTTCCCTGTAGTCACTTCTGAAGAGGTAACATTAAAGGGCAAGAACAGCCCTTTATTGGCAGGAGGACTGTCTAAGGAAAATATAGGTAACCTGGTAATATCATGGCATGCCTGCTGCCACCATGTAAACACTGTGATCATTAGGGGGCGTATGGGACTGACGCTAATTATCCACATTCTGCCCAGGTCAAAGGTCACAAGAAACATCTGGTTCAGCCTGTAATTTTCCACTAAGCCAGCAGAAGGTGTCCTTGCTTAACCCTGCAACTGCATCTGTTGATGTTGTCTAAGCACACGGGCACACCCCTGCTTGTTTCCAGTCCAGGGAGGACCTGGATTGGCAGTTTGGGCTGGACTGTTTCTATGAGGCACAGGGTCAAGACTGATTTGCATATGGCTGAGTTCAAACTGGAACGGCATGGTGAGCAAAACAATTATGGATTTAGGCCCAGATCTCTGTACTGGGGTGAATGTATGACATTGTTCTGCATTCTGTCAATCAACTGTTTGTTTTTGCATTTGTCACCCTGAGTGGGAAGGGTATGCCCAAACGTGGGTCCCGTGCTCTCCATGCCACTGGAATCAAGCTATCCTGGCTGAAGAGGGGTGAAACCCCGAAACCGGTCCAAGGATGCTTGCTTCCAGTCCAGGGAGGACCTGGCTTGGCAGTTCGGGCTGGACTGTTCCCATGAGGTACAGGGTCAAGACTGATTTGCATATGGCTGGGTTCAAACTGGAATGGCATGGTGAGCAAAATAACGATGGATTTAGGCCCAGATCTCTGTACTGGGGTGAATGTATGACATTGTTCTGCATTGTGTCCAGCAACTGTTGTTTTTGCATTTTCCATTGCTCATCAGCCTCAGCCAACCAAGTTTAGAAATCCTATCTCTTCTGCTCCTCTGTGAGTCTACACCTGTGTGTTGCTGTTTCCCCGACATGCTTCTTCACCCCTGGGCTGAGCTTTTTATGTCAACAAGTTTAGGAACCCATCCAAGCCGAACTGCATTATCAAGTTTCGATGCCTCAGCTTGACCATCACACTGTAACACCTTGCATGTGAATTCTAACTTTCGCCCTTTCATGACCACGTGATGCACCTATGCACCAAACAAAGTAGGCTAAAGAGTGAATTGAGCGCAGGACTCCTCTGCTGCCTTAAGTCATAAGCATGCGTGTTCCCTCTGCACCAGTATAATGGGTGAAATGGTAAAATATGACATTACCACATAGAAGTCAACATGCTTTACGATTTGAATGAATACTCAAATCTTAATGTTCATCCTCCTTCCATTTCTGTTCTCCCACAGCAGGGAGCTGAAGTCTTTGAATTCTCAATTGATTGAATTACTAACTTGTGCTGCAGTCTCATGTGTATATTTACCCACTACTCCTTCTGACACTCAGGTGCAAAGTTACTAGAATGGTGGCACTGGGCAGCTCAGCAAGTTACTTTGCTGCACTTCCCTGCGTGAAGGGGAAAGGGCAGGAAGGCACTGTATTTATCCAATAAGGTGCATTCCTGTCCTCTCCCCCTGAGCTGCGGCTGTTGCCTAGCACCGACACAGGCACCCTGAGGTGCCTGCATTACAGGCAGGAATGTTTTTGTGCAGGAAGGGGTACCTTCCTTCACAAAAAGAATCAATAGAGGTGTTTTCCTCTTTCTATGCGTGGTGAATATGTGTGCTGCAGAACGCAGCACACATAGAAAGAGAAAAAAACTAGGAGAAATAAACATATTTCTGCTCATTACGCCTCACCGGGGAAAGCGTAAGATTTTGACCCAGGTTTACAAGTCCTTGTATATCTGGGAATGCGTCAAAACTATGAGCGTCATGTGGGAACACCCACCGCAACACCCATGAACGCCTCCTTTGCGCAGAGTAAGGCAACGCAGATGTATTACTCCATACTTGTGAAGCCATTCAAATCCATGCAAAGTGGCTTTGCGTGGCTTCATAAATGTGACTTGGGGCTTTGCGTCATGCATGTACCATCTTGCGTGGTGCAAGGATGATTCGAGGCCCTCATAAATATGCCCCTTGTTGTCATTTAGGCTATGCACCAAGTTCTGGTCTTATATTTACCGCCAGCTTTCAGCTGCTGTTATAAACAAGCATTAGGTACAGAAAATACAAGAATACCATACAAATAGTAGAGATACATGTCACTACGCTATTTCCAATTGCTCAATCTCCATCTCAAACTCAACAAAGACACTACAAACGAATGTCAAATTTTTGGGCTCTCACTGGGGTGCTTTGAGTCAAACCCATTGACTGTCACAGTGATGGATTCCCTTTCCCACAAAGGCACAAGCAGCCAAGAGAATGTTGTTTTCTCTTGTCGAGCAGATCTTGGAGCTGCTTTAATTGTGCAAATAGATTTTTCCTTTTTAGGGCATCCTCAGCTTCCTCTTGCAAAAGGCATTTGTGCAAAAAAATATTTTTGTTAAAAATCACTGACCACTGCAAAAAAAATAATTACTTAGGGGCATATTTACAAGGCGGTGATAGAAAATGATCGACGCTTTTGCGGCCGTTTTCGGCCGAAAAGCAGCGATAATTTTATCGCCTAATTAGCAAGGTCACGCTAACGCGTGAAACCTTGCATTAGCGCACCTATTCTTAACGCCCAGCTTTGCATCTCTAATGAGATGCAAAGTGGGCGTTCCTGACCTGACATGACAGGACAAATGTCGCTAAGCGACATTTCTCCTATCATCAAGCCCCACGCTATGAAGCATAGCTGCAGGAAAAGTAGCGATAACCCCTGTTATCGCTACTTTCCTTACGTCTGCTTCAGGACTGACTTAGCCATGATATCCTATGGAAGGTGGATATCATGGCTAAGTTTGTGAGTCCCTATCAGCAAGCTAATGCCACACTACGTGAGATTATCGCTGGGTATCCAGCGATAATCTCACGTTTGGCAGTTAGTGCTAGGATTTTTATCGCTTTTGAGATAAGCGTTGCTAATAGCACGCTATCTCAGCGATAAAAATCCACGCTAGCCGGCGATAATTATCCTAGCGCTCGCTAGGATAATTATCGCTGGTTGTTGCTGATATGCCCCCAGGTGCGTTACATACCTCAATCTTTCTTAAATTAAAGCTGGTCAATGTTTCCGAATTTAACCTGGGTAAAGAAGGAAAAAAGTATAGTATTTACTGCAGCATTCAGGTTTTGGTCTGTAAGCACCACAATCAGCATGCTATTTCCCAAAAACTAAGAATGGGTGCAATCTGTCTGACCTGATCAATTCCAAACTCCGCGGATGTGGATTTTATCGGGTTCCATAGATAGTACCTACACCTCTGACAAACACATAATGAGTGCCACTGTGCATTACGTTAATTCTACGTAGTTAGAGTGAGATCATCGTTTTAGGTTTGTTCCGAGCAGTGATCTGCATTTTACATTTTTGCGTCTCTCTTTAGGAACGTCCTGGCCCTTGTCAGAGGTACAGGGGCACTACTCCATTTCCAACATGCAGTGTGCCGGCCGGATAACATCAGAAACCACTTACAATAATAGGGTTCCTTCTCAACCATATGCGGAGGCTGCAAGAAAAGAATTGGCAAAGCCAATAGGTCTGGCTTTAATATGATCTTGCATGCAAACACTTGTGCATAAGTGTATTAACCCACTAAAACTAAATGTATTGGCTTTGCTAATGCTTGTCATTAATCCTTTCGCCTCTGATGGTTTTGAATAGTCATAAGGAGTGCATGCACATTTTTTCCAGGGTAAGTGCTCATTGGTTGTGGTAAGTCTGAAGCTGTAGTTTAAGAAAGTAATAACAATAGCAAGATATTTGTCTTTATATGAACGTTTATATACAATACTTTGCTTCAATTTTGACAGATTACAATACAGAGGAAGAGAACATGGGTAAATACGGCCATGGTCAGTTCATAGCTCCTGTATAATGCTTACACATCCAGAAAGTTTTCGTTTGGACAGGCATTACACCCGTGATTTTTGATAAGATAATACAGGACCCTCGATACAGACGCTTTACAAAATTGAATTTCACGCCCTGAGGAAGCCCCAGGCCAGATGGCCATGTAAAGGGGTGAAACACATGTTGGCTGTCTCGCACTCACTCTCACGGATAGAGTGACCACACTTTAAAATACTATCAACACAATGATTTTTCATTTGAAATTATTTCCTAAAGAAAATAAAAAAATCAGTCTTGCTCTTGCAACCACTTTTAACCCTGTATAAAGCTTACACTAAGATTTTAATTTAGAAAAAGATTGGAAACGTTGTAGTAATCCCAAGAATCTGTAATTGTGTTATTGATACCAATATCTTTAGTATTCCCATAAATGTACCTTTAATTGAGAATAGTGCAGAATAATATGTATGTTTGTCGGCAATTTGGGGCGCAAAGTTAGCACTATCTTTTGGCTTGTAGTAGTGGGCATGCTTGTTCCGCCCTGTGATGTACAGTCGGCACAATTACTAATGCAAAAAGAACAGAAGATGGACGGGACGCTGAATTAATCAAACATTCACCCTCAGTCACAGATCTGGGTTCAATCCATCGTTTTTTTGCACGTCACGCCATTCCAGTTTGGACCCAGCCATATGCAAATCAGTCTTGACCTTGTTCCCCATGGGAACAGTCCATCCCGAACTGCCAGGCCAGGTCCTGCCTGGACTGGAAATAAGCACCCTGGACCGGTTTCAGGGTTACACCCCTCATCAGCCAGGCTTGCTGGAATCTGGTGGCGCAGCGAGCACAGGGTCCATGTCTGCGCATACCCTTCCTACTTAGGGCGACAATTGCAGAAAGAACAGATGATTATTAATGCAGTAATACCACATTCTTAAAAAAAATATATTTGAAAAGGAAAATCATGTTAAATATTTGGCAAATGCTGACGACAGATTCAAAGTTATTTTAGCACCTGAGACTTCTGTAAACCAAGTCCCAAACATGTTCAGTGGCGTTTATAATGTTTTCTGTAGGATGTCCTGAAGCAATGAAGCAACCAGAGCTTCTGACGTACCGAGCAACAGTTGTCTTCAAGCAAATCGCTACAGTGTTTTTTTTCTACTAAAGGATTACAGATGTGCAAGCATGGCATCTGTACCTGGTATCTGCACTTCTTCAATGAGGACTTTTGAGAATGTGAACGTAGCATGTGCGTTTGAAGGTTTTCTCTTTTATCCTTTCTTTAATTGTCCTCTTTGTAGCTCAACACTCCTCCTACTTCATGTTTCCTTATGCTTTCCTCCTGTTCTTTCCACTTTGCCACGCTCTACTCCTCTTTCACATAGAGTGGCAAGAAGATGTGGCCTGGAGGCCTAGCTGCCGACTTTGAAAATACGGAACCAGGGGGCATATGTACAAGTAAGTGACGGAGTGCAGCGTTGGCCTTCTTAATGCGGCGCTCCGCCACTTTTGAAATGCGGGGCTGTACTGTATTTACAATACGGTGCAGCCCTGCATTTCACCCTGCGCTGGCGCTAATTTCAGCTGCCTAATGCCAATGCAGGCACCCTTCCACCATAGTGCAGCACACATAGAAACAGCAAAAAGGAGGAGAAAGAAAGCATTTCTCCTGGTTTCGCCATGTTTGGATAAGCTTTTTTTTGGTCTTAATTTTGATGCTGCCTCCTTTTTACGCCACCCTTGTAAATAGGGGGCAGCGTCAAAATCAATGGGTGTTGCAGCGAAACGCTCACTGCAACACCCATTGCCTGCCCCTTTCACACTAAGTATAGCGAGAAAGGACGCCTTGTTTACAAGGCAGCGTTAAGCCACGTTAAGTGTCTTAACACTGCCTTGTAAATAACACGAAGCATGCATCGCCGCAATCAATCAATCAGTCACTTGTTAAGCGCACTACTCACCCGTGAGGGTCTCAAGGTGCTGAGGGGTGGGGGGAGCAGCTACTGATCGAACAGCCAGGTCTTGAGGAGTCTCCTGAAGGTCAGCAGGTCCAGGGTCTGTCGTAGGTGGGTGGGGAGGGTGTTCCTTGTCTTGGCGGCGAGGTGGGAGAATGATCTGCCACCGGCGGTTGCTCTGCCGATGCGTGGGACGGTGGCGAGGGCGAGTTCAGCGGAGCGGAGCTGGCGGTTCGGGGTGTAGAAGTCGAGTCAGTCATTGAGGTATGCTGGTCCGGTGTTGTGAAGTGCCTTGTGAGCATGGGTGAGGAGCTTGAAGGTGATCCTCTTGCTGACAGGAAGCCAGTGCAGGTCCCTCAGGTGGGCGGTGATGTGGCTGTGGTGGGGGATGTCGAGGATGAGGCATGCAGAGCCATTCTGTATGCGTTGGAGTCTCTTCTGGAGTTTGGACGTGGTTCCCACATAGAGGGTGTTGCCGTAGTCCAGGTTGCTGGTGACGAGGGCCGGGGTGACCGTTCTTCTGGTTCCGGTGGGGATCCATCTGTAGATCTTGTGAAGCATGCGGAGAGTGTTAAAGCAGGAGTAAGAGACGGCATTGACTTGTTGGGTCATTGACAGAGAGAAGTCCAGGATGAACCCCAGGTTGCGTGCGTGGTCAGTGGGTGTCGGTGCAGTTCCCAGTGAGGCCGGCCACCAGGAGTCGAGCCAGGCGGAGGGGGTGGAGCTGAGGATGAGGACCTCTGTCTTGTCCGAGTTCAGTTTCTGGTGGCTGCTCTTCATCCACTCGGCGACGGCCTTCATCCCTTCGTGGAAGTTGGTTTTGGCGGTGGCGGTGTCTTTGGTGAGGGAGAGGATCAGCTGGGTGTTGTCGGCGTATGAGACTATGTTGAGTTTGTGCGATCGGACGATGTTGGCGAGCGGTGTCATGTAGACGTTGAAGAGGGTCGGGCTGAAGGATAATGCTTGGGGTACGCCGCAGGTGATCTTGGTGGCTTCGGATTGGAATGGAGGGAGGCGGACTCTCTGGGTTCTGTCGGTGAGGGAGGAGGTGATCCAGTCCAGGGTTCTGTCACGGATCCCTGCGTTGTAGAGGCGTGTGCGAAGGGTGTGGTGGCAGACGGTGTCGAAGGTGGCCGAGAGGTCCAGGAGGATGAGGGACTCAGTTTTGCCATTGTCCAGCAGGGCCCTGATGTCACCGGTGGTGCCGATGAGGGCAGTTTCGGTGCTGTGGTTGCTGTGGAATTCGGATTGGGATGAGTCCAGGGTGTTGTTCTCTTCGAGGAATTGGGTCAGTTGTCTGTTGACTATCTTCTCGATAACTTTTGCTAAGAATGGGAGCAGGGAGATGGGCCGGAAGTTCTTGAGGTCCCTTCGGTCTGCCTTGGGTTTCTTGAGCAGGAATGTCTTTAAAAGTGACGTCCCTGTGATGATAGGGACTTGTAAATATGCCCCATAAAGTCTTTGGGCATTAGACAAAAAATATTTTTTATATGTTCAATATGTTGATGGCAGAAAATGACATCATTTACAGCTGTCAGGAATTTACAGAAGGATTCCAGATAGAGCTATTTGATTTTCCTATAGACAGCGTCGCTGTTACAAATATGGAGAAACCTGCAGTAGTAAACCTCACACATATAATGGATAGATGAAGGCATGGTAAGCCTTGAAAACGTGTGCGTGCTCACAAACATGAATTTGTTGGCATTCATAAACACAGATCTAAAACTTTCTCATCCTGGAAATGAGCAGAGTTTACCTTCAGCAAAGGGTTGGACTAACTCCATCTCTAAGGTGGGAGAAGAACGGATCACCTCCACCCTTGAAGGGTGTGTTAGGCAGATGGGTTTCTTCACCGGGAAAAACATTTTCCCAGTAAAGAAAAAAAGAACAAAAAATTAGCCTTTTCACATTTGGTCGCCTTTTCCCATTTAATGGCAGATCAAAACATGGGGCAATTATTTCAAGCATTAGGGTATTATAGTAGGCAGGCCTTTGAGCGGCTGAGGTAGCAGAAGTATCACGTCTGCCATTCGCCTGCAGCCCATGCACTGTAATTGGAGATATCTACCTGGTGGTTGGTTATTATTTTCAATAAAAGTGTTTCTGCTGCCGCGGCAGTAGTAGTTTCAGCATGAAATGATATTGTCAGTTGGCTTCCTATACAGTGCCATAGTGGCCGACCAGAAGTTTTTTTTTCATTTTTACAAAGGTCTGCCTTATCTGTAATGATTGCTACCATGAGTTTCTATTCACTTCAAGCAAGTTGAACAAAGCAAACATTTGTGTATGCCTAAACCTTATTTTGACATTAAAACACTTAGTTCTATTTTTGAGGTTGCACAATTAAAATGAGCAGAGCTGACTCCGCAGATCCTGGTGTAGCAATGGTTTCTAGCATTTAGGTCACAACAGGCCTAACTTTAGACTAGAATTTGACTGCAAACTCATGGTGCCTGTTTTCACCAAATGCCTAACCTGAGCATCAATTATGTATTGGTAATAACTCATCACTACCGTTCCGAAGCAGTAATGAATATCTCCCAGACACTAGTGCTGTGGATGTGCTTTCCCAGTGGCAATTCAGTTTTCAGATCATAATACGAAAATCTGTTCCTTTTAATTTTACCAGAAATGGCCAGGTCCAGGTCCTGATGAGAACCCCTGAAAAGTTTGGGGGTTGAAAAGCATTGACCCACACCCCTGGAAAAGGACATCCGCAGCACTAGTGTCTTGGAGAGATTTAGTATTGTAACCAATGCTCCTATGACAACAATTTAAAGTCAGCGTCCACAGTGCAATATACAATGGCAGGATATATTATACATTCTAAAAGAGATTTTTCCTCCAAGTGTCTTAAGTGTCAGTAAAGGACTGGTCAAATATGTTATGTATATGAATATGTCAGTAAGTTTGTACATGTTATTTATGTACACACAACTGTGGTCTATGTATGTTTGCACTAAGGGTTTTCATAAGTGTTGCCCTTCATGAAGACATGCTTTAAATGCAAAAAATATTTTTCTGAAAAAGATAAAGAAAAGTGAAATAAATCACAAGGGCTAATGAATTAAGTGCATTGGTTCTTTTATTTTTGAATAATTTAGAAATAAGGCAACTAGGTACTTTGTCAGTATACACAATAGAAATGTTCCAATCTAGTGTGCGCAAGGACCCAAACCTCCCTCTAGTAACAACTTTTAGAAAGTGGACCTTTCTCTGCTCTTACAGCTCTGTGTGTCTGAAACCTGTCTCCAATACACATCTAGGGTGGGTGACAGCTACACGTTGTGCATTCCCTCTAGACTGTCGCAAACACAGGAAAGTTAGGTGTGTCTAAGTACTCATCTGAATTCTGATGGCTTTTCCTGGCCAGGAAGGGAGAGAGGGGCTGACACTTACGCCTGAATAGGCAGGGTCCTGTCCCTACACAAAGGGTTGATTATCCCCCACAGGTAGTGTGGAGCCAGGGCTGAGATGAAAGGGCCTCTGTGCTCTTCAAAGACCCTGACCCCTCTTTAATGTCATCCCCACTTCAAAGGCACAGCTGGGTATAAGTACTCGGTCTCTGACTCCACCAAATCAGACACTTAAATAATACAACTGGACTCTGTCAGAAGAACTGATGCACAGCATCAAGGACTTACACTCTGCTCGAATGCTCACCTGGAAGGGTTGCTGCCCTGCTGCCTTCTGCCTGCTGCTCATTGACGCTCCTCAGAGAGAGCTGGACTCTGCCTTGCACCCCAAAGTGTACTCCAAGTGCGTGTTGGCTTCCCTCCTGTTGTTGAAACTCAGGGAAGTCAAAGTCTCTACCCCTGCTCTTGTGCTGGTTCACTTGAAGTGGACCCAGATACTTGTTTCAGAGGCACTGACGCACCCGCTGACTGAGTGAGCAGACATCAACGCACCATCCCTGTAGTAGGAGTAGAACCCTGTGCATCATATCAGAACTGCTGCAGCACCAGCAAAAACTGACCCACAGAACCGCATTTCGTCGCCGCAGCAATCTACAGAGATCGACACCTCCTATGACTGTGTTGAGAACCCCGACGGATCACACTCGGAACCCACACATCTGAGCTTTTGTGCATCGTCTACTTAACCAGTGCATTGCCACCAAAGCAGGATTGACATTGACGCATCGCTTAACACACCTCTCTACTGCGCCCGCATCTCACTTTTGCTGTTGATGACTGCATGGGTCCTGTAGACGGCCTGCACTCCATCACGGGTGGCCCAAACCACTGACTTTGCCCCGGTCCAGCATGACCAGATAACCCCCATTGGCACTTATTGCTTATAAGTAAGGCTCCCCGTTTTTACTGATTTTTACAGATAAATACAGACAGAAAGCATTGATTTTCTTGTCTGTATTTATTTTTAAATGTGGATAAAAACAGAAATTGGGTTGCTTTTTGAGTAATTCTAAATACTGTCTGTCATGACTGCCAGGCCAATAGACCTGTGGATTGATAGATAAGGGGGTTAACCAAGAAAGGAATTTTAGTAAAGAGGCTTTAACAGAAGTAGTTATGCACAAGGTTGATACTGAAATTTGCATATTTTCAAATACGTTCACCGATTTATCTTCTGTGGGTGTTTTCAACAAAACCCAAAATAAATATGGATAAATACAGACAGAAATGACAAAAAAGTAAATACCATAAAAGCGGGAGCCTTACTTATAAGTGCTAGAACTCTTTTTATTCTTTAAAAAATCAATACTCGACTTCTACTTATTGGATTTTTTTTGTTTTACTTTTGATTCATTCATAAAATTATTGTCTATTTTTCTAAACCAGTGTGGATTCTCTTTGTGGTGTTTTCATCCTATAACTGTCTATGTGTGTGTGTGTGGGGGGGGGGGTGGGTGTGTGTATGTGTTTGTGTGTCTTGCACAAATATTTTATACATTCTCTCTTTAGTTTAGCCTGACTGCTCTGTGCCAAGCTACCAGAGGCTGAGCACAGGTAACCTTTTAGTGTGTATCTTACGTACCCTGACCAGGATTGTGGTTCCTGCTTGGACTGGGTGCATTCCTCTGTCAACAAGAAATCCAATTTCTGACATCATTATATCCAGAAAAGGCATAATTAATATCTTTGTTAACAATGTCATAATTTGACCCTGACTATACTGTATAGAGGTAGTCAGGTGGTCTTCTTCCATTTACTTCCTTTTTCCTCAATCTGTACACCACCAAACATGTTGCTGTTTTACCTTCTTTTGGTATTAGTGTTTAACACATTGCTCTAAAAATGTTGGCAGCATGTTTATGAAGAGGTTCAGCTTCAATCATATTTCTGCAAACAAACATGGGTCTTCAAGAGGAAAAGTATTTTCTAACATTTTAGAGATGTTTTTAGCTGAACCTGAGTTTCTAACCTCTGTTTTTGCCAGATCAAAACTTATAAACATTCTCCTAAAATACGCCATTAAGAAGTGCCACACTAATGGCAATTGATCAATTGAGTTAAAATTGGCATTCCAGAAATGAAACACTATTTTCCAGGAGCTCAAAGTAAGTAGCATCTTCCAAGAGGAACATGTTAAACCTTCAATTCATGTGGGTTTCTCTCATTCAAATTTCTCTGGAAAATTTAAAATGCAAAGATTGCTCCTTCCAAAGCCACTAACTCAACCCAAAATTGTTCACACTTTACCCACGCACCTAACACCAACTGTGAAGTAAAAGAATTCAAAATTGTGTTTGAGACACTTCCTTTCATAACACATATTAAAAATATACAAAATTCTAAAATCTCTAAGAAAACACATACACGTCCACTTCCATAGCCTGTAAATGGTACACATTAACCCACTCAATCATCCAAATGCCACAGCTAGATTAATTCAAGCCTTGGGTGCAGAATATAGACATAGAATATGTCTCATCCTATGACTACTAAACTAATTATCTATCAAATATTTACCCCAGCACATATAACACTGTAACATATAAAATATCCAACATAGGGGACACGGCTCTACCTAAGCATCACCGATTCAGCATTCATTCAAAAACCACATACTGGATTAGCCACAACTGCCCCCCTGACTATTCCAAGTAAAAATTCACAAGGACTCAATCCATTAATTCCTACCTTTTCTGTGTCCGTTGTCAACACATTTGGGTGACAAGGAAACCTCTATCCTTAAACCAACTGTTGATCACTGCTTCTGTGTTCTAATAATTTATTCCTCTCCTCTGAACACAATGAGTGTAGCAAATGGGTTCCACCCATATACCCCTCCAGATTGTTGCTTTTAGACTACCTGGTTTTGGACTTTTACTGTCAGTGAGTCTCACCAGCTTACTCTCAATCACAGTAAATTCTGTGAAAATGGATTGAGAGTGCTAACCACCAGTGTCCACCATTTAAGATAAGGTCCGCCACTGCGAAGTTAGGGTAAGAGGCATTGGAACACATGAGCATACACATCTGCACATGTGTGTGGGGTAAGTGTATGAAACTATCATCTAGTTCAGCCGAGTATCTTCCCAAAGGTAGCCTGACGCAGACTGGTCCGTTCAGGGATTGCTGCTGATCTGCTATTGGCCTTATAACGAGTGGGTATTCATAGAGTACATCTGTAATTATTATTGAAAAGTCTGTGTGCTTTACTTATTTACACATTTTGAGTGAAATCTGCACCACAGCACAGTTTAAATGCTACGTAGGCCCAGAGATACCGGTGAGGTATCAACCCAAGGATATACATGTACCCAAAACGCATATCTAAAGTTGTTTATTTAATAACCATACTGCTTATGCTGCTAGGATAATTTTTATATTTCCCTGGCTCAGATTTCAGGCCTTTGTAGACCCCTACTGTGCTAGGGTAATTACTCAGCTGGCCAGCAGGAGGATCAAAAACCTCCCCACACAATAGAGCCATTTGCCAGTTATTGGCCCAGTTTCCGTGAAAGGAAGTGGTGAAGAGGAAATGTGCATGAGCTAATTAACTTTTCACACTGCACCTGGCCTGGGCAGGCCCACGCCAACATAAGTAAAATAGAATAACCAGCCCTCTGGAGCCCAGTTCTGGTTGGTCTCCCTTTTGAAGTTTTGGTGGGAAGGCAGATGGGTCAGTTTGAAGCTGAAGCACTCAGGGAAGGTTTACATGTTTAAATGTGCCAATTTGCTGTGCAGGTGATTAGGGCAGGAGTGGAGGGAAGATGTGGTCCACAAGGATTGTGCAAAGGAGCCTACCTTTCAGAATTGCTCACCCCCACTTAATAATCTCTGCACAAGAGAGAGACTGTTGAGAACTCACTAGACATGGCAGCAACAATGCTGGTATAATGCCCAGCTGGAAGGAGAAGACACCTGACTTGAATTCAAGGAGGGACTTAAGGATGTATGTCCACCTGCTACACAGGGACTTGAAGTGTTTCTCCCAGGGCCTGTGGCACTGGCCACCCCTTATACCCTCTGAGGACAGTAGAGGGATGGACATGGGAGGGCCTAGCATGTTCTCCTACATCTTTTGTGGACTGGTCCTGGAGCTGGTTGTCCTCCATTAGGAGGGAACCATTGACTCTGCTGCCCAGCAAGACACCCAAAGTCATGTGGCCCAGAAGTGTTGCAGGGAGGGTATTCTGATGGCGGGCTGTGGAAGGGCTGCTGAGAAAGCCCCCAGGGCAACCAAGTGCCAGGAGCCCAGATAGAAGACAGGTTCAGAATCAGGAGGACTGATGAAAAAACACAGGTTTTGGAGTGTAAGGGGCTTCTGTCCGTTGTTTCTAAAGCTACAGTTGCATTATAGTAAAATTATAACTGAGATTCCTGCACACATTGAATTGAATGTGTAAGGTTTTAATGACAATGAAGTTGTTGACATTGAAAGGTTACATGTTTGAAGGAATGTTATTGAAGATCATACCATTCACATTGATTCAAATGGTGCTGCATTTCATGTTTTTGCTTTTGTCAATGTAGTGATACCATGAAAAAGCTAGCTAGCTTGCCTTTTTGAAAAATACATCCCCCTATTTTGTGACTGATATAGGTATAGGGATTGTGATTATAAGGTTCAAGATTTGCTGGTGGTGTTAACTGGTATGAAGTTATTTCCATCTACGAAATTGCAAATATTTGTACATTTCATGTGTAGCATGTTGTATGAAGTAGTGTGTAGCTAATAAAGTACTTTCCATTTTTATAAGAAAAAGTACTCACTGGACAATGATTTATTGAGTGTTGTTACTGTGTATCATCAGGCGGGGGGGACTAGCACACACCACCCCTTCTGAGTAGGCCTTTCACTTCTCTTATTCACTATCCTGAGAAAGTCAAGTGCTGCAATGGAGTACTTGATCCCCACTAAAGGAAAGATTGTGGACTTGTGTAGTAGACCTCACATCCTACAACTAATAATCCACTGTCTTACAATGCACTCCCTTTCAGCTTATAATTTTCACTTTTCCATGATCTACTCACCAATATCGAAATATCCATGGCATCCAAGTGGTAGTCAATGCTAAGGAAACAAATAGATACAGAAACATACGCTTGGTTTCACCACATCCATCATGTAGACAACACAACACGGACTCACTCTTCTGATAAAGGGCCATAGTTCCTATGTCTTCTCTTGCTGCCAGAGTTCCCACAATGATACATTCTCAATTGGGCCCGCCACAACTTTTTGCTGTGTCTCTCATGCTGAGTGTAGGTGAGCTGAGAGAGGACATCATACATCAATAGGAAAACGCAGGACGGAAAGGCCATAGCTATGTCAGAGCAAAATCTGAGTCAAACTGAGACCAACTCAGCAACACTGAAAAAAGATACAGGGGAGTAGTTGCTTCCCTCGTGGTTAATGTTGTATTTTAAACGGACTGTTCCTATTCTTGTTTCTGGGTGCACCGGTGAGTAAAGAAGCTTTTAACCAGTAATTCTGTTTATTATCATAACAGTGTCTCTGTTCTGGGCGGTATCATATTTGCATTGTGGTCTTACGGATGAGTCAACAAACATGGCGTTGTCCATCATGAAGAGATCCACATGTCAGCATTTTTGATTAGTCAATTTGGCTTTACGGCAGGTAGGCATTCTTAATAAAATTCAAGCTATTTTATTTATATTCACATTACTTATGATCTGTCATGCATCTTTAGGTAAACTAGTGCTGTTTTCGTCAAGGCCAGATTTGTAGCATTGCTACATTGCATTAGTGGGTGTATCACAACTTTACAGATGATGAATTTCAGTGGAGATTATTTGCACATTTGTTGGTAAATTCTGAAAACCTGACCGGAGTTTACTATTCCACGGGTCTGCAAGCCAGTCCTACTCGTGAGGGATGGCTAGAAGCGCGGGTATTTAGGTGTTCTCTTTGGCAGTGATGTATAGATAGGGCAGTTAGAGATGCAAAGCTTGTGATTTTTCTTGGAACTCTTTTACTCAGATTAGGATTAATGTTTGGTACACTGGTAGATGCAGTTTGACTACACTCTAATCTTCAACTTTAGATGCCAAACAAGCATTGGCAAAGTCAAAATATCTGACCTTGGCAAGCCAATGCAACGGTTATTTTTTTTAACTTTGATTGCAACAACATGAAAGAAAAACATGCATTCACCTAGACATGGCTGTCATATGCTTGTAATAAAAATTTGAAATTTCAAAATAAACATTAGCTGATGTAGCTGTTTTATTGGTGATGTTTTGTTTTTAATTAACAGACTTATTGTGTGAAGCTTTTTGTTATTATTACTCAAATTGGAGGCAGCTACAATGTTACATTGTCACTTACACACTTTATAACAATTTTAAAAATGAGGTGGAAAACAAATCACAATCTATCTGGGCACCTGAACTTCAGAAAAATAAACAGCAGTTGTTTAACCCCTTGCATGCCCGCCCCTTTCCCCGCCCTGTGCCGCGCTTTGCATTAGCGGGCGGGGTTCATGACGAGCTGGACTCGTCATGGGCACAGCGCCACCGCAGCCCATGACGAGTCCAGCTCGTCATGGGCACTGAAGGGGTTAAAGTTTAAAAATGCAGCTTGAATCAGCTTAGTCACTGAAGAGAAAGGAACTATTTTTAGACAGATGTGAACAGTGTGCACATGCGGTATGCAGTCACTAGTAGTAACGGGAGCCAATGGGTAAAGTGGGCTGGCCCTTTGCCCCATGCTCTATATTGTGTTGTGCAGAAGCAACATGTGACTGAGAATTTAAAAAGGCGATAGACAGAGTCCCCAGACCAAAACACCCAGTGTGCATGTATATTATGCAGGTTGTTTAAAAAAAATAAAAACCTGGTGAGACAGTGAAAACTGTTTGAAAAGCTGGACCTAAAATGTATATTTGGACATCTTACTAATTAATACCAGTTCATTTGTGTATTTAGCTTACACTGCCTCAAACTCTTCTGACTTGATTTTTTGTGTGCATATTGTGAACATTAAATAATTATATTTCTAATAATGATACATTAGAGGATGTTACTTGTGTAATGTGCACAACTATACAGCATATTTGAAGATCTACAATGTGTAATATGTGTTATTACCATGAAAAGATGTCATGAGGCTCCTTCCCTTCCTGGGTAATTGTAATTAATGATATATTACTCTATGCAATCTGAATAAGTATGATTTGTGCAGTGCTTATTTATCATATGTAGTAGTTGAGAACAAAAGTATTTAATAAGAACTAGAGTACAAGGATTTACATGCATTTGTTGAAATAACATCACACTGAGTAGGCTATCTTCCTCTGTCAAGCCATTATATCAATAATTCTGTAACACTAAAAGCAGTGTTTCCTCACGTCAGTTACCATTTACTGAGGTAATATTATGGAATTTGATCTTTGCACATTAGTACTAAATGTGTGAATGTGTGTTTATTAGTACATTTGCTCTAAATAATGAGTTGTTGCACCACACTTATATTCACTGCCATGATATATATGTATTTATTTATGCCATCCAAATGAAAGCAACTGTAGCCCACTTCCAAATGTTCTTGCAGATTCTGAAATAGTAGACTCATATTTACACATTCATCATGACAGTGTCAATGTGAAAGTCCACCATATAACAGTAATATCGACTTGAGAAAAACACTATTTACTTCCACACAGTCTGAATGTGACAATGACTTGACACAGTCCTCTTCGTTGTAGTGTTGCCTTACTCTACGAATCTAGGGCCGGATGAATCAAGCATTTTCCACTCGCAAAAGGACCGATTCAAAGACTGGAAAAATGCATTTTGGTACTTATCATTCCCAAATTGCGATTCGGTAACATGTTACCAAATCGCAGTTTAAAATAGGGAATACATACCGATGCGGTATTAGGAAGGGGCGTGTTTAGGGCGTTCCTTCCTAATACCGAATCACAGTGGTATGTAAGAATGTTTAGCTACCGAAATGCGGACGCTAAACACTCACATTTACCACCAACTTCAAGTAGGTGGTAACGATTCGCAAACGGGAAGGGGTACCCAAGGAACCCTTTCCCCTTTGTGAATGTTTGTAAAAACGTTTCTGAAGAGCAGGCAGTGGTCTGTATGCTCTTACATTTTTTTAAATCCAACCTGTTTTCTTTTAAGGAAAATGGGCTGCATTTTAAAAAAAGTGATTGCTTTAAATAAAGCAATCACAGAAATGGTGGTCTGCTGACTTTAGCAGGCCACCATCCCTGTGATTTTAGGGATTCCTAACGGGTCGCAAATTGGGACCTACCTCTTTAATATTCATGAGTTAGGTCACTTTGCGACCCACTAGGAATTGCTAAATGAAACTATAAATGTTTCATACATTAGCAATACTGATTATGTAATTGCGTGTTACAGAAAAATATAAGAATCGCTATTCCTAATATTGATACATCTGGTCCCTAATCTCTGGCATCCTGGTTTTGTTTTAAAACTTTTTTGGAAAACAAATACATCCGGAAAAAAACAACATTGACTAAACTTTAAATGCAATTGCAATGAGAGTAAAGTGTAAATAATTATTACGTTTAAGGGAGAGGAGGAAATAAAATCCACTCAAGGCTTCTCCTCCTGTGAGTCATGGCTTTTCCCCACACTCAACAATGGTTAGACATAGCATTTGGCACACTGTGGAGCTACATATATACTATACTTTATAAAATATATGCCTAAGTACTGACAGTACAGTGTCATCAGCTTAGTTAAAAATATTTCCCAGTGCTTTTGCGGACCTGAAATCAAACAGAAATATTGTTTGAGCTATATTTCAAATTTCAATTGAGGTGCAAATTTTTCGAAGATCAGGGATATTTTCGAATACAAATATCCCCAGATACTTGTTTTTTTCTGTGAAGAAAAAAAGAATGAAAGAGGAAACACCTGTGGTGTTAACACTGGGTGAAACCAACTCTGCACGCTATCCCTCATTCTGACCTGAAAAACTCATCACAGGGAGGAAAGGTCCAGTCAAAGGGTGGAACGACAAAATGCAGTAATGATATTTCAAACGCGAGATTTGTTACCATTGATTCGGACCAGGTTCAAAATGGCTGTGTTTTTTAAATGCATGATTTGTAAATTGCTTATTTTCATTCCTGGCTCCCAAAAGATGTTTGAGGTTACTAGTTATCTTAACAACACATCAGATTCGAGCTTTCCAATATGCTAAGACGTCTTTTGAACATTGGCATCTGTTCCCCAGATCTTGTGGTCCACCAGCCACCCCAAAGCTGTATTTCTGAGTATGGTTTGGACTGTGTCCATGTTGTCTTCCTGTTATTTATTCATAGCTCTGGAGGAAAATGGAAGAACCTACTGGTGGGTTCAGTAAGACGTTGAAGCAAAAGGGAAACTTCAAATAACATCAGGGACATCTTAAGGATTTTGGGGGTCCTTGGCAAAACCTATTATGGGGGCCGCCTGTTTGGATTAGGTTTGAATTCATGAACCAATTTCAGCTCTTTGATACCCTCTCTGGCCAGGTCACAGACAGTACACAGTCGCATAGGGATAGTGATGTGTGTTTCCAATATTGTAACTCAGCAGCAGCTCACGAATATTCCTGCAGATAATATCTGTGAAATAAAATCTGCGACTTCCTCCTATTTCTCGTATCTGAGGTCCTGTTTTGATCTCAACGAAACTTGTTTTATAGATGTTGCATGAAACATAAATACAACATTTCTCTGCAAACTGTCTGCAGCAGCCATTCACACATCACCCACATTAAAAATGAATAACATAAAAACGGTATTTAAAACAAGAATTATTAAAGGTCATCAGGTCAAGACTCTGCAGAACCAAGCTGGCGCTCTCAGGGGGCCCCCTAAAAGCTTGGGGCCCTGGGCCAGGGCCCACTTTGCTCATGCCTTGAATCGTCTCTGGCTTAACATAGCCAAGAAGGCGGTAGTTGTACTAACATATGCCTTTTACAGTCAGATATTTGAGACGTATGCACCCCGAATCCATCATTTAGAGAACAGAACTCCAAGAAATTGCACTTAATATGTGGCAGGCTGCTTTTCAGAAAATTAACATGATTTTCCTACTTTACTGCTTGCAATATTGCCACCCTAGGAATTGAGATTATTAAACATCACGTTTCAAAGATTAAGAAGGAAACACTATTTCTATAAACTATTCCCCAACTAATTTTGCGGTTATTCCCAAACTGAAAGGACTGGCAACAACATTTGTGACGTATGCTATTGCCACATATTTTATAACCTTCTCTAAATGAGGGGCTAAGAAGATGGTTTTTAAGGAAGATTTCAGGGTGTATTCTACAAAGCAGTTATGCACTGAATGATGCCAGTGTAATTAATGCACTAGCCTGCTATTAATTCTGAAAATTGTTTTATTATTCCTAAAATAAAAAAAAGAAAATACCCTGCACGAAAATACATTGCGAAAATAGATTTCCACTAAAGACAAGCATTGACAAAGGCAATATTTCTGGCCTTGGCAGACATGCAATGTTTCTTTTTTACGTATTTTATATGAAAGCAAAAATAAAAGAGTAAAAGCAAATGGGAACGCATAGAGAGGCATAGAGAGGTAAGTGGAGTAGTAGCAAAAGCATTACCTATCACGAAGGCTACCAGACAGAGGGGCCCATTGTCCTCAATCTTATTTGCCCTTGCCACTGAACCACTGATGACTGAAGACAGAGTTTTCCTAGTTCCAGTAGATCCTCTCTCATTGATGGGACTGAGCCGCCATCGCTAATATGGTTTCCTTCCCAAGACTGGCCTACCACACCCAGAACTACCTGCATAGAATTCCACATGCCTTTTTCTTCTGCCTCAATTCCCTTTTGTAAGGGTTTCTTTTGAAAGGTGGCTGCTCAATTATAGCAATGACTTCATGCTTTAAGTCTCCATTTGATGGTGACCAGGGTATGGTACCATTGTCTCACACTGTCTTGCCTCATACTTGATAATGGTAAGTGAATGGTTCACTGCCCTGAATTTGCGTCCAGTTTTCATGGTTAAAAGGCGGACAAATGGTAAGACACAAGTCGTGCACTTCCTCTAAGAAGGTCTACCTCCTGCAGACTTACCCTCACCATTATTACAGTTCAGCTGCCTTGGCATGAAACCCTATGTGCAGTGGGTTGGCAAGGCAGACTTAGAAGGAAACTCTGTTATGGGTGAGACCCATAGTATGCAAAGCGCATAAACTACAGGGCTTCGAGGGGTAGGATAAAATTTCTGAGCTCGTTGATATCATGTCACAGAACACGCTCCATTCATTTACCAAATTCCTGTGTGATTTCGAGGTGCACAAACAACAATTTTTGAAATACCTGCCACTTCACCAGGCCATGACCACTCCACATCAAAGATCAAACAACGACCGCAACTTGAACTCGCTTGAAGCAAAGATCTTAATGGGACATGTAGGAAGACATATATCCCTATCTACCGCTCGTTAGTGATTCCTTGATATCTGTGGGTTTAAGAGCGCTTTATAAATCCCTTTTTCATTTAATTTAATTAAATTTCATTTTATTCACATGCCCAATTTATTTTAAGCTTTTTGATATTTGGGAGATGTTGACATGGGCACCCTTTTAGATGAAGCATTGCAGGCTGCTCTTATGGCTCTGTGAGAGGCAACCAGAGCTACACAAATCTGTATACTTAAATTCAAATACCTGCACAAGTTGTTCAGAACACAACACAATCTCAGGCATTTTTGGTAAGAATGCTTGTGATGTAGGGGATCCCTTAGGTAATGCAATGTACACAACTTTGTCATACCTTAGGCTACAGCAAAGTTGTGAAGGGATGTGAGCCGGGATGGGTCCAGGAGGAGATTACAAAATGGAAGATTGAAGCCAGCCCAAAATTGGAGTTGCTTAATGTCCTCTTCGACTTAAAAACCAAAAGATATACACTTACCCTCCTGCACAGAAATGACAAGAGGTTGACCCACTTGACTTGGGTATCGGGACCACCGAGACTGGTTCATTGTATGGCAGGGGATGTCCCCGGAAGCATCTCCAGAAATAGGAGGCATTGGAGCCAGCATAGAGTTCTCACGGGTGAAAAGCAGGAAGGTAGGGCAGGTTAGACATGCTGTATGACTGAGGGGGGAGTGTGATGTGAATTTTAACTCATAATGAATCTAATCATAGCCTGATTGACCTGTGGTGTATATGATTAGCTTCTTATACCTCTGTGATGCAAACTTGTGTATGAGGGACGCACATTACATTCCTTAATGCTGTGTCAAATCTCTCTAAAAGTGTTTAATAAAAAAGTACAAAAGTGAAAATGCTGCCTTCTAAATCTGGCAGGCACACATTTGCAAAAACAAACACTAAAAAAAATTAAGTGAAGCCAAAAAAGAGTAAATAAAAAATTAAAGGAGAGATTGACCTACCAGCTCTGGCACTGAAGTGAAACTTGTTTAAGGTAGATGTGCACATATGATCAGGCAAAATGCTGTCATTCACAGTCTAGAGAGTCAGTGGTGGAGGAAGGCTTAACCATTGCTCCATGCTATAGGGTCTTGTGGTTGGAAACAAAATGTGAATGACAATTTAAAAGACCGATGGATGAAGAGGGTTGACTCAAAGTCATTTTTGTATGTATATAAGTATGTGCTTTTATTATTGTTTATGTGTTTTTATGTATTCAATTTTGAATGTATGAGACTGAAATGACAGGCTGTATCTAGGCCCGACCTAAAAATGGAGTGCCGGTATTTGTAGTACAGAGTTAAAAAAAATAAACAGTGGACAATGTAAGAGTTTCAAAAGAGGGTTATATGGTACTTGGGAAATAATCAGCAATTATAATTTTGCCAACCTTTTTAAATATTTAATAAGGAAGCAGTGCTACATAAAAAATCAAGAGATATAGACAATATCAGTGAGAAACAGCATTTTCAACGTGCAATGAATCACGCATGCCATACCATACCATGAGTGATGTAATATGTGAGGTCATAAGCAGTGTATTGTGGGGGCGTAAGTTATAGTTAGTTTAGCTAACTATAACTGCTGAATGTCACTGGTTTTATACGAGCGGAATGTGAGCCTAAGTATAACGTCCCTGTAACCTTTGTTTTCTTCAGTGAAATTATTAGGTTTTCTTTTCTATTCCCTAACTATAACATCACTGTAACCTTTGGATTATTCAGTGAATTTCCCTGTTACCCTTAGTTTTTTAAAGTGAATTTCTAAAACTTTTTTAATTTTATTTCCTAATTGTAACCTGTAACCTTTGAGAGAGATAGTGTGTGATTTAGTGCACGAGTGTCTCAGTGGGTGTGTGAGTGAGTGTGTGACTGTTTCAATAGGTGTGTGAGTGTCTGTCTGGGAGTGGCTGCATAAGTGCCTCACTGGATGTGTGAGTGGGTGTGTGAGTGTCTGAGTGGGTCTGTTAGTGGGTCCATGAGTGTCTGAGTGGGTGGGTGAGTTTCTGACTGGGTGTCTGAATGGGTGTCAGAGTGTCTGAGTGGGTTTGTGAGTGCCTTCATAAGTGTATGAGTCAGTCTGTGAGTGACTGCATGACTGTCTGAGTGGGTCTGTAAGTGGGTACATGAGTCTCTGAGTCAGTGAATGGGTGTGTGAGTCTGTGAGTGACTCTATGAGTGAGTACATGAGTCTCTCAATGGGTCTGTGAATGAGTGCATGGGTTCATGAGTCTCTGTGTGACTCTGTGAGTGAGTGCATGAGTCTCTCAGTGGGTCTGTGAATAAGTGCATGAGTTCCTGAGTGGGTCTGTGAGGCAGTTTGTGAGTCTCTGAGTGGGTGTATAAGTGGGTGTGTGAGTCTAAGTCAGGCTCTGAGTGGGTGCATATGTGTCTAAGTAGGTCTGTGAGTGGGTGTGTGATTCCCTCTGTGGGTTTGTGAGTGGGTATGTATTTATTTATTTATTTTATTTATTTGAAGTTTTATAGAGCGCTGGCCAGACCCTAGGGTATCGGAGTGCTTTACAACAGTCATATTGCAATAGACCAAAAATACTTGAACAAAAATACAGTTAAAGTATCAATACAAGTGACAAAAATACAGTGAAAGTATCAAGCATGGACGGTGAGTTATAGCGGGTTAAGTAACCAGGGTCAATGAGGGCTTGTACGTCAATGAGGGCTTGTAGTGCCTTCGCCGGGTGTCATAGTCCAGGGTCACGCTCCCATCCAGGGAGTAATGTCATCGGCGTTTCTGCAGCTCATGTCCCTTTGCTAGGGACCGATCTAGGAAGAGATTTTTGAGCTGTCCTTTGAATTTTGCAATGGAGGTTATAGTACTGATGTAGGGGGAAGTGTGAGTCTCTGAGTGGGTTTGTGAGTGGGTGCGTGAGTGTCTGAGTAGCTCTGTGATTGAGTGCATGACTCTCAGTAGGTCTGTGAATGGATGTATGAGTCTCTAAGCGGGTCTGCAAGTGGATGCGTGACTGTGAGAGGGTCTGTAAGTTGGTGCATGAGTGTCTGAGTGGGTCTCTGAGTGGGTGGATGAGTATCTCAGTGGATCTGTGAGTGGGTGCGTGATTCTCTGAGTGGGTTCTGTGAATGGGTGTGTGAGTGCTCTCTGTTTTGCCCTCTTCTGCTGTTTTGCTTTTTATGCTTGTTTTTCTGCCCTCTGTTTTGCCTTTCCTGCTAATTCTTATGCCTGTGTTGGCTTTTATGTTTGTTTTCTGCCCTGTTCTGCTTTGTTTTGCCTTTTCTGCTCATTTTCCTGCCCTCTGTTTTCCCTCCCTGGGGCGATTTTGGCCACGTGGACCCCCATCCCTTGGAGCCCGGAGTTAATCGGCCCCTCCTTCATGCCAATTTGACCCCGGGGACACATTTGCAAAAAGAAACACTAAAAAAAAATTAGGTGAAGCCAAAAAAGAGTAAATAAAAAATTAAAGGAGAGATTGACCTACCAGCTCTGGCATTGAAGTGAAACTTGTTTAAGGTAGATGTGCACATATGATCAGGCAAAATGCTGCCATTCACAGTCAAGAGAGTCAGTGGTGGAGGAAGGCTTAACCATTGCTCCATGCTATAGGGTCTTGTGGTTGGAAACAAAATGTGAATGACAATTTAAAAGACCGATGGATGAAGAGGGTTGACTCAAAGTCATTTTTGTATGTATATAAGTATGTGCTTTTATTATTGTTTATGTGTTTTTATGTATTCAATTTTGAATGTATGAGACTGAAATGACAGGCTGTATCTAGGCCCGACCTAAAAATGGAGTGCCGGTATTTGTAGTACAGAATTAAAAAAAATAAACAGTGGACAATGTAAGAGTTTCAAAAGTGGGTTATATGGTACTTGGGAAATAATCAGCAATTATAATTTTGCCAACCTTTTTAAATATTTAATAAGCAAGCAGTGCTACATAAAAAATCAAGAGATATAGACAATATCAGTGAGAAACAGCATTTTCAACGTGGAATGAATCATGCATGCCATACCATGCCATGAGTGATGTAATATGTGAGGTCATAAGCAGTGTATTGTGGGGGCGTAAGTTATAGTTAGTTTAGCTAGCTATAACTGCTGAATGTCACTGGTTTTATACGAGCGGAATGTGAGCCTAAGTATAACGTCCCTGTAACCTTTGTTTTCTTCAGTGAAATTATTAGGTTTTCTTTTCTATTCCCTAACTTAAACATCACTGTAACCTTTGGATTATTCAGTGAATTTCTAAGGTTCTTTTAATGTTGTTTCCTAGCTATAACATCTCTGTTACCTTTAGTTTTTTAAAGTGAATTTCTAAGACTTTTTTAATTTTATTTCCTAATTGTAACCTGTAACCTTTGAGAGAGATAGTGTGTGATTTAGTGCACAAGTGTCTCAGTGGGTGTGTGAGTGAGTGTGTGACTGTTTCAATAGGTGTGTGAGTGTCTGTGTGTGTCTAGGAGTGGCTGCATAAGTGCCTCACTGGATGTGTGAGTGGGTGTGTGAGTGTCTGAGTGGGTCTGTTAGTGGGTGCATGAGTGTCTGAGTGGGTGGGTGAGTTTCTGACTGGGTGTCTGAATGGGTGTCAGAGTGTCTGAGTGGGTTTGTGAGTGCCTTCATAAGTGTATGAGTCAGTCTGTGAGTGACTGCATGACTGTCTGAGTGGGTCTGTAAGTGGGTACATGAGTCTCTGAGTCAGTGAGTGGGTGTGTGAGTCTGTGAGTGACTCTATGAGTGAGTACATGAGTCTCTCAATGGGTCTGTGAATGAGTGCATGGGTTTATGAGTCTCTGTGTGACTCTGCGAGTGAGTGCATGAGTCTCTCAGTGGGTCTGTGAATAAGTGCATGAGTTCCTGAGTGGGTCTGTGAGGCAGTTTGTGAGTCTCTGAGTGGGTGTATAAGTGGGTGTGTGAGTCTGAGTCAGGCTCTGAGTGGGTGCATATGTGTCTAAGTAGGTCTGTGAGTGGGTGTGTGAGTCCCTCTGTGGGTTTGTGAGTGGGTATGTATTTATTTATTTATTTTATTTATTTGAAGTTTTATAGAGCGCTGGCCAGACCCTAGGGTATCGGAGTGCTTTACAACAGTCATATTGCAAAAGACCAAAAATACTAGAACAAAAATACAGTGAAAGTATCAATACAAGTGACAAAAATACAGTGAAAGTATCAAGCATGGACGGTGAGTTATAGCGGGTTAAGTAACCAGGGTCAATGAGGGCTTGTACGTCAATGAGGGCTTGTAGTGCCTTCGCCGGGTGTCATAGTCCAGGGTCACGCTCCCATCCAGAGAGTAATGTCATCGGCGCTTCTGCAGCTCTTGTCCCTTTGCTAGGGACCGATCTAGGAAGAGATTTTTGAGCTGTCCTTTGAATTTTGCAATGGAGGTTATAGTACTGATGTAGGGGGAAGTGTGAGTCTCTGAGTGGGTTTGTGAGTGGGTGCGTGAGTGTCTGAGTAGCTCTGTGATTGAGTGCATGACTCTCAGTAGGTCTGTGAATGGATGTATGAGTCTCTAAGCGGGTCTGCAAGTGGGTGCGTGACTGTGAGAGGGTCTGTAAGTTGGTGCATGAGTGTCTGAGTGGGTCTCTGAGTGGGTGGATGAGTATCTCAGTGGATCTGTGAGTGGGTGCGTGATTCTCTGAGTGGGTTCTGTGAATGGGTGTGTGAGTGCTTTCTGTTTTGCCCTCTTCTGCTGTTTTGCTTTTTATGCTTGTTTTTCTGCCCTCTGTTTTGCCTTTCCTGCTAATTTTTATGCCTGTGTTGGCTTTTATGTTTGTTTTCTGCCCTGTTCTGCTTTGTTTTGCCTTTTCTGCTTGTTTTTCTGCCCTGTATTTGCCCTTACTGCTAGTTTTTCTGCCTTCTATTTTGCCCTTTCTACTCAATTTTCTTTCATCCTTTTGCCTTTTCTGCTCATTTTCCTGCCCTCTGTTTTCCCTCCCTGGGTCGATTTTGGCCACGTGGACCCCCATCCCTTGGAGCCCGGAGTTAATCGGCCCCTCCTTCATGCCAATTTGACCCCGGGGACCCCACCCCCCCAGGGCCCTGAATGGTGGAGCCCCCCTCCTCAGGTCAATTTAAGTCCAGGGACCCCATCCATTTTTCACCTGCTTTTGCTTCATTTTTCACTGCTGTCTTTGTCCTCTGGCCTGATTTTCCGAGTGCGTTCTCCTGCTTTTGACTTATTTTTCACTGCTTTCTCCTTCCACTCCCCTAGTTTTCTAAGCGCTTTCGCTTATTTTTGTCTAGTTTTGCCCTGTTTTCTCCTGCCTTTCCACACGTTTTTCTGAGTGCTTTCTCCTGCTTTTGCCTCATTTATTACTGCTTTCTCCATCCTTTCCCCCATTTTTCTGAGTGCTTTCTCCTGCTTTTGTCTCATTTTTTACTGCTTTCTTCTTCCTCTCCCCTGTTTTTCTGAGCTCATTTCCTGCTTTTTTCTCGTTTATTACTGCTTTCTCTTTCATTTCCTCCAGTTTTTCTGAATGGTTTTCCTGCTTTTGCTTTGTTTTTCACTGGTTTCTCCTTTCTTTCCCCCTTACTTCAGAGGGGAGTGGGGTCATGCGGCCTCCCTCCCTGGGCAGATTTCAGCCCGGGTTAGCCTATCCCCGGGCGCCTGGGTACAAACAAATGGAAAAGGGGGGGCCGTGCGGCCTCCCTCCCAGGGACGATTTTGGCCCTGGGGGCCCCTCTGGAGTCATGGCTAGCCTCATGGCCCCACGGTCCTAGCTGACTACCTACCTCCTGAGGGAGCCAGCTTTGCTGCTGCACAGAGGGAGCTGCTGTTAGAGAGGCAGCTCCCTCCATGCAGGAGCATTCATTTAATCTCTTTTCCTGCCCGCATGTCTGAAGGCAGGGAATGAGATGAAACCTCCAGTTCCAGCATGTGCCAGCACTTTGACAGCTTCTGCCCACTAGAACCAGAGTGTCTGCTGTTGCTTGGCCGGAGCTGTCAAAGATCCAGCCAAGCAAAAAAAACAGCTATGTCCCAGGGACATAGCAGGAGCAGGTTATGGGGGGTGGCGGACCCGAGGGCCATTAATGGTTCAAGGAGGTGGGCAGCATGGCCTTTTCAGGGCTGACCCCAGGGAGGTGGTGGTCCCCGGGCCATATGGGCCCGAAAAGGGGTTCACGAGGTGGTGGTCCCCGGGACTTATAGAGCCTAAGGAGGGGTCCTCAGGCTTTTCTGTGGCAAGGGTACTTTTAGGATTTAGGGTGAGTGTGGGTTTTTGGGCAGGATGGAAATTTTTATGGTTTAGGGTGGGTGTGGGTTTTTGGGTGCTAAGGGGATTTTTTTCAGTTTAGGGTGGTTATGGGATAGCAAGGGAAGTTTCAGGGTTCAGGGTGGGTATGGGTTTTTGGGTTGCAAGGGTATTTTTGGGCTTCAGGATGGGTTTGGGTTTTAGGGTGGCAAGGGGATTTTTAGGGTTTAGGGTGAGCTTGCGTTTTTGGGTGTAAAGGGGATTTTTAGGGTTAAGGGAAATTATGGGATTTTGGGTGGCAAGGGGATTTTTAGGGTTTAGGGTGGGTATGATATTTTGGGTTACAAGGACATGTTTTGGGTTTAGGGTGGATGTGGGTGGTAAGGGAATTCTTAGGCCTGATTACGAGTTTTGGTGGTGAAAGGGTGGGCGGTACTCCATTGCCACGCCCCCACACTGCTGAGACTTGCTGCCACCCACCTACCAAATTACAAGTTATTTGGCGGGGGCTTAGCATTTCCAGGGTGTTATCTCTTTCAAAGACTGGAGTGCCTTTAAAAAAGGCACTGTAATGGGAACGCCTCACAAGGTTCCTGCATGGCATGGACTGAAAAGCTCATGCCATGCAGGAACTGCTGTGCAGTGGGTGTTTCTAGGGCGGTGTTTCTTTCGTTGGCTGTGATTCCTTTGATAAAGGCACCTCAATGGGAACGCCTCACAAGATTCCTGCATGGCAATAAATGTTTTTATATATATAGTAGATAGTTAAAATTAGGACCTCGTTTCTATTCTTTTCCCAATAACTTTAGCGCCGGCTGACGAATCGTTGTGAAATTTTCAAAGCTAGTGGCCCGCTCCGGTCAGCTCCTGTCTTGAAAGTTTCGGGGAGATTCGACAAGCGGGGGCCGAGAAAAATGGGGGTCCGAAAATGTGTTTTCCCCATGTTAATTTCCATAGGAAACTTTCGACAATGCTACAGCCTAAACAGCTGAACGGAATTACACCAAATTTGGCAAAAAGGTAGATCTTGCTTCAGAAAGAGCCTTTTTTTAAATGGTGTAAATCCATTCAGTAGTTCCTGAGAAATTAGAAAAAGAAAAAGTTTCGATATCTGTGGCCGAGGAGGCTTCGCAAACCCTCCTGTCTACGAGCTTCATTCTAATTGGCTGCCAACACTCCAAACCAGGAAGTATTGGCAGCCATCTTGTGACAAAACAGAAAAAAGAGGTTAAAAAAACAATAAAAGGAGCAGGGTAGAAACACCCTGACCGCCAGGCTTGCTCAGGGGCTCCCACAAGGACCCCCAGGGCCCAAAAAAGCTTTTTTTTAAATTAATTTCGGCGAAATCGCATTGGGGTCGCGAATCCCACCGAAATTATTAGAAAACACTTGCGCTTCGTTTAAAAAAAGCCCCCGGGTGGTCCAGGTTCGGGTGCACTGCCAATTAATTAGTGGGGGCCCGTTGGGGCCCCCACAGCCCCGGGGACCACCATCTCCCCGGGGCTGTGAGAACAAAAATGCGTGGGGGGGTCCCAATCCTCCCCAAGCTGCCCCAGGCACCACCACCTCCCTGGGCTCTATTTTTTCTTTTTTAAACCTGTGTGGGGAGGCTCCAGTCCCCCCCACACACCCCAGGGACCACCACCTCCCCGGGGCACTAAATAAGGAAATGCGGGGGTTCGTTACGGACCCAGAGCCCCAGGGACCACCTCCCCGGGGCTTCGCTCTGATAGGGAGGGGGGCTGCGCGGTCCCCCTCATGGAAGCCTTGATGGCCATGGGGACCGCCACCCCCCAGGGCTGGCTCCTGTAGTGTCCCGGGGTGCCGACCCCCGGGACACTGCTGTTTGCTATGATAGGGCTGGAGACCTACTCTCGCTTCAATGAAGCAAAGCAGGATTGCTTTTCCACAAGGGGAGCTGCATGTTAGCAGCTCCCCTTGTGGAAAAGCAATGTCGGCTCCCGCAGGAGGCGGGGAGCTAGTGGGACCATGGGGGCATTGGGGCTTCACCCAGGGTCCCCAACAGAGTGGCCAGGCCCTGGGGGATTGGGTCCCGGGGGCTAGAATTGGTCCAGGAGGGGGCCATTCGGCCTCCTCCCCCCCCCCAAAAATGCAAAAACAAAAAAAAGGAAAGGCCGGCCCCGGGGAAGGGGTCCCCGGGGCCATAAATGGCCTGAGGTGGGGGGTCACGGAGCCCCCCTCCAAATATTTTAAATGAAATTTAAAATACTAGCCATGCCCCGGGGATGCGGTCCCCAGGGCCAAAAATGGCCTCAGGAGGGGGGCCACGCGGCCCCCTTCCCCTATTTTTAAAAAGATAAACAAAATAGGGGTCAGGCCCTCGGGAGTGGGGTCCCCAGAGCCCATAAAACAGGAAAAGAAGGGGGTGCACACAGCCCCCCTTCTAAAAAATAAAAATGAAAAAAAACAGCATTGCGCTGGAGGCCCCACCCCCTCAGTGCATCACGCGTGTTGTAGGTTGGGGAATTAATTCAGGGTGTGTTTGTGCAGTGGTGAAGGCAGGGGGCAGGGCCTGATGTGACAAGTGTGCAAACGCTCTCCATTGCGTGTTTTAACTTGGGGGTTTTAGTCCCCTTGAATCCTGAGGGTCTCTGGGGGCCAACTAGCCCATCAGGTACCTCCAGTAAGCACAACAGAGTTGCGTTGTAGAGCGGTGTAAAAGGGGCGTGGCCTCGGACCACCGCTCTGTGGGCTTTTAACAGTATTTAATTTCACTAATGAACTTTTGGCCACTCACTTGAGTTAAAAAAGGCACTACAGATCCCAGAAGGCCACAGGAGTGGCCACGCCCACTGGGGCAAGGATCATGGTATAACAGTTGTGTGCAAAATAGCCGTTCGTTCTTAGCTGCAGTCCACAAGCCCAGGATGAAGTGCTGTTAGCACGAAATGCGTCGCCAGGACTTTGATTTATTTTCACTGGGAAAGTCTCCTTGAACTGCAAATCAGCTGCCATTAAAGAAGTTTAGCGATACCTGCCTGTGTCTTTGTTGACAAAGGCAAATCCGAAACGCTTCCTGATAGACCGTTGTTGTAGTCGTTTTTTTTCTTTTTTTAGGTGCTCGGGTTTGCAAGTAGAATTATGCATTCCTGTATGAGTTTTAAGGCATTTTACATAACCAGTGTACAATGATTCTCATATTTTCATATAGCTCGGTAATTCTACAATCAATAGTATTGTATTTTGTTCACAGCTAAGATAGATATGCACCTACAAACTAATCCTTATGATACAGTACATATGGTTATATTTTTTAAGAAACTTTTTCCCTCCCTTAAAATCCTTCCTTCAATACATCCCACCCAAAAACATTCCCTTAAACTTTGCCGTTGTGATCCAATTGCCCCTGTTCGAGTATGTTGCCCTTCGGGATAGTCATTCTGATACTGAAGGAGAGGACAGGGGGAGGAGGGGGTGAAGAAGGAGATAAACATATATGTCCAAAGCACAGTACAGTTGGGAATCAGGCACTATCTATTTGATCATTCAATACTGTTGTTGTTGTCTTTTACCCGTGGACTAAAAATCTGAAATTACCAAGTTCTGTTACCATGAGGATGAAAAGATTTTAGATATATACTTAAATATTTATTTGAAATATATATGTAAAAAAAAAATATACATATATATATATATTCTATTTACAGGGTTTTGTTTCCAGCCTTCCCACATACATATGCGACACCTCCGATTTCCTGGGTAAATTAAAAGAGAAACCTTGGGAAGAGAACTATATATTTTTTAACCATGGACATTTCTGCCCTCTATACCAGTATCCAGCATGTTGACGGAATAAGGGCTGTGCAACACTATTTAGACAAGAGACCCATTGAAATGTACAAGCACAATGAAATGTTATTTGAAATGGCGCAGTGGTGTCTCCACAACAATGTGTTTCTCTTTGATTGGTTGGTATTCCAGCAGCTGCGTGGTTTTGCGATGGGGGCATGCTTCTCCTCCAGTTATACCTGTCTTCATGTAGGCTGGTGGGAGGAGCATGTCCTCAGAGCATGGCACGGCAGCAGCTACACGCAACACATTGTAAAATGGTGGAGATTTATTGACGATGTCTTTGTGATCTGGAGGGGAAATGGATTGCAGGCTCAGCAATTCGCTAATCAAATCAACGATAATGAGTTAAACTTGAAATTTACTGCTCACATTGATACCTGTACCACAAACGTTATAGATGTTCAGGTTTTCATTGAAAAAGGTAGAATTGAGATACGTCTTTTCAGAAAAATTACAGCAGGTAATTCTGTGCTTCATGCGCATAGTTTCTATCCCCGTCACACTATTGACAGTATCCCATGTGGGGAATTTCTCCGTATTCGGAGAGCCTGCAGCACAGAAAGAGATTTGAAACAACATCTAACTGAGGCCAAACCAATTCATTGAAAGAGGATACAAACCTGCCTTAATAGAGAAAGCCCTTTAGAAAGCAAGTACAACTAAGGTTATGCAAACCTTTGAAAGAGATATGAGAGAGGACACTGAGGAAAGTAGGGGCAGTGATATTGCCTCTATAGGGGAAAGTGATAAAACAATGAGAATGATCACTACCTATAGTAGGCAAGCAAAAAGGATAATGGCTATCATTAACCAGCACTGGACTATTGTCCTAACAGACCCCATTTAAAGACAAATATTAACAGCCAAACCCACTGTCACCTTTCGTAAGGCTTTCTACATGCACAATGAGCTGGTGCGCACCAGCCCAGAGGTTCGCAATACAACAAGTCGGTGAACACCTAAGAAGGGTTTTTACAAATGTGATACATGTAGGGCATGTCAATATGGGACAAATGTCAAGTCGTACAAAACTGCTTTCTCCAATGATACCATTGAGTTAAGTGGGCATTTTACGTGCAGGACTGACCATGCGGTCTATGTGCTTAAATGAAGCTGTGATATGTATTGTGTGGGCAGTACTAAATTAGCCCTACATGTACGCATTTTGCAACACCTATGAGCTATAGTTAACTCGGATCCATCATATCCAGTGGCCAGACACTTTAGATCTGTGCATGATTATAACTTAAAGTGTCTACAATATTATGTCATAGACTCGCTCCAGGCTAACCCCAGAGGAGGGAGTCGGGAGAAGCAGTTCCGTAAACTGGAGTCCAAATATATTTTGCTTCTAGACACCAAGGCTCCTTCAGGTCATAATACAGGGGAGGATCTTTACAATTATCTTTAATGTTGCACAGTTTTATCAATTGTTGGAGCAGAACCTGGAATTTGTTCTCAACAAAGGATCTCTTTAATTGACCCTTAGGCGTTTGTCACCGGCATCCCTATGAAGAGTCGTGAGATGCTTTTATTCCATCTAGGTACAAACAGGCTTTTTTTAACAGTTCTAGGTACTGATTGGATTTTTCTAATTTACATATTAGGGTGAAGGATTTGGGTTGATCTCACATTTGTCACTTTGATAGTTTATATAGATATATTTAGGGTTCGAACGAAACTTCTTACGAGTTTGGTGATATTATTAGGCGACCATATTTTACTCCTGAACATAAAAATCTGAGTGTGGAGCTGTATTTTGCTTAGATTTATCCTGTTTTCATTTGGTCTTTTTTATGCGATGTACCTTTACCACTAGGAAAATAATGTTTTATGCATAGTATCCGATTATTTACCAATCTTTGCACTTTATAATCTGGAGTACTGTAATATTTGCGTATTTGCACAGTTTAATGGTCGATAACATTGCATTATGCAATACAGAGTAATTTATTATCTAAGTATTTGCACAGATATTTAGCTTAAAGCGTTATTTGCACATAATTATAATATACTATAGTACTGTTTAAACTGTGTATTTGCACATATACAGGATTATGCCTAAAGTTGCAATAGCATTTTGTAATATAAGCGGAGTCGCACATTTTTCCAATTTGATACTGTAGCATCTGCGTATTTGCACATCTAAAATGATTTCAACGGGATGGTATTACCTATGATTATTGATGTGACTTTGATATGCACAAGTCCTTTCAATAGGAGCCCACGAATCACATAATACAATCAGAATGTGGGGTTTCATTATGATATTAATGCTATGCTTGTTGAAATCACCCTCGTAAATAGTAATTATTATTATTGTAAAAATAAATTGTTTGATTTATACATTTATGTACCTTTTACAAATCGCTATGTACATATTTGAAGTATATCTTCCACCTTCATGATGACATCACCAATCTTGTGAGGTAACTGTGGGTTTTAAATAATCACAAGAGACGCAGCGTGATCATGTGAGCAAGGCCACTGTTTAGCCGAAACACGTTATGGGCAGCACAAGCACAGAATAAACTTCAAAAATTTTGGCACAGCTTAACTCTGGAGTCCGTTGCATCTGTTGGCGCTAAGATCGGCGTTGGATGTGTGTTTGTTGATATATATATATATATATATTTATATATTCACTGAAAAAACCAAAGGTTTCAGGGGCGTTATAGTTCGGAATTGGCATTTAAAAAGCCTTCGAAATTCACTGAAAAAACCATAGGTTTCAGGGGTGTCATAGTTAGCTGGACATTTCCCTCGTACAAAACCCTAGAAATTCCCCTGTTATAGTTAGTTCAGCTAACTATAACTCGCGCCTCCGCAATGCACTGCTGATGACATCACATATTACATCACTCATGACATGGTCAGTGACATCACTCATGACATCACTGATGACATCTCAAATGACATCACTGATGACATCACTGATGACGTCATCCATGTGATAAATTAGTGCATCTTCTCACACCCTAATATAACCTTTGATACTCCTACTCAAAATTTCAGACGGCCATTTTGAAAACCATAGATACTCCAATACCAATAACTACATACCCACTCATTGACTCTTAGGTCTACATACACCTCCACTCACTCACCTGTACAGTCACTCATACTTACAGTCACTCCGTACAAGACTATCATATGCATTTATACACCTATCTAGACACTCAGACACCGCCAATCATCCATTGAGGTACTGACACACCTAGTCAGCTGTGCAAATAATTAAACACAGTCCAATTTACCCACCTATACAGTTAAACACACTCAAGTTCACTTACTCATAAAAATACTAACAAATTCTGACACTCTTATACAATTACTAATACAAGCACACACTCATCCATACAGTCACTCCCGCAATCACACACTCTCACATATAGATAGTTATATACTCTTACACACATATACACTGCGTTTCACATATGTAGTTACTGACACATGTACAACTGAGATATACATTCAATCACTAACACACTCATACATACACTCACCCAACCATACAGTCCTTCACAGTTGCACTGTTAAAACCATGCACCCATAGAATCACCCACTCATACATCTATTCACAGAGTCACACACACCCTACCCACACAAACACTCAGGCACCCATACAGATACTCAGACAACCAATCAATACCCATATAGACACTCATATAGCTATTCACAAAGCCATGCAGCCACTTATACACCAACACACAGACACATACAGACATTCACACAGTTTAGTCACTAGTCTGCAGTAAGATACATTTAATGACTCACTTATAGAGTCAGTTACGCACCTAGAAAATCACCCATTCACACACTTATACACCCACTCATTCTTCCATAGGCCTTTCACTATAAATATATAAAACATATTTAAACTTTTCAGAAAAACGCATATTCACTGGATGATGTCATCAGTGATGTCATCAGTGATGTCATTTGAGATGTCATCAGAGATGTCACTGACCATGTCATGAGTGATGTAATATGTGACGTCATCAGCAGTGCATTGGGGGGGTGCGAGTTATATTCAGCTGAACTAACTATAAAAGGGGAATTTCTAGGGTTTTGAACGAGGGAAATGTCCAGCTAACTATGACGCCCCTGAAACCTATGGTTTTTTCAGTGAATTTCTAAGGTTTTTTAAATGCCAATTCCTAACTATAACACCCCTGAAACCTTTGGTTTAATGACAGGGTCTGCTCTTAGTTGACAAATGAAAGGTTCAATATATAAGTTGAACAATAGCGGGGAAAGAGGACACCCCTGTCTTGTTCCACGTGAGATATGGACCCAATCTGTGAGGAGACCATTTATCAGAATTTTTGCCCTAGGAGAGGAATATAGTGATCTAATTGAGGTTACAAAATTTTCTGGTATTCCAAAATTAGACAGTGCCGACCATAAATATGTCCAATTGACTTGGTCGAAGGCCTTTGCGGCATCGATGGCCACGATAGTCAAAGGAAGTTTTTTATCCGTGGCAACATCTATGGCAGCAATAACCTGAAAGGTTAATTCGTTTAACTGCCTGCCTGGAATAAAGCCTCTCTGGTCTCCGTGTACTATGGATTTTATTACTTTTGCCAATCTCGCCACCAGAACTCCAGCAAAGATCTTATAGTCTGTGTTCAGCAGCAAGATTGGCCTATAGGACTCAATTGTTACGGGGTCCTTATCCGGTTTCAGAATCAGAGTAACTGTAGCTTCTGACCAAGTTTGTGGAATTGTCTCACCTGACATATGTATCTTATTAAACAGGGCCGTGAGAACTGGGGCAACTTTATCTAGACCAATTTGGTAGATCTCTACAGGAAGTCCATCTGGACCTGCTGCCTTCCCTTTTGACATTTTTTTTATCTGAATGTGAACTTCACCCTCTTGTATTTCTGAACTCAAGTAATCTCTATCTGCCTCAGATAACTGAGTTAGTTCGAGTAGATTTAACCATTCTTCTGCGCCTTGAGTTGGAAGATCTATTTCTTCTGCATATAGATCCTGCATGAATCGTTTTGCCTCCCCCAAGATCAAAACATTATCATGGGACATAGCCCCTGTGTCACGTGTAATTAAACCCTTAATCTGCTTTCTGGCCCTATCAGACCTAACCTTCCAGGCAAGTAATCGTCCACATTTTTCCCCGTAAGAAAATTTTGCAATTTACTTGCATCCCATCTATCTTTGATTATTTTATCGATATTTGCCTGATATTCGGCTGTCAAGGAGTCAAGCTCATTCTGTATGGTAGCTAAATTAGCCTGCTGATCTAATGAAGCCTTCTGCAACTGTTGCTCTTTCTGTTTTATTTTGGTGAGACGATCTTCTTCCTCTCTTCTTTTCACTTTATTTCTTCTGATCATAAAAGAGGTTAAATACCCTTCATACAGGCCTTAAAGGCCTCCCATACCATTTGATCCGTCGCAGTACCGCTGTTTATCCTAAAGAACTCGACTACCTCAACCTCTAGGTCCGCTTTCATTTCCTCTTTTAAGAGTATTGATCTATCCAGAGTCCACCTTCTTAGTTGACCATATTGCTTAAACTTTATCTTCAATTCCACCATAGAATGGTCTGAAAGTATGGCTGGAATATAGGATACAGCATCCACCCTTGACAGTAATGTTTGATCTAAAAGAAAAAAGTCTATTCTGGAGTGATGTCTATATCTGCGACTATAAAAGGAATATTCTCTTCTGCTGCTATTTCTGACCCTCCAAATGTCAAGCAAGTTACAATCTTTCATAATAATTTTGATTGGATTTCTATATTTTTCAAATTCAGTGTGTCAATTTCATTAACTGTGTTTTTTTTAAAATACTTTCTTATCACCATTTTTTAAACTTATTTTTTAAATTAATTCTTTTAAAAATTAAAAAATATTATTTGAATTTAATGGGTTTTTCAAACATATTTTTTTATATTTTTCAAAATATTGTTTTAACTATATGTACAAAACTTTATTTTATATATTTTTTTCCATGTTTTTGGATCCGCGCACCCTTCTCGATCCCGACGCGCTAGCATCCACGCATGGTACGAGTTGGGTACGTGTTTAGTGAGCGATCGCAATGCGACTGGTACGTGACTCCCAGCCTATACGTGACACGTTCGATGTATGTAACGCAACGTTTACGCGCTTCCGCGATGCGTCATGTGCGTCTATGACGCGGTAGGTGCGCGGATCCCGCAAAATATTTAACGTTTTAAAAAACATATATATATGTATTTCATGTGCATATTAATTGAAGCCAAATTCTAAACTAGTCTTAAAAGTAATATATTTTTACATCTAATCCTATATTTCTTTTTAATTCAATTTCGCGGATGCGCGCTGGGTGCGTGATGCGTAAGCGCAGGGTGCGCGGATCCCATGTGACCTGCAAAAAAAGAGATTTGATTGGTTCATTACACTTCCTGTTCTAACTATTGAAAGACCCCACCCATTTCAATCATTCTTCTTTGACCTTCTTTGGAGGAGCATCTCTTTGCAGAGAATAAGATTTTTTTAGACTAAGTTTACACTTAGCTCTAACTTTTTTCTACCAAAAATGGCTTCAGGGCAGCAGGCATCACCTGCATCTCCTCATACATCTGAGGATGAATTTGTGGAGGAGACACCACGCACTCCACGTTTTTCTTCAGTGGTGTGGAAATTTTTTATTTTTCCCGAGGGGCAAACAAAGATCAATGCCACCTTGGTCACGTGCAAGATTTGCACAAGAGTTCTGTTGCAAGGGGATCCTAACAAGAAATACTCGTACGGCACAGCAAGTATGATGAAACACCGAAGGACCCTTCATCCAAACAATCTTGCATGAGAAGAGTGCAAACGGATGAGAAACACTCCTGTTCTGTATCTGTAAACAATAATCACAAATAAATGTATATTAATAACTTTCAAATTTATACTATTCCATTACTGTACAAACACATTTTATATAAAAACTGACTAAGAAACTAAAGCCCTGAACCAAAAGTGTGACAATGGTTGAAACACCTCATGCATAGTGCATACTACTTTGAAGCAGTTCATGCCCTAAAGCCTACCTCACTAAAAGACTACATGCTAACTGACTGAATGATTACACTACTATAAGGAGACACACTGGGTGAGTGACAGGGTGTTTGCTAGAAGTGTATGAATACTGACTGGGGAATTGAAGGTGTGAAAGACAACTGTGTAGGTGGTTAGAGGCCTGCATGCATAGTGAATCGGCATTTGAAGCCTATGAAGTCTATGTGCTAAGGCCTGGCTCACTCCATGAGTACTTGGGAACTGACAGAATGATTAGAGTACAGCAAAGATAGTGCCTGGGTGAATTTATAAGTGGCTGGCTTTTGACACAGTGAATGGATTAGTACTTGGTAGTGAAAGGGTCACTAGAGGAGTGCAAAGGGAGTGACAGGATGTTTGCTGGACTGTATGGATACTGACTAGGGAATTGAAGATGTGAAAGACAAGTGTATAGTATGTTAGAAGACTGCATGCATACTGCATAGACATTTGAAGCAGTCTATGTGGTAATGTATGGTTCACAACATGAGTACTTGGAAACTGACTAAATCATCAGACTACTGCTAGGACATTACCTGGGTAAAACTTTTACATTTTCAGTTCTGGCACAGTGAAGAGAACAGTACATGGTACTGCACTTTAGTGTCAAACCCTGACTCATGTTATCAATGCATAAGCAAAGAATAGCTTCTAAAGCTACTAAAACTTAACAACATGACCGATTTTAAAACAGTTATCTGTCAGCAAATACACAATGTTACCAAATGCTTCTATCACAATCCTTACCCAAATGCACACAGACTCACTTTGTGATTTTAGACAAGCAACACTATCCTAGGAGTTTACCAAAACACATTCACTAGTCTAGAAGAGATAAGGGTACTGCACACAATCTACATATTTAAGTACAGCACATTAGTGTCAAAGCATGACTCATTTAATCAACACATAAGCAAAGACTGGCTTCTAATGCTACTAACACTTGACAACATGACAGGTTTTAAAAGAGTTATCTGCCAGAAAATACACGATGTTACCAAATGCTTCTCTCACAGTGGTTCCCAAATGCACACTAACTCACAGTGTGATTCTAGACAAGCACCACTATCCCTAGGAGTTTACCAAAACTCATTCACTACAGTGGAAGTGGTAAGGGAACTGCACACAATCTACATATTTCAGGACTGCACTTTTGTGTCAAAGCCTGACTCATTTAATCAAAGCATAAGCAAAAACTGCCTTCTAATGCTACTAAAACTTGACAACAAGACAGGTTTTAAAACAGTTATCTGTCAGCAAATACACAATGTTACCACATACTTCTGTCACAGTGGTTCCCAAATGCATACAGACTCACAGTGTGATTCTAGACAAGCAACACTATCCCTAGCAGCTTACCAAAACTCATTCACTACTGTGCAAGGAGTAAGGAGACTACACACAATCTACATATTAAAGTACAGCACATTAGTGTCAAAGCATGACTTATTTTATCAATGCATAAGCAAAGACTGGCTTCTAATGCTACTAAATGCACACATACTCACTGTGTGATTCTAGACAAACAACACTATCCCTTGCACTATACCAAAACACATTTCTTCATCTAGAAGGAGTACTACATTTTAGTATAGAAACATAACTCATTTCACAAATTCATAAACAATGACTGGTTTCTAATTCTACCAAAACAGATGAAAAACTGTCTGCAAACACATGAAAAACACAAATGCTTATCACAGAATGGTTTTTACATGCACACACACTGTCAATAAGATTGTAGAGAAAAAACGTACTCCCTACACTTTAGCAGGAGAAATACATTAGTCTGATTAAAATCAAAATAGTCTACATACATCCCCTCACAATTAAATTACTCACCTTTCAAGTTGTTTTGTAGATTAAGAAGTATATCAGTCACACACCAGATTTTCTTTTACAGAATCTCTGCACTGTGCACCTCTCAGCAAAAACAAAGAATGGAAAAGTTTCCCTTTCATTTTCCACGCATATACATGTAAACATCAAATCACAATCCTTCACACATAAATTCAAAAGCAAACACACATTTCTATTGGTTAAACATTCCAACCCTTTCCAAATGAAATACATTTCAACCCTTCCCCCAATCTGCCTTCTGCCTGTTACCATAGAAACAGGTCATGGAACACTGCACTGAGCACACAGGTCACAAGTTCAGCACACAATGTTGCTAAACAAGACAGTAAGTGTGCTTGACTTTTCAACATATCAGCTTATCATATATAATGTTACTTACAATCAGTTTTTGTTAACCAATAAGAATCATGCCTTTTAAAAACAGAAATATACACCCTACCTTTCAGTGTAGAAAGTTGTCATACAACCAATGATTTCTTGTCTTTTTTCAAATTTTTTTTCCTTGGATCCGCGCACCCAACGCGAGAGGATCCATGCACCAAACGCGGTAGAATGAGCACATTTGATGTTTTTTTTTTTTTTAAAAGGGGGCCCCAGGGGGTCCTTCTGGGACCCCCTAAGCACCTCTGAGGGTCAGAGTATTTCCACTCTGCCCCCTTTATATGTTTTACACACTTATTCCCCTTGCTTCTTCAACCTCGCTTCTATCAAAGCAGAAAATGGCCGCCAACAGTTCCTGGTTTCGAATGTAGGCAGACACTCGACAGCCAATTAGCATTCAGCGCGCGATCGGGAGGGTGTGCGCTCGGTTCGAGGAGGGTGCGCTTACAGTGTGGGTAGGGTGCGCGGATCCTCCCCGGCCATGGATATATATGTACTTTTAACTCTAATTTTCTCAGGAACTACTGAACGGATTCACACCATTTATGCTAAAAGGTACTACCTCTTTGCTAAATTTGGTGTCATTCCGTTCAGCAGTTCGGGCTGTAGCTGCGACAACAGCTCCTATGGGAAATTGCATGGGAAAAACACGTTTTGGGACCCCCCTTTTTCTCGGCCCCTGCTTGACGAATCACCACGAAACTTTCAGGGTAGGAGCGTAGCGGAGCTGGCCAGAAGTTTGGAAAATTTCGCGAGGATTCATCAACCGGCGCCAGACTTATTGGGAATAGAATGATGCAGATTTCCTATGGAAAATAGGTCCTAACTATATCTATCGACCGCCAGTAGATAATATATATATATATTTATATATATATATAAAGCTAGAGGCGTTTGATGGAGAACATATATATATATATGTATATATATATATATATATATATATATATATAAAGTGCGAGAACTCCCACAACCTCCGAACAGACGGCGAAGAAGGAGAGACGAACCACAGAATCTTCAGGCAAGAGTGTTTATTCGACCATTACGACCATTTCTCAGCAACACATGACGCGTTTCGGGCTCAAAAGCCCTTGTTCACATATATATATATATACATACAGTCCAATGCTCCCTCGCAGAAGAATGAGCCCAACATATCCTGGGGTTAGACAGAAGGATTAATTCCAGTCATTAGCATCACGAGTCATGCAGGAATACAAGAAATATATATATATATTCACTGAAAAAAAAATAGGTTTCAGAGACGTTATAGTTAGAAATTAGCATTTAAAAAACCTTAGAAATTCACAGAAAAAAACATAGGTTTCAGGGGTGTTATAGTTAGCTGCCCATTTCACTCATTAGTTCTGCTAACTATAACTCACGCGCCCGCAATGCACTGCTGATGATGTCACATATTGCATAATTCATGACATGGTCAGTGACATCACTGATGACATCACTGATGACATCTCAAATGACATCACTGATGACATCACTGATGACATCATCCACTGAATGTGGTTTAGTTTGAAATTTAAATATGTATTATATATATACCAATCTGTATTGAAGATTGAGTGGATATATAACTCTCAGGATGGAGGATTTAGTAGCTGTCTGACTGTCTTTTTAAGTGAGTAATTAAAAGTGTCTCACTTAATACATGGATTAGTAACTAAACTATGTGAATGTGTGCAGCACTGTCTCTGTTGTTGTATAGCATGCTGCATCAGTTGGTCACTAACTACATGAGTGTGTATATTAGTTATTGATTAGTTGGGTGAGTATTTGTATGGGACACTGAGTTTGTGTGTGGTTGGATGGGGTGTGTGTAACTCTATGCATAGATGTGTGAATGGTTGCTTGACTAGAGCGCCGATCACGATCCGTTAAAAACCGGGTACGAACCGTCGGACGGAGCATATTCTCCGTCCGACGCGTACCCGGTCGTCAAAATCTACCAACATGGAATTACGATTCGCACGGAAACTCCATTTCAGTACGAATCGTACAAAACCCCGACCGACGAAAATAAACATACAAATGCGATCCGGGAAAGCGCCGACCTGATGTCGGGACGCACGCAGCCTGCCATTGACGAACCAGGAATTACGATTCGCACCGACGTCATCCCGCACGGTGAATATTTTCCGGCAGCCAAAAACTGCCGGGAAATCAGGACGACGCGAACAAGGAGTACCAGTACGCGACGGACAGACAGGACGACGCAAAGAAGGAGTACCCGTACGCGACAGACAGACATGGACCCGAACCTACGTGTCATCCCGGCCCTCATAGCAGTCGACCTCCTCCACAGGTTACGACGTAGACGCCGCAGAAGGTCAGAACAACTAAGGGAGGGGGGAAAGGGGGGGGGGGTGGCAGGACCAGGGCAGGCCACAAAACCCCCACCAAAGTCACACAGCACACATGCCCTGGACATACCTGACTCCCAGGCCCTGGTCACGACGAGGGGGTGGGGGCGTGTCCAGCTAAGCCAGCGACCGCCACAACGGAAGTTCTTGACGACGCGAACCGGCAACACAACCAGACAGGTACGTCCCGTACCCACGCCTTAAGAGCGTGGGTACGAGTCGTACCACGCCCACACCTACGTCACCCCAACAATGGCGGGACGGCTCGTACCCACGTGGCAAAGGCCTGGGTACGGGCTGCACAAGCATCACATAGCGTGGGGACGGATATGTACGGACCGTACCCCCACCCCGTATGCATGGAGCGTACCCCCAACCCCAACAGTGTAAGTACGACACGTACCCCCACCCGCGTATGCAAGGAGCGTACCCCCCATGCCAACAGTGTAAGTACGACACGTACCCCCACCCGCGTATGCAATGAGCGTACCCCCAACAGTGTAAGTACGACCCGTACCCCCACCCGCGTACGTATGGAGCGTACCCCCACCCCAACAGTGTAAGTACGACCCGTACCCTCACCTCGAATGCATGGAGCGTACCCCCCATGCCAACAGTGTAAGTACGACACGTACCCCCACCCCCGTATGCAAGGAGCGTACCCCCCATGCCAACAGTGTAAGTACGACACGTACCCTCACCCGTGTATGCAAGGAGCGTACCCCCAACCCCAACAGTGTAAGTACGACCCGTACCCCCACCCGCCTATGCAAGGAGCGTACCCCCCATGCCAACAGTGTAAGTACGACACGTACCCCCACCCGCGTATGCAAGGAGCGTACCCCCAACCCCAACAGTGTAAGTACGACCCGTACCCCCACCCGCGTACGTATGGAGCGTACCCCCAACCCAACAGTGTAAGTACGACCCGTACCCTCACCTCGAATGCATGGAGCATACCCCCATGCCAACAGTGTAAGTACGACACGTACCCCCACCCGCGTATGCAAGGAGCGTACCCCCCATGCCAACAGTGTAAGTACGACACGTACCCCCACCCGCGTATGCAAGGAGCATACCCCCAACCCCAACAGTGTAAGTACGACCCGTACCCCCACCCGCGTATGCAAGGAGCGTACTCCCCATGCCAACAGTGTAAGTACGACACGTACACCCACCCGCGTATGCAAGGAGCGTACCCCCCACCCCAACAGTGTAAGTACGACCCGTACCCCCACCCGCGTATGTATGGAGTGTACCCCCACCCCAACAGTGTAAGTACGACCCGTACCCTCACCTCGAATGCATGGAGCGTACCCCCCATGCCAACAGTGTATGTACGACACGTACCCCCATCCGCGTATGCAAGGAGCGTACCCCCATGCCAACATTGTAAGTACGACCCGTACCCTCACCCGCAGATGTATGGAGCGTACCCCCCACCCCAACAGTGTAAGTACGACACGTACCCCCACCTCGAATGCATGGAGCGTACCCCCCACCCCAACAGTGTAAGTATGACACGTACCCCCACCCGCGTATGCAAGGAGCGTACCCACAACCACAACAGTGTAAGTACGACCCGTACCCCCACCCGCGTATGCAAGGAGCGTACCCCCCATGCCAACAGTGTAAGTACGACACATACCCCCACCCACGTATGCAAGGAGCGTACCCCCCACCCCAACAGTTTAAGTATGACCCGTACCCCCACCCGCGTACGTATGGAGCGTACCCCCACCCCAACAGTGTAAGTACGACCCGTACCCTCACCTCGAATGCATGGAGCGTACCCCCCATGCCAACAGTGTATGTACGACACATACCCCCACCCGCGTATGCAAGGAGCGTACCCCCATGCCAACATTGTAAGTACGACCCGTACCCTCACCCGCGGACGTATGGAGTGTACCCCCCACCCCAACAGTGTAAGTACGACACGTACCCCCACCTCGAATGCATGGAGCATACCCACATCCGTGTATGTCATGAGCGTACATATTGTGAAATAGGAGAGGTGGGTGCAGAGTCCTCCCAGCAGTGCCCTGAGACAGGAGGGGTGGGTGCCTAACACGCTCAGCAGTGCCCTGAGACAGGAGGGGTGGGTGCCTATCACTCCCAGCAGTGCCCTGAGACAGGAGGGGTGGGGGCCTATCACTCCCAGCAGTGCCCTGAGACAGGAGGGGTGGGTGCAGAGTCCTCCCAGCAGTGCCCTGAGACAGGAGGGGTGGGTGCCTATCACTCCCAGCAGTGCCCTGAGACAGGAGGGGTGGGTGCAGAGTCCTCCCAGCAGTGCCCTGAGACAGGAGGGGTGGGTGCCTAACACGCCCAGCAGTGCCCTGAGACAGGAGGGGTGGGTGCGTATCACTCCCAGCAGTGCCCTGAGACAGGAGGGGTGGGGGCCTATCACTCCCAGCAGTGCCCTGAGACAGGAGGGGTGGGTGCAGAGTCCTCCCAGCAGTGCCCTGAGACAGGAGGGGTGGGTGCCTATCACTCCCAGCAGTGCCCTGAGACAGGAGGGGTGGGTGCAGAGTCCTCCCAGCAGTGCCCTGAGACAGGAGGGGTGGATGCCTAACACGCCCAGCAGTGCCCTGAGACAGGAGGGGTGGGTGCCTATCACTCCCAGCAGTGCCCTGAGACAGGAGGGGTGGGGGCCTATCACTCCCAGCAGTGCCCTGAGACAGGAGGGGTGGGTGCAGAGTCCTCCCAGCAGTGCCCAGACACAGGAGTGGTGGGTGCAGAGTCCTCCCAGCAGTGCCCAGACACGAGAGGGGTGGGTGCAGAGTCCTCCCAGCAGTGCCCTGAGACAGGAGGGGTGGGTGCAGAGTCCTCCCAGCAGTGCCCAGACAGGAGAGGGGTGGGTGCAGAGTCCTCCCAGCAGTGCCCAGACATGAGAGGGGTGGGTGCAGAGTCCTCCCAGCAGTGCCCAGACACAGGAGGGGTGGGTGCCTAACACTCCCAGCAGTGGCCAGATATGAGAGGGGTGGGTGCAGAGTCCTCCCAGCAGTGCCCTGAGACAGGAGGGGTGGGTGCCTAACACTCCCAGCAGTGCCCTGAGACAGGAGGGGTGGGTGCCTATCACTCCCAGCAGTGCCCTGAGACAGGAGGGGTGGGTGCAGAGTTCTCCCAGCAGTGCCCAGACACAGGAGGGGTGGGTGCAGAGTCCTCCCAGCAGTGCCCTGAGACAGGAGGGGTGGGTGCCTAACACTCCCAGCAGTGCCCATGGAACGCAAAGGGTGGAGTAGCCACAGATACCATGCCCACAAATGTCAGTCAGGTGCTCAAAGACCCTGCAGTACATGTACCACATGTGTGCGAGGCTGGGAGTATACGCATGCATAGTGCCAAAAAGAAAACATGTACACATGAAGTCATGTCAATAGTCCACATACACAAGTACAATGACTACCAAGGATGCCACGAATGATGCAGGTGGAGAATAGCTCAGCATGCATGTGCAAAGTTGAAGGAGTCCGTCACACACCCAGCTAATGTACACACAGCTCGGCGCTAAATATTGGGAACACCCTGCAGGGAAGAAGTCAGGGTACACAGAGGAAGGAAAACACCTTGGGACAATTGCAACATGCAGCAACTGCTTACATGAATTGAGAAAGCTAGCTAACACCGTGTGATGGCACACAGATCCCATGGTCCCCCCTATGAGCAGCACACTACTACATTTCCCACACACCCAACACATGAACACCACCCACAACCATGTAGCAGCCCCACCGACAGCAATGCCAGCAAAGCAGGAGTGTTCCAAGGGCAAAAAATAAATAGCTTTATTCAGCATGATCCAAAAACTGGTATGTAGTAAGTTCAATATTTACAAAGCCCATAGGGCAGTCCAGGAGTCACAGCTGGATGGGGGACACAGTGGGATGCGTGTCCCCTAGCTTGCCTGCACAGTTACAAGCCGTTGTCTTCCACAGGGGTGAGGGCATCAAGTGGGGGGGAAGGAACAGGCACCGCAGGGACAGGAGGGCGAAGGGTAGGCGACGTGGGTGCAGGGATGGAGGACTCCACCACAGGGGGTGGGGCAGGGCCAAAGGTGGATTCTAGGAGCGTGCTGCACACCTCGGCAAGGTCCTCCAGGGACTCCCCTGCACCCGAAGGAACCACAGGCCCCAAGGAGGGGGGGGGGTCAGAGGGATGGGTCGCAGCGCCACTGGGGGAGGGTGTGGACAGGGGGGGACTCAAGCACCCTGACCGTGGACTTCCTTGACCGCTTGCGGGGTGGTGTCACTGTGGGGCTCAGGGACAGAGCGGCCATGAAGGAGTCTTTGGGGGAGATGTGGCCAGGAAAGCTGAGGGGTGGGGATTTGGAGGAAGTGGATTGGGTGGAATGCGGACTCCCACTCTGGCTGCGTGTCACACGTTTGCCCCCCGACCCAGTGGGTGTGCCTACTTCACCCTGTGTGTGCGTGTCAGGAGGTGTGCGGCGGACCTTCCCTGCTGGTGTGGTGCCTGTGTCTGTTGTGGTGGGTGCATGCTTACGTCTGTGTGTATGTGGGACAGGCATGGGAGTGGGAAGTGTGGAAGGAGCAGGGGTAGGGGGTGGGACGTAGCGCTGCAGGAGACCCACTGCTGCAGTCAGTGTGGAGTCTATGGACCTCAGCAAGTTGCGTTGGTCAGCCTGCGATGAATGAATGCCCTCCAAGTATGCCTCCATGTTGTTGAGGACCTGGCTGTGGGCATGGAGGACATTAAGGATCGCAGTCTGACCAATCTGCAACTGCCGCTGGATGTCCACAGACTCAGCATTGGCGGCAGCAGTGGAGACAGGGGCAGGGGGTGCGGTGCCTGGCAGGAAGGAGACATGTGGTGACCGGGTACGTTGGGAAGGGACACGAGCAAGTGGGAGACGGCTGATGCCAATGGAGGGGGCAGTGCGAGATGTAGGGCTGCTGGCAGATGGTGGTGCAGCCACCGCCCCCTCGGAGAGATCATCCTCGGACCCGTCAGCTTCATACTCTGTTGTGCCAGTCGACAGGTCCCCGGGTTCACTCTCCTCCGCCTCAGTCCCACTCGAAGTGCCAGGCACGATGTCACCGCTGGCACTGGTGCTCGGTCCCTCCGCGCCGTCTGTGTCCATGTCTCCCTCCGTGTCCCCCGACGATGCTGTGGGCAGGGTGAAGAGACATAAATTAATCATACACCTGTATACATATGTCACATGAGTCAAATCTACTTAGGTCACAGTGCATAGCCTGAAACAAAGGAAGAGTTACAACTACAAAACAAGGTACATATGTAGGCCCTGCAAGACACAGTTGTGTGACCCACCATGCCATGGAAAAACTATGGAGAGCATGACACACTAGCAAATGAGATGACATGGAATTTTGACTGAGGAGCAAGGCCCTGGGGACAATCCAGCACTGCATCTGCACCACACAGCGTGGCAGGCAATAGGGATGAGCAGGGACCACATCCAGGAACTAGAGGCACATGCAGCATAGGTAATACTGATAACATGCCCACCCTGACTGGCACAATGCACCTTGAGGGTATGTCCAGACAAATATCACACACTGGCCAGTCCTAGCAAGGAGATGACAGGTCTTGACATGTAGGCCATGCCCGCACCACCCACCCCCTGCATAAGACAAATCTGTGGAGACACAGGAAGCACTTACATCTCTTAGTCAGGGTGAAATACACATGGGATGCAAAACTTCATTATTGCACACAAACTACCCAAGGTGCGCCTGTCCAAATAATCATGTACAAATGGGCATCATCAGATGATTGCAACAAGACACAAAGGCAATGGCCACCGTGAGTATGTAATTGGAAAATCAGGTCAGGCTGGACAGTGGACACTTGTAATACATCTCACGTCAATATACATGGTGCCAGGGGACAATGGCACAGAGCACAACCTATGCTGTAGACACAGAGATTGTCGACATTCTCGGATTACACACATGATACCTAGGAAAAGATGCCCCTGGGGACAGTAGTGGCCACACAACTCCATGCTCCTGAATGGGAATGACTGCAACACACGCTAACATCCCTGCACTATGCGCAACGCACAATCATGCACATCATGTCACAGGCCACCACATGGGACATGCCTGCTGGAAGGCCTCGCACTCGAGAGATTAAGTCCCATGTCTGGAATCAGCATTAGTGCCAACTGACATGGAACCCAAAAGTCCAGAACTGGACAGGGCACAGGCAAGGTCACTAAACCTGTTACACACCACCCCCACACATGATGCTGCAGGCATTGTACACTTGGAGAAGGTGTCAGGCTACATAACCTTGTGATGGAGTGACTACACACAGACCAGGGAACACATTGCAAGGAGGGGAAGGGCGGCAGGAGAGCCCTGCAACACTGTGGGTAACAGGATCTGCACAGCACCATAAACCCTGGAAGTGTATCCATGGAACAGTGCACTTACAAATGCTGGTGAAACACAACAAACACACACATGTACCTACCCCCTTCCAGCTGCTGCATCTCCTGTAGGCGCCTGTCCAAGTCAGGAAAGACCACCGCCAGCACACGTTTCTGGATGTGGGAGAGACGGCGGCACCCGCGGTTCTTATGGCTCTCAGGTGAGTCCCCCAGCAGGACCCGTGCGATCCTCCGCGTCCAGCACTGGATATCCTGCCAGCGTTTCCTCACCTGGGACAGGCGCCGCTTCCGACCATCCGCACTCCTCACGGCGCTGACGGCGTCCAGCCATATCTTCTCCTTGGCAGAGGCGTCTACCTGTGAGGATGGACAAGTGACACTACATCAATACACCTGGCACATGTCACAGGGACACAGATTATAACACATTTGCTGTTTACAACAAGGCATAGTATGCATCCAACGCATTGCACCTTTGTCATAGGGACATGATCCTCTGGGGGAAGGCCAAAAGCAGTACGTGCCATTGAAAGGACACAGGTGGAATGAGGGCAACTACACAATCAATGATCCAGGCTCACACTGTGCATCACACCCACCCCTCCTGTCTCAGGGCACTGCTGGGAGGACTCTGCACACACCCCTCCTGTCTCAGGGCACTGCTGGGAGGACTCTGCACACACCCCTCCTGTCTCAGGGCACTGCTGGGAGTGTTAGGCACCCACCCCTCCTGTCTCAGGGCACTGCTGGGAGTGATAGGCACCCACCCCTCCTGTCTCAGGGCACTGCTGGGAGTTTTAGGCACCCACCCCTCCTGTCTCAGGGCACTGCTGGGAGTGTTAGGCACCTACCCCTCCTGTCTCAGGGCACTGCTGGGAGGACTCTGCACCCACCCCTCCTGTCTCAGGGCACTGCTGGGAGGACTCTGCACCCACCCCTCCTGTCTCAGGGCACTGCTGGGAGGACTCTGCACCCACCCCTCCTGTCTCAGGGCACTGCTGGGAGGACTCTGCACACACCCCTCCTGTCTCAGGGCACTGCTGGGAGGACTCTGCACCCACCCCTCCTGTCTCAGGGCACTGCTGGGAGGACTCTGCACACACCCCTCCTGTCTCAGGGCACTGCTGGGAGGACTCTGCACCCACCCCTCCTGTCTCAGGGCACTGCTGGGAGGACTCTGCACCCACCCCTCCTGTCTCAGGGCACTGCTGGGAGGACTCTGCACCCACCCCTCCTGTCTCAGGACACTGCTGGGAGGACTCTGCACACACCCCTCCTGTCTCAGGGCACTGCTGGGAGGACTCTGCACCCACCCCTCCTGTCTCAGGGCACTGCTGGGAGGACTCTGCACACACCCCTCCTGTCTCAGGGCACTGCTGGGAGGACTCTGCACCCACCCCTCCTGTCTCAGGGCACTGCTGGGAGGACTCTGCACACACCCCTCCTGTCTCAGGGCACTGCTGGGAGTGATAGGCACCCACCCCTCCTGTCTCAGGGCACTGCTGGGAGGACTCTGCACACACCCCTCCTGTCTCAGGGCACTGCTGGGAGGACTCTGCACACACCCCTCCTGTCTCAGGGCACTGCTAGGAGGACTCTGCACCCACCCCTCCTGTCTCAGGGCACTGCTGGGAGGACTCTGCACACACCCCTCCTGTCTCAGGGCACTGCTGGGAGGACTCTGCACCCACCCCTCCTGTCTCAGGGCACTGCTGGGAGGACTCTGCACCCACCCCTCCTGTCTCAGGGCACTGCTGGGAGGACTCTGCACACATCCCTCCTGTCTCATGGCACTGCTGGGAGTGATAGGCACCCACCCCTCCTGTCTCAGGGCACTGCTGGGAGTGTTAGGCACCCACCCCTCCTGTCTCAGGGCACTGCTGTGAGTGATAGGCACCCACCCCTCCTGTCTCAGGGCACTGCTGTGAGTGTTAGGCACCCACCCCTCCTGTCTCAGGGCACTGCTGGGAGTGTTAGGCACCCACCCCTCCTGTCTCAGGGCACTGCTGGGAGGACTCTGCACACACCCCTCCTGTCTCAGGGCACTGCTGGGAGGACTCTGCACCCACCCCTCCTGTCTCAGGGCACTGCTGGGAGGACTCTGCACCCACCCCTCCTGTCTCAGGGCACTGCTGGGAGACATCAGGCATTCCCCCCCCTGGGACCCCCCCTACAGTACATAGCATGTGTGTCACACCTGGACACAATGGCAGAAGTCACAGTCACAAAAAAGGGACACAGTCTGTGCCAGTGGACACTGCACTCACCTGATAACCTGGTCGCCCATACAGCATGGGGTACCGTGGGAGGATCACATCCACCAAAGCCATGTTCTCCTCCAGGGTGAATGGCTGTGACCTCTCCACAGCCCTTGACATGGTTCCAGGGAATCAGTAGCAGCAGCTGGGTCGTGGAATACAGAGATGTGCAGGCAAGTGCTCCCTCATGGGACCTGGCTGCCTTATATCTGCCTTGCTGGCCCATCTCATGCACAGGAGTACAGAGTGATTGGTCACTCACATTTGCATCCTATGTTTCCTCCAATCCCTTCAAACCTAGCAGTCTGTGGGTTCTCAATCTGTTTTTTTCTCCTGCATGATGTCAGCCCCACAAACACATTGCAACAAAGTAGATTCATTCCAACTGACTTCTGCCGTGCAGCTTCCTGAACAAATTCAAAATTTGAACTTGGTCTCCATGACAACCAGCATGCATGTAGGCCTTAATACTTGTCCCTCATGTGTCCCCTATGGAATTTGGAGCTTCACACACAGGTACGGTGCGTTCCGGGGCCCTAGGGCACCCCAAATGCATAGCAACGGCCCGTACACGCGTGCCTATGTTCACTATCACTATGGGTGTCCTCGCGTATGCGTACTCGTAGTGGTACGGGCCGTACACGCGCCTGTACGCTCCCTATCACTATGTGTATGCATACGCAAGAACACCCATAGTGGTAGGGCCGTACACGCGCCTGTACGCTCACCATCACGATGGGCACACATACGGCAGCACTCCCATGGTGATATTGGAACGTACACAGGCCCTCTTAGCAGCAGTACGGCGGTTTTCACACATCACAGTGGTGACAGGCAGCACACAGGAAAGAATAGGGCGGACATACTTGTCCATGGATGGACATCAAGGCATTACTACATGTGTGGGGCACAGGTGTGACAGGCTGTGATGTGGAACATTACTCCTGAGTCGAGAAGGCACCAGATGTATGATGAGATGTGTACAGATGTAATGTGTGACGGTGCAATGTGTGCCAGGCATGCCCTTGACTCCTTTGACATGTGTGCATGTCGTACTGCACACTTGGGATGAGCGTCACTGGCATGGCATGGACACCAACACACGGAAGTGTCCCCTGATGCCCGGTACAGGGGTTACCACACCTGACTTGTCACTACCCACGGTGCACGATGTGACTATGTCATGTATGTGTGGGGGGTTCCCATTAGGTTGATGTTGGAGCACCCTCAAAAGCTGCAGCTGTTGCAGCAACCAACATGTGTCTGTGTGTAGATTGACATTGCACACTGTTCCGCACACCATGCCACATGTGGTATCGGATGTGAGGTGCGTATGTATGCATGGGACACGGAGTAGCGTGACAAGGACATGTCTGCATCCTCTCAATGAATGTGTGGTGAGTCATGACATGTGCACCTTCATGGCAAGGTGTGTGGGCTGTCCTAGTGTAATGTCATGTGACCTGTGGCTCTAGTGTTCCGCTACCAGTCTCTGCAATCGGCATCCTACTTCTGCTGATGTGTGGGTGTATGTCACTCCTGTGTTGCGTCTGGCTGTTCACTTGCACTGGGACACAGCTAATCCCATGGCATGGTATGTGGAGGTTCTTAATCTCCGTGTGTAGCTGGGTCTTGGTAGGAGTGTCACCTGCCAGCCATACGTGTCCAGGGCATGTGGCACATACCTGACTCCGTATGTAGCATATGTGTATAGACAGATTAACATGTGCTCAGTACAAATTATTTGTTGTTGTGGGGCACTCACTCTTCCTTGTCACTTCCAAATTACTGCAGAGCGCCGCCTCTTCCCCGAGCAATTCCGGACTTGGCTGCCATGCGGGAGAATGATCGTATCCGGTGCTACCGCTTCCCACAACGGTTGATTCTGGAGTTGACGGCGAGACTGGCACCACACCTGCAACCGCTGCACAGGTATCCTACGGCACTGACACCCAAGCTGAAGGTAATGGCAGCTCTACATTTTCTAGCCACGGGTACCTTTCAAAATACCATAGCTCATGTTGGTGGGATGTCCCAGAGCATGTTCTGCCGTGTGCTGCATGATTTCTTAGAGGCCATGTTGATTCACCTGGATGACTTCATCAAGTTCCCAACCCCTGAACAGTTGACTGGGGTCAAGCGGGGATTCTATGCCCTGGGAGGGATGCCCCATGTCATTGGGTCCATAGATGGGACACATGTTGCTTTGGTACCACCACACGCACAGGAGGTAGCGTACAGCAATCGGAAGCACTACCACTCCATCAATGCCCTTGTGGTGTGTCTGTCCAACATTGTGATTTCACATGTCTGTGCTCGTTTTCCAGGATCAGCACACGATGCCTACATTATGAGGCGTAGCAGGGTGCCTGAAATGATGACGCAGCTGCGCAACGAACGAGCATGTGTTGTTGGCGGGTACAGTCTGTCTGTCCTGTATTTTGCATAGCCTACCAGCACGACCGTTTCACCAGTTCTAACGATGTCCATGTGCTTCCCATGTAGGGGACGCTGGCTATCCCAACATGCCATGGCTGCTCACACCTCTCCGCAACCCCATCACGCCGGCCCAGCTCCGCTACAACACCGCCCATGGCCGGACAAGGCGAGTGATAGAGAGGACGTTTGGCCTGCTGAAGAGCCGATTTAGGTGCCTACACAAGACCGGCGGTGCGCTCCCATATGCCCCTGCGAAGGTCTGCAAAATCTTCATGGTCTGCTGCATGCTGCACAACATGGCAGTTGAGAAAGCTGTGCCACTCATCCTGGATCAAGATGACGAGGACCATTCACCCGTGGAGGACGAAGGGCTTGGCAATGGGGCTAGTGATGTGGAGGATGTGGAGCCGCAAGTGGACATCCGGACTCGGCTCATACGCGACTTCTTTGCTTAGTGGTGAGTACCAGTGTCTGAGTGTGCACGCATTGCTCCACGTGTGGCATGTGTTGTGATGTGTGTCTCCACCTGCATGTATGGCACGTGAGTCAGAGGTGTGTGTGGGTGTGTCACTGGAGTGATGGTGGCAGTGATGGTTGTATTTCCCCAGTCATAATTGTGAACTAGCATGTTGTCATCCATACATGTGTCGAGTACATGCACATGCAAGTGGCTGTGCTTTTTGTGGCTGACTTCTTGTGTGTCTCTCATCCCCAGGTACTTGCGCATGCCGTCTGCTGGTTGCATTGTTGTGGCACTGCTATTCCTCATGGACACGTCATCGTGTGCTGACTCAGCGTTACACGCACGGACAAGTTTGGAAGTCTCCTTAGGGTAAGGGATGCATCAGGGGTGTATTGGGTGTGGCAGTTGTTCACGATGTATGCACACTGCCCCAGTCGATGTTTGGTTCTTCTGCAGCCATGTAGCATCACCATGGGACACGACATGCAGCTGTGTACACCTGAATAGATGGTCTGACTGGTTGACAGTCATCAGTGATGGGATAGTGGATTGTGATGATGGCATCAATGTGTGTAACACTGCCCTCGGACACATACGGTTTGCATTGGCTTGACATGGTGTGGGACTTCTACATCAGCGGATCAATGGTGTATGGCAGTCTCTCCGTGAGCAGCTGTGGGTGTTTAGCTGTTGGCTGACAATTGTGTGCCAGTTCCATGGCTATCACGCATGTGTGCTGCAGAAGGGGGGTGCCAGTGTTGGACCCACATGTTACTCCACATGAAGTGTTCATGTGTACTTCAAGTTGCCTCTGCAATCCCGAAAACATGACTAATAAAGGTGTCCCTATGCCTCCAAGGTGCCTCTTCTCAGTCAATGCTGGTGTGTTGCCACGGTGCATCCAGCATGTCTGGCATGGTTGTCCCTGATAGTGGCTATGTGTCTATGTGTCGAGTAGCAAGATGCAAGCTGTGTGTGTGGGCTGAGACTGTGTATTGTGCATCATGTCCATGACTGTGTGGGTATTGTGACATGTGCCATCCCCATGCATCCAACCTTGGCCAGGCCCCCATTCTCTGCATCCACCGGACTCCAGCTTGCAGGACATGGTTCTGCCACCTGTCTACACATACCTGGGTGCCCCCCAGGACACTGGACTGGACCCCTGACCTCTGCGCATGACTGTTGCTGTACTCAATGTGTCTGTCAGCACGGTTGTGCGGCCACCCCCTCAGCTGGTTGGGCCCATCACGGGTGTGTATGGTGCTCCATGTCTGTCTTGCCTAATACACTGTGACCCGTGTGTCCTGTGCCAGACTCAGGCCCCAGGGTGTGGATGGTTGAAGTCAAAAGAGAACTCAGGCATGTTTAGACTTTACAAGACACATGTAAGGTAATAATGCAACCAGCAGGCATCTTCTCTTCATGGTGTGAATCTTTTATTTGGGGGGGGGGGGTGGGTATGACGTGAGGGGCTTTCCGGGAGTTTGGAATCCAAAGTTCAGTAGGGGAGTTGGTGTCCTTGCCATTGGAAGTCCTCAGAGTCCATGCCACAGTCTTTGTCAACATTGGTCAGACAGTGACCAGCAAGGCCATGTGGCAGAGAATGTCTCTTGATGCTGTGATGCTGTTGCTCCAGTGGGCCAGGTGCCAGGCCAGGTGTCCTGGGAGATGGTGATGTAGCGCCGACCCTCACGGTCTTTTCGGTGGACGACCCGCCCTCCTGCGGGGACCCTCAGAAGCAGGCCGTAACGACGTCTGGGATGCTCCATCGGATGTTTCCTCCTCCTCCTCCTGATCCCTCCCTGTGGGTGGTGATGTTCTCCGCCTTCTGGCACAGGGAGGGTTGGCCATGATGTCGGCCATCCGACGGAGTGTATCGTGAATTCCCGTGTACGCCGTCACGAGCTCAGCCTGTCCGTCCTCCATCCTCCGTTGGTGTTGCAGTAGACAGGCATGTAGCTCCGCATGTTGCTGGGCCTGCTGGGTCTTGATCCCCTCGAGGACGGACACAACCTGGGCCAGGCCCGTGGTGTCCTGCCGGTATGTGTCCAGGATGTTTCGGACATGGGAATACACCGGGTCCCCAGCCAACTGGTCAGGCTGGCGCCTCCGCCGTCCTCCACTCCCACCACCCCTGCCCACTTGCACCTGGCCTGCCCTTGTGGGCACATCGGGTCTCCGGGACCCCTGAGGGGTGGCATTGGCATTGTCGCCTGCCTCCTCCTCCTGGGTGCCCGGGACACCGTGTCCCTCCTGGCCAGCCTGGCTGCTTTGTGGTGGTGGGGCAGGGATCCTGGGTGTCTCCTTGGATGTGGCAGGAGTGGGGGTGGTGGTTGGCCCCGTTGTACCTGACGCAGGTGCTGCAGGTGGTTGGACACCAGAGGGGCCAGGTTGGTCGGGGTCGTCCACAGAGTGGTTAGAGTCGTCGCTGCCGGTGGGATCGGCCTCCCGCAGATCCGGGTCCTGTGAGTCTTCCCCCCCAGTGTTGGGGGGTGAACCACAAGGTTGACCTGTGTGTCAGAGAGACAATGTTAATTTTGGTCCATGCAACATCCATGTTTCATCAGTTTCAAAGTTGGCACATTTCCTCTTGGAATTAGGATCTGTCTTGCATTCCACTCACAGTGCACTTGTGCATGGGTGTGTCCCTTGGGCACCACTTTGGCCCCTTTAACTATGTGTGGCACAGTCTTACTTGCTGCGTCAAGTGTGACTGCAGTCAGCAGTGGAGTGGGCAGGTGTGGCGAGCCATGCATTGGCGCCTTCCGTGTAGCACTGTACATGTGCACATGGAGTGGATCCACACACTTATATAATTCAGGTAGCTGTCGTTGTGCTCGTGCACAGGTTGTGACATGGCCCTGTGTTTTGCCATGGAGAAGAGGGGGGGTTCTGGCACTGGCCACCCTTGGCTACATGCACGCAGTCTACCTGCTGACGAGCAGACATTCCCACACACCACACGGCTGATTTGCTCTCCCAGTGTCTCCCTCCCACTCTGTCCCCCTCTCCCTCCCTCTGTGTGTCAGCCTCCTCCCTCTGTCCATGTCCCTGTGTCTCCCTCCCTCTCTGTCCCCCTCTCCCTCACTCCGTGTGTCAGCCTCCTCCCTCTGTCCGTGTCCCTTTGTCTCCCTCCCTCTCTGTCCCCCGCTCCCTCCCTCCGTGTGTCAGCCTCCTCCCTCTGTCCGTGTCCCTGTGTCTCCCTCCCTCTCTGTCCCCCTCTCCCTCCCTCTGTGTGTCAGCCTCCTCCCTCTGTCCGTGTCCCTGTGTCTCCCTCCCTCTCTGTCCCCCTCTCCCTCCCTCCGTGTGTCAGCCTCCTCCCTCTGTCCGTGTCCCTGTGTCTCCCTCCCTCTCTGTCCCCCTCTCCCTCCCTCCGTGTGTCAGCCTCCTCCCTCTGTCCGTGTCCCTGTGTCTCCCTCCCTCTCTGTCCCCCTCTCCCTCCCTCCGTGTGTCAGCCTCCTCCCTCTGTCCGTGTCCCTGTGTCTCCCTCCCTCTCTGTCCCCCTCTCCCTCCCTCCGTGTGTCAGCCTCCTCCCTCTGTCCGTGTCCCTGTGTCTCCCTCCCTCTCTGTCCCCCTCTCCCTCCCTCTGTGTGTCAGCCTCCTCCCTCTGTCCGTGTCCCTGTGTCTCCCTCCCTCTCTGTCCCCCTCTCCCTCCCTCCGTGTGTCAGCCTCCTCCCTCTGTCCGTGTCCCTGTGTCTCCCTCCCTCTCTGTCCCCCTCTCCCTCCCTCCGTGTGTCAGCCTCCTCCCTCTGTCCGTCTCCCTGTGTCTCCCTCCCTCTCTGTCCCCCTCTCCCTCCCTCTCTGTCCCCCTCTCCCTCCCTCTCTATCCCCCTCTCCCTCCCTCTGTGTGTCACCCTCTGTCACCTCAGCCCAGCTTCCTGGGCACACACTTTTAGCAGATCTTTGAATGGCCCTTGGCTTGTTGATGTGAGTTTGTTTCTGATCTCCAGGCACCCATTGGGTGTAGTGTGTGTCTCGGCGCTGCTGCTGTGGTGGTGTGTGCTACCACTCTTTCACAATGTTGGCTGTTCATTAGCTGCTGTCATGTGCAAAACAGTGCCTTCACCCAGGGATGGTAGTGTACGGGTCTGCGGGAGGGCCCTCCTCCAGTGACGTTGGCCTGGTTGTGTTCATCCGTCATCTTGGCTCGGACCCTCCTCCGCAGATCGTACCACCTGGCTTGGCATTCCTGCTTGTTCCTTCTGGTGTCCGCAACAGCATTCACAGCATCGACGATGGTCTGCCACATGGCTGTTTTTGCTGCAATGCTGGTCTGTCTGACCAATGTTCCAAAGAGGTGTGGCTCGACTCTGAGGATTTCATCGACAAGGACCTCCAACTCTCAGTTACTGAACTTTGGATTCTTGTTAGTGGGCATGGTGAGGGGTGTGGGTGTGGATGGTGGGGGGTGTGTGTGGATGGTTGTGGGTGTGTGGGTGTGGTTGTGCAGGTGTGTGTGTGTGAATGTGATGAGGAGGTGTTTGTGAAGGTGGTTGTGTGAAGGTGTGCAAGTGTAAGGTGTGGTGAAGCTTGTAGTATGGTGCTGTAGGTTGTCTGTGGTGTCTGGCAGCAGTGAGTCTGTTGCAAAGGCTCATGGTTTGTGTGTGTGGGCCCTTTTTATTAGTCCATTGGTGGGTGTGGCTGTGTTTGAACTTTGGGTGGGTGTGTTATAAGGAGTGGTGGTGTTTTGGGCCTCTGTTTGTTTTTGGCAGTTGCAGGTCAGTGAATGTGTTTTTTTAGTGGTTGTTGGACATGTTTTGTGGCTTTGTGCCATTCGAATGGTGTATTCTTGTGTTGTTTTGGTTTGTCCTAGTTGTGTACGTGCGTTTTTAGCGTGTGTACGGTGTGTACATGGGCCATTTGGTTGTACAGTGCTGTCCTTGTGTGTGGCTTGGTACGACTCGTACATGCGGTTGTGATGTTGGGGCCTGGGGTGCGCTCCGTACTTAGGAGGTTGTGGTGGGGGTGCGACTCTGACGTACATGGGTGTACATACAGGGGGGTACGACACGTACAGGGGTGGGGGTACGACTCGAACGTTCAGGGGTGTACATACACGGGGGTACGACACGTACAGGGGTGTACATACATGGGGGTACGACACGTACAGGGGTGGGGGTATGACTTGAACGTACAGGGGTGTACATACACGGGGGTACGACACGTACAGGGGTGTAGATACACGGTGGTACGACACGTACAGGGGTGGGGGTACGACTCGAACGTACAGGGGTGTACATACACGGGGGTGGGACACGTACACGGGTGGGGGTACGACTCGAACGTACAGGGGTGTACATACACGGGGGTAGGACACGTACAGGGGTGGGGGTACGACTCGAACGTACAGGGGTGTACATACAGGGGGGTACGACACGTACAGGGGTGGGGGTACGACTCGAACGTACAGGGGTGTACATACACGGGGGTACGACACGTACAGGGGTGGGGGTACGACTCGAACATACAGGGGTGTACATACACGGGGGTACGACACGTACAGGGGTGTACATACACGGGGGTACGACACGTACAGGGGTGGGGGTACGACTCGAACGTACAGGGGTGTACATACACGGGGTGGGACACGTACACGGGTGGGGGTAGGACTCGAACATACAGGGGTGTACATACACGGGGGTAGGACACGTACAGGGGTGGGGGTACGACTCGAACGTACAGGGGTGTACATACATGGAGGTGGGACACGTACACGGGTGGGGGTACGACTCGAACGTAGAGGGGTGTACATACACGGGGGTACGACACGTACAGGGGTGGGGGTACGACTCGAACGTACAGGGGTGTACATACACGGGGTAGGACACGTACAGGGGTGGGGGTACGACTCGAACGTACAGGGGTATACATACACGGGGGTGGGACACGTACACGGTTGGGGGTACGACTCGAACATACAGGGGTGTACATACACGGGGGTAGGACACATACAGGGGTGGGGGTACGACTTGAACGTACAGGGGTGTACATACACGGGGTGGGACACGTACACGGGTGGGGGTACGACTCGAACGTACAGGGGTGTACATACATGGGGGTAGGACACATCCAGGGGTGGCGGTACGACTCGAACGTACAGGGGTGTACATACACGGGGGTGGGACACGTACACGGGTGGGGGTACGACTCGAACGTACAGGGGTGTACATACACGGGGGTAGGACACGTACAGGGGTGGGGGTACGACTCGAATGTACAGGGGTGTACATACACGGGGGTACGACACGTACAGGGGTGTACATACACGGGGGTACGACACGTACAGGGGTGGGGGTACGACTCGAACGTACAGGGGTGTACATACACGGGGGTACGGCACGTACACGGGTGGGGGTACGACTGGAACGTACAGGGGTGTACATACACGGGGGTACAACACGTACAGTGGTGTACATACACGGGGGTGGGACATGTACACGGGTGGGGGTAGGACTCAAACGTACAGGGGTGTACATACACGGGGGTAGGACACATACAGGGGTGGGGGTACGACTCGAACGTACAGGGGTGTACATACACGGGGGTGGGACACGTACACGGGTGGGGGTACGACTCGAACTTACAGGGGTGTACATACACGGGGGTAGAACACGTACAGGGGTGGGGGTACAACTCGAACGTACAGGGGTATACATACACGGGGGTGGGACACGTACACGGTTGGGGGTACGACTCGAACATACAGGGGTGTACATACACGGGGGTAGGACACATACAGGGGTGGGGGTACGACTCGAACGTACAGGGGTGTACATACACGGGGTAGGACACGTACAGGGGTGGGGGTACGACTCGAACGTACAGGGGTATACATACACGGGGGTGGGACACGTACACGGTTGGGGGTACGACTCAAACATACAGGGGTGTAAATACACGGGGGTAGGACACATACAGGGGTGGGGGTACGACTCGAACGTACAGGGGTGTACATACACGGGGTGGGACACGTACACGGGTGGGGGTACGACTCGAACGTACAGGGGTGTACATACATGGGGGTAGGACACGTCCAGGGGTGGCGGTACGACTCGAACGTACAGGGGTGTACATACACGGGGGTGGGACACGTACACGGGTGGGGGTACGACTCAAACGTACAGGGGTGTACATACACGGGGGTAGGACACGTACAGGGGTGGGGGTACGACTCGAATGTACAGGGGTGTACATACACGGGGGTACGACACGTACAGGGGTGTACATACACGGGGGTACGACACGTACAGGGGTGGGGGTACGACTCGAACGTACAGGGGTGTACATACACGGGGGTACGGCACGTACACGGGTGGGGGTACGACTGGAACGTACAGGGGTGTACATACACGGGGGTACAACACGTACAGTGGTGTACATACACGGGGGTGGGACATGTACACGGGTGGGGGTAGGACTCAAACGTACAGGGGTGTACATACACGGGGGTAGGACACGTACAGGGGTGGGGGTACGACTCGAACGTACAGGGGTGTACATACACGGGGGTGGGACACGTACACGGGTGGGGGTACGACTCGAACGTACAGGGGTGTACATACACGGGGGTACGACACGTACAGGGGTGGGGGTACGACTCGAACGTACAGGGGTGTACATACACGGGGTAGGACACGTACAGGGGTGTACATACACGGGTGGGGGTGTACATACACAGGGGGTACGTCTCAGACGTACGGGGGCTGGGGGGAGTGTTGGGCGCCTATGCGGGCACATGTCTCCATGGTTGCTATGGGAGTTAGGTGCGGACGGTGTTTTTTCCATACGGTTGTGACATCGGACGCACGGGATGGATCGTGATTCCTCGGTTGGACTTAACTTTTCACATTTGTACGGTAAATCGTCCGAGGACGTGTCGGACACATTTTCCGACCCGAGGACGTGTGGGGAATAATTCCCAAGGCGGTTCGTATGGACTTTTTACCATGCGAATCGTAATTGGCAGTTTGTACGGCACTTGTATGATTCGTACGGTAAAAAGACCGGATACGAGTCGTACGGGAATTTTTTTACCGGATCGTAATTGGCACCATAGTGTATGGGTTTAAGAGTGCATGTGGAAACAGTTGTTTGGGTGACTGAGTGTATTTATTTGTGTGTTAGTGAGCGAATATATGTTTTAGTTGTACATCTTCAACAAAGTAAAAAAATAAAAGGCATTGTATGTGAGAGTTGGTGTATATAAATAAGTATGTGTAAGAGTCAGTGATTGTGAGAGTAACTATATGAATGAGTGTATAATTGTAATGGTGCTTTTTTAACATATTAACGATGAGTTACTATGTGTTTGAATAAATGAGGTGTTGTTGGATAATTGTGTAAGTGAGTAAATTTAAGTGCGATACATTTTTTTCATGAGTGAGTAGGATGACTGCATAACCGACTAAGATGACTGCTGATGTGTCAATGTCTATATATGTGTATAAGTGCATTTGATAGTGTTCTATTAATTAATGACTGCATGTATAGATTATTCTGTTGTTGAATGAGTAGTTGTGTGTGTAGACTTAGGAATCAGTGAGTGGGTATGTAGTAACTGGTATTGGTGTGTCAATGGTTTCAAATATGGTACCCTGTATTTTACAGTGATTGATGAAAGGTTATACTAGTGTATGATGAGGTGTATCAGATTGTCAAGTGGATGATGTCATCAGTGATGTCATTTGAGATGTCATCAGTGATGTCATCAGTGATGTCACTGACCATGTCATGAATGATGCAATATGTGACATCATCAGCAGTGCATTGTGGGCGCGTGAGTTATAGTTAGCAGAACTAACTATAACGGAGGAATTTCTATGGTTTTGTATGAGTGAAATGGGCAGCTAACTATAACACCCCTGAAACCTATGTTTTTTTCTGTGAATTTCTAAGGATTTTTAAATGCTAATTTATAACTATGACGTCTCTGAAACCTATGTTTTTTGTCACTGAATTTCAAAGGTTTTTTAAATGCTAACTTTTAAGTGTGATAGTAGTTATATCTATTTTTTGTACTGATTTTCTACAGTTTTTTAACTGTTTATTTATAAATATTTTATTCATTAAATAACATTATATCTTTTGCTGAAAATTGCAAAAAAACCATTTTTTTAATTAAAACTGAAATATTGATTAATTTTCTTGTTTTCCCTTTTTATTTTAATATATTTATATTATTTTCTTTTAAAAAAATGCAATTTTGAGTCGCGCACTCAAAGTGTACACATCACGGTGGGTGCGCGCATTCTAGCCACCATTTTAGAAAAGTCATGAAGGATCTGCGTATGGTGTGCGACGGCTGCGTGTTTTTCAGTTACATCATATACATTTAATATCACATGATATGCGCGATTGGTATGCGACCAGTCTGCGACTCCTGCTCCCGCGCATTTGCGACACATGCGCATTACGGTACGAGATGCTTGCGCGGTTGCGGGTCCCGCGTGACATCATATACGTGCTGGGGCGCAATGGGTGCGCGACTCCCGCAAAAAAAATGTATGTTCCAAAATGATATGTATGTGTCTTTAATATACATATTAAGACAAGAGCTTATGTGAGATATTAATCAAAATAATATATTTGTACTCATAATAAACTTATATTATTTTTAAATATATTTTCGCGAAGTCCGGTGCCTACATCGTGAGTGCAGAAAACCAGGTCAGCAGAGCTTCTGTAGAGCCAGAGAACCAGGTCAGCACAGCTGCTCTAGAGCCTAAGAACTAGGTCAGCAGAGCTGCTCTAGAGCCAGAGAACCAGGTTAGCAGAGCTGCTGTAGAGCCAGAGATACCAGGTCAGCAGAGCTGCTTTAGAGGGAGAGAACCAGGTCAGCAGAGCTGCTTTAGAGCCAGAGAACCAGGCCAGCAGAGCTGCTTTAGAGCCAGAGAACCAGGTTAGCAGAGCTGCTTTAGAGTCAGAGAACCAGGTCAGCAGAGCTACTCTAGAGCCAGAGAACCAAATCAGCAGAGCTGCTTTAGAGCCATAGAACCAGGTCAGCAGAGCTGCTTTAGAGCCAGAGAACCAGGTCAGTAGAGCTGCTCTAGAGCCTAAGAACCAGGTCAACAGAGCTGCTCTAGGGCCAGAGAACCAGGTCTGCAGAGCTGCTGCAGAGCCAGAGAAACCAGGTCAGTAGAGCTGCTTTAGAGGGAGAGAATCAGGTCAGCAGAGCTGCTCTAGAGCCAGAGAACCATGTCAGCAGAACTGCTTCATAGCCATAGAATTGGGTCAGCGGTGCTGCTTTAGAGCCAGAGAACCAGGTCAGCAGAGCTGGTGTAGAGCCAGAGAACTAGATCAGCATAGCTGCTCTGTAGCATAAGAACTAGGTCACCAGCGCTGCTCTAGAGCCAGAGAACCAGGTCAGCAGAGCTGCAGTAGAGCCAGGGAAACCAGGTCAGCAGAGCTGCTTTAGAGGGAGAGAAGCAGGTCAGCAGAGCTGCTCTAGAGGGAGAGAACCAGGTCAGCAGAGCTGCTCTAGAGCCACAGAACCAGGTCAGCAGAGCTGCTCTAGCTGACACTGACTGACTGACACTGACTGACTGACACTGACTGATTGACACTGACTGACACAGATTGACTGACACTGACGCTGACTGACACTGATTGACTGACACTGACAGACTGACACTGACTGACTGACTGACACTGATTGACACTGACTGACACTAATTGACTGACACTGACTGACACTGATTGACTGACACTGACTGACTGAAACTGACTGACTGACACTGACTGACAACTCTCTACTACTCTACTACTGACTCTCTACTACTCTCTACTACTCTCTCTCTACTACTCACTCTCTACTGCTCACTCTCTACTACTCTTTACTACTCACTCTCTACTACTCTACTACTCTCTACTACTCACTCTCTACTACTCACTCTCAACTACTCACTCTCTACTACTCTACTAATCACTCTCTACTACTCACTCGCTACTACTCTCTACTACTCACTCTCTACTACTCACGCTCTACTACTCTCTACTACTCACTGTCTACTACTACTCTCTCTACTACTCACTCTCTACTACTCTCTACTATTCACTGTCTACTACTCATTCTCTACTACTCACTCTACTACTTTCTACTACTCTCTACCACTCACTCTCTACTACTCTACTACTCACTCTCTACTACTCTCTAATACTCACTCGCTACTACTCTTTACTACTCACTCTCTACTACACTCTCTACTACTCTCTCTCTACTACTCTCTACTACTACTCTCTACTATTCACTCTCTACTACTCACTCTCTACTACTCTCTACTACTCACTCTACTACTCTCTGCTGCTCTCTACCACTCACTCTCTACTACTCTACTACTCTCTCTCTACTACTCACTCTCTACTACTCTCTCTCTACTACTCTCTACTACTCACTCTCTACTACTCACTCTACTACTCTCTACTACTCACTCTCTACTACTCTCTCTCTACTACTCACTCTCTACTATTCACTCTCTACTACTCACTCTCTACTTCTCGCGCTCTACTACTCACTCTCCACTACTTACTCTCTACTACTCTCTACTAGATACTCTCCCCTGAGGCGGAAGCCGGGGGCTCTACTCTATCCCTGTGGCATTTCTGGCGAGTCTTTTTTAATAATTGTACATATTTTAACCTGGTGGATTTTATTTGTACATTAACGCGCTCAGTGAGAACAAGCTTTGTTTAGCACTGAGGCGCGTTCCACTCACCTTTTCCTCTCGCCGTGGCCGATCAGGGGCTGACGACGCGGGGCAAAGGCGCCATCTTGGAGGGAGAAAGGGTTGGCGGTCCAGTGGCAGGACGCCTCCCACCCTCCCGGATACTTAAGCTGTGAGTGTCCGCCGCTCTGCGTACTAGATACTCTCCCCTGAGGCGGAAGCCGGGGGCTCTACTCTATCCCTGTGGCATTTCTGGCGAGTCTTTTTTAATAATTGTACATATTTTAACCTGGTGGATTTTATTTGTACATTAACACGCTCAGTGAGAACAAGATTTGTTTAGCACTGAGGCGCGTTCCACTCACCTTTTCCTCTCGCCGTGGCCGATCAGGGGCTGACGACGCGGGGCAAAGGCGCCATCTTGGAGGGAGAAAGGGTTGGCGGTCCAGTGGCAGGACGCCTCCCACCCTCCCGGATACTTAAGCTGTGAGTGTCCGCCGCTCTGCGTACTAGATACTCTCCCCTGAGGCGGAAGCCGGGGGCTCTACTCTATCCCTGTGGCATTTCTGGCGAGTCTTTTTTAATAATTGTACATATTTTAACCTGGTGGATTTTATTTGTACATTAACGCGCTCAGTGAGAACAAGATTTGTTTAGCACTGAGGCGCGTTCCACTCACCTTTTCCTCTCGCCGTGGCCGATCAGGGGCTGACGACGCGGGGCAAAGGCGCCATCTTGGAGGGAGAAAGGGTTGGCGGTCCAGTGGAAGGACGCCTCCCACCCTCCCGGATACTTAAGCTGTGAGTGTCCGCCGCTCTGCGCACTAGATACTCTCCCCTGAGGCGGAAGCCGGGGGCTCTACTCTATCCCTGTGGCATTTCTGGCGAGTCTTTTTTAATAATTGTACATATTTTAACCTGGTGGATTTTATTTGTACATTAACGCGCTCAGTGAGAACAAGCTTTGTTTAGCACTGAGGCGCGTTCCACTCACCTTTTCCTCTCGCCGTGGCCGATCAGGGGCTGACGACGCGGGGCAAAGGCGCCATCTTGGAGGGAGAAAGGGTTGGCGGTCCAGTGGCAGGACGCCTCCCACCCTCCCGGATACTTAAGCTGTGAGTGTCCGCCGCTCTGCGTACTAGATACTCTCCTCTGAGGCGGAAGCCGGGGGCTCTACTCTATCCCTGTGGCATTTCTGGCGAGTCTTTTTTAATAATTGTACATATTTTAACCTGGTGGATTTTATTTGTACATTAACGCGCTCAGTGAGAACAAGCTTTGTTTAGCACTGAGGCGCGTTCCACTCACCTTTTCCTCTCGCCGTGGCCGATCAGGGGCTGACGACGCGGGGCAAAGGCGCCATCTTGGAGGGAGAAAGGGTTGGCGGTCCAGTGGCAGGACGCCACTCCCACCCTCCCGGATACTTAAGCTGTGAGTGTCCGCCGCTCTGCGTACTAGATACTCTCCCCTGAGGCGGAAGCCGGGGGCTCTACTCTATCCCTGTGGCATTTCTGGCGAGTCTTTTTTAATAATTGTACATATTTTAACCTGGTGGATTTTATTTGTACATTAACGCGCTCAGTGAGAACAAGATTTGTTTAGCACTGAGGCGCGTTCCACTCACCTTTTCCTCTCGCCGTGGCCGATCAGGGGCTGACGACGCGGGGCAAAGGCGCCATCTTGGAGGGAGAAAGGGTTGGCGGTCCAGTGGCAGGACGCCTCCCACCCTCCTCAACACAGTATAAAAATATGGGGTCTTTCCGTCCGCGCAGCGGGCGGGCGCGCCGGCGGCGCGCCGAAGGCGCGCCAAAGGCAAGCCCGTCTGCGCCCGTCCGCGCCGGACTCGGGCCTAGGGCCACCCCCCCTGGCCGGACTGCCCCCGCATGCATCACATCATACCCGCGCTCCGCGCTGATAGACCTCTGCCCACAAACAACGGAAAAATGCACACGGTATAGTCTTGACTCTATACCTTCTAAAATAGTACTGAATTGTACACATTGTCAAACGTCCATCCCTCTACTAGATAAACGGGTAGGGAATGATACTCTTAATCAGATAAAACAAATGTCTACTATTGCCCTTATCAATGTGCGCTCTCTAGCCAAGCATAGGCAAGAAATAGCAGATGTTCTTACTGACAGGAACATAGATATAATGTTCCTGACGGAGACTTGGCTGGATAAAGCTTCCGACCCAGACCTCGTGATAGCCGTTCCTCAAGGATTCAAATGTCACAGACTAGACAGAATTGGTAAAAGAGGTGGTGGGATTGCTATAATTGCCCGTGACTCCTTTAAAATCCGTACTACTACAATTCCTTCTGTGACATGCGAGGCACTTCAATTTGACATCTATTTATCTCCCTCGTATAACTTCAAAGGTGTATTGCTATATAGAAGACCTGAAGCCCGGTCGGATTTCCTTACAGAAATCCTCACCATTTTAGAAACCTCAGTCACGGATAAATCTATAACACTGCTAGGTGACTTTAATTTCCATTTGGATTGTAGTGAAGATAAGGATACCATATCGCTGCAATCTGAAATCGAGGTCTTTGGTCTATCGCAGTTGGTAAAAGGACCTACCCACATTGCAGGCCATACCTTAGATGGTATTTTCTCCAATCTAGATAATATCTTAGTGACCGACGTCTTGCCAATGACCTGGTCCGACCATCATTTGGTATTGGCTACAATACAAATTAATAAAACACCTACCGCTATAACAACCCCCCCCCCAAGCGAGAATTGTTCAAGGTCTGGAAAGACATTAACATTCCCTGTTTTAAGGAGGCGTTGCACAATTCAATACCCATATGGGCCACCGACCCGGAAACTGCCATTGAGCAATACTACACATGGGTGGGCCAGGCTGCTAATAAACTGGTACCAGTTAAAACAATGTCCAGAAACAGAAGCTCCCCCTCAGCACCATGGTACACTGAGGAGCTGAAGAAACTGAAGCAGCAGTGCCGAAATAAAGAGAGAAACTGGAGGAAAAAGTATGATAATGAAAGTAGGGAAGTGTATAAGGAATTGCTAACTCAATATAAACTCTCAATTATAGAGACAAAAAAGAAGTATTACACCGAACAAATCGAAAGCGCAAAAAACTCAAATAAAAAACTTTTTGAAATAACTAAACATCTAGCGAGATGTGCTCCAGATCTTAATCCCCCTTGCTCACAAGATGTCTGTGATTCACTGGCATCATTCTTCTTCACCAAGGTGAACGACATATTTTCTGCGTTCAACCTAGGTGATAAACAGGACCCAGATAAAACAAACAGATCATCTTCAAGCTACAATTTTTCCCGCTTCGCAGAAGTTACAGAGGATCAAATCCAACACATCATTAACACTATTGAATCTGGATCAGCTCTAGATCCCTGTCCTCTGAATACCCTTCGTTCACTAATGGACACTGTTATTCCAGTTATCACACGAATATGTAACGTCATGTTTTGCACTGGCATCTTTCCAAACCAATTAAAAAAGACCTTACTCAAACCCCTCCTGAAAAAACCTGGCTTAGATAAAGCAGAACTAAAAAATTATAGGCCTATTGCGAATTTACCCTTTCTGGCTAAAATAGTCGAAAAAGCCATGAACATCCAACTTGCGGAATTCATCGAGCAATATCATCTGCTCGACGAATCACAATTCGGATTCCGCAAGTTTCATGGAACGGAAACAGCGCTCATTAAAGCGGCGGATGACATCCGATTAATCAGAGACCAAGGCGGTACAGCACTCTTGGTGCTTCTAGATTTATCGGCTGCTTTCGACACGGTTGACCATAAGATCTTAGTCAACCGTGTCGAAAAAATGGGCGTGCAAGGCCTAGCAAAAAATCTATTGGCGTCTTTTCTGGCAGAGAGATCCCAGGCTGTCATACTGGGCCAGTTTGAATCCGCTGAGTTATCGCTGCCATGTGGGGTACCTCAAGGTTCATCCCTCAGTCCGACGCTATTTAACATATATGTGTCGGACCTCGCAAAAACCATCAAAGCGCATGGGATGAACCTTACCTCATATGCAGATGATACACAGCTGATACTGGCTGTCAGAAATGATGGGGAAGCAGTGGCGGAGCGTTTCAGAACAGGTATGCTGGCCATAGGTAACTGGATGTCAGCAAACTGTTTGAAACTTAATTCTGATAAAACCGAGGTGGTCACTTTTGGCCACCTCAATCCTAGCTGGTCCCCAACCTGGTGGCCTTCTTCCTTCGGAGCGGTACCCAAACCGGTCACGAAGGTGAGAAATTTAGGAGTCATCTTTGATGACAATCTAAATTTCATGGCCCATGCCAATCAAACGGCCTCCACGGCATTCCATAAATTACGGCTGGTTAGGAAGATTCTCCCTTTTCTTCCAAAAAACGTGGGAAAAACATTGATCAGCGCCTTGGTTTTGTCAGCGTTGGATTACTGCAATGGCTTGTTTGGGAATGCGCAAGTCAGGATTATCAAGAAAATGCAGACAATCCAAAATGCAGCAGCCAGACTTCTTCTTGATATTCCTAAATTTGCGCCAGTGGCTGAGACTTTGAGGACTCTCCACTGGCTTCCTGTTAGGAACAGAATTAAATTCAAAACTTTATGCATTGTCTACAAGGCACTGCACCTTCAAGCGCCTCAATTCTTGTGCGACCATCTGGTTCCATATGTCCCCACTCGAACGCTACGATCAGCAAAACTACATGATCTAGTAGTGCCACGGACTAGGCTGGTCAACTGGGGAGACAGGCGCTTCCTAGTAGTCGCCCCAAGACTATGGAATACACTCCCGCAAACCATAAGATCTTGCTCAAACTTAATGTCCTTTAGGAAGAAATTGAAGACCTGGTTATTTAACCTCTAAAAACTCATAAGATCACTGGGAGAGTAATAACAGTACAGAGCCGAGACGCCTGTGGGCATTTGTTCGCGCTTAATAAATGATAAAAATAAATAAATAAATAAATAAATACTACTCACTCTCTACTACTCACTCTCTACTACTCTCTACTACTCTCTCTGCTACTTACTCTCTACTAATCACTCTCTACTACTCTACTACTCTCTACTACTCGCTCTACTACTCACTCTCTACTATTCTCTACTACTCACTCTTCTACTCTCTCCTACTCTCTACCACTCACTCTCTACTACTCTACTGCTCTACTACTCTACTACTCACTCTCTACTACTCTCTCTCTACTACTCACTCTCTACTACTCTCTACTACTCACTCTGTACTACTCACTCTCTACTACTCACTCTCTACTACTCTCTACTGCTCACTCTCCACTACTCATTCTCTACTACTCGCTCTCAACTACTCTCTACTACTCACTCTACTACTCACTCTCTACTACTCTACTACTCTCTCTGCTTCTCATTCTCCACTACTCTCTCTCTACAACTCACTCTCTACTACTCACTCTCTACTAAACACTCTCTACTACTTGCTCTCTGCTACTCGCTCTCTACTACTCTCTAGTACTCACTCTACTACTCACTCTCTACTACTCTCTACTAGTCTCTATCTACTACTCCACTACTCTCTATTACTCACTCTCTACTACTCACTCTGTACTACTCACTCTCTACTACTCACTCTCTACTACTCTCTACTGCTCACTCTCCACTACTCATTCTCTACTACTCGCTCTCAACTACTTTCTACTACTCACTCTACTACTCACTCTCTACTACTCTACTACTCTCTACTACTCTCTCCCTACTACTCACTCTCTACTACTCACTCTCTACTACTCTCTACTACTCACTCTCTACTACTCTCTACTACTCACTCTCTACTACTCTCTCTCTACTACTCTCTACTACTCACTCTCTACTACTCTCTACTACTCACTCTCTACTAATCTCTCTCTCTACTACTCTATACTACTCACTCTGCTACTCACTCTCTAATACTCTCTCTCTGCTACTCACTCTCTACTACTCTCTACTACTCACTCTCTACTACTCACTCTCTACTACTCACTCTCTACTACTCACTCTCTACTACTCACTCTATACTACTCACTCTACTACTCTCTACTACTCACTATCTGATACTTTCTCTACTACTCTCTACTACTCACTCTCTACCTCTCTCTGCCTCTCTCTCTACTACTCTCTACCTCTCTACCTCTACCTCACTACCTCTACACCTCTACCTATACACCTCTACCTCTCTACCTCTCTGTACATGCACACATATTCACATATATATATGCATATATATATATGCATATGCATTTATATATATGTATGTGTATATATATAAAGTTTGAAAAAGTCTAATACAAGCAAAGCTAAAAAGCCACCTAATTACAAACAGAATTGCTTTAACTTAAACGAGGGCGAGACATATTTCATTTTCAATGCTTGTTTACATTGATTCCATCAAGAAGGCATTCAGATGTGTCACACATTTTCCATAAATTCTGAATGGTAGCACTGTAGTTGCTCATTAGATCACTGTAGTGAAGCTACTGCTCACCAGGGAAGTCTGCTGCTGGTATTCAAAGTGCATGTTTCAGTCTGCATGTCAGAATTTTTTAATGAAGTGGAAGAGGATATGAGAAGTCAAAATGTGCCCTAATCTTTCTTTCTGCAGCACTAATCATAATTTCTATGGCAAAATGAACCCCCTCATTTTATTCCTTTGCAAATTAAATGTTTTAAGTGTTACCACTTTATTCCAATCAAGATGGCATCAGGTGTGCCATACTTTTTTCATAAGTAAGACTAGTCGTTCTTTAAAACACTCTGGGACATTCTGTCATTGGGCTATAATTGGGCTACATCTCGGTGATATTTGTGCTACATTTGGCCTCTTTTGTCTCTGGTGGCCATCTTGGGAGCTTTATTTGTTTTGAAGTTTCCAAATTTCCAGTCTCCTCAGTAGGAAATACTTTCAGATTTTTTACTTTCATTCCATCAAGAAGGCATTCAGATGTGTCACACATTTGCCATAAATTCGGAATGTTAGCACTCTAGTTGCTTATTAGATCACTGTAGTAAAGCTACTGCTCACAAGGGAAGTCTGCTTCTGGTATTGAAAGTGCATATTTCAGTCTGCATGTCAGAATTTTTTAATGAAATAGAAGAGGATTTGAGAAGTCACTCAAAATGTGCCCTCATTTTCTTTTTCCCGCACTAATCATAATTTCTATGGCAAAATGAACCTCCTCATTGTGTTCCTTTTAAATTAAACCACTCACTGTACTACTCACTCGCTACTACTTTCTACTACTCACTCTCTACTACTCTCTCTCTACTACTCTCTAATACTCTCTACTACTACTCTCTACTACTCACTCTCTACTACTCACTCTCTACTACTCTCTACTACTCACTCTACTGCTCTCTACTACTCTCTACCACTCACTCTCTACTACTCTACTACTCACTCTCTACTACTCTCTACTACTCTCTCTCTACTACTCCCTCTCTACTACTCACTCTCTACTACTCACGCTCTACTACTCTACTACTCTCTACTACTCTCTACTACTCACTCTCTACTACTCACTCTCAACTACTCACTCTCTACTACTCTCTCTGCTACTCACTCTCTACTACTCTCTACTACTCACTCTACTACTCTCTACTACTCTCTATCACTCACTCTCTACTACACTACTACTCAACTCTACTACTCTCTACTACTCTCTCTCCACTACTCACTCTCTACTACTCACTCTACTACTCTCTACTACTCTCTCTCTACTACTCACTCTCTACTACTCACTCTCTACTACTCTCTACTACTCACTCTGTACTACTCACTCTCTACTACTCACTCTCTACTACTCTCTACTGCTCACTCTCCACTACTCATTCTCTACTACTCGCTCTCAACTACTCTCTACTACTCACTCTACTACTCACTCTCTACTACTCTACTACTCTCTCTGCTTCTCACTCTCTACTACTCTCTCTCTACTACTCACTCTCTACTACTCACTCTCTACTAAACACTCTCTACTACTTGCTCTCTGCTACTCGCTCTCTACTACTCTCTAGTACTCACTCTACTACTCACTCTCTACTACTCTCTACTAGTCTCTATCTACTACTCCACTACTCTCTATTACTCACTCTCTACTACTCACTCTGTACTACTCACTCTCTACTACTCACTCTCTACTACTCTCTACTGCTCACTCTCCACTACTCATTCTCTACTACTCGCTCTCAACTACTTTCTACTACTCACTCTACTACTCACTCTCTACTACTCTACTACTCTCTACTACTCTCTCCCTACTACTCACTCTCTACTACTCACTCTCTACTACTCTCTACTACTCACTCTCTACTACTCTCTACTACTCACTCTCTACTACTCTCTCTCTACTACTCTCTACTACTCACTCTCTACTACTCTCTACTACTCACTCTCTACTAATCTCTCTCTCTACTACTCTATACTACTCACTCTGCTACTCACTCTCTAATACTCTCTCTCTGCTACTCACTCTCTACTACTCTCTACTACTCACTCTCTACTGCTCACTCTCTACTACTCACTCTCTAATACTCACTCTCTACTACTCACTCTATACTACTCACTCTACTACTCTCTACTACTCACTATCTGATACTTTCTCTACTACTCTCTACTACTCACTCTCTACTCTCTATTACTCGCTCTCTACTCTCTACCTCTCTACCTCTCTCTACCTCTTTCTCTACTACTCTCTACCTCTCTACCTCTACCTCACTACCTCTACACCTCTACCTATACACCTCTACCTCTCTACCTCTCTGTACATGCACACATATTCACATATATATATGCATATTACCTACTGGCGGTCGCCAGTAGGTAGTTATAGTTAGGACCCCTTTTCCATAGGAAAACCTCAACATTCTATTTTGAATAACTTTGGCGCCGGTCGATGAATCCTCGCGAATTTCTCAAAATAGGTGGGGCGCTACGCTCCGCTCCTACCCTGAAAGTCTCGGGGGGATTCGTCAAGCGGGGGCTGAGATAAAAGGGGTGTCCCAAAACGCGTTTTTCCCATGCATTTTTCCATAGGACCTTTAGAACGAGCTACAGCCCGAACGGCTGAACAGAATTACTAGAAATTTGGCAGAGAGGTAGTCCCTAGGTCAAGGAAGTGCCTTTTGTAGGTTTGGTGTAAATCTGTTCAGTAGATTCTGAGAAAATAGCCTTTAAATCAATATATATATCTGAGCCCGCTTACGGTACGCTTACCGTACGCTTACCGTAAGCGTACGGTGGCGTGCGCGAGCGCGATTCTGATTGGCTCTTAGATCTTAGTAAACATTCGAATCGGCCGAAACCAGGAAGCGGCGGCCGCCATTTTGTCTCTCGCACTGAGTGTTGTTTATCAAACAAGATGGCCAAAAACATGTTACGGGGCTGTTTTGACAACTCCCTCCCACATAGTCATGTTGAGGGAGTCCCCAAACATCCCCCAAGAGCAAAAACGGTTTTATTTTTTTTTCGGCAATTTCGCCGAGTACGCTTACCGTACGCTTACCGTAAGCGTACGGTAAAAAAAAAAAAAAAAAAAACACTATCCACACTTACCCCACCCCCTGTGCTTTTGGTGGCCGTAGGCCACCAAATGTACAGGGCTTATTAATAGGAAAAAAAAACTAAATTTTGGCAACATGAAATTATAAAATCGAAATAAAAAAAACACTATCCACATTGACCCCACCCCCTGTGCTTTTGGTGGCCGAAGGCCACCAAATGTACAGGGCTTATTAAAGTTGATAAAAACCGTGCACGGAACGAACTGCGTTAAGTGGGCGCGCACGCCTCGAATGGCGTAAAGTAACTTAGCATTTAAAAAACCGTACAAATTCACTGAAAAAACCATAGGTTTCACACACGTTATAGTTAGGAATTAGCATTTAAAAAACCTTGCAAATTCACTGAAAAAACCATAGGTTTCACACATGTTATAGTTAGCGGAAATTTTACTGATAAAAAACCAGTGAAATTGCCCCGTTATAGTTAGTGCTGGCAACTATAACTCACGCGACCGCAATCTTCTGCTGATGACATATGTGTCTTTATGAAAAAAAAATATTTGTAATATATGTATAGCTAAAAATGTATGGAAGAAGACATGGGCAAATAAGTGTCTAAATACAGTATTAGCATCAGCAGAAGATTGCGGTCGCGTGAGTTATAGTTGCCAGCACTAACTATAACGGGGCAATTTCACTGGTTTTTTATCAGTAAAATTTCCGCTAACTATAACATGTGTGAAACCTATGGTTTTTTCAGTGAATATATATATGCATATGCATTTATATATATGTATGTGTATATATATAAAGTTTGAAAAAGTCTAATACAAGCAAAGCTAAAAAGCCACCTAATTACAAACAGAATTGCTTTAACTTAAACGAGGGCGAGACATATTTCATTTTCAATGCTTGTTTACATTGATTCCATCAAGGAGGCATTCAGATGTGTCACACATTTTCCATAAATTCTGAATGGTAGCACTGTAGTTGCTCATTAGATCACTGTAGTGAAGCTACTGCTCACCAGGGAAGTCTGCTGCTGGTATTCAAAGTGCATGTTTCAGTCTGCATGTCAGAATTTTTTAATGAAGTGGAAGAGGATATGAGAAGTCAAAATGTGCCCTAATCTTTCTTTCTGCAGCACTAATCATAATTTCTATGGCAAAATGAACCCCCTCATTTTATTCCTTTGCAAATTAAATGTTTTAAGTGTTACCACTTTATTCCAATCAAGATGGCATCAGGTGTGCCATACTTTTTTCATAAGTAAGACTAGTCGTTCTTTAAAACACTCTGGGACATTCTGTCATTGGGCTATAATTGGGCTACATCTCGGTGATATTTGTGCTACATTTGGCCTCTTTTGTCTCTGGTGGCCATCTTGGGAGCTTTATGTGTTTTGAAGTTTCCAAATTTCCAGTCTCCTCAGTAGGAAATACTTTCAGGTTTTTTACTTTCATTCCATCAAGAAGGCATTCAGATGTGTCACACATTTGCCATAAATTCGGAATGTTAGCACTCTAGTTGCTTATTAGATCACTGTAGTAAAGCTACTGCTCACAAGGGAAGTCTGCTTCTGGTATTGAAAGTGCATATTTCAGTCTGCATGTCAGAATTTTTTAATGAAATAGAAGAGGATTTGAGAAGTCACTCAAAATGTGCCCTCATTTTCTTTTTCCCGCACTAATCATAATTTCTATGGCAAAATGAACCTCCTCATTGTGTTCCTTTTAAATTAAACCACTCACTGTACTACTCACTCGCTACTACTTTCTACTACTCACTCTCTACTACTCTCTCTCTACTACTCTCTAATACTCTCTACTACTACTCTCTACTACTCACTCTCTACTACTCACTCTCTACTACTCTCTACTACTCACTCTACTGCTCTCTACTACTCTCTACCACTCACTCTCTACTACTCTACTACTCACTCTCTACTACTCTCTACTACTCTCTCTCTACTACTCCCTCTCTACTACTCACTCTCTACTACTCACGCTCTACTACTCTACTACTCTCTACTACTCTCTACTACTCACTCTCTACTACTCACTCTCAACTACTCACTCTCTACTACTCTCTCTGCTACTCACTCTCTACTACTCTCTACTACTCACTCTACTACTCTCTACTACTCTCTATCACTCACTCTCTACTACACTACTACTCAACTCTACTACTCTCTACTACTCTCTCTCTACTACTCACTCTCTACTACTCACTCTACTACTCTCTACTACTCTCTCTCTACTACTCACTCTCTACTACTCACTCTCTACTACTCTACTACTCACTCTCCACTACTCACTCTCTACTACTCGCTCTCTACTACTCTCTACTACTCACTCTACTACTCACTCTCTACTACTCTAACACATCTCAACTACTCTCTCTGCTACTCACTCTCTACTACTCTCTACTACTCACTCTCTACTACTCACTCTCTACTACTCTACTACTCTCTACTACTCTCTCTACTACTCACTCTCTACTACTCACTCTCTACTACTCACTCTCTACTACTCTCTCTACTACACACTCTCTACTACTTACTCTCTACTACTCACTCTACTACTCACTCTACTACTCCCTCTCTACTACTCCCTACTACTCACTCTACTACTCACTCTCAACTACTCTCTACTACTCACTCTCTACTACTCCACTACTCTCTACTAATCACTCTCTACTACTCACTCTCTACTACTCTCTATTACTAACTCTCTACTACTCTTTACTACTCACTCTCTACTACTCTCTCTCTACTACTCACTCTCTACTACTTACTCTCTACTACTCACTCACTACTACGCACTCTCTACTACTCTCTCTCTACTACTCTCTACTACTCACTCTCTACTACTCACTCTCTACTACTCTCTCTCTACTACTCTCTACTACTCACTCTACTACTCATTCTCTACTACTCTCTCTCTGCTACTCAGTCTCCACTACCTTTCTCCCTACTACACTCTACCTCTCTACCTCTACCTCTCTACCTCTGCGTCTCTACCTCTACACCTCTAACTCTCTACCTCTCTCTACCTCTCTCTACACGCACACATATGCACATATATGCATTTATATAAATATATATATAATCTGCATATCCATATAAATACAAATATAAATGCATGCATACATATACATATATGCATGTTATGTACATGAAATTTTGAAAAACACTAATAAAAGCAAAGCTAAAAAGCCACCTAATTACAAACAGAATTGCTTTAACTTAAACCAGTGCGAGACATATTGCATTTTCAATGGTTTTTTTACTTTGGTTCCATCAAGAAGGCATTTAGATGTGACACATTTGCCATAAATTCTGAATGGTAGCACTCTAGTTCCTCATTAGATCACTGTAGTAAAGCTACTGCTCACCAGGGAAGTCTGCTGCTGGTATTCAAAGTGCATGTTTCAGTCTGCATGTCAGAACTTTTTAATGAAATAGAAGAGGATTTGAGAAGTCAAAATGTGCCCTAATTTTTCTTTCTGCAGCACTAATCATAATTTCTATGGCAAAATGAACCCCCTCATTTTGTTCCTTTGCAAATTAAATGTTTTAAGTGTTACCACTTTATTCCAATCAAGATGGCATCAGGTGTGCCATACTTTTGTTATAAGTAAGACTGTTAGCGCTCTAGTTGTTTTTTAAAACACTCTGGGACATTCTGTCAGTGGGCTATACTTGGGCTACATCTCGGTGATATTTGTGCTACATTTGGGCTCTTTTGTCTCTGGTGGCCATCTTGGGAGACTTGTTATGAAGTTTCCTAATTTCCCCGTTTAGTACAGTCTCCTCAGTAGGCATACTGTCAGTTTTTTACTTTGATTCAATGAAGAAGGCATTCAGATGTGTCACACATTTGCCATAAATTCAGAATGTTAGCACTCTAGTTGCTCATTAGATCACTGTAGTAAAGCTACTGCTCACCAGGGAAATCTGCTGCTGGTATTGAAAGTGCATGTTTCAGTCTGCATGTCAGAATTTTGTTAATGAAATAGAAGAGGATTTGAGAAGTCACTCAAAATGTGCCCTAATTTTCTTTTTTCCGCACTAATCATAATTTCTATGGCAAAATGAACCTCCTCATTGTGTTCCTTTTAAATTAAACCACTCACTCTGTACTACTCACTCGCTACTACTTTCTACTACTCACTCTCTACTACTCTCTCTCTACTACTCTCTAATACTCTCTACTACTACTCTCTACTACTCACTCTCTACTACTCACTCTCTACTACTCTCTACTAGTCACTCTACTGCTCTCTACTACTCTCTACCACTCACTCTCTACTACTCTACTACTCACTCTCTACTACTCTCTACTACTCTCTCTACTACTCCCTCTCTACTACTCACTCTACTACTCTCTACTACTCATGCTCTACTACTCTCTACTACTCTCTACTACTCACTATCTACTACTCACTCTCAACTACTCACTCTCTACTACTCTCTCTGCTACACACTCTCTACTACTCTCTACTACTCACTCTACTACTCTCTACTACTCTCTATCACTCACTCTCTACCACACTACTACTCAACTCTACTACTCTCTACTACTCTCTCTCTACTACTCACTCTCTACTACTCACTCTACTACTCTCTACTACTCTCTCTCTACTACTCACTCTCTACTACTCACTCTCTACTACTCTACTACTCACTCTCCACTACTCACTCTCTACTACTCGCCTTCTACTACTCTCTACTACTCACTCTACTACTCACTCTCTACTACTCTAACACCTCTCTACTACTCTCTCTGCTACTCACTCTCTACTACTCTCTACTACTCACTCTCTACTGCTCACTCTCTACTACTCTACTACTCTCTACTACTCTCTCTACTACTCACTCTCTACTACTCACTCTCTACTACTCTCTACTACTGTCTATACTACTCACTCTACTACTCACTCTACTACTCACTCTCTACTACTCCCTACTACTCACTCTCTACTACTCCACTACTCTCTACTAATCACTCTCTACTACTCACTCTCTACTACTCTCTACTACTAACTCTCTACTACTCTCTACTACTCACTCTCTACTACTCTCTCTCTACTACTCACTCTCTACTACTCACTCTCTACTACTCTCTACTACTCACTCTCTACTACTCTCTCTCTACTACTCTCTACTACTCTCTACTACTCACTCTCTACTACTCACTCTCTACTACTCTCTCTCTACTACTCTCTACTACTCACTCTACTACTCATTCTCTACTACTCTCTCTCTGCTACTCAGTCTCCACTACACACTCTCTACTGCTCTCTACTACTCACTCTCTAATACTCACTCTCTACTACTCTCTACTACTCACTCTACTACTCACTCTTTACTACTCTCTACTACTCTCTACTTCTCACTCTCTACTACTCACTCTCTACTACTCACTCTACTACTCACTCTACTACTCTCTCCTACTCACTCTCTGCTACTCTCTCTACTACTCTCTACTACTCTCTCTCTACTCTCTACTCTCTATTACTCATCCTCTACTCTCTACTTCTCTACCTCTCTCTACCTCTCTCTCTACTACACTCTACCTCTCTACCTCTACCTCTCTACCTCTGCGTCTCTACCTCTACACCTCTACCTCTCTACCTCTCTCTACCTCTCTCTACACGCACACATATGCACATATATGCATTTATATATATGTATGTGTATATATATATATACATACATATATAAATATATATATAATCTGCATATCCATATAAATACAAATATAAATGCATGCATACATATACATATATGCATGTTATGTACATGACATTTTGAAAAACACTAATAAAAGCAAAGCTAAAAAGACACCTAATTACAAACAGAATTGCTTTAACTTAAACGAGTGCGAGACATATTGCATTTTCAATGCTTTTTTACTTTGGTTCCATCAAGAAGGCATTCAGATGTGACACATTTGCCATAAATTCTGAATGGTAGCACTCTAGTTCCTCATTAGATCACTGTAGTAAAGCTACTGCTCACCAGGGAAGTCTGCTGCTGGTATTCAAAGTGCATGTTTCAGTCTGCATGTCAGAACTTTTTAATGAAATAGAAGAGGATTTGAGAAGTCAAAATGTGCCCTAATTTTTCGTTCTGCAGCACTAATCATAATTTCTATGGCAAAATGAACCCCCTCATTTTGTTCCTTTGCAAATTAAATGTTTTAAGTGTTACCACTTTATTCCAATCAAGATGGCATCAGGTGTGCCATACTTTTGTCATAAGTAAGACTGTTAGCACTCTAGTTGTTCTTTAAAACACTCTGGGACATTCTGTCAGTGGGCTATACTTGGGCTACATCTCGGTGATATTTGTGCTACATTTGGGCTCTTTTGTCTCTGGTGGCCATCTTGGGAGACTTGTTATGAAGTTTCCTAATTTCCCCATTTACTACAGTCTCCTCAGTAGGCATACTGTCAGTTTTTTACTTTGATTCAATGAAGAAGGCATTCAGATGTGTCGCACATTTGCCATAAATTCAGAATGTTAGCACTCTAGTTGCTCATTAGATCACTGTAGTAAAGCTACTGCTCACCAGGGAAATCTGCTGCTGGTATTGAAAGTGCATGTTTCAGTCTGCATGTCAGAATTTTGTTAATGAAATAGAAGAGGATTTGAGAAGTCACTCAAAATGTGCCCTAATTTTCTTTTTTCCTCACTAATCATAATTTCTATGGCAAAATGAACCTCCTCATTGTGTTCCTTTTAAATTAAACCACTCACTCTGTACTACTCACTCGCTACTACTTTCTACTACTCACTCTCTACTACTCTCTCTCTACTACTCTCTAATACTCTCTACTACTACTCTCTACTACTCACTCTCTACTACTCACTCTCTACTACTCTCTACTAGTCACTCTACAGCTCTCTACTACTCTCTACCACTCACTCTCTACTACTCTACTACTCACTCTCTACTACTCTCTACTACTCTCTCTCTACTACTCCCTCTCTACTACTCACTCTACTACTCTTTACTACTCACGCTCTACTACTCTACTACTCTCTACTACTCTCTACTACTCACTATCTACTACTCACTCTCAACTACTCACTCTCTACTTCTCTCTCTGCTACACACTCTCTACTACTCTCTACTACTCACTCTACTACTCTCTACTACTCTCTATCACTCACTCTCTACCACACTACTACTCAACTCTACTACTCTCTACTACTCTCTCTCTACTACTCACTCTCTACTACTCACTCTACTACTCTCTACTACTCTCTCTCTACTACTCACTCTCTACTACTCACTCTCTACTACTCTACTACTCACTCTCCACTACTCACTCTCTACTACTCGCTCTCTACTACTCTCTACTACTCACTCTACTACTCACTCTCTACTACTCTAACACCTCTCTACTACTCTCTCTGCTACTCACTCTCTACTACTCACTCTCTACTACTCACTCTCTACTACTCTACTACTCTCTACTACTCTCTCTACTACTCACTCTCTACTACTCACTCTCTACTACTCTCTACTACTGTCTCTACTACTCACTCTACTACTCACTCTACTACTCACTCTCTACTACTCCCTACTACTCACTCTCTACTACTCCACTACTCTCTACTAATCACTCTCTACTACTCACTCTCTACTACTCTCTACTACTAACTCTCTACTACTCTCTACTACTCACTCTCTACTACTCTCTCTCTACTACTTACTCTCTACTACTCACTCTTTACTACTCTCTACTACTCACTCTCTACTACTCTCTCTCTACTACTCTCTACTACTCTCTACTACTCACTCTCTACTACTCACTCTCCACTACTCTCTCTCTACTACTCTCTACTACTCACTCTACTACTCATTCTCTACTACTCTCTCTCTGCTACTCAGTCTCCACTACACACTCTCTACTGCTCTCTACTACTCACTCTCTAATACTCACTCTCTACTACTCTCTACTACTCACTCTACTACTCACTCTTTACTACTCTCTACTACTCTCTACTTCTCACTCTCTACTACTCACTCTCTACTACTCACTCTACTACTCACTCTACTACTCTCTCCTACTCACTCTCTGCTACTCTCTCTACTACTCTCTACTACTCTCTCTCTACTCTCTACTCTCTATTACTCATCCTCTACTCTCTACCTCTTTACCTCTCTCTACCTCTCTCTCTACTACACTCTACCTCTCTACCTCTACCTCTCTACCTCTGCGTCTCTACCTCTACACCTCTACCTCTCTACCTCTCTCTTCCTCTCTCTACACGCACACATATGCACATATATGCATTTATATATATGTATGTGTATATTACCTACTGGCGGTCGCCAGTAGGTAGTTATAGTTAGGACCCCTTTTCCATAGGAAAACCTCAACATTCTATTTTGAATAACTTTGGCGCCGGTCGATGAATCCTCGCGAATTTCTCAAAATAGGTGGGGCGCTACGCTCCGCTCCTTCCCTGAAAGTCTCGGGGGGATCCGTCAAGCGGGGGCTGAGATAAAAGGGGGGTCCCAAAACGCGTTTTTCCCATGCATTTTTCCATAGGACCTTTAGAACGAGCTACAGCCCGAACGGCTGAACAGAATTACTCGAAATTTGGCAGAGAGGTAGTCCCTAGGTCAAGGAAGTGCCTTTTGTAGGTTTGGTGTAAATCTGTTCAGTAGATTCTGAGAAAATAGCCTTTAAATCAATATATATATCTGAGCCCGCTTACGGTAGGCTTACCGTACGCTTACCGTAAGCGTACGGTGGCGTGCGCGAGCGCGATTCTGATTGGCTCTTAGATCTTAGTAAACATTCGAATCGGCCGAAACCAGGAAGCGGCGGCCGCCATTTTGTGTATTTCACTCTGAAAAAAAAGAGTGAAAACAAGAAAAGGGGGCAATGAGGAGAGTTACAGACCCCCTAACATTTGTAAGGGGGTCAAAGAAGGACAGAAAAGTACAAAAAAAACATTTATTGATTTTTAAAAAAATCACGGGGTACGCGTACGGTAAGCTTACGGTAAGCGTACGGTAAAAAAATAAAAATAAATAAATGAAAAGCAGATTTAAGAGTTTAGATATTAGGGAGCTCTAAAAAGAGCTGTTGTGTTTATGAAGTCATTTTTTTAGTGGTACCTACAAGTAAGTACCGATGCAGAGTCTAAGGTTCAAAAGGAAGACTCTGTTCCCTTCATCATTGAAGTGCACACCATCTCCTCTATAAATGTCTTGCATGTCATAACGCAAGTTGTTGTGGTAAATGGCACCCATACCATAGTCACGGAGGAAAGCAGAAACAGATTTGTTGACGTGCTTTCTTGCTTTGTCAATCTGTGGACAGAAATGATTGGACCAGTTCCATTTTTGCCTTTGGCATATGTTGGAAAACACAAAGGCAGTTTTAGGGAAAAGTGAAAACAGTTGTGCAAAGGTGTCCTTCATAAGCATTTCCAGACCTACCCCAGTCAAAGTGCCTAGGTCATTGCCACCACAGTGCACTATTATGAGGTCAGGGTGTTGGATTTGCATGAAGGATTTCACCAATGGCATCAATTGGTGCCACTTTAACCCTCTCTGACCAATCCATTTAATGTCTACATTTGGCAAAGCAAGGTCTCTCACCATATCTGTTTTCTCTGCAAACTTTTCACTCCAGAAGACATAGCTGTGCCCTACAATCCACACTGTGAACATCTTCAAAGGAGAACTGGATGCACTCAGGAGGTGTCTTTCAGTAGAATGGCAATATGAAAAGAAAGACAGTTTGGAAATGGAGGCATACATATTTTTTTCTAAACAAAAAGAACTGATTGGCTGTTTCATACCATTCTAGAATAAAAACTAGGCTGTATGTGTAAATTAATAGAAGCATGTTTTGTATTGGTACAAAAAAATGTGTAACCAAAGAACAGTACTATGGATTTGCTGTTAGGTTTGAAAAGTCAAGCACTCTTGCTCTGTGGAATTGAAACATTGTTTGGCGAACTTCTGACCTAACTCAACACAGCAGTGTTCCATGAGCTGTTGCTATGGTAGCAGGCAGAAGTCAAGTTGGGGGAAGGGTACTAGGCAGAAGTCAAGTTGGGGGAAGGGTACTTTTGGAAAAGGGTTGGTTTTCAACCAATAGAAATGTGTGATTACATTTGAAAAAAAGGGGGAAGCACTGAGATTTGAAACTTACATGTATATGTGTGGAAAAATAGAGGGAAAGTTTGCCATTATCTGGTTCTGCTGAGAGGAGAGAGGTGAACACAACAGAGATCCTGGCTCTGATAATCTGCTGTTTGAGTGTCACATTTCTTTCACAACTAACTAATTTTAAAGGTGAGTTTACAGTTTGAGAGGGGATGTATGTGGTAACTTAAGAAATGAATAATAGAAATGGAAATTGTTTTTGTTGTAGTTGCGTTTATCATTTTCTGTTTTGGGAGAAATTTAAATGTGAGGAACATGTAAAATAATATGGAGTATGTTTTCACAATAAATTAAGGTGTACTGGAAAAAAAAAGAATAGTTTAAGGGTTTGAGGTTGGACTCAGTAATGCAAATACATTCAGCATCACTAAGGCTGGTTGCCCTTGCTGGAGTGTAGGCAGTCACCGAGAATACACATGGTGGTGGTCTGAAAAAACAGTTTGGACATGTGCATTTAAATAAATCAAAAAAAGTGGTTTCATAATGTGTCAGTCTGTAAAAGTGATTTTCACTTGCCCCGAAAAAAAAAGAGCAGTAAGTGTGCTTTCAAATTGGCAAAGAAATTTCGTTTTGGGACTAATGTGAAAACATGACTCTGTGTGCAGAGAGGATTTATAGGCAGAGATTTATTGCGTATTGCTCTGGTGATTTCACAGTTGCATTAGATGGAAAGGGGGAGCGAATTTTTGGGGGAAGAAGCAGACTCTTAGCACACACCCATGTGCTTGCCATGTATAATCATGCACAGTATTTACAAGCGAGTGGGGTTTTCAGGTTTCAGTCTGTAATGCAAATACATTCAGCATCACTAAGGCTGGTTGTCCTTGCTGGAGTGTAGGCAGTCACCGAGAATACACATGGTGGTGGTCTGAAAAAACAGTTTGGACATGTGCATTTAAATAAATCAAAAAAAGTGGTTTCATAATGTGTCAGTCTGTAAAAGTGATTTTCACTTGCCCCGAAAAAAAAAGAGCAGTAAGTGTGCTTTCAAATTGGCAAAGAAATTTCGTTTTGGGACTAATGTGAAAACATGACTCTGTGTGCAGAGAGGAATTATAGGCAGAGATTTATTGCGTATTGCTCTGGTGATTTCACAGTTGCATTAGATGGAAAGGGGGAGCGAAATTTTGGGGGAAGAAGCAGACTCTTAGCACACACCCATGTGCTTGCCATGTATAATCATGCACAGTATTTACAAGCGAGTGGGGTTTTCAGGTTTCAGTCTGTAATGCAAATACATTCAGCATCACTAAGGCTGGTTGCCCTTGCTGGAGTGTAGGCAGTCACCGAGAATACACATGGTGGTGGTCTGAAAAAACAGAGATTTATTGCGTATTGCTCTGGTGATTTCACAGTTGCATTAGATGGAAAGGGGGAGCGAATTTTTGGGGGAAGAAGCAGACTCTTAGCACACACCCATGTGCGCAGAGATTTATTGCGTATTGCTCTGGTGATTTCACAGTTGCATTAGATGGAAAGGGGGAGCGAATTTTTGGGGGAAGAAGCAGACTCTTAGCACACACCCATGTGCTTGCCATGTATAATCATGCACAGTATTTACAAGCGAGTGGGGTTTTCAGGTTTCAGTCTGTAATGCAAATACATTCAGCATCACTAAGGCTGGTTGCCCTTGCTGGAGTGTAGGCAGTCACCGAGAATACACATGGTGGTGGTCTGAAAAAACAATTTGGACATGTGCATTTAAATAAATCAAAAAAAGTGGTTTCATAATGTGTCAGTCTGTAAAAGTGATTTTCACTTGCCCCGAAAAAAAAAAGAGCAGTAAGTGTGCTTTCAAATTGGCAAAGAAATTTCGTTTTGGGACTAATGTGAAAACATGACTCTGTGTGCAGAGAGGAATTATAGGCAGAGATTTATTGCGTATTGCTCTGGTGATTTCACAGTTGCATTAGATGGAAAGGGGGAGCGAATTTTTGGGGGAAGAAGCAGACTCTTAGCACACACCCATGTGCTTGCCATGTATAATCATGCACAGTATTTACAAGCGAGTGGGGTTTTCAGGTTACAGTCTGTAATGCAAATACATTCAGCATCACTAAGGCTGGTTGCCCTTGCTGGAGTGTAGGCAGTCACCGAGAATACACATGGTGGTGGTCTGAAAAAACAGTTTGGACATGTGCATTTAAATAAATCAAAAAAAGTGGTTTCATAATGTGTCAGTCTGTAAAAGTGATTTTCACTTGCCCTGAAAAAAAAAGAGCAGTAAGTGTGCTTTCAAATTGGCAAAGAAATTTTGTTTTGGGACTAATGTGAAAACATGACTCTGTGTGCAGAGAGGAATTATAGGCAGAGATTTATTGCGTATTGCTCTGGTGATTTCACAGTTGCATTAGATGGAAAGGGGGAGCGAATTTTTGGGGGAAGAAGCAGACTCTTAGCACACACCCATGTGCTTGCCATGTATAATCATGCACAGTATTTACAAGCGAGTGGGGTTTTCAGGTTTCAGTCTGTAATGCAAATACATTCAGCATCACTAAGGCTGGTTGCCCTTGCTGTAGTGTAGCAGTCTGGACATGGGCGTTTTAAAAAATCTGAAAAGTGGTTTCATAATGTGACAGTTTGTAAAAGTGATTTTCACTTGCCCAAAAAAAAGAGCAGTTAGTGTGCATTCAAATTGGCATAGAAATTTCGTTTTGTGACTATTGTGAAAAGAAATGTAGTAATATATTTAAATACAATAAAGGAATTTTTTTTTAGTTTTTTTCAGGTATTGCTGAAGAGCAGTGAACAAAATTTAAGATGCCTACAAAATCCAGAGTTCAAAAAACGCTTAAAAAAAAACTATATTTGAAGACAACTGGAGGACCAAAGTTAGTAGAAGATGCTCATGTTGGGAAAAAGAAAAAATCTTCTGGTAAGCAGAAAAAACAATTTCTTAAAAATATATTCAAAACAAGGAAAAATGTACAAAATGTCTGTACTGGAAAGAATGTTACGAAACGAACAGAACAGGAAAAAATTGAGAATTTAGTTAATGCAAATATACCTTCTGCAACTGAAAAGATTTACATAAACAGAAAAACAGCGTTTAAAGAGATACGTAGAAAAATGTTTCAGAGAAGAGTTATGTCCAATTTGATAAAGGATGTGAAGAAATATAAGCAAAAGGCAAAATATTACAAGAGAAAAAAAGAAATTGAAGCCATTGCAGCAAAGGCATTAGAATTAAAAAGGAAACTATTCATATTAATTTTGAATAGGATGCGTACATTAGACAAAATGGTTAATGTACTGAAATCACATAGCAAAAGGAAAAGAGTAGTGAACAGAACAAACTTTTGTAAAGTGTTTTTAGGAAAGTGGATGCATAGTTCAAGTAGTGAACCTTTTTTTAATGAAGAGAGCTATTTTCAAAGTAATAGTTTGCTGCATGCAGTTGACACCAGAGGTCGTTCATACGAAGTAACAAATGGTTGCATAATGGAGAAGGAGATAATGGTTCCAAGAGATGAGGTACAAGTGATGGCAGATGAGGCAATGGGGAGACGTCCTAAAGGCCAGTGTACACTTGGAATTGTAGTAGTATTTGCACTGTGCGTCAGGAATCTATTGACAAATTTCGAGAGTTTCTAAGAGAATATAGTAAAAAAAGTGTAAAACAGAAGATTAAGGTGCTTCAAAGTCTGGATCCATGCAGAGTGAGAGAGAATACTGGTTTGCAGGGTCATTCTCTGGCTTGTCTATCTAGAAAAGTGTGCAATAGTGTTTTCCATCATTTTAGGATGCTGGCTGTTCATCATACTGAAATGAGAAAGTTTGTGAGACGGTTGTATTTTGCCAAAAGTCCAGCAATAAAGTTAAATGAATTGAATAGGGCTCTGTTCCGAGGAACAGTATCAGATGTAGAGAAGGTTGTTGATGAAATTCAGTTTTGTTACTTTGGTCCTGAACAAAACAGTGCAGAGAAGGACACAGTAAATGAGGAAGAAGTGGAAGAGAATGTAGAACCCTCTGTAAGTAACACATTTAATGATCACATAACAAAATTTGCAATAGTCTCTAATGAAAGACCAAATTTTACTTGTATTTGTTGCCGCAGAACTCATTATAGAAAACAAACTAGGAATGTTGATCTCTACAGAAAGAGTGAAAATGAAGATAATTATAAGTGGAAGGATTTTGCCACATATATATTTCTAGAAAATTGTTTTGAATTGGGTGAAGATCAGCGTATTTGTAAATACTGTTACAACAAGTTAGAGGAAAATAGAATGCCGACCAGAGCTGTACATAATAATTTAGAATTGGATGCTATTCCTGATGAACTTTCTGAATTAAATACATATGAGTCTATACTCATTCAATGTGTTCATCCGTTCCAGACCATAGTACGTATGGAGCCCAAAACTGGTAAATTACCTCCTTCAGATTTACTGAGAGGTTTAAAAGGTAGAGTGGTGTATTTGCCCTTGGATTTGAAAAAAAATATGGAAACTATTGATGCGGATACTTTGGAAACTGAACCATTAATTATTCTGGTTAATGGTGTACCTACAAAGAATAAGAAGATTTGGCAGGAGCTGGTAGATGTGTGGAAAGTACAAAGAGCAAATTTGTATTTGAAAAAAAATAACAAATGGTATGAATCAATTTATATAGAAGAAGAAGAAGAAGAAGAAGATTTACAAGAAGACACAGAAATACCAACTGGACAAATTGAAAAAGTGGACAAGTCAAAGGAAGAAGAAATTTATGAACATTTTAGCATACATCCTCTTCATTCGAAAGAAGTTATGGGAGACAATATTGATCTCTTTCAGATGAAGAAAGCAAAAGGAACTCCCGTGAGTGTATGGGAGGAGAGCTTGGAAGCTCGATGTTTTCCCCAGCTGTTTCCTAAAGGAAAAGGAGGACGATACGATGAACGTCCAGAACAGATTCCAGCTTCTGAGTATCGGACTACAAGACTATATGCTGAAGATCCCAGATTTCGACAAAGTATTCCTTATTTGTTCCATCTTTTATTTGAAAGCGACTTGTCTGCACTGTCTTATGCAGTAAATCACATTTTAAAAAGTGGAGTACATTTACAAAATGTGTCTGCTAAGGATTTTATGGAGAAAGTGCAGCACCGAGATGATCATTTGGAAACACAACTGATCAATCTGATGGCTTGTCAGCGTGGGACAAATGAATATTGGTACCGACGCCATGGTGAACTAAAATGCATGTTACGGAATTTAGGAACACCAACATGGTTCCTTACCCTAAGCTGTGCCGAGTACGCTTGGGATGATTTACTGGATTTTCTACGAGAGGCCAATTCAAACATTAAAAACATCGAATACAAGACAGCAGGAGAACTGTGCTCATTGGATCCGGTTAATGTTTGCAGATATTTCAATCATAGATTTGAGGCTATGATGTCCTTCATCTGCAATAAAAAAAATCCACCCCTTGGAGAAGAAGTGGATTTCTTTTGGAGAAAAGAGTACCAGGCAAGAGGTGCTCCTCATATTCATATGCTGTTGTGGATCAAGGATGCCCCAAAGTTTGGAACAGATGCTGATGAAGCAGTGTTATCTTACATTGAAGAATATGCAACATGTGCTATACCAAAAAGCACAGAAGAGAACAAGTTAAAGGAGCAAGTTTTACGTTTCCAAAGTCATCGGTGTGGAAAATACTGTCGACGGAAATACAAGAGCAAAGAAAAATACTACACTAAATGTCGATTTGGATTTCCTAGACCTGTTCTTTCAAATGGAAGAGTCAACAGTTTTATGTCAGCTGTGAGACATACTATCACAAGAAAATCACCTAAGAATACCTACAACCTAAAAAGAAAAGAAGAATCAAAAAATATAAATGACTACAACCCAGTCATTTTATCCATGTGGAACGCTAACATGGATATACAGTATGTAGCTGACAATTCCATTGCTGTTGCTCGATATGTAACGTCTTACATTACGAAATCAGAAAAAACAGAATTGAAGGAAATGTGGGAAGAGATTTCTCACGAGAAGACTGTCAGTAAGAAGCTGTACAGTTTCAGTTTGAAGATGTTATCGCATCGAGAAATTGGATCCTACGAATGTTCAGATAGGTTATCTTCTGCAAGTCTCTACTCGAAGTCAAGAAGAATAATTTGGGCAAGTTTAGGCCTTGCAGCAATGAGAAATCGGGTACTGAAATCTGTAGGAGAAATTGAATATTTGGCCGAGAATGACCCAGAAAGTACAGATATTTTGAAAACAAACATGTTGGACACATATTATCCCAAGAGAAGTCAACATCTGGAGAACATGTGTCTCTATGAAGTGCTGCAGAACTACATTTATTCACGGAAAGCCACAGAAGACATCAATAATGGAAAATATAAAGTCGTTGGTGAAGAAGGATGTTTGGTGAAGCAAACAAAAGGAAGTTTGATAAATCACCGGAAGCTGAGTTGCGACACTACTGACAAGAAGGAATTTTACTACTTGGCTCTTTTACAGTTGTTTAAACCATGGCGTACAGAGGATGAACTACTGGGAGAATTCCAGAGCTATGAAGATTCTTTTAATGCTTGCAAAGACAGCATACAATGCAGTACATTCTCAACTTATCTGCAAATGTTAAATGAAGAAATTGATCAGGAAACTACAATTGCAGCAGAAATCGCTAGAGATAGTTCTCAGGACAGCCAAAGTTCAGGAACACTCAGTCAAGATCCCCTAGGACAACCAATCATTGAAAATGAAGCATCAATAGCCATGAATGAAGTGGAAACGGCTATGAATCAAGCTCAAGAAGAATTTATAGACTTAGAAAATTTGGAAAGACAACTGAATCAAGAGCAGCAACAAATTTATGAAGAGATCAAAAACAAAATTGATCACGGATTTCTACATGAAAAAAAAGAGTGCTCATGCACATCATTTCATCCAATCAGGATGTATGTAAGCGGACAAGCTGGAACTGGAAAAAGTTTCCTAATAAAAGTCATCAGAAGCTACCTAAAGCAAAAAACGGATTCTACTTTGTCTTGTGTGGTTACTGCTCCAACTGGGTTAGCAGCATATAACATAAAAGGAATCACTTTACATCGTTTGCTAATGTTACCAGTGGAGCATGAGAACAAAATACAATTCAACAAGCTAACTGGAGAAGCATCCTTGGAAGTTTCAAGAGTATTGAAGAAGATGCAAGTTCTCATTATTGATGAGGTGAGCATGGTATCAAACTTAATGCTTGCCTTTGTGCATTTAAGAATGCAGCAAATTTTGAAGACAGACTATGACATGTTATTTGGTGGAAAACACGTCATAGTTTTTGGAGATCTTTTGCAACTTACTCCAGTTAAAGGACAACCAGTGTTTAATACTGTCACACATGAAGACACGAAGAAGTCATTGGGAAGCATCGGAAATACAAATATTTGGTCCTTCTTTGAGTACAAGGAACTTACTACTAATATGAGGCAAGCAAACGATGAAGAATATGGAAGTATTCTGAAAGATATCAGGATTGGACTACTCACAGAAGTTGGCAAAAAAACATTACAGAGTCAGCTGCTACATAATTTATTTCCAAAGGAAGAAATAGTTGCAGAGAAGATATACAAGAACATTGCAGAAAACAAAAGTGTCATCTGCTTAATGCCAACTCTACGTGAATGCTCAATATTCAATGAGGAGCTTTTGAAATTGGAAAAGGAAGAGATCAGGAAATTGGAAGCAGTGGACAAAATTGAGGATGGAAGAATTAGTGTCACAGTAACAGGCAAACTGAAAAATAAATTGGACTCACTAGAGAAGAACATCTCCAAAACAGCTGGATTAGAAAAAAATCTATATGTTTGCATGAACTGTAGAGTATTTTTAAGGAGAAATTTGGATGTTGAAAAAGGTTTAGTTAATGGAGCGATGGGAAGAGTTGTGGGTTTTATTAATTACCAGAAAAAAGAAGGAGTTGAATGTTTAAAAATAAAATTTGATCAGATAGAAGAAGTTAAAGATATTTGTCGTTGTACAGTACGTTTTATGCTTGTGAAAGACTTATATGTACGTAGGAAGCAGTTTCCGTTTTCTCTAGCATATGCTGTAACTATTCACAAGTCTCAAGGATTGACTGTAGATTGTGCATTTGTGAACATTGGTTCAACTGTGTTCAAAGAAGGTATGGCATATGTAGCTTTGTCACGAGTGAAAACATTATCAGGTTTATTCATGATAGACTTTGATGACTCAAAAGTTAGTGCTGATACAAACTGTGTAAAGGAGTATAATAGATTAAGAAGAAGCTATGCTCCTCATTTAGGTCAGTATCCTGTGTTGGAGAAACGTGTAGTTTCTCGTAAAAGAAAAAATGAGAATATCTGTAATGAAGATGTAGAGAAGAGGAAAAAAAAGAGGAGTGATGTAATTGCAAGCAAAAAGAAAAAGGAAAATGAAGAACAGGTTGTAGGATGTCATTTTGAAAATAGCTCTGGTGTCAACTGCTACGCAAATGTAGTGCTGAATGTTGCATTTTATCTGAAAAGTTTGCAAGAGCAGATAATAGTAAATCAGGGAAAAAGATTCTGTTCAGAGCTGAGTCTCCTTTTTCAAAAGCTGAGTAAAGATAAAACTCAAATAGAAAGTGCTACTGAAATTAGAAAACTTTTAGATGTATGTTCAGGACGAACACAGTTTTCTCAAAATGAACAGCAAGATGCACATGAATTTTTGATGTATTTTCTTCAGGTAGTGGAAGAAGAAGGAGTTCCCATTGACATTTTTTTTGGTCTCTCTTATAAATGGGAACATAGTTGTGATAATTGTTATAATATATGTGGCTCTATTGTTGATAATGAAAGATTTATTTATTTGACATTGCCAGAGAGTAAAACAGTCACTTTTGCAAAATTAGTTAAAGATGCTAATCATAGCATGAAATGTAGTGAGTGTAATTCTGACATGTTTTCAACAATAATTTTAAAGGAATACGGACAGTATGTAATTTTAATGATGCAACGATGTAGAGCTGATGGTTCAAAATTGGATACTTTAATAAAGAAGTTTACAGGACAGCAATTATCAATTTCAGGAAAAACTTTTGTAACTGTTGCAATAATTTTCCATGATGGACCTACTGTTACTTCTGGACATTACACAGTTTATCTTAAATGTGAAAAAGGCTGGACACTGTGTAATGATTCCCAATTGATTTTCAAACAACGTTTGCCTTTTGATTTAGCAAATTCCTATCTAATCTTCCTGAAACCTAAATTTTAGACAGATTTGGCAAGATCTCGACAAAATAATTTTACCATTTTACTGGATTACCACTGCAATTTTGTAGAAAAAAGATTTTTTAAATTATCATTTGGCCTAATGGAAAGATAACCAATTGTAATGTGGACTTTTTAAATTTTTAATGAAACTTTGAAAAACCAATAATTTAGAGATTATCGGTAACTTCTGCACATTTTAAATTTTGGAATGTTATTGGACTGCCATTGGAAATTTTTTCAAAAATGATTTAAAAAATTACTATTTGGCCATGCGGAAAAGTAACCAATTCTATTGTGGACTTAATAAATTATTCAAAAAATTTTCGTGAACCAAAATGTTACAGAGAATCGGTGAGATCTGGACAAATTAAACTTTAGAATTTTATTGGATTACCGTTGGAAATTTATTCCAAAAAAAAATTTAAAATTACTATTTGGTCTAAAGGAAATTAAATCAGATGTATTTTGGAGTTATTTGAGATATAATATTGTGATTATACTTCTGAAACAAACATATCAGACGGTATTTTAAAGAAATAAGTATTGGTATTAGATGATATTTTTTTAGAATATTATGCATTTCTATAATGTTAAGTTTAAGTAAAAAAAGAATCAGGGCTTTTTTAATACAATCTTTGTGAGTGTTATTTTTTTTTGCCCGCTGTAAAATGATGAATGCAATTGCTTTCACAATTTATAGTGAAATGCAATATATTCTGAAAACAACAAAAATAAGGCAAAAATATTTTATGGAAAAAAATGTAAATATGTGTACTGTATTATAAAATGTTTTAAAAATATTAATACTTTTTTCTTTTTTTCCAGATAGATATAGAAAATTTTCGAAAACTACAAACATTTTTAAAACTATTTTTAAAAAAAACAAATGAATAAATATTTTTTCAGTGAGTATGGTAAGTCAATAATAATAATTGTAGTCTCTCAAGGACCTTGTAATGTGTTTATTGATTTTTAGTGTTTTTAAAAAAAAAAAAAAAAAAAGTACGCGCACCGTACGCGTACGGTAAAAAAAAATAAAAAAAAGTTTTTAAAAACATATGTAAAAAAAAGATGAAAGATAAGGTTGGCTCTTAAAAGAACCGTTGTGTTCATGCAGGGACAGAGGAAAGGAAGCATGGGAAAATTATTCAAAGCGACAAATGTGCTGATCTATTTTGTTGTTCACTAGGGAAACACTGGTCTCCCTATAGCAAATTAGATCTTGACAAAATGTGCATTGAATATCAACCTTCCGAAATCGAGGGTTGATTTCCAGAGGGCCAGCAAAAGGAGATTCTCCCCCCACAGATGAAGGGCTCACCTGACCTGCAGAAGAAGGAGTCAGCCCTGCAGATGATGGTTCAGGCTGAGCTGCTGTGGATGTACTGGCTTGTCTTTCTGAAGAGTTACCTCCAAAAAGATGACCATGTGTCCTTCTGTGTACATCCTGGAGGTGTCTCTTCATGGTGTGATTCCCAAAGGAATACTTCCTGTTAGGATTACCTCTAGAAAGTACACGCTTACACAGCTTACAAGTCACTAAGGGTGCATTTACCTTTTGCTGGCCTTCAGGAAAAGTAAAATAATCCCATACATAAGAGGGCTTTTGTTTCCTCGCTCTCTGCCTCAAGACAGTGCTGCTAGTGCTAGCCTCACTCTCAGAAGAGCTCTGCTGTTCTGCCATCGTATCCCAAAGACAAACCAGCTCCTTCTCCCAAGGGATCACAAGCAGAAATGAGGGGAATGGGTGTGGTGTAGGAGAGTTCTAGAACTGAAAGTAGTTTCAACCAATCAAAAGTTGTGTTTCATGATCACATGACCCACCGTACGCTTACGGTGCGCTTACGGTGCGCTTACGGCAAAAGTGCGCATGCGCGTAAAAAAGACACGCGCTTGCGCGCATGCGCATAACAGTCACTCCCGGCACTTCCGCGTAACGTGCGCGTGTAGCGTACACGCGTACGCGTCCCACGCGGAGTACGCGCGGCTACGCAAATTGCGTAACTATACGCAAGCAGCGTAGGAAAATTACGGACGTTGCGTAAACCGTACGCTTACCGTGAGCTTACGGTACGCGTACTAAAAAAATTAAAAAAAAAATTGAAAAAAAGTACTGCAAATAAATTTTACATGTTTATTTTAAAAAATATATAAAAAAAAACATATTAAAGAATTTTAAAAATTTAATCATAGTCTTTATAAAAGGTAAGAAAATTATAATAAAAATATGTTAGAAAAAAATAGAAGAAAAAAAAAAAATTAGCATTTAAAAAACCTTGCAAATTCACTGAAAAAACCATGGGTTTCACACACGTTATAGTTAGGAATTAGCATTTAAAAAACCTTGCAAATTCACTGAAAAAACCATGGGTTTCACACACGTTATAGTTAGGAATTAGCATTTAAAAAACCTTAGAAATTCAGTGAAAAAACCATAGGTTTCACACACGTTATAGTTAGGAATTAGCATTTAAAAAACCTTAGAAATTCAGTGAAAAAACCATAGGTTTCACACATGTTATAGTTAGCTGGACATTTTACTCGTAAAAAACCAATGAAATTCCCCCGTTATAGTTAGTTCAGCTAACTATAACTCGCGCGCCCGCAATGCACTGCTGATGACGTCACATATTACATCACTCATGACATGGTCAGTGACATCACTCATGACATCACTGATGACATCTCAAATGACATCACTGATGACCTCACTGATGACATCATCCTTGTGATAGAGTGGCAGACCTCCTCTTCCCCTAATAAAACCTTTGATACACACATTCAAAAATAGAGACTAAAATTTACAAAACAATGGACATACCAATAACAGTTACAACAACCTCTTCAGTAATTCTAAGATCCACATACACATCCACTCATTCACCAACAGTCCAATACAGTCACTCATACATGTACTCACTTATCATATGTACTCATACACCTATACATCCTGTTACACAATGCCACTCATCCATAGAGCTACTCACACACATAGTCACTCATGCTAATAAAGAATCAAACATACATTTACTTGCATATACAGTTATACACACACCACCACACTTACTTCTACGGAAACTTACACATACTTAGTCTTTTAAACAATCACTTATAGAAATACATACTTATTCATACAGGAACTCTTTCAATCTCTCACTCTCACATATACTCACATATATAAACCAATAGTCACATATACTAGTTTTAAACATATGTAGTTACTCATAAAGACACTATTGAGACAGTCATTCACTCACTAACACACCCATACACACACTCATCCACCCATGCAGTCCTGCACACATGCTCTGTTCAACACATACAAACAGTGAGTCACTCATTCATGCACCTATGCACTACGTCATACCCCCCACCGAACCATGCAGACACTCAGACTGATACTCAAAAAACCAACTAATAACCTATATAGACACCCATGTAGCTACTCACCAACCCATGCAGCCACTTATACACAAAGTGAAAAAATGATACAGATATTTATATATTTAAACATTACTCACTAAGCCATGTATTCACTATGATACACTTAATCAGTCAGTTACACAATCAATTTTTCAAAAAGAAATCATCCATTTAGACAGTAATATACCCATTTATTCTTCCATCAACCTTGAGATATACATATATAAAACATATTTAATTTTCAGAAAAACACACATTCACTGGATGATGTCATCAGTGAGGTCATCAGTGATGTCATTTGAGATGTCATCAGTGATGTCATGAGTGATGTCACTGACCATGTCATGAGTGATGTAATATGTGACGTCATCAGCAGTGCATTGCGGGCGCGCGAGTTATAGTTAGCTGAACTAACTATAACGGGGGAATTTCATTGGTTTTTTACGAGTAAAATGTCCAGCTAACTATAACATGTGTGAAACCTATGGTTTTTTCACTGAATTATATATATATACATACATATATAAATATATATATAATCTGCTTATCCATATAAATACAAATATAAATGCATGCATACATATACATATATGCATGTTATGTACATGACATTTTGAAAAACACTAATAAAAGCAAAGCTAAAAAGACACCTAATTACAAACAGAATTGCTTTAACTTAAACGAGTGCGAGACATATTGCATTTTCAATGCTTTTTTACTTTGGTTCCATCAAGAAGGCATTCAGATGTGACACATTTGCCATAAATTCTGAATGGTAGCACTCTAGTTCCTCATTAGATCACTGTAGTAAAGCTACTGCTCACCAGGGAAGTCTGCTGCTGGTATTCAAAGTGCATGTTTCAGTCTGCATGTCAGAACTTTTTAATGAAATAGAAGAGGATTTGAGAAGTCAAAATGTGCCCTAATTTTTCTTTCTGCAGCACTAATCATAATTTCTATGGCAAAATGAACCCCCTCATTTTGTTCCTTTGCAAATTAAATGTTTTAAGTGTTACCACTTTATTCCAATCAAGATGGCATCAGGTGTGCCATACTTTTGTCATAAGTAAGACTGTTAGCGCTCTAGTTGTTCTTTAAAACACTCTGGGACATTCTGTCAGTGGGCTATACTTGGGCTACATCTCGGTGATATTTGTGCTACATTTGGGCTCTTTTGTCTCTGGTGGCCATCTTGGGAGACTTGTTATGAAGTTTCCTAATTTCCCCATTTACTACAGTCTCCTCAGTAGGCATACTGTCAGTTTTTTACTTTGATTCAATGAAGAAGGCATTCAGATGTGTCACACATTTGCCATAAATTCAGAATGTTAGCACTCTAGTTGCTCATTAGATCACTGTAGTAAAGCTACTGCTCACCAGGGAAATCTGCTGCTGGTATTGAAAGTGCATGTTTCAGTCTGCATGTCAGAATTCTTTAATGAAATAGAAGAGGATTTGAGAAGTCTCTCAAAATGTGCCCTAATTTTTCTTTCTGCAGCACTAATCATACATTCTATGGCAAAATGAACTCCCTCATTTTGTTCCTTTTTAAATTAAATGTTTTAAGAGTTACCACTTTATTCCAATCAAGATGGCTTCAGGTGTGCCATACGTTTATCATAAGTAGGACTGTTAGCGCTCTAGTTGTTCTTTGGAACACTCAGGGAAGCTGCAGTAGAACACAAAGGAATCAACTGACAGTCTCTGCCCTTGTTGGATGTACATGTTTTACTGAGAATGTCAGACTTCAATCTCACATGACTAAGAAAGATAATGTGAATTTACAGAAAATATGCTCTCAATTTAGCTTATAGATCACCTTCCAAACCTCAGTGGGAAAAGCATGTGAAAATAGTTTTCTCTGAAACATGATTCATGATATCCCAGCAGAAGGGTTTTTCACATTGTAAAATCACCTTCGAACATACCATAATTCCTAAAATGAGTATGGTACCATCAACAAATGATTTATAATGTAACTAAAGTCTTAAAACCTTCTATTAACTGCAATGCTTTTTAATGAGGTGCTATCATGTATATTGGTCCCAAGATGGCTGCCAACACTTCTTGGATGAAGTGCTGACAGCCAATCAGATCTCACGATGAGATGTGTGGTTAGGCTCCGCCCAGATATATAAATGTGATTTTACTTTTGATTTTCTCAGGAACTACTGAACGAATTTACACCATTTAAGCAAAAGGCACGACTCTGAACCAAGGTCTACCTTTCTGCCAAATTTGGTGTAATTCCGTTCAGCAGTTCGGGCTGTAGCTGCTTCAACAGGTCCTATGGGAAATTGCATGGGGAAAAAGCGTTTTGGGACCCCCCTTTTTTCTCTGCCCCCGCTTGACGAATCACCACAAAACTTTCAGGATAGGAGTGGACTGGAGCTGGCCAAAAGGTTGGAAAATGTTGCGAACATTCGTCAACCGGCTCCAGACTTATTGGGAATAGAATGTTGCGGATTTCCTATGGAAAATAGGTCCTAACTATAACTACCTACTGGCGACTGCCAGTAGGTAATTTATATGTATATATATATATATATATATATATATATATATATATATATATATATATATATATATATATATATATATATATCAAAGAATTTCGCCAAGTGTGCTCCTGCGTACCAACAGTCTCGAGGAGAACAGGAACAGACGAAAGCTGACCCAGGATGCAAGTGAGAAAATTATTTTATTCTAGTTTTTACAGCGATGCCTGCATGACGCGTTTCAGCCTACGAAAGGCCTTGATCACATGACGCCGAGGCTGAGCAGGATCAATTTAAAGTGCAAGTGCAAATGAATAACGTGCATTGATTGGCTAACGCATGAATAGCGTAGTAGACATGGAAGAGATATATGCAAAAGGATATATATACATTTCTAGTTCACTAATAGTAAAGTACATAAATGTAACAAACAATAATAGACAGTTGGTAAAAACACTCCTTAAAAACAGAGAGAGCACTGGTATTGGGTGCAATCTAAAATTAAGGTAAAACCAACGGGCAGTAGCAATTTTATAAAAACTTATATGTTTTTAAAAAAACAGACACCTGCATATGCAACAACGAAATGAGCTGCGCAAAATAGGCAATTTGTGCAAATGAAACCCAAGTGGGTAAAATCCTCTTGATGTTTGTAGTCAATTAGCATATATAATACAAATAACCAACATGAATGAACACTACCATGTCTGTATCAATGTGCCAATCAAAATGATGCATAGTGTACAAAGTGCAAAAATAGTGCTATATTAAAAACAATCTTTATATAGTATAAAGTAATGTTGCAAAGAGTATATTATTTACTGAGTACTAAAAGATATGGAGGCTAAACATCAAAGAAACAACAGTTGAGAAACTCTTAAAGACTGATGGAAAAAATTGATGGAAAAAATTATTATTATATGATTTACAGACAAGTGAAGAAATCTTCACTGGCATTAAGGCCAACAGGGGTCTTAGAATCTAATTCAAGAATATAACGGGTTTCTAGCGCACGAAGAAGGGCCTCGTGATTCCCTCCCCGTCTCAACGGGGACACAGAGTCAATGACAAAAAACCTAAGGAGTTCGCTTTTGTTGTCATGGCACTCCTTGAAGTGGCGTGCCACAGGGTATGTGGAATCATTGCCATTGATGGCCCGTATGTGCTGGAGTATCCGCTTGTGGACCTGCAGCTTGGTACTGCCAACATATTGCATGCCACACGGACACTCCAGCACATACACCGCAAATTCAGTCTTGCAGGTAAGGAATTTATTGATGGGGCGAGGAATGTCACAAAATGGAATACGAAATTCCATCTTGTTAGCCCCATGCCTACAAGCTTTGCAGCTAGAACAGCGCTTGAAACCCTTGCTCATCTGTAGCCATGTTTTAGTGGTAACAACTTCACGACTGGATTTAACTAGCGCATCCTTCATCGAACGAGCTTTTCTGAATGTAATGACCGGACTAGCTGACATCAGGTCCCCAATGACAGGGTCATTACAAACAAGGCTCCAATTTTTCTTGAGTATTTTGCGTAGAACCTGATGCTGACGATTGTAGGTCACAATCAATCTAATCGGTTGATTAGTTGGTATGCCCGTTTCAATAGGCACAGACTTTTTTAAGGCCTCACTCCTGGGGATGCGATTAGCTTTGAGAATAGCACTATCAAGCATAGCAGCAGTATAGCCCCTTAGAATGAACCGTGCTTTGCTAGCTTGTTGAGCTTTAGCACATTCTGAATCAGTGCTACAAATACGCCTGATACGCAACATCTCCCCGTAGGGTATGCTGCGTATAAGATGTGCCGGGTGGTGACTTGAGGCATGCAATATATTTAATTGATTCTAGGGACAAGTTAGTAGCACACCGCCTCTTCTCCAGAGAGAGGCAGAAAGACTGGCACTTTTGGCGTGGGGGCATGGCCCTATGCATGGTCGACAGCCTCACAACTCTGTTTTTTTCTTTTTTCTTTTGCTTTCCCTCTAGTCTGGTGGACCTTTTGCCCACCCAGGGAGCAGATTAGGAGCAAATCCACCTAGTCTGCCCCGGGAGTGCAGAAAGAGTGTTCTGCCTTTTTTGGAGAATGAGCATGGCCCTGTGCATCGTGGGTCTCCCCCATCTCATTTTTAATATACATTTAGCTCTGGTGTCTCTGAAGCTTCCCTCTCACCCCCCATGGGGTGGACTGAGGTAGCGCCTATTTTGGTGGTTGGGGGCATGACACTGTGTGTGGTTGGCCAGCCCTTTGTTTTATATATTTTTTGTATTCTTTGTGTGTGGTGGGCTTTCTGTCCCAAGGGGAGGGGGTGTGGGGGCGATTGGGTCAAAACTCCCAATCTACCCACCAGGTAGGGCAGAATAAATGTAGTGCCTCTTTGGGTGTGGGTCATAGCTCTGTGCATAGTGGATTGCCCCTTCCCCTTTTTCTTCTTTTATTTTTAAGCCCTGCGATCTAGTGGGCTTTTTGCCCCCGTGGGCCGATTGGGGTAGTCACCCCCATGTGCTTCCCAGGAGAGTCAGAAAGACTGATTCTGTTGGGGGAACACATACCCATGCCCAAGAGGCCAGCCCCACAGCCAAATTCCCTAGTCTCTAAGGAAAGCACCAGGAGATCACATTCTGCTGCAATTGCCTGGACCTTTGCATAAAAAGGAAGGTGTTGATTCAAAGTTGACTTTCTTAGCTTTGAAAAGACACCTCCCTGTCAGTACAATTTCCTGGGAGCACTGAGTACAGTGCTACTTGCCCCTTGGGAAGCCAGGAACTGGTTTCCTGTGAGCTAGACTGCCAATGACGTTCTTGCATCACTGACATGATCACCTCACGTCATTGGTAAGAGAGTCACCCCCCCCCCTCTGGTTAGAGCGAGAGAGTGTGCCACTCGGGCCCATGGAGGTGAGACAAGGGAGAGGCACCAAAGCAGCACACAACAACTGATGGTTTGGTGGCCAGTGCTTGGAAGTGACCTCCATAATGACCGATTGGGAGCTCTATGGTTGTGCTGGTCAGGTCCATAATTTCTATTGAGCCAAGGTTATCATTTTTGTAATCAATCCTTGGATAAAAACTTCTAGTAAAGATGCTTCCACTAGGACTGTCCCATGTACGCTTGGACATAACTGCAGCACAGCAGCATGGTCAGAAATGATCTCTCTTGAGGTGGGTGTGTCAGAAAATAAGGCTGCATCATTCCACGACGTAGAGGCGACCTACCCAATTCACTCCATCTGCTTTGCAACGTAAGCCATCGTATACTGTGAATCCTACCAGGTCCCATATGCACTATCACACAACTGCCTCTGCAAGTTGCTTCTAAGATATGGTTCTTAAACATGTTCCTATCTTACCTAGTGGACAGAAGTACATTTTATCTCAACTTGTAAATAAAACCAAGCAATGGCTCTGCTAACCCTTCAGGAAATGTTATTTTTCTTTTGATGGTGTCATCATGTAATCTGGGCTGGCAATTCACAAAAAGGCTGAGCTGCAGATTGTATAATCATAAAGTTGAAGGACACATTTCTTCTTAATGACCTATTTTCTGTCAAAATAGTGGGGCGCTCATCAGAATCAGGGAGTTCTGTTGTAGCTCTTGGCTATTTTTATGAATTTGATGCACCAAAGATTACCAAGGAATACATTTTAAATCCTGCGTGCTCATTAAAGTTATATAATAAACCCAGTCAGAATAAATTATCTTCTTTGTCACTAGATTGCAATTACTGGCATACAACCAAAGATGTCGGAGAGCTTGATTTTCTGGGTCTCTTTAGTGTTAAATGTCATTATTACCAAATATTCTACTAGTTGTGACAATATGCAACTATTGGCTTGCTCTAATATAATTAGCATCCCAAACTTAATAACTAAACTTATTTCTCTCAATTCTTTCCTATTCGATAACAATATTTTTATCATCTATTATTTTTAACCTCATACCAAGAACAATCAATTTACATATGTGGCCTGAGGCTCACTGCTTCCATTGAGGTTTATTCCCCTACTTACATCTAAGCAGGGAGAAACAATGCTTGAAACCCTGGCTACTAATAACTTGTTCAATGCCCCTGAAAGCTTCCCTGTTGATTTTGTCAATTTCTCCACCTTATGCCAGGGGTTCCCAAAGTGCAACTATTATACTTTTGTTTCCCATAAGTTATGTAAATTTATTAACCAATGTTTTGCTGATGGTAATCCATTTAGCGATCATAATACCTTGATCTTAAAATTCACTGTTTTCTACTACAACTCAAAAAACATGATCTATTCAGTGTGCGGATATAGTATAGGTGATACTGTTGGATGTATCAGGTAGAAATCGCTTACTTATTTATTTTGAATGTTTTATATAGCACGAACATGACCACCGAGGGTATCAGAGCGCTTAACAAATTATGCATCATAAGGGTATATTACAGATTATGTAACAAAGGGTATAAACATCCAAAACAGAATTGACAAATCAACAGAATCAAAGTCTAAAATTGTCAAACAATCTTGTGAGGGAAAAGTAGACACACCAACAGGCAAAATCACAGTCTAGAATTGTCTGACCTCATCGTGAACCAGGCGGCTGAGCCAGAGACACCGGGTATAGAACCAGAATCCAATGCAGGAGCCATTCTAAGGCAGAAATTTCTTTATCAGGAGCCCTTTGACCTATTTTTTAAGAAGACAGTAGAAGGGTTCACCTTGACTTTGGGGGGAAGGGAGTTCCAGATCCTCGGAGCCATCCCCAAGAAGGCTCGGATACAGGTCCTTTTTTTCTTGGATTTTTGAGGTTTAAGCAAAACGGTGCTGGTGCTTCTGGAAGCTCTAGAACCACAAGAGTTCCAGTTTCTGCGCAAGGTACAGCGGGGTCTTGAAGTGGATGGCTTTGTGAGCCATGCATGCAATTTTTAACTGTATCCGAGCTTCATATGAAGCCAATTCAGTTCCTGCAAGTCCGGAGAGATGTGGTGGTATTTCTTTGCACCAATTAAAAGCCTAGCAGCGGAATTGAGGGTAGCCCTAAGAGGAGCCGTCCTCACTCTAGGCAGGCCACAAAGTGTTGCACTACCATAGTCAAGCTTTGCGATCACTAATGTTTGTACTGAAACCTTGAGGTTATGAGCAGCGTGGAAAGGTTTGTGTTTCCTAAGTAAACTGAGTTGAAAGTTCGCTCCTTTGGTGAGGAAACTGATGTGCTTCTGCATGTTCAGGCTTTTGTCTAGAATGAAACCCAGAGATTATGCCGAGTCCACGAGGTGTGGACTGCAGTTAAGAGCAGTCAACTGATTCAAACCATTGTTCCATGATGAGGGATTGGTTGTGGGGTGAGATCAGTAGGAATACCATTTTAAAAGCATTAAGCTTCAGTTGATTGCATGTCAGCCAGCTTTGTGTTTCCAGCAGGATGGAGTTGAGGGACTGGATGTCTTTGGGGGTGGGGATCTTCAGGTATAGTTGGCTATCATCTGCATACATATGATAGCGAATGCTGAATGATTTTAAAATTTCTGTCAGAGGCTCCATGAACAGGTTACGGAGCATGGAGGACAAAGCTAAACCCTGTGGAACACCCAAGGGGACTGGTGCAGGGAGGGACAAGGATTGATCCACCTTGAAACATTGGAATCTGTTCTGAAGGAATAAAGAGAACCAGCTTAGAACTGGCCTATCCTGTGTTGTAGGAGGTCAATTAGGTGATCATGTTTGACAATGTTAAATGCTGACGAAAGGTCGAGAAGAATCAGTATGCACGACTCATTTTGATCCAGCATTCCAGGCGCATCATCCACGATGTGCGTTAGCGCCGACTCTGTGCTATGACCTGGGCGGAAACCAGATTGGCATTGGTCCAGGAGTTGGAAATGGTCAATGTGATAACAAAGTTGGGCGAGCAAACATTTTTCCAAAAGTTTTGCCAAGGTGGAGATGTTAGTGATTGGTCGAAAGCTAAGAAGGTCAGTGGGATCCGCATTTGGTTTCTTTAGGATCGGGGTAACCTGACCTGATTTAAGGCAATCCGGAGTAGCACCTTGCAAAAGAGAAGCATTGACGATCGTGGTCCAGAGAGTTAGTAACGCGGATCTTGTTAAATGGTAGCGGCAGTTTCAGTCGATAATCTTTCAAGTATTTGCCCGGCGGTAATCGCCTCTCATACCACTCGATAATTTACCAATGAAAGAGGCAGGCGCCGGAGACTGGAAGGCAGGAAACAAAGTTTTATTCCGTCGGAGCAGAACACATCAGATCAGACAGCAAGGTATCGTCACGAGGTGCTCTAACCGCATCTCTGAGACCTGGTCTCTTATACACCGGTTTATTGCTTTATTACACATAGTACATTCTTGAGATTCTCTTGATGCATGAAAGAACATCCCCTGAAGCCCCGGCTCAGATCCGATCCCACACATAGTTACAGTAGAGGTTCCCACCCTACCCGCAGTGGGAGATGGCTATCGCGCAGCAGGGAATTCCGCTAATTCCCGGGGGTGTGTGCAACCGGCCGGGTCTCAGGGGGTAGGGGCTTTGATCTACTGTAATCCCTTTGATGCGGGGTGTTTCCCTTACAGTAGGGGCAATAAACTGCATCCGCAGGGCTAGGTGATGGCCTGGGACCAGTTCGGACAATGGGGCGCAGAGGAAGGGGGTTATCAAAGGAGAGGCATGACCATGTATGGGATGTCGGTCGGATGTGGTTCCGTAGCAGGGTCGCGCAGAAGGAGAGGGTTTATGGCCTGTATGAGACAGCTTGCCTGGCCGTCATTTATCTTCGTTAACCTTCAGCTATAATATCGTTAATGTCTTTCGTACATTCCTTAGAGATACAGAGTTTTTAGGGCAGGCAGGAGTAATCTGACACATTTGCTTATAGTTACTTACAGGTGATAAAGTAGGCGAGGAGGTAGTACATACAGAGTTACAGTATAGTCGTGTACATGGCTGGTGTTGTATGAATGTTACTATACAAAGTTACATTTTCTTAACTTCTCAGCGTACAGTCGGAAGTGATTGATGCAACATCATGAAAACTTGATAAGAAGATAGTTAGTATAAAAAGGTGGTTGGGAGAGGATTTTTGACTTTGACATGGGTTCTTCTTTCCAGTGTCCTTTTTATAAAGAGCTATCACTGGTAAGCTCTCATTGTCGTTCTTCTTTCGTTGGCACTGTTGAGCACCGGCGGTGGAGCTAAGGTCCAGCTCAAATCCAATTTCTCACGTTGCAGGGTGTGATCATTCATTGTTCTCCGATCACAGCCCTGTTCCTTAACACAGTTCACCATAGGTACTTTGAGACGGGGTACCTGCCTTTTGTTCTTCTGTGGGTAGGTCAGATTCATAATCCATATAAAAGATGGTGAGAGAGAGAAGGGTGTGACGTGCTTCGGGACGCCGAGGGAAGAGGGGGTGGAGTGGGATCAGATCAAAAATGTGGACCAAGGGGAGCAGAATCTTCCAGCACTGGGCCCATCAATCGGGCCCGACGGGTTGAGACTTCAGGCACGCTGGTCAGTGAGCAGGGGGCCTCGATGTAGCCCTTTGCGCTTATCATCCTGAAAATGGTGTCTCGTCCCACGCCCTTTTTGCTTCGTAGCCTCCCCCTTGGTCGATGTCATAGATGTTCCATGGTCTGCAGCCAGGCTGTACTTCACGTCCGACCCCTCCCTTCCGATGGCAGCACGTTATCTTTAAATGGGTACAAGAAACAAAAGTCTTAGAGAGTTGGCAGGGAAGACATTTACATACTTCATCCTCTCTCCCAACCACCGAGTAGTTGCGGACATGTTTTTATCGGTTGCTGCATGATTGGTGTCTTTTAACTCTGATGTTAGTGTGTGCGTTACTAATCTATTAATTATTGTTGTGGTGCAAGTTTCTGTGGGTGTCCCTGTCCATCGTCTGGCCCCCTAGGTGCCGATTCCTGTGCCCGATACTGGTTGCAGGAAGCCTGACATCTGTCAACCTTCTAGTCTATTAAAAATTCGAACCGGCTTCTCCGGCAGAGGCTCATTCGTCTCAACACAAGTTTTGTTATTACATATTTCCTTCCGAGGACTGTTAAGTTTATAAAAAGAAAGTGCGAGGTGCTACTGTCACGTGTTCACGAGTATCCATTTCGGGGAGGAACATAAGCTAAGCATTATTTTTGCTGGCGACAATAGATAACCCTTTATCAGTTTAGGCGATGCATTATTAGTGAATGAGGTAATCTGCTGTTTCGTTCGAAATACTCTGAGGCGGCTAGTATAGGGCTGGGGTTATCTTGGGAGAACGGGGTGCTTTAGACATTCTATTTTGGGGTAATTGGGCGGGGGTAATTCTGGGCGGTGGAGATGGTGTTGTTAAAGCTCTGAAAAACGGAAACCACTGACATATAGTCCCCGTGATGAGGGCCAAATTGGGAGACATCAGTCGTCTTACCTGTCCTTTCTTTTCTCAGCCAATTAAGCTCAATATTTGTAGAAAGGAGAGGTAGTAACGTGGCAAAGTACGGTCGTTTTGTTTCAGTCAATTTGTTCGAACACCACCGTGCTCCAGGCCAATTATACACTTACCGAGGAGGTATGTGTCGTTAATTTATTCAGACAGAAAAGAGGGTAAGAAGGCTTTCTTAGTGAGGGAGGGAGGGAGTGAGAGAGAGAGAGAGAGAGAGAGAGAGAGAGAGAGAGAGAGAGAGAGAGAGAGAGAGAGAGAGATAGGTGTGCATCAAGTAGGCTATTTTGGCATACATATGAAGATAATAGGCTACTTGGTGCACACACAACACGGAGTAGTATGGGTCTGTTCCATGCAAGAAAACACAAGCGGGGAAAAGCCATAAATTCGGTGATCACGTACACACAAATGCTAGGTTGGGTGTGACAGTACATGCATCAAGCGCAGAAACTTAAGATGGAGACTCAGGGCTACGTTGAGCATCGGGACCTCTCCTTTCCTGTCCTCATTTCCTATGCATGCTGCGTACTTTCAGTATTTTGTAGTTTGTCCTAGGGGGTGTCGGACCCTTTTATTCTCCTCCCTTTGATCGACGGGCGAGCACTTCAATCATACAGTGACGCCTTCTTCAAGTGACCTAAGCATGAGATGCACACATATTCATACCGTGTAATCATAGCACACACGCACAATCATGCCATACAGTTTCTTATGTTCTCAATGGTGGTCTGCCCTTCACGCACTATCTCACAACGTTTGTCTAAATTTTCCCTGATATTGAACTCGGTACGGTCCATGTCCGCTTCATTCTTCAGTCGGATCTTCGCCGTGACCTATAGAGGGGAAAAAGAGGGGAGGAGATGTGCAGCATTCAAAGTACCCCAGCGCGCGCAGACACGAAAAAGTTCTACTTACCACGTACCAGGCTAGTCGCAGGAATGGGTGATACCACAGACCTATTATTTTTTATGATATTTTTTTTTTTTTTTTTTTTTTAAAGACAAAGATGCTCTAATTTATTTCATTTCCTAAATTCGCGTTCCTTTGTCATACATGCATTTCTCAATCGATCGTGTATTAAGGGGCAAGATACCATACCTTGCGTTTGGCATATACCCTGAGCTATGGTTGACCATTGTTTAACAACTCTTGGAAAAGTTAGATGTGGTGGGTACAAATTCCGTTATTCAAAAAGATTCAGGCAAGTGGGGACTGCATTATCTGTTTTCTATTGCTTGGGAGTAACAATCGTTTATTCAAATGAAGAAAGCTTTATCAACCTATGTGATTAGTCATGGCACTGATTCCGTAATTTTTTTTTTTTCAAGAGACCCTTTATTTAAAACAATGTCAGCATACAAGATACGGGCCTACAACCGTTCAGGCCGGCCACGTGGTGGGAGGCGTCGAGTGTCATGAGCAACGCTACTATGGCATAAATTCGGTTCCCTTCCTGCCCCTCCCCGACCATCATGTGTGGAAGCATCGCATATATATATATATATATATCTTTTTTAACACAAATGTTACGTGACTGGGACGCCACAAGGGTGTGTAGGCCTCTCCTACATCGGCGCCATCTTGGGGCGAGGTCGGGCCAGAGTACAGTCTAAGTCTTTCCATGAATTAGCTGTTGGACCAGAATCCCTTTCAGTAGTTCGAGAACTTTCGTTAGCGTCAATTTTGCGTCAGCATGGCGTCACTGCGACCCCGTAGAAATGCCATGGTTCGTTCTTGGGGCGGGGCAGGAGGCGGGTTCTTCCGCCGACGCTTCGAACCAGTCTTTCTCACTGCACCAAGCGGAGGCAAGGTGGCTGCCGTCCGGGGCAAAGAGCAATGGCGGTGGTTTTGTCCTTACCGGAAGTCCGCGGGAGTCGAGTGTCAAATGACTCCAGCCGATTCTGCAAGGCTGAGGGGAGCATTTTGTCAAGGGTGGGGCCCACGCCCAAGCAGACAAGCTTTCGAGTCCAGAATTGTCTCACGGTGGGCTTTAGGCCTGGATCCGGAGGAGTCGACCGCCGGAGTTCAAGGGCAGCAGTAGCAGCAGCTCTTCGGTACAGTCACCGGAGAGGAGCCAGCAGCAGTAACAGCGGCAGTTCGGATGGTACTGCCACCGGGGTGATTCCAGTAGCAGTGACGACAGCAGTTTGGATGGTATCACCACCGGGGTGGGTCCCCGATTACCTTGCTGCGGGGGCCCACTCCTCACGTCGGGTGCTAGCGGCAGTCCTGGTGAACCCGGTGCTTGGGTGGTTGCCTGGCGGCCGCGTGCAGGGGCGCCGGCTCAGCCGAACGGCGAATGAAGTGGCAGGGCGCAACTCAGCTGGCTGACGTGTGAAAGATGCGGTTGGGGTGCCCTCATCTGCTGGCGAGCCTCCACCTGGGGAGGCGGGGGAGGCCCGTCCGCGTCGCTTCCCCCCGCCAGGGCATCAGCCCTTATTGAAGAAAGAAGAGAAAAAGCGGGAAGATCCGCACAGCGTGCCAGGGTGAAATTCAGCAGGCCGATGAAAAAGATGGCTGGGGCGTCCTCATCTGCTGGCGAGCCTCCACCTGGGGAGGTGGGGGAGGCCCGTCTGCGTCGCCTCCCCCCCGTCAGGGCATCAGCCCTCATTAAAGAAAGAAGAAGAGAAAGCGGAAAGGCCCGCACAGCGTGGCGGACTCCGCCTTGGGGTTGCCAGAACTTCGGCGCTTCGTATAGCCTCCGGCCTATTCGCACAGTCGTCCGCCACTGATGTCAATGGATTTTTGCATGGCTTTTATAGCCCAAAGCCGACTAAAAGAACCGCCCAAAACAGGCCAATGTTGCAATTTAGAGGAAGGAGAGGCGAGGACGGTGTCACGTGGACGTTAAGGCTTTGGGATGGAGGTTGCAGCAGACTGTCATGTAAATAGTTGTTTTAAAACGTGTTTTAACCTGGTTACCCTGTTGGTGTGTTCGTTATATCTTATAAGTTATTAAAATGTTATAACTATACTACTTCGTTGGAGTGTTTGTACCTATTTGCAATTTGATGACGAGCACAAGGAGGTTACTGTGCAATCGGAAAAATAACAGAGACCAATTGCGCGCGATCTAGCCCTAGTTTGGTGACGTCGGTGGTGGGTGTCAGCAGGCTTCCGTTTGTGCGGGATTTTGTCATGCTTATTGGGCGGGGTGGGCAGTAGGGCAGACAGGTTTAGGTAGCGAGAGTAATGGAGTCGGGCTACCTCGTGGCCGTCTCGACCGTGAGCTTGACTCCTTCCCTTGGTTTCATATGTCCCACAAAGGGCTAACTCCTAGCGTTACTTTAGTTTTTGTAAGGTCAAAAAGAATTCTACCAGTGCCTTTACTATCTTGTCGATTCCTGTTCGTTCATCCTTCGCTAGCCGATTCATTCTGGTGGACTCTTTCTTTCTCATCTCTGGGTCGTCTAACGTTATAGCCGACGTTGTGTTCAGCACAGGAGGCTCGGCCGGCGCGGAGGCCGTGAGGACCGAGGCCCCTGTACTGCTTTCGCTCGTGTTCGGGGGTTGTGGGTGTTGCACTACTGACTGGGAGGGTGCATATGGAGGGGGCATGTAAATGATCGGGGGACCTAACAGTAATTCATCATTCGTTCGCTGCTTGGAGGACAACTCAGGGTAGAGCAAAGAAGGGGTCCTAACAGCGTACTGGCCTGAGGTTTCGGGCTCCTGTCTTAGTTTAGTTTCCCTTCTCTCCTTTATGTCTTCTTCTAACCTTCTAGCGGCAAGGTGAGCTGCCTTTCGTAAATCCTTTTCTGCTTTTGCTTCTTCCCTCTTTTTCCGTTGCGTTGCTTCTTTGCGCCACATGCCGATACTGTCAAGCATAGTAGGCGTCGTCTTATTGCTACGCAGAGCTACTTCTAGCGCTTCTATCTTATGGTCGTCGAAGGATCCCATCAGTGGCCACTGACTCTCGGGGTCCTTCTTTGTATATTTATGCCATAGCTTGGTATAAGCTACGGCGACTAGTCCATATTTAGTGAACATGTCCTTATTAGGGGTGCCCTCCAGTGGAGCCGGATGGTTCACCTCTAATAAGCGGTTCGGGCAGAACCAACTACCAATCAGTGGGGAGAAGATAGGCATGACGGGTTTCAACGGGGACAAAAGTCAGCACTACCTATCTTTTCACTGCTTGCAAAGACTAGACAGAATATCTCTATTCTTCGTTATTTGTAAGCAGAGAATACCTCCAAAGAACCAATATCGAACAACTAGTGTTCGGACAATCAATCAATCAATCAATCAATGGGAGATAAAGATAGGCATGACGGGTTTCAACGGGGACAAAAGTCAGCATTACCTACCCTTCACTATTTGCAAAGACTAGACAGAATATTCCTATTCTACGTTATTTGCAAACAGAGAATATCTCAAAAAGCACTATTCTCCAAAACAATCAATGTTCGGACAATCAATCAGTGGGGAGATAAAGATAGGCACGACGGGTTTCAACGGGGACAAAAGTCTGCGTTACCTACCCTTCACTATCTGCAAAGGGAGAGAGAGAGAGTATTTCTACTCCTCCCCGTTTGTAGACAGCGAATATCTCAAAGAGAACAATCAATGAGCACAATCAATGAGCAATACTAGTATTCAAAAAGTTTCGGACAATCAATCAATTATTTCGCAATTTGTCGTGTGTCACGACCTTACCCGGACCGCGTGGACAGTTTCTCGTCTTCCGCCTCCAGCGCCCGATCGTCCTCTACTCTCCGTATTTGCCGCGGCACTCCTGATGGTTCCCAGTCAGGACCGTAGATCACTCGAGAGAGGTCTGCTCGGAACCAGTGAAGTTCGGATGAAATGGCTGCCAGACGAGGGTCTATTGGGCAGGAGCTCTCCCGATCGTTGCAGTCGTTCACTCTGTCGTCGGGACCTCTCCCACTGGATCCACGTGTCGCTGATGGGCCCCACGTTTGGGACGCCAATTGTTAAATGGTAGCGGCAGTTTCAGTCGATAATCTTTCAAGTATTTGCCCGGCGGTAATCGCCTCTCATACCACTCGATAATTTACCAATGAAAGAGGCAGGCGCCGGAGACTGGAAGGCAGGAAACAAAGTTTTATTCCGTCGGAGCAGAACACATCAGATCAGACAGCAAGGTATCGTCACGAGGTGTTCTAACCGCATCTCTGAGACCTGGTCTCTTATACACCGGTTTATTGCTTTATTACACATAGTACATTCTTGAGATTCTCTTGATGCATGAAAGAACATCCCCTGAAGCCCCGGCTCAGATCCGATCCCACACATAGTTACAGTAGAGGTTCCCACCCTACCCGCAGTGGGAGATGGCTATCGCGCAGCAGGGAATTCCGCTAATTCCCGGGGGTGTGTGCAACCGGCCGGGTCTCAGGGGGTAGGGGCTTTGATCTACTGTAATCCCTTTGATGCGGGGTGTTTCCCTTACAGTAGGGGCAATAAACTGCATCCGCAGGGCTAGGTGATGGCCTGGGACCAGTTCGGACAATGGGGCGCAGAGGAAGGGGGTTATCAAAGGAGAGGCATGACCATGTATGGGATGTCGGTCGGATGTGGTTCCGTAGCAGGGTCGCGCAGAAGGAGAGGGTTTATGGCCTGTATGAGAGAGCGGGGGTGGCCGGCACGCGGGGGGGGGGATGCTCGCAGCGCCAGGGGAAAGCGCTGGCGATCGAGAGTGAGCGGGGAGAGAGTGGGGTGCCTAAAATGGCGGCCGTGCATTCGCTGTGCGTGGCGCTGGGGAGAGGCAAGATGGCGCAGATAATGTTCAGTTTGCAAGCTAAATTTCCACATCTCACTTCTGGGAACAGGTTGTTTAGCAGTGGGTCAATGTAGTAATTGTAAGGTTTCAAGGTGAACAACATTTTGCGAATAGTGGGTTCATCCACCGTTTGGAACAAACTCCACGATGCATTGTTTTTAGGGTGGCAGGGCTTTATATGTTCAGAGATATTCGACTCTGAGGGGCATAGGGTGTTCAGCGGACCACTCGAGAGGTGAATCCTGGCCGAACATAGTTCAGACTCGATCTTGGTAGTCTTATCCCAGAAGAAAACAGCAAATTCTTCACAGTTTGGCAGTGTCCCTTGATCCGAAGCCGAGAGGTTAGGAGGATTATTGGATTGAGACTTGATGAGTTCGAACAACTTTTTCTGACTTTTTTTGCTTGATCTAGTTGAGTTCCAAAGAAGGTGGCCTTCGAGCATCTGATGCGTTTGTTGTATAAGCTGCGCAAGGATCTCAGGTGAAAAAGATGGAGGGATAGGCTCACCACTTCCTTTCTGCAAGTCTTACGTTTCTTTTTTCGGCATTAATGCTATCATTGAACCATGGTTTGGAGATTTTAGCAGACACTCTTTTAAGCTGAAGTGGTGCAACTGCGTCAAGAACATTAAGCATTGCATTGTAATAGTGGGCCGTCAGGTCGTGGACATCAGACATGTTCAAAGGAGGGGGCAAGATGGTTCGTCAGTTCTTGCGAGTTGATGTTCCTTAAACATCTTTTCAGCTTTTTTGGATTCTTAGGTTGGTCTTTCCGATTCATGGACGAGGAAGGTGATGCAATAGTGATCTGTCCAGTCACATGGGAGGATCGACTCCAGGCGGAAAGAGTTGGGCTTACCAATGACAAGATCTAACTTGGCTCCTTTGGTATGCGTAGGGCTGTCACATATTTGGAAAAGGTTGAGGTCAAGCACATCATTTACATCGTTACAGTGGAGGTTGAAGTCACCCAGGAAGAACTGCGTGCCTTGGAAATCCCTGTTGGCCAAAATAATGTCCGTTCTGTGTTCTGTGAAGGAAAGGTTGTCGCGAGGGGGTTGGTACAGCGTGTGCATTATGCATGAGTGATTGATGCTCCCGTCACATCAATGCATAAGTATTCACACGAGGACAGGAGGTCGGCATGAATGACTTTCACTATTAAAATACTACGATGTAAGCAAGCGATGCCGCCCACCCGTGACCGCTAGTTCTGTCCAACCTAATGATATCAAAGTTGGGAGGCATTAGAACGTCCAGGATAGGAGCGGCTGTGTCATTTAGCCAGGTTTCGGTCAACATTAAAAGGTAAAGATCCTGGACAAGGATGAGATCGTCAATATCCGCAGCGTGTTTAACAGCCAATCTTCAGTGTAGGAGCGCAAATTTGAGACTAACGGGGGTGTCCGTTGGTGGAGGTAGAGTGGGGGTGACTATTGTGAGGTGTTCGCATTTAAAGTTCTTGAGTTTGGCCTAGGATCCCTTTAGGGATCAATAGGGATTGATTCAATTATATGGAAGTTTGATGGGGAGGAGGAAAGTGCCAGATCATATGAGTAGGAGAGAGTGAATATCACAATCCGACAGTTAGGCTCTACATCTGGAGGGTTGAAAGGGGTAATTAGGGTGTGGAGCGGAGGGCCACCTATGGGGTGCACTGGTGGAGTGGGATGAGTTTCGCCAAGGATGGGGAAGGGAAGGGCGCTGGGTACAACCACAGTTTGGGAGCGAGAGTAGATGGAGATTGGTCATAATGGAGCGGCTTAGTATGGAGTTAACTGACAGATCCTCAGTGATGTGTGAAAGGCTACACACATCTGCCTTAAGTTGTTGCAGGCAGAGTGAAATCTCATTGAGACGGGCTTCCAATGAAGTGTGTGATTGGAGATGAGAGGCTAGGACCCGGGAACCCTGTGGCAGAGGATAGCTAGTGGGGGAAGGGGAAAAAGGGGCAGGTGGTGCGTGAGTGAGCCCCGGGGCAAGGAATTCAGGGAGATGGAGCTGTGTGCTTAGGGGAATGTGTGGGATAGGGGAGGCGGGGACAGACAGCAGGAGACCCTTGGCCGCCTGTCTGACCAGGTCGGGGATTGCTGGTTGGGCTGGGGGCAGGGATCCTGGGGAGAAACCAAACAGTGTTATGAATTGTGGCGCTAGGAGAATTAGAACCAGCTAAATGTGAGTGGGGGAGCATGTAGACTCTTGTGAAGAGCGTGCTGTCACGGCTCGTTGACACAGTGTAATGCAGTGGAATTGTTAATCTGAGTGGTGGTAGGTAGAGGGGGGCCTTCAGCACCACGTGCAATGCGGTGGAATTGGTAATCTGAGTGGAGGTAGCTACAGGGGGGCCCTTTGGGACCAAGGTAGTATTAGCAGCTGGTGGTAGAGAGGCAGGAGAATGAGTTTGCATGGTCAGGGGGACCCCATGCTGAGCCATCCCCTCCCAGGGGGGCGGCCCTGAAGCTGGCAACTGTCTTCATGATGGTGTGGAAAAAGTTGTCAAACAGCATAAGATTGCGTTCATAAGCTTGTATAAGGATGGTTCAGTTTTTGTAAAGTGAAATGGTAACTTCCATTGTATAGGCTGAGGAGGGCGCAACTATCACTCTGAGACCACGAGGAGTTTTAAGGGAAGAGGAGATCTTAAGGAGAGAGTAAATGGCCTTCTGCCATTGAGCATGCCTTTAGTGTAGAAGATGAGATCATTTATGATAGCACCTTTATTGATGAAGGGGTCTGAGATAAGGGTGTCCGGATGGGTTTTGAGTAGTCTATGTTTTACGTTTTTTGCAGCATTTTTGAAAGGTTCGGGGGATATATGATTCTGAAAGTATTCTGGCCCACCGGCTCTAGGTTGGGAGAGATGCGAAATGGAGGTCTTGGTAAGATACCTGCACCCGCCATGCCTCCCACCAAGGAAGTCTAGATAAGCAAATCAACTGGGCAGAGGTGTGTGCCCACCATAGGAGGCACAGGGAGGTCAGTAGTCTGGGCAGAGGTTGGGGTTGTAACCAGGGGTTGGATGTGTACGCAGAGGGAGAGTGACCCCGGGTTAGGTTGGGATGGGCAGTTGCATGCTAATTTCTAGCCCCGCACCCTCGGGTTCATTCAGGAGGACTAACATCTAAGAGAGCCAGCTAACCGGAGCTAGTAGATAGGGAGCTGCTGTGCGATTGATTCCCAGTAGCTCACTGCGCAAACATTACGACTTCAGCAGGTAGGCAGATCAGGCTGGTCATTTCGCCTATGATGATTAAAACAGTAGCAAGCTTCAATTTTGATTAACTGCTACATTGTCTAAATGAGGACCTATTGATGAATACATTCTGGAAGCAGTTAAAGCTATTTCTAATGCCATTGAAGGTCTGATGAGATCAAAAAAGATAGTGCCTCTGATTGTAAAGAAGTATTAATGGTTTGACCGTGCTTGTTAGCAATAAAATTCCAACTCTCCTCAAAGCAACGCAAAGTACACACAGACACCAGGCAGGCCTCGACACAGATGAAATGTATTTGCTGCTTCCTTGTGTATTGGCATGCCAAGGCAGAAGGCAGACTCACATCCCAGTGTTACGTCTTGGAAGAAGATTCTTCTGCCCTGGTCTGACTTTGTGGGGAGCTTATATTTGTAAGAAAGTGCTGTCACCAGTAAAAACGCCAGAAGGGGCGAAATCCATATACAGATATATAGACAAAAGAATTGCCTTGCAAGCACAAGACATAGAGCAAAATATACTTGTTACAGTATAAGCAAACAAGGGAACAGAAAATAGGTTGGGCTAAATATGTAAGAATCAGAGGCCTCAGAGTATGTATGTTGACAGCTGTTAATCAAGGACGTGTCAGAGATGGCAATAAAGGCCATTGGGTCAAGCTGGACTAAATTTGTTAAGGAGGGGGGACTTTGGAGGAGAGAGCAAGCAGTTTGGTTAGAGACAGACATAGCTATCTCAATGGGTCTGAGATAGTGTGGGGGAGAATTAGAATTGATTCACCTATTTGGGTGATGCATACATATGGATATATATTTTTCTCCACAGTGCGTGCACTAAAGCATGCTATGATACTGTCCTTTGCGACAAAGAAGTGATGGTTCCTTCAAAAATAAACGATTTATAATATGAAGGGGAAGATTTGTATTTTAAGGTTTGGGAGGATCTGCATCAATGTAGTATTTTAAAAGAATGACCTCTGTTCTGGCATGCTGTTAACAGTTTCTTTTTTTGTGAAGGCCCTGTTTCCCAGTTAGACTCCCATTTCACACATAGTAAATGGTTGCACCACCTCAGTAGTATCTGTGGCGTTAACAAAATAATCACAGATAACGCCATGAAATTGTCAAGGAAGAGAATGGTCCTTCATTTAGAGTAGGTTATTAAATCAATTCAAGAGTGCCACCCTGGGAAAGCACCAGGACCAGATGGGTTTCCTTCAGACCTTTTAAAGCATAGTATAGATTTGTGGACTCCAGTGGCAACTAAGGTCTTAAATGCAGCACATAGTTCACCAGGCCAAAATCGTGGTTGGGATCCATTTTTCGTCTGGATAGCTATAGTAACAAATGTTCATCAAAGGCCATTTATGGTGCTGGTTTTTTGGGTCATGTTGCACTTTCATCCGTACAAGTAGTGGAAAACCAGTTTTGTAAACAATTTCTAAGTATCCTTCAAAGTACTTCAAATTACGTCCAGCATGAAGAGTTAGGCCTCACTTACCTAGAGAAAAAGATACCATTAGCACCTTTGTTAATATGGATCTCAGTGTGGGCAAATCTAGCAACTGTTTTAAATCGTCAAATCATCAAATTCTTACTGTCAGTCCTAAGGCATATGAAAGACTACCTGGCTATGTCCATGGCAATTTATAGAAGTGTCCTTCTTACTAAAAGACCAATGTATAAGACAGGCATTAGGTCTGCTTTATGAATTTATGTATGTATGTGGTATTTCTGTAGCACAAACCTAGTGAAAAGGTACTAGAGCACTGCACATAGTCTAAGGCAATGTACAGGTAAGGGACTGAAGGGTTAGCTGGGTTTTCGGAGGAGAAGTTGGCTGTCACTGGCTTAGGATGTGGTGTTTTTTAAAGAGGTGCATCTTCCGCTATTTCCTAAACTGGAACTGGGTTGGCCCGATCCTGATGGATACGTTGCTGTTGGTCCAGACCCTGGCCGCATACATGGAGAAGGCCTGTGGTGTGATTCTTTTCATTTATCTGCACATCTTTGGCTTCAGTTTGATGTCATTCTGACTACAAATGTTCCAAGAACCGGAGGACTGTAGTATGAATACTAGACTTGCTATGTTTTTATTTACTTCAGAAATGTAAATTCCTGTCATCATCAGAATAAAGGGCCGGTACATGTTAATCGATGTCAATCCACCCGGTGCCATCTGGTCAAAGTTGCGAGACGCTTTCCTGTGTTGTCATTGAAGCTAGGAGGTATTTTCTTTACCTCCGCCATGGTTTTTTTTAAACATTATTGGTGCAACATTGTAATGAAGGCTAATTAGACGTACTTGTGTTGCCAAAGTAGGTCAGGAGACTTTAAAATCTTACAATCATCTGCACTGTAGTTGAACCCTTAATTGTCAGTAGCCTCTTCCAACTGGTCAAGGAGTCTAAAAAACACAGGACATTTAAAAACACACCACTCATGCTCAATGCATTCTACTTCAATTTCATCCACTCATCCCAAAATGTCAACATATTCACAATCCTGAGTTAACACTCGATTTGCAGTGCTAGTACATTATTTTCAGATTTTAATATACACAATGCAAACGTGCTGGCAGCTGCATTTCATGATATGGGGTCATACATGAAAAATGTGCAAGAATGAATAGAGTCATATCTTATTGCTAAACTAATTTTAAATTGGTTATGTATCATAAAAATGTAAGTGAGGAAGATTGTTGTAAATGTAGGCAATGGATTAGCTGAAAACATGTCTGTGCGCGTATTCTGTGAACTCACTGGACTTGTACAGGGGCGGCTGGTGACATTTTAAAGTGGTGGGGCGTAAAATGATTGGTATACTTCACCGTAGCGAGCGAGCGTAGCGAGCGAGCCCGAACCCCTATAAGGAGGGTTCGGGGGGGTTCTCCCCCCGAGAAAATTTTGAAAAAAGAGAAGAGAAATGGTGCATTTTCAAGCAAATTTGAGAAAGCAGGAAGGTTAATAAAGCAATTGTGAAAGTGCAGTTATAACATTAATAAAGAGATGTCATATAACATAGGTAGCTGCTTATTCAGTGTATAACCACAGAGCTTCATAACAGACTTCGAGATACAATGCATTTCTGAGTACCTCACTCACAGATGTTTTTTATTTAACAAACTAAACTGGTTGCAAAGTAGCAGCATTCAACATTGTTTACTTTTTGTAAATGAAATCAGCACGTCTCTCTCTAAGAGCAGCAAACTTTTCAATAACTTTAGTGTTAAAGTCCGGGATTTTCTGAACTAGCTTGCTCTCTACAGAGAGCATTGCCAAAGCATTGAGTCTTTCCTCAAGCATGGTGTTTCTCAGGAATGTCTTAATCCTCTTTAAGGCTGAAAAACATCGTTCTGCCTCGACTGTTGTCATAGGAGTGGTTATGACAATTTTAAGTAAAGCCACTGTCTCTCCAAGTGACTTTTCCACATTAAGTTTATGGATTAAAGCCAGCAAAGACAAGGCACTTGTGGCCTTCCGGTACACAGGCATTCCGTACAGTACAGTCAACTCAGTTCTCAGCTCTTCTTTATTGAGCATAGGATAAGCTCCCACAGCCTCATTCAGAGCACGCTCCGGGAAGGATTCATCATATTTGGCAAACTGTTGACTTTGCAATAATGTGGCACTCACCAAATGTTTAGTGAAAGAAAAACGCTCTCGTGCCTGCACAATTACAATGTCACAGATCTCCTTTGCAATTCGGACCATAGTGGTGATGTTTTTCCTGCGGTATGTGAAAAAAGATTTCTCTGGCAGTTTGCTGTCTAAATTGTCAACCCCATCTCTCACTTTGCTTATGCTTTGTACAAACATAGTAGTATATACTTGCACTTTGACAGTATCTATCTCTCGTGCTTGTAACTGATTGTATAACAGGTCAACAGCTACCATTATATCATGAAATAAATACAGTAAGAACTGAAACTCTCTGTCTTGTAGTGTTCTACCAAAGCCATGGGCTTCAATCTGACTTTTGTAATCAAACTCATCATTGGCTTCTATGGCTTCAAAACATTTCAGAAGGTCCTCTCTATGTTCATAGATTAGGTTGACTGTACGGATGTTAAAGTTCCAACGAGTTGAGGATCCCCTTGGAACGCTTTTGTCTACAATGTCATGAAGTGCTTCTGTTCTTTTGGGGGAACGCGAGAAGAATGCTGCCATGCCTCCTATATCCTGAAAGAAAATTCGTGTCTCGGTGATCTTTGATACTGCCTGTTGCATAATAAGATTAAGTTGGTGAGCGTAACAGTGCACATAATGAGCATTAGGGTACACATCTCGAATTCTCTTTTGTACTCCACTAAGGCTTCCACTCATTACGGACGCACCATCATAGCTTTGCGCAATAAGTTTTTTTTTTTGAGGCAGCTCTGGAAAAATTAAGCTCAGTTGACGCAGTATAGCTGCAGTAATGGTTTCTGCACTAGAGTCTCTTAAATGTGTGAAACCATAGAACCTCTCCACAACTTGTCTGTCATTGTCAATGTATCGAAACACTAATACGGACTGTGTTTTAGTGGCCACATCAGTGGTGTCATCAGCCTGAATAGCCACAAAGTCTGTGTTTTGCAATTCTTGCACAATATGGCTTCTCATAATTTCGAGCATACACTCAAGAAGTTCATTTTGTATTGTTTTAGAGGTGCCCTTAAAGACTGTAGCACGTGCTAAATGTGCTTCCATATCCTTGTCTATGCTTGCTATTAAATCCACAAGGCCTTTGAATATTCCAGGATTTGGGGAACCTTCCGATTCATCATGACCTTGCAATGCCAGTTCAAAAGCACCACAGAAACGAATGCAATCAATTATTTTGGATAGAATCTGTCTGTTCCTATCAACTGTTTCATTGTGTTTCTGTATTGCTTTGCGGTATGCATCACTTATCTGCTGCTCAATCGGAGCATCTTCCCCCAACATTCCCAGTCTAGTCAGGTTTTCCATATGCTTTCTTGTGCGTGAATGCTTCTTTATTTTTTCAGACAAATGCTTCAAGTCTGTTACTCCTTGATTTGTCCAAGAAAACTCACCACCAAACAGCAAGCAGGGGAAGCAGAACAGAGAATTTCTTAAAGGGCACCCTGTAAGCCAATCAGCTTTTGTGTACCAGGCGTTTGAGAATGTACGTGTGGACATTTTTCCTCTGTCCTGGGAAGTTTGCTGTAGTTTTAGGTCAGGCCGATGAGGTCCCAATTGCTTTAAATCTATTTTCTCTTGAAGTGGCCGTGCCTGGAATGACCTTGTAATCAGCTCTTGTACTGTATTCATGATGACGATGCTGGCCTTACCAATATATATTAAAGAAACCTGCCAATAATCAAAGTACAACATATAAGGTGCGGTGCAATAATATAAAATTGCAGTATAAATACATATATCTTGTGCAGTATCGCAATAAATCTCCAACAGCTCCCCTTTGCACAACATGACTGCTAAAAATACAGCCTTACTGTCTGCTGCCTCTGTGTGCCATAGTGGTTGCTGAAGGCACTGAAACAGACACTGCTTGAGGGCTTTGAACAAGTCAAGGGATAGATAGTGCTGTTAACAACAGTTATTGCCCAAATCACAGGGCTAAGGGTGTTAGTAAATTCCATCCACTGAGGGTACAATGTTCAGAATGTGTGCCTACCCCAACCACCATGTACAGTGACCACACACATACCTCTAACTCCAATCTAAAAAATAAAATAGCATCAGTTTCCTTACCTTTAACTCTGGTGTTTGCTGGGTCGTAGCCGGGGTGAAAGAGCAGCAAAGGAGGTCTTGTTTTTCGCCGGAAATATGACCAAAAAATATTTGGTAAGGGTTGTCAAGCTTTAGAAGGTGCTGAAAATAAAAATAACGTGCTGTAACTAGACAAGCATTGCTTTTAAAATACAAGTAATCCCAATGAATTTTACCAGCGTCAGTTCTTCAAGTTAACATAAAATAACTACAGTGTTCTTAAAATATTTATTTTGTTTGATGTTCGGGGAAACCAGACTTTTTTTAGTCTGCTACGTTAAAATTATCCATTGGAACCTGCTTACATTTAAATGTAATAATGCTATGATTTTTAGCTTATAGTATCTTTATGGAATATAAAAGATCAAAATTTTAAATTCAAACGCTTCTACTAAAGACAAGTTTCGAAGCGTTATCTCAGCACAACTCTTGCATCCCCCTCTTTCTCTGCCTGCCATTGCGCTCCATGCTTCTGAAAGGTGTTAAAAAAAACATGTGAATTTGCGTTTCAAATGTCCGATCCTGCTGCAGCACACTTACAAAGCCTACACATGACAGTAACCCGATTCAAGGCCCCAGTCTCCCGATTTTTTTTTTACAATCTCCCACTTTGCTCTTCTGAAATGTTGGCATGTATGTTTCAATCAAATGTCCGATCCTGCAGCAGGTTTTATGACAAACAGCAGAGTAAAAATCTTACAGTCAGCAGAAAAGGACAAAAAAGTTTCATAAACTCAGCAAAGCACAATACATATGTATATATATAAGGAGGCTAGTAGTAGACTATACATTAAATATTATTATAGTCTGCATAAGGGGCAAGGTCTTCGGAGTGTCTCAGTCTGCCCCTTTGTCGTCTTCACATCACTCTCTTCTGCAGTCTCTTAGTTAGCCATGTAGATCCCTTTTCTCCTAATATATTTCTCAAATACTGATTCTGCATATCACACACCCTGTCTCTTTACTCTCCAGCACCTTTTCTCTATTGCTTCTATGGAGCTGTGTGAGTTGAGGTTGTGGGTGGGCCACGTTTGACAGAATGCCGCGTGAATTTGTCACAGTGCCTGTCACTGTGTCATAAAGGGGCTTTGAAGGCATGCACATCCAATCCTTGGCCTCTCCGCGGAGCACACAGAGCAATGGCTGGCATGCCAATTATAATTTGGATTACGTGTAAAAGCGTGTGAATGATGAACACAGCTGTCAAAATACTGACAGGGTGAAATTTAAAGAAAATACAGTGCGTACAGGCGAGCGGGTATGTTGTGCTTGGGGACTGGTGAAGTGCAGGAGTCCAGCCCGAACTGCCAAGCCATGTCTTCCCTGGACCTGAATCAAGCGTCCTAGGACCTGCAGTAACAGGTGACACGGAGCAAGAGGCACAAAGTGCCCTGCAATACTTCAACTTAGAAAGCTCTACCGCTGCACTAACACGCATGTCTGGGCAGGAGGAACGAGGTGCCCTGCAATTCTGCTGCTTCTTAACCACACCAAGCGCTAAACTAAAATCACATGCAAGGGCAGTGTGTGAGAAGGGACAAGGTGCTTTACAACACTGCTTCTTCTAAACCAGATCTAGTGCTGCGCTAACAGGCACTCCATGGCAAGAGGGACCTGATGACATACAATACTACTTCACAACCAGACCCAACACTCTGCCAACAGGCTCCCCGGGTGCATTACAATAGTGCATGTTCAACAGACCTTGTGCTGCACTAATAGGCGCCGTAGGGCGGGAGGCATAATGGGCCTTATAACATTGCTTCATGACCAGACCTGGTGCTACATTAACAGGTGCTACACTAACAGGCGCTCTGGTGTAGGAAGGACACGGTGCCTTACAATCTGGCAACTTAACCAGGCCTACTGCTGCACTAAAAACACATCAAAGCACGATAAACAAGGTGACTCAAAACCCTTCTTTTTCTAAACCGTCACCTAGTGCTGCACTAAAACCACACCAGGGCAGGATGGCAAGAGAGACAACGTCCTATACAACACAGCTTCTTAACTAGACCTAAATCTGCACCAACAGGCACCCCAGGGCAGGAGGTTCAAGGTGCCCTACAATACTGCTTCTTCCTAAACGGGCCAAGCCCTGCACTAAGACCCAACTCAGGACAAAGATAAAATTCGAAATTGAAACTGCAGATACAAAGACATCACTTCAAAAGTGTTTGAGAGTTACGTCAACTAGTCACCACTCACCAATAATTATCAAAGCAAATAGAGGCAGTATTCCATGTTTAAAAATACAGAGGATTTTACACTGTTAATTTATTATTCAAGTATAAGTTTCCTGTCTCTCCAGGATTTCAGAACGTGGGTGGCCCGAGAGGTAGGTGGGCGTTTGCGATGGAGAACCTTAACACCAATCTCTAAATCGAGCCCAAAGTCTTGACAGCAATGGTTGCAACAATCTGACTTGAAAAATAACACATAGTGTCTGTCCACAGTGGGCAGGTGTGCTTACTTTTGAGTAAAGAGGCTGGTCTTCTGAGATGGCACCCGGTCACTGCCCACCCCAGAGAGCTTCTGCTCAATCCCAGCTCTCCCGAGAGCTCGAGCCTGCCAGAACCTGCCAGGGAGCGAGCCTCCCCCTGCTGATCCAAGCACTGGCCCGTCCCACCTACAACATCAACACCTGCAGGGAAACACAGACTGTACCTGCATACCACCATAAACCTTCACATAAAACAGGCCCGGCCTACCAGCAGTCAGAACACCTGCTGGGAAAACACAGGCCACCCCGCCAGGAAAACAGCAGGCCGATCGGGCAGGGAGGGGTAAACTGAACACACAGGCTATGCCGGATGAAAAAAGAAAAAAAAATGCACAGGTGACGCTCAAAGGAAGTATCACAAAACCAAGTCAGAAAGCAAGCCCAATCTACCAGTAGTAAAAATACATGCTGAGAGAAACCGGCAAGTATAAATTTAACAAAGGCCCCACCTCCCGGAAACAACAGGTCATAGCATAGGATCATAAACCTTTAGCATATATCGGGCCCACCTACCAGCAGCAAGAACATCAGCTTCGAAAACACAGGTCATTTTAGCAGATGAACACGTTATAACAGCACGAAAAAAACACAGGGCATAATGGCAAAAAGAAAAAAACACAACCATATTGGCAGGAAACACACAAGTCATACATGAACAGAAATCGTCATATAAGTTGAGCATAAACCAATGAACGACAGTACTCACCAATGGACAAGTCAGGGCACTGAGGCAGTCAACAAGAAAATTGTCACCACCACGACGAGTCAGTCGGAGAGGAGTCAACAATTAACACACACCGTCACCGACACTGTCACACGACGGGGCTCCTGTACGCACCGCCGCCACGAGGTGTGTACGCAGAGACAGACAGTGGCACCACCGCGTGCGTGATGACGCGACAGAATTGCATAGAGTGCGCAGCGCACCTCATGGCCAATCACTGTCACTGTGTTCAGACTAAGCCACAGTGATTGGCCATAGTTGCGCGGCACCCAATGCAGTTACTCCTAGGCTGTCTCAGGCTCTCTCAGCCAATCCAGAGACGCCGCATTAGCAGCGCCTGCCCTGGATTGGCGAAAGAGCACGGATAGGGCTCGCCCGGATACCGAGAGACGGGGCTGCTGCAGAGGCAACCCTCAGCCTCTCGGCCCCCTCCTCTCACTACTAGTACACATGGCTACAGTGCGGCGAATGCGCATGCTCGTGCTTGTCGTGAGACAAACTCGAGCATGCGCAGATAAAATGCGAGCCGCTGCCGTTACTGTGCACTGTCTGTCACTCACTCACTGTCAGTGCTCGCCCCCGGCCCCACCCCCTTCATCGCGGCTCGCATTGCCTCGCAAGCTATTCAGTTTCATGATGATTGATGCATTGCTCAGCTGCCTGCGACGCGTGCGTTCGCGGTAAGTGGGGCTCCGCCCCTGCGCCCCAATGGACGCACCGCCGCTGGACTTGTATTGCGCAAATTGGCAGTTTACCTCAAACTGAAGAAATACAAATATTTATTAAATTCTTATACATTTTTGTAAAATCGTATACAAGGTTTTTAAGGAACAGTGCTTGTGGTTGACGCGTTAGTGCTGTTGGCATTTATCCTCTACTGTATAAAGTTGAAATATGTTGTGAAATTAATATCGAGTTGATCTTGGGCTCCGACTTTGTGGTGATTTATACGAAAATTGTTTGACTGTTCTTATTCATACAGTATCTGAAAATATCAAATACTGCCTTGCGTGAGAGAGGAACAATTGTAATTTTGGGCGGACGAATGACATTCCCAGAATGATTACAGAGGTCGCAGCTAAATGTCACTTCCACCAGCACCACAAAAATAAACATCCTGACAGATTTCAAAGGTGTGCGTGTTTGAAAACGTGTCCCAAACATTTTCTTGGGAAAATGATTGCAAATTAATTTACAAAGTATGAATTCATTGGTCTACGTTGAGTTACCATTTTCAAGTGGTCAGTCACGTGATACTTTTATTTTCCGAAGGATGTGTGACCGTTGGTTCATAAAACGTACCGTTTTCAGATAGTGTCAGATACAGTAGCAGTGGGAATCATTTTGGGGCATATTAACAAGCCAGGCGATAAAATTATCGCCGCTTTAGCGGCAGAAAACTGCCGCTAAAACGGCGATAATGGGCTTGATAATATGCTCTATGGAATTCCAATTGAAACCCATGTTAAATGTGAAGGACATCTAACCTGAGCTTCAATTGGAATTCCATAGAGCATATTATCAAGCCCATTATCGCCGTTTTAGCGGCAATTTTCTGCCGCTAAAGCGGCGATAATTATATCGCCTGGCTTGTTAATATGCCCCTCTATTAGGTAATTTCCTACAGATAATAAACGTGTGATGCAGCATTTAAATATATTGTCTTTTTAAAAAAGAATTTACACAATGTTCGAAGCTTAAAATTAGTGATGCTTTAAGTGTACCACGCAACAAAGTTTACAAGTTGCATGATGCCTGTAATATAATGTTTTTCAAAAACAGAAAGAACAAACTGTTATTCACAGATTGAATGCTCGCTTGAATACGACGGACTGGTCCCTTTAATGTTAATACCATTCATATATATTCGACAATACATTAAAAGCCTTACTTCACCTTAAAGAAAAGAACATATATCCAAACCAAAATCCTCGAGCATAGTCGTCAAAGTTATGTGAATCTATAGCAGTCAGTCAGTCAAAGCTTTTATTTCGGTAATAATACCATAAAAAGACATAAATACATATGTACATTTAAAACATGATTAAATAACATTGCGTAGAGTGTAATCCATTAAGACATTAAGACAATTTCCATAAAACATACACAGTAAAAACGTGAACTTTTCCGCGAAGAGAAAAATGTTAAAATTAATCCAGGGCCAAAGATATACACATTATACCTCAAAGTACTATGATGATGATAAAGATAATACTGAATCAGAAAGATGAGCGACAGAAGACAAAAATTTGGACCTTGCAAACCACATTGAGAGAAGGAATTTAGCCATTGCAAACACTATCAAAGGGGTGGTATCATATTTCAGAATTCTGAACACCTCCTTGTAGTCCCTGAGACCCCTAGACTTACATAACTGGATAATCTACTTTTTCCTTGCAGTAGTATATAAGGGGCAAAAGAGAACAACATGTAGCTCTGTTTCACAGATAGCAGAGCATAAGGGACACGAGCTAACGGGATCTACAACATTGCACCATCTGTGAGTGAGATCTCTCAACGGTAGCGAACCGTGTCTGAACTGGGTGTAAAGTTTCTTTGCCAAAGGTGGTTGGATAACGTCCAGGAAAACTTCAAACTGGGGACTACACTTAATATCCAGAAAGGTGTCAGTAAGCCTACCCAGGGAGGAATGGAGTAGGATACCCTTCCTATAAGATTTTAAAACCTCCCGCAATGAATTCTTCGAGAGTGAGCGGCAGGTCGCTTCCGGGGCGGACCATAAATTCCTCATCCCAATTAGGTTACAAAGGTTCTTTATGTAAGCAAGCCAAGGGATCTTATCCGATTTTCCCCTTGCCATAATGTCACCAAGATCATACCTGTAGCTTACCAACTCGGGCGTTGACCAAAGACGCCTCCAGAACTGCAGCGGACGGTTCCGGGCAATCTCCTCTATGGGAACCAGACCCAGATCCCATCTTAGAGGAATTAATGGGGTGCTGGCAGGTAGTTTCAACAATCTCCTGATGAAAGAATTCTCAATAGATGAGAGGGAAGCGGGGGGGAAATATCCCCATAATTCAGCACCGTAAAGTGCTCCTCCTCTCACTTGGGATTTATAGATTTCCATGGGGGGGCCCAAAGGTTTAAAAGAGGAGTTATTAAACACCTTCAGGATTCCCCCCACTGATTGGGCTAATCTCAAATTTGCCTTCGCCAGATGGGACCCCCAATTCATTTTATCATTAAGGGTCACCCCCAAATACTCAAACGTGGCAACCCTATCCAACTCAACCTCTCCCAGTTTAGGATGGGGGCAATTAGATGAATTAGCACCGAAAACCATAAATTTGGTCTTCGAAAGGTTCAATTCCAGGTCCCTGATTTTACAAAAGGAACAAAAGGCCTCTAATGTACGCTGGATGCCCATGTAGGATTGGGATAACAGGAGCGTATCATCAGCGAACATTAGAGCCGGGACCTTACGCCCTGCCAGTACAGGGGAGTCCAAGTTAGCGGAGTGCAGTAGATACTCGATCAGCCCATTGATGAAAAGGGAGAAAAGGGTGGGGGCCAGGACACAGCCCTGCCTCACACCCTTCTCTACCGGAAATGGCCCAGAGATTTCCCCGCATCTCCCAAATCTCACCCTTGCGTAGGTGCCTAGGTGGAGGCGTTTGAATAAATGGCAAAGGTAGGGGGGGGCACCCATCTCTAGCAAGAGGGCCCAGAGTTTTTCCCTTTGCACCATATCAAAAGCGGACCGGAGGTCCACAAAGATCAGAAACAAATTACCAGCACCCATGCTGACTGTTTTCCAATAAATCAAAAGTAATCTAAATAATTGATCAATAGTAGAAACCTTGGCTCGGAACCCCGCCTGGAGGGAGGTTAGGATTTGTTGATCCTCCATCCAGAACTGCAGTCTGGATAAGAGGACTCGGGCGAACAGCTTCTGTAAAACATCAATCAGGCTTATTGGGCGGTAGTTGGCTGGATCCAGTGGGGAAGATTTTTTGTGGATGGGTATAATTTCTGCACCCAGCCAAGTGTCCGGAATTCTAAGGCCCTGCAGAATAGCATTAAAATATACACATATATAAGGGGCCCAGATTTTTACATCACTTCTGTAGAGATCACCGGGGATCTTGTCAAGCCCCGGAGCTTTCCCTACTGATAGGGAATTGAGGGCCAATTCTATTTCTGGTATAGAAAAGAGACTAGTCTCAATTCCTTCCTGACACAACAGGTCCGTGGCAATATCAGTCCGTGGCAAGCCTGCATCGGTACCACCCGGGGGGTTAGTGACCGAGAAGAGGGGTTGGAAATGGGCGAGCCAGACCTCCTCGCTAAGATTGGGAATAATTGCTGGGGGACTGGCAACCGTGCCCGTTCGGACAATGTTCCAAAACGCCCTCGAATCACGGGCTACTAGAGCTTGGAGTAAATTTTGCCACCTTAGTACCTCCCACTCGGCTTTTGCTTCCTTGATGAGGTTTTTATAGGTGGCCCTAGCCGCCCGGATGCTAGACGGGGTACCCTCCTTTACTTCTTTTATCAGGGCAGACTTAGCCTGCCTACAGGTGCCATTGAACCAGTGCTCGGGCCTAAAAGGCCTTGGCTTTGAGACAATAGGGTTGTAGAAGAAGCTAGCCAAACTGCCAAGGAGATCCTTGTGGATGGTCTGGAGATCGAAAAGGCGGGACTGCGGGATGTCCCCGGCAGGACTCAGAAGGTGAGAGACTGCTTCCAAGGAGCGAGACACAGTGCTATATATCTCAGCAAGCTTTAGGTCATCAGACGCTACCCTTTCCCACCTGATCCTTCTGCCACCTGCCACTAGAACCAAATTCTCGCTATGTAATGGAGATTGGGGCCTGGAAAATTCACTACCACCTAACTTGTTAATCAATTCCAGAGACAGTAGGTTGTGATCGCTGTCGACCCGTGGAATAATAGAGAAGGCAGCCAAGTGGCACCAAAATTCCACGTTCACCAAAACATAGTCAATGGTCGAGCAGCTCCCGGCTCTGTTAAAGGTGAAAGACCCCGGCACGTCCGGGCTGAGTCTACCATTGCAGGCCCGCAAGGAGTGTGCGATAGTGATCCTGTTAATCTCAAGGGCTAGAGGGGAAAGGCGTTTGGCCGGATAGGAGATAAGGTCTGGGATTAGATAGGTTTCGTCCTCCTCACAGGTGGGAGAGGGGATCCCAGGGAGGGGTTCGAAGTGGCAATTGAGATCTGCGCCAATTAGTTTATGGGACGCGGGTGGAAGAGAGTGTAAAACATCTTCCAGGGCGCCCAGGATCGACAGACCCAACTGAACCGGCTGGGGGCGCAAGTACACATTTATTACTACTAGCGAGTAGCTAGCAGGGAAAGTGAGTAACAGGCATAGAATGTCAGGGGACTTTGAATCCAGTAACTTTACTGAGCACCCCAAGTGTGTTGCAACCCATACTACTAGCCCCCCTGAAGGTCTTCCTCTCGTCCCCTGGACTGCAGGGACCGAAAACGATGCATAACCCACCCTCCAAGGTGTAGACCGTAGCCAGGTTTCTTGGAATATGCAGATGTCATATTTGTCCATTAGCTCTCCCCACTCAGGATCAGAGAGTTTGGACTCCAGACCGGCCACATTCCAAGACCCGACTAGTGGTCTCCGAATAGGTAATCGGGGGAGACTATCAACCGGAGGGGGGAAGAGGGGGGGCTGTGAGAAGCAGAATGCACAAGGGGGTTCAATACTAAACAACCCACTGTGGCACTGGGGGACAGAAGTGAGGAAAAAGGGGGCCCAGGGCCACTCTCCGTGCCAAGAGCTACCGAGGACACAGCCAACATCGTATCGAAGGCATCCCCAACCTGAGTCCCTCCCACAGGCATAGACCCTCCCTTACTAGGGCTCAGAAGTGGTGGTCAGTCCACCGCATTAAGCACACCGAAACGGTTTCCAACCGGGATGTTAAAGAATGAATTATGAGGGACCTGGTGGAAGTATGGTAGATCAACTGGGTCCAGAGTATTTGGGATGGAATAAAAATACCCCAGGTGCGATGCCTCAATGGCTCCCCTTCTATGGTGCCCTCCCCGCTCCAGTATGTGGCCTACTACTCTGGGGTCTCTAAAATTAATCAGGACACAGTCCCCCCCTATGTCCTTTGGGCGGGACCCCAACCAGTTAACCCTCCGAACATGAAGAATCTCCCCTCTCCCTGCTCCCTTCAATGGTCTATTTTTGGACAGCCAATGAATGACTTTATTTTTTAGTTCAGAATACGATTCCCCCCTTCCATTCATTAACGGTGGAACTCCTGTGAGCACGATCACATAAGGTGCTGCCTCCGGGGGAAGCTGAACTAAAGGATGGGAATCATCCAGGCTCCTGGGTGCTCGGATCCCCCCCCCAGGAAGGCAAGTTCCATCCCTGTCTGAATTCAGAGGAGCTAAATCCCTGCAGCTGGCTAGCTGCTCATGTGATGGAACGACAGTGGGGGCACGGGGCGCAGTCAGGGACGTACGAGGACCAGCAGTGAGGGAGGGGGCAGTTAAATGCACCAAAGAAGGCTGGCAAGTGTCCGTAACCGACTGAATCGGGGGTAAGGGTGGCTGTAATTGGGGGGTAGGATTGGTAAAAGATGCTTGAGAACTGACACCCTCCGTGCTGCCCAAGTTGGACTTTAAGTCCTGGTTTGGCTGCTTCTTCCCGAACCCTATGGTATTAACTAATGATACCAACCTGTCGATTTTAGATGACAGGGATTTTAAAAGATGGTTTAGGGACTGGTCTATGTGTGACTGTAGGTCAATTAGTAAGGTAGTCACCCAGGTCGGAGGGATAGAAGTAGGAGGGTGGTGGATCGGGGCCAAGAGGGGAGGGCTGTCTACAGGAGGGACTGGGAGAAAACTCCTTTTTCTGAGTTTATGTTTTTTTTTTTTCTTGGCTTTGACTGCTTTATGGGGGCCACGATAGAAACAAAGGAGGATGATGATGGCCCATCTACCACTAGAGCTGGTTCATCTATTTGTGCCTGAGCGCACGGTAGTTGTGTGAATGAGGGCAACATGGAAGACATTGCATCGGGATCCACCTGGTATGAGGAAAAGTCAGCCAATCCATCAGAAGGGGGGGCCATATTAAATGCCGGTGTAATCGACAATCGTTTTTCCGTGTTTTCGATGGCTGTAGCCACCGCCCCGATTGTCTTCTGGAGCATCTTATCTATCGCTGTAAGACTGGGGATCTGTGAATTGGAATTGGCTAGCTGTCTAGTCATAGGGCGACTAACTGTAGGTTTGGAGTGCTTCCCCATAATTCCAATGAGTCAGCAGCGATAAACAATGAGGAGCCTCTAGCACAAATATCTAAAATCCAAGCAATATAAAAAGGAACACACTCTAAACAAGACAAAAGACTGACGATAGTAAATAAAATGGCTTTAGCCAAGGGGGAAGGTTCACAACTGTTCCAGAACGCAAATCTTAGATGCGAGGCCCAGCCCGGCCTCCTCCGGCCCCGGACGGCCACAGACGGTCCCGCCCTTGTCCCGGGCTTCTCCCGGCGCCGACCCGCGCGCGATCCCGCGTCGCGGGGGGCGGGCTCCGTTAAGTAGCGCCTCCGGGCGCGCAAAGGGCGTGGTTTGTAGTTCCGGGTCGCTGAGGGGCCTGGGAAATGAAGTCCCCGTGGAGGACTCCCCCCACACGGCGGTCGCGGTGTCAGGCGACGGCGGGGGGGAGACGTGAGGCCAGATGGAGGAAAACGAGTGGACCCAGGAGACACACGAGGCCACACAGGTGAGCAGCAGGAAACCACTAGTGAATGCAGAAACAGCCCCCGCTCTGCCGGGGGCGGGCTCCGTTAAGTAGCGCCTTCGGGCGCGCAAAGGGCGTGGGTTGTAGTTCCGGGTCGCTGAGGGGCCTGGAAAATGAAGTCCCCGTGGAGGACTCCCCCCACACGGCGGTCGCGGTGTCAGGCGACGGCGGGGGGGAGACGTGAGGCCAGATGGAGGAAAACGAGTGGACCCAGGAGACACACGAGGCCACACAGGTGAGCAGCAGGAAACCACTAGTGAATGCAGAAACAGCCCCCGCTCTGCCGGGGGCGGGCTCCGTTAAGTAGCGCCTCCGGGCGCGCAAAGGGCGTGGTTTGTAGTTCCGGGTCACTGAGGGGCCTGGGAAATGAAGTCCCCGTGGAGGACTCCCCCCACACGGCGGTCGCGGTGTCAGGCGACGGCGGGGGGGAGACGTGAGGCCAGATGGAGGAAAACGAGTGGACCCAGGAGACACACGAGGCCACACAGGTGAGCAGCAGGAAACCACTAGTGAATGCAGAAACAGCCCCCGCTCTGCCGGGGGCGGGCTCCGTTAAGTAGCGCCTTCGGGCGCGCAAAGGGCGTGGGTTGTAGTTCCGGGTCGCTGAGGGGCCTGGAAAATGAAGTCCCCGTGGAGGACTCCCCCCACACGGCGGTCGCGGTGTCAGGCGACGGCGGGGGGGAGACGTGAGGCCAGATGGAGGAAAACGAGTGGACCCAGGAGACACACGAGGCCACACAGGTGAGCAGCAGGAAACCACTAGTGAATGCAGAAACAGCCCCCGCTCTGCCGGGGGCGGGCTCCGTTAAGTAGCGCCTCCGGGCGCGCAAAGGGCGTGGTTTGTAGTTCCGGGTCACTGAGGGGCCTGGGAAATGAAGTCCCCGTGGAGGACTCCCCCCACACGGCGGTCGCGGTGTCAGGCGACGGCGGGGGGGAGACGTGAGGCCAGATGGAGGAAAACGAGTGGACCCAGGAGACACACGAGGCCACACAGGTGAGCAGCAGGAAACCACTAGTGAATGCAGAAACAGCCCCCGCTCTGCCGGGGGCGGGCTCCGTTAAGTAGCGCCTCCGGGCGCGCAAAGGGCGTGGTTTGTAGTTCCGGGTCGCTGAGGGGCCTGGGAAATGAAGTCCCCGTGGAGGACTCCCCCCACACGGCGGTCGCGGTGTCAGGCGACGGCGGGGGGGAGATGTGAGGCCAGATGGAGGAAAACGAGTGGACCCAGGAGACACACGAGGCCACACAGGTGAGCAGCAGGAAACCACTAGTGAATGCAGAAACAGCCCCCGCTCTGCCGGGGGCGGGCTCCGTTAAGTAGCGCCTCCGGGCGCGCAAAGGGCGTGGTTTGTAGTTCTGGGTCGCTGAGGGGCCTGGGAAATGAAGTCCCCGTGGAGGACTCCCCCCATACGGCGGTCGCGGTGTCAGGCGACGGCGGGGGGGAGACGTGAGGCCAGATGGAGGAAAACAAATGGACCCAGGAGACACACGAGGCCACACAGGTGAGCAGCAGGAAACCACTAGTGAATGCAGAAACAGCCCCCGCTCTGCCGGGGGCGGGCTCCGTTAAGTAGCGCCTCCGGGCGCGCAAAGGGCGTGGTTTGTAGTTCCGGGTCGCTGAGGGGCCTGGGAAATGAAGTCCCCGTGGAGGACTCCCCCCACGCGGCGGTCGCGGTGTCAGGCGACGGCGGGGGGGAGACGGGAGGCCAGATGGAGGAAAACGAGTGGACCCAGGAGACACACGAGGCCACACAGGTGAGCAGCAGGAAACCACTAGTGAATGCAGAAACAGCCCTATGTTAAAAATGACGCAAAAGTGGCAGAAGGAGCTTGTAAATCTGCCTCTAATAGCGTTGGCCCCCTACCAGATCCAGTCTCAAACTCCACACTTTCCTAGCCACCCGCAGGTCATCTTCAGAATATCCGTGTGTGTGATTCTGCCTCGAATCTATAGCTTGTACTCGGAGATGCTACTAGATTTGACAGACTGTCTGACATCTTTTTCATCACTAACACCGCCACTTGCCGGTGCAATGAAAAAAATCAGCTTTACAAATGTCTACTTGACTCTCTCCGACAAGAATTGGGCTACTCAGAGACTCAGCCCTATCCTGTAAATTTCATCAACGTACTGCCCGAAACTCTGAACTCCATAAAAATTATTGTGGGAAATCCCCCATTGAGGGCACTATCCTCCAAACCAAAGCATTTGTACTCTCAAGACCTCAGCAACAAAAAAACTCGATTTGCAAACAAGAAAAAAACATATCGGAAGGCCAGCAAGCAAAACGCACAGCTCCATTCTTGGTTAACCACAATTTCCGGAAACATACTGGTCAAGAGATTCTGATTTTATGATCAGGAATGATCAATCAGCTCTCCTGTAATGCTCAAATTCTGAGGTGATCCTCCAATCACAGACTGCACAGCCACTGCATAATGTGCCACACCGGAAACACACGACAGAGTTCACTGAGAATGAACTCTGCTCTTTCATATTTTTAAACACATCCATTTTCCTAGTGTGATTAGCAGATTGATGAGACTGCCCTGCTTTTATGACACCAACTGCTTCCAGAGGTCTGTCCTCCAATTCCCTTGCAGAAATGTGTGAAAGATCAAAGCTTTTTGCCACGTTGATGGTGACACCCTATCCACGGGTAATAGTTTCTGTCGAATCTGTTTGTCCTTACATTGACAAACAAATTGATCTCTGCCCGTGAAACTCTCAAACGAACATTCAGACATCAACCCGTGTAGCACAGGAATACAGCATCAACATCCTCCTCAGCACTTTCCGTGCGTTTGAAGAATGTGTCCCTTAATATCATCAAACTAGGCTGTTTGTCAAATCTTAATTTGAGTTTCCTCACAGCTTCCGAGTATTCATCTTGATCTTCATGATCATCCTGCAGCAGTAGCGGCCCGTGGAGGGAGTGCTGCGGTGTGGTGGGGCGGGGGAGGAGCAGGGTGTGGGGTAGTAAACTACGGAATAGGGCTCAGCGGAGGTAAGTAAACAAATAAATAAATAAAACGAATTTTGTTGCGCGCGCTGCATCGCATTTGGCGATGCAGCACGCACATTGAAATTTGTGTTATTTATTTATTTGTTTACTTACCTCCGTTGGGCCCTATTCCGTAGTTTACTACCCCCCCACCCTGCTCCTCCCCCACCCCGCCCCACCTCACCGCCCCGCAGCACTCCCTCCACGGGCCGCTACTGTACCTGCAGTAACTTCGGTAAATGCTTCAACACAGACCTACCCTCAAAGCCAAGAGGGTGCAGAAGCAAACATATTTTCCTCTCAGCCCTGAATCTCGATGCTCCAATTTTCCTCAAATAGGTCTCAAAGGCATCAAACCTCACTGCCTACCTGACCGGTGGTGCGACTGCCTGCAAAATGCAGAGCAAGAATAAGTCTGAAGAAAGGACACAGGTGGCTATAAAGCAATAATAGTAAACTCTTTTCACCAGACATAATGCTACCCTTAGTAACTCATGTGTAGGCAACTGTTAAATTAGCACATATTCACAAAATGTAAAAATAATTGTGGACACATAAAATACAACAAAGCATAAAAATGTCAGCTGAGTGCTGTGCGCATCACTGAGAAGACACGTGCCAAAGTTTCTTCCCAATGAATGGTGCACATACCACCGGGTTAATACCAGCTTACAAGAAGTGTGCGCATTACAGTTAGTGAACGCACATAGATGCTCATGAAGTACACAGCGGCATGCTTGTAAGCAGCTGCTCCGTGTTACAGTTCATTGTTTACCCTTTCTTTTTTTTTTGAAACAATGATTTGCACAGCATCGATAATGAACACACAAAAATCCAAGCAAGCACTATAGTTTCAGAAAAGGTGTGCGCATCACCGTTAGTGAACAAACGCAGCTCCCAGCAATATAGACTTGCGATATCGAATGCACCAGATTCCAAATGAGACAGAACTTACAGTTTCAGGAAAGGTGTGCGCATCACAGATATGAAATGCATGCAGCTCCAAACAATTGATTCTTCCACTGCTGCTCACAACATGCCACTGCCACCATGCACCAGTACCAAATACTGAGGTCGAACTAAAGAAATTATGCATAGACCATGACACAAACAATTTGTACCAAGTGTACATCCAAGATGACCACCTGACGTTGTGACAGCACAACATTTATTTGAGCTGATAAACTGCTTAAAGATAGTGTGGTCCCAGAAATGGCCACTTGCCTGCTGACGATACAGTCAGTAGCTTAATCTAAAATACTCCCAAGACGGCGGTCAACACGATCTAGATTGAGGACGCAGATGTTATAGTGGAGGCGTGAAAAGATTTGCAGGACCAGCCAGGAATGCGCAGAAAAATGGCGGCCATGCCAGCACAGGAGTGAAATAAAGCGGCAGCGGGCTAGGCTTTGAGGATAGTCTAATCACTAATCACATGAGATGCAAATTCACCCGTGGACACAGAGGATGATTATCGACCATGTTCCATGCACCAGCCTGAAGTAATATTAGCGTCATTGCTCTGCTGAATATATCAACCAGCACTTCTAGGCAACCAGTGACAAGACGCCTACACGGTCCCACTGTGTAGCTCAGCTCATCGCCAACATTTTGTAGTGATGACGCCGAATTCACCAGGAGGAAACAGGTAAGTTTAAAAGTACAATAGAGCTACACGATAGCAGAGGATGGACACGCAGGAGCTCCTCCTCTGCCAACTTTAGTTCAACTGCCACAAATTTTCAATAAACATTCCGAATCCACCCGCATCATGACATTCCTGACTAGAATCCACACTTCATAGGATTCCAAAAGCATGCTAAGAATTACAGTGTCTAAATAAGATAGCCATTCAATTTGAATTTATTTGTGGGTTCCAATGACATGATTGAAAACATAGCAGGTTGGATGGTCTCAGGGTACTTATCACACTACCATCCCTATGTTTGCGTCAATATGTTTCAGCTGTCAACTAATGCCCAAGAGAGTCAACAGCCTTCTTCAGGACTGAGACATCCCTACTTAGTAATTACTACAGTGTCAGTTGTTAAAAGTTGTTAATTTTCAAGTCATTTTTATGTATATTCTTTATTAAATCTGGAAGCAAAACAGGCACTGTGCACCTGAACTTTGAATTCCCCTTTATGTGTATCATTGTGCTCAGAAGCAAAGAGAATTCTCATAGTTGAGTATCTAAAAAGGATGCTCCATAGAGCTTATCAGTAACTGCAGAAAAGAATAGTTGTTACTTGCAAAATGCTTTACCACTATGCTCCAGAAAACATAATGTAACACTAGTCAATAAATGTAAAGGTAAATAAGAGCTGTTCTCTCCATAAAATAAATTACTTCATCAAGGGGTCTGATGCTACCTGGACACAGTGTTTCACCCACCTTCAGTGAATTGACATTGGATCTTTAAGCCTAAAATAGGCCTGTTCCTAGAGTCCACATCGAAGGACGGTAACAGAATGACGTCATCGCGCAGAGACGTGTGTAGCACCTTTTAACCCCATTGATCCGATCCAGGGAAGTAACTAGACCGCTCACTGCGGTGGTAGACTGTGAATGGATACTATATTGTATTGACCTATCTGGTAATTCAAGAATGATGATGAACATGCACATTATTTTGTGAACAAGGTCTAGTTTGTGAATTCTAGTTAGACAGGAAAAAGGATGCATAAATATACACTGGTGATCGTCTAATAACCAGCAAGAAACAAAATGGTGTTTGATTTGAAATTTCAAGCACTTTTTGTGTTCAAAATAGTTTTAATTGATTTTGTAGATAGAAAAAATGACAGAACACAAGTATCTTTATTGACATAGCACCTTAGAAGAGGTTAAAATAGCTGGCTGTATCCTGTAAATAACAGTGGCCGTAGGCTGTCCAAATAATAGGATACTGGAGGGAACAAGGAAAATTCAATATCTCTCTTAAGCAATTTTCCCTCAAGGAAGTCTGATGTACTTTGGTTAAGAAGCTGAAGAGAATATAACAATAAGCTGAGCAGTGAGTGGGAAAGTAAACTACCTTTCAACTACAAATAGCTGAATATCTTTGTTCACAGTTGAGAGGTTCTGGGACAAGCCTGTATCTACAGATGGGTAACTGTGACTATCAAGATCTTTTTCACCAAGGGGTTCTGGATGACATCAAATGGACCATGAGTGTGAAGCTCTAGCTGTGTATGATACCAGTCAGATTCTGAAGGTATAAAAGTCACAGTTACCCATCTTTCACTTATGTTATATGTTGTCTCTCCATTTAATTTCACTGTACTTTCAGCTTCACAAGGCTAGAGGAGAAATGGGTGCTCCAGTATAGTTATACAGAATACAGGCATGACAGTGCAAGATGTAATAGAGGTACACTCAATACAATTATTTGAAGAATAACAAACAAATCAGGAACACCTCGCCTGTTAATCATTCATTGTGCAAACCTTTTAGACAGTGGCTTAAAGTCCAAATCAGTTTGTACTCCCAAATTGGTAAATCAGGATACAATTGATGTTAAGTATTTTCAAAGATATTGGTGAAATCAGTTGTAATCATGCAAAGATTTGACTCTTGCAGAGAAGAATGTTAATAGACTTACTATTAGTAAATCAGAGAAGGTGGTCATTTTAAACTTTAAGAATTATGAGAAGGAAGAATTCTCACAATTAAATGGCTCTGAATGTTATGAGATGATACACAGAACTGTCTCCAGGAAGTAAAAATGAAATTGTAACCTCTGTTGGAAAAATCCTTGGGAAGAATTAACTCATGGGGAGTACACATATTTTAAAATGGATGATTCCAAAACATATACAATTTACTTTCTCTACAAAGTACATAACATTCCTCACCACCACTAAGTAAGCCAATAATATGAGGAATAGCATCCCTTAAAGAATACATCTCTGAATACTTACCTAGTTTTTCTGATTTCATTAATTCAACCATTTCCCTCATACTAGAGGCACCAATTAGTTTCTAACCAGAATCTGTGCCATTCCTTGGGAGGATAATTTTCTGATGGTTGCAATGAATGCTACATCCTTATATCCTTGTACTGACAATAAAGATGAATTGAAAGCTATGACAGTATCAGCTACATAATGTAAGGTTATGGGATATAGCTGTCTTTGTAGTTAACCATGACTATTTCCTATTTCAACATGTTCTATACAGTCAAACAAGAGGTACAACTGGGAGCTCCAGATTTGCTATCATATGCTAATCTAGTCATGGAGATGTGTGGGATGGAGAGATAAAGGAGATGGACAATATAGTACAAGAGAAATATCCAGTAGTTACTTGGTGTCATTTTATCGATACTATTTTTTACTTTGAACGATAATCAGGTGAAATTAAAGAAATTTTAAAAACTGTCAAATCGAAATTAATAGAATATTGTGTAGTGTGTGGAAAACAATATTAGGAGTATTAGTGTGTATAGGTTGTGGGTTACATATTTTAAGTGGTACATTGCAGAGTAAACTGCAGAAAAACGAAACTACCAGTTTTATACAGATATGAACAGTGTTCTATCCAATACTGATCCATTTAGATAAATACCATAGGCGTAAAGGTATATCAAGCATTAGATTCTCAGTAGGGGTGGGTGGAACTCGTGGAGTTTCACTCTGAGGAATTTCTCTGAGTTACCTAAAATCTCCACGAGATTCCACAGAGTTCTGTAGGAGGGTAGAATGCACTGCTCATGTTGATTTTTAGTGCTTGGAGTTTGTTCCACGCTGTAAAATCAGCAGGAATGGCACAACGCTGCACATCTGAGGGTGCTGCTTCATCGTGCCGCTCAAGTAGGTTTTCTATTTGAGCAGTAGCTTTCTCAATGCGAACAGTAGTGAACGACCTGACACAACCACCCGCGTTGAGAAATCTTGCGTTCTAGCACTCGAAAATCGTGCTAAGGGCAGCAAATTCTCATTCGCGTTCGCCAACTTAACGTTAATGAAGTAGAGCGCAGAGTTTGCAAAACTCTGCGAACTCTGCTGGCGGAGGGTAATTTTTCACCTAACCCTAACTCTCAGGTATTGTACATATGTGACTGTATAAGAGAGATGGAAATGGAGAATGTAAATTTAAGATATGTAAAAAAATGTGGATCAATAAACCGGAAGCAGTAAACCTGTGGGTCCATACAGGATCAATATTTCAAATATTCCTTTAGGACAAGTTAAATAAATGTAAATGAAATCAAGAACATGTTTATGATGAATTAAAAAAAAAGTATATTAGATGGAACGTTTTTATGAAAAGGTTAAACCTATTAAGGCCACTTGCCACCTTTTCGTATTACAAATATCTAAAAAAAACTGCAGATTGGATTTACACCAAACAATAAAAATCAGGCTTTCTAAGTAAAGTCTTACTTTCATGCCATGTTTGTAGTAAATCCATTCAGCATTTTTGTTGTAGCTACAAACAAAATTTCCTATTGGTTCTAAAAAGGAAAATCACATCATTAGTTACACTCTCAACCTTTATTTTCTGCTCTATGGAAATGCATGAAAAGTTGTTTGTCACACATTAGCTCCATACACTAGGGGCTTGATTAAGAGTTCGGCGGTGCGGCGCCGGTCCGCCCAGCCGTCACACCGCCAAACCAGTGGCAAAAACAGCCACCGCCATCGGAACGCCAATAACAGTTCCTGTATGGCATGGACTGAAAAGTCCATGCTGTGCAGGAACTGGTGTGCATGCACACATGGGGGCACATGCTGTGCCTACCTGTGTGCATCCACAGGGCCCAGAGGCACCCAAGGGCCCTGTAGGGCCCCCTTTGTTTCCTCTCCATCAGAGACTGTGGAGGTCCTGCCAAGCATATGGATGCCTCCTGACTGCTGCAATATCGCCGGGAAAATGTTTAAATCACTTTTAAATGGAAAGTGTGGCTCATTCATAACTACACAGTCAGTGGTGGCTGCCACTTGGATCTATAAACATATATGATACATAATGAGTGGAACCCATGTAACATGGTGCAATATTGTCTTTGAGGTGTGCTGGTTACATCATAAACCACAAAGCTGAGCGATTTTAAAATGTCTCCAGAAGCCAGAGAAAGAAATATAGAAATATATGGCACATTACCAGTTACACATTTTTTATATCACATTTTATTTAGCTGAAAATGCCACATAATTTTCAGCATTCTTTTGATAGCCTTGCTGCTCTATAAAGTCCTCCATGTTGCGTAATCCCAGTAAACCTGACAATGGGAAAGCTCTGCAGAGTAGTTTGGAGGCTGTCATTATGATGATAAAATATATATTTCCCTGGGAACCGTGAACTATTTCCATATATGTGCTTACTTGTGAAATATTGGTTTTTATACTACTGTGTTTTGTTCAATATGAAGAACACTCAATGCAGCGTGTGTGGGGGGTGCACACGTGCATATAGAGAAAGATGAAGCGAGAGAGAGACAGAAATGGGAAAGGGATGTAATAAAGAAGAGCTAATGAGAGGAGTATGTTGGGCTACAGAGGAGTGAGGATGAAGGAGGCAGAGCAATGAAAAATTGGACAAAGATGGAGGTGTAAAGGAGGAATTGAGTGAGAGATGGGTGGGAAAGAAAAGATGGAGAAATAGAGAAAGAGAAATCAAAGACCCCAAACAATCAAGTAAATAAAGCACACTCAACACAATGCACTAGCTTGCCTTAGTGAGACCTGTCTCAGGGAGATGTACACTCTGATCTATGTACACATGCATAAGGTGACCATGCTATCTTAATGTGATGTACACCGTCCCTCATTAAGACGAGCACTCACTGCCTCCTCAGTGATAATCAGACTGTTGGCCTGCGATATGGAAACACTCGCTCAGTAACATGCTTGTTCTGGTCTCATTTAGATGCACACACGCCTCACAGTGAGATACACCGTCTTTTATCAAGGAAATGCACAGCCTCCACTCAGTGAGATGAACATGCTCCAGGGAGATGCAAGGCGTTGCTCAGTTCGATTAACAAGTTCACGTAGTGATATACAGGAATTCCCTCTAGTGTGATGCACAGATCACCTATGGTGAACGTTCACTCTCCCATCAGTGTAGCACTCAGGCACTTGTTGTGCACTTCAGTGAGATGTTCATTTTCCTCTCCGAGGCATAAGCAGCATCCCTTCAGTGAAATGCACAATTTCTATTCAACTAAAGGTAGGTCATCTCACTGAGCTACTCAGAAAACAGTCACACAGATGAACAACATTCCTCTCGGCGAGATGATTATCTTCTCCTCAAAGCATTGCATAGAATCTCCTCAGTGAGGTGAAAAAGCTGTCCTTAGTGAGATGTGCAAGCTCCCTCCCTGAGGTACCCATGCACTCCTCAGTGAGGTGAATAAGCTGTCCTTAGTGAGATGTGCATGCTCCCCTCCCTGAGGGACACATGCACCCCTCGGGGAGGCAAATAAGCTGCCCTTAGTGAGATGTGCATGCTTCCCTCCCTGAGGGACACATGCACCCCTCGGGGAGGCAAATAAGCTGTCCTTAGTGAGATATGCATGCTTCCCTCCCTGAGGTACACATGCACTCCTCAGTGAGGTGAATACGCTGCCCTTAGTGAGATGTGCATGCTACCCTCCCTGAGGTACACATGGACTTCTCAGAGGTGTGAATAAGCTGCCCTTAGTGAGATGTGCATGCTACCCTCCCTGAGGGACACATGCACCCCTCGGGGAGGCAAATACGCTGCCCTTAGTGAAATGTGCATGCTCGCCTCCCTGAGGTACACATGCACCCCTCAGTGAGGTGAATAAGCTAACCTTAGTGAGATGTGCATGCTACCCTCCCTGAGGTACACATGGTCTACTCAGCGAGGTGAATAAGCTGCCCTTAGTGAGATGTGCATGCTCTCCTCCCTGAGGTACACACGCACTCCTCAGTGGGGCGAATAAGCTGCCCTTAGTGAGATGTGCATGCTACCCTCCCTGAGGGACACATGCACCCCTCGGGGAGGCAAATACGCTGCCCTTAGTGAAATGTGCATGCTCGCCTCCCTGAGGTACACATGCACCCCTCAGTGAGGCGAATAAGCTAACCTTAGTGAGATGTGCATGCTACCCTCCCTGAGGTACACATGGACTACTCAGCGAGGTGAATAAGCTGCCCTTAGTGAGATGTGCATGCTCTCCTCCCTGAGGTACACACGCACTCCTCAGTGAGGTGCACAGGCTGCCTTCATAAAGATGCCCAACTTCTTCATTGTTCTTCATTGTGATGCCCAAGCACCACTCAGTGAGGCCCAGTATCTCCCCTCTTTGAGACAAATAAGCTTCTTGTCTGCGAGAAACACCTTCATTCCTCCTTCAGAGAGATTCAGTTTACCATTAGTGAGATGTGCATGCTCCAAGTCAGCTGCACTGGCTCAAACTCCAATAACCAAAATGCAGCTGCTTTCCACCGTGAGATGCACAGAGCCCCTCAGTGAGATCTCCATTACGTAATCTATCTAATATGCATCAGTAATCAGTTTAATATGCATCACTTATATAGTTGACAGTGCTTAATTTGAGCCTGTGGTTTCCGGAACTTCATTATCAGCACAGGCGCTTTTCATGAGCACCTGTTAAGGACACATTCATTTACGAGGAGAGTAAGGGATTTTCCCAGAATCACAGGATGTTGACCCGACCCTCAAACCTGGTTCCCTACCTCTGAAGGTGGCAGCTCTGGTCGTTACGCCACTTTCTCGCCCCACTTTCATGGTTACTAGTTGGTTCAGTTTTAGGGGGCGCTTACAGGCGAAATAGGCTGGTTCAAACTGCCTCCTGACGAGAACCCTTGCACTTATGTTTTTTTTTTACAAATTAACCACAGGTACTTGAGCAATGTATTGCTTTTTTCATTTTTTATAAGGTACTGAACTAATTCGTCGGCTGGGTCAAATGGTGGGGAGGGGGATAGACTCATCTTCATCTCTTAAAAAGCGGCCCATTCCAACTATTTTCGACCACTGCCCTCCCTTGCCTGTTCCTTGAGCTCCGCATCACCTTTGACCTCCACTCATTTGTGATTATTTCTTCACATTTTTATTATATAATTTGTGGTAGCTAAAAAGAATGTGAGAAAAGGAAAGCTTCAACATGCAAGACAACTCTTCCCAGAATAATGTGTAAAGAATGAAAACATAATATAGAAATACAGCCTCCAAGAAGGAGCCATGGAAATACACGTTTTTCTGTTTCCCCATAATCACAGTTCTTCCTATCACTTTAAAACACAGATGGCATGACAGAAGAAGCGGACAACCTTTAAAATCCTTCAGACAACTGACAGCAAAGCACAATTTAATTTATATTGTACACACTGAGTAACAAACGATTATCTGTAAACAATGATATATATTATTGTTGCAAATGTTTGACTAAAAATAGCCGAGGGTCATTTTCGCTCCTGAATAAAGAGTCAATTTTAGTACTTTTGGAAAATAAAAAGCCTAAACCCCAAAACACACTATTTTGAAGACACCAGTAGCTCTGTTTTGTGTCACTTTTGTTACTAAACGTAGAGACAGTACTTTATTTGACTTCCTCAAACAGCAGCCTGCCTCCGCATTTACCAACCCGTTTATAATTAGATAATAACCGCAGGCTTCCACTGCTAAAATTAGTCTCACAAAAGACACACACTCCAGCATTCTTTCCTGGGTCCCCCGTCAAAGAGTATTTAAGGCCTAACAATGCTATTTATAGATAAATGCAGATGTCCTTAATTCCTTAATGAAGACCCTTAAATATAATGCCGGATGTTTGTTGTTACAATGACACCATTTTGACAGGTCCTCCTGTGTTGAATCCATGAAGCCTCACTCACATCTGTGGCTGGGCAGTTCACTAATGGGTGATGCTTCCTGTTTTTCTTGGTCACAAAGCTTTGCTCTGAATTATAAAATGAGGCCAGTTGTGGCTGGTGAGCTTTGAAAGTGGTGGGCCTAAGACTTCCCCTGAATTTCAGCAAGTTAGAGCAGCAAGGCTTCTTCGAAGAGGGCAGGGAGAGGGTTTCACCACTGAGAAAATTTCGAAAACATGGGAGAAAATAGTGCATTTAGAGCAACATTTTCACATAAATTTGTTCGAAAGCCATTGGTGAGCCAAGCAAATGAAGTCTGATTCTTTAAAAGAGTTGACCTTACTATATTCAAAGTGTGCAGTGGGTGCCACCCATGTCTTAGTGATTTCCTCCATTGTGCCATGGCCAGCATTTTGTCATTGATGACTCCGATATGTCAATGGTGCCCAGTTATGCCATGAACCATTGCTGACCCATATGTCAAAAATGACCTCTGGTATGTTTGCATTTTGTCATTTCTGGCTGCCCCTCTCCCACCATATGCCAAGTTTGTCTTCCTTTATGTCAAGAATTGCAGCCAATATTGCAGCAACATCAGTTTTTCCTGGATGTCACATATGCCATGTTATGATTCCATTGTACCGCATCTGGTGGCGCACTGTACATGACAACATGCAACCTGGAAATCACCACAGAACTCATGCAAGGGCTTGATATGATTACTGGCTGCATGCCTTTTCAAACCCTAAGAAATACCTAAATTTTATTCTTAATGACTAAAGACCCCATAATGCACTACCACATATTTAGAAAGGCCGGGCAGCCATTGTGCAATGCTTTCATTGAGTCTAGTCTTGCTTTTCCGAGACACTAAGTGCCTCATTTACAATGATTGGGCAGAGGGCAACGCCGCAAGTGCTTTTGGTTTGCTGCCCTACGCCAAATTGAAAGGTCAGGAATGCACCGTATTTATGAGATATGGTGCATTCCTGTCCTTTCAGCCAGCGCCACTGCACAATATGGTGCCTAGCACCAATGCAGGTACCCTTGCGCTATGGTGCAATGATGTCTACATTGTTGGCAGGATTGTTTTTGAGTAGGAAGGATCGCCTTCCTGCACAAAAACAATCCATGGCGGTGTTTTCCTCTTTCTATGTGTGCTGAAGAATGAAAACCAATGGGTGTTGTGTGGGAACATCCACTGCAACACGCATGGAACACCTTCCTGACACAGTGTAAGGCAAAGCAGCAACTTGCACTGCATGGCCTAACACCATATCCACGAGGCCATTAAAAGCCACGCAAAGTGGCTTTGCGTTGCCTCGTGGATTTGGGTCTGCCCTCTGCACCACCAGTAAATACAAGAGAAAAGAGTGTGTCCAGAAGGACTAGTTTACACACTTTAAATAGAATCCCCAAGACCATTTTACGATTTTAACAAATCAAAATAAAAGTATTTATGGTATGGTACTAGACCATCAATTCTAGGGTTCTTATTGCTTTATTTAGCTTATTTTAAATTATTTAGATTAGCGAAGCAAATAAATATTTTTTCATGTCTTAGAAAAGAAACCTTCCATTTACAGAACACCACATTTACAAAAGCACATTTATACACAATGTTATATTCCACTTAAAAACGAAAGAATTCAAAGACAAAAATGACAAGTGAAACAAACTCTAAGTTTGTTTCACTTGTTATTTTTGTCTTTTTTCGTTTTTTTTCGTTTTTGAGTGGAATATAACATTGTGTATAAATGTGTTGAAGGTTTCTTTTCTAAGACATGAAAAAATATTTATTTGCTTCGCTAATCTAAATAATTTAAAATAAGCTAAATAAAATAATAAGAACCCTAGAATTGATGGTCTAGGGGATTCTCTTTAAAGTGTGTAAACTAGTCCTTCTTTACACACTCTTTTCTCTTGTATTTACAGTGGTCCAGTCCATGAGATTTCGGACCCGTGCCTTCTTTGTTCTCTGCACTACAAGAGCATCATAAAAAGTGGTGCAAGGGGCTTTTAAAGAAGCTCCTAAATTCTCTCTTCCAGGACATGTGAGAGATGGGAATTGCTCACACCTGTGACCAGTCTTGTGCAGCCACATCATGTGACTCCATCCAAAGCTTGCTGCTGCCTGGAACCACTTATAAGCTGCCATTGCCTGAAACTCCCTGTTTATGAAGTAATTATTTGATCCTCCGTGTACTGGAACTCTTGCTGCCTGTTTTGCTAACCAATTCATGCCTTGCTTCAGACACAGCATGTGCTCTGTTCCAGTGCAGCTTGCTGTAGGTTTTCTGCTTGCATTCTGCTTACTCTGTTTTCTGAATTTTGTTTGCAGTCAACTGCATTCATTGGGCTGCTCCCTTTCTAATATGTTCTTAGAATGCTCCTTCTGTTCCTGCTAGCATTTACCTTTGCTAAATCTTTTTGTTTCTGTCTTAGCTCTTGTATCTGATCCCCGCTCTCCTTGTTTTTACTCCCTGTTGTGTGTGCCCTTTCACTATGTTTCCCTTTTACAGTCTCTAGTTCACTTGCAATTGTAATCTCTTGTTTGCTACAATTCCTGGCTAGTTCTGCCTTGTTTGTTCTCCAGGTATTCCCAGCCGGGGTCCATGCAGGTAACAGCGGTGGGGTGGTGGGGCCACATGGGGGCCGCACCACCCCACCGTGCCTATCCGTGTGTTTACATGCAGCAATTTTTTCTCTGCTGCTCAGCTTGTAAACCTCTTCGGCTCTTGGTATGTGGAAATTGTACCAGTATATATGCATACTCCTTTTGTACAGGGATTTGCTCCTGGTTTCCAGGCGGCACTTCCTGTCCTATCCTTTGTCTTTTGTTAAATGTAGTCATAAGTAGGGGTGGGCGGAACTCGCAGAGTTGAGCTATGTGGAATTCCGCAGAGTTACATTTAAAATCCATGAGATCCCACGGAGCTCCGCCCACCCCAATTATGTAATAAACATGAATTACTGTCCAAAGCAAGTGGGAAACCTGGCAAAATATGACAAAGCCTATAGTGGGGTACAACTCAAGCTGGAGGTTAAAAAAGTCAGATATTCACTTGTAAGGGATGGGTGAGCACAAATTCCAGAACGAAAAGAATACAAATTATGTGTTTCGCTTCAGAGAACAAGAGATCAGCAGGGCATTGGGTGTGAATCAGGCTAACGTTTATTTTAAAGGTTTTCATGGGCAGACAACCATTTGGAGGTTACTATATGACAGAATGTTGAGACCCAGCTAGGTAAATAACATAACCAACAAAAGTGGTAGGCTGTGCATCAAATCTGGTAGATGAGGGCAGTCTACTGAAATTCACGGGTTTAATTCCATCCGGTGGCCTGTAGCAAGTAACATTATTTCTGTATCAGTTGCCTTACCTAACTGTGCTACCGCTTGAAGGTAGGAGGACAATACCATCACCTTCACCCCTTTAACCTTGAATGCCCTAGCAATTCTCAGGCTATGGCTACATAAAGCTGCATCTTTCGGTACATGTATTGATGTTGATTTTTCTCCCTGGGCGCCTTCGTGTAGCTGATCTTTCTCTACCCTTACACATGCAAAAGCCTCCTCAGACACACACACACAAATGCACGCATGCATACACATGCGCGCGTACACACACACACACACACACACCACTTTTGTGTGTAGTTCCACTAGAGAGGAAAACAAATCCAGCGTGTTTTACTAGGAGACATGCAAAGCCAGTGGACTATATTTAAATGTTGGTTTTATAGAGCGGCAGCTAGTCAGCAGGGGAAGCTTCAAAGAGCAAGAGAGTGCATTATGAATACATAGATGGGATATATGATGAGACACAAGGCACATATTTTCCATTGAGAGCTATGGTTCTGATTTTGTGCACTGTCTTCATGCTGCTTTCAGCTGCTTTGAGGCATGTGGAGACAAAAGCTCCTCATTCAACGGGAAGATCATTCTGGCCATTCCTTCCCAGGCTACTCAGAATACATTCAAGAAGCCCCCTACAGGAGCCCATCAAGGATTTTCAGTGTGGCAGGCATAAACTCATTTTGCCTCTGGCCATGTATTGCATGCTCCAGCATCTGTTTTATTTCATGGCAGCGTTGAAACACACCAAACCGAGATTATCCTCCACTAACACAGCCCCTGTCTCCTTACCAGGAGGCGAGCAAAGACAGATTGCTCAGTGAAGCTCCCCTCATTCCCTGGCGGACACAACACAACCACTAACAATGTTGCCATTCTGAGATGGCAAAGAACAACCGTTTCAAACCAGCAGTGTTGATGCATGAGCCTCCTTCTTCTGGATGAGGGGCTTGTAGCTTTCTCTGCGGTACAGCTTCTGTTCATGAGACACATGTAACAGCTCTTAGAACTATGACTTCCAAAAGGCCAAGTGCAGAAGGACGACAGTCCCTCAAGGCACACAGGACAGGTCAATACCTGATGGCTCACTGAGCTATCAACAGGATGGCAGGGTTGGCGCACTCCGACACCCACGGCCACGCAGTCACAAATAAACTAGGGGTGGGCACCGGTAACCTGTGCCACACGGTGGTGGCAGAGTTTTTGCCAAACTCCATGCTCCAAGCAGAGTGCGGAGTGGGCACACTTGGCTAAGTCCACTGGGAAAGCGGAGTTTATCATCCAACCCCCAGTCTTAAGTGCCTTAACTGTGACAGTGTGGCATTTCTATTTTCTTACAAATCTCAAGTTTGTCTCCAGCTGGACTTATTGGGCTTGTTTTGTGCATGAAAGCACAATTCTTGTTTGTGCCCTTGGGTATGGAGACAGAATCACTTCTGCTGCTGCTTTTCTATGGGTGTTGCAGGGTATGTATACATAAGATTATCCAGAGATATTGACTTTCCCCTTTGTTGTGAGAGTTTCTGAGCCTTACCTGCGTACAACCCGAGTGGTAATCCAGTGTGTTGGTCCATTATGGGTTCCTATCCCTGTTTTTCAATTAGGGTTGCATTGCTTTCTCTGCCATATTCCTGTCCCTTAGCCAGTTTGCGTCTATTCTTTCCTGATGTTTAGCTTTGCCTGTGCCTCTGTATAAATACACCAACTCTCAACTTTATAACCTATTTCATGACTAAAAGGATGCTCTCCTGGAGCCCCATAACAATGCCAAGAATGACTTCCAGTAAGTCAGCACCAGCATTTCACTGTGGGTGCTCCATATACCACAAATTAACTCTCATATTCTAGTGCCCATAATTTGTCATCTGTGCCTGTTCTAGCAAGACTACCTCACATATGTCATCTCCAGCATTTTGCACGGGGGCCCGCATGTCAAATATTCCCTACATTATTCCCGGGCCTGTATTTTGCCATGGCTGCCTTGTATGTTGACAATTATGTATGTATACGCATATGCCTTTGGCCTTTGTATAGCACACACCTAGACTAAAAGGCTGTGGGTGTTCTACAGGGTCAAAGGTGAGCATACAGTTTACAAGTGATAAAAGAGTAGATGATTATTGGATTGTTACTGCATTGTGATGTAGTGTTCTTTGAAGACCTGTGTCTTCAACTCTTTCCTAAATAGGAACAGCACTGGGGCAGGTCTTATGGATGGGAGAATGTTGTTCTTGATCATGGGTGCATAGATAGGAAAGGCCTGCTGCCTTGTTTGCTTTCTTTGTTACACTTCTTATGAGCTGATATAGAGGTTGGTGGATGGGCTACTCCATACCATATGTGATTATTATCCTTTCCACCGTATTACAAATGCATAATATACTTTGACACTTGTAATGAGGTGGATGGCATATTCATCATGCTTGTGATGGAGAGCCCATCTGCTGCAAACTAAATCAGGCCTTAGTCTCTAGTCTGATGGTGACCTGGCTGCGATGTGCAGAGAGCCATCAGAAATTGTGAGCAAAATAAGCAGGGGTGATGGTTGTGATGGCTCCATAATTGATGCAGCTAGTTTTGAAGATTGTGTGGGACAACAATGGGAGCCAATGGAGTTCCATCAGGTTGGGGGTTATGTGATCATATTCTTTCCTGCCCTGAATGAGATGTGGTGTGGCGTGTATGACATCCTTAAGGGGTGCCAGTGTGGTGTCTAGGAGGCCATGGAGTGGTGCATTACCACCATTCAGAATCATGAGTATGAGGGCTTGAACAACAGTTCTGAAGTCACTTTCTAGAATCTACAGTTTCACTTTCTTTAGAAGAGAGAGCTGGTAGCAGGCTTGCTCAGTTTATTTGGGCAATGTGTTTCTTGATGCGGAGGATGGTGTCCAAGGTGAATGAAAGCCACTTGGCATTAGGTGAAAGTTGTAGTTTTTGAACTCATCAAAGTTTATGTAATTGAGCCAGATTTGCGCTCTTTTTTGCTTGCTGGTTTTGGAAAATAAGATAAATGCTGTCTTGGCTGAGTTGAGCTTCTGGAAGGAGCAGGACATCAAGGTCTGAGTGAAGTACAGACAATGTTCAGGTAGAATTTTGTATAGTTAACATACTGATGAAGGTAGAGAATTACTCCAACATGACAGCACCAGTTTTGCCATGGGTGTCCGATATGCCATGTATTGCCTTTAGTGTGCCATGGGCTGCATTTTTTAAAAAGGTGCCTCACATCACAATATTTACCTTCAGTATGCCGGAGACAGCATTTTGTTATGGGTGCCCCATATGCCAAGTATAACCTAAAAGCCTGCATTTTTTATGGATGCCCCATATGTTTAGAATTACCATCAGAATGCCAGGGACAGTGGCAGACTCACAAGCATATGACATACCTTCATTCTCACTTAGGCATGCTCACTTAGTTCTATTCATTTCTACTCTCACTCACTCATTGTTGCTCACTCTTTCCCACCCTCACTTGTGCTCACTCATAACCATTCTCACTTCTTCATTTGCACTTACTCCCACTCACACTCACTTGCACCCACACATTCTTGCCCACTCAATCTCATTCATTCTCATTCAGTTACACTCACTGTTATTTACTCTTGCTCACACTTCCTCACATCCATTCTCACTCTATTATCCATTTGCACTCAAGTTTACTCACCCATTCTCACTCAGTTTCAACCACACACACTTGCACTCACCCTTCTTTCATTCTCACTCATCCATTCACACTAACTCACACTTACTTGCACTCACTCTCACCCACTTGTTCTCACTCGCAGTTACACTCACTCACTGTAATTCACCATCACTCACAATCATTCATCATATCCCTTAGTCACTTGCACTCACTCTTATCCTCACCCACACTTTCTCACTCATGTTCAGGTATTCTCATTCACACTCGCTCATTCTTGCTCACTCACATTCACTCACACATATACAGACACACATTGTCATACATGTACGCACTTTCTTACTCTCACGCATACTCACTAGCATGCATGCACACAACATAGATTTGAAAGCATTTTTTACCTATCTCAGGTGACTCTGCTGGTCACAATCCAGTCCCTGATGCTCCATTGACCTTCAGTGCAGGTACTCAGCTGAAATAGGAAACCGAAAGCTCGAATCTGCACAGTGCATGTCCCAGCTTTCATTCTCTTGCAATTTAACATCACCTTTTCCTAACTCTGTGATAAGTTGGGAAAGGGTGGGATGGCAGGCCAATTGGTGTGTAGCTAAAGCATAGCATGGCTTAAGCTTAAAGCCCATAGACTACTGTTAGCAGTGATGCAGAGGTGTGGCAGACCCCTGTGTAAGTGTGGCAGTAGTGTCCTTAGGTCAGTACTGGGTAGTCACCCACTCTGGACAATCTGTTCTGTCTGATAGCTGGTGTGGGCAGCTTCCTTCAGCTGAGCCAACTATCAGACAGAAGTCTGCCTTAGTATGCCTCACCAGCACTTGCACGAAGTGTCCTGAGGAGCAGCATTTTTCTTACACTAATAGTGTATAATTGCCTAACATTCACTATTAGAATAATTAAAAGGGGACAAAAAACAAGGAGAGCGGAGCATGACACCGATACAGGTGAACCGCCACTGAATTAGGTAATGATAATTTTCCCTCTCACCCATACTGAAAAGTGCAATACAGTGCAAAGATTCAGACCCAATAAATAAAATATATGAGTGTCCACCTTGAATTGAACTGGAAAATCATGGCATCAGCATGTTAGACATGTTAAGCAACATTATGATCTCACAATTTAGAATAACACCATCACATTTAATAGTGTAATCAGTTATCGCATGTTCATAAAATAGCAAGATAGTTTTGGGTACTGCAAAGATAGAAAATAAAAACTCGCACACATAATTGCAAAGGTGAGCAAAAAATGATGGATTTAGTCCCAGATCTATGTACTGGGGGTGATAGTTTGACAATCTTCAGCATTCCACCAATCATCTTTTTGTGATGTTAAAGTCAACCGAAGTGGGAGGCGGTATGCTCAGACGTGAGTCTTATGCTCACTATGCCATTGAATTCAATCTATCCTGGCTGATATGGGCTGATACCCTGAAAACGGTCCCAGGATGCTTGTTTCCGATCTAGGGAGGACCTGATTTGGTAGTTCGGGCTGAACAGTTCCCATGGGGAGCAGGGTCAAGAATAAGTTGCATATGGCTGGGTTCAAACTGGAATAGCATGGGGAGCAAAAAAATGATGGGTTTGGCCCAGATCTCTGTATGAATGTTTGACAATGTTCAGCACTCCATTCATCGTCTTTTGGTGTTGGTATATTGTACTTGAATGACACTGATAGAGACTGCAATGGCTATGCTAATTGGAGTGGGACTTCGGAGCCTGACCGTACACAACTTTGAGTAATCCAGGAGTCCTCTCTATGCTACCCAGGAGAGAATAACATGATGCTTTGTCTTATGAATGAGGAATGCCTGAAGTGAATGAGATATTGACCTCATGTCGGCTTGAGACGGACCCCAAGAATCCCTGTTGTACCACTCACACGCACTGGCAAAGTTAATAGGTCTGGCTTTAACTTGCCAACTAACGTAAACATAGCAATTAAAAAAATAAGTTTATATGATTTGCATACATCAACGTAGCTTATCACATTGAAGTCTGCACTATTGGCTTTGACCATGCTGGGGAAAAAGTATTTAAAAAAACATCTTCTGTAGAATGCATTTAGGAGTTAAAAACAGTGTGATGACTGAGTATACTTTTCAGATATAAAATAATTTCTCATGCATTCCAATGGAAATAGTTCCTGAACGGTAGAATGGCAGAACAGCTAGCCAGTAGCATGAGGTGTGGCACTGATACTCTTCCAAAAGTCACTTCATGTACATTTGAAAGAATTACTAACAATACGTCATGCATACAGCTGTACTGTCAAGCCAGACCTAAGATGACAACTGCTCTCAGAACTGGTAGGGCGGACTAATCCCTGAAGAGCATGCGTGGATGATGAGTATAATCTTTGTTTGCCAGGGAGTGATTTCAAGCCAGTATGGAGAAAGGAAGAGGTGTTTCATTCATGCCGTCTCTTTCCCTCCATGTTAAGACAGAGGTTGTCTTTGGGAAAGTTGTACTGGTTTTAGCCCAATTGGCTAGACCATCCTTCATTACCCTATCAGGATAAAACAAGTACAGCAAGAATGATTCAATAGCTTTATCCCGGGGACAAGCTGATATTGTGCATAGTATCCTGGGATAAACTTACTATAGACAGTCTGTTGCTTTGCCACGTGTGGTGTTGTGTGGCGTGTCTGTTTATATGATGACCATGGGTAATATAGACTTTTGAATTGTACAGTTCAGTTGAGACCACCACAGCTTGTCTCTAGAGCTTATTTTCTTTGACGTTCTATTATAGTTTGAAAATAAGTTGCAATTGCTGATAAATTACATGTAATGCTATCACTTTATTTTAAAGGCAATTATTTCTTTTCACTATGCACTTCCTGTAGACGTATTGTAGATTTAAAGTTATGTGAACCCCTAGTATTGCTTTTGAGGTAATAGAAACAAAGGGCCAGATTTACTAAGCCCTTGCATCACTGTGGGGTCGCTCAAGGCAATGCAAGGCAATGCAAGGCCTAAAGTGAGATTTACTAAGCCACACAAAGCCACCTTGCATGGTTCTGCATGGCTTAGTAATTCCAGAGTAACACAAGGTAGCGCAACTTGCTTCCTTTCATTACTCTGTGTTGTTAAGGAGTACTGTTAGTGGAAAGCAGGTGTTCCCACACATCCACCCATGGACTTTGATCCAATTCCAGATGTATTAAGGGTAGTAAATATGGGATTGTGTCAACATGGTACGCCTTCCCAACTGAGACGTAACAAGCAGAAATATCTTCATTTTTTCCTTGTTATTTCTTCTTTCTATGTGTGATGCATTCCCTCCTTGGAGATCCCTTCATTCACCTATCACATGTCCTCTTTATGTGTTGGTGTGTGTGGGATAAATACGTCCCTCTTTTCTTACACCTTACAGACATGTCAATAGTCCACACAGTGCTCTGCAGGTGACACCAGCAACTCATCTCACAAGGTGGTAATGGGAGTCCCCTTGACCAACAAAGACAATGATGTAGCATGCCTGGATCACTGTGTCACTCCTATGGTATAGCAAGCAGAGCTGGAATTCTATTTGTAGGCTCAACAGGGCAGATTCAGCTGCTTCCCATTTCCGGGGTGCAGCCTGCTATTAAGTGGAGACTGGAAGAGTACTTCCGTCCTTCTCCATTGTGATCTGTTTTCCTGTATGCCATTCAAGTGTTCTTAAACTTACCAGTTTCACTGTTGTAATCCTCAGAAAACTCTATCACTCTTCCACCCTCAGACCACAAGTGGGAATATTGGACCTCCCAGATAACCCCCAATTCCCACTCCCAAGGTCAGCCTCCAGTAAGGTTTCTGATGCAGACAGAAAGGTTTCCATTCTCAGGTGCAGTAGAGAAATGGGCCAGGTAGAAGCAGGACCAGTCGCAGCCAGCAAAAGGGTCGAGGAGGGAAAACACTAACTAGCTCATCAACATCCATTTCTCGGCAAAGAATCCCCAATCTCTGCAGAACTATCGCTCATTGGGAGCATACCAGCAGAGAAATGTGAGCTTGTCTGGGAGTGTCATGGATTTTTAGCCATTTTAGGGCCCGGTTGGCCTGGCCAACTGATTTAGAACAATTTGCAGTAAATAAAATGACTGAAAAAAGGATTGTCATAGTAGAAAAAGATCAGGAGTAATACAAGGATTTGTATATATTTAGTCTATATTCATATTTATAATAGAGCACCTCACTGTCACTCTATTAAAAGGCTATTTTTTGGTCTTGTCTTGTAATTTGGTTCAAAATAATGGCGGCACCCTAAGAAAGCACCTTTATCTCACCTTATAGCAACATTGACTGTGTATATGGTTAAAAAACAATGCTATCTGTAATATTAGAATTTCACATTTGTTTGGGAAACAGAATTCCAAACCCAGAATCGAATTCAATTGGCCATGTGTTTAGTGGTTCTAGAACTACAAAGAAGCGGTCAAGGTTTACCCGACCTCTCAAGAGATACCCCAAGGAGAAGGATTGTTCCGAGGCAGGATGAAGCAGCAAAATATGAACACCTGAATTCACCCGTTCTGGAAAAAATGAGAAGCTGCTGTAATTCACAGAGAAATCTCTCCTCAGGAAATCTCTCACCTACTTACACACAAGGAAGCTGCTGATAGTCCTCTCAAAGGAAGTGGACAAAACTAATAAGTAGATCCTTAATACCTCTAGGTAAGTGCTGACATGGGTGCACTTGGAATTTGCATCCATTTCAACATTTGCTCAGTTAATTCTTCAAGGCAAATTCCACTTGCTTTGCATTTGCTCTGTGGTTGCACAGGCTATTACCAGTCGCATGTAGGTGGTGAGCAAAGGTCCATTGAGCCTTGACTTCTTTTATCACTCTGTTGGAAATGACCCTTTTTGCAGGGTCACCCTCAAACTTTTTGACTTCATCCTCAACTTTTTCTGAACTCATTTCTGTTTGCCTTAGGACTCTCTGCACTTTACCACTGCTAACCAGTTTGAAAGCGCTCGTGCTCTCTCCTTGAAATATAGTAACATTGGCTTATACCAAATTGGCTTATTTAATTTACTAATAAGTACCTAGTAAGGTGCACTACATGTGCCTAGGGTCTGTAAATTAAATGTTAGTAGTGGGCCTGCCACACTGATTGTTATGTTATGTTATTGGTGATTTATAACGCGAACGGCTACTCAGAAGAGTGTCCCAGCGCGACCCAGCATAAGAGAACAGTGGAAAAGAAGGAAAACAGGCTTAATGGAATAGGAAAGTTTTACGTTTTTTCCTGAACTGAGCGAGGTTTTAAAGGCTACGGAGCTCCGGGTGGAGGGCGTTCCATGACTTAGCTGCCAGATAAGACAATGAGCTGACACCCTTTCTTTTCAGACGAATTTTGGGTACTGAGGCCAGGCACGAGTTCGAGGAACGCAAGTGTCTGCCCGGGACATAGAACGAAAAACGTTTCCTCAGGTACATTGGGCCGTATTCGTATAGTGCCGCATGGGCCGTCACTAAAGCCTTGAACAAGACCCTAGCTTTTAACGGCAACCAGTGCAAATTACGGAGATGTTGCCTCACGCTAGTATGTTTGGGTAGGTCCAGCAGCAACCGCACAGCGGCATTCTGCACCACCCGCAATTTATCCATTAGGTAGCCAGGGAGACCTACATACAATGCATTGGCATAATCAAGACGGGAGGTGACCAAGGCCCTAATTACTGTTTCTTTGGTGGAAAGAAGCAACAGGGGCAGAAGTTTTCTGAGCATCTTCAGAATGCCGAAACAGGTACCTTTCAATTTGCTAATTTGATTACTAAAACTACGTTTTTCGTCAAACCAGATCCCCAGGTTCTTCACAGGAAGACCCGAAGGGGATGGTCGCGGGGCATCGGCGGGCCAACAGTCATGAAAAAACAGTGAAGGGAAATCCCCAAAAAACAGTATCTCTGTTTTATCTTCATTGCATTTCAGCTGGGCCGAAGTAAACCAGTTGAACACCGCAGACAGGCAGGTTCTAACGTGGTCCGTACTGGACTCGTGCTTTTTCCAGGTGAACAAAAGCTGGGTATCATCCACTTAAGTAGCCCTTTAACCATGTTTCAGGCATACAATTGCAGAGCCTGTATGTGCAGTTTACACTGTCATGTTGACTTGGCACAATAAACACTTTGCCAGGAATCCTCTCTGGAATCCAAATTTAAAACCCTAACTTATGGTTAAGTCAGATTTTAAGGTATAATTCTGACATGATGGTCGGCATAAATGTAAGACCTGGTTGTTTAATCACAGATTGAGCACTCTTGTTTGGTGAGGAGGCCAGAGCTGGAAAACCTGATAAGGTAGTCATACGCTTTACAAGTCACTTTAACATAACTTAGCATAACATAACATGACATGACATAACATAACATAACATAACAGGAGGACCGAAGAAGTCTACTTCAATTCTTTCACATGCTTGTATTGGCAACTCTGACATATTTAACAGATGTTGAGGAGTATTCAATGACAGGCAGCTGCATAGATGACCGGATTTTAATTATCTTTCAACTCTTTCATACGTATGTATGGCTTTGAGTTGCATAATAGCGCACTACTTCTTTGTGCGGCCTTCCCAGCAGGTTCTCAGCCACCGATGTGTAGATTTTTTAGTGAAGCTTTCAGTATTGTCAAATGCTTTACACAGAACTTGGGCTGTGTATGCCTCATATGCCAAACGTCAATTTTGCACTTTGATGGAGGCACACGTGGCATGCACAAGTAAGTTGCTTGACCACAGCAAATTGTCTGGGAGAGCACTGTCAATCTTTGGGTTACTTATCCCCTATCTGGTCACCAGTTGTAGCGTCCTCTGCAGCCCAGGTACTTGCCAAGGACTACGTCACACATGGAGGTTAATATACCACATCTTTATTCTTCTGCGTGTAACTAAGAACTCAACATTCTAAACCTGCATTCACTACGCTCTAATACTTAAGTCACAGTTCCAAGGAGTCAAATGACACTTTAGAAAACAGGAGTTGATGTGCAGCCGTGGCAATGACATGAGCACACAAAGGTTTAGCAAATGAGCCTGAGCCACTGGTCCTTTCATTAGCTGCAGAATTAAGTAAATACTACTGCAAGCTATTCCGTAATATATATCAGAGAAGCACCACCCTATGCCATATGCTTCAGACAGAAGCTTCCAGGGGTCCTCTAGTTCAATAAAGTCATTAGATATTTTCTATTGTCTGGAATGACAGTATTTGCATTGGTGCTGCTATGGGCAGGAGAATCATTGGGTAGTCAGAGGTAAGATTTGTAGTGCTCCTATTCCAATCCCTATATTCTGCATAATATATCCTTCTAATATTCCCAGTACAGATTCAAAGAAGCACTGTTTGTAAAGGGAAGTTGCCTATTGCTAAAACACATGAACTAGACATTTTCATATAACAGACGTTGCGGATGGTAGGGCCTTTGCAGTGCTACATGCCATTAGGACTAAAGATTGATTTGCAGGCACTTCAGGAAACACTCATGTCATCAAAGTCCTATTGTTATGATGATGTATTCTGAGGATGTATCCACTTCAAGTGAGGCCACTGATCTTAGAGAAAGGTATGGTGTCCTTCTATTCCATCAGTATACAATAGGCACCAAAAGGGCCTACTTCCCTCAAGCTCTGGTGATAAGGTTGTTGTCAAGTAAGGGCCCACACTCCACAAGCACTGGTGATGAGGTTGTTGTCAAGTAGGAGTCAGCATCCTAGATCAGACCCTCCTCTCTGTATCTCTTTACCCACTGTGCAGATGGGGTCCTTCTCTATTTTAAACTCCAGTACAGGCATGAGCACCTAGGAGAGTCCTTCAATGTGCTCTCAGTTCAGTCCAGGTGCCAGATCAATGCACCACACCAGGACGGTGCAGCAGCAGGAGTGGCCGGGAGAGAAGGGGTGAAGGAGCCAGCATGGTGCACAGGCTCAGGAGCTTGGTCGCCAACACTTCAATTATCAGCAAATCCCCATAGTCCGGAATGTGCCTTCAATTCTGAGACTCCAGGTGTCACAATGCTGACCATACACCAATATTCCAATTAGGCCTGTCTCTTTAATTAAGCATCACTTGAATCCTGCTGTTGAAGAAGCTCACAGGGGCTACATAGTCATGGCTCCATTGGTCCCCTAGGGGGTCCTCAATGCAAGCCTATCACAACTCCCTCGGTTCTGGGATGGCTTCAAATCTGTAGCTGACAATCACCTTTCACAAGTAATAATTTTCCTAATTCAGAACACACAATGGGCTGGCAACATGTTACTTTATCATGCAGGGTGTTCCTTTATTTCTCCTAATGAAGACCCGTCTTGATATTTATACAGCTCACACACATTATAACCATGTCGAAACGTCCACAGCTCTTGTAATTTGGCTTGCATCTGAATATCCAGTTAGACTTCGAAGTAAGGTGGACTGAGTCATCAACCTGGCTTAGGATATGTGACTATATATTACCATGCAACTTAACAAAGAGATGCAGTCAGTGAAGCTATGCTTAAGATCACTGTAATAACGTGGCCAGGCTCAAAACAACTCAAATTGTTGCCGATTTGTACTTTGTGTACACTTTCTCACTTGTCTCTATGCACTGCATAAGCACATTTGTGTATACCCATATGGCCGGGTACTACCTACACCCCCTCCTCCCTTACCCAGGCCCAGAAAGTGACAGGAGAGGAGTTTAGATGTGGGGAGCGTAAACCCCCCGGCCGTATTTATTAAACAAAGATTAATAAACATTTATCAAAATTTGCAATATTTACATAATTCTTTCGCAGAAAATATACATTACATTGATTACAATTGATAAGTACAGATGTCAGATGGCTAACCTTAACATAACTCTAATACAAAGGTTTCCTATCCAAATCTAACATATCTTTAATAATCATTACAGTATTTATTTTCTGTGTACCTAATTGGGCCTACGGCAAGGTCACTAACTGATGTCAGATCCTTATCAATTTAACCACGCCCTCCAGCTGGAGTGTGCATGCGCAGAGGGCCCGTTCACCGTGAGGGTACTTCCCCCCCGGTTACCCCCGTACGCTCTGTACATTATCTCCATAAAAGGGGCCCTTGCAGTTCTGCGCCATTTACTGGCACCATTGTGCACGTGCGGGGTGGCCAACCAGCCTAGAGAAAGCGTGACTCCCTCCTCCCCCGCACCCAACTGCCCTTGGAGTTCTAGGAGAGACCACGTGTCCCTCCCACTTGGGCGACCCCATTCAAGAATGGCGCCACCCTCCAAGGACCTTAAATTTACTGCTCACCAATCATGACCTTTCCGCCACAGGCCAGCATAGTTGACCGACTATCTAGCCCCCCCCCTGCGCTCACTAGAAGGTCATGCCCTGTTTCTGAGGCCACCCAACCAAGCTAATATGTTCTCTAAGAACACTTCATTGCCTACTTTGGACAAGTGAACACCGTCTTTTAAGAAGCACGGCTCCCCCCTAATGCACCCATGGGCGATGGTCTGTAGATGAGGAGCCCCGAAAAGCCTCTCTATTTTGTTATTTATTCTCCTCACGGAGTGATTCAATGCTCTTACATATTCCCCTCCCCTCCATTGGAATCGGGGTATCAACTGAGACCACCCGATAGTGCATCCCTGGCATGTCTTGGCTAACCAACCTACTTCTGAGATTATGGTTTCCACCAACCCCCTTCTTCCCAGGCTTGCCAGATCATTCCCCCCTAGGTGCAGAATAATAATATTGGGAGGAGCCCCCCTTTCTCAATAAGTCTAACATGATACCTCTAAAATGACTGAAGCAGAGGCCCCCTTTCCCATGAAAAGCTATCTCAAATCCGGCCTGCCGTGCCCTGGCTTTATAATTTCCTGTACTGAAACAATTAGACCGATGCCTTACATACGAATGGCCAACAATCCACACAATCTGTGATCCTTTATCTGGTGCTGATGGTCCTTGATTTGCCCAAGGCTGTTGTTGCGGTGTTTTCAGTTTCCCCCTCTGCGTGACAGGTTTGAGAAACTGTAATGAAAGCAGAGAAGGACACATGCGTCAGCATCTGGCAAAATATCCCACTCAAAGCATATGTAGTCGCACATAGCGCTTATAACATTTGGAGGCCCACCTCCCAATCCATTGGACGTTGTTGCTAGGTAGACCCCTAGCAGTTGCCTCAGCGGCTGCCCCTATCCTAAAAGAGTGAGTTCCAAACCAGCCTGGGCTCAAACCTGCTTTCTGGATTGCCATGTCCAGTACTCTCTTAAATTGAAAACGTGTGAGTGGGACCCCATCTGTTTGTACTAGTAAAGGCCACCCTTTGTCACGGGGTCTATACTGCAGGTAATTTTCCACATGTGAGAGGGGGCAGCATGGGTTACCATGTGCACGATGCAGTTCTACCCCATCCCCTCGTGCTTCCTGATCCATCTTGGACTTCCTAATCGATATCAATAGTGTATCTCCCTTCACCTTAATGTGGTCAAACTGCAGGCCTCCGTGTACATCCTGTTTGATTTGGGCCACCAATTCCCCAATCCTGAATGCACCATAAAAGGCCAATGAAAACGCGGCAGTGAACAACAACACTTCCCCTGAGGTGTTGCAGATCGTGGGGAGGGTCCCTAGTAAAGATGTTAGCAGCTCCACCCCGATTGGCTGTCTTGTATCTGGGGCAGATCCTTGGAGGTGTTGCCAACCTTTCAAGGCCTTCCTAACCATAAAGCTGTTGGTGGGATCCCCTTTGTCGCTGATTTGGGCAAAGAAAGAGATTGCCGCCACATGCCGCTTAGCTGCTGCCGCAGAACATCCTTCCCCTTTTAGAAAACCCAGGTACTGAAGGAGTGCCCTCGTGTCGTGCCACTTCCCAGCCCACTCTGTTCCCAAGAAAGAACAATATGCCCAAAACGCCCCTTCATATGCTTTCCTGGTCCTGGGTGCTAGGCTAGCTGCCATGGGGTCCGGTAGTTGTGGGCATCAATCTGCCAAAGAAGTTCTGGGAAGGGGGTGGCGTAGACCCTCGCAGCCGGGAGGTGCGCCCTGAAAACCTGCATCTTAAAGCGAGAAAGTGCGTCAGCAGCATGGTTTACAGCACCTGGCACATGTTTGGCTCTAAATTGCATATTTAGCTACATGCATATGAGAACAATCTTTTTCAATAGGCGGAGAATCACTGTGCAGCTTGCTGATTGATGCATTCCATGACAGTAATGTTGTCTGACCAGAACACCCCTGATTGATTACACAGTTGTTCTGGCCATACCGTCAATGCCACCCAGATGGGGAACAGTTCCAGGAAACCAATGTTACCTGTCAAGCCAGTTTCCACCCACCATTCAGGCCACCGCTGTGCCACCCACTCAGTACCGAGTACGGCACCAAATCCCTCACTACCCGCGGCGTCAGTCATTAAGGCCAACTCCGCGGAAGTAGTGGGCAGACCGGGCCACACTACCCTGCCATTGAAGTCCTGCAAGAATGCCTTCCAAATCTGCATGTCCTGCCTAACATTAGCTGACAGCCTGGTGTGGTGGTGTTTCTCCCTGAGCCCAGCCATGGCCTGTGAGATGGATCGGGAAAATGGTCTTGCCATCGGAATGACCCTTAAGGCAAAATTCCGTTGCCCTACCGTCTGTTGCAACTGGTGCAGTGTGACCTTCTCCCTGCTCAAGCATTGCTGTAAGCTGCCCTGAACTTGGTGATCGTGTCCGTGGGCAACCTGAAACCCCTCTGAATGGATTCCAACTCGATCCCTAGGAACTCTATTGTCGTTGATGGCCCAACTGTCTTTCCCAGGGCCAAAGGAACCCCAAAAGCCTGCATGAGCGTGCAAAATTCCTGCAACACCCACCCACACTCCTGGGAGCCCCGTGACCCCAAGATAAGAAAGTCATCCAGGTAGTGCATGACCCACTGATGCCTTGTGTTCTGCCTGAACGCCCATTCCAAGAATGAACGAAATCTTTCAAAATATGCGCACGACACAGAGCAGCCCATTGGCATACACATATCCATATAGAATTTTCCCTGAAACTGAAAACCAAGCAGATGAAAATCAGAATGGTGGACTGGCAATAACCGAAAAGCGGATTCTATGTCTGATTTAGCCATCAATGCTCTTGGGCCCAAACCCCTGAGCATCTCCACTGCTTGGTCAAAGGAAGCGTACTTCACACTGCAAAACTCATCATCAATTGCGTCATTCAGTGAATTTCCCTTGGGTGCTGACAGGTTGTGGATGAGTATGAATTTGCCCTCTACCTTCTTGGGGACCACCCCCAAAGGGGAGCAGACAAAATTCTCAACAGGGATGGACTCAAATGGGCCGGCTATTCTGCCCAGGCGCAGTTCCTTGTCAATTTTTGTTGCAACTACCCCGGGGTTGGTCCTCGCCGAGAGTTGGTTCTTGCACTCTGGTGCTCCCACATAACCTAATGCTGGTATCCTCAAACCATACCTGAAACCATCCAAAAGAGTTTTAGCAGTACGATGGCAGGGATACTTGTTAAGCCAGGGTGTCAAAGTCGTTACATCAATGGGAGACCGTGCTTTGAGCGGTGTCTCCAACTCACTCCTGTTTTTTCCTACCCTTGTCTTTGGATTTCTTGAGACATTTAGACTTGGGGTGAGATGGGTTGGCACAAATGGAACATGCATGTTTGAACCTGCACATTCCTTGGGATCTGGTGCAAGTCCGTTTATTAAAATCCCAACATATCCCTTTCCTTCCCCCGCTGCCGTTTGTATTATTAGTGGAACCTGTGCTACCCTGTGACCGAAAGGAATGAAATGGCTGAAAAGACTGGGGGGATTGGCTCTTTGTAATATTTTGTCCTTCCCCCCCAAATAGATCTAGCCATGCTATTGTGTCGATGCGGTCCCATGATAGCGATGGGTCAGATGCCTTAGATCTCCTGAAATTCTTGTCATATTCCGTCTACCCCCCCCCCCCCCCCGCAAATTTATCATGTGCCCGAACTATCCTGTTCTGGTAGCAAGCCATTTGTGCCTGCAAGTTAGGGAAACGCTCAGCCGTCACTGACATGAATATGGAAAAACATCTGTTCCAATTAATCAAGTTTTACTCCACCCTGTATTTCTGCAGTTGATTGGCCCATTCTCTAGAGAGCATCCAGTCTTTATTTTTCCTAGCGTCCTCTCTCTCTCTCTCACAAATCAGCAATGAGAACATATTAACATATTCCCCAGACCAAATTCTGTGAAACATGTCTGCCTAAACGCTCTCGCTCTGAGCGGTACTCCCCCACGTCCAGCATTGGCAATGTCGGCAACTTACCTACTGCGGTGGCCCCAGCTGCCTCCTGCTGCTTCTCATTTGTCGCACTGGAACCTGACAATCCCTTGTTGTTTTCCAGTGTGCTTGTACCACCTGCTGAAATGATAGGCAAAGGTGCACCTGGCCCTTCCACAGTTTTTACCACAGGTACTGTATAAAACTGAGAAACTATTCACTTTGCCTCAGTTAGTGCATCAGTACCTATGTCCTTAGCCCACACCGTTGAAGAGAGGATGCCTGCCTTCCCCAACCAAGGCAAGATTGCTGCCAAATTGGAAACTATGTCTTGTGGGATCTCACCTCCCATTGCTGGGGGGACTATTGGGAGCTGTATGTTTTATCCCGGTGGGGCCTCCCCTGCAGCCGTGGGCTGTGCAACAGGTGCTGGGGCCCCTGGTTCAACTGGCACTACCCCTGAGGTTGCGGGTTGGGGAGCTGGCACCGGGGCAGCCGGAGTCACAGGGTGGGCTGGCACTGGCGCTGGGGCAGCGTGTGTCACTGGAGGAGCTGGTACTGGCACCGGGGCGGCCGGTGTCACAGGCTGGGCAGGTACTGGGGCATGTGGGACCTCCCCCAGAGGTACAAGTGGCACAGGTGGGACTTCCCTTATGGGAACAGGGGCCATGGGCGCAACAGGTTCCCCCCCTACCCGTTTTGTTTTGCTCTAACTCTTTTTGGGATAGGGGGAAAAGCCACCTTGGGCGGCACATTGCTGCGCCTAGCCCTCCCATCTGTCCCCTCTTGCCCCTCCACTTTCTCTCTAAGATCAGCGAGACCATGACCCAGTTCGTCTACCTTCTTCATCATTGCCTCCATCAGCCTCTCCATACGAGAACTCTGGTCACCCCTCTTCGCTTTCCCAGCCATTATTTATCACACTCACAGCAGTAATCTGCCTACAGGCGAGCTACACATGTAGTAACCTGACTTAAGCACTCCTAGGTCCAGCGATGACTTGGACCACAGTCCACGCGCTTACCTTTATTCCTTGGAGGTACACAAACAGGCCATAAGCATCCGCGCAACCAGAGCCCACCACTAGCTAATCCAGCGGGTCAGGTGATCCACTCCAAACCTGTGCGGCTCCCGGAAGCGCTGGAGTGCGGGTCTGTCTGTGTCCTCTTAGGTATCTTGCTTGTGTTACCAGTTGTCCCCTGTAGATGATGGTGCGATCTACTCAGTGTACACTGGAGTTACTTGGGGATCTATAAATATGAAGGTAACAGGTGAAGAGTATCCCCCCCCCCACTGTGATGCACACTGCCAGTTCACTATGCCTACCAAGATGTGGCCCTGGCACCTGTCAAATTAGGAAAAAACACAGCCCTGATAAAGGTACTTGCACTACTGACGAGCCTTCTCACCCTGCTCCTTATATGCCTGGTGTGCCTGAGCGCTTTACATACAGGGGCCACAAATGTAGAATCAACACATCGAATTGAACACTTAACCTTGAGAATAATAGTCTCTGATTTTAACCTTTAGACCCTCGTGTCCCGTATATAGCTGCACTCAGCCCCAAGCTGATTAGCCCACAAGTTACAGAACGCTCACAGTGCTCGCAGCCCACCCGCACAAAAGAACGGAGTTAAGCGCTCTAAATTGCAGAAGCGCCCGTCTTAACATGCATCGGGTGAACCTACCCAACTGGCTGAAAGCAATTCAAAAACTCGCGCTTGATGTTACCAATGCGCGTTGTCTATGCGCACAAAAGAACGAGGGTAAGCAGAAAGCGCCTGCCTTAACTGACGCATGGGGTGAAAACCGAAGGGATGAGCGCTCCAAACACACACACACGCCACCTCTCCAGGGTACCTGTACCGCTCTCGATAAGCCAGCAACCGCTCTCGTGGCAAATCAGCAATGCTGATGCGCTCCAAACACTCGATGCGTTGTCCCGTCCTCCGTGATCCACCCGACTCATGCGTAGGATTCTTCCGACGTCTCCCGGCTAGTGGTGGGCGAAATTTGCGAAATTCACTTTTGCAAATTATCGCGAAAATGTTAAAAATCTCCGCAAACACGTGGAAATATCGCGAAGATGCGGAAGTTTTTTTCCCGCCCTTTCGCGGTATTTTCTGCGTGGTCGCGGCTCGCAAACTTACCCATGCGGTTGCTCGCGGGCGTGGCCATCTTGTTTTCACTTGTCTCGCGGTGCATGATCGTGAGAAGAAAGACGTGATCACGCGACGCATGACATTACTGCGGGCGCGAACTGTCGCGAGACAGCGCAAATGGCTACCAACAATCCAACATCTCGTGGAGAACGCGGCCGGATCGGGAAAACTTGTCGGCGAACGCGGGGATTCAGGTAAGGCGATCGCGCGCACGCGAGAATGTATTATTTTACAGCGCGAGCAAGAAACATATTATCGCTAAGCTGCGGAATGCGGAAATTTTGACATTTTCGGGCTTTCCGCGGAACATGAAAATGCCAAATTATCGCAATTTCCGCGAACGGAACGGAATTTTGGCCCAGGCCTACTCCCGGCTTGATGAAACATGACAAAGACTCCCCATGAAAGGACGACCTGAAAGACAAAACAAAATCAAATTACAGCCTCCCAGAGAGGCTGGGTGGCAGGCTGGGGAGCAGGGAGTGAAGAGACAGACTCCTGTACTCCCCAGTCTTTTATCCATTTGTATGCCAGGCCAGTTCTAACCGGCCTGGCGTTGTCCAGTCGTGTGACCCGGAAGTGATTCCAATCACTTCCGGGCCACACCCCCGGGCCAGGACCAATTGGCAAGGAGGCGCGCCTGTCACGTCCCCAAAGTGCGCGACAGGCTTGCCTCCCGGTCTGGAGGGGGCCGGCTCGACTGTCATACTTTTGGCGTGGCCGATGCCGGCCCCGCCGTTCTCCATAGCGTGGGGCACCCTACTTATTGATTTTCCTATAATGAATGCGAAAAATGAGTGTGATGATAATCCACAATAATTGTCTATTATGAACATTTTTCTGATTGAATAGGTTGATTGATAAAGCACCTTTAATACGGGTTTTAATGTATGAAGCAAATCCGACAGAACCACTTTTGCTAACAATCATCCTCTGCTAAGATAGAGACCCTTTCCCTATTTGTCACATGCTTGAGAAATCTTTGGTAATAGTTCTTGAGCTTCTCCAGAAAGGAGCACAGATGAAACTTTCCTTTCCATAGACCTTTTAGCTTGGACTGCTGAACGGTGGAGATATGTGCTCCTGCACTCTTAAACTTACCCATCATAGCCACAAAGTCTCTACGTCTGTGTGCTGAAGATGCAAACATGTCGGAGAATACTTTCACTTTGGCTCCATCTGGTAGAATAATGTCTCTTTTTTGGATCGCTTTAGTTAGGATTGCCTCCCTAATCCAATATTCTAAAAAATTAACGATCATTGTCCTAGGGTACTTGGCCCCCAAAGTTCTCTGGAAGGCGACTCTATGGGCCCTCATTATAGTAAGGTCCTCAGGTGCTTTATCAAGTATGTGGTCTCTAATCAGTGACTCTCTGTAGACTAGAGGATTAGGCTGACCATTTAGATGGTCACTATCCTCCGGTATCCCTGTGAAACGCAAATTTGATCGTCTTGCTTAATTTTCCATGTAATCCATCTTTAAATGTAAGGCCTGCAGTTTTTTCTGGAGTGAGAAAATATCCAAATCATATACCAGGGCGTGATCCTCGATATCTGATACACGTTGTTCCAGTTCTTCAAACAGCTCTGATATTTTCTATACCATAGACTTAACTTTATCCAATCTCAGATGAAATAAGGTTAGCTCCAGGGCCTGTGAGGATTTGCAATCGCGTTTTCTCCCAAAATCATTTCAAACATGTTATGTATTTGATCCGTCAAGACCATCAAGGATTGGGACGTGACACTACTTCCTCCAGCAGGTTCAGCTTCATATACACTTATGCTTGCGTCCCTTTGCTGAGTAGGTGGATCGCGCTCTTTGGCCCATGTTGTCTGCTGGACACCGCTGGACACAGAGGGAGAAAAAAGCCTTGGGTTGCCTGTTGTCACTGGCTCCTGAATAGGAGCATTGCCGCCTTCCCCCACAGCAGCCTGTATAAATCCCTTGGGGTTGTTCTCTCTTGGAGCCTGAGCGGTATGACCCGTAGTGCTGGCAAGCACCATACCCAAAGTAATTTGTGCTAACCCGCCAGGAGATGCCTGATCCCCTTAGGGCAGTTTGGTGGCCACCTGCGTTACCTTACGATTCTTTGAAAACAAAGGGTAGTCTTTCAAGGGGTTATCAGACTCTGTCCATGCACTCTTCGACTCAGTCGCTATGGTAACTTGTGAATCCAGGGCTTCATTCCCCCCTCCATCAATCTCTCAGTGTGTGCTAGTGAGTCGTGGAGTTTCCATACCCAATATCCTGCCTTGGATCATAGCTTCTTCTCCACCAGTGGTCTTACCATTGTCGTTGACGTTGCTAGCAACAATTTCTGGTGAGGACCCAATTTCTGGTGAGGATCCAGAGGTATCTGGGGACCTCCCTGAGCGAGTATGTGCCAGAGGGGAAATGCCTGGAAGTACCAGATCCCTTGTATTGTTCATTGCTTCACTCTTTTTTTGTATGGCTCTTCCTCTCTTAGCCGCCAATAAACACGCTTGCGCTGCTTTTGTCTTTGTTTTTTTAGACAATGCTGGTGGGGTACGGGCCTCGGATGTAGCTCTTGCTCCTAGTGCTCTCAAAGCCATCCGGTGCATACTTTGTGTCCCAAACTCCAGTGTGGATAGCTCTCAGCAACAGGGCTCTCAGCACCAGTGCTCAACTACAGGGCTCAGCTACAGGGGTACAGGGGTACAGGGAGCTTTCTTTGGCCATAGACCGCTTTATAACAGGCTACTGCTCCTTACACACTTTGACCGTTGAGCCCGTTACACTCTCATTTAAGAGGGAACAGGGTCGTCTACACAAAATGCTCCAGTAGAAGGTATCCGTCAGGAATCCGGCAGAAAGTGTCACCTTTTTCTTTTTTCTTTCCCCCTCCTTACCAGGGAAGCCTCTCATAATTGCAAAAAAAGTCAAGAATGACAAGGGCTCCCTTCCCGCCTCGCACCGGGTTGCCTCACTGATTCAATACGATGTGCCTGCCGTGTTTTCCTCACATCTCCTGGGATCCGTATCCTCGCAGTCTTCGTAGCCCCTCACCCTGGACCAGCGTGCGGGGATCTGCTTTGGTGGTGCATTAGCCGTTGGCGGTTCCCACCACTGCAAACTGCTGACTACCACGCTGCTACGGTCTTGGGAATTCCATTAGAGGCATCGTTGTAATCACCCAGCTACCGGGCTACTCACTCACGATCGCGCTCTGTGGCTGGCGATGACCCGGATGCAGCTCGCGGGAAGAGAGGAAGGGGAGGAGTAACGCTCCTCAGGAGCAGCGGTTCATCGGGCTCACCCCGCTGCCACAAGAACCACTTTTGCTGTTGTACAATATGACAACCACCTGGCAGCATGGTTAGCTAGTGCTCTTTTGTGTTTCTGCAACTCTTCTATCATTTAATGTAACACAGAATTTCGCAGCATTATTTTGGAGTTTGGGGCTTCGATGAGAGCTCTATGGTATTGCTGCCACCATTTTAGGCAAACAGGCCATGCCCCCTAAAACGGCTTGCAATTACTGATCACCGAGGGAACCAATCCAAATTTCTCTTCAGGTCCCATCAGGTCCTCTTGGGCATGTGGTGTTGTCTCCTGAATTCCCCGGTGCTCAGGATTTGGGCCCAGTGCCTCACGGACCTCAATCAGGGAGCAGACATCTTAGGTACATCCCAGCTTCACCTCCCTGATTACTTTTAAATCTAAGTAAATTCTCTTCGAATGATCAGCACAGAGCCTTCTGAATCTAAGGACTGGTTACTGACTCTCGTTGATGTTCTGAGGAACTTAGAGAAACCTGAGAAGTTATTCAGAGAAATGGGGAAAATGTGGTTGTAATCCAAAGCAGTAACAAGGAGTAACCACATTCCTTGTAGTCGTTTCACTCCATGCTACAGTGTAGAAGACCCCCCCCCGTAAGTTAACAAGAAGGAGTAAACTCCGAACAAGTAACACCTTAACTCTGTAAGGAGGTCGATGACTAAGGGCCTGAACTAGATTTTGGCAGCCGGGTTACTTCGTCACAACGGTGATGGATATCCCATCTGCCGAAATATAAATTCCATTATATCCAATGGGATTTATATTTCGGCAGACAGGATATCCGTCACCGTTGTGACCGAGTAACCTGTCCACCAAGAACTAAGGGGCATATCAACAAGGGCTTTATCTCTGCTTTTTTGGCTTTAAAAGCCAAAAAAGGAGAGCTAAAACTAGCGCCCTATCAACAACAGGGTGCTAACATTCAAAATAACATGTTAGCACCCTTTTACTCTACGCTTCCCCTTGCATCTCTAATGAGATGCAAAGGGGGCGTTCCAGAGTAAAATAATAGGAGAAATGTCGTTAAGTGACATTTCTCCTATTATCAAGAATGTCGCTAACCCTGTTAGAGACAAAAAAAGCAGCGCTAACCGCGGTTAGCGCTGCTTTTTTACGTCTGGTATTTTTCAGACTTAGCCATGATATCCTATGGAAGAAGGATATCATGGCTAAGTTTGTCTGTCCCTATCAACAAGCTAACGTGAGATTATCGCTGGGTTTCCAGCGATAATCTCACGTTAGCCTGTTAGCGTGAGGATTTTTATCGCTATTGAGATAAGCGTTGCTAATAGCACGCTATCTCAGCGATAAAAATACACGCTAGCCGGCGATAATTATCCTAGCGCTAAGTGCGCTTAGAGATAATTATCGCCGGTTGTTGTTGATATGCCCCTGTATCAGGCCCTAAGATAGGCGCATGTCTTGATAAACAACACACAGACCATCATGTCTGTAACACAGGCACCCGTGAAACACAGTGCAAGGGTGCCTGCGTTGGCGCTAGGCAGCACACAGTGTCCCTTTGTAAGGAAAGAGTAGAAATACTCCATATCATTGTAACTATGCATCGTTTCTGCTCTTTCTCTTTCAGGCAACGCAGCGCAGCAAGTCAACTTGCTGAGCTGATTTGTGTTAAATATTAGTAAATGTGCCCCTTAATGTTCTGTGTTTTGGTTTGCCTTAGTGTATTATTTGTCAGTTTGCAATCTCCTCTCAAACTTCAATGTTAGGGTGACTCTACATCTCTTATCTCGCGGTGTTATTTAAAACAGGTAAATAACGTGGAAATTAAAATAAAACATGCATAAAAACTTAACATTCCATGTAAAGTATAATTTATAATTTAAATTAAATATATGAAATATTAATAATTATTTGGAACTATTCTTATACTTTAATTTTTTATCTTAGGATCTCTTAAATGCAAAAATGCACACAATATTCATACTTAATTTTACTACATTCTCTGTTACCAGAAGAAAACACTCTAAAGTTTGACGTCAGTTATTGTGGCTTAAACGAACCCCTTAGAAGGTAGATAGTATTCCTTCATGACTCGTTGTGACCTGGTGGAGGGTTATCTGATTCCCTCCTGGGCTAGGATCCGTAAAAGAAAACGTGGAGCCCCTCACATTACAAATTCCTGAACTAATTTAATACAGACCGCATTTCAGAAAAATGGTATTACTTCATTTTGACAAACATGGCTCTCTTTAAAAATGCACAGGACAATGTCTTATGGGTACACAGATAGCCCTTCCATTGACTCTGAAATTAATAACCGGATTTATGTTATTAACTTTTCTTAAGTATGCCACTTGAAGTTCACTGTGCAGAGAGGGGCAGGCCCTGCCACTCAAAGAGAAACTGTGATTGGCTTTTCTCATATTCTTCAACATTGATTAACACATATTCATGTGAAGGTTTTAACGCTAGCATTTCAGGTGTGCTATACCTTGTTTCATGCTCAAAAAGGATGTGATTCAGAGAGACAATTGAAATTTAGTGTATTTAAAATTACGAAATTTCAACTTTTACAACTTTTTCAGAGGGCTTTGAAAACCTCTTTCCATTGACACATCTGTCTGCTCATTACTTTTGCGACCATTTATGATACACAAGTCCTAATTTAACATGATCAAAATGGTTCTTTAGAAAAAAGTTATTTTCCAGCACAAGTTTAACTCCCTGGGCCTGATTCACAAAGGTAAACGTACACTTTTTTTGTAAGTTTACGACTGTTTGCTATTCACAAAGGGATTTGCGAGTAGTATCTTTACCAGTGCGAAATGCCCACACATAACAAGACCTATGTTTCTATGTGCGGCGACTCCGCACTTGTACAGATGCTACTCGTAAATCCCTTTGTGTGAATAGCACACAATCGGAAACTTACATGAAAGTGTAAGTTTACCTTTGTGAATCAGGCCCCCTGAGAGCAAATTTTCATATATTTTCCGGTGAATTGAATCCCAGTATGTTGACTCCTGCTTGCTCTGTGCCAGTGTTCTATCTGTTGAAGATTCCCCATCTGAGCCGCCCAACAGTACTGCTTTTTTCTACAAGTCCCTGAAAACGAGAGGAGAGAAATACAATCTAACATGCAGGAAAAAGATGAAGATGTGGCCATGTATTTTTATGCACAACAGCGGCTGTGAGGCATAAACAGATGGGAAGCTCCAATAGACGAACACTGAAAGTCACATCAGTGGCGTAGCTAGGGGGGGGGAGCGGCTGTCCGCTCTGGGTGGCACGAGTTTCGGGGGTGCCCCCCAACTCTTACCAGCGGCTCTTAGACGCAACAGCTGTGTGCGGCAACTGCAAAGGCCGCCGCGGGCGGCAAAAGGCCTGGCTATGCCATAGAAGTCACTCGCTTTGCCTGAGCGTGACTGCAAGCTAGACTTGGGCATTGCTGGCACTTGAGGCTGCCTGAATGAGAGTCATACCAAGCAGTCAGCACATGCAGGTACTAACCACAGTGGCAGGGATCTGACAAAGCACAGGTTAGTAGGGCAGTTTCATGAACCGCTGCACTGGCCTAGCACAGAACCTGGTGCCTGATTTTATGTGCTCAGAGGGCCTGATTCTCAAACGTAAACTCACACTTTGTAGTACGTTTACTACTTTCTCGGTATTCACAAACTACATGCAGAGTTTTACGACTCCACACTTCCTATATTTATGTGTGCACAGTTCTCTGCACCTGGAGACTCCGTAGTACTACAAGACGTAATACAAAGTGCAGTTTGAGAATCAGGCTCACTGTGTCTCAAGTGCATCCATCTAATCTGATATTTCTCTGATTTTCAAAAGGCACAGCTCGGCAACCATGAGAAAGGTTTGTCTTTTTCTGTTTCAAACCATGCTCTAAATCGACACATTTCGGGTCAATAAATACACTTTAGGTAGAACAAGTGCATAAAAACAGGCGCTCAGCTATGTTCTAAGACACCACAACTCCTAATGACATAGGCCATTTTCCAATAAGGAACAGAGTGCAGGACACCTCATCTGCACAGCAAAGCCCAAAGCAGGCGTTCTTTCACTGGCAACCCCTTAACAGTGCACCTCACCACAGGTAGGTGTGGACCACTGGAGAATGAGAGTGACACAGCAAGTCATAGACCCTGGTTGTACTACAGTCATAAACAGCAACTTCTTTAACCAAAAAGGCTTGCTGTTTATTTATAACATATTGTTTATCCAGGGGCCAAGTACCTAAGATGGCCCCAACAGCTATCCTAGCTTGGTCAAGATATAAGATCTCAGCTGTCTCTACCAGAGAGACATACACCCCCTATCTCTGAGGGGAATACAACTTGTGAGATAATATTTGCGCTCAATTTTAAGTAAGACAGCAAAATGTTTACACACCACATTTCACGGTGCACAGATTTTGCTCTAATAATTAATTACCGATACATTGTGTGCCCCAAACCCTTAAAGAATGTACTTAATGGAAATCACGTCAATTTGTTTATGCTTGGAATTCATAAACCAGCTACACTCCTTTAAATAATGTTAGGTGTGCCGAGGTGCAGGGATAATGTAATACTCTGTGCTCCTATCGCAGTGAACAATTGCTTGTATACAATATGGTGAGGTAATGTGAGAGCAACAAGATGAAACTAAGAAAGTGCAACAAAAGTAGTAGATTTGACAAATGAGAGATAGCAAAAAAAGACGAGAGAGGGGAGAAAAACTAAAAGACGAGTTGAACATGAGAAGAAGCCAGTGATAACAATATAAAGAAGAGAGAAACAGATAAAAAGAACGGATGAGCAAAATAATAAGAGCAAAAAAGAAGGCATATTTATAGCCAGCATATGACATTACAGCCATCAACAACCCCGGGGAACAATCCACCTGATCACATCTTATTCCATCTGATAACCCGGATGTTGACCCATCCCTCAACTACAGAGGAATGCCACATTTTGTGGTACAAATCCAAAGAGGATATCCGTTTGAGATACTGCAAAACAAAGATTAATTGGGAAATACTCCATAAAATGGACCAACAAAGTTTGATTAATATCAGGGCCCAGATTTACTAAAGGCTTGCGTCATCGATGTGTCACACAATGTGATGAAAGGCAAACAAGCCCTTAAGTCAGTTTCACTCAGCCACGCAAAATCAACTTGCATGGCTCTGCATGGCTTACTAAGTCTGGAGTGACGCAAGGCAGGTCAAGTTTCTGCCTTGTGTTACTCTGCATTGGGAAGGCATTCCAATGGTGGAGCGTGGTTGTTCCCATGCATCTACCCATGGTTTTTGGCGCATTCCCCGATTTACTTAGACTAGTAAACCTGGGAATGCATCAAAAAAGTACGCCATCCCAACATAGGCGTAACAAGGAAAAATATCTTTATTTCTCCTAGTTATTTCCTCTTTCTACATGTGCTGCACATGTGAAAGAGGAAAATCACTCAGGATTGCTTTTGTGCAGGAAGGTGTCCTTTAACAATCCTGCCTGTAACGCAGTTGCCCATGCACCATGTAGCAAGGCTGCCTGCATTAGTGCTAGGCAACACATAGAAAATATGGCGCATTACTGCTCTCTCCATTTGACACAGCATAGCACATTGTCTTGCTGTGCTGCGTTGCACCTGATCTTAGTAAATCTGGGCCCAGATATACAAGGAAATGTTCCCCAGAAGTGAATCTGTAAGATTTTAATTTATTAAAGAAAGTTCATGAAAAACAAACGCAGATCTGATGCTCTTCAGTGACACCTATCAGTGTGCCTTGAAATAAGAAGATACTCCATCGCTCTCCTCAAACTCAAACTGTAGTCTCACCCAAGTGCTGACTGGTGGCATCATGGTTATAGTTTTTGGGGTGCAGTACCTGTACACAGGGGAGATGCCTAATGTTCTTCGAATAAAGAATATATCCATAGGCATGCTGCAATAGGGATCCCCTTTCTGATTATTAATTTAGTGTGTTTGGGAAGTTTTTTAGCACTATGAGCATATTTTTTGCAGTAGTAATCATTAGCATCAGAATGTGTGTGTACATCATAGCAATTTGTTAACATTTATTTTGGTAAGAATGACAGATGTGCGATGTCTGATGTCTACAAATTTTTTGATGTGGAGGGAATACACCAGTCTTCCCACCAGTGCAATCCCATGGAAGTTGTCCATGGTCATCCCCATGTAGGCAGTTACTAATGCAATGCATTTTGTGAAGAGAACTTTTTCAGACACTACAGCGCATCATCATGATTAGCTATCGCCTAACTTCATAGAAGTAAACACGATCCTCAACTCTTCCCAATCCGGATTCTGCAGCAACCACACCACCCCCCTAGCCACCACGGACGACATCCGCACCCTCCTCGACCAGAACCACATGGCTGCTATCATCCTGCACACCACTCAGCAACTTTTAACACCGTCTCCCACTGCACACTAACTGCCAGACTCCACGTGGCCAGCATCCGAGGAATTGCCCTCGGATGGATCTGCTCCTTCCTCACCAGCCGAACCCAAAGAATCAGACTCCTGCCCTTCCTTTTCAAACCCACAGAGATCTGCGGCGGAGTACCTCAGAGATCCTCACTCAGCCCCACGCTCTTCAACATCTACATGGCACCTCTCGCCAAAACAGACTCAGCATAGTATCTTACGCCGACGACACCCAGCTCATCCTCTCCCTCAGCAACGAACCCGACATCACCAGACTCAGCTTCCAGGAAGGTATGAAAGACGTCACCTCCTGGATGAGTAACAGCTGTCTAAAGCTCAACTCAAAGAAAAGGGAAGTCCTCGTCCTCAGATCCAACCCCTCCGCATGGGACAACACCTTGTGGCCAACCGCCCTTGGCAAACCTCCCACATCCGCAGACCATGCTCGCAATCTCAGCATCATACTTGACTCTTTCTGCACCATGAACCGACAGATCAACGCCGTATCTTTCACATGCTTCGGCAACCTCCGCATCCTCTGAAAAACCTTCAAATGGATCCCCCCTTAATCCAAAAAGATCGACACCCACCCACTCATAACCAGCAGACTGGACTATGGAAACGCCCTCTGTGCCGGATAAACAAATCTGATGTCCACAAACTCTAGACTATCCAGAACGCCACTGCTAGACTTGTCCTCGGCGTCCCACGACATCACCATTTCACCCAACACCTACGAGAACTCCACTGGCTCCCCTTCAAAAAGAGAGTGACCTTCAAGCTCCTCACCCATGCCTACAAATCCCTACACAACATCGGACCCCAATACCTCAATAAAAGAATCTCCTTCTACGCACCCAAGAGAAGCCTCCGATCCGCAGATCTTGTCCTGGCCAAAATCCCTCGCAGAGCCAGAGCGGGAGGACGATCCTTCTCCTACATCGCAGCGAAGACCTGGAAGGAACTCCCTCTCAACATCAGACTAACCCCCACACTGCAAGCATTCAGGAAGAGCCTTAAGACCTGGCTCTTTGAATGAGACGAAGCTGCTGCAACCCCCCACCCAGCACCTTGAGATCCTCGCGGGTGAGTAGTGTGCTTCATAAATCCCTGATTGATTGTTTGAATTTGGAAATAATACAGGCTTTTACTGGCAGCATGTTAAGTCACAACTGCCTGAACAGGGGCCATTAAGCTGCAACTTACCTCCTGCTAATTGTGCACATTTGGACTTGCAAAGATCATGCTTTATTTGTTGGTACTTCCAGAATGTGGAGCCGAGTGCTCCCCTTTTATCTTTCCAGGGATGAGTCTGATGTCAATGTAGAATGTCTTCTTTCTTAGCTGCACGGCAGTCCACGCCACTCAAAGAGTCTAGAGTTGCTGACACTTCATATTGAAACCCTTTCAGATACTCACAAGAGACCGCGGGGTGGTAGTCCAAGAAATCTACTGCTAAAAGTGCAAATGCGCAGAGTAATGACCTGGGAGGCACACTCTCTCACTGCCTCTCTATTTGTAATTTTATTCTTTATTTCACCATACTGCTTTCGTAGAGCTCAAGCACCCATGTGGCTTTCAGCTCACCGGGTTCAGAAAGACCTTTGAGTGCTGACCAAAATCATTTAAGTCTGAAGCAAATTACCCCAGCCCTTTTGGGACCAAAGGCAGTAACATATTCCAATCTTTAGTGACCAACACGACTAATCCTAAACATAGAAAGATCTTTACCATCGTCCAATCAGGAAATTTGCTTTGCAAATTTTGAGATACCCTCCCCTTCTTTTGCAGGTTACCAGTTACCATATCGCTCATTATCCACTGCGTTTGTGCTATTTCTTTATTGTTTATGTTTTCACAATTCCTACTGTCGAGAACTGTGCAAATTACCAATGAATAAAACAGTAATTCCATTTTCGTGGGAGATTTGTGATTCTAAGTTTCACATTGTATTGATCTCAATCAGCTGGTCATCATGGTTATAAACTGTTGTAAAAACTGCTTCCAACAGTTCTGTAATTGCATTGTTGTAGAGTTATCATTTTGGTTTTCATGATTGTGCCAATGTTTGCAACTGATGGAGTGGAGATCCTTAAACCTCCATCTCTTAGTAAAATCATTAACAAGCATTGGCATAGCCAATAGGTCTCGCCTTTGGGACCTTATAAGTGTTTACCCATGCAACAGTTGATGTTGTTGCACCAAGGATATTGTGCTGCATAGCTAAATACTTAAAAGGCCCCAAAGGCGAGACCTATTGGCTATGCCAATGCTTGTTTTAAACATATGCCCTGTCAGGCGTTGACTGGATTTCAGCAGACGTTATAGAAATAGTTTAAAATCCACCATTATGGATCACTGTGTGCAAATTCTACAAAATGCATCAGGTAGACAGTAGAGATGTGATATAATTTGCATTATTTGCTTTTGCCTAATTAAGTGAAGATGTGCAAAATGTATGTATATTTTTCTGTATTTTATTCCGAAATGCATCCTTGCTTCAATTTTAGTTGGGAGGCTGCATTTCGTGCAATAAAAAAGACCAGCACTTAAACGGTAACAAATTGAAACCACAACACAGGAAAAATCCTACATCAATTAAAAAAAATAGAGTACATTTTAATAAGTGATTTGAGACAAAAACTACATAAAATCCAATCAGTAGAAGTGGAGATATGCAATTTTAAAGATTTAGATAAAAACTCACATTTGCGAGAGTTCAAGTTATTAGCAGTGTAAATGACAATGCATTTTATTTATGTTTTAAAAACCAAAAGGCATTGTCATTTACAATGCCAACTACCCAAACTCGCGTAAATGCGAGACCTATTGCATTGCAAATACTTGTGTTAAGAACGTTTGCAGTTATTATGGGTGTTGATGAAGCTTGGTTAAAAATAACGTTTTCACAAAACAAAAGTCAAAGCAATCTTATGTTATTAAAATATAAGATTGGTGATTTATAACAGCAAACACAGCCGCTTGAAAAAAATATATGAAAAAGATATTGCCCCAAATGCACATAAGGGATCCAGACAACCTGTTTATTTTTATACACTTGCCGAAAACGAGTTGCAGTCCCTTCTATAACACCACATGGTGGTGAAATCAAATTTCAAAACACGTCTTCTTTGTGTTGGGTTAGATTAGTATTCAATCTGCAGACAGACACCATACGCGTTAAAAAAAAACCAGAAAGCCATGAGATCCCTTAGAGTTATCTGCGCTTCAGCCATGATCGAAACAGTTCTGCTGACAACAGAGCGAGAAGAGAAAAACTAAAAGTGGACAAATCATGGCACACTGCAAACAAACTAGACCGCTTGCTGGCTAAAGGCATTTAAAGCATGGCGTAAATATGTGGCCATCGTAATTGGGTACACGTCCTTTACAAAAGTTAGTGCATGTACAAATAAATGCGCCGCCATATCAAGAGACGAAGGAGATGGAGGAAACCACATTAATTGTGCTGTCGACATATTTGATTGAGACTTGTACAAAGGTTTAGAGAGAATACGTTTACTGTAGGGTAAAGGAGGATGGAAAGGGAAGCTCGCGATCTTACAGACAGATAACAGTCAGGGGAGGAGAGTGTAGACTCAGCCAGGAAGAATTTTCTGCAGACGAGAAGAGGACGTACCTATGAAATGCAATAGAGCGTTAGCCGAGAACTTGCATGATAGTTGGCAAGTTTTCAGCTTGCTTATGTGTGACCTTTCCATAGTTTCGGTGTACTTATGAGTGACATTCAATGATAAAATGTGTGGCGCTTTCTCCCGAACAAAAAAACAAGCATTGGCCACGCGTCCGTAAAAGTAACGGCCGCGCGGCCGTGAAAGCGAAAGTAATCGCGATCACAGCGAAAGTGATCGCGAGGAGGGGGCGCGCTGTCTGGCAAGCATGCGAGTGGTGCACGTGCAGCAGTGATTGGCGGCTGCACGCGTGCACGCTCGCGTGAACGCAAGCGCTAGGCCAGCGAGGTCTGGTAGGTAGCACTTTGGAAACCTGTATACTAAATGTCGAGCAACAGCGCATGTGCTGTTCTAGGCTCGACCTAAAAAGGATCCTCCACTGGTTGAATGGACCTTTGATTGTTGAGTTGAAGTGTAAAAATGGAGCAAGCATCAGCAATACATGTCAAATGCTCTTAAAATAATGTGGCCCCCTCAAAGATAACAGAAGCTGTTTTTGCACATGGTTTCAATCAGCCCTTTTGATTTGCCAGTCCAAACATTCTCATCTTTTAAACAATTCATTGTTACTGTGCTTTATAGTTCATGCTGGTCCATCTTTTTAGGTCTTGCCTACAGACAGCGTTATCTTTTTTGTCAAAAGACTATTGTGAATAATGCAATACAAGGAGAGGGCTTTGGACCAGTCCCTTATTAATGGTTGGATGTTTTTTGTTCATTTCACTTCTCTGCTCTTGATTGAATGGCTTTGCTCCCTATTTTTGCGTTTGTCTGGCCCTGGAGCGTTTGAGTGAATGGGGTGTATCTTTTCATAGAGGAGATCAGTCCTTGCATTGCAATGCATCCAAGGGACTAGTTTCTCTCTTTCTATCCCCAGCCTAGCTGTCTTTAATAAAAACAATCCCAAACACCTGTTTGCTTCCACCAGCCCTCTCACACCACCTTAAAATGTTTTAATACTATTCCTAGATGGAGTTTCATGCATGGACAATCATGCACAGTGGGCATCATTGAATGGATGTTATGGTACTTTAAGAAAACCTATTCAAAGGTGGCTGCTACAGATGCGCACACACCCATAGCGGCCATATTTGAATACGTTTTCTTAAAGCATAAAAACTTAATTAAAAGTTGCCTGTTGTATACACATGTGAACCAGTGGCAGCTAACTCGAGAAGGAGGTTTTTAAAGCATTATGAAAATCATCAAAAGATCGCTGGCAAGGATGCGTGTGCATCTTTAGTGTCTATCTTTGAATGTATTTTGTGATGCTGTAATAAAATACAGTCACAAATGGCTTTGTGGGAATGTGTGCATCTGTGGTGGCCATCTAGAAAAGATGCACTGGCAATGCTAATTTTTCATTGGGAGGATCCTTTAGCTTCACTATTGCTTTTTGTTTCTCTGAAGTTACTTTTTACATTATGGAGCTGATTAAAGGACTTCCATTCATGAGAACAGGTGAGGGACCGGCAATATTTTTTTCTGATTTAACAGAGATGTATTTTTCTGTATGTAACATTTTCAATGTGGGAGAACTTTCAATATTTTGCTTTAAACTATGATGTTATGATTATCGCTTGTGTACTTCCATCATATTAAGGGTTACTTTTGTTTTCTTGGTCTTATACAGTGGATAGCATTATCCCTGAAAGTCGTTTATGTAGCTGGAAGTCAGCCCTCTTTATTCACACATAAATGAAATCCCTTGTCTTCAGTTCTACAATACAGCGTGATTCAACTTATGAATATTTATGTTCGCAGTCTCCTGGTGTGCTTCAGAAATTGTTCTACCATGTAAAATTTAAAGCCATGTTGTTTATTGTTGCATACTTCCTCAAAATGCTTGGTCACAAAGCGTGATTGTGATACAAAACAGGGAAGACTATGTTGAGGAAATTTTAACACAACTTCAACTTGCACAAAACTATGAAAAGACACATGGAGATCCAACTAAGACTGTGGCAAAACTGATTCATGAGCTGACTAAAAAAGGTCTGGAGGAGGGATACTTGAGTGAGCTGGAATTTGCTTACCTCAATCAAAAGAAGAGACATTTTCCCACCATTTACACTCTCCCGAAGGTACACAAGAACAGGGATAAACCACCTGGAGACCAATAGTATCAGGGAGTTGTTCGGTTTTAGAACCCTTAATGTCACTATGTAGACATATTTTTCTAACCCTGGGTACCTAAGACAAAAGCCTACATACAGGACTCAATGAAAGTCATCAGTATGATAGAAGCTTTCCCACTAGAAAAAGAAAGGCAGCTAGTAGTCACTTTAGATGTATCCTTCTAATACACCAGTATTCCACAACACGATACCTTGGTGGTAGCCCATTCAATTCTGGAACAAAGAGACAGACCCACTCTGTACCTACTGACTTCATTGTCAGCCTCTTGAAAATAGCAGTGACCAAAAATGTCTTCATGTTTCAGAAAGAATTCTTTTTTCAAACCAAGGGAGTTGCTATGGGGGTGGGTTTTGCCCCAGACATAGCAAATCTCTACATGGACCACTATGATGACAGGTTCATTTCTAATGCAGATAATCCTTTCATAGAGAACATATCTCTATGGAAGCGAAATATCGACAATGTCCTCATGGTCTGGATAGGGAACTCACAGACTTTGCAGGATTTTTGTGTATGGCTAAATGACAGAATTAGTGACATACAATTCACAATGACCTTCAGCGCCGATCAAAATGATTTCCTCGATTCAACAATCAAGAATGAGGCCAATACGTTGTAAACCACATTGTTTAGGAAACCAATGGAGCGTAACACTCTGTTGGGATACTCTAGCCATCATCCCAGGAATCTGTGGGACAATCTACCCTATGGCCAATTCCTCAGGTTACATAGAAATTGTGCCCATAGGGAAGATTTTTTCACAGAATATTTTCGGATTTACTCATCAACAGATTGATTGACCGTGGCTATCCCAGGAGTCTCTTAAGAAAAGCACGTAAGAGGGCTTGGTTCTGCCACAGGGAAACACTCTTACAGGTTAACCAAGAACGTAAAACAGCTAATGATCAAGTTGTTTGTGTCTCCACGTTTGGGAACCAAAGTAATGAGATTAAAAAAAGTATCAATCACAATTGGACACTAATATTGGATGAGCCATCACTCTTTGCATTCAAAAGGGGAAATAATATAAGAGACCACGTGGTTAGTTCATATCTTAGGGCAAAACCCCCTGCTGACATACATACCTAATTGATGTTACCACCTCTCCAAGGCCACTTTAAATGTGGGCACTGTAAGGCATGTGACATGGCTGTAGAGCAGAAACATTTTGTATATTCTGGGAAACAATTTCTCCTCCAGTACTACACAAATTGTAACATCAAAGACGTGATTTACGTCATCATGTGCCCCTGTAGTTTGGTATATGTTGGCCAAACCAACCAGAAAGATAAGACCAGAAGCCTTCAGCATTGTTCAAGGATGTGCTGTCGAGTACAGGGTGCTCCTTTGGTCGACCATTTCATGGAAATGAAACATTCAATTGACTGTCTGAAATGGTGGGCTCTCAAAAAAAATCTACCCAATCCAAGAGGTGATGACCGACCAGCTACTTTAAACTTACAGGAATGTAAGTGGATACATCGCCTCGATTCAGTCAACACGGCTTTGAATGAATTTGAGGGGATCTCCAGGCAAATCTCTCTACTGTCTACGGGTTGTAAACTGTCTGGATAACATTTGGAGAGGGGCTCTATACAGTACAGAATAGGATTGGCAATCACCACACACCAAATGGTCTTCCATGTAAAGTTACTGTACATAATGACAATGTAGGTTGGAGTTATGCAATGGCATGTTAATCGATTGGTAATTTCGTTAATTGTACATGGTATGTCCTGCCCCTCCTAAGGCTGTTCAAGTGTGATCACATTGATAGCAATGCTAAATTGTATATATCTATTGTACTTATCTAACTTCCTATGAATATATCAATGATTCTTGTATATGCTACGTACTTCATCTTGCCACATAGGACAATAGTGTGGACATGTTTTTATCAATTGTTGTATATATTACTTACCTTTTTATACACACCTAGATCTGTATATACACTAGCTCATGAGATTGTCCTTTTATCTGGCAAGGAAGTTTAAGAACCACCCGACCCCCTTTTCCTCCTTCTTGGATGTCATTCATTAAATATCCGTCATGAGGTCACCGCATTGTTAACGCATTGCCACTGTAATAACCTCGGAATTTTTTTAGTCTGTTATTTGTTTAGCGTGACACGTGTTTCCAATACACTTGTTCATAACAATAGACTAGTCATCTACACTATTGGCAACCAATTTTGATAAATAAAGACAGCCCCTTAGGTTTTTATTCATGATTTTTAATTGACCAGGCAGATAGACATACGATGTGTATGTTTAACGTAAAAGACCTCTAATTATTCCGGCATCAGCCTTCCACACACGGAATTAGCAGTAGTTTTCGGTTGAAAACTATGAGACATCCAGCCGGGCTCAGCCTTCTGCATACTTCCTACTGCCATGTCTCGGTTACCATGGCAACACACGAAACGGCTCTGCATTTCAATGTACCTGTGTGCACACAGAGATCGCAAACTACTGAAATGTATTTTATTTTACAACCGCCACGAGCGGTGCGTCTCCATTACGGACTCCGAGCTGGTTGCTGGAGGTAAGCTTGCATTAAGATTTTTAAGGCATTAACTCTTCGTATAAGTTTTAGACATTGGAAAACTTAAGAAGCGATCATTTGCTCACTCAGATTTGATAATCATTTTTTCTTATATTTGTGCAGAATTAACCCCGAAAGCTGTTGGGCCATAATTGACACTGGCAATTGCCAGGTCATGTTGTCTTAAGATGAATACTTAGTATAAACAAGATTAGCCCCCCCTTTTTTTCGCTATCCGATCCTACTGCGCTGGAGGTGAGTGATTTCTTTTCCTCATTTCCACTGATTTTGCACGGTGGTGGGACAGTGAAACCTCTATTGAACTCGTGTGACATTGGCCACAAAGGTAGGATCCTGGCCCATATTAGTTTTCATAATTTGTGGACCTGTTCCAATATGTGAATTCTATTAGGCCCTCGTAATTCCAATAGGAGGAAGATTTCTTCAGTCTACCGTGAGTTCCTGATAAGCTCGGATGGGCTCCTTGACTCATTTAGCTATCCACTTCATAAAGATGAGCGCAGACGCCTAGTTAATTTTTAATTTTTTAATAAATATTTTTTCACACACACACTGATTTCTAAAAAAGCCATATTTCCTTTCTTTAAACAGGGGATACACAATTGTTTTTGTCCTGAAGAAGACCCCACAGTGATATCATTGATATGCACACATAAACCAGGGGTCGAACGTCAATGTTAATGGTCTAGCATTCTTGTCCCACCAAGACCCATAGAGAAAAAGGAGGTTTTACTAGTGTGCTCTTTGTTGCTAGGAATATAACGCTACTGTAAAGCCCAACTGATGACTTCATGTTTTTTGTTCCAATTTTGTAGTGTTGTGATGTGCACAGTCACAATCTATCACTTTTGCATGTCACTATTGTAGATAATCACTTATGTTTGTTGTGTATGTTAGATAAGTGTTTTGTTTAGTAGATTTTTCAAAGATATGATTACTTCAATATATCTATATATTTTGCAAAAACATTTGTCTTCTTGTTTCAGTGTTTTGCTAATATATAATTTGTTGTAGGGCCCACCTGAGGGGGACTAATTATAAGAAACAAATGCTTGTGGAAGGTAGCAGCACCACTGTTCATATACAGTGCTTATCCCCAGGTTCTGTGCATTACTGGGTTACCCCATTGAGATTAATGGTCTCAAAGTAGGCCCTGTCTTTGTTGACTATTACATATTGAGCAATCTTGGGTTTAGCTTTTAAGTGGCCCTTCTGACACAATTAAAACATCATATACATTCCAAATTGTAGAAAATGAGGTTCCTATTGCACATTGTATTGTGTTTGTTTGAATTTCTTTTCTTTTTCATAGTTCATTTGTAGGCATCTTTTGCTTAGGGCATAAGGGCATACCTTGAATTCTTTGACTTTTGAAAGTTATAGGGTGAGTGGTATTTGGTGATACTAATATGCTTCATTGGAACAACTTTCTACCAATGACTGCACCGTCATGAACATTATGGAAGAGTGGGTTTCTTTATTAGCTTATGTCATCACCTAAGATGCAGCAAACACAAGGAGATAACGGACAGAGCACTAAAACTTTTCAGACACTCATCCCCAGTCACAGATCTAGGTTGAATCCATCATCTTTCATTAGCTCACTTTGCCACCCCAGTTCAGACCCAGCCATATGCAAATCAGTCTTTACCCTATTCCTCATGGGAACAGTCCAGCCCAAACTGCCAATCCAGGTCTTCCCTAGACCGAAAACAAGCATCATGGGACCAGTTTCAGGGTAACAGCCCTCATCAGCCAGGCTAGCTTGAATCCAGTGGAAAAGTGAGCAAGGGACCCATGTTTGGGCATACCCTAAGAACTTAGGGTAAACAAAGCAAACACAAGGAGATAATTGACGGAGCACTGGATTGAATCCATCATCGTTCTTTAGCTCACTTCCCCACCCATTCAGCATTCCACCCATCATTTGTTGCCGCAGCACTTTTTGCCCCAAGTGGATGGGTATGCCCAGAGGTGGGTCTCTTGCTCACTGTGCCACTGGATTCAAGCTAGCCTAGCTGATGAGGGGTGTTACTCCGAAACCAGTCCCAGGATGCTTGTTTCCAGTTCAGGGAGGACTCGTCTTGGAAGTTTGGGCTGGACTGTTCCCATGAGAATCAGGATCAAGACTGATTTGCACATGGCTGGGACCAAACTGGGGTTGAGTAGTGAGAAAAAGAATGATGAATTTAACCCAGATCTCTTGACTGGGGCTGAAGGTTTGATTCATTCAGCATTCTGTCCATCATTTGTTGCTGCAGCAATTTTCACCCTAAGTGAAATGGGTATGCCCAGACATGGGGTATGCCCAGACGTGGGTCCCTTGCTCACTGTGTCACTGGATTCATGCTGGCTTGGCTAATTAGGGGTGTTACCCCGAAACCAGTCCCTGGATGCTTGTTTCTGGGCCAAGGAGGACATGGCTTGGCAGTTCGGGCTGGATTGTTAACATGAGGAGCAGAGTCAAGACTGATTTACATACAGCTGGGTCCAAACTGGGGTGTGTAGTGAGCAAAAGAACGATGGAATTAACCCAAATCTCTTGACTGGGGATGAATGTTTGATTCATTCAGCATTCCGTCCATCATTTGTTGCTGCAGCACTGCAGACAACTCAAGCATGAAAAAACAAGAGACATCATCCTCACATCATTAACATACTAAACAAGGTACAGCATGACACCCAACCAATAAAATCCAAATGTCGAATCCTCAACTTTATTTTCTCGGCATTGCTAACTGTTGAATCAATGCAAACCTCCCACAGCCCTGGACTGTACTGACCAACTTGCCATTCCCCTCATCTTGCTCAGTGTCCAAACAACACATCAATGTCAAAATATAAGAGAACAAAAAACCTTCAGATCCTGCAATAACTTGTACATAATAACCGAAAGGTCAAAATAATCTCTCAAACCACCATCTCCCCTTCCCATCTCAACGCCCTTCTAAATGACTTCAATACATTTCATGTGCATTCACACACTTTCAAAAAAGAATGGAGATGTGCTGTGCTGTTTTATGTGCTGTTGCGACTTTATGCGGCATTACCGCAATGTGATGTTGTGTTTCAGCAATCTCACATCTTCATCTGTAAAGTGGACAGTTTTCTTAAATGTTTGCCTTGGATACGTTTCCTCTCCCATTCTAGGGTCCTGAAGTGCTACAAGAGTGGGAACTCGAATTAAATGATTCTTCGGCATGGCGTTCTCCACATAATTACAGATTTACTGCACTTGCCATGTAATCGGCTGAATATGTAGACTTCCACAAAATGTCTGTTCCCAGCTCGAACGTATTAAATGTTACTAAGAAGCACTACACGTGATTTTGCTAAATAGCAGGCCCTGTGCAAAGTATAACTGGGCACCTTTCAGTTTGTGTTTGTGATTGATGTAGTCAGATGTTAAGCTGGTACCAATGAGGTAGTGCGTTTTGCCCACTCAGTCTTAATGTTTTTTGAAATGACTAAAGAGTGAAATAATAATGGCACTGAATGTGACACATTATGCTGTATAATTTGCCTTCCCTGGCACCTAAGTTAGTTAACCATGCCACGCAGTTTGGTCCTCCATTAATCCAAAATGTCATTGTCCCAGATGTAAGGTTATAGACTGTATTTATTTAACATAATACTGATGAATCTTTATTGTACAGTCAATAAGATATTTTTCCCATCACTGACTCCTTCTCCAATCAAAATGCGTGGCTGATCCAAAATCTACACTGAGATGGATTTGGGGAAAATGCACGATTTTAAACGTGAGAGAAAATATGTTGATATCAATGAAAAGTTGATTCATTGAATCAATTTATTTTAGAATATATGAAGATAGTTTACAGGTTGCTTGTAAACTTCACTCGAAGATTTGCTTTTATGGCACTGAAGTTTTACAAGAGTTTATTTTAAGATTTAATGGCCCCTTTTCACTTTCATTGACCCCAAATGTATTCACTTTCAGATCTATTATCGAATGGCTCCATTGTGTGTTAAAAACGTTGATCAATAGAAGCCACGTTCCTTGGTGCCTCAAGCTGAGCCATTAACAACCAGAAAGTTTATATGGGGGACTGCAGGTGCTTAACCGGTGGAAGTCAGCGTGACGGATTTCTTCCTTTTCCATTGATAGAGCTAGAAGACGTCTCATTACGCAGGTGCAGCAAGCTGCGTCTGCCACATTTGGATTCCATTAATGCCACTGATGAGAGGATTGATCTATGCAGTACTGCGTTTAGATTAGCATTTATTTTAAGAATCCGTCTGCTTTCTTTCCGAAAGTAGACATTCCTGCTGTAGGCATAATATGTCACATATGTCTTTTTAAGTGTGGGGGGATCACCTACTTAACCATGTCTAAAAACAAAAACCCATAAAACAGTTTGATGTACAACAGATGGAGATGTGATTGTGGTAGAAGTTCTGTCACATTTGGATACCATTTTCCACATTTTCTTTTATATTGTGCTTTTTTGATTATATATCCGTAAGTTTTTTAGGAAAATGGTGGCAATCGTTGTTTTTCCAGTTACACACCAGTGTTAGGATTCTGTCTCCAACATCCCTTGAATCAGTAACTGCTACTATGGTTACCGCTTAGTGCTGATTTCACAAACAGACTGTCTCTGCTCATATTTCATTGTCTATTTTCAAAAAATTGTATTAGATGTATTCTTGTGGAAACGTGTGTGCATCCAACAATGTTGATAAAGATTGTAAAAATATTGCTATAATTGCTTTTGAACCTTCAAGCTATGTTCATATTGTGAATTATATAAACCAAAAAAGAGGGGGGGACCAAGGAGCTAATTAAGGTCCAGTGTCCACGCTCCTTATACTACTATTGTAATCAACAGGAGGACAAAGTTCCTATGTCAGGGTGCAAAAAGTCACCCATGCATCAGGGTGCAAAAAGTCACCCGTGTAATAAAACGAGAAGGAGAGAGGAAAAGAGACGAAAAAAAGGAAAGAAGAGATCCTAGGTATGGAAGACCCAAATGTGAGAGGGAAAATGATTCTACATCCTCTGCTGCCCTCACACACCCCAAGGGGTGTCATGCTTCATCATCGGGCGTTTGCTCCTCGTAGGGCCGGCGCTGCAATTCCCTACGGGTCCCCCGAAGGGTCACTTTATCGGAGATCTTTTGGAGGATAGCCGGATGGTGCATGAGGGTGTGTGGGGAGTGGGTCATGGAGAGGGTAATGAAAATACGTGCAGTGTAAAAGTTTAGGTGAAATGTAATCAAGGGTAAACATGCAGCGATATAATTAGTTAGTATACCCTTGGCAGTCCACAAAACTGCTAAAAAAAGTTATTGACCCAAAAAGGCCTATTTGCCAAGTTGTCAATATACAAGGCCAACATGTTTCGCGCCTCTATCGCCCGTAGGTCGTTAGCGCTTCTTCAGGACCAACATGATGAAAAGGTGAAGTGCACGTGAAAGGTTTGAATATAGAAATAAAAATTAATTAATTGACCCTCTTATCTCAGCCAGGGCGGGGCAGAAACCTGTATACCCTCATTGTGGTTACAGCTGCTAATTGGAGGCCGCTCCTGGATGGTGCCTAGGAAAAAGAACAAACAGATAGACCACAAATGAGCACCAGTAATGACTTGATGCTTCGCAGTGTGCCACTTCTGTGTGCACAACAATTACATAAAAAAAGAAAGAAATAAACAAGCACACAAGACAGGTCAAATGCAACTAATCTGAAAAGCCCCAGCCATGAGTGACGGCTAAATAGGCGTCATAGGAACCATTCTACTGGCATAGGACATGAAGCCCAATACATACAACACAAGGAGAATCATCCTGTCGTCGTGAATGCAACAAATAGGATTGTCAATTATAAAAAAGCATGCTCACCAAGAACTGCTTATAGAGTATCTCCAATGGTCAGAGGGATGGACGCCCGTATTTAACCGGGCTGTGGAAACAGTAAAACAGAACAGGAACAGAGAGGCACTATATCAGAACATCAATAATGCTGATCAAAATGCCCGCAGTAATACAATTCCTGCCTCTATTGAATACTTCCAAAAATATGCGGGTGCTGCCTCCTATACACCTACCCCTGTCCAAGCGTCTGCCGAGAGAAAATAATTCACGGCAAATCGCGGGGTTAAATGGAGTGACCGGGTCAGGTGATTGGTGGGATCCTTGACAGGAAGGTTCTGACGGGAAGGAACATAGTGCGCATGTGCGAGAAAGGAGAGTGAATGCGCATGTGCATTCGTCGGGCACACTACTCGCCCGCTCCTGCGCACCGGCTTGGTAAAGGAGAGAGAAGGGATAGTCAACGGTAATGCCCTAATAGAGGATGGCGGTTATAATGCCTAGAACTCGTGCTCAATACCCTTCACATAAAGATAATGTCGATGAGTAGAAATACTCCTAATGTCACACCTAGACCACACCTCGCACTAAAAGAAGTATAACTCTGTATTACTGGTGCCAAATTGGGAAAAACTCCTCCTAAATGATAATTACATAAGAAACTAGTGGGGGTCTGAAAAATAATCTAAAAGGTGGTAGCCCAAAAATATGCCACTGCATACATTATTCAAATCTTAACATTAGAAGAGTAAAGCAGTGAATAAGGGCACCGCCCTGGCAAAGGAGTCCAGGCGTAATATGGAACCAGCTCACACTCATACTATGATCCTGTCTCGTGTGCTTGACAGAAAACAGAAATAGAAATAGACAGGTCCCTCGGCTGAACCGCCGTACATCATCTATAAACCAAAAAAGAGGGGGGGACCAAGGAGCTAATTAAGGTCCAGTGTCCACGCTCCTTATACTACTATTGTAATCAACAGGAGGACAAAGTTCCTATGTCAGGGTGCAAAAAGTCACCCATGCATCAGGGTGCAAAAAGTCACCCGTGTAATAAAACGAGAAGGAGAGAGGAAAAGAGACGAAAAAAAGGAAAGAATAGATCCTAGGTATGGAAGACCCAAATGTGAGAGGGAAAATGATTCTACATCCTCTGCTGCCCTCACACACCCCAAGGGGTGTCATGCTTCATCATCGGGCGTTTGCTCCTCGTAGGGCCGGCGCTGCAATTCCCTACGGGTCCCCCGAAGGGTCACTTTATCGGAGATCTTTTGGAGGATAGCCGGATGGTGCATGAGGGTGTGTGGGGAGTGGGTCATGGAGAGGGTAATGAAAATACGTGCAGTGTAAAAGTTTAGGTGAAATGTAATCAAGGGTAAACATGCAGCGATATAATTAGTTAGTATACCCTTGGCAGTCCACAAAACTGCTAAAAAAAGTTATTGACCCAAAAAGGCCTATTTGCCAAGTTGTCAATATACAAGGCCAACATGTTTCGCGCCTCTATCGCCCGTAGGTCGTTAGCGCTTCTTCAGGACCAACATGATGAAAAGGTGAAGTGCACGTGAAAGGTTTGAATATAGAAATAAAAATTAATTAATTGACCCTCTTATCTCAGCCAGGGCGGGGCAGAAACCTGTATACCCTCATTGTGGTTACAGCTGCTAATTGGAGGCCGCTCCTGGATGGTGCCTAGGAAAAAGAACAAACAGATAGACCACAAATGAGCACCAGTAATGACTTGATGCTTCGCAGTGTGCCACTTCTGTGTGCACAACAATTACATAAAAAAAGAAAGAAATAAACAAGCACACAAGACAGGTCAAATGCAACTAATCTGAAAAGCCCCAGCCATGAGTGACGGCTAAATAGGCGTCATAGGAACCATTCTACTGGCATAGGACATGAAGCCCAATACATACAACACAAGGAGAATCATCCTGTCGTCGTGAATGCAACAAATAGGATTGTCAATTATAAAAAAGCATGCTCACCAAGAACTGCTTATAGAGTATCTCCAATGGTCAGAGGGATGGACGCCCGTATTTAACCGGGCTGTGGAAACAGTAAAACAGAACAGGAACAGAGAGGCACTATATCAGAACATCAATAATGCTGATCAAAATGCCCGCAGTAATACAATTCCTGCCTCTATTGAATACTTCCAAAAATATGCGGGTGCTGCCTCCTATACACCTACCCCTGTCCAAGCGTCTGCCGAGAGAAAATAATTCCCGGCAAATCGCGGGGTTAAATGGAGTGACCGGGTCAGGTGATTGGTGGGATCCTTGACAGGAAGGTTCTGACGGGAAGGAACATAGTGCGCATGTGCGAGAAAGGAGAGTGAATGCGCATGTGCATTCGTCGGGCACACTACTCGCCCGCTCCTGCGCACCGGCTTGGTAAAGGAGAGAGAAGGGATAGTCAACGGTAATGCCCTAATAGAGGATGGCGGTTATAATGCCTAGAACTCGTGCTCAATACCCTTCACATAAAGATAAAGTCGATGAGTAGAAATACTCCTAATGTCACACCTAGACCACACCTCGCACTAAAAGAAGTATAACTCTGTATTACTGGTGCCAAATTGGGAAAAACTCCTCCTAAATGATAATTACATAAGAAACTAGTGGGGGTCTGAAAAATAATCTAAAAGGTGGTAGCCCAAAAATATGCCACTGCATACATTATTCAAATCTTAACATTAGAAGAGTAAAGCAGTGAATAAGGGCACCGCCCTGGCAAAGGAGTCCAGGCGTAATATGGAACCAGCTCACACTCATACTATGATCCTGTCTCGTGTGCTTGACAGAAAACAGAAATAGAAATAGACAGGTCCCTCGGCTGAACCGCCGTACATCATCTATAAACCAAAAAAGAGGGGGGGACCAAGGAGCTAATTAAGGTCCAGTGTCCACGCTCCTTATACTACTATTGTAATCAACAGGAGGACAAAGTTCCTATGTCAGGGTGCAAAAAGTCACCCATGCATCAGGGTGCAAAAAGTCACCCGTGTAATAAAACGAGAAGGAGAGAGGAAAAGAGACGAAAAAAAGGAAAGAAGAGATCCTAGGTATGGAAGACCCAAATGTGAGAGGGAAAATGATTCTACATCCTCTGCTGCCCTCACACACCCCAAGGGGTGTCATGCTTCATCATCGGGCGTTTGCTCCTCGTAGGGCCGGCGCTGCAATTCCCTACGGGTCCCCCGAAGGGTCACTTTATCGGAGATCTTTTGGAGGATAGCCGGATGGTGCATGAGGGTGTGTGGGGAGTGGGTCATGGAGAGGGTAATGAAAATACGTGCAGTGTAAAAGTTTAGGTGAAATGTAATCAAGGGTAAACATGCAGCGATATAATTAGTTAGTATACCCTTGGCAGTCCACAAAACTGCTAAAAAAAGTTATTGACCCAAAAAGGCCTATTTGCCAAGTTGTCAATATACAAGGCCAACATGTTTCGCGCCTCTATCGCCCGTAGGTCGTTAGCGCTTCTTCAGGACCAACATGATGAAAAGGTGAAGTGCACGTGAAAGGTTTGAATATAGAAATAAAAATTAATTAATTGACCCTCTTATCTCAGCCAGGGCGGGGCAGAAACCTGTATACCCTCATTGTGGTTACAGCTGCTAATTGGAGGCCGCTCCTGGATGGTGCCTAGGAAAAAGAACAAACAGATAGACCACAAATGAGCACCAGTAATGACTTGATGCTTCGCAGTGTGCCACTTCTGTGTGCACAACAATTACATAAAAAAAGAAAGAAATAAACAAGCACACAAGACAGGTCAAATGCAACTAATCTGAAAAGCCCCAGCCATGAGTGACGGCTAAATAGGCGTCATAGGAACCATTCTACTGGCATAGGACATGAAGCCCAATACATACAACACAAGGAGAATCATCCTGTCGTCGTGAATGCAACAAATAGGATTGTCAATTATAAAAAAGCATGCTCACCAAGAACTGCTTATAGAGTATCTCCAATGGTCAGAGGGATGGACGCCCGTATTTAACCGGGCTGTGGAAACAGTAAAACAGAACAGGAACAGAGAGGCACTATATCAGAACATCAATAATGCTGATCAAAATGCCCGCAGTAATACAATTCCTGCCTCTATTGAATACTTACAAAAATATGCGGGTGCTGCCTCCTATACACCTACCCCTGTCCAAGCGTCTGCCGAGAGAAAATAATTCACGGCAAATCGCGGGGTTAAATGGAGTGACCGGGTCAGGTGATTGGTGGGATCCTTGACAGGAAGGTTCTGACGGGAAGGAACATAGTGCGCATGTGCGAGAAAGGAGAGTGAATGCGCATGTGCATTCGTCGGGCACACTACTCGCCCGCTCCTGCGCACCGGCTTGGTAAAGGAGAGAGAAGGGATAGTCAACGGTAATGCCCTAATAGAGGCTGGCGGTTATAATGCCTAGAACTCGTGCTCAATACCCTTCACATAAAGATAAAGTCGATGAGTAGAAATACTCCTAATGTCACACCTAGACCACACCTCGCACTAAAAGAAGTATAACTCTGTATTACTGGTGCCAAATTGGGAAAAACTCCTCCTAAATGATAATTACATAAGAAACTAGTGGGGGTCTGAAAAATAATCTAAAAGGTGGTAGCCCAAAAATATGCCACTGCATACATTATTCAAATCTTAACATTAGAAGAGTAAAGCAGTGAATAAGGGCACCGCCCTGGCAAAGGAGTCCAGGCGTAATATGGAACCAGCTCACACTCATACTATGATCCTGTCTCGTGTGCTTGACAGAAAACAGAAATAGAAATAGACAGGTCCCTCGGCTGAACCGCCGTACATCATCTATAAACCAAAAAAGAGGGGGGGACCAAGGAGCTAATTAAGGTCCAGTGTCCACGCTCCTTATACTACTATTGTAATCAACAGGAGGACAAAGTTCCTATGTCAGGGTGCAAAAAGTCACCCATGCATCAGGGTGCAAAAAGTCACCCGTGTAATAAAACGAGAAGGAGAGAGGAAAAGAGACGAAAAAAAGGAAAGAAGAGATCCTAGGTATGGAAGACCCAAATGTGAGAGGGAAAATGATTCTACATCCTCTGCTGCCCTCACACACCCCAAGGGGTGTCATGCTTCATCATCGGGCGTTTGCTCCTCGTAGGGCCGGCGCTGCAATTCCCTACGGGTCCCCCGAAGGGTCACTTTATCGGAGATCTTTTGGAGGATAGCCGGATGGTGCATGAGGGTGTGTGGGGAGTGGGTCATGGAGAGGGTAATGAAAATACGTGCAGTGTAAAAGTTTAGGTGAAATGTAATCAAGGGTAAACATGCAGCGATATAATTAGTTAGTATACCCTTGGCAGTCCACAAAACTGCTAAAAAAAGTTATTGACCCAAAAAGGCCTATTTGCCAAGTTGTCAATATACAAGGCCAACATGTTTCGCGCCTCTATCGCCCGTAGGTCGTTAGCGCTTCTTCAGGACCAACATGATGAAAAGGTGAAGTGCACGTGAAAGGTTTGAATATAGAAATAAAAATTAATTAATTGACCCTCTTATCTCAGCCAGGGCGGGGCAGAAACCTGTATACCCTCATTGTGGTTACAGCTGCTAATTGGAGGCCGCTCCTGGATGGTGCCTAGGAAAAAGAACAAACAGATAGACCACAAATGAGCACCAGTAATGACTTGATGCTTCGCAGTGTGCCACTTCTGTGTGCACAACAATTACATAAAAAAAGAAAGAAATAAACAAGCACACAAGACAGGTCAAATGCAACTAATCTGAAAAGCCCCAGCCATGAGTGACGGCTAAATAGGCGTCATAGGAACCATTCTACTGGCATAGGACATGAAGCCCAATACATACAACACAAGGAGAATCATCCTGTCGTCGTGAATGCAACAAATAGGATTGTCAATTATAAAAAAGCATGCTCACCAAGAACTGCTTATAGAGTATCTCCAATGGTCAGAGGGATGGACGCCCGTATTTAACCGGGCTGTGGAAACAGTAAAACAGAACAGGAACAGAGAGGCACTATATCAGAACATCAATAATGCTGATCAAAATGCCCGCAGTAATACAATTCCTGCCTCTATTGAATACTTACAAAAATATGCGGGTGCTGCCTCCTATACACCTACCCCTGTCCAAGCGTCTGCCGAGAGAAAATAATTCACGGCAAATCGCGGGGTTAAATGGAGTGACCGGGTCAGGTGATTGGTGGGATCCTTGACAGGAAGGTTCTGACGGGAAGGAACATAGTGCGCATGTGCGAGAAAGGAGAGTGAATGCGCATGTGCATTCGTCGGGCACACTACTCGCCTGCTCCTGCGCACCGGCTTGGTAAAGGAGAGAGAAGGGATAGTCAACGGTAATGCCCTAATAGAGGCTGGCGGTTATAATGCCTAGAACTCGTGCTCAATACCCTTCACATAAAGATAAAGTCGATGAGTAGAAATACTCCTAATGTCACACCTAGACCACACCTCACACTAAAAGAAGTATAACTCTGTATTACTGGTGCCAAATTGGGAAAAACTCCTCCTAAATGATAATTACATAAGAAACTAGTGGGGGTCTGAAAAATAATCTAAAAGGTGGTAGCCCAAAAATATGCCACTGCATACATTATTCAAATCTTAACATTAGAAGAGTAAAGCAGTGAATAAGGGCACCGCCCTGGCAAAGGAGTCCAGGCGTAATATGGAACCAGCTCACACTCATACTATGATCCTGTCTCGTGTGCTTGACAGAAAACAGAAATAGAAATAGACAGGTCCCTCGGCTGAACCGCCGTACATCATCTATAAACCAAAAAAGAGGGGGGGACCAAGGAGCTAATTAAGGTCCAGTGTCCACGCTCCTTATACTACTATTGTAATCAACAGGAGGACAAAGTTCCTATTGTGAATTATACTTAGATAACGCTCTTGCGCTTGTAAATAGCGGTAGATCTGTAGCACAGACATTGCTTAGGGGCTTGAACCCTGTACATTAAGGGACTGCTTGGGGATGATACCGGATCATATATATCATAAGGGGGAGGGGCCAGATCCAGAATTCTAATTTTCAATCAAGTGCCAAATATATTTCCTCTTCAGACATTTCTCGAGAGCATGAGAGGGAAATCCCAGAAACTGGAAAGACACAGGAAGAGAAAGATGGAAGAACCAGCACAAAGGAAGAAAGCATGAACCTGCCAGAGTGGGATAAAGGTGCATGGATTTTTTGGTAGTGGCTTAAAGAGGCATGATGTGGATTTAAGACCGCCAACCTTGGTATATCAACAGGGCCGGACTGGGAACAGCAACAAGCCCTGGCTGATTGCTGCTCGACCGGCCCTTGGTGGGGGGGGGGAGGGGGGTAGTAAAAAGCACTGCTCCCACTTTTGTTTACAGGGGGCCAATATTGTGGCACTGCTGTAAAACCGGCCCCCACAGCCAGAAAACTGGCCCCCACCCCTATGGCCCACCTGGGAAAAGCCTGGTGCCCACTACACCTTTTTAACAGCACCAGCCGCAGCACCGGCCGCGGGCTTCTAGGCAGAGCTTTGGGCACCGGCACTCTTTCTTTGACAAATTAAGCACCGATCAGAACTAGATCCAAAGGTTCTAAAATGGCTTCATAGCAATTACATCACATCCCCTCTTCTGTGCACTCCATAGCTCTGTAAATTACAAAACTGCTGTGGGCCATGTGTTGTGCTCCTAATAGGAACTGGGATTCGTAATCCAGAATAATTTGTTGTAAGTGAAGGTACGTTGCATCTGCTTAGTGGTTTATGGTTAATCCTTTGTTTTGGTGGTGAATCCCCCAGTGACTCCTTCTACATTTTAAACAGCATTGGTAAGAGGATGTAACATTACAAAAAACTGTTCGGGAGACTGCAAGAAAGGGGTGTCTCGAAACGTCTATATTTATGTTTTAGTTTGGCTATGTGAGGAACCAGGTAAATCAATCCATCATTGTTTTCTTAATCACATAACTTTTTTTGTCTGGTCAGTGGTGTTTTTTTATCAACATTGATAAGGTTGTGGGGAGTTACGTCCCGCAGGAGGCATGATTGTCAAGGATGAATCGTGTTTGATACCAAGTGCAATAGGTAGGGCTTGAGGTATGGTTTTGAATGCTGCATTTCGTATGTAAAATGTTGCTTTGCACATGGGCGTGAAAGCCAACTGATTTAGATTATGGGCTTATGTCTATGGGGTTTGAGTCGATATTGTATGTGTGGATCCAGGCTGCAGTTTGACAGGGGAACACATTGTAACGTTGTGGTGTTCAATTTGAGGAAGATGACAAATGCCCACAATTAAATGAGGATGAGGGGTGTTTTAAAGCAGTGAAGTATACACTGGCTCCAACTTTACCTATAACTGGTACCATGTTCAAGGTTTCTGATGACATTTGCAAATCACTTGGCCTGATGGTTTATTAGCTTTTTACCAGACCAAATTACGGCATATATGGACCGTAATGCACAATTATCTATACCATGTCCTTAACAATTCAGGGAAATGCATACTTTAGTGGTGCATCAGGACCACTCTGGTAAGGGTTGTGTTGCACCTTCCATGACAAATTCAAGATCAATCTTAAAGATAGAGCTTATAAAATTAAAGAATAAAGCTCATCAAATGTTGTGCCATCTCTTTTGAACATTGATCTAGGATTTCATTGTTTAAAATATATTGAAGTTCGTTTTTGAGAATTTTTTCAACACAGGCCTTTTCACAGAACAACTTGAAGAAGACATTTCTCAAAACTATGCATCAAATGTCACCAAACATCACATGAAGCTAAAACTTGCACAAGAGGAGATAGTGAAGAGTGCCTCACCTTCTGAGTGAAAGTATTTTAAACATGTCACACTTACACAATTTGGGCGTGCCAAGAAAGAACAAAATCACATTCTGTGAGTTATGGAAAATTATCACACTTGTTGTACTCCAGATAGCCCTTCCAAAAATTCGGTCTACCCAATGTACATTTCCTACAACTAAGTACACTCGAACCTATGAATGTACAATCGAGCTTAAGAACATACATTAAGACCAATGACTGCATATTTGAAACAATGGATGTGCATTTGTGCAGTATCCACACAACATCTCATTAACACCAATGAACCAAACATGTATGAAGAGAATGGTACATAAAAGAAGCCACACCTAGCAAAATAAAACATACAATACACAAGTACCTCTGTAAACAAATATGGGAAAAATACTTAGAGTAAATGACCACTCCACTGAACACATATGGAAAGAACAACTACTCAGGCAAAATCCAGTGTACTGTTCACCACACAGTTCTGCTGTTATGCTCGACGGCAATTAAGGGCACTCCCTCTAATTGATCTAAACTTACTATAACACTTAATTTGAGCTGCGACTAAAAAAAAATTATATTACCCTAAACAAGCCAACTACCATTGCACAATGTATTGTTCAGAATGAATGCATGCTGCAAAAACACCTTGTTTAATTAATTTCAGTACTTTTCAGACTTTGTAGGGCCCTGGGATGATCCTGGTGGTTGCAAATAATGCGTTTTCATGTTATAAGTGCAGGAGGCACAATACCAGTTCATATGTCCAAATATATATACACATGCATATCCTTTGCATAGAGTAAAATGATGGATAAAACATGCTTTAAATAATGTTTTGCTTAGATTACCTGTACTTTACTTTTCACAGTGTCAATTGCAATTAATAACCTCGAACCAAATAACAAACAGCAAACCACTTTTCAGATTTAGGTTTCAAACACATTGGGCCAGATTCACATAGGGCCGCCGCACTTGTCGCGGAGGCTCCGCAGTTATGAGGGAGTCTCCGCACTGCGATTATTGCGAGATTTCGCCCCAATTACGGAGGCTCCCCCACAACTGCGGGGCCTCCGCCACAGGTGCCGAGGCATTTGTGAGTCAGGCCCATTGCTTTTTCACTTTTGCCCATGATAAAGTACAAGCCTGCAGTCCTGTGGTTATCCATGACTCTTAGTTACAACCTAATGAATACACACATTCTGCCAATGTTTTAGTCTAATCTGTTACATGATATCCTGTGGTTTGTATGAAGGGTTTGGGGGTTAAACATCAACATCCATCCCTGCCTTCCTGGTTTTAAACTTATTCCAAACACTAGCCAATAGCCCAGGTCACTGCTGCTTATCACAAGTAAAATACATAGCGCCCTCAGTCCAGGATCATCTGGTGGTATTGGTAATGTTGGCATGCAGAATTACCAAAGAATTCCAATGTGTTCGCTATGGAACAGAGAAATACCAATGTCCTTCACATCTAACATGGGCTTCAATTGGAATTCCATAGAGCATATTATCAAGCCCATTATCGCCGTTTTAGGGGCAGTTTTCTGCCGCTAAAGCGGCGATAATTTTATCGCCTGGCTTGATAATATGCCCCTAGGCTCTCTAGAAGTGATTGATCACTGAATGGCCTGCACTCATGATGTCATTTTTAGCGCGAGTATGCGAATACTTCTAGATCCCCAGAGTTTTATTAAACTGCACTGTTTTAAATACTGGCGATGTTTTATATGTTTGCAATGTTTTTATATGATGTGTTTTCTTTTATATTGTTTGATTGCATTATCGTATCTTATATGGAAGTGTTGCATCCGAATAAATTTGGCTTCAGTGATTCTACTGTCATTACCTGTATTAGACTGTAATCCTCGTGATTCTCGGCAGGGACGCTCAACATCCTGTGATTCTGGGCAAATCACCTAATCTCCTCGTGCCTAACAAAAATGAATGTGTCCGTCTGTAACGCAACTGGTGCTCTTGTAAAGCGTGCTGATGCCTTCCGGTCGAGTTCGCGCTGTATAAAACTTCCCACCCTAAAAAAAAAAAAAAAATTAAAAGAAATAAAATAACATTATTTATCTTCGTGAAAGAAACATTTATTCGGTATTTTACATAAACTCTTGGGCCCAAATATATTTTGAGTGGAGTGGAATTCCCATGCGGAATTCTGCTCTGCACAATTATCAATTGACTAGTGTCCAACACTGGGATTTTCAGACACCAAACTCGATTATCCCAACCGTAAAATTGGGAGGGAAAGGCTCTTTGGATACGGCTGTATAGCATCCCAGATCAGTGTCATACAGGGCTCGAGTCGGGGTACCACGCGGGTGGACGGCGTCCCCCCACTTATTTTACCAGGTTTTTCCGGGTGGACGCCGTCCCCCCTGCCCAAAAGCTGGACAGCATTGTGTACCAAAGATATGCTAATATTTGTAATTGGAGACTTGAACAGACCAGGGGTAGCAGTGCTGTGAAATGCCCCGTCATCTAAAGGCACATGAATACTCATGAGATTCCTGTTGTGACGTCACTTCCGGTGACAGCGTCCCCCCACTTATTTTCATGAGATTCCTGTTGTGACGTCACTTCCGGTGACAGCGTCCCCCCACTTTTTTTTTTAGGACTTGTGCCCTGGTGTCATACTACCTGCCCAAAGCTCTGCCAAGGCATGGAGAGGCATGTAATGCCCCCCCCCCTCCCCCTTCCTGCAAGAATATCCTGCTATCGCCCCACCTACCCTCCCCACACTCTGCCCGCGGCCATTGAGGAAGAATCCACACACTCATTTAATGTCTCTCATAGCAGGTGGTAAATCTGTGTGTTATCTCCCCCCCCACCCCGTCCGCGGAATCAGACTTTCCTAGTGGGATTCTGCCCGGTAAATCTGGGTCTGTACTATCATTCCCCCTTCTGAGGGGGTTAAACGCACAAAAGCTTCTTCTATGCAGATATTCCAACTGGTGACAGAAGTTCCAGACGGCCGGGATCTCTGCACAAAATTCCTGATTCCTCGTAAGCGGTTACCTTAAGATCTGCAGCACCATCTGAAACAGGCATGTGTCCTGGGCAGCCATTTATAAATTAATATTAGAAGTGCATTGCAAGTTGAAACATTTCTGTGTTACTGTTTTCAATCGTCACTTTGTTGTGGTGTTTGTATGCAGCCCAATCAAACCTTCCTTTCAGGCGTGCAGAGTGAGTATATTAAGTTAACTAAATGTGCATTCTCCATAATCTTAAAAAGAGAGTTTGACAGAATATAAACCAATCAGTTCACTGATGCCCCTTCGCTATGTTTAAGTTCATTCTGCAAGCGCGAGGTGATTGACTGAAAGATCCACAACCAATTAAAAACAAGCATTTACAATGCAATGGTCTCGGCATTGGTAAAGTTAGAGCTATTGGCATTGCTCATGACATTATTTTTGTTTATGTTTTTTGTTTTTAAAACATTTAAAGAAACGGCATTGTCATGAGCAATGCCAATAGCTCTAACTTTAACAATGCCGAGACCGTTGCATTGTAAATGCTTGTTACTATGACCTGCTGGCTAGCTGTTTTTACGAGTCGAAATGATGCAGAGCTGAAGGAGTTCTCTCATTCCTCTCGGACTGGGCAAGCAAGTGGGGAGTAGAGAGCAGCGGCTAATGCTTCCGTCATCCCCCTGCAAGGCGGGGAATGGACATTGTTAGACCTTAAGACATCCTGAAGGCACTGATTGGCACAATCACCAGAGCGTCATTACCCAAAGAGAGGAGGGCCCTGAAGCACAGTTGGCTGCCTGGAGTACCCAGAAGGGGAAGGAAGAAACAGAAATGGGAAAAGGGGAAAAGAAAGGTAATTTAGAAAGGAAGGGAGAGAGAGTCAAAGAGAAAGCTATTTCTGGGCCAAGAAAGGAGGACACATTTTCACAGACTATGGTTTTTACGAGTATGGGTGCTGGACATCAGTGTCAATTACACCGAGTGCATTAAGGAATCAAAGCGACACTGATGCAAAAGAACCCATGCCGTCATCTACTGTGAAACTTAGGGAAAATCTCATAAAAGACACTCGTTATAATGTAGTAAGAAAACGTGCAAGAGAGCTGAAGTGCTAAGGTCGAAATTCTACACTCACCCACACTTGCATTCCTTCTTTCAGGCCCACAGTTCACTGGCAGCATCTTCAGTGCACTATTCTCCAGCGTTTTGGGGCTTATGGTAGACAGTCTACAACCTCCAGGTCCACCGCCCGCCTGCAGTACATCCAGCCACCAGCCTTTGACGGGGGGAGTCCTGCCAACAATAATCCCATCAGCGCGAGTTCACCGATATATTCCACAATAAGGCCTCACCAAAGCTAGTCATGCATTGTGGGGGGAGGGGCGCCAAACTGAATTAAAAAGTAGGCCGTCAGGGTGTAGAATGGCCGATTACTCCACATCGTCCCCACTTTATAACTCGCCCACCCTGCTCCTGTCGCCTCTCTGCCCCTCCTGCTCACTACCTGTCCTGCACCTCTACACTTCTGTCTCTTCCTGTTTCTGCCCCTCTCTGACGCCTGTCCGCTACCTTTAATCACTTTCCACCCCGTTTGCCCTCACTGTCCTCGCCGCCTGCCCTTTACCTCTGCCCTGTTTCTGCCCTTGCTCCTCGTGCCCTGCCCCCGAGTGCCCGGACCTGCAGCTCAGCAGCAGCGCTCTCTCCACAGCCCAATGAAGCCTATCCTCTGCCCAGGGCTGTCCCAGACACCAAGGTCCGGGGGGGGGGGGGGGGGGGTGTGAATGGGCGCGCACTTAGGGGCCTTTCACAAACAAAAGTGACTCGGGAGGGAGAGCGCGGCGGAGGGGGCAGGGGTTAGGAAAGGCCAAAGTGAGAGCAGAGTCACCAGCAGCCCAGGTGCCCCCCATATCTCCGCAGAGATCACGCTGCCCCACCCCTTCCGAGGAAAACACACCCATACACCATGCACCGGGTCTGACCCGCAAGGGGCGGCTTTCCAACCCCCCCCCCCCCCCCAGCAGGGACCACCAGGGGGCCTGCCTGGGAAAACAAGCACGCCAAATGGGAGGACGTCTGAGAAAACGGGCTGTAGTGGGGGAGAGGGGCTCCTACAAATCAAAACGGGATGGGGGCCGCCTGCAAATTAAACGTCTGCGGCCAAAATGTCAATTCAAAAACACGTCACTACAACAATACCACGTCCAGTAACTGACGTCACTGTGACATCATACAACCCATGACGCCCCTCACCTGATGAAGTGCGCTGATGCCATCGACGTTGGTGCTGTTGAGTAGGTCGCTCCCGCCTTTGCCCTGTAGCATGGCCTCGGCTTCTTCCAGGTCGCCTCCTGCGCAAGCTGCCAGAAATTCGGCGGCTCCATCGAAGCGAACTGCCCGGCCATCCAAGTTATCGTTCGCCTTTCAGCAGGCACGGGATCACGCATTAAAGCCGCCGCGAGAACTGGAGTGTATTCCATTTTATTTTAAAGGCCTGTCGTTCACTTTTTTTTTTTTTCCCTCTCAAAGGAATGCAAAGAAGCTTAGCTGCCAACACCAGCAGAGTTCAATTCGGGGACATGGTGGTGGGTCCGGATGAGGCAACCTGCTTAGACTCCCCACTCCAGCCCGCTACTGCAGAGCTGCTCGTTTTAAAGAAAAACGGCAAGATAACTGCAACATCTTTTGCACAACAAAAATAGATAGTACAGCAAGGGCAGAGATCATGGAGAGACCGACATGGTGCCTGGCAGATAGTTACTGACAATATTTACCATCTTCAGTGAATGCACCATTTACACACCCCACAGTCCAGACTACGACCTTCCCACCTCTGCGAATAACATGTTCAGCCTTGTACATACAAACTGCGTTTAAAACACAGACACTAGCTGATATTTCAATAGGATGGTGCCGTTCTCATAAGGCACTGACTGAGTTGCGGTTTAAGATACTGCCGTTTCCCACCCTTAACGGGAGGCTAGGCATAACAAACAAAAAATACAAGTTTAACTGCCATAAACATATTCAATACCAAACTTTCTTAAATGCAAAGGGAGAGTTTTTTTTGAGTCCTATAAATCAACTCACGGGTAGTGCGATGTCCCGAGCGCAGCAGCAGCTCCTTCTCCTCCCTTTATTTTCTCGCCAAACTCGCCGCCATTTTCCTTTCGCTGTTTATTCAAATAAGAGAAAACACTCCCAGTGAACAAACGGCAGAGGCCCCGTCTGCCCGAAACAACCGCAAGTGTCCATGGGAACTGCAGTTTGAACCCTGTACGAAGAGATGGCCTTGCCAATCACACAATCGACAATCGGAAACCACAGGTCCCAGAGTTCCATGCGTTGAGCGGTTGAAACAACAGAGACAATGAACCCCACAGATTTTTTTGTTTGGTTAAAAAGCAGGTATATTTTTAGTCGCTCTTGAGGGGTGAAAATTAAACAACCAACAGAACCACGCACGTCTTAGCTTTCACGCCTATTTATGTGTAAATGTTTGTCAAACAATCCAAGGTGGCTAAGAAGCAGGTGAGGGAGCAACGCCGGGACACCACCGCCTTTCTCCGAGGCAGAGAAGAACTGCCTCGGAGAAACGCAGCCTCGGTTTCGGATTCGGGGGCGTGTTTCTTTTTCTCTCCTCTTGCCATTGGCTGGAGGAGAGAAAAACACGCCCTGCGAAAAGCAACGAAAAAACACGCCCCCCGATCCGAAAAGGACGGGGCTTCAACGGAGTGACTGGACCTCTTCTCCAGTGGCTGGCCAGCATTTAAGAGGCCAGCCAATGGAGAACAGGAGAGAAGAGGGGCGGGTGCAAGCCCCTCTTCTCAAAGTCACTCCAACTCATTAAATCTCGGAGCGAGACTGCGCAAGCGCAGCCTTTCGCAGCCGAGACCTAATGAGCTGGAAACAACACATCTATAGAAACAAACCTAACCAACTCATTACCATAATTTATTAATGATACCTAAAAGTGAGAGTCCCCTTCCTTGACTATGAAGCACTGAGGTGGCCTGTTCTGAACTATGCCCCACCCTCACAACCAATAAACCAAAAAGCGCAGCAGGCTGCACGAAAATGAGCTTTTCTGTGCTATGGAATGCATTAAAAAAAATTATAACAGATAACATCCATAAATTCCACTGCAACAAACCACAAGGTGATATATGGAACGCTTGAATTAACCTCAGCCACTTGCCCTCAGGGCCACATTTCAGTCCATCAATGTTTGCTTATCATGCCACCCTAGACAAAAGATCCCACCATGTGCAAATCAGTACTGATCCTGCTCTCGTTGGATCAGTCCATCCTAAACTGCCAGGTGAGGTCTTCTCCAAATGGATACACAAGCAATCCCTTTGGGCTTCGTCATAAGCACACAGCTTAAGTCTTATGGTGAAGTGAGTTTGAGACCCTCCTCTGGGCATACCCATTACATTTTGGGCATCAATTGCAACAAACAACTGGGTAATGGATGGAATGCTTGAATTCATCTCCGCCGCTGGTGAGAGCCCAGGGCCACATTCCAGTCCATTGGTTTTGCCCATCATGCCGGTCTCCACAGGGGGCGGCCTTATCCATATCAGTACTGGCCCTGCTGCTCATGGGCACAGGCCATCCCGAACTGCCAGATGATGCCCCCTCCAGAAGGGTACACAAGCAAACCCAAACCAGTTTTGAACTATTTTGGCCTTGTCAGTAGAGCACAGCTTGAGTCCTGCATAGACCCATGTTAGTCACGTGTTGCAAGAAAAAAGTAGGTATCTAATTAAATACACATCACCCACGCATTATTTCTAAAACACGAACTGACACATATTAATCCCAAAATGTAGTAGTAGAAAGGCGCATGGAAAATATCACAGAGAGAATGTCAGTGGCAATGTTATACACTTAATTAAGATGGGTGTGCGATTTTATTTTGAAATAAGAAGTAGCCACTTTGAAAAATAAAACACATAATGATGTAATGCCTTGTTCTTCTATCTGACCAGCACATCCATGAACAGCAATTTCAGTGATGTCGATATAGGTTGCAGGAAATATGGTATATATGGTATATATGTGGTGTGAAGCCAGAGGAATATGTGTGAAGCCAGAGGAATATGCAGCTATTTCTTAACAAGCTGTATCACAGGCGAAGGTGCCATGACGGACACATATGTTTGAGGCACGTTTGATCTGAGGGGGCATTTGTAAGGAATTGTGTTACTTGGTTTCATTATGAGATGTTTTCTGGCGATATGTGTACTGTTGCATAAGAGCTAGGCTCCCAGTGTAGTGCGGCTTGTCATCTTGCTGCTGGTCATCACAACAGAGAAAGGACAACTTATTGACATGGTATTGTCAAGTGTGAATTACCCATGGTGCGCATGGTTGTTATGAAAGTGAATCCATCAGTATTTTTGATGGGTATATTTCATTAAGGGTGCATTGTTATACATTGCAGTGTCTATCAAAGTAGCTAAAAGTTATCTCATCTTTTCTGGGCTACTGGTTGCATCATTGAATGGTGTTGGAACTGGTGGTGGTTGTCTCGCTGTGCTTGTAATGGATAAATGTATTATGTGTGTCTGGCGAGAAGATAATTTGATGTCGACCCTGTAAACGCACAGGATGCATGTAAGTCTGATTTATTCTTGGATTTGATGAGGTGGAATATATAGGTTAAACCACTGAAGAGTGCATGAAGTTGGAATGCTTGAGAGATTTTCTACTTTAAGGCCCATATTACAATTTCAGTTATGGTGCAAATCTGTGTAGAAACAGGAGTTTAGACACAAATAGACATTACCAGGGCCACTTCTCTATTTTGCTATTTTTCACATATTAACACTGTATGTTCAAAGATTTCACCTCATTAATATCAGGGTAACACCTAAATATAGCAATCAGCAACTGAAAGTCAAGCTTGTTGGTTGTGACAAACGGCCTGCCTTGCGGGCAAAATGTATGGTATAATTTTTAGTATCTTTTGATCCCTTTGGGCTAGAATTTCTTTTATGTTAAAAGCTGTGAATGCCGAAGAAGAAGGATTGTGCGGCAATTGTGGCATGTTTTTATTTATGTGGAAAACACCATGGATGCTGAATCATATAGCCCCAGTAGCACTGATCATGAGGTATTAGCACTTTAATTCCAAGTTATACATTTACATAGTCTAACCTGGAGGACTTTGTCTCAGGAAAAATGAATTATAGAATGGCATGCAGAAATCACTGCTTATCATGTATTTATGCATCTTATTCCCCAGTTCAAGAGCGCTAAAATGGAGAGCGTTTTAAAGTCGTAGTAATACTGCAACTTCATATTACCAGTGTGCGTGTTTTTTATAATACTGTTAGTAGTATTACTGTGCTGCGGATACTAGGGGACCAGTGATGGAGGCTTAAGTGTGGTCCATTGTATCTTCCATCTTTAGCAACAGAGGGCCCAAGGGCATTGCTATTACTACTACTTTAGGCAAAAGTCAACTCTGGGCCGGAATCACAAAGGTAAACACACACTTTCATGTAAGTTTACGATTGTTTGCTCTTCATAAATTGATTTATAGGTAGTATGTTTACGAGTGCTGAGTTTCCGTACATACAAATTTGATCTTATTATATGCAGAGACTCTGCACTCGTAAAGATACTACTCTTAAATCCTTTTGTGAATAGCAAACAATGGTTGACTTACACAAAATTGTAAGTTTACTTTTGTGTATCAGGCCCTCTGTTGGCCGAGAATGTTCTACATGGGCATTTTATGATTGAAGTATAGATATTGCCACAAATGTATGACAGTTGGTATGGGAAGGTCCCCTCTATGGTGAAGAGACCCCGATCCCCTGCCCAGATGTGCATCTAGTATCCTGATTTTTAGGTCTCGCCTGACCCAGCGCATGCGCTGGTCTGGTGAGACTTATTGAGAGGGCTCCAAAAATTGCTACCAGGCCAGCCTAGAGCTACAGTGCATGTGCGCGGGTGCGCACGCCCCGCTTTACCGCGATTACTTTCACTTACGCGGCCGCAGGGCCGCTTTGATGTTTGATCGTGATCGCGATCACTTTCACTTTCGTGGCCGCACGGCCGCTTGCCATAGCCAATAGTTCTCGCTTTTGGGACCTTATAAGTATTTAGTTATGCAACTGTTGCATGGCTAAACACTTATAAGGTCCCAAAGGCGAGACCTATTGGCTATGCCAATGCTTGTTTATTTTGGCCTTGTTGTTTGTTAGAAATTGGGTTTCTGGTTGGCAGAGGTATGCACCCTGTCCAAGCAGGAACCACAGTCCTAGTCAGGGTAAGTTTGGCACCCTAGATTAACCTGTGCTCACCCTCTGGTGTCCTGGCACAGGTCAGGCAGCCTCAACTTAAGAGGCAATGTGTAAAGTATTTGTGCAACACTTCAAACAGTTAAACAGACCAAAACGACAAAAATCCAATAAGTATACCCGGAGTTCTGAATTTTGAAAGAATATTTTCAAATACAGTGCTTAAATGTATAAAGCGCCAACTGGGGCTATCTGGTCCCACTAGACCGGGTCAAATACGAAAGTTCAGACCGACCGCAGTGGAGCACAGGTCAGATACAGGGGCCATCCATGGACTGCTGAAACAGTACCGTGGCTTGGGGGTTGCATCGATGTTGAGGACGAGATGCGAGGAGCAGATGAGGCCTTGGGTCAACGTAAATCTTTTAGGATGGTCGATGTAGATACTTAGGATGTAGGTGATACGTCAATTCCAAGCCACGCAAATTGGAGATGTGTCGTTGTTAAACCCCAAGATGTAGGTGATGCATCGTCGTCGAGCTGCTCAGGTCAAGGGTGAGTCGGAAACTGGAGGCAAGGTGCTGTGCAGTCAGCGATGCGGGATCTTCAGTCCTTGCAGCAGCAGCAATGCATTGGCATCGAGGGCAATGCACCGGTTACTCAGCCGCGCAACTACGGCAATGCATGGATTTTAGGGCAGTTTAAACCCACTCCCAAGGGCCCAGGACTGGATTGGCCCCACTTGGCATGGCAAGTATTTCAAATTGCAGAGTCCAGATGCTGGTGATAAGTGGAATTAAGTCTTTCGTGTCCCTGAGATTTCCAACAGGAAGAAAGCAGACAAGCCCTTTGAGTCACGTTGATTCTAGTGTGGAAAGTCCTTCTTACTCCCAGGCACGAGGGCAGCAGGCAGCAGGTCAGTGCGGCAGAACAGGAGTCCAGCAGAGTCCAACAGAGTGACAGTCCTTTCAGCAGCACAGTGGTCCTTCTTCCTGGCAGAATATCCACAGGTCCAGAGTACTAAGTTGGTGGTGTCAGAGGTCCAGTACCTATACCAGGTTGTGCCTTTGAAGTGGAGGAGAATTTAGAGATAGGCATTTGAAGTGCACAGAGTACCTGCCCTTCCTGCCATGGCTCCAGACTCACTACAGTAGGATACGCAGCCCTTTGTGTAGGGACAGACCCCAGCTCATTCAGATGTGTTAGCTTCTCCTTCCCATCCTACTCAGGATGGCCCATCAGAATGTGGATGGCCCATCAATCACAACTAAGCTCCCTGGTGTGTGGCTGTCTGGAGGGAATGCACAAAGCCCAGCTGTCACCCACCCCAGGTGTGTATTCAGAGACAGACAGAAGGCACCAAATAGCTAAATAAAGAATATGCCAGCTTTCTAGCAGCACGCCACTACTTGTTAAAATTCAACATACTCAGAGATTAAACGGGAGTGCGCGATATTTCAACACTTAGCTTTCTAATAGTGACATTTTCAGAATTACAATCGTAAATCTGACTTCACCATAAGTTAGGATTTTTAAATGTGACTCCAGAGACACCAAACTTAGGGGTCCCATCTTTTCCCCATTGGAAATTACAATTAAAAGATATAATAAGGTAATCCCAATGTTAACCTATGGAAGAGATATGCTTTGCAATAGTGAAAAACGAATTTAAGAGTTTTTTACTGCCAGGACATGTAAAACTGAAAAGTATGTGTCCTACTTTTAAACTAAATTGTACCTTGCCTGTGGGCTATCCAGGGCCTACCTTAGGGATGACTTATATTTATTACAAAGGAAGGTTTGGTCCTGGCAAGAGGGCTAACCTGCTGGGTCGATATGACAGTTTAAACTGCACACACAGGTTCTGCAGTCACAGGCTTGAGACATGTTTAAAGGGCTACTTAAGTGGGTGGCATCATCAGTGCTGCAGGCCCACTAGTAGCATTTAATTTACAGGCCCTGGGCACATTTAGTGCACTTTACTAGGGACGTATAAGTAAATAAATATGGCAATTGTGTAAAAGCCAATGTTGCCATGTTTTAAGTAGAGAACACATGCAGCTCAGCACTGGTTACCAGTGGTAAAGTGCCCAGAGTCCCAAAGTCTTCAAAACAGGAGGTCAGAAGGCAAAAAAGTCAGGGAAAACCACATTAAGAATACCAGGTCTAAAATTGTTGCACTAATCTAGTGTGTAGGGAGAGTACTAAGTATGCTCCTTGACCTGCGTCGGTCCTAAACCTGGAGATGGAGAGCTGGCCCAAGCGTGCCCTCATAGATAGACAGTGGATTACTGTCCTCATGTCAAGTACACCACATAGAATGGTGGTGGCAGTGTAACTTGTTTTATGAATCCATAGTGAATCTAGACCTTTATGTCTCTTACACTTGAGTGGGTCCTTATATCACACACTTGTACAGTTCTGCTTTAATGTGTTTGCCTAGATACATGGGCTCACTTCCTAAACCCATGTTGGGTATGTTGTCTACATGGTGCATGCATGGTGTGTGTGAGTAGCCAAAGTAATGGAGGCATGTGGGATCCATTTTGGATACCCCTGATCTGGTCTTTGTACAAGATGGGAGGGAGAATACTTTTCCCAGACCTTGGAAGCGTATTGGCCATTTTCCTGAAGCTTGCAGGATGATAAGTAGACATTGAAGTGAGGGGAGGGGAGACAGGTCTCCTTTAGAAGCACAATCATGTCTATCTAGCAAGGAGCTGCTGATTAGTCCTTCTGAACAACGTAATTTGGCGGACTGTAAGAGAGAGGGATGGAACTTCAGACTGTGTTTTATAAGGGGAGGCCTGTTTTTTTGTTGTTCCCTGTTTACTGCTTCCGTTTGGCTGATGACAGCCAGGTGCAGCAGCTTCAAACCGCATTGTGCCTCTGTTGCGGGGATTTCATTTTCGAGACTAACTTGCTGTGAAAAGCATCACTCTACACAAGGATGTGTCTGGTGGGCAGTCTGGCAAGTACACTGGAATCGAGAACTGCCTCAAACCAGTTCTACAGTTGTAGACAGTGGATCCCGTGCCTGATGTGGTTTATAAAAGTGGAACTCAACTTGTTCCTGTTCCAAGTCCTCTATGGCCAAGGAAGGGAGTGCCACCCAGAGTACACACAGGACTGTTGTGGAACCAGGGCTAGTGTCTGCTTGACAGCCAGTCTCCCAGAGGTGAGGTGATATCACATGAGTATGGATCCCTTCCTAGAAGAGCTGTGTAATTGTTTAAAAGCTTCCAGAAGCTTTCCTGCTACTGTGGGAGGGAAGGTGCTTTTCAACCCTGCAGGAGGAATCTCTGTCCAGGCGCACCAAGGTGCATCATGCCCCAGTTGTTAGTGGGACACCCAAAATAAACCCAGGCAAAATTTGAATTACAGCTGCATAATCCACGTAATTTTGGGACTTTCATGCTATACTTGCTAGGCAAAAGTCCTGAAATGATGCCAGTATGCCACGTTTCCTAATCATACGCCATTCTCAATAAACTTTTACTATGAGCGCGCGGAAACAACACAAACTGCAAGAACGCAAGCGGCTGTTGCTCACCCCACTTGTGTTTTTTCATGGTGTAATTTTATCGCAAAATGCTTCCTCCATTAAAAAATTGACACATGGACACTTTTTGCACTAACCTATAGGGTTAAATGACTGGTTTGCATTCTGTGCAACTACATGTAATTTTGCATAATTTTCCAGAGATTTCATGTCATTTCGTGAAAGCAAATTATATGAATTTCGCACACCTCTAATCCACAACAGAGCACTAGGGAGAGAGACTTCCTGCTCTGCAGTAGTCTCTGCATCAGTTTCTTGTGGGTTTGCGAATATGTGATCATAATTGCTGAGGACTGGTTGGGACAGAGATTGAATGCTAAATTTGGCCTGCTCATGGACACAACATGCACCTGATGATTCAGGTTGCAAAAGGTTGACCCTGCTCGAGTTGTGATTGACCTGTGGGTGGCTGCTACAAACAAAACATTGTGATCTGTCTGTAGCATGTTGATAAACCTGCGCATGGCAACAACTGCCCAAATTAACCAGCCAGTGAGGGTGCTGCAACTGCCTGTTATACATGGCCCATGTAGGGCTTTGTTTGTTAAAATGAGGACAAGAAAGTAGAGGTGCACATGCCTGATGTCATCTGGCCTGATAATGGGCCAATAAAGGACCTGCTGGCTCAGGCGTGGGCCTGTACCTGAGATCCCAACATTAAGAGACGCTTGCTTTTGGTCCAACTGGAATCAATTCAAGCCATGACTACTTCATCTGCGTATGACAGGTTCACTATCAAGTGTGGGCGAAGTGGACAAAGCATGAAATCCACGAGAGTTTCCAGCTGGTTCATAACCTTTCCGTTGAGAGGATGCAAACACAACCAAGAGCCGGGCAGCTGAGCTGATCCACCAAGACTATTCCACTGCTGAGAGGTAAGGCTGTGAAAAGTGATTGTGAGAGCTGAGCATTCCTATCTGTGAGTGACAGAGACTGCATCGGAGATGTAATCATGTTACTACCGTATACCTTATAGCAGGAGGCAAGCATGATCTGGGAGGGCAAGATCCTTGATGGAGGGAAGTAGTAAGTAAGTGGGAAGCAGCTCTGTCTGACTAGCACCTAAAGAAGCTAAAAAGCATCCTCTTTGAGTCATGTGTAGCATTACATTCCAGTTTGTATTAAAGTACTTTACTTTCTATAAAGATAAGCACTGGGCTGGACATTCTTTTATTGAGTTGCATGATTGTTGTACTCTGAGTTTGAGCACCCCCATCGTACCTCCCTGAGAAGCCTGTGACTGCTCTCCATCACTACTAATGAAAGTCAAAATGCAGAAGGGGTTGCACATGGCCCAGTTTGCTGAGATCTCTCACGGACGCACCCCAAGACATCAGAGACAAATTACTTCAAACCCTATGTTTGAGACCATGTAGCCTTAGCTTGCCCCATGTCCCTCCGAATAGTCTCTGAAAACGACTAATGGAATATCAAGATTGGGTTTAAATGGAATGATTGCTGGGTTGAATGTGCTGTAATCCCAGATTGGACATTCCTATATTAATATTGCCCCAGTTCTGAAGAAAGAATAAAAAATATTTATAGTTATGGTATGTAAAAGTTTGCCATATAGAGTTGCACATTTCAACTGGTCCAAGTTAGGGTATTGCTTGATGTCGGATATCATGTATTGTTCATTATTTTAAAGTGAGTAAATATTTTTGATATTGGTCCTTCAAGTAGGTTCAACTAAGCCAATTTTGGTAAGGAAGATAAGATATAATTTCTGAAATTTTTCTCTTAAATAAACAGAAAAACGTTAATGGTGCAAATTAACTTATACTCCAAATTTCAGAATTTTTAATTTTCCAGCTTGTGTAAGTTTAGGCTGCTTACATTTGCACTTGTGAGTCCTAATGGAAATGAATGACTTGTACAGTTATCCATGAGTACGCCTTCGATTCCTTGGAAAACGTATTCAAGAGTGAAATTTGCTCCAAACAGCTGTAGTGCTTCATGAGTCTTACTTTCAAAGCAGACTCTTTGTGGATTAGGATGCTATAGAGAAATTGGCTGTCCTCATCAAGAAAATGAGCATACTCAACCCAGCAGGTCAAAATGAAAAAAACATAGGATACTAATGTGTCTGACAAAATCCCAGGAACGGCATTTGACATTCCATGTGCTACCTGCAGTCTCTTTTTTAATAAACCACACACAGCTTTACATATATGCATAGTACTGTCCAGTATGTGAACATTTGTTTCAGTACCATTCCTTACTATGCCATACTTGGCTAGAATTAGTTTGCCAATATCAGCTCTGAATAATATAACTGGTGTGCAGTGATTGAACATACCCATTGACTTTATGTTTATCTTTATATTTGGTGTTTTTCAAAGTAGATTAAACCTTTAGGTATGTGTAGGAAGGTGGAATCTGACTATATGGTTGCCCCCACTTTTTTCCTGGTGTTTTGCTGGTTTATGACTTAGTTGGACTAGGATCCTGCTATTCAGGGCCCCAGTCTATCTGCTTTCTCTGTAAAATGGGCGCATGTAAATTAGGTACATATCTAATTGGATTCGGGAGTGCCTTATAAGCCCCTTGTAAATGGTATACTATGTACCTAGGGCATAGGTACCTCAGAGGCCTACCAGGGGCTGCAGCATGTATTATGCCACCCCTGGGAAGCACTCCAAAATGGCACCACAGGTCTGCTACTGCAGCCTGGGTAAGGGTGTGCTTGCACCCCTTACAGTGGTATTGGCTACCTATATCCACACATATATACAGACACATATAAACCTATAAGCCACTCCTATGGCAGGCCTTAACAATCCTGAAGGCAGAGTGCTTGGTTTTATGTGAGAGGGTGCCCAAGCATGAGCTAAGCCCCTCTGCAGCTTTCGGAAATACTTCCTTATGGCTTTTCTGTGATACAGCCATACCATATCCTCTTAAGTGCATTATAACCTCGCGGTAAATGCTAACTTTGGAATGGCTGCATCAAAACATGTCGTGTTTGGTGTCAAACGCTTTGGAATACTACCTCCCCCTGCCAGTTCTGGCGGCGGGTGTAACATTCCACCCTTCTAGAGGGAGAGACATGTTCACACTGGCTAAACCCGGTAGGACTTTCTTGAGCCCTGGCATCACAAAATGGATGCCTCTGCCGCAGACACGGGTCTGGCCTCCTACTGCTGACCAAAACTCCGGCAGGGGAGGTCTGGACAATAGGTTTCCTGTCGAGGAGAGGTGTAACCACCTCCCCAGACAGCCAGATGTGTATTGGGGCTGGGCGGGAGCACTCTCTGGTGCTTTGAAGTCCTGCACTGGGGGCACACTTGGTGTCTCTGTGCATAGTCCAGTTCAAACTGGTTGCAGGGGCTACCTGCCCCTGCTCTGGCGCAAAACTGGACAAAGGAAATGGGTGTAACCACCCCTCTTTCCAAGCCCACCCATAGGTGGGGCCTCAGAGTTAGCCCATCCCCTAAACTTACTATAAGTATAGAAATCCAGTCCCTAGGACTTTAGATTACCCTGGACAAAACTCTGCTACATATATCCTGGACCTTCAATGTTCTATCCTGACTAGAAGACTGAAGAAATCTCCCTTGGGGTCAAGGAGTGACTCCCCTGCTTGGCAGGCACCAAAGAAGCAACTGACTGGACTGCATCGCTGAAGCTCCTGTTGGACACTGAAGTTTTTGCATTACCAGAGGTAGATTTCCAGACTTCCCCGAGGCTACCCTGAGTCCACAGCAAAGCTGAGGCCCGTGGCTATCATGGGTGACGTGAAACCGCGACCCCTGGACACTGTGAACTTTTGCAGCAACACTATCTTCCTGGCCTTCCTCGAAGTTGTGCTTTGGGCTCCAAGTAGCCCCATCCTTGAGCACCTCCTGCACTGATGATTGTTGGCCTCCACTCCACGAGTGACCCGTGGGCCAGCTTCAAGTGTGACCGCTTGAGGCTCCTTCGCGATCAATAGCCCGTTGGCTAGCAGGTCTCCACGAAGGCAACTTCTTTTCTGCTTGTGCTTTCCTGGTTGCTCCAGATGTGCCCTGACTTACCCTTGCTGGGTGAGTCCCTCAGACCTTGCTGGTCTGTACCGCAGTCCTTTCTCTAAATTCCAGTGACTTGCCGTTGCCAAGGCTTGTTGGGTCCATTCTGGTCGCCGACACCGCAGCACTCAACAGACTTTGTGGGACAGCTTGAATCCAGCTCATGGACTTCATCAATGCCTCCTGGACCTCGTGGCTGAAGAGTCAAGACACCCATCAACTCACCTGAAGCACCTGACTTCTGTGGGCATTGGTCCATCCTGCCCTTGGTAACTGGCTAGTGACCCAGACTCTGTCCCCTCTGCTTTCAGGTTCCTTCCATCCTAGATCCAGGCTTGGATCGCTTCGGACACTTCTCCTCTTCACGGCAGCAGCAGTTCTTTGCAGGCTCCCATTGAAATCGACGACGCAACCCGACACCAAAAGACACCTATTCACCCGGCTTCCCTGGGTGAGGTAACTCGAGTACTCCAGTGCTCTTGTGGGTGCTAGCCCTAGAACTTCACAAGTCCAAAAGGGTTTGGTCCTGACTCGATTAGAAGTGTCCCTAATCTTTAAATTTCCAACCGCGACATTGTCCATAGAAGATAACGGGAGCCCGCGGTTGTGTTTACACACTGCATACAGTGCCCGTGGGTCTCCTGTGTCACTACCTTGGGTGGTTCCTTGGGGTCCCAGCAATTCTACAGGCTATAGGCCTAGTGTTTATTCCAGTCGTGGTTCTTATACCACTTTTTTGGTTTATGGTTTGGTACACCCCTAGGGCCCAAACGTGTATTGTGACTTGTAAACTAAGTACTTCGAACTCCAGTCTCATAAAGAGACTAGAGGGGTGTGTTTTAACCTAAATACATATAGTTTGAATATATACCTGGTGTGGTTGTCTTTTCATTTGGTCATTCAAGAGATTATAGACTGGTAAAACAAGCTGCTTTACATTCCTTCAACACTTAGCCTGAAGGCTGCTCTCCATAGCTACTACTAGGATAGCTTTCAATAAAGGTTGTCTTTAACCTATCACCATAAGGGGTTGTTTGGACTGATACAGGGTGCCCACTAGAACTAGTGGACAGCATATATCAGGCCACCTTCTCACAGTATGGAATCTCAAAGATTACAGTAGTAGGTTATGGTTTATGAGTTTGTCACCCAGTATGACACACCGTAGATATACTAGATTTGTTCTGTGATGCTGTTTATTAGACCATATCAGGAGAGATAGTATTTTGCTCAGCCAACTATAATTGTTTATACCTTTCTAATTGTATGACTGTGTGTCTGATGGTGCCTTGTGGAAAGGCTTAGGCTCAAAACTGCAGGCCTGAGTTGGTTATGGTTGCAAGCCAATGATAACTGCATAGGCCTGATTGGTGTGCAGGGAAATGTTATGCCCGATGCTATGGGTCTGGCCTGTTAATTATGGAAAATTATGTCAATGGCAGTATGCCTAGCTATTTATTGTGAAAAGTAAATGGTAAAACCAAAAGCCCTCAAATAGGGATTGTTATCACATTATGTGACAAGGCAACAGAAAGGTATTTTGTTACATGCAATCTCACAGATTACCATAGTAGAAGAAGGTTTTATGGTACTAGTCACCCACACTGACTAGCTCTGGCAGTAGAATCTCACTGAGACGTTTCTTGTTAGGCACTATTGAGAGGGGTTGCATATTGTTTAGCCAGCTGTAATTATTTACTAATTTGTACTTGTTTGTAATTTTATAGATGTATACCTGACGGTTGCCAATTTATGCACAATTCAAAATGCATGGGTAGCTATTGATACATTCATTACAATACCTTTGAAAGATGGACACTCCCTGCTATGTTCAGGCTTGTTATTACAAGCATTTACCCTGCCACGTTTGTTTTGATTTTCTACTTGTATTCTTTTAATTTAACTTGCATATGCTGTCGAGTTTGTGTGTGCAAGTCAGTAGATTGATGAATCAGTGCATGAGTGAAAAGATGAGTGACAGAGCATGTATGATGACTCATTGAGAGCCTAAACCCATCAATGACACACAAGGCACTTTCATTCACAAGCCTGGCCTATTGGCACTGTCAGTGCTTATGCTAAATGTGAATCAGATACAAATAAATAAGGAGAGCAAAGGAAAGACCAACCACCCTTTCTACGTGGGCAGAAATATGTTAATACCCAAGCTGATCTCAATGTAATTTTCATATTAGATGTATGCCAGTATCTTCTGACAGTGAAATGTGCATAGAACTTTTAAATAACACGTGTAAATATGTGTACATTCTACAGCATTCTATATGAAAGGATATTGTCAACAGTTATATATATGACATATACACTGAGGAGTTCTCATCCTGAGGAAACAATCCTTGTGGATCTGGGTGAAATTTTAATCACGCTGGGGAGCTTTGAAAAATTCCTGAATTTTTAAAATGTTTACATTATGTACTGTGCGCTTCACGTAAAATAATCTTGCAGGACATTACTGGGAGACAGGTTGGAACAGAAAATGTCTCACAGTGAGATATTTTTTGCTTGAACAACTCTCATGGGACTATCTAGCAAGATTTCGGGGGATATTCACAAGGATCTATCACCGAGTTAACGGCACTTTATGGCAGCCAAAGGTGCGATAAACTTATCGCCCCAATCACAAGCTGGTGTTAACATTCCACAGCACCAGTTTACCCGCAATAGCAGTTGCAAAAACATCGCCACAGATGACCCCCGCAAATATCGCTAATGAGATGCAGAGTAGGCGTTCCCGTGCTAAAAGCCGCGACAACACCACTCCACAACATTCACCAGCCAGAACTGTGATAAGAACACAAAACAGGCGATAAGGCGCGTTAGCTCTCACCTGGTGCAAAGTCGGACCACAGCCTGCACCACAAAAGGGAGCCCAGCCCAGCCCAGAGCCACACCTGAAGAACAACAGATACACCCGGGCAACTGAACATGCAGCCCGGAAGGCCGAAAGGGCAACAACACCCGTCGCCACCACCCCCAGGACCCCTTCTCCCCGGCACCCCCCGACCAAAGACATGCCACATCAGCTACACCTTAACAGAATAATCCGCTTGATGTCGCACAATCACAACTGGTGACATGAAGAAGTGCAACTGGCTTTAGCCACTCATTTTTTTTTTCGTTTTACATCAGGACTACGCGCGACAAGATTGCTTACTCTTGCAGGTTTATCAAGACCTCTGATCGTGGATGGAAGTGTAGTTAGAGAGGATACTTCCGACTCTCGTTGCTACAGGTGTCACACCTTCAACGCGGGTGGTACACATTTTAACATGGACAAAGAATTCCTTAATACATATTGGTCTACTTTCGTGTTTAGCCTTGAGAAAGTCCTTTCGGACTAAACACATGTCGGCTGCCTGTTTAAGATGACATGAAAACCGTGCTTGATATGGAATAAAGGATATACAAAGGAAAAACAAGACTGTTCTATGGACTTCTTGCTAATTTGAGTGGCTAAAGCCAGTTGCACTGTATTGGACTTCTGTTTGTGCCTCAGCATTTGTGTAGTTCATTGTTAAACCCCAAGAGGGCTTGCCCATTCTGGGTGTTGCTTCAGCCTCCTACGGGCAGAGGAAGGCTTTATGCTTGGAGAGCACTACAGTTTACTTATTTTTTGAGAAATTCTTCCCGACGTACGAAAGGGGTGGATGTGCATGTGCTAAGTGGCATTTCTGCTTTGTTTTTCTTTGTGTATTGACAATTGGTAACATGCATGTGTCGTCACAAAAATGAGCATCACACATTCACTTTCGAAGCAACAAATGAAAATTTATTAAAATGAACACTGAAATGAAATGGTGGCTCCCTTCGGGACAATACGTAGGTCACAACCAGCAAGACAAAAATCATGATGAGAAGGTGTGTCCTGCGGACATCAAAGGACAGAGAGAGAGCGAAGGAGAGAGAGGAAGAGAGGGGGAGAAAGAGGGAAGAAGAGAGGGGGAGAGAGAGAGTGAAAAAGATAGGGGGAGAGAGAGAGAAGAAGAGAGGGGAAGAGAGAGAGAGAGAGAGAGAGAGAGAGTGCCGACCCCGTGCACCCAGGCCACACTGCTCACCTGCTGCCACCAGTGTGTCTCCAACTACTTACCGGTATGTATAGCAGTACACCAGGTCACACATCTGAGACAGACCTGTCATCTGAAACAGAGCCCAGATACATGATTGACACAATACACACAATTGCTCAAGACAACATTGCCTGCCTGCCCACGCACACCCAGATAGAGGCAACCCAGCCCCTCCCACCGCCCATCGGAGCATGCCTGCCCGTGTACACTCAGGCCTCACTGCTCACCTTCCGCTACCGGCATGCAGACAGGAGGTCCCACCACGTGCCGCTGCAAGCCACAAGCCCTGGGTCCGCGGACATGGCACCCTCCACACCATGCAACCCCGCTCTGCAGGACACCAGGTCTAACGTTTGGTGCTGGGTCTTGATTAGTCCATGGCAGATGACATACCAGTGCACCCGGCCTCATCGCCGGCTGCACACCCGCTCAGCCCAATAGGTGCCACTAACTCTGGGATCCCGGAAGCGACGCCACATGGCAGTAGGCCCGTGCTGCCTGCTGACTCTGGCCTACACTGCGGTCCAGCAGGGCACATAAAACCTGAGTTGTCCGGATCGCCGGGACGGGGCATCATCGCAGGCTGCACACCCGCTGAGCAGCTTAAGGTGCCTCTACCTCAGTGCACCCAAAGTCACGTCCCGTGGTGGGGTGCCTGTGACGGCCGCAATGCTCCGGGTGCCACTAACCCTGTGAAACCCCAGTCAGTGCCACGTGGTGGTAGGCCCGTGACGGCCGCAAGGCCTCAGGTGCCACTAACCCTGTGCCCAACAACTCTTGGGCCCTTTATGATTGAGACCCGTGGAGCGTCCGTCATCCAGTCACCACCGGCAGAGGGGAATGTGACGTCGTCGGGCTCTTATGTTGGCGGAGTCACATGGCCTGTGATGCCTGTGCCAGATGGGTGTGGTGTGTGTGCAAACCTGCCCTCAGGAAGTGGCTGTGACATGCTGACAACTAGACCAGTGACCTGCACACCACCAGCAAGTACGCCTGCGATGGGCAGCAATGAGGGCCCCTCCTCGGAGCTTAAGCGGAGTGGTCTGGCCTGCCATACGCCAGACCAGCGCAGGGCTTGCAACAATGACTCGTGGGCTCTGGGCATGGTTCAGTCATCAAAAAGGATATGGCCGTCCATGTCGCTGTCCAAGGTGAGTACATCGGAGTGTATTGGGGGTCAGTGGAAGGCCATGGGGCCATGTGCGGCACCAAGCAGAAACAGGCCAGGTGGCGGAAATGAATGCTAGTGCCTCCTGATCACAAACCCATCCACGTCCTCATCCCTGGATGTGTGCTCTGCCCCACCTGTGGGTGTTGCAGTACCGACTGAGGCACTGTGTGCCACTGACACATCAGGTGCCGGAGTAGATACGTCTGCCACACTGTGAGGCAATGGCACACCAGGGGGCAGAAATGTGGATGGTGTGGGGGCAGCAGCATTCATCTGTGCCACGCCTTGTGGCAGCAATGCCATGATGATGATCTGCAGGGCATGGTAGATCCCAGCTACATTTCACTGGTGTGCAGTGGTGGCTGCCATCCTTTCCGCCTCCATCCACATCATGTCCTCCATGAGCCTCCGCATGTGTGCCAGCTCACGGCTGGTGTCGCTGGTGCCCCTCTGAGCAGACAAGTGTTATTCTCTACACGTCAGGACTCCAGCAATGTCAGTCAGGGATCGTTGGAGACCATGGAGCGTGCCTAGACGCCCATGGATGGCGTCCAGTTTGGTAGCGATGAAGTCGAACCCCACCGCACCTGCTCAGCTGTTTCCCACTGGGCTTCCAGCACACGGCGTTGGAAGGCCCTGTGTTGTTCCTGGGGGTCTTGGGAGACTGTCGGGGCTGTGGGTGCCTCCTGTTGGGTGGTTTGGGGGTGTCTGTCTCCTCAATGCAAATGGGCAGACCTGATCCTGGAGGTGAGTTGCGGATGATGTCAATGATGTCTAGGAGGGCTTGTGCGTTGATGCTGTGGTTGTCCTCCTCATCATCAGTGAAGATTGGCTGGGACTGCTCTGCAGGGGGTGTTGACGGTGGCCCTGCAATGTGAAGGGGTGATGGTGAATTGCAATGTGTCCACAGGTATGTAGCCGCGTGGTACATGTTGACATTCAGACAGCATGGCATTGTACATTGTGACCACCTATAGATCTGGGTGATGACCCAGAGTCATTGAGGGTGTGCACTGTGCTCTGCTTGATTGTGCATGTGTGCCATCGTGGCTATCTCCGCCCGTCCCCCCAGTACCGGGTGGTCACTCACCCTGTTGCGGTTGTGTTGTGTCCTGTCGAGCAGTGTCTGGTCCCCCGACTCAGGCCACAGTATCCACACTAATGACTATTGACACCAGCTCCTCCATGTCATCCATCACGAGCTGTGGCGCTGGGCCTCCACCTCCAGTCTGCATTGCTGCCTTCTGGATGGGTGCGAGTTTCTCCTTGGTCTTTCGCTTGATGTCATTCCATCGCCTCTTGACCTCGTCCATTGTCCTCTTGTGCTCTCCGACGGCATTCACCTTGTCCACGATGTCCAGCCATATTCAGTTTTGGTGCCCAATGACACGTTGGAGGTGACGAACAGTTGTTGATGGTGTTCCATCACCTCTGTGACTATGATCCAGTTCGCCTGCAGACTAAACTTCATCTTCCTTTTCTTCTTGTCCTTGCCCTTCCCTGTCCCCGAGGTCCCGGGCTGGTCGTCTTGGGTGCTTGTGGGGTTGCACTCGTCCTCTGTGCCTGCTCTGGCTGCCTCCATGGTGCTTGGGTGTTGGTCAGTTTGTGTTTGGGTGTTTATTCTACTTTTATGGTGATTTTTCCCGCTTACCAGGTGTGTATTGCAGGCCTAGCGCCGCTTATCGCTGATTTCCTCATCGCGCTTTGGCCCATCGCAGGTTTTTTTGTGTTGTGGTTTGTGTTTTTGTCTTCATCGAGCTGGTTTTATTGCGGACATTGTCAGCGGTTTCGCCAGACTGTCACATGGTACCACCTTGTTGTGAATTCCACGTTGACACAGGATTATTTTCCCGCGATAGGCTTTGGTGTGGAAAGTTACATTAATAATTTTTGGCGATGTTTAGCACACGTTCTTGCAAATATACCCCTTCGTTTTTTAATTGAGATGTATCTTCACTTAAAAAAGTCATGCAAGATATTGGTAAATCACATCTAGCTCTAAAAGAGTAATGTCACAAAACTGTCATGGAATTTAAACTCACACTAATTTACACACCTCTAAATCAATGACAGTATATCATAGAAATGGTGACTGTTACACAAGGGACCAGATAACACTCCATTTTGGGCTAACTCTAATTAACTTCCTTGGGAGTAAGCAAAGTAGTGCTTGGTGCAAATAACTTTTACCACCTCCTTATGAAAGCAGGTTTGTAGAGGTGGTAATGTGTGACAAGAATATCTGTGCGTATTTAAGCAGACAAACTACAGCTAAGGCATGATAACACAACAAAACACCAAAATAGCAGCAATACAGACCAACACCACAACACTATAATAACATAACAAGCATACAGCACATAAACAGAGTACAATGCACCAACAAAATGCAAAAAAACAACAAAACAATGACTCCCCAATGACAATACATAAACTCTCCTTTACAATACAACAACACACCAATAGTGTACAGCAAAATAAAGCAAGCACATCAACACAGCACAATAATACACCAACACACAACACAGCAGAACGAATTTGCAATTGTTTTTTGTTAGTTTGTGTTGTGCTTTGTATTATGGTGGTGCTGTGTGGTATGATTGTGCTATGTTGTGCTTGTGTTTTTTTTATTTATGTTGTTTTGTGATGAATTGTGCGCTGTTATTTTTCATGTTGTTACTTAGCTTTGTTTTATGTTATTGTTTTGGGCTTACAGTTACTTTAAAGATGTTAATAAATGTTGCTACTTTTCTGCCAAGAGTAGTAATTTTTTTTTAAGTTTCATTGATAAGCAACAATTTACCACTGTCCAAAGGATAACATTTTGCAGTTCCAGCTCTTCAACTCTTTCACATAACAGTCAGCGCTAATTGTGCAGACTTATTCGTGAATAGGAGCCATCAGAAAAGGTCTAGGATTAAAGGGCTACTTTCAAATAAGGCCCAAACGATTTAGTTTAGCTAAAGTATAAAAGTAACACAATAAGCATGCATGCGTTTTGTTTGAGTGATGGTTGGGTCACAGTTTAATTTCTCCAGTTGCTGAATAAAGCTAATAGCATATTCAGTATGAGTACAAGTGATAAAACTAATATACTAAGGATGTTTGTTGACTGCTGTTCACCCGATACTTTTTTTTATTTGTATATTGTGATAATTTTCTAGTAAAATAAACGTCTTCTTGAAACTGATTTGTTTATATTCTTCTGATGTTTCTGAGCTGAAGTGTCTTCTGTGCTGGCTGTAATATTTTAGTGTATTTTTACTTTTCCTGACTATAGTGGCCTACAGTTATTAAACCTCCCTTGCAACTATTATATTTTCTCGGCACCTGAATGTGACTGCACTGCTGTCGGATAAAGCAGCGGCTTGTGAGAGGCCACCTGCAGAATCAATTAAAGATGGCTGCAGTATTTCACCCTTACTCTCTGGTAAGACATAGATGGGCTATTTTCAGGTGATCGGACAAGATTTTGGCCCAGGTAATTCCTTGGACCACTAATTGGCTCAGGCTGTGTCTCAATTATATTTCTTGCTTCTACAGCCAAAAGCAACTTATATGAAAGAAAAATGTAGCTTCTCGGGAGAACTGTAAATAAGGGTGAAGAACAGGACAAAAAGAGCAACAGAGAACAGACAAAACTTTTTATATAGATCCTGTCTGCCTTAATGTTTTTAGCATCCCTAACAGCAGGGGTGACTCCCCACTGAGCAGGTCAAAGAGGAAAAAATAAAATGATAAAAACTCATTGTAATTATCTTTTTATTTTTCCCCTTGCTCAGCTGGGTAGGTCTGGGGCTGCTCTGCTCACAGAGCAGGGCAGGGGAGGAGTGGTTTGCCCACTCCTAGTGCGCAGGATGCTTTGGCCGGCCATCTCGGGCCAGTCAAACTGTCATGTACACTTTGCATGTTCGCCATGCAGCCTGCATTATAGCTTGCAGGGAGAACATGCCCAGCCTCCCATTCTCTAGCTGAGCGCCGATCTACAACACTCAGACCAATCACAACACTGCATTGCAGCGTTGTGATTGGCTATCAGGAGGCTGGGAGCCAGGTACTTCCTGCCCTGCAAGTGGGCAAAGAGGGAGAGGAGGAGGCGGCTGTAGCAGCGGCAGACAGCAGACAGGTAAATGTTTTTCTTTCTTCATTCCCTTCCCCATTACCCGGTGACCCATCCCCCTACTGCCATTAAATACCAGCTGCTACTGCCTAACAGGTGCCCATTTTCTTGCCAACCCCTCACCAGGTTATTTCTTTACAACAAGCTGGTACTTTTCTGAATAGTATGACTTTTAAATTTGTCACTAGGTTTTTCGAATCGCGCCTTCAAGTTCTTTAGTGTCATGTCTTGTTTTTTTCCTATCTGCCCGTTTCTCTGCACAATGTTTCTTGATCGATTCTAATATCAGACCTAGAGCAGGGTCTATATTAGCTGCCCCCACATCATGCTCGTTGTGTTGGTGACTTCCCAGCTGATCAGTACCTTTCTCTAATGATCCCAAAATCTTGGTATGGGAGTAGTCCCATTTCAACCCCGTGCCTGTATTGTGTCTTCCCCTATTTGAAGGGTCAGTGTGGCCTTTGGATGTTTTCAAACTCCTCCGGTGCCTGTGACGTTTAAGCGCAGTCTCATGCGCTTCCATTGTACTAGACCCTGATGTTGTCACGAAGTACTATGCTTCGCTGTTGCTGGTGCTAGTTATACCAGAATAGGAGTTCTCTGTGAGTGAGAAGAATTTATCTGTCCCATCTGATGTAATAATTACGGGGTGATGTACTGTATTCCCTGCCGTAGAGCCACAGATCGATGCTAATTGATATTTCATCTGTGTGTCCGGTAAGTTTTTATAAACCTCCTGGGTAGACTCACTAGGGATCTCTTCCCTTATTTCTGGAACGCGGGTAGGCTGCGAAAGAGATCCCGTGTTTGTGAACATGCTCCCTGTCTGTTGTTGGTCTGCAAATACTGAGATGGGCTCATTACCTTTAAGAGCATTTTGTTTAGTTTTCTCTGAGTCTGAATTAGAGAATTGTTCTTGTGGCATTCCGCTCATCCCTGCTTCTCTAGTTTTAAAGAAATCTGTTATGGCTGCCTGAGGGGGGACAGCGGGGCTAGATAAATTAGGTGGGGTTGATATGCTATCTCCCTCAACGGACAGAGTCTGTTCTTCGCTGATTTAGCCAGCAAAGTTTTCCTCACTGCACCTTGCTGTTTCTCCATTAAATTTCTTTTCTTCCCGCGCCTGTGCTTTCATGCCTGTTTTTCACAGGCTTACCTGCATTCTCATTTTTAGTATCGAAGGGAGACTCCTGTTTCACCCCCTGTAGTTGCGTTGTGGTCTGCACTGCTAGGTTCCTGGCTTGCTTGCTGACCTTGGAGCCATCCCTGTGCTTTTCACCAGCAAAATGCTGAATCCTGCTTCCTTCGCACTCCAGGCGACTCTCAGCCTCCTTGCAGCGTGACACACCCACTCTCGCAGGGCTTCTCGCAGGGCGTCTCTCACTGAGGAGGCAAGACTTGCGGTCAGCACGTAGAGTGCTGCCGGGCTACTCATTCTCAAGCCTCCGTTCTGTGCCTCCTCCGGTCCCAGGGCAACTCCGTTGTATCAGGTCTCACTCGCAGTCAGCGGGTGTCCCGTCCTTGCTGTCAGCCACGGGATCATCCAAGAACATGCAGCCACCGGCATCCATCAGCGCTAGCTCCGGCACAGGCACAGATACGATAATGCGGGACACTAGGGCAGGAGCTCTATCGCGGCGATCCTACACAATCGCCATCTTGCTTTCCGCTCATAGGGAAAGCATGTACTGAGATCGGCGAAAGGCTTAACAGTGTGGAGGAATAACAGCAGGTGTAGAGACTGACCTTTCTGCTGTGAGAGAGCAGACAAGTGTTCATGAAGCCCAGCTAACGGATGTCATTTGGATGCTGGAGGACATGGAAAACCGCTTAAGGAGAAATAACCTCCGCTTTCTTGGTATAGAGGAGGGTCTCGAAGGGGGGGACATCTACGCTTTTATCCTGGACCTACTTAAGGAAGCCTTCCCAGATCTCACAGGCTGGAATTGGGAAAGGGAAGTACAGTTCCCATTTAATCGCTACCACAGTTCAAAGCCTGGTGGAGACAAGAATCAGCCAAGAGCCATCCTGGTGTTTTTTGATAATTTTATGCTTAAACAGGCTATATTTGAAAAAGCCTGACCAGACGCTTAAAGGCAGTATAACGCAAGCTCCTTGTTTGTTCGTTCTGATTTCTGCCATATCACGGTAGAACGTAGATGGCGTTTGCGGCAGGTAATCAAGCCTAATCAGGAGGCTGGCTTTGAGGGTTTTCTGCTCGCACCAGCCAGGTTGAAAACGATAGTAAGAGGGGCTATTAAGTTTTTCACCTCTGAGATAAAAGCCAGAGAGTATCTGGATCAGGCTCTTTTAGAAAAGAAAAAAAGCTATCGAGCCTTGCTTTATCTGGGGGGCTATCTGTAAGGGAATCTCCTCCAAACTTTTTGGTATCATTATCTTTCTCTTTGTTTTCCTTTTCCTCCTAAGGGACAGACAGGTTAATTTTTTTTTTTTTGTTGGGGGGAGCGAACTTTAGCTAGCTGGCACAAGTACTGCTCATTGGGAGGTGGTAGCAGAGGGACATAGCGCAAGGAGCTCATGGGGTTTTACACTAACAACATCACACAGACCTGGTAGGTTTGAGAGTTTTCAATATGGGGGGATTGGGTTGGGGGAGGGCAAAAGAGGGGTGATGGGCTGGGTAATTTTATACACACTTAAGGTGGTTGCTAAGTTACAGCAAAATTTATATTTCTGTTTGAAGATTTTGACAACTCTTGATCATAGAATTCAGCATTCATTTTGAAATAGATGGGTGAGCTGTTGTTTGCAAGAGATAGGCTCTTCTACAGCTGGGAAACATGATGCAAGATAATGGCTAACTTCTGCATTGCAACCATTAATATCTGTGAGGTTGAACAACAATGCTAAAAGAAGGAAAGTTCAAGAAAATTTTAAGGTGTTGAGGACGGAAGTGTACTGTTTACAGGAAACACATGTAGCCCGGAATGATAGTAACCTTCTGAATGCATTAGGGTTAAAGAATGTCTGTCATACTAAGCAGGAAGTTAAGACTGAGGGGGTAGTGATATTAATGAAAGGTAATAGTGTCATACCAGGTAGAAAACTAGTGGATAAAAATGGTAGATGGGTGATACTAGAATGCAGAATAGGGGAGGTTGTTCTTACACTCTGCTCAGTGTATGCTCCGGTTCTAGATGACCCTGGGGTATTAGATTTTTTAGCTACTGAACTATCTTCCTGGCCAGCACCCTATGTAGTATGTGGGGATTTAAATATAAATGGTTCTAGAATACGAACCGAAGGGACCAGCTCTGCCAGTACGAGCCGCAAACCACAAACTATGCGCTCCCTAGATAATTTACTAAACAATATCGGTTTGGTTGATGCCTGGCCAAGCCTGAAACACCAAGATACTGGCTACACTTATTATTCGGCGCTACACAGAAAGTTTGCAAGGTTGGACTATTTCCTGGTGTCACCAGCCTTACTTAATGGGGCTCAGATAGAGATATTCCCCAAGGTTATGTCAGATCACAACCCTGTTGTCCTGGAAGTTTCAGTCACAGGGTTAACAAGTCAATCTAAGAGCTGGACATTTGAAAGGGCACCCCTATCTGATTAGTCAAGCACATGAAGGGCTGGATCACGGAATTTATGAACATCAACAGGGGTAGTGCTCCCATAGGGATGACGTGGGACGCATTCAAGGCGGCAGCTAGAGGGAAGACCCTGCGGTACAGTGCTGGTAAACAAAAAAGAGAGGCAGGAAGGGTAAAAGCACTCTATCAGAGACTTGGGAGTCTAGAGACCGAGCTAATCTGTAGTGTGGCCTCGAGAGGTGACGTATCTCCAATAACGAATGCAATTGCCATTACAAAATCCTAAATTGACGACATCATGTCTAGTGAGAGTGTGGGTCGGTATTTAGCTGTTAGGGCTAGCCAACAGATTGCTGTGGGGCATATGGGACAAGTAAAGAATTTGCAGGGGGTAACAAGCCAAGATTAGGGAAGCGTTCAGGGAATTCTATGAAGAACTCTATAAGGCCCCTCAGGTAGGGGATAACGATGGAATAGAGGAACAACTGGTATTCGCACCATCGGTGAGGCTCCCACAGGATGAAAGCCTTCCCCTGTAGCGGATGTTTCTCTGGAGGAATTCTAGATAGCTCTCCAGGCCCTTCCCTCAGGTAAAGCAGCTGGAACAGATGGCATACCCCTCGAGTTCTATAAAATCTTCAGAGAAGAGGTTGGTAAGGATATGCTTGAGGTAATTAAGGGGGTTAGGGGAGGAGCAGATCCACTAGGCTCTTGGGTCACAGCTAATATTGTTATCTTTCTAAAGAAGGGGAAAGTCCCTATGTTACTGGGATCTTATAGACCTTTTACACTTCTCAATAGTGATGTCAAGCTGTACTCCAAAAATGTTGCCTCCCGCTTGAATAAAGTAATGCCACTTCTTGTCTCAGCCTGGCAACATGGCTTCATTCAGGGAAGGGGGACGCCAGATCATATCAGACGAATAATTATACTACTGGATGCCACTGAGGTCCTTACCAAACCAATGGGGGTCGCGTTTTTAGATGTGGAGAAGGCCTTCGATAGGGTCTCACGGCAGTACCACTGGAAGATGATGGAAGCTAACGGCCTTGGCACACCTTTTATCAAAGCGATACAGGCTACGTATATTAAGTCTACCGCTCGATTGCGAATAAAGGGAGAAGAGTCTAAACCATTTACAATTGAAGGAGGAACAAGGCAGGGGTGTCCTTCTTCCCCATTGCTGTTTGCCTTATATCTAGACCCATTCCTGAGACGATTGGAGGACTCTAAGGATATCATCCCTGTAAGCATACAGGGATGGGACACTAAGATATTGGCTTATGCCAACGATGTGGCAGTAATTACTGCTGACCCTGATAGAGCATTACAGTCGGTTGAAAGCATAGCCGAAGACTTCGGGATCCAACCTGGCTTCCTACTGAATAGGGCCAAATTTTCATAAATAGGTATACCCCAGCCTCTGACTGTAGGATAGTAAATGAAGCAACAAATCTTGGTATAACTATTATGGCAAAGGTGGAGGCAATTGTAGATCTCAACCTTTTCCCTATAATGGGGAGAATCAGGAAGGACTTTCGATGCTGGGATAACCTGAGACTCTCACTTATGGGTAAGTGCAATTTAGTAAAAATGATGTTCTTACCAAAGCTACTTTATATTTTTCGAACTATACCCCTAGCTATGCATAATGACTGGTTTAAGCTCATAGAAAGGGAGGTTTCCAAGTTTATCTGGTCCTATGGGAAAAACGAGGAGGGCCATTGCGTTCTTAAGTCTACCCAGGGAAAGAGGGGGGTGGGGTTCCCTAACTTTAAGATATATTATTTAGCTTCAGTTCTGCAGTTTTATAGCCCCTATTCAGGAATAAGGCAAGGGAAGGGGTCCATCCTAGGTATGGTCCATCAATATTTGAGATCTTACTAGGCGGTAGGGCGGAAGGCTGCCTTGTTAAATATTATGAAGCTAGCTATTTTAAAAAGACAAAATTTAAGACTTTAATCACAGCATTTCAGAATTGGGCGGGGATTCAGAATTGGCTTCGGATAGACAGATTCAGCAGATATACCCCTCTTATCAGGAATGATCAAGTACCCAGGGACCTACAAGATGATTGCCGGGCGAGATGGGGGAAGGCTGATTTTTGTAGGGTAGTGGGTCTGTTGGCTGGAGATCCTATCGTATTCATTGAGGCAGTTGAGGAAAGATTTAATATTGGTGCCTGGGACGTCTTCAAATTTCTGCAAATAAGGGACTTTTTATATAACAAAGCCAGAGGTGCTGCAGGCTTTACATGGGTCCCTTTAATGGAACTACTAATGAAGGATTAGATCCCCTCAATCTCTCAGTTATATAGCTGTTTACTGGAGGAGTCCCTGGATAATTTGGATAAACACAGCTTGAAGTGGCAGGTCAGGCCAGAGCTATCGGACACCTCCTTTCTCGAATCTTTAGCAATGGGGGGCTCAATAGTCTGTTCTGCTAACTTACAGTCACAGCATTATAAAACACTATTTGATCTGTACATAACACCCTCAAAATTGTAAAATTGGGGGGAATAGAGGGGACCCGGTGCTTTAGATGCAGGTCGGATGGAGCGGAAATGGTTCATATATTTTCCACATGCCCTTGCCTAGAATCAACAGTTAGGGAAATAATAGGCTTTCTGTGAGACATATTGAAAATAGATATTCCACTCTTTCCTCAGATTATTTTATTGTGAATAGACGAACAAGCTAGGGGAATTGGGAGGGAGATAATCTTTATTGCGATGTCAGTTTATAGGCTGTGTGTTGCCTTTGCTTGGCTGGATCCGCTTCCACTGACCTTCCAGCACCAGAATCTACCTTAAAGTACAGCTAGGATGAGCCTCCTAAGAGATCCCTCAGTACAGGTGATATTCAGGATCTAGCAAAAGTAAGATATCACTAACACTTCGAAATTAGAAACCAGGATTGGCCCACCTTACTCATAAAATCATATCATTTTCCAGTTCTGGACAATAAGACTGCAGAGCTAAGAAATAATATGGAGTTTATGGTGATCGACCAAAAGTTCCAACATATTGATGGAAAATGTATAGTGATAAGCAGAAGCATTAAAAAGCAAAACTAGAGGTTGAGTGATGTGTAAGATAGTGGCAAAAAAAAATAACTGTAAGGACATTGTTGGACTTGGCCATTTTTGCGTGGTCATCCCAGAACTTTTTGCATTCCTTCTGGTATTTTTTCTGACCTGGTATTTGTGGTTTTAGGACTCTGGGCACTTTATCAATGCTGTCCAGTGTAAAGTGCATGTGCTCTCTATGGTAAACGTGTTAAGATTGGTCTACTTAATTTACCTTTCAGTCCCTTGTAAAGTGGTATCTCATATACCCAGGGCCAGTAAATTAAATGCTACTGGTGGGCTTGCAGCGCTGCTTGCGCCACCAACCAAAGTAGCCTTTCAAACCTGTCTTAGGCCTCTGCCATTGCAGGGCCTGCATGCGCAGTTTACTGCCGCTGTGAAGTGGCACATAAAGTGGGTGCCACGTTTGTGACTCCCCTTTTACTACATATCAGCCGCCCCTAAGGTAGGCCCTAGCTAGCCCTATGGGCAGGGTGTGCTGTAGGTAAATGGTAGGACATGTGCCTTAACTGTGTGGCATGTCCTGGTGGTGACAAACAGCCATATTGGTTTCTCACTACAGTGAGGCTGCCCTCTCATAGGAATGCATTGGTGATTTCCTGATATGTGTTACAGTGGTAATTCCTGAAACACATATCAGGAGAGGAGTAGCGTGATCAAGTTTGGTATGTTTGGAATAGTGGTAATAATTGCTGCATAATGGTGTTCGCAGATTTATTTTCACTATTTTAGAAATGTCACTTTTAGAAGTGGGCATTTCTGTGTGCTATGTGTCTTTGTGCCTGCCTGTTGTGTATTGCATGTCTGCCTCTGGAGTGACAGAAACTGGGGAGGTACAGTGGCTCCAGAGGGGCTGGGTGAGTGAGCGCTAGGCTGAATAGGTCTGATCTGCATTTGGAGTAGTGGGAGGAGTAGCACCTGGGTCTGAATAGGACTGTGCCTGCCTTCCACAATGCTGGCTCCGCCCCCGTGGTGTGTCTGGGGCCAGAGCCTACACTAACAATGAGGGTGTTTGTGCACTGTAAAGATGTTTCTAAGTAGCCCCCAGAACTGGTTTGGACTGGGCTTAGGCATGTGCCAGGGGGTAGAACAAAGACATTCGCCATATAAATATTGGGGCTGTGACCCCATGAAAATGTTGTGCTATTGGTGCTCACGATGGCCTGAAGCTAAAGTGCTGCCAGAGGACGGCTGGACGCCAGGAGGTACCATCACCAGGAACCACCTGCTGCCTGCTGGGAAGCTGACAGGACTGCCCCTCTGCTAGGGGGCCCTGAGTGCTGGCCTGCCTGGGTCCTGTCCTCTGCTCTTGTCAACTCCTGGGTAGGAGTGCTGCCTGCTCCCTGGCTGCGCCTGGAAGTGGGAGACAGGCTGAGTGCTGTGTGCCCCCCTTCCTGTGAGGAGGTGTCCGTCAGCATGCTGCAAGGTTCTGTGACTGCACCCCAGAAGCGTGTTGTGCACTCTCCAGTATTGAGGCTTATGGGTTTTCAGACCGACTGAGACTTCGTTCCTTATCTGTGCCCCGCGAACCGGAAGTCAGGCAGGAAGAGCCTGGCCGTGGGTGGGGCAGGTCAGAGAAAGAAAACTGGAGCAGGAAGCCAGGCGGAAGTGCAGTCCGCTTGTGGGCAGGGCTCCCGTATCCACGAGGAGAGCTCCGCGTGCGGCTGGAGCCTGCTAGTGGGCAGGGCCGGTAGCTTGAAGAGGGACCGGAGACTTGGTGCTCCTAGTGCAGACAAGAGGAGGGTCGGCTCGCTAAGTCAGGACCGAGGTGACCCCCCATGAGGAACCTGCTTCCCTGGTTCGGACAGAGCCTTGCGAGCTTCACCCTTTAACTTCCTGCCCCCGCCTGGAAGAGGAGATCGGGTGAGTGCTTTGGTCCTGAATCGCACTGTTGGGGGCACGTTTGCTGGAGACCGGTCGAGGTCTCAGAAGGGGGGGTACCCCCTTCTACAGGAATGGACCGGACTGCCTGGTTGTCTCCCTGGCCAAGGGGCGCTTGGAGGTCCTCACGTAGGTGCTGTCATAGCACCAACGCAATCCCCGCATTTGTGTACATGCGGCGCAGCTACGCGCTAGCCGGATGCTGGGGGACATTGTTTTGTTTATCTAGTAATACCAGACTACCCATGAGAGTGCGAGGAAGTGGCATTTATGTATATGCTATGACCTGATGTGGTTACAGCAGGTGTCATACTGTGCAGACCTGTTTTACTGTCTTGCTGATGTAGCGATAGTACCCTATGGTGCAGTTTTATCCCTAAGGGGAGCATGAAATATTTATGATGCATAATGTGTTTATATTACATACAGTGGTACCAGTAGTTACTGGTTGTTTCGCTAACTGTACGTTCTAATGGTAATGACAGTGGCCCGATTGGTTTTGTAATGTATATGATCCCCTGTAAAGTCATCACAAGTGCCTGATGGGACAGCGAATATATATGATTACGTTCTAATGTGTTTTATGAGTAATACAAAGGCTATTTTGATATAACCTTTTGTGGAGTTTTTTTTGTGGTGTACCTAGTGTGTCGCTGCTGTGTAAGTGTGTTGCGCAAATGCTTCACACATTGGCTCTGGGATAAGCCTAACTGATCATGCTAAGCTAACAAGGGGGTGAGCTGGGGCTATATTCAGTGTGTAACTCCCTTGCCCTGACTAAAGTGGTGGTTTCTGCCTGGCTTAGGCGCCTGCCCTAGCCAACCAGAAATCCCATTTCTAACAGACATCGTATGCTAGCTTAGGAAAAACTGTGAAGAGGTGAAAACAGACACAAAATCAATCAAGAATTCCACGGGCTTCCTGACGGTCCTAGTTGCAAGCATCCTATGCCATATATTTGTTTACCTAGATGCTTACCATGCGTAGTACACAGGTATTAAAACTACAGTCATTGCATAGCATAAAACCAGCACTAGGTATTCATACACCCAAGCTTCTTTCAGATAACTTTAATAAAAAAAAGTCCCACATGTAATGTTCCAGGAAAAGTACAACAGTTCATCAAGCACTATAGATTTGAAGAAATTGGATGCTGGGCCAAGTGGTTGCAGGAGCAGACAGGATGTTCACTTTGACATTATTAGTTGTGCTTCTGAGCTGAAAGATTGATGTCAGTTATTTTTTCTAAATTAACACCCATTTCTCCATGCGTTTGTCTAACTTTATTATTTCATTGTAATTGTGGAGCATAGTTTAAGCTTGCGTCTTCTGGGTTTTCTCTCAGCCTAAGTGTAAGCCTGGTGTGCCATGCAGTTGTGATATACTTTTCCTACCTTCTTTGTTAATTTCACAGCATGGTTCTGTATGGCAAGTTCAGTAATAGCATGGATACACACTGGTGATGGTTTTTATCAGGTTTTAACACTGGTGATGGTTTTCTCTGATTCCATTATAGGATAGCGTGTTGACACTTGCTTATTTTGACTCACACACCCTGATCCACACACACTAAAGGAGCAGTTAATGTCAAGCAATCATGCTTGACATTGAAAATGAGGAAAATTGGCCCTCTCCTGAATCAGACATTATTTAGATGTAAATAATCAGAGCCTTTCATAAAGGTAGCTTGCACTTGGGAATAAATTCACATGTGGGATTTATTATTTTGCTTTTAAGTAACTTTACTACTTTGGCTATTCACAAAATCTGAGCATAAAATGACTCAAAAATATGGCTTACATGTCTCCACCCCCTGAAAAAGGGTGAAAAGCTTGACTTACAAGATTAATTTGCTACTAAAAAGCAGTAGTAAGGCTGCCACCACACATGACCAACCCCTGGTTTTACTTGAAACTTCAGAAAAATTATTTTAATTTATTATACTTACATTTATGAGCAATGTAATTCAAAATTAGATTAATAGTACTGCAGCTTTTGTTATTTAGGTCTACATTTAAAATAAATACATTATAAGAATTCACATATATTTTTAACATAAAAAATAATACCAATATTTTTTCGCTTTCATAAACTTTTTTATTTTTCCCAATACGTTACAATAAGGAGACTCTGCAGTTGGCCTGCAGTTCTCTGCATGTTAAAGTATATGGAAGTTTTGAATTTTGTATGAACTCTTTATAGTTTTAACTATTTTAAATAATGTATTTGAATGTAACATTATTTGCGGCTGTAATAACTACAGAAGTGCACTTTATAAATAGCTATGGGTTTACTCTTTTGTGGTTGGGTTGACACTGGAAAGCCCTCCAAGACCCTTTCTGACCCCCCTTAAACCTCCTCTTTCTTCTCCCAGTCCCCTCCTCATTTTCTAGCCAGTCTAACGTGCCCCTCCCATATTTACTGCTAAAACATATACTTATATGTGTGGAGACTCCCCAAATATGTATAGAGAAGAGCAGAGGTGTAAACTCCACAAATATGTTTGGTGATAGAATTGTGCAGCACGTTCTGTAGTACACATGAAAAATCCCTCACTGATTTGAAGAATACAGTAAAGAAAAAAAACTTGACACCAAAATAACAAAAATCCAAAGATTTAAGGTAATTAAAGTGTATAAAAGAACAAAGTACCACTCGCAGTAATCTGGTCGTGCGAGACCGGGTGAAAGTCACAAGTATGATGGAGCACAGGCCAGATATAGGTACCAGATTAGTCCTGCTAAAAGAGCTAGCTTCTAAAAATCTGGTGCAGAGTCCAGTATGTGGTGGAGGAGACTGTGAGGATGGTAATTTCTGTAGCAAAAAGGGGAGGCCAGGCATCGTGGACAGTCGCTGCTGTAGTGTGAAGGTCCTGTGATTGCGTTACTAACGGTCATAGCTGGAGCTTTGTGGTGGCGCTCACACAGGCTGTCGATGCTTAAGTGCAAAGAGCAGATCTTATGTTTCTGGCCGTCACTGGTGATCACTACAGCGAGAAGTGTCTGGTTCACTGGAGCTTCACGTTGGCCGGTCAGTAAGATCTTGACGACTGTGAAGAGCCTAAAACTTACAGATTTCTCCTTTGTGGTCAGAGGAGTTCACTCTCATGCTAACCAAGGGCCAAATACCTGCAGAAACGTCTCCTCATACTTGCAGAGGACAGCAGGGCTCAGGCAGGTCCAGATGCAGGTCCAGGCAGGTGCAGTGCAGCACGTCAGCTGGGCAGTTGCAGGGAGGCCTCTTAAGCTTGTTTTGTCCCTGTAGCTCAGAACGGGAGGTCAGTCAACTGACCCTTGGAGTCACTTCAGGCAGCCTGGGATAAAGGAAGCAGGTCCAGTCCTCCTTCTCAGACAGCTAGGCAGGCCGCAGGCAGCAGGGCAGTCCTCTGGCAGCAGGGCAGTCCTTCTTCTGTAGTATCCATAGGTCCAAGAGCGTACTGAAGAGTAGGTCTGAGGGTCCTAAATTTATACCAGGTGTCAGCTTTGGAGTGGAAGAAATTTCAGTTGTTTTTCCCCCCACAAAGGTGTCTGGAATTTTCTGCCTTCCTTCTCTGGTCCTAGGATGTCTGGAGTCACAAAGGGTTAGTGTGAAGTTCTTTGTGTGTGTGCTGAGGCAGCGTCTTTGAAGTGCAAATGGGGGGGGGTGGACAGCTTCTCCCATCCATTCCCGCCAACACGCAGTCTCCCTACTGTGTGGCTGTCTGGGTGGAATACACAAAGTCCAACTGCCAACTACACCTAGTCATGTGATCCAGGAAACTGGCTGTAAACACCAAATGGTTAGGACAAGAAAATGCCAACTCCTGAAAAGTGGCATTTTCACAATTGTGACTTAAAATCCAACTATATAATTATAGATGATTTTAAATTACAAATCCTTGGATACCAAACATGACTATTGTACCTGCTTCAACAAAGGATATCACCAAGTAAATGTAATGAGATACTCCAATGATATCCTGTGGGAGAGGTAGGCCCCACAGTAGTGAAAAAAACTAATTTGTGCCGCTTAAACTACCAGGAACCGCAAGACTTAAAAGTACATGTCCAACTTTTTAACTACAATGCACCCTGCCCTGTGAACTCTTAAGGATGTTATGTTATGTTATGTTACTCCGCACTTTTTGAGCGCACGGCTACCCCAGAAGGGTGTCCCGGCGCTTTGGCAAAGTGACCCAAAGAAACACGAAACCAAAAGGGAACGACCTACTACCGTCACACTAGGTTACTTAGTAAAAAGCAGAGTTTTCAGCTCCTTCCTGAAAGCCAGAAGATTATTCGCTTTCCGAAGGGAAAGTGGGAGCTCGTTCCACAAGCAGGCTGTCACGTACTGGAAGGAGCGACCTCCCATCCGGACACGTTTGACCACAGGCACCTCCGTTTTAGCCAGGTCCGCCGACCTCAGCAGCCTCCGCGGCACATAGAAGACAATACGCTTCCTCAGGTAGTAAGGGCCAATCGCATGAAGGGCTTTGAATGCCAGAGTGAGGAGCTTAAATCTAATTCTCCCCAAAATTGGGAGCCAGTGCAGCCTAGCCAAAAGCGCAGAGGCACTAGCTCTCCTAGGCAACCCATAGATAGCTCTGGCCGCCGAATTCTGGACAATCTGCAGTTTGGATAACAAATACTTAGGTAGGCCTGCAAAAAGAGCATTTGCATAATCCAGGCGGGAGCCCACAAGCGCCTGGACTACCTTCCTACGATACTGCAGTGAAAGTAGGGGAAGAAATTTCCTAAGCATCTTAAGGATGCTGAAACATTTCCCTGCTAATCCCAGGATGTGTGGACGAAAGGATAGAACATCGTCAAACACCACTCCGAGATTTTTTACCTGGGATGATGGCTTCTCTGGGGGGGACATGTCCTGGGGCCACCATGACTTCCAGCCCGGATCAGGGGCACAGCCGAAAAAGAGCAGCTCAGATTTGTCTGAGTTGCATTTCAGGCTGTGCCGCTGAAACCACGCAAAGACTGCACTCAGGCAGTCCTTAATTCTGCCGCCGCTAAAGGCCTCTCCCTTCCTGCAAGTGAACAAGAGCTGGGTGTCATCAGCATATGAGATGACCCGGGCCCCGAACGCCTCCGCTACCTCCGCAAGAGGGGCCATGTATATGTTAAAGATGGTGGGGCTCAGGATAGAGCCCTGAGGCACCCCCACCTCCAGCGGAAGCATTTCGGCCGAGAACGGCGGGGCCCAGATCACCTGTCGGCGGTCGGCAAGAAAGGATTGAAACCAGTCCAACACCGTCCCTCGCAGACCAATCTCCCTAAGTCTTGAGAGAAGGCCTGCGTGTGGGACGGTGTCGAATGCCGCCGATAGGTCCAACATAACCAACATAGCCTTTCCCCCATGATCGAGCGTCTCCCTGATGGCGTCGGTGACCTCGACCAGAGCCGTCTCCGTGCTATAATTCGCACGAAAGCCGGACTGGGAGTCATGCAGCAGTTTGTTGTTCTCAATAAAGGTGGTCAGAGTATGCTGAACATGTTTCTCCAACACCTTCGCCAGAGCAGGGAGGAGGGAGATTGGTCTGTAGTTGGCGCATTGCAGGGGGTCGAGCTGAGGCTTCTTAATCAGCGGCAGAATAAGTGCGTGTTTCCATTGGCATGGAACCACCCCTGAGCTCAATGAGAGATTAAGCAGGGGGTTCAGCAGACTGTTCACCGCCGAAGCCACCTTGCCCAAGCATTTCGCCGGACAGACATCCAACGGCGAACCAGATTGCAGCCTGGATAGCAGCTCAAGCGATGTCTCACAGGACAACTGGGGAAAAGCAGACAATAAGGGCCCAGTTTCAGCCTGCAAGGGCGCTATATAGGTCAACTTGTCCCCTGACACCACATCCACCGATTGGAAATCCGCCGTTGGAAAAGTGGCCTGAATCTTTGTGATCTTAGTCACAAAAAAGTCGGCGAGCTGTTTGATCCATTCCTCCGAATGAGAATGGACCGGGGTCCCTACTGCCGGGTTGACAAACTCCTTCACAACCCTAAAGAGTTCCCGGCTCATATTATCCGCTTTATCAATTCTCTGCTCCAGATAGTTCTTTTTGGCTGCGGCAATCTGTTTATAATAGGATTTTATCGCACCTCGGTAATTCATTCGCTCCACAAGATCGTACTTGCGCCGCCACTGCCTTTCCAGCTTTTTGCAGTCTTGTCGCATTGTACGTAAAGCGGACGAGAACCATGGAGCAGAATTGAGATGAGGTGCTGTTCTAGCAAGCTTCAGAGGGGCCAACTCCTCAAATCTTGCCTGCATCCAGTTCTGGACCAAGATGAGATCAGTTTCCAGAACCCCTGTCACTGGACACGGATATTTGCAGAGAGCCTCGGATAGCATATCTGCTGACACAAGATGGTAGGCTCTGAAATGCCGGGGACCTTCCTCTCGAGCCCTTTGACTAAGCCTGGATTCAAGCACCAAGTCAAAATTTATCAGATAATGATCTGACCAAAGGACCGGGAGTGGAGGGAACACCTCAATAGGTTTGGAGGCAAAGATCACATCTAATGTGTGGCCTTTCTCGTGAGTGGGGCTATGGATAAAAGGGGCTAGCCCTAACATCTCTGTAATCTCGCGGAGTTTAATAGCCTCCGGATCCGTAAGGCACTCCATATGCAAGTTTAAGTCGCCTAGTAACAAGCAGTGCGCCGAACGCATACAAGGTACAGACAAGGCCGACTGTAGGTCCTCAATAAAGGATCCAATGGGTCCAGGGGGTCTATAAAGGAGAATACCAGTACAGGTCTGGGACGCCGATAGATGGAGTGTAAAGCCTAATGCTTCACATCCGGCAATGCTGTCCACCACAAAGGAGGAACAGTCAAAGACCTTGTCCACTACCAGAGCCACCCCGCCGCCTCGTCCCTCAGTTCTATCCCTCCGTAAGATGGAATAATTAGGAGGGACAGCACAGGCGATGTCGGGTTCAGAACCCACTCCCAGCCAAGTCTCAGTTAAAAATAAACAAGAGATCTTGGAGTGCGCGAGTAGATCCCATATATCCGAAGTGTGGCGAGGCAGGGACCTAGTGTTGAGCAGCGCGCACTGGTAGTGTTGCGGAGGGGTAGATGGACTATGGGTAGATGATAATGAGGGGAGCCAATTACACACGGGGCAACCCCGACCCAAACGGCGACCGCCAGGGAAGAGAGACAGACAAGCAGAGCGTGTAGGGCGCAAAGCATGCAACGAAGCAGCGCTGTACGTAATCATCCTGAAGCTACAGGTAGGCACCTCTAATCCAGCAGACACCGGAGCCGAGGGCCAGAGTCCGACCTCGTCCGCCTCCAAGACGCTGACGAGCGCAGACGGGCAGGACTCTGGCACGACTCAGGCGCAGGGAAGGCGCTCCGCTGCGCGTTACCGCTGCGCGAGACTAGCGAGCATTAAATAGCGTCGTCTCGGCGTCCCAGGTGACCTGGACGCTCAAAGATGGCGCTCGCGCTTCCTCCCCAAGGCAAAATGGCGCCGAACCCAGCAAAACCCACAGACCTCCCGGTAACCCGGACCCGCCAAACAGCGGTGGTGATGACAGATTATGGTGCAAGGTAGGGGCCAGGAGCGCGTTATAAAAACAGGGGGAAGGCAAAAATAAAGGAACTAAACTCCACAAAACGGGGTATTTTAACCCAAGGGGTGACTTATATGTATTAAAACAGGAGTTTCCGATCCCTGGCAAAAGGTTTATTTTGCCAGGTCAAAATGACATTTTAAAACTGCACTCAGGCTGCAGTAGCAGATCTGAGACCTATGTAAAAGGTTTGTTTTTAGCAGGTGGCACAATGGGTGCTGCAGGGTCACTAGTAGCATTTAATTTACAGGTTCTAGGTAAATATAATACCACTTTACTAGGGACTTTACAAGTGAATTAAATGTTGCCGCTGTTCTTTGCCAAGCCTGCTTCCTGCCTGTTTGCTGCATGGGGGAAGTTGGGACTCGCTGTCCCAGGAGGCCGTGGACGGTCAGAGAAGGGGTCTGCATTCCCGCACCATGCACTATTAAAGTGCAGTACATCGTCTGCGGCACAGAATGCCTGTTGCTACTGTTCGTTGCCGAGCCTGCTGCCTGCCTGTTTACTGCCTGGGGCAAGTTGGGACTCGCTGTACCAGGAGGCTGTAGACGGTCAGAGGAGGGGCATGCTCTCCTGCGCTGTGCACTATGAAAGTGCAGTACATATCTCATGGAGCTGGTCATGTAGGCTGCGCCCGGGCAAAGTCCATGCCAGGGGAAGGCCCATCTGTACCCGTCAGAGACTGGAGGAGGCTGGACCAGGCCCCCCCTCTTGGTTCTCTGGCTCCAAGGGCCAGGTTATGCCTTGATCACCATTTCTACATCGGGAATCAGGAGCAGGAGCCCTTCCAGATTTGCCAGGGGGAATACATTAGAACTAATACCTGGAGGATTCTGGAGGACTCTGGACTCTGACCAGGCATGTAGGTAGGAGAACTTATATCTCTGTGCCTATGAGTGAGCTAGATGTGTTGGGTGGTCTTTTAAACACCCAGTTTCAGGTCTTGGGCTTCAGTTTACAACACAGGTCGCTGTAAGCTGAGTTCCATTTCCTCTCTGTTAATGAGCCCTGCCACCTGTTGGTTACATCTTCCCAGATATATTGCCATCTCAGTGGCCATACCATCTTAGATACCATCTTTTGTTTAACTTGCAGGATATATTCTGGGGCACATTCTTTAGGGCTGCCTGGACTGTTGATATGGGGAAACGTAGGCCAGCAGGGCCTCTTGCCAAGGAATCTGTGGACACCGTGTCTACCATGGCCACCTTCCTGCTGCATGCTGTAGGGGTTCCTGGAGAAGGAAATTGAGTTAGCTACACGTCAACTCTCACGATCCCCCATATCTTCACCCCTCCAGAATGCTCTTGTACCTTCATGTCCGGCATCTCCTGAACAAGTCTCCATCCCGGTCCCGTGCTTTTGGTCCAGAACAAGGATGGGGGTATCTGAGCTTGCCCAATTCCACACCCGACCCCGCCTCATCAGATCAGTGCAATTAACTGATCTTCAGATAAAGTCAGTAGATCCTGGTGTGGGCCCTGGAGTGGGGAAGGGAGCAAGAGCAACGAGGAAGTGCCCTCCGATTGGGGGTCATGCTAAGCATCAGAAGAGCATTGGCTTGCACAGTTCCCCCGATCTTACAGATGTGCGTATGTGCTTAGCCCGGATTTGGGGACATTGCTCAATGCTTTTAAGGTATCTTTGTTATCAGACCTGGATCTTAAAATAAACCCCATTCTCCATCATATATCAGAAATTGAAATATTTTATTTATTTATTTAGGTTTCTTATAGAGCGCTAACAATCATCCCAAAGGAATATCACGGCGCTGAGATTGCTAAAGTGTGGGTGCAGTGGGCATAGTTGGGTGGTTTAGTCGGAGTGGGGGAAAAGGAAGGTTTTTAGTTGTTTCCTAAATGCCAGGTGGCATTCTGTGAAATAGAGCTAAATAAGCTGAGTACACCACTGCTAGGTGATTCTACAGTATTGCCCACATTTCCTCCAGGCCTAATAGCCCCACCCACCAGCGTGTGTCGTAGTTTGCAGAAGCTTGACACCAAGACTTTACCTAAGGTTGTGACTGAGAGTCTAACCCAGTGTAGGTGTCAACAAGAGCCTCCCGTACACTTGTCAACATTGGCTCCAACATTGAACATGACCGCGCCATTGGCATTAACCTTTAACAAGGGGGCCTCTTTACACCTCAAGCAGAACCTGAACACAGGAACTGTTGTGAGCAGGCCAAATATGATGACTGGTGGAGGGTCAGGTGGCACCCACTCAGGGGCTTACAGTAACGCTACCCAGAGACCATGCACCCTACACCTGCCACCAGAGTCAACTCCCTTCGTGGTGGTTTTAGTAAATGTACTCCGACTTGTTCCGGGTGCTAAAGAAGATTTTAACCAACTCAGGAATAAGGTTGTGCATTGGCTGAACTCCAATATTACCATAGGGTTGTGGGTAGAAAGTCACAATATTATGCTGCGTAGAACATCATGGATAGGCACAGTCAAGAGAAATTGAGATGGGGATTGTGTCACCATCTACTTTAACAACTCTTATGTGGTTACTAGCATCCTAAACATGGCCTCCCAACTTGACCCTAGGGGTCCTCCCCCGGGCTATTTTGACAGGTCCCAGATCCACCCACTTTTTCCATCAGGAAGGTTTCAGGGGAGGTCTTTAGACTTGGGTCTGGGGAGTCAGCAGGAGGCAATCCCAGGTGTAGTTACATCCAACAGGTTTGCTCCTTTGAGTTCACTAGAATGCTGTGATTTACTGGGTGCAGTCCCGTACGAACCAAATGCCCTTTCAACACAGTGCCCAGGTGGGCTATTGGGTTTGGGTAACCCAGACCTTAACGGGTGTAACTTTATCTCCATAATATTGCGGGGCTGGTGAGCAAGTTTGACGATCCAGATTGGGTGTTATTTTAGAGAGTTTGATGTGATCTGCCTTCAGGAGGCATGGGCTATTGAAAACAGTTATCATCTGGATGGGGAACAACCTTTACAACGCAACTGTTACAACGCACTACCTTTACAACGCATTTTTTACAACGCATAATCCATTACAACGCATGACATTACAACGCATGACACTACAACGCATTTTTAAAAACTACCTTTACAACGCATTCCATTACAACGCATACTACCATTACAACGCATACCATTACAACGCATAATATTACACTACACTATCCAACACTTACCCTACTGTTGCACCCCCTGGAGTTAGAATAGTAATTTGTACCCCTATACTATCCAACACTTACCCTACTGATGCACCCCCTGGAGTTAGAATAGTAATTTTTACCCCTATACTATCCAACACTTACCCTACTGTTGCACCCCCTGGAGTTAGAATAGTAATTTTTACCCCTATACTATCCAACACTTACCCTACTGTTGCACCCCCTGGAGTTAGAATAGTAATTTTTACCCCTATACTATCCAACACTTACCCTACTGTTGCACCCCCTGGAGTTAGAATAGTAATTTTTACCCCTATTCTATCCAACACTTACCCTACTGTTGCACCCCCTGGAGTTAGAATAGTCATTTTTACCCCTATACTATCCAACACTTACCCTACTGTTGCACCCCCTGGAGTTAGAATAGTAATTTTTACCCATATACTATCCAACACTTACCCTACTGTTGCACCCCCTGGAGTTAGAATAGTAATTTTTACCCCTATACTATCCAACACTTACCCCACTGTTGCACCCCCTGGAGTTAGAATAGTAATTTTTACCCCTATACTATCCAACACTTACCCTACTTTTGCACCCCCTGGAGTTAGTAAAGTAACTTTTACCCCTATACTATCTAATACTTACCTTAAATGTAATTTAATATTATGCGTTGTAATGGTATGCTTTGTAAAGGTAGTATGCGTTGTAATGGAAATGCGTTGTAAAGGTATTTTTTTTAAATGCGTTGTAGTGTCATGCGTTGTAATGTCATGCGTTGTAATGGATTATGCGTTGTAAAAAATGCGTTGTAAGTGCATGCGTTGTAAAAGTGTGCGTTGTAACGTCATACATCCCATCTGGATGGCTATAAAACCTTCTTCGTGCCAGCCATTCCCTCTACTGCAGGAAGAGCTAAGGGGGGTTTGGTTAGTTTTGTCTCTTTAGCTGTCCAAGGCAGCTCTGAAATTTCCCCCTCTGATTCTCCTACCTTACAGGCAATAGTATGTAGCATCACACGGCTGGGCTGTTTCTTGAAAAATGTGACCCGGAGCAAACAGAACTGCTTTAACATTCTTATTGCAGGAGATTCTAATGTCCATCTGTGTGGGGACCCAAGGATTGCAGGGGTCAATGATATGGGGTGTGCACATCATATCGGCCTGCACATGGAACATTTCCATCTGGGCTCTATACTTAAAGCCATCTTGAATGAGTTTGACTTAATGTTTGCCATGAATAAGTTGCACCCAGATATGAAACAGGTTGCCCTCACCTTCAACGGGAGAGGTTGTGAGTCCCTCATTGATTTTGTCTGTGTCTCTATCCCTTTTTAATCTTATATCTAAGATTTCACTATTAAGGAGAATGTGAATAGTGACCATAATCTGATGTGTGTTTCAACTGGGTAGTAAAATCAATCAAGAAAGGAACAAGGGGGTCCCTGGTAGCTGTGGAAGGAGGGAGGCATCTCAAGTGGGCATAGATCCTCCCAGATCACATTTATGAGTATTTGGTTACTCATTGTCACATGGAGTTTGCCACTTGCCTAGACAGAATGGCAAGACCAACAGATATCTTGGATGCTTTTGGAAGCATATCAGGAATTATAGCTAATCTATTGCGGGCCCCGGGTAGGCACTCCTCTCATTGAGGCCCAAGATGAATTGACTCTGAGTGCCCTGCGCCTCCAGGAGACTGAAGGAAGTTTTGAGCATTACACCAAGAGACCCCTCGCTGTCAGGAGATATCGTAGACAATCTAAGGCCGCCCTAGCAAAGCGCAAGTCAGCTCTGAAAGAGGAGGCCTGGTCAGATTTGTTAGAGGCCAGTACCCGGAGTAACAGCTCCAAGTTTTGGAGCATTATCAACAGCCCCTTTCTGGCAGTAGATAGCGTCAACTGACTGGATGCCCATATTATCGAGGATGACTGGGTAAGTCACTTTGAAGGTGTGTTTCAGCCTGATCCAATTTCGGGGGAAGCCCAGGGAATTGTTGAGAGTAAATCCGAGGTCGTATTTACAGCACAGGAAGTAAGAGCAGGTATATTGGGATTGTCAAAAAACAAGGCCCCAGGTCCTGATGGGATCCCTGTAGACTTACATATCTTGAATTTGGACATCTGTGTACCTGCACTCACCTCACTTATCAATGCTGCGGTCACGATTGGCCGTCCGGACACGTGGGCATTATCTACCATTGTCCCTGTTTTTAAAAAGGGTGATCAATATAGCACTCATTGGTATAGGCCCATCTCCCTTTTGGACTCTCTAGTAAAGATGGTGGGTTGTATGGTACTAGGCAGGCTAGGGAGCTGGGTAGATGATAACAACATCTTGGCTGAAGACCAATATGGTTTTCATCCAAGCTCACTCAATGGTGGATTAGAGTTTAAATCTATATATGGTTTTGAATACGTATACCGTTGTCCACACTGGCATCATCTACTTAGCTTTTATGGTTCTGTCTTCCGCGTTTGATCAGGTTAACAGATCCAAACTCTGGCAGAAAATGCTTACTATTGGCATTGTTAAAGACATTGTCCTGTTTCTAACGGATCTTCACACAGACACTAAAGCCGTGATACACTATTCTAAAAGTGACTCACAAGTTTTCAATCCAGAGAGGGGTCTGTCAAGGGTTTCCTTGCCCCTTTTCTTTTTAATCTGGAGCAGACCCTTTTGAAATTAAAAACTGACTGTCCCCAGGTGGGTAAGCGAAGTTTGCCAGTCCCCCTGTCTGCTGATGATGCTCTCATTGCGAGGACAGCGAGGGGTCTCCAATCCTTGTCAAACTCCTTAGTACACTTCATGGAGGACTTGGATTTGTTGGTCAATAACAGCGAATCATTTGTAATGCAGATGGGCCTCTGCCCGGCCAAGTCCTATACATTTATGGTTGGGGTTACAACAGTCCCGAATATCGACTTTTTTTCCAACCTAGGGGTAGTGTTTGAGGTGGCTTGAATTGGCACCCTTTGATAAGCCACAACAAAGGGGACCTTTTTAGGGCTATTGCCTGTGTTTTAAGCTTCTATACTGGGAAGTAGACCGATTGGGGCACTTTTGCAGATTTACTGAGCTAAATATATCTCTAAGGTTACCTATGGGAGTGCAATTTGGGGCTGAATTGAGCACAATGTATTGCAAACTGTTGAAATACTTTTCTGAGACAGCTACTCTCCATACCGCAGTGTATTCCATCCTTTGTGGCCCATGAAGAATTAGGGATGGCTTCCTTTCAGATGTGCTGGATTATCGTCCTTTATTGTTGTGGATGAAAATCTGGATTAAGAAGGAAACTGCCTTAAGCAAGGAAATCTTAAGGGACTGTCTTTCCCTTGACCACTCTACTCATATTTGCAAGTTTGTCAGAGAAAGCTTTACCAGCATGGGAAGAGCAGATCTATTTGAGAACTCAGAGGAAATCTACAGAAGGGATATGCATTGGTTGAAGGAGAACTTTTTCAAAAAGCGTTCATGGGCCAGAGAAGAAGTGGAGCTGAGGAAGCTGAGTGTACATAGGGATAACTTGTTGAAAACTGTGTCTTCAACCGAGCTCTACCCTTCATGGTTCAAAAGAAACCACAAATGTTTTTTACTGACCAGATTTCTATTGGACCTCTTTCACTATCTCTTGGCCGACCCCCATGGTGCACACAGATGGTAGTGCCTCCTACCCTGTGGCTGTGATCAATCAATCAAAGCATTTGTAGAGCGCACTACTTACCCGTGAGGGTCTCAAGGCGCTGAGGGGTGGGGGAATGCTGCTACTGTCTGAAGCGCCAGGTCTTGAGGAGTCTTCTGAAGGTCAGTAGGACTTGGGTCTGCCGTAGGTGGATGGAGGGGTGTTCCATGTCTTGGCGGCGAGTTGGGAGAATGATCTGTCGCCAGCGGTCACTCTTCAGATGCGGGGTACAGTGGCGAGGGCGTGGTCGGCGGAGCGGAGCTGCCGGGTGGGGGTGTAGAAGCTGAGTCAGCTGTTGAGGTACGCTGGTCCGGTGTTGTGGAGTGCTTAGTGTGCATGGGTGAGGAGTTTGAAGGTTATCCTCTTGTTGACGGGGAGCCAGTGCAGGTCTCTCAGGTGGGGTGTGATGTGGCTGTGGTGAGGGATGTCGAGGATCAGGCGTGCGGAGGCATTCTGAATGCATTGGAGCAGTTTCAGGGGTTTGGCCGAGGCAGGGTGTTTCCGTAGTCTAGTCTGCTGCTGACAAGGGAATGGGTGACCGTTCTTCTCGTTTCGGTGGGGATCCACTTGTAGATCCTGCGGAGCATGCAGAGGGTGTTGAAGCAGGAGGAAGAGACGGCATTGACCTGCTTCGTCATGGAGAGGGTGGAGTCAAGGATGACCCCTAGGTTGCGTGCGTGGTCGGTGGGCGTTTGAGCTGTTCCTAGTGTGGTCGGCTACCAGGAGTCGTCCCAGGCCGACAAGGGGTTCTGCCGGAGAGGAAGGAGGAGGTCCAGTCCAGTGCCTTCTCTTGGATCCCGGCGTCGTGGAGTTGTGTTCGTAGTGTGCGGTGGCAGACCGTGTCAAAGGCGACTGACAGGACCAGGAGGATGAGGGCCACGGTTTCTCTGTTGTCTAGCAGGGTCCTGATGTCGTTGGTGGCGGCCATGAGGGCAGTTTCGGTAAAGTGGTTCCTGCAGAACCTGGACTGGGATGGGTCCAGGATACTGTTCTCCTCAAGGAATCTGGTCAGTTGTTTGTTGACGACCTTCTCGATGACCTTTGCCGGGAACGGAAGCAGGGAGATGGGTCGGAAGTTCTTGAGGTCCTTGGGGTCCGCCTTGGGTTTTTTGAGTAGGGCGTTGATCTCGGCGTGCTTCCAGCTCTCTGGGAAGGTTGCTGTCTCGAAGGAGATGTTGAAGGCTTTCCGGAGATGGGGTGCGATGGTGATGCCGGCTTTGTTGAAGATGTGGTGTGGGCATGGGTCTGACGGGGATCCGGAGTGGATGGAGTTCATGATCTTTATGGTGTCATTGTCATTGATGTTGGTCCAGGAGATCAGGCGGTTGGTGCAGGTGGTGGTCGTGGGTGTGGAGGTCTCGGTGGTTGCTGGGGCGGTTGCGGCGTTGAAGCTGTCGTGGATGTCTGCGATCTTGCGGTGGAAGAAGGTGGCCAGCGAGTCGCTCAGGTCTTGCGAGGGTGGGATATCGTTGGTGTTGGAGCTGAGGTTGGAGAAATCCTTCACGATGTTGAAGAGCTCTTTGCTGTTGTGTGCGTTGTTGTCCAGTCGGTCTTTGAAGGAGGTCCTTTTGGCGGATCTGATGAGGTGGTGGTGTCTGTGGGCGGCGTTCTTGTGGGCTGTGTAGCTTTCCGGTGTTCGTTCGCGGATCCAGTTCTTCTCTAGCTTTCGGCAGGTTTGCTTGGAGGCCTGGAGGTCTTCGGAGAACCAGCTCGCTTTCTTTCTGGTGTGGCTGTTGGAGGGTTTCTTGGGCGGGGCAAGGGTGTTGGCGCAGTCGTCGATCCACTGTCTGAGGTTGCGGGCTGCGGCGTCGGGGTCGGTCGGGTCTGAGGATGGGCTTCGGGCGAGGGCGGTGGTTAGCTGGTCTTCGGTGACTTTGCTCCAGCAGCGGCGAGGCATCTGCTGGGTGCGGTGGTGTGTGGTGGGTTGACGGAAGGTGAAGTAGATGCAACGGTGGTCAGTCCAGTGGAGTTCAGTGGTGTGGTTGAAGAAGACGTGGGAGATTGCTGAGAAAATGGGGTCCAGTGTGTGGTCAGCGGAGTGGGTGGGTGTTGTGATGAGTTGTCTGAATCCGAGGTTGGTGAGGTTGTCGATCAGGGTGGAAGAGTTGGAGTCGTTGTTGTTTTCGAGGTGGAAGTTCAAGTCCCGGAGGAGGATGTAGTCCGTGGAGGCGAGGACGTGTGTGCTGAAGAAGTCGCTGAACTGTGGTCGAGGTCCGGGGGTCTGTAGACGAGGGTTCCTCTGAGGGTGGTGTTGGGGGTCAGTGTGGAACTGGAAGTGCAGGTGTTCGGCGGTGCTGAGGGTGTCATCGGTGTATGTCGAGATTTTGAGAGTGTTCCTCTGGATGATGGCAATTCCCCCTCCCACTCCGTTGGTTCAGTCCTTGCGGGTGATCTTGTAGCCGTCCGGGGTGGCTATGGCGATGTCGGGTGCCGAGGAGGAGTTCAGCCAGGTCTCTGTCAGGAAGGCAACATCTGGGGTGTTGGTGTTAAGTAGGTCCCAGAGTTCAACAGCGTGTTTACGGGCGGAGCGGGTGTTGAGAAGGGTGCATCTGACGTAGTTGGGTTCTTTGGTAGGTGGATTGGCAGGCCGGATGCTGGTGAAGCTGCAGTTCCGGCAGGAGAAAGGTCCTTGGGTGCGCTTCGGGGCAGCCTGGCAGCAGGTGCGTGATCGTCTGGCGTTGAGTGCGTGGAGGGTGCTGGAGTCGTAGCGGAGATGGGCGTCGTGGCGTTCGTGGGGGCCAGGGGTTCTGGCGCTGGGTGCGATCCAGGCACGGACGGGCGGAGACGGGCTTGCCTTAGGCGTGCCAGTGGCGCGGCCGCTGTGCGGCCTCCATATGAGGGGAGGTGGGAGGGAGGAGCAGCTGGGAGGTGGGAGCAGGGTGGCGGATGGGCAAACAGGGGCCGTAGGGACGCAGCGGTGAGAAAAAAAATGGGTGGAGTACGGCGGGGGGAAAACAAAGGCAAAACAGGGCACAGAAGGAAATGGCGGGGGGAAAAAACAATTAGATTAGGCAGGAGGGAAAGAAGAAAAAGGAAATTAGGCAGTGCGCAGACAAAAAAAACAACAGTAATCGCAGCAGAAGTCACAAATTACCACAACAAGCAGTACAGTAATACAGCAGCAGTGCAGAGGACAAGCCAACCTGGCCGTGCAGCAGCGTGGGGAGCGACCTGCCTGTGAGCAGGGTCAAAGGTGGAAAGTCTCCACAGGATATGATGCACTTTTTAATGTTCTGTAAATTTTATGCGGTACCAAGAAAGTCTTTTATTACCCTATTCTTAAAAAGCAGGTTTTAGGCAGGTTAGACCTGCTTTTATCTTTTTACAACTGCTTTTAAGTAATGTAGTATTACATTTTCTTAGCTTTTTAAGAGCTGCTACTAGGCTCAGGTCCAGCTGCGATTAACTTTATGGACAAATTCCGGACACTGTGGTATTATAAAATTGTTTTTAACATGGTCTTTATTAATAACGTTGCACTTTATGGGGTCATGATGGATTTTTTTATTGCTCTTAAATAAGTCTTCACTATTAACTTTATATTTTATAGGACAGCCACGATGTCCTTTTACATTTTGGACCGTTTTGTTTCTGATATAGTGCTAGTTATTTAACTTTGTATTTATGGGCCCAGGATGGACACACTGTACTGCTTCCTTTTGCAGTATCTGATGGAGATTTTTATTTGTGTTTGTTTGACTTTTATGGTTTGCCTTGTAAAAACCGAAAAAAGTTGTTAATGATGATGAAATTAAATATTCCAATTGGGTGGTAGCCGATTTTACAATGTTTAAAGGAGAGAGCACAAGCGCTTTAGCACTGGTTAGCAGAGGTAAAATGCAGAGTCCCAAAGCCAGCAACAATGAATTCATCAAACCAGGAGGGGTGAAGGCAAAAAGTTTGGGGGTGACTCTGCAGAGAGAGCCTGGTCCAGCCGATTTGTTTTTGCTACGTCTCTGTGCTTTTCAGAAAATGTTTCTTTAGTTTATGAATGCACATGTATGCTTTTGCTTTTACTTATCTTGGCTTAAGGAATCATTCACCTAATCTTTCTCCTTTCTTTTGCAGGTACCTCCTGGGTTTGTTCTCATCCAGGATTTGGAAGATATTCAGGGCTGGTTGCTGACCGATGTCAACACCCAGGATAAAACTAGATGAATGGAGCAATCTTCAGGCAAGCTGACAGGCAAGCTGCAGGTTCCCCACGCAGAGCCAATTGCCAAGCAAGGCATAGCTGCAAGGGCGTGCCTTAAATACCTTTTGCAAAGCAAGATGGCCACCAAGACTTTGAAGGAATGGCATAGAAGCTTACAGAATATTCTAGAAGCTTTCAGAATGTTCTAGAACTTCCAGAAAATAAATGAGGCTGCAAATGCCAAGAACTTAAATGTATGTTCTAGAAGATTCCAGAGTGTGCATGAGGTTGGAAGTGCAGCTCAGTGGATCTTGGCCAAGTTTATTTAATTTACACTTTGCTGCACAGAAAAAGGATTTATACATTTAACATTGTTTAAGGCTGCCATGTATTCAATTAACCGAGAACATATTGTCTTTCCCTTGGCTGCATTTTGTTACACCAGCCATTTGTGGTGGAAACCCACCTGAACTGGTTCTGCAACACATGATGTTTTTCAACAATGGGGCTTTTCTGGACGCCCATGACAGGTGATTGGTGTATGCTACTTTCATTGAAGAATATATTCAGATAATTAAGAAGGTTTAACAAGTTTAGTTAGTTGTGGAGTTTTTAAAAGAGATGCCAAAGCTAGAAGCCAGAAGCTCCCCTTTATCAACAACTGCCAGCTAGGTGTAGAACTTGGGAGTCTCTCCATGTGGTTTTTCTGGACTAATGTTGGCAGAAAATATCCGTCTGCTCTAAAAGAAAAAGAAAGAACCAAACTTTGGTTGTTTACACTTGTCTTTGAATTTTAGTGTAGTGATATCAACTAAAAAACTGCAGGTATTTAAGCAGCCATGTTGCAGAAAGGTCATGCGGTTTCTAGAGAAATCAAGGATGGACAAAGGCAAACACACACCTACCAGCTGTCTCACCATGAACCCCCTGTACCAAAAGTTCCCATTATATGTCTCATTTGTGCATGCCTGGTAGGCCTCTGATACAGGAGATGACCCACACACCAACATCCATGCTTCTCTGCAGAGCCCTATGCTGTAGAAGTGAAAAGGGAAAGCCCCTAAATGGGTTCTCCCTCTTTTGTCTGAGGTGCTACCCTTTGAACCTCTTGCTGAAATGTGTTCTCTGGTGGCAATGATTTCCATTTTCAGGAGTATGAGGTGCTTTGCTGCAGGGGTGATGCCTGCCAACTCCTTAATATAAAGATCCAGCAACCCCCAAGCACGGGGGACCCCTTTATAAAATGTTATAAATATGCGGGGACTGTGAAAGGTAAATCAGTGCTATGGGACAGGGGATGTGTATATGAAAAACTATTGTTTTCTCATTCCTGTGCATTCCAAATGCCCTAGATTCCTGTTTTTGCCCTGGTTGCCATGATAACTCCAGAGATAAGAAAAAAGGCTAATTTTGAGTAAATCTGATTTCTGACCACCCTCACCGATTTTGCCCAGCTGTTTGTGGAAAATACATTAGCTATCCAGGCCAAGAAGTTTCCTTAAGAAAGCGCAAAAGCAAAACGTGAACTGCGTCCAGCAACAGAAGATGTAAATTTCTTACATGGTCTTGATTTCCCTATAACTATTTCGTTTTTCTTTAATTGACAAACTGAACCCATTGCAAATCAGTCTTTGACCTTCTTTTGTGGAAGTAAGCCTGAAAAGATTACATTTTGTTTGCCAAAACTTTGAACGCTGCAACAAACCTGATTGGTAGTGGGATACTGACCTAACTCTCGCAAACTAAGTGTTTTACACCAGGCTCTGACTTCTCGACCTTCATGAAACTGGGATATTTTCTGCATGATGAGATTTGTGCTGTTTCTCACCCCTAGACTGGGCCCAATCAGTGGCTCAACTGTTGTTTGATGTCTTCTGTCTGAAGATGCTGCTTAACGTCATACTTCCAGTGAGCCAAGGCGACTAGGGGATCTGAAACAGGTGCACTAGAGAAGCCCCCATTTTCCAACCATGGTACGCTCTTACCTCCTTTCAGCATGCCGTGAACAGCAGTATTGGAGCAATGTGTCCACGACACACCAGTGCACCCTTTTGAATATGCAGGTCTGGGAAGATATTCCACAACAAGCTGACCACCCATGCCCCTGATGATGAGTCCATGGATAGGACAAGAAAGTCCATTTGTTATTCTATGACCCTTGCAGGTTAGTTAGGATTACATATACAAGGTTTGGGGATGAAGCAAACTTCCAACCCTCTTCATCACCAATAGGGACTTCACAAGAAACCCGTGGAAAGTTCGCCTCTTATGACTATAACCAAGGCTGCCTGCTCAATAATGATTGTTCAGTTCCGATGAGACCCTAACAAGAAGGTCTTCCTCTTTTTATATCCATACCTTGACCGTGGACTACAGAACACATCCCTACTAATGTAGTGGCAAGGATGCATGCTTTATACTACTACTGGCATTGTTCGTACATTGTACTACACTATTTTAAATGTAAAAAGTTTTTTGTTTCCAAGTCAAATACCTAGCTGGGTATTTATTTGTATTTTATTTGTGCCAATAGACATGGCACAAACGCCTCACCTCCGCCAATGCGCTGATCCTAACTGCTCGACCAAACTACCCTAGAGTGACAAGGTAGTTTCGAAAGCCCAATATTGAGTCTCAGACTAAGTACCAATCATCAGGTCAGTAGGGAACGTGTGGTCCCACCTCTAAGTCTTTCTTGGTACAGAAGAGCTGACAATGCTGCATAGGGGTGAGTGGTGTTTGGGGTCTGAGGCAGCAGCAGGACCAAGGAGTCCTGAGCTGTCTGAGCATAGAGAATGAAGTATCCAGGATTGGAATCGCCCATATGGCAATCAGGCAGTGCCCAATGGGCTAGTCTGACAGGTCAGTGTTATTTCCTCCCAGTTTGTGGGCCTGTTTTCCTGATATTAAATTAACATTGCTTACAGCAAACACAAATGCATGCAGTCTCCCGTGTCTTACAAAATACCCACACAGCGTTCCTTTACAAGTTCAAAACTGGCCTGATTTGCAAATATGGGCCACTTTTTTAGCTATCTGGTCCGCTAATGTTGCCACGTTTAATTTGGTATCCGGGCCTTTGTTTTTATGTCCCAGTCCGACCCTAGAAGTCGCAGAATTTAAATCAACATTGGGTTAGCAGTCCAGCAGTTTAGTCCAGGAGGCTTGTGTGGTAGTGAAGTAGGGTAGTGTGGATTCTGAGTGCACTTGCAGGTAAGGCGGCACAGGTGCCACAAGTTTGATAATCAATGTCTTGTGCGATGTCCAGATTAAATCTTGATTTGCCATCATAAATTCTCACAGGGACAAGCAGTATGAGTGTAGGTCTGTAGGATTTGCCTGGAAAAGTTTTCGGACATTTTTTCTGTGATAACTTTGGTCAGGGCTTATATTGTTTTTAAGATTGTTTGTAAAGCAATTCATAATTTTGCAAGTGCTTGGCAAGATTCTTATATTCGGCGGTCCGTTTATGCTTCCATGTTTTTTATCGTGGTATGGAAAATAAAACCATCCCCCCAAGTTACATTGTGTCCTTTTCCAAAAGTACATTTCACACTAAAACTTTAAATCCCCATCTCCTCTTCCAGCTGCTTATTCAAAATGCGTCCGATACGTTATCAGTGTTAATTGTACATGTTGGCTGAACTTGTCAACAAAAGAACTTCAGATGATAAGTAGCTACAGATAACTGTAACCTCACAACCTCTTTCCCAGCCAACACCCCCTGGGAAAGCCATGTGGACTTGCACCATCTAAAAAAAAAAAAAAAAAAAGTAAATAATGTACTACAAAATCTTGTGCTAAAAGGAGAAAACAATCTGAAGTCATGGCACAGCGAAGACTCTTAAACTTTTCATTTTCAGAGGACTGAAATTTAAAGCGCCTGGGCGAAATTTAAATTATGATGCTTTAAATTGCATAATTTAGAGAATTTTGTGTTGTGCTTGTTACACGAAATTACCAAATTAGGCCATTACACCACTTCATGTAATTTGGTGTCATCTGCGGTATAAATGTACAGCAAACTCTTCATGATACACGGGAACATTATTATTACAATTTATATGCATGTTTAACTAAATTATGGATTTGCGTAGTTAAGAGTATTATCGTGTAATTTTGCTGAAATTCCGCAGTATTGCACAAAAGCAAATCTTCTGAATTTCACAACCCCCTAAATGTAACCACTTAAGAGCTTTCTTTTTGCACAACAGAAACACACTAACAATAAAAATATCGGGACAGATTTACAAACCCCTTGCGCCACTTTTGCGTCGCCAACATGGGAAAAGTGACGCTAAAGTGTCCCAATGGGCTTGTAAATGTGCCCCATCGTTTTCGATATGACGCAACGTGACATAAGCACGGTTCATATGGCATGTCACTTTGGGGGTCTCTGCCTTTGATTCTGTTCAGAACTCCACTGCCCTTTAGCTAGGTGTGCACTATGCAAATTGTGCATACACGAACTTACAGTAATACTGACTGCAAAACTAATAGGTAAAAAATTGGATTGGTGCAGGGTACTCACTGTGTTTTTGTACCAGGAGCTGTTTCAGGAAGAGCTTTATGGCTATTCACAGCCTAGCGCCTGCATTGTGGGTCAAGGCCTACCAGACAGCAGAGCTGCCTGGTTTGCAAAGACTTCTTGGGGACATTCGGAAAGCTTCCCTGGCGATCCATTCCACCCATTGCTTACCCTTGCCTTTGTATTTTGTAACTCACAATTGCCTGCTTTCTTTTTGCTGGCTTACAGACGCCGGGGATGCCTGGTTTCACCTTGGAGATACCCAGAAAGGGACCATCTCACAGGGAAAACCAGGACGGGTTCCCCAGCGGTCTTCAGCGTCAGGATACTCCATGGAGTCACAGTGCGCTTTACAAGTACACCCACATTTACATTTACATTTGTTTTATGGCGGTCCAATATGTCTGTGTCCCTAGAGTGGAGCATATCCCGTTTTCTGTATTCTCCCACAAGTGCCAGTTTTCTGTAAACAGGCCTTTAAATGTTGTTCTTATCTTGTCAAGTTTGCTGTGCTTTCAAAGATAGAGGTCAAATGTCGGGATCTGTCTTCCAAAGGAGCTTGGTGCTTACTTTTCTCTCTCTGACTTCAAAGTGAGAGAATGAATGTGACAATCATGCTGGGTACTGGGAGTGTGCTGGAGAAAGGCTGTGTGATGTTCTTTGTTTCTAGCACACAGCAAAATCTAAATGTCTGTAAATAAACTGTGCAAATATTTCAGAATATATCAGAATTAGGAAAGCACTAATTAAACACTTTTTCAATTCTGAAGTGTAGTGTAAACAAATGTTTTAATATGATAAAAAAATCAATACACTAGGTGATGCCATTTTCACACATTATCTTTTAGTTTTAGCAGTAAAACTGCAGGTCTGTGCAAATCTAATGGTCATTTCAATTGAATATGTGTTGTCCTACCCCACCCTCTACTCCATTACATTTTACGACACTCTACTGCCCTCTATGCTATGCCACTCCTTGCCATTCTACTCCACTCCACAACACTATACACTACTCCATGACATTCTACTTCACTCTATTGCACTTTACTCCACTCTACACCACTCCACTCCACTCTGTGCCACTCCACTTTATGCCACTCCACTCTATGCCACTCCACTCTACACCACTCTACACCACTCTACTACACTCTGTGCCACTCTATGACACTCTATGACACTCTACAGCACTCCACTGCACCCTGCTCCACTCTACTCCACAGCACTCCACTCCACAATAGTCCACTCTAGGATACAATACTCCATTCCATTCTATAACACTCTATGACACTCTACTTCTTGTATGCCACTCCACTCTACAACACTCTACTCCACTCCTTTCCACTCTATGGCTCTCCACTCCATGACACTCTACACCATTCTATGCCACTTCTCTCTAGACCACTCTACTTTACTGTATGCCACTCCATCCTACGCCACTCCACAACACTCTATGCCACTCCACTCTATGTCACTGTACTCTACGACACTCTACACCACTTTACGTCACACTGCGCCACTCCATGCCACTCCACACCACGCCGCTCCACTCTATGACACTTACTCTACTATAAGCTACACCACACCACCCTACGGCACTACTCTACATACTATGGCACTCCACTTTGCTCCGCTCTACGCCATGCCACTCTATGCCATTCTTCACTTCACCCCTCTACTCTAAGTCACCCTAGTCTATGACACTCTAGTCCACTCTATGCCACACTACACCACCCCATGCTACTCTCCGCTAACTTTTAGACATGCAGATGTACAATATGGCTAAAACACATTGGCAAAGCCACTGTCTCTTGCATAGGCGGGACCTATTGGCTTTGCCAACGCATGTTTGTGTTTGAGGTGTAAGGTTCAAACATATTATACAGAATGTGTCTGAGTAATGCATGAAATGCAGACCGCCCAATCAGAAACAGTGAGTAAAGACTGCCTGTCCGTTTCATACTTAATTTCATGCATCAGATTGGTTGATCAAGACGAAAAATTCCCCAGCACCAGTGCACAATAGTGAGTCACTGGTGCAGTTTATGAACTCTGGTCCTTGGAGGTAGAAAACAAGGCAGTGAAAGCTGGGCAAGGGTCAGCAGAGCATCCTTAGGTGTACTCCAACAAATATAATGTGGGTATGGAAAACTTCAATGTTGGACTGATTTCAATATATACAGGTACATCCATTCAGTAGTGCCGAAACTGACCCAAATGCACTTTGTGCAGTTTTTTGGATTAATTTATTTGGGTATAAAGTGTGCTAATTTCTTTGTCTGTCTAGACAGATACAGTGGTTAATTTGTAAAAAAACAAATAAGTGCTGGTGCTCTCGTCAGAAGGCAGCTTGCACCAGCCCATTTCTTCGGTTAGCGCTGCCTAACACAGAACCAACTACTAACCATGGGAGAGGATGTGGCATAATGCCCAGAGCTGCCAACTTCAGAGCTGTGGAACCAAGTTCCGGTCTCAGCAATGGCTCAGCATCATGTGATTCTGGGCAAATCACTTAATCTGTCCATAAATTAACGAGTCCTTAACTGGTGCTCATGCAAAGCGCTGGTGTTGATGATTTAGTGCCGGTGCTGAGCACCGGAAACCACCGGCTCAAATTAAGCACTGGATAAATGCCACAATGCCCTACCACTTAGTACATACCTGTGCAAACCATGGTGCAAAGGTTAAAATTGCCCTAGTTTTAACCGCAAATTTAATCTACTAACTGTTGTGAAATCTTGTTGCATTACTCAGTCTTTGTAAATGTTGATTTAAACTCATTGCTTACGCAAAAGTATTTGCCAAACTACAGTGAAGCAGGGCAGCCCTGAATGGAAACAATGAAAGATTTCCAGGATCCAATGGAATTTATGAAATGGGGTTCCTGAGCCTTATGTGCACTTCACTTAAGCTTGCGTGCCTTCCTTTATCAAGTGTGCTTGTATGCCACATTGCAAGTTGTTGGGACGCCTATTGGCATGAAAAGTAATATGCAACTTCAAATGAATGGGGCCACTTCATTAGTGTTTGCGAGGCTGAAAAGGTCGATCTCCTTCACGGGTTCTACTTTATCCTGATACATATTTGGCATCCTGCTGTTAAGCACTGTCTGTAAAGAGTCAAGACACAGGGCCATATCACATAAAGTGAACATTGGAAGTACCAAAATACCAAACAACCAATGTGCACAAAGAAGCGTTCACACATTACCACTGCCAGAAACCTACTTTCATAATATGATCGAACAGGTATGTACACCATTTATTGCCAGTCAAAATGCTTTGTGATCAGGACCCCTTATCGATAGAACATGCAGTGAATTGTAAATTGTGGGTCTGGCCACTTTGTTATAGTTCTGCTTGTTTTCAAGAGAAGTTGCTAGTGGTGTAGTAAGGGTGCCAAATGCTCCAATGCCAACAAGGAAACTGGACCCCCATGCCCTAGTTACATAGTTAAAGATAGCCAATTTTTGGGTGCTGAAGGACCCTCAAATCCCTGGTCTCCAATGTGTCTGCTGCTCTGCCCTTTGGAAGAAGCATTTGATCTGTAAACTAGTGTATGAGGCATGCGAGCACCATCAGGACACTAAGAGGCATATTAACATGCCCCCATCTCCACAGGAGCGTCACCTTTTTAGACGTTCCTGTGGCGATAGGGGCTTCACCCCATTCACAAGACTTAACACCGCCTTGTGAGTAAGGCACCCTTTCGCACTATACTTAGCATGAAAGTGGTGGGCAATGGGTGTTGCGGTGGGCGCTCCGCCGCAACACCCATTGATTTTGAAGATGCTCCATATTTACAAGGGTGATGTAAATAGAAGCCAGCACCAAAATTAAGAACAGGGAAAACCTGGGGGCATATTTCAAGCCCCTATCCCCACAAGAACATCACTTTTTTAATGTTTTTGTGGTGATAGCAGCTTCACCTTATTTACAATTTGGCGTTAAGCCACGTTAAGTGGCTTAACGCCGACTTGTGAATAAGGCACCCTTTAAAATGGTGGCGTAAATAGGGGCAGCAACAAAATTAAGACCAGGGAAAACCTGGTCTTAAATAGGCAAAAAGAGGAGAAATGCTTTATTTCTCCTTATTTTTGCAGTTTCTATGTGTGCTGCCTTGTGCAGCACACACAAAAGCAGCAAAATGCTATGTATGATTGCTTATGTGCAGGAAGGTGTCGCTTCCTGCACAAAAACAATCATTTTAAAAAGTGAGTTGCAACTTCTAGGTGTGCTGCACAAGCAGCACACATAGAAGTTACAAATCGCCATTTATGATTGTTTATGTGCAGGAAGGGACACCTTCCTGCACATTAACAATCATTCCCCCAACGCAGGTACCCTTGCACTATGGTGCAAGGGTGCCTGCGTTGGCGCTAGGCAGCTAATCCTAGCGCTAGCGCAGGGAGAAACGCAGGGATGCACCATATTGTTGTAAATACAGTGCAGCCCTGCGTTTCTAAATTGACTGAGTGCGGCGTTACCCTTCTTGGCTCAATGCAGCGCTCAGCCAATTTAGCTGTATATATGCCCCTAAGTCTCAAGGGAGGACAGTAGACACATTTTGAGAAAGTGTGCCTTCCCCCTTTGTTCTGTTCCTTCAGGCTTGAGGGACGTTACTCTCTTTTTAAGATTTTAGTCTGGGCAATGCTCAATTTGTGAAAAACGAAGTGCTGGGGCCTTTCTCAGGAGGCAACTGCTGGTTACACAACCCATTGTCCCAGCCAGCACTACCAATAAGAGTACCAACACAACTATTAACCCTCACACTCCTACAAGTATGAATGGCGTGGGTGGCAGGTCTTATTCATTTTAATGCCTATTTAATTATTAAATACAGCTGTTGTGTTCATGTCAAAATTGGAAAGTCCATGTGGGGACTGCCATTAGTGTTGAGAAGCAAGTGCCAGTGCTGAGCCCCAGAAACCACCCGCTCAAATTAAGAACTGAATCCTAACTCCACATCTATGTACCTCAAAGCTGTATGTACTTTGTAGGCACATACATACATGGCTAGTAATAGAAAATTTAGACTTACTTACCTGCCTATTCTTTCAATATTTTGTCTTTACTATTGTATCCCTTCAATATTCCTGGGGTCAATTTTAGGGTTTGTACCCCTTTGAACATGTATTACAGTTGCTTCAGGCACAGGGCCTGTCGAAGTAGGAAAGGACCCTTTTTCTCTGACTCTTTTGTTTTATCATGTCAACAGTTTCCAACGCTTATCTGCATGTAACATACTTTACAGCTTGACAACTATTCTTTTCACTGCTCAGTGCTGATGGAGCAAAAGTACAGCTTTTGCATTCTGAAAAGGCTTGGTGCAAATGTCAGATTCCAGCTGTGCTCGAATGGATAGATCTTTGTCTTGAATTGAGGCTTAACATCAGCATTCATTAGCATATCAATAACAGTGAAGTGCGTTTCGCCCTACAGAAATGACAGAGTATTAGATTTGTAAACCATGAAGGTTTATTAGCTGACAAAGTTGCAAACTCAAATCAGTCAAATTAGTAATAAATAATGAATCACCTGGGTAACAGCATAAGCCAATATAGTATAAGCAAGACAGACTAGCAAATACAAAGGCAAGTTCAAATCAATCAAATCAAAGAAACGTTATTCGATGCATTAAAGAATACAGATCATAAAAGTACACAAGAATAAAAACATTTATAATCGAATCAGTTTGGACACAGGCAAGTTATTCAGGGATTATTGTAGGCAAATCATGAAAGATTCAGTTCCTATGAAGGGAAACTCCCTAATGCCAAGGTAAGGTTTCAGAAGTGGGATGGAGGACGTTTAAGCAACACGTGTCAGAAAATAAAGCCCCTAAGACAGACCCAAATTAAAGTTCCAATCAGACAGAGAAGAAATGTGATTGCTCAAAAAATTAACTCTATGAGTAGAAATCAAATAAGCATAGGGTCTTAAGAGGGGGAGAGGAGCATCTGCATTCGAAGGCAGTCAGGGGCACATTAGACTGTCTAACTTTGTGGTGCACAACTAAAACATAAAATTCAAGAATATGGATACTCCTTAGTGTCCCCACAGAGAAGGAACCAATCAAAACTAAGCATTTGCAAACTCCTGGTGTCGACCCTCTTGCCATGAATCATACAATGAAAGATTTCAACTTTGTGGCCTTCATGGATATCTTGCAAGGGAGGATACATCTCAGGCAGTCCCTCTCAACTACAGGAGAAAGGATCTACTGATCAGCTCGTTAAGAGGTACATTCATTAGTCTTCACACAGAAGGTAGCAATACGAGCTCAGTTCTACTGAGTATACTGCCGGAACTCAGCCGTGAAACGAGAAAAAGATTATGCACAGAAAGCAGAAACACGACATTTCCTTTAACATGGGGACTTTCAAATTGAGACCTACAGTTACTAAACATATGAGAATAATCTATATAATGTGAAAACACAAGTGAACATTTCTGTGAACACTACAATGTAAGCCAATCCTTAGCGTGGCCTACTTTACTGTGATCAACTTTAATATGAAAACACACATTTATCATAAATACGAATTATTGAGTAATACAAATTTCCACTTCTAATGGAGAAAGAAGATTCTCAAAGTGAAGTGCTTGGCATGATACCGCTTGTGTGCTTCTCGACCGTAGCAGTACACTCTCTGGACAGACTCTAAACAGACTCAAAGCCTTGGATTTCTCCATTTTTAGTCCATGGATTATCCAGGGGGGTCTCTTTTGTAGCTTCATAAAATATTGCCGTCCTGAAGATGCCCTCATGAGTAGACACTGTATGAGATCGAGCCGTTGACGTATAGCCCATCTCTCCTGTGGACCATTCCCGTCACCCTCAGGAGTTTTGTCTAAATGCTAAGACAGACATTCTATTGTTGTTCTGAGAGAGTGGGTTATTAGTACATTGGCACTTGTTAAAGAGCAACAGTATAGACGTTTTCTTTGAACAATACATTGTCGATGTATTATATGTTATCATTTACTTTAAACCCCTTCATTCTTCCTTTCTTTGATTCTGAGTTGGAAAATCATATAGCCTGTCTTTGTGATTCATTCGATACCCTATCACTTCTAAGATTCTAAGAAATTCGGTTATGATGCCACCCTAGGACATCCCCAAGTAATTTAAATACTTATAATTTCTTTCTCTAAATGACTCAGTTGTTGGCAACTTACCTTACCTCAATACGTGAAGTGGCATAATGGCATAGTGTTAAGAATTTCACGAAGCAAGCATAATGCTCTATTGCTGAAATTACACAAATTATGCAGACATCATTTATATTTCGTCCAGGCCTAGTTTAAATTAGGCCTGGGCTAAATTTCCGTTCCGCTCGCGGAAATTGCGATAATTTGACATTTTCGCATTCCGCGGAGAGCGCGAAAATGTCAAAATTTCCGCATTCCGCAGCTTAGCGATAATTTGTTTCTTGCTCGCGCTGTAAAATAATACATTCTCGCGCACGCGCGATCGCCTTACCTGAATCCCCGCGTTCGCCGACAAGTTTTCTCGATCCGGTCGCGTTCTCCACGAGATGTTGGATTGTTGGTAGCCATTTGCGCTGTCTCGCGACAGTTCGTGCCCGCAGTAATGTCATTGGTCGCGCGATCACGTCTTTCTTCTCGCGATCATGCACCGCGAGAAGAGTGAAAACAAGATGGCCGCGCCCGCGAGCAACCGCATGGGTAAGTGGGCGAGCCTCGACCACGCAGAAAATACCGCGAACGGGCGGGAAAAAAACTTCCGCATCCTCGCGATATTTCCGCGTGTTTGCGGAGATTTTTAACATTTTCGCGATAATTTGCGGAAATCACTTTCGCAAATTCCGCCCACCCCTACTTTAAACCACTCCATTCTTCCTTTCTTTGAATCTAATATGAGTTGGAAAATCATGTAGCCTGTCTTTGTGATTCATTCGATACCCTATCACTTCTAAGATTCTAAGAAATTCAGTTATGATGCCACCCAAGGACATCCCCAAGTAATTTAAATACTTATAATTTCTTTCTCTAAATGACTCAGTTGTTGGCAACTTACCTTACCTCAATACGTGAAGTGGCATAATGGCATAGTGTTAAGAATTTCACGAAACAAGCATAATGCTCTATTGCTGAAATTACACAAATTATGCTGACATCATTTATATTTCGTCCAGGCCTAGTTTAAATACACTACTTCGATGTTGTTGATATTGACCTGCAAAGATGTCACTGTACATAAATACTATTCTTACCTTTACATGTACTCAACTATTACTACCTGGGATGTAGTGGTTCGGTCGATGTGGTGGATGCGGCATTTTGTTGTACCATGTATCACATCCGATACAGCGGTTGAGTTCTTCTGGAGAGAGATGCGAACCTCCATGGCCAAGTGATTGCTATGATCTGACGTACATATGTCTTTCTTCACAAACCTTTATTGTCAAGCGACAATGGTCGCATCAGTTTTCACTAAAAACCATTCCTATATGTAGAATATTGCGTGCCTCAGCACGCTCGCTTGTGTCTGTCAAAAGCGCCTCAGAATCATTCCCTTTTCAACCTACAACTGGAAAAGTTACACAAATATCTAAAAAACTCAAACTAATACATGTATGAGATGTCAAGATATTTTTGCTCACTTCAGTGTTAAAGTTCTTCACAAACTCATCCACTGCTAATTAATGACATGATTTGCTGTTACACCCCAATGCACAATCTAAGGTCCACTGCTCATTACCAATAAAGTTCCCAATATACAAGGGGTGAACAATAGAAGACTGGTATTTTCAGCAGCAGGCTCTATAAGGAGTAAAGTTTTCTTAATTATTTTGTATTAGTCAACCAATAAAAAAAAAAGAAATTACATTTTAAATGCATGCAGTCCGTTAAACAATAGTTTCATTCTTGATGGTGAGAAGGACCTTGACATATTAAACAAGTCGATTTTTACTCAAGTTTGTACAATCCTACTATGCTGAATAATATATTCTCAGCACTTATCCTAAATTGTACTCTTAAACTAACATGTGCATTTATTAGGCCAACGTTCGCCCGAGGGTATCTTGGCGCTGAATAATAGATGTTTATTGTTACCCAACTAACCCGTACACATTTTATCGACCTCAAAAGGTTGAAAGGCTGAGTGGACCCGCTGGGATCTGAAGCTGTGATCCGCAGGTCTAACACAACCCCCTACAGTGAGCGCATCCGTCTGCTAAGCCACCAGACCCGAATATAGCACCGAGGGCAAACATTCCCCATCTGTTCCTCTGCCCTGTGTTATTTTTGTGTTTCACTGTTGAATGATTATTTCTGGAACGCTTCCATATATTTTATCCCCTTTTCTTTTTACAGCTGTTCATCTTACAATGACTCATAATATACTACACGTGTGATACGTTCCTCGTCAATGCTTCCCTCAGCAGCTATCCACTTCTGCCTTGGAATCTCTTATTTCACCATCTGCAGGACTTGGATTTCCCTAATAATTACAATCATCAATTTACGTGCAGCAGGCGCTCATGAGTGCAAAATATGCCGCATGGGCCTCATTTCAGTTTCCATTCGAACCCCTCCACTTTGTCTTTGCTAATGTGCGTTTCTTGTAACATGATCCTCTGGACTTGCATGTGTCTTTGATACTGAAACAGTGATGTAGCTTTTCTCAGATTGTTGCTCCCATGTACATAAAGAGATAAAAGACCTATCCAATCTTTACCATATACATTCGGAGATAACACATGCATCCTATACTTTATAGGGGGTGTTATCTCTAAAACCCTCCTAACATGTCATATCTATTTTGGGTCTATATTGCTCGTTTGCTCTCCTTTCATTTGACCCATGGATTCACACCCCTCCACCCTCTCCTTTTTCCCTCTCTGCCCAATGTCCCTTGCCCCAAGTGGTAGAGAGAGATTGGTATAGATCTGATTGCCCTTTCCTTCAAGCCCTGCCCTATGTACCCCTGAGCCAGAATGCCTCGTTTGGCATTTAGTTTTATTGAGACAACCTTGGATTTATATGCCGCGAGGTATATTGTCCTAGTCCTGCTGACATAACTGTCATGGGTTTGCTTGAAGTTTTAGTTTACTTTCACACATGGGCCCTTATTGCTTTCGATTTTCGGATCATGTCTCGTGGGGATGTTTTCACCAAGTTTACTGTAAAACCATTTGCGCCCTGGTCATTATTTCTCTGTGTTTCATCCTCAAGGTTCAGGTAGGTTTGGTGGCTTTTGTCAGATTGATGGTATGTTCAGAAGGATGTTTACATTAACTGAAAAATAAGTAGCGTTCACAATGCAGCAGTATAACCAGATTTTGGGCAATGGTAAAAGGGTTTTATCATAGTCAGGTATGGCGCTCAATTTTCAGACTGTGTGTCATAGCTGTGCTTTCACCTCTCGCTCGTGGCAGTGCGGTCAATTGCTCTATCAGCCTGATGGTATTGGTCCATTTCCCAGTCTATGGATGATTTTTCTGGCTGGAAAATGGTTGCAACACCTTTTTATAATATACCAAACCCCAAACAAGAACACATTTTTTACTGTCTCTATCTCCTGTAATCTAAAATTGTAGTTGCTAACGAACAGTCATCTTTATAACGCATTTAAATTCCGTTTTGTCATAATTTTGTGTCAGTCAGTTCAGAGAGGCTCACTAGTGACCTAATGGCAAAGTTCTATAACTTTCAAACTGAAACTCAAATGTTAAAATCCTGCTGCTGCCACTGCCGATTTAACTTCAGCCTGAATGTCTGAGTGGCTGTATTAGTTAGTGAGTACATGCATCAGTGTTTACATATGTGAGTTAGTGGTTGTGTTAGTAACTGTATGGACGAGTTCTTCTGTGAGTGTCTCTATGAATCAAGGAGTAGGTGTGTTAACTGTTTTTTTGGGTCTGTCATTGCATATATGAGTGGTTGAGTGGTGTTGGGTGTATGAAAGGCAGTGGTGGCTCCTCCGCTAAGACAGAGGAGCGTAACCCCACTGATTTTCAGCAGTGCAAAAAAGGAAAACTAAAATAATAATAACACAATGTTATTGTCATTTTATTTTTCCGTGCTAAAAGCCAGTTGCCGGGGTGGGGCATGGCTTGGCTGTCGTCACAGCCAGCTGGGGGAGGAGAGGTGCGTGCACTCAAGTGCGCATGATGGTTTGGCTGGCAGCATTGGGCCGGCCAAACAGTCATGCGCACTTAGTATGTTCTTCACCCGGCTGTATAGCACAGCCTGGGTGGAGAACATTAACAGGCTCCCATTCCCTGTCTGAGCGCTGAACCATTGCGCTCAGACCAATCACAATGCTGCTGTCATGCTAGTGACAGCAGCATCGTGATTGGATAGGGGAGTCTGAGAGCCTGTGTGCTTCCAGTTCACAGAAGGAGAGGATGAATGAGAGGACTGAGGAGAGGTGGCGGGGGCCAGCCAGATGGCCGGCAGGTAAGTGATATTTTCTCTTTTGTTTAAACAACCCCCTCTCCCCACCTCACCCCTACTTCCCAGGAGCAGCCACAACTGGTGCCAGTTAAGTAATGTTGCTTCTACAAGCCTAGACCCGTAATAGCCTTTTAGTGCAACCACCTCCAGGGTGTTGGCCCAACCTTTGGCGCGAATTCGTGAGGTGACCTCATCAATCTCCTGTGATCCACACTCTTATTCGGTTTTCAAGATCATCCCCAGGGACGGTTAGCATGGTTGCGGTCAGTAGGCTACATCCCGCCATTGGTAGGTACCTCCCTTTGAAATACACCTGTGATGCCAGACATCCACACTCCTCTCCGTGCAGTGGCACTCGTATGTGAATTACCGGCATTTCATTCACCAAGTGGGAACCAAACACGTGAATTTCAATTGCATTCCCTGCTACGGTAACCCGTTCCTCAGGCACCCCAAAGTGCAGAGACAGAAAGGCACTGTTATCATTTCCCTTATGGGCTGGTTACTTTCCGTGCATGCAGCCCATCATTGTGCTGCTTAGAATATGCGTGTGTCAGTAGCACCCCCTCCCTCCAGGAGCCTGGGTGGAAGCCTCTTGTGGATTCTATAGGAGTGCAGCAGGAGGAAGAGCATAAGTCTGGGAGGGAGTGCTCTGCTACAATGCTGTGAAGCAGAGATATCAAAGCGCCTGCTGCCCACGGAGTGTGCAACACTGGGGAGCATCGCCCTGTCATCCGATTATCCTTCCGCCTCACCACCCTGCCCCACCTCCCTACCACCATCCCGTTGCAGCCACCACCGACAAGAGGTGGTAGGGGTGTATGAATGGGTGTGTGAGTGGTTGTGCAGATGATGTCCTCAGTGGTGTCATTTAAGATGTCATCAGTGATGTCATCAGTGATGTCACTGACCATGTCATGAGTGATGTAATATGTTAGGTCATAAGAGGTGCATTGCGGGGGCGTGAGTTATATCTGCTGAATTTCTTTGGTTTTGGACAAGTGAAATGTGAGCCACACAATAACGTCCTGTAACTTTTAGGTTTTTTTCTGTGAATTTTTAAGGTTTTTTCATATCCTATTTCCTAACTATAACATCCCTGTTACCTGTGTTTTTTCAATTAATTTCAATGTTTTTTTAACTATTACTCATGTTTGCAGAATGATGGAGAAAGGGGATGGGGATGTCGACCAGCTCTCAAGAATCCAGCTGTGTTGCACTTATTGGAGGTAACAGGAGGACTTCTTGGCACCAAGGACCCTCAGCAGCCAAGTGGACTTAATCACCCAACCATTACTTCACCAGGAGGTACATTTGTAGAGTGGTGGAGAAAGAGGGCAGGCCTCCAACCAGCTCTCAGCAATCACACTGTGTGGGACTTACTGGAAGTAACAGGAGGGGTTCTTGGCCCCCAAAGACCGTCAGCATCCAAAGGGTTTTTATCCCCGACTAGTAGTGCACCAGGAGGCGTGTTTGCAGATTGGTGGGAAAAGGGGGCAGGGCCTCCATCCAGATCTCAGCAATCCTGCTGTTTGGGACTTATTGGAGGTAACAGAAGTGCTTGTTGGCCCACAAGGATCCTCGGCATCCAAGGGGACTTCATCCCCCATTTAGTAGTGCGCTAGGTGGAGCATTTAGAGAGTGGTTGAGAAAGAGGGTGTGGCCTCTGAATAGGGAAGGGGGCTGCACGGCTCCGCTCCCTGTGCTGATTTAGGCACCGCGAGCCCCATCCCTGTGGCCTGACCTCTTTTTAAACTTTCACAGGAGGGGGGCTGTGCAGCCCCCTTCCCTGGGCTGCTTCTGGCTCTGGAGACCCCATCCCCGGGGCCCAACCTTTTACATTTTAAAAAAAACTTTTACAGGAGGGGGGCCATACAGCCCCCTACCTGGCTCGATTTTGGCTCCAGGGACCCCATCCCCAGGGCTCGGCCTTTTTGAAATGGTGGTGGGGGGCCATGCAGCCCACCTCAATGGGCCTATTTTGTTTCCGGGGACTCCATCTCCCAGGGCCCGGCAAAGTCTTCTGGGTGCCCCCACTGGAACCACATGGTTCCGAATGGCCCCACAGTCCTTGCCAGCTGCCCGCCTCCTTGCTTTTAGACATAGGGGACTACTAAACATGCAACTCCCTCTGTCTAAAAGCAATTCTGTTCCGCTTCCAGCAAGCAAGGGCATTTTCAAAGCTACCGCTGAACCACAGCAAACAGCTATGTTATGGGGTGGGCACTCTGGGACATAGCAGGAGCCGGCCCAGGGCAGCTGCGGTCCTTTCTTCTATTTGGACCCGGGGAGAAGGTTGTCTTCGGAGCCTGGGAAGGACAAGCGGCCCCACCCTCATATATATATATATATATATGTATATCCCCACCCTCATATATATATATATATGTATATATATATATATATATATGTGGGTGGGGCCTTGATGTGATCAAGGGCACTTGATGCCCGAAACGCATCGTGAGGAGTGATTCAATGAAGGAATAAAATTTACCTGTGATTGTGAACTTCCGTGTGGGACGTTGTCTTCCGTGTTCGCCGAAAGGAGGTACAGGAAGTGGTGTTGTGATATATATATATATACATATATATTCACTGAAAAAACCATAGGTTTCAGGGGCGTTATAGTTAGCTGGACATTTCCCTCGTACAAAACCCTAGAAATTCCCCTGTTATAGTTAGTTCAGCTAACTATAACTCGCGCCCCCGCAATGCACTGCTGATGACGTCACATATTACATCACTCATGACATGGTCAGTGACATCACTAATGACATCTCAAATGACATCACTGATGACATCATCCAGTGAGTATGTGTTTCTGTACAGTTTTAATATGTTTAATATATATAGGGAAAAGCCTGTTGAAGAATGAGTGGGTGTACAAGTGTGTGAATGGATGATTTTCTAGGTGGTTAACTGACTCTATAAGTGTGTCATTAAATGTATCTAACTGCAGACTAGTGACTAAACTGTGTGAATGTCTGTATGTGTCTGTGTGTTGGTGTATAAGAGGCTGCATGGTTTTGTGAATAGCTATATGAGTGTCGATATGGGTTATTGATTGGTTGTCTGAGTATCTGTATGGGTGCCTGAGTGTTTGTGTGGGTAGGGTGTGTGTGACTCTGTGCATAGATATGTGAGTGGGTGATTCTATGGGTGCATGGTTTTAAGAGTGCAACTGTGATGGACTGAATTGTTGGGTTAGTGTATGTATGGGTGTGTTAGTGATTGAATGTACATCTCAGTTGTACATGTGTCAGTAACTACATATGTGAAACGCAGTGTATATGTGTGTAAGAGTATATAACTATCTATATGTGAGAGTGTGTGATTGCGGGAGTGGCTGTATGGATGAGTGTGTGCTTGTATTAGTAATTGTATAAGAGCGTCAGAATTTGTTAGTATTTTTATGAGTAAATGAACTTGAGTGTGTTTAACTGTATAGGTGAGTAAATTGTATTTGCATGACTGACTAGGTGAGTCAGTACCTCAATGGATGATTGGCGATGTGTGAGTGTCTATTTAGGTGTATAAATGCATATGATAGTCTTGTACGGAGTGACTGTAAGTATGAGTGACTGTACAGGTGAGTGAGTGGAGATGTATGTAGACCTAAGAGTCAATGAGTAGGTATGTAGTTATTGGTATTGGAGTATCTATGGTTTTCAAAATGTCCGTCTGAAATTTTGAGTTGTTGTATCAAAGGTTATATTAGGGTGTGAGAAGATGCACTAATTTATCACATGGATGACGTCATGAGTGATGTCATGAGTGATGTCATTTGAGATGTCATCAGTGATGTCATGAGTGATGTCACTGACCATGTCATGAGTGATGTAATATGTGACGTCGTCAGCAGTGCATTGCGGGGGCGCGAGTTATAGTTAGCTGAACTAACTATAACAGGGGAATTTCTTGGGTTTTGTACGAGGGAAATGTCCAGCTAACTATAACGCCCCTGAAACCTATGTTTTTTTCAGTGAATTTCTAAGGTTTTTTAAATGCCAATTCCTAACTATAACGCCCCTGAAACCTTTGGTTTTTTCAGTGAATTTCAAAGGTTTTTTAAATGCCAATTCCTAACTATAACGTGCATGAAACCTATGTTTTTTTCAGTGATTTTCAAAGGTTTTTTAAATGCTAATTCCTATCTATAACTTATCTCTAAAGATATCATGTTTAATGATTTTCATTGGATTTCTATATTTTTCAAATTCAGTGTGTCAATTTCATTAATTATGTTTTTAAAAAAAAACATTTTTATCACCATTTTTTAAATTAATTCTTTTAAAAATTAAAAAATATTATTTGTTTTTGTTGGGTTTTTCAAACATATTTTTTTATATTTTTAAAAATATTTTTTTAACTATATGTTCAAAACTTTATTTTATATATTTTTTTTCCATGTTTTTGGATCCGCGCACCCTATGCGCACCTTTCTCGATCCCTACGCGTTAGCATCCACGCATGGTATGCGTTGGGTACGTGTTTAGTGCGCGATCGCAATATGACCGGTACGCGACTCCCAGCCTATACGCGACACGTTCGATGTACGTGACGCAGTAGGTGCACGGATCCCGCAAAATATTTAACATTTAAAAAAACATATATATGTAGTTCATGTGAATATTAATTGAAGACAAACTCTAAACTAGTCTTAAAAATAATATATTTTTACATGTAATCCTATTTTTTTTTTTAATTCAATTTTGCGGATGCGTGCTTGGTGCATGATGCGTTAGCGCAGGGTGCGCGGATCCCATGTGACCTGCAAAAAAAGAGATTTGATTGGTTCATTACACTTCCTGTTCTAACTATTGAAAGACCCCACCCAATTCAATCATTCTTTTTTCACCTTCTTTGGAGGAGCATCTCTTTGCAGAGAAGAAGATTTTTTAGACTAAGTTTACACTTAGCTCTAACTTTTTTCAACTAAAAATGACTTCTGGGCAGCAGGCATCACCTGCATCTCCTCATTCATCTGAGGATGAATTTTTGGAGGAGGCACCACGCCCACAACGTTTTTCTTCAGTGGTGTGGAAAATGTTTTTTTTTCCCGAGGGGCAAACAAAGACCAATGCCACACTGGTCACGTGCAAGATGTGCAAAAGAGTGCTGTCGCGAGGGGATCCTAACAAGAAATACTCGTGCGGCACGGCAAGTATGATGAAGCACCCAAGGACCCTTCATCCGAACAATCTTGCACGAGAAGAGTGCAAACGGATGAGAAACACTCCTGCTCCTGCGCCTTTCTGAGTTTCTTTTCTTTTTTTTCTGCCATGATTTCCCTATTTTAACGTTGAAAAACAGTATCTGTAAAAAAGAATCACAAATAAATGTATATTAATAACTTTCAAATGTATACTATTCCATTAGTGTACAAACACATGTTATATAAAAACTGACTAAGAAACTATAGCCCTGAACCACAAGTGTGACAATGGTTAAAACACTACATGCATAGTGCATACTACTTTGAAGCAGTTCATGCCCTGAAGCCTACCTCACTAAAAGACTACATGCTAACTGACTGAATGATTACAGTACTATAAGGAGACACACTGGGTGAGTAACAGGGTGTTTGCTAGAAGTGTATGAATACTGACTGGGGAATTGAAGGTGTGAAAGACAACTGTGTAGGTGGTTAAGAGGACTGCATACATAGTGGATAGGCGTTTGAAGCAGTCCATGTGCTAAGGACTGGCTCACTGCATGAGTACTTGGGTACTGACTGAATGATTAGAGTACAGCAAGGAGAGTGCCTGGGTGAATTTATAAGTTGTTGGCTTTTGGCACAGTGAATGGATTAGTACTTGGTACTGAATGGGTCACTAGAGGAGTGCAAAGGGAGTGACAGGATGTTTTCTGGACTGTATGGATACTGACTAGGGAATTGAAGGTGTGAAAGACAAGTGTATAGTATGTTAGAAGACTGCATGCATACTGCATAGACATTTGAAGCAGTCTATGTGGTAATGTATGGTTCACAACATGAGTACTTGGAAACTGACTAAATCATCAGTCAACTGCTAGGACAGTGCCTGGGTAAAACTTTTAAATTTTCAGTTCTGGCACAGTGAAGAGAATAGTACATGGTACAGCACATTAGTGTCAAAGCATGACTCATGTTATCAATGCATAAGCAAAGACTGGCTTCTAATGCTACTAAAACTTGACAACATGACAGGTTTTAAAACAGTTATCTGTCAGCAAATACACTATGTTACCAAATGCTTCTCTTACAGTGGTTCCCAAATGCACACAGACTCACAGTGTGATTCTAGACAACAACCACTATCCCTAGGAGTTTACCAAAACTCATTCACTACTGTGGAAGTGGTAAGGGAACTGCACACAATCTACATATTTCAGGACTGCACTTTTGTGTCAAAGCCTAACTCATTTAATAAACGCATAAGCAAAGACTGGCTTCTAATGCTACTAAAACTTGACAACATGACAGGTTTTAAAAGAGTTATCTGTCAGCAAATACACAATGTTACCAAATGCTTCTATCACAGTGGTTCCCAAATGCACACAGACACACAGTGTGATTCTAGACAAGCACCACTATCCCTAGGAGTTTACCAAAACTCATTCACTGCAGTGGAAGTGGTAAGGGAACTGCACACAATCTACACATTTCAGGACTGCACTTTTGTGTCAAAGCCTGACTCATTTAATCAAACCATAAGCAAAAACTGCGTTCTAATGCTACTAAAACTTGACAACAAGACAGGTTTTTTAAACAGTTATCTCTCAGCAAATACACGATGTTATCAAATGCTTCTCTCACAGTGGTTCCCAAATGCACACAGACTCACATTGTGATTATAGACAAGCAACACTATCCCTAGCAGCTTACCAAAACTCATTCACTACTGTGCAAGGGGTAAGGAGACTACACACAATCTACATATTAAAGTACAGCACATTAGTGTCAAAGCATGACTCATTTTATCAATGCATAAGCAAAGACTGGCTTCTAATGCTACTAAAACTTGACAACATGACAGGTTTTAAAACAGTTATTTGTCTGCAAATACACGATGTTACCAAATGCTTCTCTCACAGTGGTTCCCAAAAGCACACAGACTCACAGTGTGATTCTAGGCAACAACCACTATCCCTAGGAGTTTACCAAAACTCATTCACTACTGTGGAAGTGGTAAGGGAACTGCACACAATCTACATATTTCAGGACTGCACTTTTGTGTCAAAGCCTAACTCATTTAATCAACGCATAAGCAAAGACTGGCTTCTAATGCTACTAAAACTTGACAACATGACAGATTTTAAAAGAGTTATCTGTCAGAAAATAAACAATGTTACCAAATACTTCTCTCACAGTGGTTCCCAAATGCACACAGACTCACAGTGTGATTCTAGACAAGCACCACTATCCCTAGGAGTTTACCAAAACTCATTCACTACAGTGGAAGTGGTAAGGGAACTGCACACAATCTACATATTTCAGGACTGCACTTTTGTGTCAAAGCCTGACTCATTTAATCAAAGCATAAGCAAAAACTGCCTTCGAATGCTACTAAAACTTTACAACAAGACAGGTTTTAAAACAGTTATCTGTTAGCAAATAAACGATGTTACCAAATGCTTCTCTCACAGTGGTTCCCAAATGCACACAGACTCACTGTGTTATTCTAGACAAACAACACTATCCCTTGCACTATACCAAAACACATTTCTTCATCTAGAAGGAGTACTAAATTTTAGTGTAGAAACATAACTCATTTCACAAATTCTAATTCTACCAAAATATAAAAACAGCACAGTTATCTGTCTGCAAACACATGAAAAACACAAATGCTTATCACAGAATGGTTTCTGTCAATAAGATTGTAGAGAAAAAAAGTACTCCCTACACTTTAGCAGGAGAAATACATTAGTCTGATTAAAATCAAAATAGTCTACATACATCCCCTCACAATTAAATAACTCACCTTTCAAGTTGTTTTGTAGATTAAGAAGTATATCAGTCACACATCAGATATCAGTCACACACTAGATTTTCTTATACAGAATCTCTGCACTGTGCACCTCACAGCAGAACCAAAGAATGGCAAAATTTCCCTCTCATTTCCCACACATATACATGTAAACATCAAATTACATTCCTTCCCACATAAATTCAAAAGCAAACACACATTTCTATTGGTTAAACATTTCAACCCTTTCCAAATGACATAAGTTTGAACCCTTCCCCCAATCTGCCCGTTACCATAGAAACAGATCATGGAACACTGTACTGAGCACACATGTCACAAGTTCAGCACACAATGTTGCTAATCAAGACATCAAGTGTGCTTGACTTTTCAACATATCAGCTTATCATATATAATGTTCCTCACAATCAGTTTTTGTTAACCAATAAGAATCATGCGTTTAAAAAACAGAAATATACACCCTACCTTTCAGTGTAGAAGGTTGTCAAACAACCAATGATTTCTTGTCCGGTGGCGGAGATTTTGCCATGGCCGAAATCTCCGCCTCCGGGCCGGAAGCCCCGCATCTGGCCCAGAAGCTCCACCTCCAGGCCGGAAGCTCCTCCTCCGGGCCTGAATTTCCGGCCCAAGTGCGGACGTAAAGTTAGTAGTCGTAAATCCATTCTGTGAATACCAAAAGTAGTAAGTGCATTCTGTGAATACCAAAAGTAGTAAGTGCATTGTGTGAATACCAAAAGTAGTACGTTTAGGATTTTGTCTTAAGTTAATTCTGTGAATCGGGCCCTTAGAGTGTGGATTGTGGGACACAGCTATATTTTCTGGAGCCAAAGGTATGCAGAAAACAAAGGCATTCACAAAGATCTAGGTTTGCCGAATGTAGACATTAAATGGATTGGACAGACAGGGTTAAAGTGGCACCAATTGATGCCATTGGTGAAATCCTTTATGCATATCCAACACCCTGACCTCATAATAGTGCACTGTGGTGGCAATGACTTAGGCACTTTGGATGGGGTAGGTCCGGAAATCCTTATGAAGGACAACTTTGCAGAACTGATTTCACTTTTCCCCAAAACTGTCTTTGTGTATTCTAACATATGCCAAAGGCAGAAATGGAACTGGTCCCATCATTTTTGTCCACAAATTGAGAAAGCTAGGAAACATGTGAATAAATATGTTTCTGCTTTTCTCCGAGACTATAGAATGGGGTCCATTTACAATAAAAAATCTGCGCTTTCATATGCAAGAGATGTATAGGAGAGATGGAGTACATTTTACTGATGAAGGAAACAGTCTTCCTCAACAACTTTAGACTCTGTATAGGTAATTACTTAGAAGTACCAAAAACTCTCAATGAAAACAACAGCTCTTTTTAGAGCCACTCAAGAACAAAACACTTAAGCTTGATCTTTATCTCCCAAAAATTTCACTTTTTTTCTCCTTGGATCCGCACACCCAACGCGAGAGAATCGGTGCACCCAACGCGTTAGGATGTGCCTAAAGGGGGCCCCAGGGGGTCCTTCTGGGACCCCCTAAGCACCTCTAGAGGGTCAGAGTATTTCCACTCTGCCCCCTTTATATGTTTTACACACTTATTCCCCTTGCTTCTTCAGCCTCGCTTCTACCGAGGCAGAAAATGGGCGCCAACAGTTCCTGGTTTCGAATGTAGACAGACACTCGACAGCCAATTAGCATTCAGCGCGCGATCGGGAGGGTGCGCTCTCAGTTCGGTGAGGATGCACTTACGGTGCGGGTAGGGTGCGCGGATCCGCCCCAGCCATAGATATCACTAACTTTTTTACCCTAATTTTCTCAGGAACTACTGAAAAAATTCACACCATTTATGCAACAGGTACGAGTCTGAACTGAGGACTACCTGAGGTATTCAAGGCACTACGATATGATTAGCGCAGTATATCTAATGATAGTTTGACTAGTTATGGTGTATTAAACGGTTCGAAATCCCCGATTATGTTTAGGACGACAAAAAGGGCCGAGAAACTGAACCGCCTCCATCTTGGATTGCGGCTCTCTCTCACTTGGGAATCACGTGGTCTTTTCCGCACACCCTCTGCTTTCCCCCTTTCCTTGCATTTAATTAGGAGACAGGCTGAGTTGCTGAGAAGCAAGGTCACATCTGCTAAAAGGGAGTATCAGGCAAATTCCTCTAGACCTGGGATGAGAAGGGAGTCACCCTTTCGACCTTCTCTGTAAAGATAGTAACCCTTTGTATGTGTAACCGAAACTAGAAATAGGCATGAGCTCATTAGGGGCGCCAGGACTAACTGGTACTTTTCCACATATAAGGTTTTGTATGCTGTACTGATAATGTATAAAAGTGTGTTACTATCAAGGAGCCAGCAGTCTTCCTCGGCGCACCTGATGGGTGAGGATCGACGAGGCTCCTCTATATAGAGTTCTGTGGTGGCTAATAAATGTTTGAACCTTCCACGTTGCCAACTGCTCCTTATTTTGCATAATATTGCGGGCCAGTGGTAAGTGTGGCCCTTGGAATAATTATTTGGACTCAACAGTTGGCGACCACGAAGGGACCCCGTGAAAGGGTCTTCCCCCCCCGTATTCGGGTGGTGGGATTGGGGGCGTCCTGACCGGTTGGCGGGAGAGGAGCCTGAGGATTTCTCCCACCCTGCGCGACTTTTCGGTACGTCCTCTGCTGCTAGTTACCCTTCGCCGGGGTCCTACGGGCTTAACCCAGAAACTGGACTGATTTGGTCGGGAGGAGTTGGCAGCGGAGAATGAACATTCGTATCTGGGTGCACCCGATGAGTATTGATTTGATTTGAAGCACGCGTTATAAACGGTGCATTATTGGTTAAGGCACGCGTTGAAGACGGTGTGCTATTTGATTGATTTGAGAGCATTCGTTGAGAACGATGCATTTTTGATTTTGAACATGGATTGCATTTGTTTGAAGCTCGCGCTGGACAGCGGTGCATTGATTTGAAGGCACGCACCAGAGGGTGGTGTCTTGCTTGATCGGGTTAGCATTACCGTGGTTTGACTCGAAGTACGTACAGGTTGTATTTGATTTGAGTAAAAACGGCGCGCCGAAGGATTATAAACGGATTGCACGTGGAAGGACCCGCGACCTAGACTGGGTAGCCACAGGGCATACTCCTGACGGGGCAAGTCCTCGTTGGGGGCTGGTCTTAGTGGTGAGCCAGGAGGGTGGCCGGAATCCCACGTGCAGTTTGGTGTTTGGACTGTGAACCAGAGTCGACGGGCTTGGTTCTCTGATACTGATTGTATGTTGTGTATGATTCGTGTTGATTGTTGTTTGTGTATACATGTCTGAAAACTAACCAAAATGTCCTGTTTTAGTAAATTTAATTGTTTTGGCTGCTGCTGTCGAACAAGTGACTCCAGACTAGCTGAGAGCCAACCCGCCCCGCCGGAGGGCAGTCCTAGCCATTTTATGTATGTCAAACATGGGATCTCTCCGTTGTTGTTCTGCACTCTGTGGCATAAGTATACCAAGGGCAATGAGGAGTTACGATGGCCCAAAACGGGTTCGTTTGATGAGAAGAAAATTGCGTTCCTACAGGAACAGCTGTTTTCTAGGCGAAGTAGGCAGGCCATGTTTGATGCTCTAATTGCATGGCAGAAGGAGGCCAAGCAACGGCGAATAAGGGAAGATAAAGTAGCCAGAGCCAAGGCAGGACAGAATGTTACTCAGAAAGCTATGGCCTATGACCGAGAAAGAGTAGAAAAGGGATTGGATTGCATGAATCGCGAATTTAGATTAAAGGTTGATAAGAGTTATGTGACCCGCCCGAATGCAGAAGATGAAATAGAGGATTTATTGGACACCAGGCCACCACCCCCTTATGTGCCGCAGAGGATATATCCGGAGGTATCAGGGGCCTCGGCCCCGGCCCCAAATATGTCCCTGGGGGCCTCGGCTTCGGCTCCCCCGGCCACTACTACCCCTCCCTCCCTGCCGAACCTCTCCCGGTTACCGACATCTGTGTCTGAAGTTATGGCCATGCTGCCTAATTTATTGACGGCAGCTGCAGCCGGGACCCCTCAGCTGTTGCCGGGGTCACTGCCTTCCCCTTCTGTTCTGCCCTCCTCCTCCGCCAGTACCACGCCGGTAACAGCTGTGACTACTCCAATACGTCCGGCCAGTCTAACAGAGGGTAGGAAGTTGTTCACTCGTTCGGCCTTGGAAACGGAAGAAAGGGAAACTATTGCTACACAAGCCTCCCAGTGGATGCGACATCCCATTTATACTCTTGCTGATATTTGGAGTACCATGAGAGACTATGAACCGGTGATGCAACAGCATGCCCTGGAGCATATGGCCAACCGTCTTATTTCTGTGTGGGAACAGGTACACCAGGAAGGGAAGGCTCCGGCTATATTATATGATATTCTTGATCAGGTCCACAAATCTCAGTTGACACCGGAAGAGGTGTATGGGAAGGTGCAGACTTTGGTCTCTTATAGAACTCGTTTGCAGTCTGTCACTCCCGCCGGATTCTCCCAGTTCCCTATGCGAGAAGTGCACCCTATCTTCCATCCAGAAGTTGCCGCAGTAGTGGATGCCCACGGTGTCGTTACCCGCCCGGGAATAGACGCCCGGTTCCAGGAACAATGGGTCTATACCCCTGGAAGCGGAGTGAGGTACTTTCCCTAAAAAGCCAGTTGCCAGATCCTAGAAAAAACCCCACCGCATATTACAAGGAACTGACCGAGGCCGCCTCGTCAGCAGTAATGACGTTGGCAGATATTGAATTATTCTTTGCCTTATTAGTACCGGTGGACATTTGGCGCCAGGTACATGACCAGGACCATGTTACGGAATTTGGTGGGACATGGGATCAACTGAGAAACTGGGATAGAGATCGTAAACCAGGGAACAAGCCCCGACCTGAGATACTGACCTTGCCTGAGAAAATAATAACTTATATGCATTCGTTGATCCCACCCAGGAAAGTAGATTGGGACAAGCTGATGGCCTGTAAGCAAAAGAAGGACGAGAGTGTATCTGATTTTTTCACGAGGTTTGAGGGAGTGTTCATTGACTTCAGCGGACAGGACTTGGCAACGGAGGGGGGTGTACGTTTATTTGTTAATAGATTTGTAACCAATTTGCTACCTGAGGTATCGGCCCGGTTACAGGCAGCTGAGAGTACCTGGACGACCACCACACCCTCCACGATACTAAGCATGGCTCAGTATTATGAGCATCGGGAGAATGAGAGCAAGGATAAGACAGAAAGAAAGTCGAAAGAGTTGAAAACACGAGTGTTACTGCAGCAAGTGGAGAGGGGTAGAGGAAGAGGACGAGGGTTGCAGAATTTCGCTCCAAGAGGGGCGGGACCGACGCAAACAGCTGGGCGAACAGATCTAGGCATAAATCAATGTGCTTTTTGTAAAGAGGAGGGGCATTGGAGAGCACAGTGCCCGTTGCTGTATGAACAGAATACTGCTTCAAGGGGTCGTGGACGGGGAAGGATGAGTGGGCATCGAGGTGGATACACGAGACAAGAACAGGCAGCCCGAGGTGAGAACAGTCAGAATTATTTCGACCAAAGCCAAGGTAGACAGTACTACAATGACGGACGTGTAACGGACGAAGACACCGGGTATACTCAAGCATAGTACAGCCAAGGGCAGAGTAAGGGGCATGTGTCAATCCCGATAGATCAAGCTGGACCTTATGTCCATGCACGATTGTTGGATTCATCAGGTAAGTTTTTGGTTGACACAGGGGCTATGAACAGTTCTGTTTCACGTGCCCTGGTCCCGGGGGCCGCTCTGTCTGGCCAGACTAATGTGTCCGTGGGGTTCTCTGGAACTCCGGTGGTGAGCCCCATTTCTAAGCCACTTTCCCTTACTCTGGGACCGGTTACGGTAGAATCGCCTTTCCTCCTCACCTCCCAGTGTGGGGAAAATCTCCTGGGTATGGATATATTAAAAAGATTGCATGCCCGCATCTTTTGCTCCCCCGATGGAGTTTTTCTGACCATTCGGAATACCTCTATCCCCTCCACCCAATGTTTTTCAAAAACGGACTCCCTACCCCCTGAGCTCGCAAAACTCCCGAGGGATCTTTGGGCCCTGGGGGACACTGACGTAGGGTTCCTACAAATTCCCCCGGTGTCCATCACCCTGAAACAGAATGCCAAATTGCCGAGGATCCCACAGTACAAAATAGCCCCTGCGGGAGAGCGCGCTTTACTGGCCATTATTTCTGATTTGATTAGAACAGGGGTGGTGGAGGAAACAACTTCCAATATCTGCAACAGCCCAATTCTTCCGATTCTTAAACGAGCCCCCGTACCCCAGTCCCCTGATTATGCTGATACCTACCGATTTGTGATTGATTTTCGAGAGATTAACAAGATTGTGGTACCCCAATATCCGGTGGTACCAGACATTAATTCCATTCTGACCATGATTCCTCCCACTGCAACATTTTTCTCGGTGATTGATTTGAAGAATGCCTTCTTTAGTATTCCCATACATCCAGATAGCAGACATTTGTTCGGTTTCTCATTGGGGGGCCGCAGCTTTAGATTCTGTCGCGTCCCCCAGGGGTATACCGAAAGCCCTAGTATCTACAGCCAAGCCCTAAAAAGAGTATTGGATTCTTTACAATTGCCGCCAGGTAATGTCCTATTGCAGTATGTTGACGACCTCCTTGTGGCCTCTGATACAGAACATGGTTGCCGCGATGCCACGGTTACCCTGCTACGGCATTTGGCCACTCATGGTAACAAGGTGTCGCTCTCTAAATTTCAATATTGTCGACCGGAGGTGACCTATCTCGGTCATCTCCTGTCGAAGGAGGAAAGACTGTTGACTTCTGAGCGCATCGCAACCATAACTAACATGCCTGTTCCTCGCACGCAACGTGATGTCCGCGCTTTGCTTGGTATAACCTCCTACTGTCGCCAATGGATTGCTAACTATTCTCTCTTGACTAAACCTTTCCTGTATCTAACTACGAAGGATGTGCATGAACCTTTACCTTGGACTGATGAAGGCCAGGCTGCCTTTTCCGCTCTGAAAACTGCTCTTTGCTCTGCTCCTGTGCTTGGCACCCCTGACTACCGGAAACCTTTTGTGCTCTACGTGCATGAGGTGGACGGTTGTTCTCTTTCAGTGTTGACACAGGACTTTGGTGGTAAGCAAAGGCCTTGTGCATATTTCTTGGCGGTTTTGGACAATGTCGCCAGAGCACTTCCCAGTTGTCTGAGGGCTGCAGCGGCAGTGGCTGTAGCAATCAGACAATCGGAAGGGCTAGTCCTGAATACGGATCTGACAGTGATGGTGCCTCATGCTGTGGACGTATTATTAAACAGGACGCAGACGCAGCACTTAACTAGTGCGCGTCTTACAGGGTACGAATTGACCCTGTTTGCACCTCATATAACGATCAAACGATGTGTTAATTTGAACCCTGCCACGTTGTTACCCCTCCCTTCGGGAGATGGTGGACAAGACATGCATGATTGTATCTTTCGAACTGAAGAAGAGACCAAGGGACGGATAGATCTAACTGACACCCCACTATCTGATGCCCAAGGAGAATTGTATGTTGATGGGTCTTGTTTTAGATTACCGGATGGCACGACAGCTGCGGCTTATGCGATCACTACCCTGCAAACGGTAGTCGAGGCAGCAAAGATACCATACCGGTCGGCCCAGGCGGCCGAATTGATTGCATTATTCAGGGCCTGCGAGTTGGGGAAAGGTTTAAGGCTAAATGTCTACACCGATAGCCAGTATGCGTTCGGTGTAGCACATAGCTTCGGGAGGTTATGGGCGGAAAGAGGATTCTTGACATCTCATGGCGAAAAGATAAAGAATGGACCATTAGTGGACCGACTACTGGCTGCATTAACATTGCCTAAAACCTTGGCCATAGTCAAATGCAGTGCACACAAGGTTATAGTTGATGATGTAGGGAGGGGAAATTTCTTTGCGGATAGAATCGCCAAAGAAACAGCCCAGTCTGACACCACTTCCATGTTTGTAGTGACAAGAATGATAGAAGCAGGGGTTTTTAACAACACCATAGACAGTGTGAGAGAGCTACAAAAGGAGGTGACCCCGGAAGAACTGACATACTGGCAAGAACAGGTGGGGAGGCTTGATGAGAATGGATGTTGGACTGACTTGTCAGAGAGGTGTAGATGGTTACTGCCGAACGCATTTGTAAATGCGGTAGTAACTATGGCACACTGACCTTCACATGTAGGGGTTCAGGGCATCTGTGCCACATTGGATCCTGTCTGGTATAATGTTAATATCCATAAGACAGCTAGGAACTTGGTTCAGCATTGCATGATTTGTCTCCAGCATAATCCCGGGGTTAGCATTCCTGTCTTGGCGGGTAATTTTGCGCCTCCCACCCTGCCTTTTGAAGTACTCCAAATGGATTACATACAGCTAGAGCGAGTTAACAATCTGAAATACGTGCTGGTGGTGATTTGTAATTTTAGTAAATGGGTGGAGGCGTATCCCACAAAGGAAAATACTGCCCTGGCAACCGCGAAAGCTCTGGTAAAAGAGTTTTTCCCTCGATATGGGTTGCCACGGGTGATTTGGAGTGACAACGGGACACATTTTAATGCTGACTTAGTTAAGTATGTATGCAAGGGTCTGTCCATCCAGCAGAAGTTTCACGCAGCCCGACATCCTCAGTCAGCGGGTCTGGTTGAGAAATATAATGGGATTCTGAAATTGAAACTGGCTGAACTTCAGGACACAACGGGATTAAAATGGCCTGATCTCCTGCCCCTGGCCCTGTTGTCCGCGGGAACTACTCCCCATTCTCAGAGAGGTATTTCCCCTTATGAAGTAATTTTTGGCAGACCTGCCAACGTGTGGGGAGTACCCCGGCCCAAATCCTTCAGGGACATCGACCATCCTATGTTGACTGATTATTTGTATGCTTTGACTAAAGATCTCCATTCCATTCATCAACAGATATCTGCCATACTGCAGCCCCTGCCGGAGGGTCCTGGACACAGCGTGGAACCTGGACAGTGGGTCTTGGTTCGAAACTACCAACGGAAATCGAGTTTGGATCCGCGCTGGTCCCGACCGTACCAGGTGCTCCTGGCTACGCGAACGGCGGTGAAAGTCGAGGGGAAGCAGCACTGGATCCATATCTCCCATCTTAAGCGAGTTCCCCTCCCGTTGCCCAGGGAGCAGCTTGACCAGGAGGAAGGCCTGCCAACTCAGGGCGAATCCAGCACTAGAGAACCACTTTCCCTGGACACCCGCAGAGAGGTTCACGGGCGAGGGGAGAGTGCTGTGAGCCTGGAAACACCTTTTTGTGGCCGCCCAACTGCTAAAAGCGAGGCATCTGGTCGGGAGCCCAGCTCCTCGTCTGACCCCACTGTGCCCGTTTTGTTTGTGAATCCTGAAACCCCTGGTCGGGATCGATATCACCTGTGGCCCCGGAAATAGGGAATCCCAGGTCTAGCCTTGGCGAGTGAAGCCGGAGGCCTCGGCAAAAGACCTGAGGATTGGTAGAACACTGGACTGAACTCGTTGAGAGCATGGAACTTTCAGTAAAGCTCTGTTCAGAACGAAGATAGAGACATTGGTCGGTTGGTGGGGGCCCAGGTGGAGTTTCCTTTCAACAAGGGTTGCGTCAAGTGCGACCCCAACGCGAGAAGTTTTTATCTTTTACCTTTTTTTTTGGTCTCTCTGAACAATAGGAGTCTGCCTGTGAGGCTCTATACGGACACAGGAAAGAAGCACCCTCCGGCAGGTCGGACTGCTAGTAGCCTTTTTCTCCCAAGATTATATTGGACTTTTAGTGAGAAAATGTACCCTTTTGGTCGTTTTGTCCCTGAAGAAGGGCGCCCCATAGTACCCCGTACCACTCCCCCGCACTTGCCAATGTTCTCCTCATGGAGCTTGCGTGTTAAAATTGTTTTTATTTCTATATTGATTGTATCATTTGTACTATGCTTAGGTTTGTTTATATACCTAGAGTTCCGCCACCCTGTACACACCTTGATAGTGTCTACCCCTGCCCCTAAGGAACATCATTTCCAGACTTTTGCCCCTCATAAGGAAAGACACCGACAGACATATGTACATAATGCCTTCATTGAGATGCTACATCAGACTCATAGTTCCACAAATGTTACCGATTGTTGGGTCTGTGGTCTTCTCCCGTCAGTGATGCATAAGCAAAACTTGTTCATATCAATGCCCTTGTCTTATCTAGGTAGTTGCGAAGCCTGGTTCAAAATGTTATCCATGCTATATGAACACTACACTATAGATGAACGTCGATTCTCAGAGAAGGATTATGCTTTGATTCTAGCCTATATAGAGAAACACCAAGGTTTTACTCCTAATGCTGAGGGGACGGATGGTACCCTTGATCCTACCGCCTGTATAAACGTATACACTGATCACGAAAATGATACCTGGTTGAGGGATGAAGTATTGGATTTCATGACTTTTAACTTTACTGAGTATTTCAAGTATTTCCAGGAGCGAAATGTCTCAGATGAGAAAATCATTCCGGTCCCGGTATTGAATACGTCCTCCTCCTTCTGCGTGCAGGGTACTGGACATTTATCCGTCGGTTATAGTAGATGTAATTACACTTATAAACTGCAGACTTTCAGTAGTCCCCCAACACTCACCCCTCCCAATGTTTATTTTGTGTGCGGTGAAAACGCATACACTTGGTTACCCAGAGGATGGCAGGTCGATGTTACTTATCCTTTCTTTACCCACCGGTCTACATAGCTCCTTCTGATTATCACAAATCTCATTCCTTAAATCGGCGGAGCCTAAAGGCTGAAGCCGCCAGTAATGATGCCACTGACCAGACTGACACTCCAGCCCAACACTTCGTTGATATCATAAAAGGGGCGTTGCCCATATGGGGACCCATCCTCAATAGTAAAGAAGTTAGGAGACTATCTAGAGTGGTGGAAGGGGTGGTTAATACTACTGCAGGAATATTAACTAATATTACAGTGGAGCTCCAGGCGACCCGGCTTGTGACCCTTCAAAACCGTCTTGTTTTAGACGTTATCCTAGCTGATCGCGGAGGAGCTTGTAGAGTCATCGGCAGTTCCTGTTGTGTATATATACCTGACTCCGCCCCTTCTGTCCATTTAGCCATTCAGAAACTGCATCGGCTAGCCTCTGAAATTCACACCGAGACTGGTACTTGGTCTTTGTCCGGGTGGTTTTGGGATTTGGTGACCACCTGGGGATGGAAGTTATTTATGATTCTTCTGGGAATAGTGGGGTTCATTTTCACCTGCTGTCTTTGTCTACAGTGCGGGCCTGCTTGCTGTGCATATTGTGCTACTCAAGTTCGCCGATCCATCCCTAGGCCCAAGCCCGTCCAAACCAGAATAGATACCCATGACTTAATGCAGATCGATGAGGGTATTTTCGAAGACTGACCCCGTTATTAGCTATGCTGCGCTAAAAGGGCCGTTCTGAGGTATTCAAGGCACTACGATATGATTAGCGCAGTATATCTAATGATAGTTTGACTAGTTATGGTGTATTAAACGGTTCGAAATCCCCGATTATGTTTAGCACGACAAAAAGGGCCGAGAAACCGAACCGCCTCCATCTTGGATTGCGGCTCTCTCTCACTTGGGAATCACGTGGTCTTTTCCGCACACCCTCTGCTTTCCCCCTTTCCTTGCATTTAATTAGGAGACAGGCTGAGTTGCTGAGAAGCAAGGTCACATCTGCTAAAAGGGAGTATCAGGCAAATTCCTCTAGACCTGGGACGAGAAGGGAGTCACCCTTTCGACCTTCTCTGTAAAGATAGTAACCCTTTGTATGTGTAACCGAAACTAGAAATAGGCATGAGCTCATTAGGGGCGCCAGGACTAACTGGTACTTTTCCACATATAAGGTTTTGTATGCTGTACTGATAATGTATAAAAGTGTGTTACTATCAAGGAGCCAGCAGTCTTCCTCGGCGCACCTGATGGGTGAGGATCGACGAGGCTCCTCTATATAGAGTTCTGTGGTGGCTAATAAACGTTTGAACCTTCCACGTTGCCAACTGCTCCTTATTTTGCATAATATTGCGGGCCAGTGGTAAGTGTGGCCCTTGGAATAATTATTTGGACACAACATACCTCTTTGCCAAATTTGGTGTCATTCCGTTCAGCGGTTCAGGCTGTAGCTGCGACAACAGATCCTATGGGAAATTGCATGGGGAAAACGTGTTTTGGGACCCCCCTTCTTTCTCGGCCCTCGCATTATAAATCACCATGAAACTTTCAGGGTAGGAGCGGAGCTGGCCAAAAGTTTGGAAAATTTTGCGAAGATTCGTCAACCGGCGCCAGACTTATTGGGAATAGAATGTTGCGGATTTCCTATGGAAAATAGGTCCTAACTATAACTATCTACTGGCGACCGCCAGTAGATAATATATATATATACATATCTTAAAGTGCCCGGGGCTGTAGGGGGTGTTTGTGTGGTCCCCCTGCATTTAATTTCAATAATGGCCCGGGGAGGTGGCAGTCCCCGGGGCTGCAGGGGGGTCCATGTGGCACCCCAGCATTCAATTTAAATAAATGCCTGGGAAAGTGGTGGTCCTCATGGCTTCAATAAGCCCTTGGAGGAGGGCCTTGTGTGTCCCCCTTATATTTTTATTACATGCCCCCAGGACCTGGCCTCACCTGGGGCTTAATCGAAAACAACCGCTGGAGCCTGCACTAATTTTTTGGCCACAAATATCGCTAATTCGCAGCAATATTTTTGTTTTAAAAATGCTTTTATGCCATGGCAGGGTCCCAGGCAGACCCCTAGACCATGGCTTGGGGGTTAGGATATTCCTACCCTAACTCCTATTTGTTTTTACACTTTTTTTCTTGGGACTGAGTGAAGTGATTCCCAATATAGCTGCCAACACTTCTTGGTTGAAGTGTTGGCAGCCAATCAGAGCTCTGCATTTTCCTGCATGAGCTCATCTTTTTTCACGATTAATCATGGTGTCACCGCAAAATATCCTCAAACCACAGATATCACAATTTTTTCTTCTTAAATTTCTTAAAAACCACTGAACGGACTTACACCAAATAACAAAAAGCACAATCTGTGTAACCAACTCTACTTTCTACCAAATTTGGTTTAATTCCGCCCAGCAGTTTGGGGTGTAGTCGTGTTGACACGTCCTATGGGAATTAACATTGCAAACACACCCCTTTTTTAACCCTGTTTTTCTCAGTCCCTATTTAACAAATCTCCCCGAAATGTTCCATCTCATACAACAATCCCCGACACCCTTATTTTGCAAAGTTTTGTGAAAGATTAGTTAAACGACGACAAAGTTAGAGGCAAGTCAAAAAATTCTTATCCTATGGAAACATGGTCCTAACTATAACTATCTACTGGTGTCCGGCAATAGGTTTTTTATATATATATATATATATATATATTCACTTAAAAAACCATAGGTTTCACACATGTTATAGTTAGCTGGGCATTTCACTCGTGAAAAACCAATGAAATTCCCCCGTTATAGTTAGTGCAGGCAACTATAACTCACGCGACCGCAATCCTCTGCTGATGACGTCAGATATTACATCACTGTATTTAGACACTTATTTACCCATGTCTTCTTCCATTAATTTTTAGCTATACATATATTACAAATATTTTTTTTTCAGAAAGACACATATGTCATCAGTGATGTAATATCTGACGTCATCAGCAGAGGATTGCGGTCGCGTGAGTTATAGTTGCCTGCACTAACTATAACGGGGGAATTTCATTGGTTTTTCACGAGTGAAATGCCCAGCTAACTATAACATGTGTGAAACCTATGGTTTTTTAAGTGAATTTGCAAGGTTTTTTAAATGCTAATTCCTAACTATAACGTGTGTGAAACCTATGGTTTTTTCAGTGAATTTGTACGTTTTTTTAAATGCTAAGTTATGTATTTATTTATTTATTATTTTTGTTTAAGGTTTTTCACCGTGCGCGTACCGTGCTCCCACGTTACGTAGTTCGCGGAATTTTTCCGTTTCTACCGTGCGCGTACGCTACGCGCACTCCACGATTTTTCATAAAAAATTTAAAAAACATTTTTGCCCTTGGGGGTCCTTCTGGGACCCCCTGACCAAGGCTAGGGGGTCAGGAACTGTCCAGCCTGCCCCCTTTACACGTTATCCACCTTTGTTTTTCACCCCCTCAGACTGCGAGAGACAAAATGGCGGCCCACACTTCCTGGTTTCGACCGATTCGAATGTTTACTAAGATCTAACAACCAATCAGAACGGTAAGCTTACGGTACGCGCTCGGAGCGCGTCTATAGATATATATATTGATTTAAATGCTATTTTCTCAGGAAATACTGAACAGATTTACACAAGACCTTCAAAAGGCACATCCCTGACCTGAGGGCTACCTCTCTGCCAAATTTCAAGTAATTCTGTTCAGCAGTTCGGGCTGTAGCTCGGACTAAAGGTCCTATGGAAAAATGCATGGGGAAAACGCGTTTTGGGACCCCCCCTTTTTCTCAGCCCCCGCTTGACGAATCCCCCCGAGACTTTCAGGGAAGGAGCGGAGCGGAGCGCCCCACCTATTTTGAGAATTTCGCGAGGATTCGTCAATCGGCGCCAAAGTTATTCAAAATAGAATGTTGCGGATTTCCTATGGAAACACGGTCCTAACTATAACTATCTACTGGCGACCGCCAGTAGATAATATATATATATATATATATTATAAAAGTAATATATATTACTTACTAACGTGACAACGGACATTTCGGACATTTGAGTATTAGAGCTTTGCTCTATTTTACCTTGATTTGATAACCGATAAGTTTTTGTTTTAAAGTACAATGCCATAAATTTCAACACACGTTTAGTTTGTCTCTCTCTCGATCTCTGCCTCCCATTCTCTAAATCATCAAGGTATCAGCTTTCAGTAACCTCCGAATCCTAGTTTAACTCCTTTCTTGAATCACATTCAATAGGTTTGATTTCAGTAGACCGTCATTTCAGGCCTATTGGTAAGGCCAGCATTCCTCTCAACACATTTTGTGTGTTTAATGTCATTCCCTGAGTAGCAACGATTTGTACAGACATGGGGCCCAGGCTTACTGTGCCACTGGAGCTAAGCTATACCCATCTGATCACCCCTAATCAAGGCAAAGTAGGTCCTGGGTTGCTTGTGTGCTAATGGAACTAAGCTATACTTGACTGATGAGCTCTAATAAGGTAAAAACCGGTCTTGAAATGCTTGTGTTCCAATTCAGCGAGGACTGGCCTGGCAGTTTATTCCGAACTGTTCCTATTGGAGCAGGGGTCAAGACTGATTTGAAAATGGCTGGGTCCTAACTGAGGTGGCATTGTGAGCAAAATAATGATGGGTTGGAATGCTACCCAAGCGATTGCTAGTGATAGACAAATTACAAGTATCACTCCTTTCATCTTTTGAGTGTGTGTCATGTAATGCCCTAAGTGGCAAGGGTGTACCTAGATGTGGGCCCTGTGCTCAGTGTCTCACTCAAACAAAGCTACATCCGATTGATGAGCCCTAATGAAGGTGAAATTGGTCTTAGGCTACTTGTGTTCTGGTGTAGGGAGGACCTGGCATGGAAGTTCGTGCTGTGCTGTTCCTATTGGACAGGGTCAAGACTGATTTGCATATGACTGGTCTTAACTAAGGTGGCATGGTGAGCAACAGAAAAATTAGTTGGAATGCTACCCTAATTTCTAGTGATTAGGCAAATTACAAGCATTCCTCCCATCACCTTTTGTGTGTTTGATGGAATGCCCTGAGTGGAAAGGTTGACCCAGGTGTGGGTCCTGTGATTACTGTGCCACTGAAACAAAGCTATACCCATCTCATCATCCCTAATCAGGATTAAAGAGGTTCTGGGTTGCTTGTGGTCTCGTTCAGGAAGGACCTGGCCTGGTAGTTTGCGCTGGGATGTTCCAATTGAATCAGAGTCAAGGCTGATTTGCAAATGGATAGGTCCAAGCTAAGGTGGCCTGGTGAGCAAAAGAACAATGGGTTGGAAAGCAACCCAAGCATTTGCCATGGCTTGGATAAATGATAAGCATTCCTCCCATCACCTTTTGTGGGTTTGATGTAATGCACTAAGTGGCAAGGATGTGTACAGACATGGAGCCCCATGCTTACTTGCCCACTGGAACTAAGCTATACACCCAACTGATGAACTCTAATCAGGTCGAAACCGATCTTGGGCTTTTGTGTTCTAGTTCAGGGAGGACCTGGCCCGGCAGTTCAGGCTGAACTGTTCCTATTGGAACAGGGTCCAGACTGACTTGTATATGGTTGGGTTCACACTGAGGTGGCAAGGTGCGTAAAAGAATGATGGGTTGGAATGCTACCCTGGGCAATTGTCAGGGGTTGAACAATTTGCAAACATTCCTCCCATCACCTTTTGTATGTTTGAAGGTCTGCAATTCTCAGCCGGACTGATGGTTAAGGGTTTAACTTCCATTGATACTTGGCCATGTTAAAGGCTCACCAACCAAAAGGCGATTCAAGGATCTTGTCACTACTTTTAGATTCATTAGTTTCATTATTAAGAAATGTAGCAATTTTTTGATAATGGGGAAGGACTTTTGTTATTGTTACCTATGGAAATTATTTGAGTTCCACTTTCAGACCGTATGTCAAAGGTATTTTTCACCCAAGTTAAGAGTGTGCTGCTTCTTTCCTACAATTTTCTTACTCCCAGACTGAAGGTTATGTGCTCTATTCATCCTTGCGCCATAACCCTCTGTCAGGGGCGTAACACAGGCCCCTGCAGCCCCTGCAGTGCGGGGGGGCCCGAGCTGCAGGGGGCCCCCTCAGCACAGTACTCAGGCCCAATATCTCCGGATTAAATACGGAACGGGGCACCCTCCGTGTGCGTGGCAGGGGGGCCCCCTCATCTTTCGTTACGCCACTGCCCTGCTTGAAGGTCTTTTCACTCCAGGGTTCTCTCCAGTAAGTGAAAAAGCGGTAGCTTTCATTCTGCAAAAATACGACAACCATTTTTGGTAATGGAGGAGAGTTGTCTTGCGGTCATCAATGGAGTCTCATAAACTTTACTTTTGTAATTAATGTCACCTGCATGTTTAAATAAAGCACAACAGAAAGCTGCTTTGGGTTAGTTTATAGGCTCACTAATTCTTAATTTGAAGGTCAGGTGCTTCTGCTGTTGCCGTCATGAGCATGTCTCTTTGTGATGGTATGTGCAAAAAACAAGATATTTCAAGAGTCCCTCCAATATGTGAAAATAAAACAGATTTTATACTGCAAAAATATATAACACTTTGTGTCAATGAGAGAAGAGATTTATTATGGGGACCAATGAGCCCTTTTAATTATATGTTCCAGGTATGTTTAAGTCAAGGTTAAGAATGAGGCGCTCATTTCCAAATATTTATGATATCTGACTCTCAGACTTATGTTTAAGTATTTATTTTGTTCTGCGACTACAGTCTGGTTTTGTATTGAAGAGCTATTTGATCACTGGATGTGGTTTTTTTTATATACTGTTCTCCATATTGCAATATAAATGCTATCTCTTTGTATTGTATTGTATTGTATTCTGCATTTATAGAGCGCACTGTGACCCTATGGGTATCCTGGCACTTGAACATGTGAGATCAATTAACCTTGAGTGTAATAGCGAAAAATCGGGTCACAAGAAGGATAAAAAATTAATGGCCATTTACTTACGCCCTGGGAAAGAACCAGGTCTTTCTCACTTCTCTCTCTCCACCTCCTATTCTCTACATGATGTAGTTGCCAGGTTGTAATCAACTGTGAAGTCTAATTGAATCACATTTTCATATCATACATTATAGGTTTGTTTTGAACTAGCTCTAAATAAATGAACTTGTGGCCTAGTACATGAGGCCTCAGCCTCTGAGACTGAAAAAGATGTGTTCCAGTGCTACTGTCACTATGGTCATATGCCTTTTCTACCATAAGATGTTTCACAGATCTCTCCATTTAATGAAAATCTAAAGATTTACCATTGCTAAATCATATCAAAGTTTTGGGTAATAGGAGAAGACCTAACTTTCAGTTACCATTGATGATCTATGCATTCCACTTCTAGAACAATGTCAAAGGTATGTTTTTACTCAGTTCAGCAGAAATCCAATTGAGGCCTAGAGATTGATGTTTTCTATCTCTTAGATTGAAGATTAAGGACCTGATTTAGAGTTCGGCGGAGGGGTTACTCCATCATAAACATGACGGATATCCCATCTGCCATATTACAGCTGCCATAGGATATAATGCATTCATAATAAGGTGCACAGGATATCTGTCACATTTGTGAAGGAGTAACCAGTCCATCAAATTTAATTTTAAATCAGGTCCTAAGTGTTCAATGCCTCCTGCTGTCATGTGAGTGTAACTGTTCGATTGCCTATGCTGTTACATGGTGTTTAAAAGAGCGTGTTAGTACAAAAACACAATAGCTTTCATATTGTAAAATAACCACATTTTCTGGTAATGGAGCTGTTAGAAATGGGGGTCTCTAGTTGGCAAGGGCTTGCACCTTTGTCCAAATAGGGACCCTTCTTCCTAGTCAGGGTAAGGGAGTTACACTCCTAAAATAACCCCTTTTCACCCCCTTGGTAGCTTGGCACGAGCAGTCAGGCTTATCTTAGAGGCAGTGTGTAAAGCTTTTGCACATAACCAACAGTAATACAGTGTAAGCACTACAAAAGGACACCACACCAGTTTAGAAAATATCCAATATTTTTATATACTTAAGACAAGACCAAAACGATAAACATCCACAATACAGTACTTTAAAAATCTTCAGTTATCAAAGTATCCTTGAAAAACAGTTCCTTGATGTTGATAGCTCCGGGGCTATCACGGCATCATGAGCAAACAAATCCAAACAGATCTGGCTGACCGCGGCGTCGCGGGCCAGCTACGGCGTCGGGAAGACCCGCAAACAGTACCTTTCAAAAATGCAGGGCGTTGATGAACTCTCATTGAGCTTCCAAACACACGGCATCGGTAGGCGTCGGTTCCGGAGGTCGGTGCAGGAGTCGTCGGGGCCCTCAAAGTCACACACATTGCAAATCGAACTCCTCTTCGTTGAAGTCAGGAGAGCTGGCGTCTGCAGGTGTCGGGTACTGCGGTGCAAAGTGCAGCGGTGCGGCGTGCGGTGCCCTCAGGCCGCGGTGTGAGCAGCGGCTCGTGGTGGCGTCAGATGGCGTCGTCAGTGAGACCAGGGTCGCGTGTGGGATAAAGGCGGTGCTTGTCACGGTGCTGGCAGGTCACGGTGCAAGCAGCGGCGTTGTCGCTGCTGGAGCACTGTCATCTGCTGATGAACTGGAGTCGATGGCACTGGTGTCGGTAGGCCAAGGCTGCGGTGCGGGATGAGGATGGTGCATCGTATAACTTTACAAGTGGTGCCCTTAAACCACGGTGCAATCAGCGGCTTCAAGACTGGCGTGGATCGACGTTGTCGGGGATACCAAGGCGTCATCGTGAAGTGAGGCGGTGCGGAGTGTGGTGCCCACAGGTCGCGGTGCAAGCAGCGGCTCGGTGGCGGCATCAGCAGGTGTCGTCGGTGAGACTAGGGTCGTGGTGCGGCGTCGCAGCGGTGCCCTCTACGGTGCCTTCAGGACACGGAGTCGGCAACGGTGTTGTAGACGGCGTTGAGCTTGAAATCTTTGCTGTTCCTGAGACTGAACAGGGGGCAAGCTCTACCTCAAGCCCTTGGAGAAACTCACAAAAGTAGATTGCAGAAAGTTCAGTCCAGTCCTTTCACTGCCCAAGACAGAAGAAGCCACTGCAGGCCAACACAGCAAAGCACACAGTAAAGTGGTAGTTGTTCCAGCTCTTCTTCTTGGCAGTCATCTTGATCCAAAAGAGTTCTTTAAAGTCTTTTCTATCCATGAGACTTCCAACAGGAGGCAAGCTCTACCTCAAGCCCTTGGAGAAAACGCCTAACAGCAGGATGATTAAAGCACAGTCCAGTCCTTTCCCTACCCAAGACAGAAACAACCACTGCAGGCCAACCCCTCAACACGCAGCCTAGGGGCAGTACTCCTCCTCCAGCTTTCCCGGTTCTTCTTCCCGGCAGGTTCTTTAGTTCAGAAGTAATCTAAAGTTCTGGGCTCCAATATTTATACCATCAAATCCTTTGTCCTCTTAAGGCAGAGGGTCCTGTACCTAGTTTGAACCAGTTCTGGGTGTATTCTGCCAGTGTGTACCTTCTTCCTTTATCAGTGTGGGCCAGGGTCATCAGACGCACCACAGGAGGTGGAGCCAGCATTGTGGAAGGCAAAGCGATACCAAAGGGGATGATGGACAGAGCGTTTGAGCAAATCAAACACTCACCCCTAGTCAACTGATCTGGGTTTAATCCATCATCATTCTTTAGCTCACTCCACTACCCCAGTTCAGACATGGCAATGTGCAAATCAGTCTGACCCTGTGCCTCATGGGAACAGTCCTGCCTGAACTGCCAAGCCATGTCTTCCCTGGAAGGGAAACAAGCATCCTGGGTCCGGTTTCGGGTTCATAACCCTCATCAGCCAGGCTATCTTGAATCCAGTGGCAAAGTGAGCAAGGGACCCACGTCTCGGCATACCCTGCCAACTTAGGGCGAACAAAGCGATACCAAAGGGGATGATGGACATAGCGTTTGAGCAAATCAAACACTCACCCCCAGTCAACTGATCTGGGTTTAATCCATCATCATTCTTTAGCTCTCTCCACCATCCCAGTTCAGACATGGCCATATGCAAATCATTCTGACCCTCGGCCTCATGGGAACAGTCCAGCCCAAGCTGCCAAGCCATGTCTTTCCTGGACCCGAAACAAGCATCCTGGGACCCTGTACTGAAGCATCAGGAGACAGGAGGTGAAACTATAATATTCCTCTTTATTTTCAACAGTAAGAAAAGTAGCGTCCTAACCACAAGCAATCCAGCAGCAAGGAATGTGTCCCATTAATTCCTATGAGCCTCCAGGCCCATAGGAATGAATTGGAGATTGCATGAGCAATTTGCGAGTACCAGTAGGTACTAGCAAATAGCTCATGCAATTTCAAGGGTGCAAGGGTGTCAAAATGACACCCTATCGCACCCCTGAAATTGATCTGTGCACATATGTTGCACACACACATGCCCTAAGGGCATGTGTGTGCGCAACATGAAACTTTGAAAAATGCACAAAAGTGCATTTTTCAAAGTTTTTGCAAATTACCATGAAGTTCAACTTCATGGTAATTTGCTCCCCTTATTAGCGAAATCACTAATTTCTTTACTTTAATGCATTGCATTTAAGGAATCTCAATGTGGGATTCCTTAAATGCAATCGCAATTTAAGTAATCGCTATTTAGAGATTCCTTAGATTGCGATTTTTGCATTTGGGATGATGCATCCCAAATGCAAAAATACCGGTCGCAAAGGGGCAGATTCTGAGAATCTGCCCGTTTGCGACCGGTTTTTCCTTTGATGCATGTGCCTGTTAGTATTTTGGCGAGCCTTCCACAGGGGATCCTCAGCAATACTAATCTCAGTTCAATATCCTCTCATCCAGGATTGAAACAATTGGGTATTAGGTGTACGACTCCTGAATAATTCAAAGGGAACTTTCTCCGTTGTAGAATCAGGAGTCAAACAATAGACCATAACTCTCTCTAAGATGGCATTCTTCCAATTCAAGCCATTGACAAAAATTCTCCCATATCTTCCAAAGAACTTGATTTAACTAAAAAGGGTCCTACTACTAATTAGTTTCCTTCTACTTCCAAATGGAAAGATGGTACAAAAATTAAATGTTTTCATTGTGATCTTTATGATCATCTTGCTAATGACAAATCCTACCCTGCTCTTTCATCAAAATGCCACAACTGTGGCAAAACAGGTCACATTTCTAAAGCGTGTAGAGCTAAGAAATTTAAGTCAAACAAACGTGTTAAGGAAATCTTTTTCGAGAATGAACAAGGAAATCTACATTGTGGGGAAGTTATTTTATATGATGTACCTAACAAGTGTAAGGGGCCTGTTGACTCTGTTCTTATAAATCATTGTAATATCAGAATGCTCTTTGATTCAGGTGCTAAGATTTCTCTGATACCTAACGATTTTTTTGATCTTATTCTGCAAGGTAAAGTGAAAGTATATAAACCGGATATCAAACCATTAGCTTATGGAGGTCAACCAATTAGGCTCTTTGGTTATTTTCTTGGTGACATTGAATACAAACAAAGGCTAACTGCAAGGAAAATTTACATATCATGTAGAGGTGACAGCATTATCAGCTGGTTTCACCAGGCTGATCTAGGAGTTTCATTAATACCAGGAACTAACCCCCTGTATCATACTAAGAGACTTACTGCAATTTTCTCCTACTAAAAGCATTAGGAGTATAGACTAGACACGTGTGTGGAAGGAGTTGGGCATGAGAATGAATTCAACTTGAAGTTACAGATCAAATTCAAAGATGTTTTTAATGAAAAGTTAGGTTGTCTTTCCAATTACGTTCATAAAATCATTTTGAAACCCAATTCAGTCCAAATTTCATGCAAAGTACGGAATTTCCCTCTAGCAATGAAGGATTCTATGCGTGTAGAACTTGAGAAGTTAAAACGTGATGGAATTATTATTGAAAGTGAAGCAAGCCAATGGTTGGCTCCAGTTGTTCTTGCGCATAAGGCCTCAGCTGAAGTGCGATTATATGCGGACTTGCCCGATCTTAATCGTGCAGTCGTTGCGGACAAATATCCGCTTCCCAACATCTCTGAAATGCTTGCTCAGTTGAAGAATTCTTGCTTTTTCTCTACACTTGATTTACGTGCTGCCTATCATCAGGTAAAGATAGATGCAGAATCCATGGATCTGACTGCCTTTATTACCCCTTTCGGAACCTTTAAAGTCGCTTATCTTCTGTTTGGTCTAGTCTCCGCGGCCTCTGTTTTTAAGAGAATCATGGAGGACGTACTGAAAGGAATAGAGGGAGTCAAGATCTACCAGGATGATGTGTTAATTCATGGCTCTTCACAAGCTGAGCAAGATTCAAGACTGAGAAGTGTCCTAGAACAATTTCACAGCAGAGGTTTGACTCTACGCGAAAACAAGTGCAAATTTAATCTAAAAGAAATAGATTATCTTGGACATCATTTATCGTGTGATGGTGTTAGACCTAAGGAGCGTTTAGTGAGAACAATTGATGATTTACCTGTTCCTCAGTCTCGCGATGAACTTGTAACGTTCCTAGGTATGGCAGAGTATTATAACAAGTTTGTCCCACATTTTGCCAACCGAACTCATACTCTCAGGTCTCTCCTTAAAAAAGGGATAACATTTATTTGAACGCATTAGTGCCAGTTAGAATTTGATGAAGTCAAAGAAGCCCTTAAATCAGCCCCATCCTTACAGAGCTTTGACACCTCCTTAGACTCTGTTCTGATTAGTGACGCAAGCTCTTAGGGTTTGGGAGCTGTTCTTCCACAGTTCAAAGATGGTAAAGAAGAAACCATTATGTTTCTTTCAAGAGCTCTTGTAGGACCAGAATTACAATATTCTGTAATTGAAAAAGAAGCTCTTTGCATTTATTGGGCTATCAGGAAACGTAACAAATTTCTGTGGGGATCTTCCTTCGTAGTACATTCTGATCATAAGCCCCTCAAAGACTTATTTGGCAAGAAAGATCTCAATGAGATTTATTCCAGGATCTGTAAGTGGATTATTGCACTACAAGATGTTGGCTTTCTTGTCAAATATATTCCAGGAGTTGATAATAAAGTTGCTGATTGCCTGTCACGTTTGTTACCTGCAGGTTCCAATATACTTGACTCTGATGGCTCTTGGGAAATGGATAACTTTAAAGTCTGTGAGATTGTCGAAGGGGTTGTGTCAGAAATGGAATGGCGCAAATCCTTAAAGCAAGACAAAGTTTTAAATGAAATATGCTAGTTCATGTCTGGTGGGTGGACAGGTATTAAGTCTCTTTCTGATGAGGCAAAACACGTTTTGGAATGTAAGGCATGAACTCTCCTTACACAGTGATCTGTTGTGGAAAGTTTCACGTATGGTCCCACCATTTGCACTTCAAGAGAAGATTGTTCACCTTGCACATAATGGTCATCAAGGTATATCAAAAACAAAGGAGAGAGTTCGTATGCACTTTTGGTGGCCAGGTGTTGACATTTTGGTGGAACGGTTAGTAAGAGATTGCTCTGAGTGCAGAATGTCTGACAAAGTGTGCAAGACTAGAACTCAGCCGATGATCATTCGTGATTCTCCTACTAGGTGTTGGCAAAATGTTGCTCTTGATCTTTTAGGCCCATTTTTTTCTAAATCTGGTCAGTTTTTTGTCTTAGTTCTTATTGACATGTACTCTAGGTGGCCGGGGATCAAGGTTACCCAAAATATTGAAACCAGAGATGTGGTAACATTTCTAGATAATGTCTTCTACAGAGAGGGTCTTCCTGAGACTCTTTTAACTGACAATGGAGTACAACTAGTTTCAAAAGAGATGGAGGACTTTCTATCTAAGAGAGGAACTATTCATAAAAGATGTTCTCTTTGCCACCCTGAATGCAACGGAATGGTTGAGAGATTTAATCGTGTACTAAAAGAATCTATTCAATCTGCAAAAGAACAAGATCGTGATTGGAAGAATGCCATTTTAGAGAGAGTTATGGTATTAGACGAGGCATGATGAAAGAAAACAGCCGCGTGGAAACAGTCCTTCGTGAAAATGAATGTCGGAGTATTGCTAGGAGACAACACTCAGTGACATAGCAACGCGTAGATGAGGCGTTGAAGAAAGAAGGAGAAGCGTAGAAACATTGGCATGGAGACCAGCTCTGCTGATGCGCTTGAAACGCTGATCGTGCATGATGTGTAGACGTTCTTGGACGCTAATCAAGGCAAACGGAAGAATTCCGAAGAGGAGCTCAGCGCGAGTACAGCAAATGCCGCGCGTGAGAGATTTGAAAGGCGCAGAGGTGAGCAGGCGTTTAACTGTTGTTAACGACAACAAATAAATTGATACAAATACGCCGCTGTGAAAAAGTAACATGCGCTATAAAGGTTTTGAGCATAAGAAGCACTGCGAAGCATTAAGCTGTTGGAAGGTTCAAAAATAGAAAATCTTCCGTAATAAAGTCTCTTTTAAAGTAAAGAGGACAGTACAGTACCTTAGTTCTTTCAGGAGGTTAGATGTGTTAGGATGCTTGATGATTTCCAACAGGAAGTAGAGTAGAGTAGAAGTAGCTGAAAATTCTTGAAAGTTCACTACTCAGTCTCTTCAGCTTCTAAAGATGTCTTCATTTGATTTTTCAATCTCAGTGATCATCACCAGTGTAATGAAGCATCAGGAGACAGGAGGTGAAACAATAATACTCTTCTTTATTTTCAAGAGTAAGAAAAGTAGCGTCCTAGCCACAAGCAATCCAACACCAACTGCTCTCTGGAGAACCTTGTAACCAAGCATCCAATACATTCTGAATTCCAATAATGAACTCTAAAGACAGAATTACATATGTGTGCTAACTAAGAAACATAACAGCACAGGAGAATACCACATACCTCCATTGTCAGTGTGACCCCTGTCTCCAAACACACCACAGGGGGGAGTAACCATCATTGTGGAAGGCAGGCACAGCCCTATTCAGACCCAGGTGCTACTACTCCCACCCATCTATGTGCAGATAGGTCTATTCAGCCCTGTGCTGACTCACCCTGTCTCCTGGAGTCTCCCCCAGCCCCTGTCACTCACAAACCAGACAGACAATACACAAGCTAGCGGAGGCAGGCTGGATGGTTAGGTAAGAAAATACCTACTTTCTAAAAGTGGTATTTAGAGAATGTTAAAACCATCTTCGCTAAAAGATGTATTTTATCATTCTGAGTTCAGGCATACTAAACTCGAATTCCTACCATGTTCCCTGGGTCAGTTAGGATTATAGGATGTTATAATCAAACTGCCCAATCTGGCCTATGGAGAACAGATTGCCTTGCAATAGTGAAAAACGAAGTAGGCTGTAATTCACTATCAGGACATGTCACAAACACCAGGGCATGTCATACCTTTTACATACAATGCACCCTGCCCACAGGGGAACCTTGGGCCTACCTTAGGGGTAACTAACATGTAGAACAGGGAAGGTTTAGGGACAGGCAAGTATGCGCACTTGCCAAGTTGACATGGCAGCCCCAGGCTGCACACAGGCTCTGCAATGGCAGACCAGAGTTACAGTTTACGGGCTGTTTGTGTGGATGGCACAATCCAGTGCTGCAGCCCACCAACAGCATTTGATTTATAGGCCCTGGCACTCGCAGTGCACTTGACTAGGGACTGACCCATACATCAAATAGGCCAATCGTGGAAACACCAATCCATAACATAGTTTACACAGAGAGCATATGCACTTTAGCACTGATTGGCAGTGGGAAAGTGCCCAAAGTCCTAAAACCAACACAAACAGGTCAGGAAAAACTAGAAGGAAAAAGCAAAAAGTTTAGGGAAAACCCTGCAAAAAGGGCCATTTCCAACAGGAGCAAACATTTTATTGTAGTAACCTACCAAGCCCCGTGTAGGTTGTTTTCAGGTCGAGTTTGCCTCAGCGCATGAGCTGCATGTGCTCTCCAATGCAATACTGTTTACAAAAATGGCTTGGAGCCCACCCATTACTTTCCATTTGTTGGCTTTAATGTCACTCTGTAATGCTGCCTCCTAATCGGTCAGCATGTGCCAGGCATCACTTCCTGTTTTTCTCTGAAGCATGAACCAAGCACAGATTGATGTCTGTTGATTAGTGTTGGTCCCGTACATGCACTGTAATTGAGGTTCTAATTTGTTCCTTGTGTTGCTGCTTTCCTCTCCCACCCACCACTTCTCAGTGTTGCTTTCCATTTTCCTCTACTCCTTCCCCATCCTTGCTTGCCCGCCCCGCCCCGCCCTCCTAGTCCCCCTGAAAAAAGCTCTTTTCTTGCTTTATTACTTCATGGCAGTGCCTAAAGCTCTCCAAGACTGAGGGCCATATGTAGATAGCCAAATACCGGTCGGTAACGGCCAAAAATTGGTAATTTTCCCGTTACTGACCGGTATTTAGCCCTTTCCAATGTAGGAGGCAGGTTTTAAGGAATCGGTAATTTACTGAATCGGTATTTTAAGAAATCGGTAAAATACAGATTCGGTAAATTACCAAATCCTCAAAACCTATGTAGGGAGCACTCAAGTGAGTGCTTTTCTGTTTCAAGGATTTGTTATTTACCACCAACTACAGGTTGGTGGTAAATACTGAATACCTGTTAAAAATGCACTTTTGTGCGTTTCTAGATATGCCATGTGGCAGACATACATGCCCTTAGGGCATGTATGTGCGCAACATGTGCACACATACATGATTCAGGGGTGCAACAGGGTGTCAATGTGACACCCTGCCACCCTTGAATCTGCTCCCCCTATTACCGAATCGGTATTTACCAAATCGGTAATAGTCAATGGCTTCCCATTCATTCCTATGGGCCTCCAGGCCCATAGGAATGAATAGGAAGGTATTCCTTATTACCGATTCGGTAAATACCGATTCAGTAATACCGAATATTTCCGAATCGGTAAAGTTTACCGATTATTTACCTACATTATATTTACCGATTCATAAATACCGAATCGGTAAAATTCGGTATTTAAGAATCGGTAAATATATTTTACCTACATATGGCCCAAAGTGCTGATGCTGTATGTAGGAAAGTGGGTATCTGTTGCAGTACCCCCCACACACACTTCTTGCCTGTCTTGTGATACAACTTTGACTGTAGAGTACTGGGTCCCTGCTAATCAGGTTCCCAGTACCAGTGTTCTTTCTCCAAAACTGTACCATTGTTTCCACAATTGGCACACCTCATGCTCACATATTGGTCACTTGTAAAAGGTACTAGTGGCACCAAGGGCCTTGTGGCCAGAGAGGGTCCGTAAGGGATGCAGCATGTAATATGCCACCCTAGGAGACCCCTCACCAAACACAGGCTTACTGCCACAGCAGTCTGCATTTTTTGAGGCAGATAAAAGTGAAGTGTCGACCTGGCACCCCTCCTCGTGTGCCAGATCTACCAGCACTGCAAGAGGCATAGGTAAGTTACCCCTACAAAAGGCCTTACAGCCCTAAGGCAGGGTGCACTATACCTCCTGTGGGGAATAACTGCATGAACAGATATGCGTAATGAGAGGATGTGATCTAACGGCTAGGGCAGTCGACCTCAAATCTGGGGAACTGGGTTCGAGTCTCGGCAATGATGCTCAACATCCTGTGATTCCTGGCAAATCACTTAATCTCCCTGTGCCTAATAAAAATGAATGTGTCCTTGTGTAACGCAACTGGTGCTCATGTAAAGCGTGCTGATACCCGATACTTTCGGGTGAAGTTTGCTCTATATAAAATTCCGGGGAAAAAAGTCAATTCTTAGACATAATAAGTGTACAGTGAAGCTTTACTGAGTACATGGGCTGGGAGCTCGTTATTATGAGTTCCACTCTCCATGATGGCTTCATCGAATCCCAAGATGTTTGGTACCAAACATCTCAGCTTAATAAACCCACAGTGATGCAAGGGTTGGATTTATTAAGAAATGCACCCAGAGGGCACCTCAGAAGTTACTCCTGAAATCCTACCTGCTCGCTAGTGTGTGCCTGACTGGTCCCCACCAGTCTGCTATCTCTAGACATGTTTCTGACCACCTGAGGTGGGAGCCTTTTGTTCCCATGGATCAGAAATCAAGCATGCTCTGGGTGGAGGTGCTTCACACCTATCCCCAAGCAGGAACAGCATAGAAGGCAGTGAGCCTCAACCGCTTTCCATACTGTGTTATAATGGTCAGGGCCTCTCCAGCTAGTGTAGATGCCTGCACCCCTGACCAAGCCCCATTTTGGGCAGCAAGGTCAGAGGGAAAATTAGTAAGCAAGAGAGGTGTGTCCTCTCTCAGCCAAGACCACCCCTAAGCTTCCCTGAGCTCAAGTGACCTCCCTCCTTTCACAATCTTCCATATTGTTTTGGAGGACTCAAGCCAATAGGGTAAGGAATATTACCCCTCCTCAGGGGGTGTGGACAAACGGTGTAGTCACCCTAAAGGTACACAGCCAATTGACTACTACCCTCTGACCCCTATAACGCCCCTAAAAGTTAGTATTTAGGGGCAACCCTAAGTCTTACTCCTCATTTTAATGTCAGCCTACAAAGAAGAGGACAAAGAAGAGCTGTGCAACAGCAAAGACTGAAGACACCAACTGAATTGGCCCCAGCCCTCCCGCCCTGTCTGCAGCCCTCAAAGACCCTGCTACAGAAGAGTGACTCGTCCCACAGCCCAGCGACCTCCAGAACACTGGGAGGACTGCCTGCCTTCTAAAAAGACTCCTCATCTCCCATGGACAGTGGGCCTGTTCAGAAGAATACCATGTTTAAAGACCAAAGTGCTGCCTGTGGAACCGCAAAGTTGATCACCTCTGCACCCTACAACCTCGGCCCGAGCCCAAGAGGTTCACTGGTCCAAAAAAGGTTCCACAGCGATCCTGAGCAAGAGTATTTAATGGGTTGACCTCTGATGGACTCCACGTTGATGCCTGCTGCCCCTGCATGACGACTACCAAAACCGCGACAGCACTGTTAAGCTGAATTCCGATGCCAAGGGACACCCGTACACCAAGAGACCCTGTGCCTTGGGGAGATCTATCAACAGTGTTCCAACACTCCAGTGCTCCTCAACTTACCTGTGCACTTTAGGTTTGTTTTGTCCAGCCTCCTGGCATGAGCCTGAAACCTTTTTCCTATTCCAAGATTCTCCATTTGTTTGCATTGGGCGCCAGATGCTGTGCTGGCACTCTGCACGTGGCCTCACCTGTGCCTGCTGAGGCTGTAAGTTTGGTGCTGATTTGTGGCCCCACCTTTGCTTACCTTAACCCCCTCAGACTGGATTACTAAACTGTTCTATATGGCTGTAAGTAGTACCACTTCGATTTCCCCCTTTCTTCGTTGGATTACATTGGCACCAGAACCTGAGTTTGACCTCTGCGACCGGCAACCCCAATGCGCTGGTAGTGCAGTGAGATCACTTACATGAACCTTGCCTGGTACTGATTCTTCATACAAAAGCTCAATATTGTAAATCGTTTGTATTAGACCTGGGACAATTGTTGTGGGTCTCCCCTGCATTTTTTACCTTTGCCTCCTGTGTTTTTGCTGTGCGTTAGACTCCGTTTTGCTGGTCTAGATGCTTTGGGCACGTTGCCACTGCTGTTCAGTGCCAAAGGGCAGCTCCCTTTGTAAATTGTTGTAATGGTTTAGTGAATACATTATTGGCATATTTGATTTACTTGTCAGACCCTAGTATACTGCACTGTGTTTGCCCAGGGCTTGTAAATCAAATGCTGCTAGTGGGCTGCAGCACTAATTGTGTCCCCCAAAGAAGCAGCCTGTAAAATGTAACTCTGGCCTGCCATTGCAGAGCCTGAGTGCAGTCTAGTACTGCTATGTCGACTTGGAAAGTGCACCCACTTGCCAGTCCCTAAATCTTCCCTTTTTTACATATAAGTCATCCCTAAGGTAGGCCCAAGGTACTCCTGTGGGCAGGTGCATTGTATGTGAAAGGCAGGACATGCCCTTGTGTGTGTTGCATGTCCTGATAGTGAATTACTGCCAATTTCATTTTTTCTCTATTGCAAGGCTGCCTGTTCCCATAGGACAGAATGGGGAGTTTTGTTTATAACATCTTTTAAACATAATTGGCCCTGGGAACAAGGTAGACAGACAAAGTTTAGTATGCCTGAACGTTAAAATGCATTTTTTTCGTGAGGGTGATTTTTACATTCTATGTTTGAAAATACCACTTTTAGAAAGTAGGTATTTTCTTGCCTAACCATCCAGTGTGCCTCTGCTAGGTTTGTGTATAGCATGTCTGGCTTTTGGATGACAGAGGATGGAGAGAGGCAGTGTCCCCAGAGAGCCCGATGAGTCAGGGATGGGCTGAATAAGCATAGTCTGCATTTGGAGTGGTGGGAGGAGTAGCACCTGCACCTAAATAGGGCTGTGCCTGCCTTCCACAATGATGGTTACTCCCCCCTGTGGTGTGTCTGGAGCCAGCGCTCACACTGACACTGGAGGTTGTTGTGCACTTGCAAAGTGCCCCACTGAACTGTGTTTTGCTGGTGTAGGACTTGGCCCTTTTTGGCTAAAGTCCCTAAATGTTTGGCTTTCCCCCTAGACCTTGTTTCTGACATGGTGTTGCCAACTTAGATGCTTTGGATACTTTGCCACTTCTAAACAGTGTCAAAGTGCAAGTGCTCCCTGTATAAAGTGTAATGGTAATTGGTTGTCCATGATTGGTATGTTTGCCTTGCTGGTAAAGTCCCTAGTAAAATGCACTATGTGTGCCAGGGCTGGTAAATCAAATGCTACTAGTGGACCTGTAGCACTATTTGTGCCACCCACACAGGTAACCTTAAAAAGGGAACTCAGGCCTGCCATTGCAGGGCCTGCACACAGTTTGTTAAACTGCCATGTTGTCTGACAAGTGCACTCACTTGCCAGACTTTACCCTTCCCTTTCTATGCACATCAGATCCCCCTACGGTAGGTCCAGGGTACCCCCTGGGCATGGTGCAATGCAGGTGAAAGGTAGGACATGTACTAAGGTGTGTGCCATGTCTTGACATTGAAATAATCTCCATTTTGTTTTTCACTGTGGAAAGGCCATCTTGCCCATAGGACAGAATGGGAAGGTTGTGTAATATGTTTCCAGCCTATCTTCCCAAGGGCTTAAGATGGAAAGGTGAAGTTTAGTATGCCTGAACTCACACTGTAATAACACATCTTTTTATGAAGGTCGTTATTGCATTGTGTGTTTAGAAGCCACTCTTTTAGAAGTGGCTGAGTTTTTGTGCTCTAACATTTCTGTGTGTCTCTGCCTGGTTGTGGATTGACTGTCTGGATTTGAAAGCGATAGGATCTGGGGATTGTCTTGACCCAGGGCAGGAGGTGAGACAGCCACAGGCTGACCTGCATCTGGAGTGCAGGGGGAAGAGAAGCTCCTAGAGGTGAAGAGGCCTGGGTTGCTTCTATAAAACAATTGTCCCATCTCCTGCTGAGTGATTGATAATCCAGATCCCCACTAATCAAAGGAAGAAAGGTGTCACTGGCAGGGAGGCACCCAGAAATGGTTTGAACAGGTGTCAGAGCCCCTTGAGCACAAAGACTTCAAAGCCATTGAGGGGTATAACTATGAGAGCTGAAGCACATGGACTTTGGAGAATGGCTTGATCAAGTGTGAACAAGACTGAAGTATAGGACTGACCCTTGCTGTGTGTTCTGGGGCTGGCCTGCAGTTTGCTGTTTTAACCAAGGAAAGGCTAAAGGGACTTTGCTGTGTGCTGTGTCCCACTGATTGAAGGACTTTGCTGTGTGCTGTGCTGTGTCCAGAAGTAACTTATCCCCAAGGGCCCGAGGTGAGCTGGCTCCCTGTTACGGAACCACAGGAACACAAATGATTCCATGAGAGTCTCAGCGGCGCTGTGTGTGTGTGCGCTTGTTGCAGCCTGAGACCCTTGTAAGGTGTGCCCTGTGATCATGGGCACCTGGAGTCCAAGCAAGGATCAGCGATGCAGTGTGCGTGTGCGTGTGCTTTTTGCAACCTGAACCCCGTTGTGAGGATTGTCCAGATATCGTGTGCACCGGAATCCAAGTGAGTCTCATCGACGCTGTGTGCGTGTGCGTTGTGCACTGTGAGACCCTCGTGAGGATTTGCCTTGTTATCATATGCACCGGAATCCAAGTGAGTCTCATTGACGCTGTGTGCGTGTGCGTTGTGCACCGTGAGACCTTTGTGAGGATTTGCCTTGTTATCGTGTGCACCGGAATCCAAGTGAGTCTCATCGACGGTACAGACACTCTCTGCCTTCAGAACAAAAGATTTTTGGTATAAAAAGAGGGCCCAGACCCCTGACTTTTAGTTAACTTCTGGGAAATCAAGAGGAACCTTTGCCAAGGAGAAGAGCAAGAGAAGCTGAGGAGGAATACTGCACCTGTGCTGTTTGCTGTCTGGGGTTGGCCTGCAGTGGCTGCTTGCTGCTTGCTGCTAAGGAAAAGAGAAAATGACTTTGCTGTTTGCTTTGTCACATTCTTGAAAGAAGATATCCAAGGGCTTGAAACTGAGCTTGCCTCCTGTTCCGAAGTCTCAGGGACACAAAGACTTCACCACCAGCTCCCCTGAATTGGAATTCTAACCTGCAAAGAGGTCCCATTGGGGGGACACAGTAAGAAACCGATGCATCACCTCCCCACTCAGTAAGAAACCGACGCATCACCTCCTTTCCAGTAAGGAACCGATGCATCACCTACCCTGCGCAGCAGTAAGGAACTGACGTATCATCTTCCCCGGAGCAAGGAACTGACGCATCAACTTCCCTGAGTGTAAGGAACAGACGCATCACCTTCCACGCAACCTGTTTCGTTTGTTTGCGTGACGCATCCCAGGTACTTTGTGTGAAAAGTGTTGCATCTGCAATTTGCTTTGCACTGAACTATTTCTACCATCCAAAAGTCATATTTTTATTACTGTATTGTGGATTTTTTTGTCGGTTGCTCCTATTTTGGTTTAGATAAAGATTACTTATTTTTCCTGATGTGGTGTCCATTTGTAGTGTTTTCACTGTATTACTGAATGTGTTCACAAATGCTTTACACACTGCCTCTGAGATAAGCCTGTCTCCTCGTGCCAAACTACCAAGGGGGTGAGCAGGGGTTATCTTAGAAGTGTATCCCCCTACCCTGACTAGAAGCAAGGGTTCCTTATTGGACAAAGGTACCTACCTCTGCCAAATAGTGACCCCCATTTCTAACAGTTGGCTTACCTGCATATTGCTGATTGTGTTTCCGCCCATAGGATAACATTGTACTGATTGAAAAATGCACTGTGTTCACTTTTTACATTGAAAAACAGTGATATTGCAAAACTTATTTTACTGCAACCAAGTATCTTTGGTTCTATAAAATAAGTATACAAAAAGTAACCATTGGTCACAGATTCAGTCATTTAGTGTGTGTAATCATTTCTTGTCTGTGTGTGTACAACAAATGCTTAGCACTGCCCTCTGATAAGCCTAACTACTCACCCACACTACCACAAATAGAGCATTAGTATTATCTAATTTAGCCTCTGTAAAGCCTCTGGGAAGTCCACTGGACTCTGTGCACACTAAACCTTACTTTGATATAGTATATACAGAGACAGTTTCCTACACTAAACATGTGTGTAGGCCACGTATACATAAATCTAATGTTTATCGCTCATTGGAATCGTGCTCCAAAAAGTCTCTGGTGGTGGTAATAAAGAGTTAACAGGCTTGGATTGACTCCATTACTTTATTGAAGATTGGGTGACAGTCAGTTTGAGTGATAAATATTTGTATCTGGAGGAAACCTTCGAAAAAGTGCTAGAGATCAGTTACTCTGTGACTCAACTAATACAACCCTGGATTAGTATGGTGTCAATTTAATTTCTTTGGAGTGAAATGTCATGAGAGGGGGCACTTGCAGAGCCGCAGCTGTGCCGATTGCAAGAGTGCAGGAAAGTGGGAACATTTGGAATCTGTAGGAAATTGGGTTATTGGTTGAGGCGGGTGAAACTCTACTTAAGTAGAAATCACAATTTCTGTCAGGGAGAAGTCACAATCAACCCCAAATTAGCCTGTGCTTAACCCTCTGGTAGCTTGGAAAACGAGCATTGGCATAGCCAATAGGTCTCGCCTTCTGGACCTTATAAGTTATTAGTTATGCTTTACATTATTGTGTGTGGAAGCTTTAACACATTTATTTGGCATATTGTAGACCTGCATTGAGAAGTACTTATTCAAAGTGTTATTTTGTACAGCTAAACTACAGAGTACCTATGAACAATACTAATAATAGGGTAGCAAATTAAACTGGTAGAAGTTTGCACACACCCTGCAGTGCAGTTTTTAAACCAAAAATTACATTCTAATGTTTACTTGAAATAAACTATTTAGGTGACGTATAGAAAAACAAACAAGCGCGGCCGGAGGCACTGGGAGATCAAGTGATTTGGATAGAATCACTGGATGATGAGCTTCTCTGCCGAGACTCAAAGACGGTTCTCCAGTCGACTGCTCTAACCATTAGGTCACTAATAGCCTCCTTGGCGCTAGTTTTAAAAACGTTTTGCAAAGGCAGGAGTGCTTCAGATGAATTCCGGGGGCTTATGTAAAGATTACGGTGGTGTCTTTATAGTGTGGTTTTAACGTTTTACAGTAGTCAAGTATTTATTTTATACTTTACAAATGCAGACACTCAAAATGTCTTCAAGCGTCGATGATCATTTGCTAGTGTTGAAACCGCCGTTTGGATGACTGTTTACTCGAATTAAACTATTTGGGTGGCGTAGAGAAAAACAAACAAGCGCAGCCGCGTGGCGACCACAACTGCGCTAATTAGAAACATGATCCTGAACAGATGGCGCCACTTCTCGGTCCCACAAGCTGTAGGCCGTGGACTGATACATTTACAGGGAAAGGTGGGACAATCACCCGCCTTTGCCCAATTGCGTGCTGTCTTTTAAAGACACACGCAAAGCCAAATAGAAATAATGCTGGAAAAAAAGTCACAAGCACGAGCTTGTGAAAAGTCCAGAGTGATTCCAAGAGGCTGGTTTCGTAGTGCAGCGCATGCACACTGCGCTAGGCTCGACCTAAAAAGCGGTCAGGCTTAACTTATAGCGAATGTTGAAAGTATTTATTTAGCATTTCAAACACTAATAGAGTGAAAACACAACACAAGAAGAATCCTACACAAATTTAGAAAAATAGAGTAAAATTGAATAAATTATCTGAGACCAAAATGACAAAAATACAATCAGTAGAACTGGAGATATATGCAGGCTGAAAAGCAAAGTCCTGAGTCATGGTCAAGGATGTCATTGATGAGGTGCTTGCAATGCAAAGTCCTGCATCGAGCATGCGTGGCACAGTGGAAGTTTTTGAGGAGCTGTGAGGGATGCATTGAGCAGCATTGGTTCTGCCCACAAGCCACTGGAGTGGAACCACTTGGGGGGCAAGACTTATAGCCGTCTGAGTCCAGGTGTTGGGTTCAAGGTGGTTGGAGCCTTTTCTGTCCCTAAGGCTCTGATTGGAAGGCCAGCCAGCTAGTCCTTTGAGTCACACTAATGGTACTTGATTCAAGATGCAGGTCCAGTCCTTTCCACTCAGTTAGCCAGGCAACAGAGTAGCAGTCCTTGTTGCAGAGGAGCATAGCAGTTCCTCTGAGTCTTCCACAGGTCCAGAGGTGTGCTGAAGAATTAGGTCTGAGGGATCAATATGTATACGTGGTGTCAGCTCTGAAGTAGGAGATGGTAATGGAGGTTTTCACCCCCAGAGGTGCTTGGAATGTCCTGCCTCCCATCCACAGCTTGTCTGTGGGCGCAAAAGTCGAACATCAGTCCCTTTATGAGTGTGCTCAGGCAGTGGCTTTATGATGGGCAAGTGTGGTAGGTGACAGCTCCTCCCCCTCATCAAGTCAGAGATGGCCCATCCTGACAACATCTATTACCCCTTTTGTTTCAATGTCTGGGAGCAATTCACAAAGACTAACTGCCATCTACACTTATTCATGTGACCCAGGATATAGGCTGCGGACACCAAATGGTCAGGACAAGAAAATGCCAACTTTCTAACACATTTTTATAAAATATTTGACAACAAAATAACAAAAGTCTATTCAGTAGAACTGGAGTTAGATGTTTTCAAAGATTTTAGTGAAAATAGCACCAAAAGGCATGAAGCATCAACTATGGATATCTGGTCATGCTGGACTGAGTAAAAGTCACAAGTTCTGGCTGGCCATGATGGAGAGCAGGTTAGCTACAGTCACTAGATTAGTCCAGCTGAAGCTTTACCTTCTCAAATCATTGTCAAAAGTCCAGTTGTGGGAGGCTGCCGGAGTAGCACAAAGACCAGGCCAGGCGTTGTGGATGGGTGTTGCTGGAGCTTCCAGTTGGTGGTCACCACGAGCAGTGAATGCTGAAGCACAAATGGTCGGGCTGACAGAGCTTCGAGTGAAATCACAGTGCAAATGGCAAGGTCTCGTACAAATAAGCCATCTCCTTACCAAGAACTTCAACTTGGTTTTTCTGATGCTACCATGTTCTCTTTGAAATTCCACTTGTCACTTTCAATCCTTTATTTAGAATAGGGAAATTTCTTTATGGAACCAATCTACATTATATTTTGTGCTCTTTACATTGTCATATTTTGCATATCTTTCTTTAGAAAATACATATTTAGATTGCAGGATTAACGAAATATTCATGCTTGTTGGATACATTGATTTACTGAATGATTAACTTGTAACTCTTTACTAAAACTGTTAATAAACCTTCATGGTTTGGACATCATCCTCTCGGACGTTGTTGGGAAGACACATTGGTTTCACTGTGATTGAAATGTGTGATAGATGCCATCTCCCTTCATATGCATTCAGTCCACAATTAAAGATCCATGCAACCAGTGGAGGCTCCTATATAATTACTACACGAGTACATTGAGATGCAAGGCCCTATGTCGGATCAGCACTCTTTGAGAGTGAACATGTTTTCAAGCTTTCTCCCTCGTTTACTGCCTCCCCCACAAGCACTGCCCCACCACCATAACTCCTTTCTATCCCCAAGTTTGTCACTTGCTCTTCCCACTACTCTCTAAATACATGTGAACATAGGGAATATAGGGAAGGCTTACACTAGAACAGAAGAGCCTGGAAAATGATGTTTGTGTTCCGTTCCGTAGCCGTTGCATAAGTAATCATGCAGTGGATTATGCAGCTGTCAGTGTGCCTTTTTATTCTTTTTTTTGCAGATGCCAAAATGCATCAGCAAAAAGCATTTTCCTTTTTGACAGTGCTGAACACCATCGGCACAAAACATCTAACCTGAGCTTCAATTGGAATTTCAAAGAGCATATTATCAAGCCCATTATCGCCGTTTTAGCGGAAGTTTTCTGCCGCAAAAGCGGCGATAATTTTATCACCTGTCTTGATAATATGCCCCTCAATCTCCCCGTGCCTAACAAAAATGAATGTGTCCTCATGTAACGCAATTGGTGCTATGTAAAGCGCTCTGATACCCGATTCGTGTGAAGTTCGTGCTATATAAAGCATGTTTATTTTGTAAAATATTTCTTGTCTGAAATACCGTTGTATTGCTCTCTCTCTCTCTCTCTCTCTCTCGCTCTCTCTCTCTCCCCCCCCCCACCCCCCTAAGGCCACATAATAAAAATGGTAAGACTTTGCAGCCCAAGAGCACCCTTGGAGCAGCGTAATTTTAGGCCCCACTTTCTATATCTAATTTATATACATCTGCATGTAATTCATATATTCAATGTGTTTTTAACTTCACTAATATGCTTATTCCACACTAATAAGATTTGTGATAGGCCATCACTTTGTAGCCTGTAGGAGGAGTCGTAGGCAACTGTACTAGGGTGAATAATAATCATGTACCTGCATTTGCTGAATGTACTTGCCCTTCAATAATGATAATTTGATTTCTAAAGATAAATAGTACTGTAATGTGCCTCCATTTTGATTCTTGAGTTTGCTTAGCCTGACGTTGGGCCTTAGCTACCAGGATGCTGTTTTTCTTTCCTCTACCGGTGTCTCATCAGGTTCCTCGTTAGCTAGAGAAAGGTTTATTGTATTAGAATGGTGCTGAGGTCTGGGAAGAGAAGCTGGCAGCAGATGTGAAGAGATGACTCTGAAAGGAGCCTCCTGTATCTGGCGTACTGTGAAGATGCAATTCTCAAGGACAAGCAGATGTGAAGAGAGGACTCTGAAAGGAGCCTCCTGTATCTGGCGTACTGTGAAGATGCATCTCTCAAGAACAAGCGGATGTGCACCTAACTGTGTGAGAATGGGAATCTGTGGAGTTGACCTGCTCTTGGCAAATGCCGCCACATGATTGGTCTTGAACTGTGGGAGCAAGATATGGATGCTCTGGAACCTTAGAGTGTGCATTTAATTAGTGCTCCATTGTCACTTAGGGGAGAGCAGACCTGTCTGCTGGGGGTTCACCTAAGTGGAAAAGCTTTATGCTAGGCAATCTATAATGGCCTCTTATCTTCTACTGAGGTTCACAGAATGCTGGCGCCTTCTTCCCTTCTTCCATTGAAATCCCTGACTCTCTTTTATCTTTAATTTAGACAGTGTAGGTTTCTTTATGGAAAACATTATTTGGATATTTGCATTATTTGCATATTGTTTGTTACTATTCTGTACTTCATAATACCTAAATGTAGAATACTTGAGCACCTGAATCTTGTAGTATTAACAAACTTTGTTAACCATTGCCACATTTTTTCTGATTGATGATTGACTAATAAGTTGAATAATAAACATTTGTGATTGAAACATCACCCTTTCTGTAGTCATTGCGAAGCCTCTGGGTTTCACTGTATTTAAAATGAAATTTCAATGTTTGCTCCCTCTCAACGCTTCAACTCAACAACCAGAGCTCCCTACGACCAGTGGGGTGTACCGTTTGATGATTTTTTCAAGAGATGCAGATTCAAATACCCCCGCTCAATCACCCTGTGAAAATAGAAGCTAATGGCTTGACTTTCTTAGCTGCCGCTGTTTGCTGCGTGACGGACTCTTCATGTCTGTAGTAGTAAAGAAGTAGAATTAAGTCTACTGTGAAGAGATTCTTCCTTTTACTGTCCACTGTCAGGGGGTGTGAAGATAGGGCAGGCTTCCACAGGAACAGAGGTGCATGGAAAATGGAGTTTGTGTTCTGGTCCATAGTAGTTTAGTCTGTGGTAGAGCTACCAAAAGATGCAAGTATAACAGCTATTTAAGCCTCTCCAGAAATGGCCCAATGTTTGGAGCATGCTATGTTAAGTGCCATTCAGAGCATTGAGGAAGTTCCAGGCCAGCGTCTGTGACTTAAGTATTAGTGCTTCCCATAATGTATGGTGAAAACGAAAGCATGCCAGTGAGTAGAAGCAATTGGGACTTTTGAGCCTGGGAAATGAAGTCCAGGTGCCAGTCTAGAGCCTTGGTGCCCATAATAGACCTGTTAGGGGCTGCAGGTGGATTCGCTGTGAATGCCCCACCATGGCTTGAAGGATGGAGCACAGCAAAGCAGGCATCACTTTTACATGTGAGAATTACAAATGCCGGGGTCAGGCACCTAACTATCAATGCTGTCCCTGATATCTGGAGATGACCAAAGCATACAGCAGTATGTGCAGACATTGGCAAAGGATGCTGAAGGCATGGAGGAGACTGAGGAAGCAAGTTCGGGTGCCAGCCATATGTACATGTTTTCACCATGGAGCTGCTGGGAGGTGCATTTGGCATCGTTGGTTGAGCTGCTGAAGGGAAAGGACAAAAGGATTGGAGCATGTCACTGCAGAGCAGAAGCTGCTCAAGCAGAAGAGAATTGCTGCATATGGGAGGGATCAGAGATTCTATATGGGTATGACTTGTTAGTCTCTCTGGTGACCTTCCACGGTACTAGACATGACTTTAATTTCAATTGTTTTTCATGTTACAATATGAGAAGTAGCATAACCTATGCAAAAAACCGGTTAGACAGGCAGTTGTGTAAAGATACAAGGATGAGCCCTTTCACTCAACACCTATGTCTTGTAGCTAGAATCCCCTCCCTGTTGGTTATAGCAACTGGGAGTGACAATAAATATGAAGACCAGAACCCAAGCCCACGCTGGTCCCACCTACACCCGGGCTCACAATCTTTCCATGGACTGACTGACAGTTGTATGAATCAGAAAACAGAGATTGAATCCAGATGCTCTGACAATAGAGATCACCAAAGAATATGCAAGGTCACAGAGGATAAACCTCGAACCAAAGATTAACTGCAAGCTGCTCCAAGAGTTGTTTGATCTGGCTCAAAGTAAGAGCAAGCAAGTTTGTGCACCACATCTGCAGCATAGGCACAAATGGACATCAATACAGGGGAAACATGCTTCTGAATCACCTCTGGTGTGCACATATAAGGCTAGTCTCTTGTATGCATACAGTGTTCATTTTAGATGATGTGAGCTAGTTACAAGAGATAAATGAAACGTGATGGCTCACTATTGCCATCTGCTTCCAAGTTCGTTCTCTGCTAGCACTGAAAACAGACCTCTAGACACTGCTTACAACCACGATGAAGCTGATGGAGGACATGATACGTCCATGTCAATATCAAACTGCATTTAACAAGATGAAAGCTTTTATGCCATATGCAAATATTGGGCCCTCCCATTACAGTGTCAACGTGTTCTCCTGGTGCTCATATCACCACCCTCATCACAGACCATTCGAATGGTGGCTTGGTGAAGGGCAACAGCATAATCTGCAGCCTCAGTGATTTTGCTATGCATATATGTTGCACCTCCACAATAGATCACAATCCAGGTGTACAACACGATTGAGGCTCTACATGTGGTACTTATTAACAGCATTTATCATGCACCCCATGACACTTTCCAGCTTCTTCACAGAACTTTGGAGCATATTTACAACAAAATGGTGAAGCGTGGTGTTAAGCAAAAATTGCTAACACCACGCTTCGCCATTCTGAAAATGCAGGGATGCGCCGTATTCACAATAGTGCGTTTCCCCAAGTGCTGGCGCTAAATTAAGCTGCCTAGCGCAAACGCAGGCTCCCTTGCACCATAGTGCAACGGTGCCTGTGTTGGGGGGAATGATTGTTCATGTGCAGGAAGGTGTCCCTTCCTGCACATAAACAATCACTAATGGTGATTTGTAATTTCTACGTGTGCTGCATTGTGCAGCACACATACAAGTTGCAAATCGCTATTTGTTTAATGATTGTTTATGTGCAGTAAGGGACACCTTCCTGCACATACACAATCATTCATGGTGATTTGCTATTTCTATGGTTGCTGCACAATGCAGCACATATAGAGCCAGCAAATAGAGGAGAAATTAACCATTTCGCCTTGTTTCGCCATGTTAAGTCCAGGTTTTCCCTGCTCCAATTTTGGTGCTGTCTCCTAATTACGCCACCCTTGTAAATAGGGGCAGCGTCAAAATCAATGGGTGTTGCGGCGAAACACCCACCGCAGCACCCATTGCCCACCCCTTTCCAGCTAAGTGTAGGTGAAAAGGGTGCCTTATTTACAAGGCAGCATTAAGCCATGTTAAGGGGCTTAATGCCGCCTTGTAAATAAGGCAAAGGGATTATCGCCACAGGAAGGTCGCAAAAAGTGACGTTCCTGTGGCGATCGGGCTTGTATATATGTCCCTTTGCGTGAAGGAAAACAAAAGAGGGGAGAAGAGTCAAATACCTGAGCCTTTCCACAGTCAGCAGAATTAGATTGAGAAATGAACTTGAGGATGATCATGCCAGTGTTTGTTAGGGGGATTAGGGCAGCTTGCAAATCTATTTTAATCAATCGGAAGGGAGTTTGCCAGGGATGTGTACTTGCCCCTATCCTGTTCTCCCTCTATTTGAATAAGTAGTACATTTCTTTCAACTGTATCGGGCAAGTTCCAAGTTAGCACCAGCATATCACCTCCAGCGGCACTAGGGAAGCAGGGTGCTGTGGTGCGATACAGGTTCGGGTGTCCTTCTTCTTCGCAGGTCATCACGATCTGATCTTTGGGTGCCAGGGACTTCCCTAAAATACCGAATTTAGGTGTGTTAGGGGAGTGTAGGGTAGCAGCCCATGGGCTACCTACCCCAGCGTCACTACGCCCCGTATATGACCACTTCCTGTGGGAAATTAGCATAACCCTATACCAGAGTTCCTAAGTTTGCCATGACCAAAATGGCTAACTATGAACAGTCGCCTCCACTTCAGGTAGCCCCGCTTAGGGGGGTACTGGCTTGAGGGTGGGCATGCCTATCTAACTAGCTAATCTTCCTGCCAGTCCAGGTGCCAAAGGTCTCTGGACAAAGGCGGTCAGATTCCTCTACTGTGAGAAAAGCCAGATTCACATACCAATGGCGGTGGGTTCTTTGAAGCTCCCCCCTTTTGGTATGCTAATCTGCAGGTCATCCTGTTGGAGGGATGTAAAGCACCCTCTGTTCAGGCAGGCTTCCTCTCTGGCCTCCTGGGAGCAAAGGCACCCACCCTTGGGGGTCAGAAACTTGTTTCTGGAGGCAGGCTGGTGAAAACTAGCTAGTCAGCACACCAGTAGCATATAGAGTTTCAGGGGTCACCTGTAAGGGGCATGCTGTATGCATGTATTCATAAATCCAACACTGGCATCAGTGTGGGTTTGTTAATACGAGATATTTGGTACCAAATATTCCTATTTTCAGTGAAACCATCCTGTAGCTGGGGAACTTGTTTTTTCCATTGTCTAGCACATGTACTGAAAATGGCTCCCCTGTTCTCTTGTACTGGCAGCAATTAAGCTGACCAGCACAGGAGCATATCAGCTCATGCAGATATGTCCTCACATGTAGTAGAGTGCACCCTGCTATAGAGCTGTAAAGCCTGCTGTAGGGGTGGCTTACCTATACTGCATGCACAGAGATATGTGCCCATGTCGTGTTTTCACTTTTGTCTGCACCAAGATACGCAGCTTGCAGTGGCAGTCTGTATGGGATGTATGACATTACAACGCGTGTCATTACAACGCGTGCAGTTACATCGCATGCGTTACAACGCATGCGATGTTACAACGCTATGCCATTACAACGCAAGTCTTTACATCGACTTGTGCTAGATGGCGTGCTAACATTAGAAAAGTGTAATTTACTATTCCAACTCCAGTCCACTTGACAGTAGGGATGGTGTTGGGATAGTAAACTACACTATTTGTAATGTTAGTACGCCATCTAGCGCATGTCGATGTAAAGACTTGCGTTGGAATGGCATAGCGTTGTAACATCGAATGCGTTGTAACGCATGCGATGTAAAAGCTGCGCGTGGTAAAAACCGCGTTGTAATGGCTGTTCCCCGTCTGTATGTGTTCGGTGAAGTGTCATTTAGGATGGCCCAATTTTAGCAGCTTTTTTTAAGGACACTCTTTAGCCTCCTGGACCTAGAAACCAGGGGTACCACTTACTAGGCACTTACAGGGAGTGCTAAAGGTATTGCCAATTGGGGAAATAATTGTATAGTTTTGGGAAAGAGATCTGGCACTGAGGACCTGGATAGCAGGATCACAATGCACTCCCAGTCGAATTCACATCAAATACCAATTAAAAAGTGGAGCTGGCCATGTCAGAAGGGGCAATTTCCTTCAGAGGTCTGGAGGTCAAGGCAGCCAATACAAAATGTGTGGCAATAAATCAACACAAATCATAGAGAGGGAAAATGATCTTTAGTGGTGAAGAACTTGAAAGGGTGGATTTGGGTATGAAATTGTCATCTGGCATGTCATGAAAACATCATATAGACAAAGCAACTCTCATAGACAAACAAATATCAGGTACCATCCTGAAGGAGCATCACATCTCATGTAACAAGCACATAGTGCCCCCTTGCAGATCTGTGATTTTAAAGCTGCAGCAGCAGCATTGTATGGAGCTGAATTAAGGGGCTTCTGGGATCTTTCTGACATGACCAAATCTGAACATAAGTTCATCATAACTTTGGTGTCCCTTCCCCCTAGCACATCTTCTTATGCACTCGACCTTGACATTGGCAGGAAATAAATTGCCAGCAAGGCAAGTCTCAGACTATTCTTGTATTGACAGAGACCTAAAACTACTCATGAATTAGCTTACTATGTAGAGGCCCTTCAGCATGTAATCAGGCTAGATAGGTTCCATAAAACTGAGTGGTGTAAAAACATCAGAAAGGTGTTGCCTTCCCTAGGCCTGTTGATTTACTGGGAGCAAATGCAGTCTGAGCTCATTCCCTCGAAAGAACAAATCAAGAAAATATACTAGCATTGGGTGGCTCAAAAAAAGTTTGCTGACAGTTCCAGAGGGTCTCTTACTATGAATATTTTGCAGTTCAAGTCAAGTCTTCTGTATGAAAAAAATCTGGACCGCATTACTAATCCCTTAGATAGGAAATTATATGGTCAGTTCAGGTTATGCTTTTTACCACTTAAGATGTTTACTGCAAAATGGTCATCGTAAACTGTGTTCTCACTGATTTGCCCGAGCTGTAAAAGGCATAAAGAAAATTTAGCCCATATTTGTTCGTTTGCACAACTGGCCGGTCTCTAAAACTTTAGGCACAAGAAACTGCTCAACAGTCATGCGAATTTTGCAATCTGATCATAGACCTCTATATGCATTTGCCGTGGCGAAGTTTCTGAGCTGGATGTGGCCCATTAGATGTAAAGACCTAGTGGCAGTTTAGGCAATTTGTAATGTATTGCATATCTTATAGTTACCTTGTTTTAAAGCATCTACTCCATCTAGTATTATTTTAGTGCTGAGATTTCTCTCTGCAGCCTCACATTGCACAAGAAGATGTGCTGTTCACTTAAGTAGTTACCATCTTTGCACAATTTGGTGTTAAAATGACTATATATGTTGCAATATAGCGAATGCCAATGCTAGTTGAGATGTTACATCCAAGAATCAATTTTGTGTTATTTGCACATTGAAGTTTATATGAAACATTTTAAGCTGTGCTGCATATGAACCCCTTCGGTGCGTCGGATGGCCAGGAGCCGTCTGACGCCCCAGTGCTCATGTACGTTGGACGGCTCCCGGCTGTCCGCAAACATGGCACTAGAAATCCCTCTGGTGCGGACACCAGAGGGATTTCTTTGAGCCCCGAAAAGCCTCGGGAGCTGGGGAAGGGCTTTCCCAGCTCCCGAGGCTTCTCCGCAGGTTTCAGCGAGTGGGACGGGTATGCTCAGGCGTGAGTCCCGTGCTCTCCATGCCACTGGAATCAAGCTATCCTGGCTGAAGAGGGGTGAAACCCCGAAACCGGTCCTAGGATGCTTGTTTCCAGTCCAGGGAGGACCTGGCTTGGCAGTTCGGACTGGACTGTTCCCCTGAGGCACAGGGTCAAGACTGATTTGCATATGGCTGGGTTCAAACTGGAATGGCATGGTGAGCAAAAAAACGATGGATTTAGGCCCAGATCTCTGTACTGGGGTGAATGTATGACATTGTTCTGCATTCTGTCCATCAATTGTTGTTTTTGCATTCAGCGAAATGACGATCAGCGTGCACGTCACGCTGACATCATTTCTTTGAAACTGAATGAGCCGGTAGGCTCATTTCAGTTTCTCTTTCTACGTGCTCAGGCGGCTATCTCAGTCCCTCAAGCACGTAGAAAGACAGGAGAGGTATCATAGGAAAGGGGAGACTCTCCCCTTTCAAATGGTACCCCTGCCTAGTGGATCCCTGCTTGGGGAGCACCCCAGGAGGCCGATCCCCAAGCAGGCATCCACCCACTGGACACCAGGGAGGGGGGAGTGGCCCCTTGGGCAAGGGCCTTTGCTCCCCAAATGTTTTTGGCGCTATTCAATATTTCCCAATCTGCTCCCCCTGGGGGGGCCAAAAGCCCACTAGATGCCAGAGATTTTTCTTAATAGGATTTAGTTGTGGGGGATGCCAGAGAAGGGCATGGTAATACCCCCACCCCTCCCCACAAATTTCACAGTCTCTCAGCCCCCCCTTGGAGGCAGATAGGGCAGTAGCCACTGACCTGCCCCCCCCCCCCCCCCGGGGGGCAGTAAGCCCACTAGATGCCAGGGATTTATTTTAATACGATTTAGGGGTAAGGGCTGCCCAAGAAGGGCATGCCAATGCCGCCACCCCTGCAAACTTCCATAGTCTTTCTGCCCCCCCCCCCGGGAGGCAGATGGCGCAATAGCCTCCGAAAAGCCCCCCAGGGCAGAATACCCACTAGATGCCAGGGATTTTTTTTAATTGTAGTTAGGTGTAGGGGCTGCCCGAGATGAGCATGCCAATGCCCCCACCCATTCCCACAAAATTCCACAGTCTTTCTGCCCCCTCTGGGATGCAGGTGGAGCAATAGCCCCTGATCTGCCACCCGGGGGGCAGAAAGCACACTAGAGACCAGTTTTTTTTATGTAGATAGGGGTAGGGACTCCCCAAAATGGGTATGCCAATGCCCCCACCCCAAAACATTCCACAGTCTCCCCCCCCCCCCCAGGAGGCAGATGGAGGCAATAGCCCCAGATCTGTCCCCTGGGGAGGAGAAAGCCCACTAGGGATTATGTTTTTTATTATATGTAGAGGTGGGGGTTGCCCAGATTGGGCATACCAATGATTCCACCCCCCATAAAAATTAGCCACAGTCTTTCTGCCTCCCCCAGGTGGGAGATGGGGCCAATAGTCCCTAATATGCCCCCCGAGAGAGGCAGAAAGCCCACTAGGCACTAGGGATTTTTGTTGTTTTTTTATACATAGGGGTAGGGGCTGCCAAGAATGGGCATGCTAATGCCCCACCCCCAAAAAAGTCGTTCTGCCCCCCCGGAAGGCAGATCAGGTCAATAGCCCCTTATCTACCTCCCGAGAGGCACAAAGCCCACTAGGCACCAGGGATATGTATATTGGCATGCCAGTGAGAAGCCCGATAGGCAAGGGTCACTCTCTTTTTTTTATGCACACATTTTGGCTGTTTCAGTGATATATTTTGTCTCATATGCACCCAAGCGGGGGCAGAAAACCACTAGAAACCAGGGAGAATTTGTGTGTGTGTCTTTAAACTGGAGTTTGGCCGATGGCTTGCGTGTACTGACCTTTGGCTGGCATTTTTATGGCTGTGTGTGTAGACCTGCATTTCGCTAATGGTGTGGGTGGACTTGGCTTGTTGAAGGTGTGTGAAGATTGGCGCTTGCCTAGTGGTGTGTGTGGAGTGGCACTTGGTTGGCAGTGTGCATGTACTGGTGCTGGGCTGGCTGTTTGCATGGATGGTGCCTGGCTACAGGGCCGGATTAGCCGTATTGGGCACCGGGCGTTTCCTCGGTGGGCCGGAGGGGTGGGGGCTGGTTTTCTTGCCGTGGGGGGAAGTTTTGTCCCTGGGAGCTGGTTTTGCAGCAGTGCTGCAATATCAGGCCCCAGTAACAAAAGCAGGAGCAGTGCTTTTTACTAGCACGCCCCCCCGGGCCGGTCGAGCAGCAATCTGTCAGGGTTGGTTTCTGTTCCCAGTCTGGCCCTGCTTGGCTGGCGGTGTGCGGGGATGGCGCTTGGCTGGTGGAGTGCGAGTGTGGCTCTTGGCTGGCAGTGTGCGTCGATATTGCTTGGCTGATAATGTGCATAGTTAGCATTTGGCTGGCAGCGTGTGTCGATGGCGCTTGGCTGGTGGTGTGCATTGTTGGCGCTTGGCTGTCGGTGTGCGTGGATGGCATTTGGCTGGTGGTGTGCGTGTACTGACTCGTGGCTGACGGTGTTCCACGCATGGATCCCCCAGCGTTTTCTTGCCCAGAATCCCCCGCAAACCTCAAATTTACGTACAAAGTCAAATTTTCCTCACATTTCTGTGTGTTTCCGACTACCCAGCATTCCCCTTGGTCTCCCAAGAAAAATGATACCTCATTTGTGTGGGTGCCCAAAGTAGCGTCAGCCTAAAAACATATAAACCAACTGCTCTTTTGGATCCGCTTTGGGCCACCCTCAATCTCTACACGTTTTTGGCCCTTCCATGTCATAGGGACTTGGCCCATCCACACAAGTAATGTATCATTTTTATCGAGAGACTGAGGGGATTGCTTAGTGGTATTTGTGCCATGCGGTGATCCCACAACTTGCCCACACAGATATGAGAGGAAATGTGACTTTTCAGCTAAATTTGAAGTTAGCAGCCAATTATTTTTTAAACATTTTTTATTGAGATTTTCTTAGTTAATACATTAAATTAATAACATCGGTAATACATTTGGCGGATAAGGTACAATTACCGTTGTCATTCTACATGATGTTTAATTTAGCCAGCAGACCATTTGTACAGCAAATCCGTGTAGCAGTGACATTACAGTTATGTACATTAAGAGTTCACTTTAAATACATCAGGGTGTTCTCGTAAGTAGGTAGTAAGAGGTTCCCAGAAGTTAGCCGGCTTGGCAGCAGTAGGTAATTTCTCAGCGTATAGCTGAAAGTTATCTCTGCAGTAGATAGCGTCCGTGTTCCAGTGTGTTACAGTAGGTGCTTGCTTACTGTCCCAACGCATTGCTACTCTTCGCTTTGCCAGTAGTAGCATTATTGCAGCTAATTTTTTCTTAACACATTTCAGAGGTATTTGATGGCCTAATAGACATAATTGGGGTGTGCAATTTAGTTTACATAACACAATTTCTCCCAACAGACATATCACTTGTTCCCAATATTGTCTTATCTTACCACAATGCCATGCTAAGTGTCCAAAATCAGCTTGATCAAGCCCACATCTTTTACATTGCGCATTGTCACGTAATCCATATTTGTATAGTTTGAGTGGAGTGTGATAGGCTTGGTGTAAATACTTATAGTGGATAATACGGAGATTACCATTGGGTGTTAGCAATTCGGTGAGTGCACAGCAAGATTTCCTATCCTCGTCATTTAATGGGGTCTCCAAGAGTGTTTTCAATTTATCTCAGGCTTTGTGGGTGGTTGCACCTATTTCCATCTGCACCTGTTTGTAGAGTCATGCTACCATATTATTGGTAGTTGGAGTCGTGATCAATGTCTGTAGTGACTCTAATGTTAGAGGTTCATTTGGGTAAGTGGGATATAAGACCTTAACAGCTGCACGGAGCCTGTGACAAATAAATCTAAATAACAGTGACTGGTTGCTTATGTATGCAAGGTCATCCTTTGTGATAAAGGTGCCGTTGGGATAAAGTTTGCCCAGTTTTGCTATACCCACTTGTTCTAGGAGCACCATGCTATTTTGTTCCTGTGTAACTGATAAATCAGGTTGGTGAGCTAGAGGCATATCCGGGTCATAGATGGGAGCTTTTTGAGTAAGTTGACTAATTTGTTGCCATGCTGCGGAAGTTGTTCGTATCGTATTTAATTCGTATTTAGATAAGTATGGTCGGTTATGTGGTAATATGCTGGCCAGGGGAATAGGGTCGGCATCTCCATCCTCCACTGCGAGGTGTGGCATAAATGGCACTGTATGATACCAACATCGTGCATACTGCGCCTGAGCACATAGATAGTAAAAATACATATCTGGCACTGCAAAGCCGCACGATGCATATGGAGGCGTTAATGTATTGCGATTGATCCTTGCTTGTTTACCAGCCCATATTAATTTAATGAGGTTTGTGCGTATTCTTTTAAAAATTGGGGTTGGAGGGTGTATCGGGATCTTTGTAAAAAGGTAGAGCAGTTTAGGTAATATTACCATTTTCACCAGCGAGATTCTTTCTGCTAGTGAGAGGGGCAGTGTTGTCCATCTGGCAATTTGCGTTTCTATTTTATCAATTGCTGTGCCGTAATTGTATCAGATCACTAATTCGGAGTCGCGATGAATCCAAATTCCATGGTACTTTATCGAGTCTTCCTGACAAATTAGGGGGATTTCCATTTGTGGTGGTTTTGTGTTCACCATTAGTGGTATTACAGCTGACTTGCTCCAGTTTATCCAAAGGCCTGAGTTGCGTCCAAATTGTATATATTCTCGAAGTAACAGTGATAGATTTGTGTCAGGATCCCTAATGTATAGCACCATGTCGTCTGCATAAAGTGAAATGCCAATGGGTCGCAACTGGAAGCCTAATGCGGTTTGCGCATATTTTTGGCATATTTTACAGGCTAGGGGTTCTAGTGCGATAGTGAATAGCAGGGGGGATAATGGGCATCTATTTTGGGTGCCCCTCTGGATTGGTATAGCCTCTGAGATATGCCTGTTGACTTTGAAGCGGGCTACGGGTTTGTTATAACGTAGTCTGAGCCAGTTAATGAGCATGGGTGGCGGTCCAATCCTCTGTAGTATAGTGAACATATAGGACCACTCAACGGAATCAAAGGCTTTAGCCCCATCAAGCAGCACCGCCACAGCTTGCAGGTCTGGGTTTAGCTTGTGTAGGAGAGCGAAGATGGTGCGGATATTGTGTGCAGTCGAATGATTTGGTATAAATCCAGATTGATCCGGAAAAACTATAATGGACATGAGCGATTGTAGTCTGGTGGCAATAATTTTGGCTAGAATCTTAACATTCGTATTTATTAAAGATAGTGGCCTATAAGATTCAGCTTTGTCGGGATTCTTCTCTGGTTTCAACAATGCAACTATAAGCGCTTCGCGTAGTGTGGGAGGGAGTATCTTGTTTTTATAGGCTTCATCGTACATTTCAAGAAGATAGGGACTTAATAAATCAGAATACGCTTTATAAAATTCCCCTGTATAACCATCAGGACCGGGTGATTTACCGTTAGGTAATGACTGAATAGCTAATTGTATGTCTTCTACAGTCATGGGTTGCGCTAAATATTCACGTTGGGCATTCAATAGCCATACTAATGCTATATCCTCAATGTATTGTAAAATTTGTGGTGTAGATGCAGTATCTTGCGTTCTATATAATGCGCTATAGGTCTCCATAAATGTTTGTAATATACCCTCTGTATCATAGTGAGTAATCTCACTATCATCCTCTATCCGTAAAACAGTGTGTTGCTTATGCTCTATGCGTATATTTTGTGCTAGTGTCCTGCCTGGTCTGCCCCCTTTGCCCAACTTGCGTGCTGTATGACGTCTTGATATATATTTTATTTCCTCATCCGCTAATTCATGGTGCCGATTCAGTTCATCCTTTATTTCACTCAGGGTACATGCACTGTGAGTAATGCCATATTCTACTTCTAGTTGTTTAATGTGTGTTTCGCATTTTTGCAATTGGATGCGGATGTCTTTTAATATTCCAGCATTCGTGCTGATGCATATGCCTCTCAGAGTTGTTTTAAAGGCTTCCAACAGGGTACCCGCACTATCCACTGACCCTTTGTTGATTGTGAAGAAATCCACTATTGCTGTGTGAATAGTATCTGTATAGACTGGGTCTAATAAGGCCTTGGCATTGAAACGCCATACAAATGGTGGATGGATGTCTGTTGGAATTTGTATAGTCAATAAAACAGGATTATGGTCTGATAACGTTTTAGGGAGATGACTAACGTTCTGGGTCCATGTACAGGCTTGTTCCGTAATAAGCCAATAGTCAAGTCATGACCAGCTGTTATGCACTGTTGATGAGTGAGTGCTTTCTTGTGTAGTTGGATTGCGCATCCGCCAGATATCATACATTCGAAACTCTGTCATGCCATTTTGTATAGCGGAAACAGCTCTTTGATGAGGTTCCGACGCGTTTTGAGACCTGTCTTGCATTTCGTCGAGTGCCATATTTAAGTCCCCTCCCCACAACAGGTCCATAGGTAGTATTGCATGAAGTTTGGACCATATAGTTACTATGAAGTCAGGATCGTCTACATTTGGACCATACACGTTTATAAGTCCCACTTTGGTACCCCGTAATATACCTGTCACAATTACATATCTACCTTGAGGGTCTGTGATTGTCTGGTCTATTATAAAACCGGTTCCTTTCCATATTAGGGTTATTACTCCACGTGCATAGGAGGAATAAGATGATGATACCACCAGTTCCGCCCATCTGTTACCAAGTTTTACTGCTTTCTGTTGGAGTAGATGTGTCTCCTGCAGTAGTGCTATGTCTATATGATGTCAATCTAAGTGAGCAAACATTTGTCTGATTTTTCGGGGGTTATTAAGGCCCCTCACATTCCAGGTCATGAGTTTCAAAGGTGTAGGCTTGGTTACTGTATGTATTTGTGTGATAATAAGAATACCAATTATGAATCGCAATGTCAACTCTTGTCATAGTATTTAACGTGTCTGCTGGTGCTGTAGCTAAGATCGCGCCTCCTATACATGTGTATAGAAAAGAAGCCAACATGTATACAATTACCATGTTCCCCAAACTCTGCATTTGCCCACCCCCCCACCCACTCTACCATCCCAATTACAGCGAAGACAATCCCAATTAACTAATAACAATTGTACCCACCCCCAAACTGTTCCCCATCAGGAAAAAGGAAAGTTGTGGCATACACAAGGTGGCGGAAACTGCCAGCCGTAAACCCCAATGACTAGTTTATGGGGGATCGAGTCCACAATCATATAACCTTCAAAATGAGGATAATGCATTGCTCATAACCTGATGGCATTAACAAATCGCCTATTTGATGTTAGTAATTACTATTTATATAGTTAACATAGGCATCACTAGTGTTTTTTTAAACTATGCAATACTGCTTATCAATAATGTGTACGTATCAAACATCTACCATGAACATTCAAAACTTATCTGAGTCTTATATGGTATCTGCGGGAGTCTGTAGTGCGTTTCCTTATTGAGTTACAGATGGTTCCTTAGAAGAGATGTATTATTCTGCGTCTGAAGTATTCTCCTGCTCCGCCTGCGTTCCCCTCGGGGATTTTCACCGTATAGATTGCGGATGTTTGAGTTGCAAGTACTTTAGTACCTCCTTTGGCTCATTTAATATTTTACTTTTCCCATCAACAGTGATTCTCAGGCGAGCTGAGTATATCATAGCATAGGGGATGCTGTGCTCACGCAGTTTCTGTTTGACATCCAAGAATTTCTTCCGTGCTTCTTGAACTTGTGAAGTGAAGTCCGGGTAAATGGAAATAGTCATTCCTTCATAATGCAGTGTGCCTAGTTCTCGTGCTTTGCGGAGCACCACATCTCTGTAATTCAGTATTTTGGCGATTATAGGGCGCAGCCTACCACAGGCAGTGGTGGGGGTGCCAGGGATCTGTGTGCCCTCTCAACAATAAACACCTCGGAGAAAGTTTCCTTGCCGAGAAAAGTTATCAAAAGCGTCTCCACGTAGCGTTCCATATTCCCTGTCCACGTAGTTTCTGCCACACCCATCAGGCACAGATTGTTGCGGCGTGAGTGCGCCTCCAAATCTTCTGTTTTCGCCATCATGACTGAGAGGGCCTTGTCAGTTTTTGTTTGTTTCAATTCTAGTTGGCTCTGAGCATCCTCTGCGTCCGATTTGCGGTGTTCTGCCATATCGATACGTTCTGTGTGTTTGTCCAATCTTTCGGACATACGGTCGACACGGTATGTTGAGGAGTCTATATTTCCATCAATGTTCTGTAGCGTTGATTGAATCATGTTGAACATTGATTGGAAGTCTACTGGTGCAGCAGGTCCTGTCGAGGCTGTGTTTGTTTGGTCGCTCAGGTGGCTGTCAGTGCTGCTTTCAGCTGGTTTTTTGGGCTGCTCAAATTGTAATTTGGGCTGTTTTTTGGCCGGCTTGCCCATTCTTGTAGGAAGTGAGACGTATCGAGACAGGTCCTGATATTACTCTGCGGGGGGCTGGTTTGGCGCATTTGTGTCCGTGAGCGGAGTATGTAAGGAGCTCTTTCTGCTTAGTGGTTATCACCTCATAGCTAGTCTTTCAGTAGTTAGATATGCTGCAATCGTCGCAGGGCCGCACAGCGGCAAGCTGTAACCTATGCGGAGCCAGCTGGGTACGTAGTTAAGTGCGTGCGCACCTCACCTGGGAAGCTGCATCGCATATTGATCATCCAGAAATCTAGCCGCAAAACGAGGCATCATGTAGTATGCTGCTCATGCAGGCTCCACAGGTTATAATGTTGGCGAACGCTGTATGCAGCAGATGTCTTACTTTATCATGTAACATCGCTGTGATGCAGGGCACGTGGTGTATGTGATAGAGTGATCCTCCCTAGAATCCACTATGGATTGGCTATATTAACTTCGTGCCCTTGCGCATATGAGAAGGGGTTATGCTCACATCGCTAGCTTGTCAAGCAGCACGCTACCTCTCATTGTTATATGTCCCTCAGCGCTCCATGGTTTCAACCAGCACAGAGCTCATGCACAACACATGGATTGCTGTCTTTGGCTTGGGTGCAGTTGGGCCTGAGATTGCTAATGGTCGTATCCGAGTGATATGCCACACTGTCCGGCTGACAGAAGAGTTGGTAAGTGCAGGCAGTGCTGATGATTTACCTCTCCGCTCCCGCCGGGGCCCGTCAGATATTCCCGGAATCAGCAGCATCGGAACACAGCACCCGTGCACTTCTAGATATTTATTTTGCCGTCGCTTACCTTCCGGGTAGAGTGCAAAGGTATTAGGATGTGGCAATCTTGAGATCTTCGATGTTTGCCGTCATCTAGGTCAACTGTTGGCTTTGCGAGTGTTAGGCCTCAAACGCAGCTGTCGAGCCCGGGACTTGCGTGATGAGAGTGCCCCGGCGAGCGTGCCCACGCCAACCAGGCCACTCCATGGCTGATTATACAGCGGGTTGATTTACTGCCTACCGGACGAATTTCAGCCACGGAAAGACAACCACTCAAAGGGTGTCTCTGTCGGCTGTGTCAGCGGTTATTTATTAAAGGGTTTGGCAGGTTGTAGATGCAGGATTATTGCAGTATCGAGACTCGATCGGAGGAGCCCGCTCACAACGTGCCCTTCTCCAGGCGTGGCTAGCTCTGCACCCCCAAGTTAGCAGCCGATTCTTGGAAGGAAAATTTTGGGTGCTCAACACAAGCTGCACATCCCTGGACTCCCATGAGTGTCTAGTTTTCAGAAATGTCTGGGTTTGGTTGGTTTCCCTAGATGGCCGCTGTGCCCAGGACCAAAAACCCAGGTTACCCCCTAGAAAAACCAGGTCATTTTGTGATAGATGGGTGGGAACCTGTGGTTTTGGTCCCGGGCTCAGCGGCCATCTAGGGAAATCAACCAAACCCAGACATTTCTGCAAAAATAGACACCCAGGGGAGTCCGGGGAGGTGTGGCTTGTGTGGATTTACAAACATTTTCCTAACCAGAATCCCCTGCAAACCTCAAATGTAGCTAATCAGAAAGTCACCTTTTCCTCAATTTTCTGTGTAGGGAAAGTTGTGGGATCACTGGACCGCCACAAATTTCCTATCAGCCAGAATTCCCCCAGGTCTCCCGATAGAAATGGTACTTCACTTGTGTGGGTAGGCATAGTGGTCGCAACAGGAAATGGCCCAAATCAAAATTACCTATAATAAAACAACCTGGTTTTGCAGGGGGGTACTCTGGGTATTTAGGGAAACCCACCAAATCCATACATTTCTGAAAATAAGACACCCTGGGGGTACCCAGAATCCCCTGCAAACCTCAAATTTAGCTAAAGAAATCTCTTTTTACTCAAATTTCTTTGTGGGATAGTGGGTGATCACCGGGCTGACACCATTTCCTACTACCCAGCTTTCCCCCAGGTCTCCTGATAAAAATGCTACCTCACTCATGAGGGTGGGCCATGTACCCACGACAGGCAAGGGCCCAAAACCTGTTGTGGAGACATTAAAAATACCTATCACACAACGAACTGGTGTTGCAAGGGGGCACCTGGGTTTTTGGCCCCGGGGTTTCGGCAGCCATCTAGGGAAACCTACCCAACCCATACATTTCTGAAAACTAGACACCCTGTGTAGTCTAGGGAGGTATGTGTTGCATGGATCCCCCAAAGTTTTCCTACCCAGAATCCCCTGAAAACCTCAAATTTAGTTGAAAAAAATCACATTTTACTCAAATTTCTGTGTGGGAAAATTGTGGGATCACCAGGCTGACACAACTTTCCTACCACCCAGCGTTCCCCCATTGATATGTGTCCATCTTAGGACATTGCTCAGCATAGAGAAAGGGCTAAGAAAGAGTGGGCATAGACACCATTAAGAGGGTGGCTGTCTGCTATGGAACTGCAGCTATTGACATAATTAGGTGAGGGAATTATGTGGAGCCTCACCCTCTTTAACATCTACATGGCTCCACTTGCAGCCATCGTCAGAAGCCATGGACTCAACATTGTCTCCTGTGCCAAAGACCCTCAGCTGATTCTCTCCCTCACAGACGAACCCACAGCCACCAAGAGCAACTTCCACAACAGGATGAAGGCAGTCGCCACCTGGATGAAGGACAGCTGCCTCAAGCTCAACTCAGACATGACCGAATTCCTCATCTTGTGCTCCACCCCCTCCACTTGGGAAAACTCCTGGTGGCCCGCAGCACTCAGAATGTCCCCCCCCCACACCCAAGGACCACACATGAAACCTCAGCTTCATCCTGGACTCTTCGCTCTTAATGAACCGCCAAATCAATGCTGTCTCGTTCTCGTCCTCCTGCTTGCACATTCTCTGCCTGTTCCGTAAGATCTTCAAGTGGATCCCCACCGAGTCCAGGAAAATGGTCACCCATGCGCTCGTCAGCAGCAGACTCGAGTATGGCAATGCACTCTATGCCTGCACCACCCAGAAACTCCTAAAGAAACTGACGAGCATCCAGAATGCCTCTTCCAGACTCATCCTGAACATCCCATGCTGCAGCCACATCACCGCTTACCTGACCTTTACTGGCTTCCTATCAACAAACAAATTATCTTCAAGATCCTCACGCATGCCTACAAAGCCCTCCACAATGCCAGACATGCATATCTCAACCACCGCCTTTCCTTCTACACTCCCACCAGACATCTCCACTCTGCCCACCTGGCCTTGGCCTCCATCCCACGGATCCACAAGACGAAGGCTGGAGGAAGATCCTTCTCCTACCTCGCAGTGACGACCTGGAACTCCTTGCGTCACCACCTCAGGCAATCACCATCGCTTCCGCAATTCACGAAGGACCTCAAGACCTGGCTCTTCGACTTAATGGCAGACCCAACCAACTCCCCCCCACCAACCCCCGCCACTCAGCACCTGGAGACTCTAATGGGTGAGTTGTCGTGCTTTACAAGAATCTTGATTGATTGATTGAGGGAACCTGATAGAGGTCAGGCACAACATAGTAACAAAATAGGTGACCATGGACACCATGTTGACAGAAAAGTTAGAAACAGGGATAGTGCAGATAGATACAGTCAGCATGGTCTATATGATGTTGATGGAAAGGCACATGAGAGCATAGTTGGAGAAGAGTAGCACTGCACATGTCTCTACACACCAGTAACGTGCCATAACCTGTCTCCCAGGGGGTTGTTAGCATTTAATAACAGAGGTTTGTTGCGACCGAACTCATTGATACTTATTTTGTTGACCATGAGAGGACAAAAGGCTAAGTGGCTCAGGTATGATTTGGAACTGTGAAAATGTGTTGGAACAAACAATTGCTGCAAATGATGCATTAAACCTTTGAGCCATCAAACCTGTCAAAAAGGGAAGACTCTTGAACACGCAATACATTAAGGGTCTATCACGGGTGATGAACATAACGTTTAAGTGCAACACCAAAATCTAGCAGTTTTGGTCATAATGTGTAATAGTAAGAATCTGCAGCATGTTTTTGAATGACACAAGGACTTTAAGTGTATCCATATCTTAAATTGGCAGACACATGCCCTGCACTATCACAGTGACAGAACAAGAGTTGGCCTGTGATTTTCCCATTTCCCTGTCTAAGTTTTTGAGCAGGGCAATTTGACTGTGAACTATGCATTATGTGTTTATGGAACTGGTAGAGGCAAGCATCAATACCTCACATCTCCATCTAAGGCCTTGTGCAGTGACTTTTTCTGGTGGTGTGAGCATCTAAATGGCCTGTCTACCAAGCCCTGGCATCTGTTCTGATCCTTTTCAAGTTGTAATTGGGGTGAGTTCATTTAGTGGCATGCCTGTAGATTCTAGGGTCTTTGTGAATCACTATGAGAGTGTGATAGCATGGTCATGAAAAAGAGGTAGCAGTCAGAATACTTTTGAGTGATCCTAACACTACCTGCTTCTTGTAAACAAATGTAGAAACTTCTGCTCGCCTTACCCATCTGTAAATGATATATTCCAAGCAAAAGTACTGTTCTTCTTAGGAGCATTCAAGAAGTGTATGCTGTTGTGTTTGCCAGGCAGTACCTTGTCATTGACAAGATAATGGCTCGGGCAGGGATTGAGTGAGTTGATCCAGAACTAAGAATAATCTTTGATAGCCATGCGATGGACCTTGATTCTGACCTAAGTACCATTAGTAGATGAACTTGACATCTTCAGCTCCCTTGATGCAGACACATGAACTGGTGTTTGATTACCACAGTGACTTTCTTGATAAAGCATTGCATATGTATGTACTAACAGTTGTATCTCCTTTGTTCATTCTTAGTTATATAGTAATGGATAATGAAAAGGAATGCCTTTTAGTGGAAAACTGTTGGATATGTGTGGTTGGTAGTAGATATGTATGTGTAGTGTGGTATGTGCAGGGGTGTGTCAGTCAGCTAACAGTACAACATTTCTGTAGGCCAATGCATCATTTTAGAGACTTTACTGGCATGCAAAATGGTATAGTTATCCTGCAACCGAAGAACGCATTCGAGGTTTGTCATGATACCAAAGAGAACTGTAGAAGCCTCACATGGGCAAAGTGAATCCGCTAATTACACAACAGTTTATGAATCTATCAAAAGATTTATTGAACTGAAACTTTATCAGGGACCAGCAACATGAGAACGCACTTTTTTTTATTGGGATCTGCTGTAAAGTGATTGTTCTGTGAGTTGGAATATCTGTCAAAGTGTTGTCCTCAGTGCACCAACGGAGATCTGCGATTGAAGCACAAACAGGCCTTACATTGACATCCCTTTAAAAATTCCATAATATGTGAATGGAGTCAGATCTGTCACTCATCACAAAAAAATGCAACAGACAATGCAAGTAACAGCTTTTCTTAGTGTTTTCTGTGTTTGGTACACCTGAAGTACCTATACACTGTACTATTTGCTGTGGATGCACGTGCCCCAAGATCCAGCTTCTTTTTAGTTCCAGAATTTAAATTGTCCAACAATCAATAAACTATTTATGAAGTAAAGCACACTCTGCGCACTGACCTACCAATCAGAAAAACTTTCATATTTGTTATCTCTATTCTGAATGGTCCAATTCAAGGTGTTCATATAAGTCTCCAAGTTGTCCAAGGAAACACATATTTGTTGAGAGGATGCTCAAGGATTCCATTTGAATGACATCAAGATGGGGCCTCCTGTTCTTCTTCAAGTCCTAGACAGATTACCTAGTGTTAACTGTGGGTCTAGGCATGATAATTATAGGTGGCCAGGCAAAATGACTGCTGGGATTCTCATTCTTTCAAGAATCCCATTTCTAACAAGACAGGCCATATGTGATGGAAATGATCAAATCAAGCATGAGATCGTTCTCAGATCTCTGGTAAGCACCTCTTTTATTTGTTTGCTTCCCTAATGAGTCCTTGTTATTCCACAGCTTACTCGAATCTCACTCTTAATGTCACTGTTCTCTGGTGGGCCCCTAATGCAGTGCATGTAAAGTAACACAGCACTGTCAATACAGAAACGCCTATTGTTGTGGCATGTATGCAGCAAATTGTAGGTGGGCATATCGTACTGGCTGGATAAAGAGGGAGATGAGACCTTTGTTGTTGTAGTATGTGAAAGGGCTTCTTTGAAGCTTCCTGAAGACACCTTATGGAACATCAAGGCCATACTTTAAAACAGAAGTCACCTACTTCAAAATATCTTGTGGTATGCATTAGAGGGTGAAATGATGTACCAATGGAATACAAATGTCAGAAATACTGCCTTACAGACTGATGGTTATGAAAAACTGAGAGTGTCCTTGGTGGCTCTCTGGAGGGAACTTGTTGTATGTTATTTCAGTAAATTCAGTGGTGTTCTCTCTACTTCCATATCATGAGGCATTTTGCTTTAAGGAGATGTTAAATTGCCCACATGTTGAGTGTGTCCTAGTTCAGGCATATCAGAGGATAAATTCTGAGTCCACAAAGTGATAGAGTTTTTTCCCTTTTTACGAATTTCCTGTGTATTTTCCTCTCCTCAAGATAAATTGCATTAGAATGTGTGGCAGATGCAACTGCATGCCTGTGGCATGTAGCTCCACTAGTATGTTGTGAGCACCCTGGTAATATATAATGGGCAGCTTATTTCTGCTTGATTTAGAAGTAGTGAATGATGACTGTGATCATTGTATATCCTTTACAGTTGTGAGTTCTTAGGGGAGTTCAAACCTCAGTTTTATTGTCCTTGTTATAGCAATATTTCATGTGATCAATTAAGATGCTCTTTTCTTGTTGGTTGACAGTGATTAATTGCTTACAAATGTGAATTGATTTATTGATTAATTGTATGATGGGCAACAGATAAGCAATTGACCTTTCATAGATTTTGGAGCTAATTTGCTCCTTTACCATTAAATCAATGTGTGCGTTCGAGTGCCGCAGGTAACTATGCTTTTTTTCAAGTTATTCATGCAGACTGTGGGCCAGATTCACAAAGGTAAAGGAAGACTTAAGTGGAAGTTTACTACTTTTTGGTATTCACAAAGGTAAGTTACTACTAGTAACTTTACTACTAGTAATTATACTAGTGGTAACTTAACTAGTGATAAAGTTACTAGTGCAACTTACCTTTGTGAATACCAAAAAGTAGCAAACTTAGACTTCAGTCCAAGTTTACAACGTGTTGGTGTTCACAAAGGTAAGTTACTACTGGTAACTTTACTACTAATAACTTGACTACTAGTAGGTTTACTAGTAGTAAAGTTACTAGTATAGAAGTAACCTGCCTTTGTGAGTACCAAAAAGTAGTCAACTTAGACTTAAGTCTAAGTTTAACTTTATGAAACGGGCCATATGTGTGTGTGTATATGTGTATATGTGTAGGTAAAATATATATATATTTTATCTACTGGCAATCACAAGTAGGTAGTTATAGTTAGGACCTAGTTTCAATAGGAAGAACATTTGTTTCATTTGCCAATAACTTTGGCGCTATTTGATGAATCTTCACAACATTTTCATAACTAGTTTGCCACTCACATCAGCTGCTGTCCTAAAAGTTTCAGGGTGATCCGTCTAGCAGGGGCTGAGACAAAGGGGGGGTCCCAAAACACATCTTCCCTATGTTAGTTTCAATACTTTAGACACAGTTACAGCCCAAACTGCTGAACCGAATGACACCAAATTTGGCATAAAGGTAGCGGTTGGTCCAGAAAGCTACCTTTTTGTTAAATGATGTAAATCTGTTCAGTGGTTTGGGAGTTATTTAAAGAAATTTCCAGTTGTAAAGATAAGGACGTGGTGGATCCGCGAACCCTCCCGATCTCGTGAAGAGATCTGATTGGCTGCCAACACTTCAAACCAGAAAGTGTTGGCAACCATCTTGTGTCTTGGTTGAACCATGTCAAAGGAAAAAACATTTTAAAAAAGAAAACGGGACAGGGTAGAAACAGCCTTACCCCCTAGGCCTCTTGGAGGTCTCCCACGGGGACCCCGCAAGGCAAAAAAAGCATTTTGTTTAAATAAAAATTGGTCAGATTTGCCAATCAGAGCTCTGCAGATCTCTACACCAGTTCATCATTATTCACAAAGACTTCGCGATTGCAGGTAAGCAAATGTGGATTTCCTTTAATATCTCACATACTGCTGCATGGATTTACACCAAATAACTAAAAGCACAATCTGTGGACCAAAAACTAGCTTTCTGCCAAATTTGGTGCAATTCCGTCCAGCAGTTCGGGCTACCGGCGTGTTTAAAGAGTCTGTGGGAATTGACATGGGAAACTAATTTTTTTTACCCTCCCTTTTTCTCAGCCCCCGCTTTACATATTGCCCCAAAACTTTCCATGCACAACAAGATTCACCAGGGCACTTTTTTTAAAACAATTCGTGAAGATTCAGTAAATGGCACCAAAGATATAGGTACATTGAAAATGCTTTTCCTGTGGAAACATGGTCCTAACTATAACTACCTATTGTCAACCGCCAGTAGGTAATGTATATAAAAGTGATTCAGGATTCAGTGCAAGATAGGTTAGATTTTATATTTGCTCAAGAGCAGTGTTTGCCTTGATAAGTGAGCCTGGTTATCAAAGTCACTTGGGACCACTTAGCCTTCAATGCTGATTGGTGAAAACTGCCGTTCACCATTGCTAGTTATATTTGCCCTAGATTACTTTCTCGTTCCATCCATGATTTCATTAATTGTTTGGTCGAAGTCATCGCTGTGAACTCTCTGTGCTTTACTGCAATTATGGCTTCATTTGATCAGACCAAAAGGGTATGTTCCCTCATTAAAAGCATGAACGCTGTTGATTTTTTTCCAACATCTTTTTATGTTTGCGATTTTGTTCAAGGTTATGCATATCTTTCGCTCATTATTTAAGGGCAATACTAGCTCACAGTACAACAACTTACGTACTTTGAACTTATTTTCTCTTTTATTCAACTATTCCCAAACACGAAGTAACCACGTGCACACTGTTACCAAAACATAACTTTTTCATGCGCTATATTTAGCACTTCTTCAAATGGCGGGTAGAACATGTGGCTGCCATACATGAATAAATAGGCGCACAAATTGAATGGAAAATCTTAGGTTCGTTTAGAGGGTTGGCTCGAACAATTCAGGATTGTATAAATATATCAGTATGTGGTAGGAAATATTCAAATGCATTGACAACTCTTCATCATAAAATAATATTGTTAAATGAAGTCAGGCACGCAGCCTGAAAATATGTGTAATGGTTTTAGCTGCGTGGTCGGTGAAATATATATATTACATGACAAGCTGTCCATTTTGGGTATACACAACTCTAAATTCACTTTTAAACAAAAGCCTATGAACCACCACGTTTAGGACTTTCAGTCGGGCCTATACCGCAAACGTGGGATGTATGACGTTACAACGCGTGCTGTTACAACGCATGCTGTTAAAACGAAACTGTTACAACGCAAGTGGATTTACAACGCATGCCATTACAACGCAAGTCTTTACATCGACTTGGGCTAGATGGCGTGCTAACATTAGAAAAGTGTAATTTACTATTCCAACTCCAGTCCACATAACAGTAGGGAAGGTGTTGGGATAGTAAACTACACTATTTGTAATGTTAGCACGCCATCTAGCGCAAGTCGATGTAAAGACTTGCGTTGTAATGGCATGCGTTGTAAATCCACTTGCGTTGTAACAGTTTAGTTGTAATGGTAGAGCGTTGTAAAAGTTGCGTTGTAAAGGTTGTTCCCCGCAAAGGTGTGTTGCTGACTAAAATCAGATTATTGCGCTATTTTCAGAGAAAATGGATTGCTTTGCCTATCTAGGCCTGTCCGTGTAAGATAATTTAGAAAAATGTGCGAGGAAGAGTTTGGGTGATCTGAAGCGAGTAGGACTTTATGTACTGTCTGGGTGTAGTCACTACCATGCAACGGGTTGAGTGTGCCATGATGCGCCTAAGATACCACTAAAATTGCTCAATAAAGTAAAAAGCTGATGGATGCTTGCAATTTAGGAGGGGCTATCCTTTATATTTTTAGACAAATTAATTAAAAATGATCACATTTTTTACTTTATCAATCCTGAAATATCCTTCAACAGAGTTCACACAAATACTCAAAGAAATTCCAGGCTTTTTCTGGCACAACTGTATCTGGGGCACATCCTAATGTTGGAGGGTGGGCAACCAATCCTGTGCTGGGGTGAATGATTGTTTAAACGCCCAAAAGTGGAAAGTGAGCTACCAATCCCTGATTTAATAGACTTTTAGATTTATGGTTTGAATAGCATTTTTGCCCACTATCTATTCGCCATTTTTACAAAACTGACAAAACGCGAGAGTCACAGGACGAGCCTGACACACGTGATACTTAATAGTTGGAAGTGGCGTTTAATTTCTAGGAATAGATTAGGGAATTGCTGAAGCGCAAACTTACAACAGGACAATTTTCTCTAAATAAGTGAAATCTATAAGTAAGGGAGGCCGGAAAAATAGCGATCATTTCAACATAACTCTAAAACTCAATGCAAAGGCTCTCCAGTACTACAGGAAACATAACCAGATGTTATATAGGCTGTGGTCCTTCCAGAACCTTCAGAGCCATACTCATGAGAAATGGGAGCCATCGTATATTATGTAACAATTGAGGGTAATGTGGTGCAATGTCTGACACAAGGGTGAGGATAATATAAAGCAGTGGTTCTTAACCTTTTGACTTCTGTGGACCACTATTTAATTGAAACCCAGGGACCACCACTGATTCATATTTGGCTTCCTGTGCCCCCACTGAGTCATTTCTGGGTGCCGGGAACTACCGTCTAAGCAATTTCGATGCACCTCAAACCATACACAAAAATACTGAAAAAAAAGAATTCAGCAAACAAATACACAAATGACGAAACATTTTATTTATATTTACAAACTCATTTAAAAATTCTTACATTTTAATTATATTGGGAAGGTTGGAGCTTTTTTAAATTCAGTGGCAGTCATCCAGCGTCCATACTATACTCTGTTTGATGTTCTTCCACGAATCAATCTGAGAATATCAACTTAAATTTTAGACTCCAGTTTATGAACTATTATGAATCTACTACTTTGTGAATCTATTACTTTCATTTAATTTTACACAAGTTTAAAAACGCTGATCTAAGAGATTTGCAGATGCTCACGCAACACAAATTTGTGTGCTGGCATCCAGCTGTTAAAATGTTAGCAAACCAACACAGTGCATTGCATTGCTTTGCGCCTTGTGAGCTCCCACACAGAACCTAAGTAAATATCTCTTTAGGCGTGACAGGACAGATTGGTGTGTTGGTGACTCTGACCTGACCCCAAATGCGTTTTTGATCTTTTTAAACTATGACCATGACGCTATGGCGGAGGTGCGTCGCCCCACTGCTTTCAAGTAGTACTAGAAGCGACAACATAAAATGATAATATCTTTCAGTTATTATAATTTTATGTTTCCTTTGTGGGTGGGCAGGGCTGCTCTGCTAATGGAGCAGGGCAGGGGAGTAGTGGTTTGTGACTGTTTGGTCGGCCCTCTCGGGCCGCAAAACCAGTCATGCACACTTTCCCATTTCTCCACGAGGCTGCATTACAGCCTGTATGGAGAACATGCCCACCCCTCAAACACCTGGCTGAGCGCTGCATCACGACGCTCAGACCAATCACAACGCTGCATCGTAGCATTGTGATTGGCTTAGGGGCGGGAGCCTGGCTGCCTGCTTCCTGTTCCTGAAGTTGGAGCAGGAGAGCAGAGTCGCAGGACCTGGCGGCGGCAAGGTAAGTGATTTTTTTTCAATTTTTGCTCCATCCGGCAATCGTGTGACCCCCTGCACCCTCCCCCGCAACTCCCAGTGACCACCCCCCCACCGGCGAGCCATGCTGGCCGCAACTGCCATTGACACCACTGAAATTATGGCTTGACACTCTACCATAAATACACTGTTGCACTGTTATTAATTGTGGAAAAATCACATTTGTGCAGACTTTTCTCAGATTGAATCTAACAAAGGAAATTGTAGCATCGCGCTACAAATAATCACAGACACTACTTGTAGTTACAACTGGAGCTTTATTCTCTGCATCCAGCCTCAGCCCTGTCCCTACTCTAACTGCCCTCATCCTGTCCTGACCCCTCCTCTTCCCCTCCACCCAACTCGCTCCGCCCCCCCAACTACTAGACTGCTAACTTCATTACATCTGCCCTTTTCTTAATAAAACAAACAAACAGTGCTTCAGTCCATCTCTACAATGAGTCTCTTTGGTGGATGGATATCACGGCGTGGCCGCAATGACATGTTCCCAGTGGACACACTCGGCACGGGCTCACTCTGCTGACCTCTGCCTTCTGTATCACCAAGGTCAGGTTCTTCAAGTGCGGGAGTGCCAATCAGGCTCATCCCAGGTCCTTTTATGTCTCGCGGACACCTCTTGAAGTGGGAGATGTTCCTGGTGATTCTGCGTTGTTCAGATTCCGCCATCAGCATAGTGCCCTTCTGTTGGGTAACTAACAGTGGCTCATCACGGAATCGGGAATCAGTCTTTCTCTGCTGCTCCTGTTTGATGAAGACATGATCCCCTTCATGCAAGGATGGAGACCTCGCTCTCCTTTTGGCATCGGCATACGATTTCATTCTGTCCTTGTTATGCTTGTCAGTCACAGCCATTTCCTGGTGAATGTGATTTGGCGATACCGCTTGCAAGGCACCTTCCCATGTCGGGATGCGATTTCTCATTGGCCGCCCTAGCATGAGGGTTGCAGGGCATTGTCCGGTGGTTGAGTGGAGAGTTGTCCTGTAAGCTCTGAGAACTTCATTCAGAGCTGCCTGCAGTTCTCTCTTCTCAGCAGTGGCTTGCTGAAATGTCTTTTTGATCGTAGCCATAAATCTTTCAATGGTGCCATTTGCTTGTGGCCAGAGTGGTGTGACTTTTCTGTGCTTGAAGTCCATGTGTTTCGCAAAGGCAATGAATTCGTGTCCATTGAATGGGGGCCCATTGTCCGTTTTGACTTCTTTGGGGACACCCTATGTTGCAAATACCTCATCTAGCACCTTGAGAGTGCAGGAGGCGCTTGTAGACGATATTAGTTGTGCGATGGGAAATCGTGAATATTCGTCAATTATGGCAACCACATATTTTCCAGACTGCAGCGGTCCATAAAAGTCCATGGCAATTTCTTGCCACACTCCACTGGGTAGGGTGGTCATTTGTAGTGGTGCCGGTGGATTGCTTTTGCTGGTCAACTGACAGAGGTGGCAATCCTTTAGTGTAGACTCCACCATTTGATCCAGAAAGGGGAACCAGACGTGTTCCCGTAGAACTCGCTTCGTAGATACTACTCCTCTGTGGCCTTCATGGGCCAGATTGATAACTCCCTGCCGTAGTTGTCTGGGGATGACAAGTCGTTGACCTCTTAGGATGACTCCATCGGTGGTGACCGACAGTTCATCGCAGACGTGCCGGAATGCTTGTATCTCTTTCCGGAGTGTAGAGTCTGTGTCTTCTTCTTGCGGGTTATATCTCCATCTATTAGTTTGGATCCGGTGGAGTACCATTTGCAAGATAGTGTCTTGGGCAGTGACCTCCCGAATGACGTCCATGGGAATGGCAGGTAGCAATGCTTGGTCAGCCACGAAGTGGATATACTCCTCAGCAATCGATGGTTTGGATTCTGAAGATGGCTGAGGGTGGCGGGACATGGAGTCAGCCGGGTTCTCCGCCTTCCCCGGTTTATGAACAATAGTGAAAGTGTACTCCTGAAGTCTGAGACCCCATCTCTCAATTCTCGGAGGCATCTTGGATTTCGGGTTGCCGTAGATGGCGATCAACGCCTGATGATCAGTGATCAGGGTAAAGTGCTTGCCATATAGGAAGACATGGAAGTGTTTGCATGCCCAGACTACAGCAAGACTTTCCTTCTCTGGCTGCGAGTACTTCTTCTCGGGATCAGACAGGCTGTGGCTGGCATAGGCAACGATCCGCCTCTGGTCAGAGTCATTATCATATTGAGCCAAGATGGCCCCCAATCCAACGGGGATGGCGTCGACGGTGATCTCCGTCTTCCGTTGAGGGTTGAAGTAGGAGAGGCTGTCGGCCGACTCTACAGCGCGCTTGATGTCCTTGAACGCCCGCTCACACTCAGGGGTCCAGTCAAACGGTTGACCAAGCTTGGTAAGAATCCGAAGGGGGTGACTGATGGTCGCATAGTCACGGATGTAGCGGGCACAGTAGCTGGCCATCCCTAAGAAGGACCTCAAGTCATTGACATCCTGCGGGCTCTTGGTATTATTCAAGGTCGCGATCTTATCCGGGTCAGGTTTCATGCCCTCGTCTGAGAAAATGTGGCCAAAGAATTTCAAAGTGGCCTGGTGAAACTCACATTTCTCCTTGTTCAGCGTCAAATTCGCATCCAACAGGGCATGGCAAACGCGATCAAGAGCGATGTCGTGCTCACGAACATCAGACCCATAGAGCAGGATGTCGTCGCTGTAGTTTAAGGTGTTGGGGATGTGTTGAATGATTTGACGGATAGCCTCCTAAAAGGTTTCCGCGGCAGACGAGACACCAAAGCTCAGCCGCTTGTACCTAAAAAGTCCTAGGTGAGTTGCAAACGTGGTGATGTAGCGAGATTTGGTGTCTAATTCTAGCTGGTGATAACCTTTGTTCAGGTCTAGCTTCGAGAAGACCCTTGTGCCATTCAGTGCAGCAATCATATCGCTCAGATGCGGTCCAGGGTGTCGCTCCCTTTCAATTGCGGTGTTGGGTAGGCGCATGTCAACGCACAGTCTCACCTCGTTGAGAGTCCCTTTTTTAGGTACGATGACCACCGGCAACACCCAAGGGGTCGGGCCATCCGTGCGCTCGATGATGTCTGCGGATAGAAGTTCCTGAAGTTCATCCTCGACGGCACTTTGAAGATGAAATGGAACACGTCGTGGGTGCTGCGCAACGGGTTTGATCTGTTCGTTAATGTGCAGCCAAATTTGACAACCTTTCAGCTTGCTTAAGCCTCGAAATAATTTGGGAAACTTGCTGACACAGTTCTGATTGTCGTTGACTTTGAATAAGATTTCCACCAGACGAAGACGCTCTGCAGTGGGGAGGCTAAGTAGGCAGTCAGCTTCAGGCCCTTTGATGACATGTATGACCGCCTGTATGGTGATGTCGCCATGGGTGAGTGTTGTGTGGAATTTACCCAGGCAGGGGAGTGGTTTTTTGGCCATCCACGTGAAGACGCGGTCCGGTGCAAAAGTTAGTGGGGGTTTCGGGACCATTTTCTCGTGTTCCATAACTGGAATATAGTTCAGCGAGGCTCCGCTGTCCATTACAAATTTGGTGTCGTGATTCCCCACTCTAATGTCTAGGCGTGGATACTTTTTCAGTTGATCAGGGTCCGCAATCATGTTCAAGTATTCCACAGTGTAGGTCGAGTCTTTGGAGGAAGATGATCTCGAGTCCCGAGATGGGGATCTGCGTTCCCATCGTGACCTGCGTGATTCCCGGCTGGAATGTGATGAGCCTGGGGACCGCATGAACTCTCCTTGAACAGCTCATATGTGATGTTCCCTTGCGTCTGAGCGGGACGATCTCGTTGTTTCACCTCGCCTTTCCTTGTGATAGTCCCCGCACATTGCTTCGAAGTGGTTGGATCGCCCACATTTCCTGCATCGCTGACCCATGGCCGGACAGGTGTCTATATGAGGATAGTCATATCCACACCGATAACATAGTTTAGTCCTTTCTGGCTTTTGGTCCCTTCGCCCTGGTTCTCTTCTACTGTACTCCGCGCGTCGTTGGCGAGACGACGGACTAGGTCTCCATTTATTCTCCTGTGAATACTTCCTTCTGCTACGAGGTTGTTCTTGAACGCGGTGTGCTTGCTCATGACTGACGTTGTGTCCTGTTTCAATGGTGGCGGCGTGTTCCTCCGCTTGGTCGTATATACGAGTCATTTCTTCAATCTCTTCCAATTCGTGGGGTTTCCTCAGTAGCCGTCTCCTGAGTGTTTCTGAGTGACAGCCGGCTATGATTTGCGATTTGATGGCAGCGTCAGGCGAGAAGGTTTCAAACTCACAGTGTCTCGACAGCCGTCGTAACCGGGTGATGAATGCACTCATTGCTTCCTCTTTCCCTTGACGCGCTTGGTGAAATGCGTGCCGCTCATAGTCCACGTTTCTTTTATGGAGAAACTTCTTGTTCAGTGCCTCACGCACTTTGTCATAGGTTCCAGTATCTGCAGGCGAAAGATCCTTGATGATTTTGCTTACTACCCGGCCTGCTAGGTTGCGGAGGGCAATTAACTTCTCTTTGTCTTCCGTCACTTTGGATCCCTCGATATAATCTTCGAAGTCTTCTAACCATTCTTGCCACTCGGGGCCCATACTCCCTCCCGTGGTCACAGTCAGAGGTTCCGGGCTCGCAGGCGTGATCCTCCCGCGACAAGGGGCTTCCGCTGTGGTGAGGTGTTGGGGGTCACCATTGTGTCGTTGTTTTCTTTTCACCCTTTTGTTGGTGCCTGTTTCTTTATTTATTCTCGCCAATGCTTGTTTATTTATACTTGACAATGCTTGTTTACTTCTTCTCGCCAATGCGTGTTTCTGTTGCTGTATGCCTGACTTCAAAATGGCCGCTCTACAACAATCAAGGGGTCTGTCTTGAAAAGTGCCTGACTCCAAGATGGCCGCTGTCACTGCATGCACACGAGGATTTCTCTCATGGCTCACTCGGTCCTCTTTCAGTCTGGACTCACCGGCGGGCAGCTTCAGAGGGTAGCATACATCAGGACCTGCTTCTCCCCAACAGCGGCTACTAGCAGGTGAGGTTGGGGTGGGCTCCCGCCTTATTCTGCAGATTCCCGCGTTTCTTCTTGCGACAGCGTGCCAAGACTCACGCATCAGGCGTGAGATCTTCCGACATCGACGGGCACTCAAGCCCGGACTTCAAGGTGCTCGGCGGCGCTCGCCAGCGGGCCTTCAGGGACGGCGTCCTCTACGCTGGGGCACTTCTCTTTCGCTCTCGGGTGCGAGGCAGGGTCGGGGTGGGCTCCCGACTTCTGCGCTTACCAGCCTCACCCAAGGCACACGCTTCTGGCGTGAGTCGCGCTTCGGCGCGATCGGCTTGATTCTTTTCGAGCGAGTCAGCGCTTGTTCTTGCGGCCGCTCTCGGCTCCCTCACGGTCTCTGGGGGGGGGTCAAGGTCCCCTGCTGCTGGCCTCTTCTCCTCAGGCGGCAGCTCAACTTTACTTGGCAGCATTCTCCTCGACGTTGCCTGGGACAGGGTGTCTTCGTGGGGTTCTGTGATCGGTGGGGCTTGGTCATCCCACCCTCGTCGCCAGTTGTAGCATCGCGCTACAAATAATCACAGACACTACTTGTAGTTACAACTGGAGCTTTATTCTCTGCATCCAGCCTCAGCCCTGTCCCTACTCTAACTGCCCTCATCCTGTCCTGACCCCTCCTCTTCCCCTCCATCCAACTCGCTCCGCCCCCCCCAACTACTAGACTGCTAACTTCATTACAGAAATGATGCTGGATTAAGAGCTCTTAAAAAACACAAACGTCATCACCTAATATAATCATCTGACACGATGATGTAGTCATTCAGCGCTCCGAGTTTACAATTTTGCTTCAAGTGAAAAGAAATGAGTTTGTTTTGCTGCTATCAAATATTTTAATGTCGGATGAGGTCATTTACAAAATGTTTCACCTTCAAAGTTGCATGTGGTTTAGATAATAGATGCAAACAGTCTTTCATGCTTTGGCTAATATCCACAAATACATTTCCAATTCAAATGTGTTGGCCTGACTTGCAAGTGCAGCTGTCTGCAAGACCCATAGTTACCAATTGTTTATAAATATATATGTAAAGTGGGCTTTGACTCCGCACAAAGAAATAATTCTGCTGGTAAATTATTTCATATAAGCATTATATACTGAAAGCTGTTTTTGTTTTCACTGCATCAGGCTTTTTAATATTTTTACCCATGACCCAAAATTCAAGCCAGACCTCTTGGCTTTGCCACTGTTTTGTTTTTGTGGAACCTTGGCAAAGCAGTTTGTTGCATGAAGCACATGTACTACAGTCACTGTAGAAGGCAAAAAGTCCCCCATTTTGGGGAAAAAAAACATTTTGCAACCTTTACCGAGGAGCACTTTTTCCATAGACCTTCACAAAGGTTGAAAAAAAAGAAACATTTGAACATTGCACACCTATATGGGAAATTTCAGTCATCCGTAGGAATGGGTAAATAAACAAAATAACTGTTGAGAATTATTTAGAGACCCACGTGCCTGAACTTACATGTAATAACACCACTGCTTTATATATCCTATGATGAGCATTGAAGAGAAATTTAACAAATAAATTATGCTTGTCCACACAGAAAAATAAAAGAAGGCCTGCTTTCGTGGCTATACAAGACCCTATTGCCACCAATCTACTCAGTGCCAAATTCTAAACAACTACAATGAAAGTGGAAGACACAAGTGAACACTGAACCGACAACTGGTATTGCCAAAAATCAATAGTATTGGCTGGTATTCCCCCACAAAATTAAGTTGAAATAACATCCTGTAAGAATATCATGACCAGAATATCGACGACTTTACCAAATTAAAAAAGTTAAATATGTATTTATTTTCTATGCAAATTTGGGAAAGTAGGGTACCAACAGCGCACACCATTACCACGCATAAAGGAGCGTCATCACAATTGCATCAAATATCTGAAAATGATCCATAGGTACTTATTATGAAGCGAGAACAGCTTCACCCTTGTTCTCCAAATAGCAATAACTGTTCCGGTACTCAATAATCCAATAATACACCACTGTAAGTGGTGGAGTTTTTCGATAAAATTATTTTACCTAAAGTCTTTTTGACAGTTCCTCTTTTCATCCCAGACTTCTTTGTCATACATATTTATTTATTTATTTATTTTATTTACTTTAAAAGTTTTGTATAGCGCGGACATGACCCCGTAGGGTATCAGAGCGCTTTACATAGCTATAGGTAGACAAAGGAAAATAGGTAGGTGAGAGAAATCATGGAAACAGTGAGGCAATATACAAAATGGGCAGGCAGAGATTGGGGGGACAAAGGAAGCAGGAAGGGTGCTAGCGAAAAGAAGGGCAATATACATCATAGTGTTAAATCCTAGCCAACACTTGTTTTGTCATCAGCGTGTAACCCAGTGACGTTTTTCAGGGCTAAGAAAAACACATACAAGTTGCACAATAAATTCTGTGTTGACTTTTGAATGTGCATATGTATTCTGTTGATACTGCCATCACCAAGAGCACAAGAATGCCTATATTAATTAAAATGAGTGACCACCTCAGCTCACCTTTGTGCAAAATTGATATTTACCAATCCAATCCAACAAGCTTTATTCGACGTCAAGTCATAAAAGCAAAGTACTTACATACACATTAAAACTCCATAAGATACAATATATATACATATTTAAAACCACGGATTGGTACTCCGAGACGTCGACAATTCCATATAAGAAATAAAACATTTGAAAATTACTATAAGATACTAGGGCATAAGATCAATAAGAGTTCATCTCAAACGTCAGGGCCTGGGATATATAGAGGAACTACAGTAAATAAAGTACATTTCATAACATTGGTTTTTATTCAAGACCTTATAAAATTGACTTCAAAGTGCTTAAGATGCCTTCAATCTAATGACCCAGGACCATCCAAGTAATTTTGCCACTGCAATAACGATGGGAGCTGACGTGTTTGTGCACAGTATTCTTAGTGCCTCTCCACTCAATCTAGTCCCCATTGTCCTACAGATTGGTGCCAACAATGCGCGATGGGGCCCTTCATACGCTGGGCAGCTGAACAGCAAATGGGCCATTGTATCTGTCTGGGCCATACACGTAGGACAAACTCTATCGCCCTCTGTGACCCATCTTGCTGTGTAGGACCTAATGGGAAGTGAGCCTACCCTGAACTGAAAATATAATTTCCGTTCATGAGATTTTGTTATTATGTCCCAGTACTGCTTCAGGCGTGGGGATGGTTTAAAGGCCATAAAACAGCCCATAAGAGAGGACATGTCCGTATTTCTGTATGTGTTATAAATAATTGTGGCCCAATATTTCTCTTTTAGTGTCTCCTTTGGGGGAAAAGGCACAACTGAGGGATTCTCCCAGAGCGTTTCCAAACCCATACTTACTAGGATAGCTCTAACCTCCCTGAGCCATTTGATTTTATGGAAGCGGTCGGCACTAATGATGTCTTTTAGACCCGCAGCATAAGTTGCCAGTTCGGGGGTTGACCAGACTCTTCGCCAGTATAATATAGGTCGGAGTCTTGCTGCATCGGCCAATGCTTTTCTGCCTAGGTCATATAGCAATGGGCGTACAGGGGTACTTTGCAGGAGGCTTGTGATCTTTCGAAAAAACCTATTGTCAGCAACAGTTAACTTTAGCATGTTTTCGAACTCCCAAAGTTCCGCTCCATATAGGGTAGAACTGACCACTTTCATGTTGTATATTTGAAGCACAATGCTAACTGGTTTTGTTAAAGAGGTGTTGTACTCAGTTTGTAAAACCCCAGATAGCTGCCTTTGCTTCTAATGTGGCCATGTCAAGATGTTGATCCCATCTCATGTCGTTCTGTAGTCTGACCCCCAGGTATGGAAAGGAACTAACTTGTTCTAAAGGGCGGCCGTTCATAAGTAAACCTCCTTTAAATCCCTCATGTGGGTTGAAGGCCATGAATTTTGTTTTAGCGACGTTAACTTCCAAACCCCGAAGTAAGCAAAACTCCTCGAAAACTTTCAATGCTCGCTGTAAACCATTCGCAGTTTTTTAAATGATTAAAGTATTGTCAGCAAACATTAAAATCGGTATTTTTACACTTGCTAGAACTGGGGCATCAGTTGGGGTAGACTCTAAAAACTTTGCGATTCCGCTGATGAACAGAGAAAACAATGTGGGCGCCATAACACAACCTTGGCGCACGCCTTTCTCCATGGGGAAGCAGTTAGTTACATTGCCCTGAGCGCCCCAACGAATGTGGGCAAAGTTATCCTCATGGAGTCTGACAATGAGGTAAAGCAATTCAGGTAGCATCCCCATCTCTTGCAGCACTATCCATAATTTCCTGCGGGGCAGTAAGTCGAAGGCTGATTTTAGATCGGCAAAGGCAGCATATAAGCTGCCCGTGCCTAGAACCACCGATCTCTCGTATACTAATTGGAACCTAAATACCTGATCAATTGTGCTGATGTGCAATCTAAACCTAGCCTGCTGTGGAAACAAGATGGACCGCTCTACAATCCACTCTTGGACTTTATTTAATACTAACCGCCCCAATATTTTTTGTAGGGAGTCTATCAGGCTGATGGGTCTATAATTGCCTGGGAGCGATTTGTCCCCTTTTCTAAAAAACGGGATGATCTCTGCCCCCTTCCAGGAACCAGGCACTGGGGCTCCTCAAGCAATTGCATTAGCTACTATAGCAATATATCAGCTCCATTTTTGCTTGTCATGAAGATATATATCAGCCGGGATACCATCTGGCCCTGGAGCTCTTCCACCCATTACTGCGCCTAGAGCAGTAATAACCTCAGCCTCTGCAAACGTTGTGCCTTGATAAAATGAATGTAGTAGATCGGCTTGGTTACCCTCAGTATATTGAGGTTTGAAGTGGTTGACCCATTGCTCCTAGGTTACATGATTCTGTGGTGTAGTTGGATGGTCTCCTCTGCCCCATTTCACGATATTCCAGAAATGCCTGGAATTATTACTAGCGCAAGCTAGTCTGAGGTCCTGCCATCTGCTTTCATTCCACGCTTTCTTTGCCTGCTCCTGGGCCCTTCTATATTTGATCGAGCTGCTCGTACTATAGACGGATCACCAGCCTTAATCATATCCCATAAAAACCTACGGGCCTTAGTGCATTCCTCATTGAACCAAGCGGTTCCTTTAGTCCATTGTAAATCAATACTCTTTTGGTGCCTGGTAAAATGCGAGCGTAAGTGGACAAAAAATGTATTATGAATGTCGATGATGTTCCCAGGGGCCTCAGAGTTAGCTGCACAAGCCTCTAACTCAGATAGTGTCCCATCTATGCCTGCATTAATGGCTGCTATGGTTTTGGGCATTCTTATTATCACTACACTACAGTCTTCACATGTCGTTAATGGGGGCCACTTCAAGGGTGGTCATCATGCTACATGGTCGAGTGGGTTCCCTTTCTGGGAGCAAGTCAAAAGTCGCACATAAAGGATTGTGGTCACTCTCAACCCGATCCTTCACTGACATATCTTCAAAGGCGTCCCACAATCGTAAATTAATTAGAAGATAGTCTATGCGACTAGTGCTATGACCATTATTGAATGTGCATGCACCATGCCTATCTGAGGCGGATCTCCCATTTGCAGCCCGGAGACCATTTTCCAAACACATAGCATTGATTTGGATAGCTACATCTGACCACTTTTTTATGGTAGTAAGTTCCAATTTTGGGATACCCCACTGGGCGTCTACCTCCTAAGCATAGTCATGTTCACCAGTAGCGAGGGGCTCAAATGTCGAGTTAACGTCACCTGCTATTAAAATTAAGGAATCTCTATAATACAGATCAAATACAGATCTAAGAGATCGTCGAGAGTCGCTAGAATGTCCGACTTTTTCCCCCTATTCGTGCCTCGTGCATAGACGTTATAGATATTGATGTGTCAACTTTGCACCCATTTTCAATCTAATTGCAAGGATGTCCCTGCTCTGCGTTGGAAGCACCTGGATGTTATAACCTATCTCTTGGCGAATCCAAATTGTCAGTCCCCCTGATGGACTGCCTTTCCCCCCGCTAATAGCTGGAATGTAGTAATTTAAATAACTAGAGGGGCTCCAGTAGCCATGTTTCCTGGAAAAGGCATATGCCATGACTATTAATGAATGTTAGCCATTCGTGGGAGTTGATCTTTGTCCTTAGCCCAGCAATAGTTCAGGATATTACAGCTAGTTTTTGTGATGCAAGATCAGATGCTCATACTAGATCCCTGATTACGGTATGTGCCATGCCGCTGGAGTTCTGCTTTACTTCCTTCAAAGTTGGGTTGTCTAAAGAAGTTCTACTCTTCCGGACTATGCCACTAGACAGAACATGGTGGCTGGTAGTGGGGGCTATAGGAATTACAGGGATGATGACAGGCTCCAAGAGACTCTAGCAGTCCCTGGGACAATGTAGGGGTCAGGCAGTAGTCAGTCGTTTACATCCAGTGAGGCACCACCTTCCGAATGGATGTGTAATTGCATTTTGGCGTGATTACCGGACGGAGAAGTACGAAATTCCAGGGCAAGGAGGTTTTCTGCCAGGTCAATACCAGTTAGAGAAAGCTCGATGTAATGTGGTAAATATTTCGTTACCGGTACTATTTTTTATGCGGTAAAATCTATCAAGAATAACTCAGTAAATATAAGAGGCAGAATCCGTGGTATTAGAGGTTTTAAAAGGCTTTATTCCTATACAAAGGAAGACAATTCGAATTGTGGGCCTTCTGTTCCATCACCACGAAAGTTCAGGAAGGAAGGGCGCATATATTATTGACAGATAGGCAGTTTTATAGAAAATGCATTACAGTGAAACAGATGCAAGAGGCGTGACAGCTGATAACTCAGATAAACTGTACATACGTAACTAAACATGGGTGTAACTAAAATACGTCATTTAAACATGATGTCACAAGTGGGTGGATCCATAGAAGAATCCTGCAATGTCAGCAGAAATATGTGGCAGAGATGCGCGCGCAGCTGCATGACGTGTGATTGACGTGCAACTAGAGGGTGAAGGAGACTTGACATTTAGCTCTACATGTGGAGACAGAAGTCTGGGGTTATGTCAACCTAATTCCAAATCATATCTAATATCCTATGTTTAAAGAACTGTGTTATCCAAAAGGAAAGGTCTCTTAGGATAGAATCTTATTCTATACTGACTATACTGACTGTTAGTGCGTGTACAAGCGTCTAAGTGTCTACACTAGATGCGAGGGGGTAGGAATATTCCATGGTAACGGGGCTATGAATCACTTGCATGAGGACAGCGAGGCCTGGCCCTTTGCACGGTAGCTGGAGGAATGTTTACCTAAACTGCTAGACAGGAATGCATCGGATGAGGAGCGAAGGAGATAATCTCGAAGGTGAAATACAGTTTTTGGCAGGCGACAGGCTGGATCAGGCACAGTTAGCCGCGCAAGGAGTAAGACAAAGTTCATGGTCACAGATGCAGGCTCAGACTGGAGCTTTCAGAGGTAGAAGGCAGGAAAAGGCTTGATGACAGAATTCGGGCCTACTCGCCTGAATCTGTGAAATGTGGAAAGTGAACCACATAAAGTCGGTGGCCTTTCATACTTAGGAATGGAATATCTGACCCATTCATGGCGGATCTGAAAGAGGACATGTTGACGGTGGACGCACATATGTTTGCGTCTTCAGAACTGGAGCAGGAGGGAACATACATGTACTTATAGCATGCACATGGAGCCGTTGGGGTCTACGATAGGGGACATAACTGATCACAAAATTCATATTTCCTCATTCCCTCCTTGTCCCCTTCGGACCCTTAGGAGATATCGATCTTCATCAATCCATCGATCTGTTCATATAGCATCATTTGTTCTTCTTTCTTCTTCCGGGATCTCGAATGAAAACTTGGAGGTGGGATACACGAGGTGGCACACAGACCACAAATCGCTGGCCCACATTGTAGACATAAGCAGCAACTGAATAGTATGAGAAAGCCAATACCTAGGAAGGATAGTATTCTCCATCCCCAGGCTGACAACACGCCCCAGAACCAACCGGACCAAGTCCAGGTGCCTGGACTCTGGTGTATCTGGCTTACAATCTTATGAAGGCGGGTTATGGCTTTATATACTGACGGTGAATTTTCTGGTATGAAAATGCAACAACTTGATCCGATGACCCTACAAGCTCCGCCCCTATCGGCCAGGATGACGTCAAGGACAAGACGATTTTGAAGCACAACAATCCGCATAGCAGACTGCTCTTCTGTTAAATTGCCTAAGGCGGAAATAGTTTCGTTCACTACTGCTTCAAGGGTTCTGGTTAATCTACGTATCAGCTTACTATTAGTAACTGTACCTATATAGGGAAAGAAACCTTTATTGAAATCTGTGTATTTTTCCCATGCCGTTTCAGTGTAATCGACAATTGGGAGATCTCTCTGCTGTCTATTGTGTACTAAATGAGTATTTCTATGATAATCAGGAGGAGCTAGGAAAACAGGTGGCAGAAGGAATGCTATGTAACAGGTACCATCCCAATCTAAAGGTAGACATATATATGCGGTCTGGCCACATATGAAGTAGGAATGATGGGAAGCTCTAAATGTAGACTTGCCTTGATCACTGAATTTTATTACAGTGGTGCATTTACTGTGACCCATGTGTATGGAACCATTCTTTCTTATACATAATTCCCCTTTTACTGGGAATACTGACATGGCGGGCAAGATTGGTGTAGCTTCAGATTCAACGTTCAGGATCATGAGGTTAAGTGTAAAATTACCTAATCCATATACTTCATTTTCTAAATCAGTTCCTGTTCTTTTGGGAAGTCCCTCCTTGTTAGGGTAGCAGACTTTAAGCAAAACTATGTTCAGGTTTCCCCATACCCAGTTGTCTTGATAAACTGCGGAATTTGAATCTAGGGTATTGATCAAACTAAACCATGCTCCACAGGAGCCATTGTGTGTGAACGGATAGGGAAAGAGGGGCAAGACTCCCTTATAGTTCTGATAGGGAGGGAGTCGGCCACATATCCAACAATTTGTGGCATTGCTGGTTTGATGGGAATGATGTAGCATACTAATGAATGTGTTGTTGCGCAGCGCAAATCTATATGACAACTCATGCGGAGGAAATTCACTAAAAGAATGTTCTGCAGTTATATTGTAAGCATGTTTAAGAATAGGGTAATACATATGCAATAGTATGCTGAAAATAATGATCAGAAGACTTAGAAAAAACAAAATTAATAATGTTACTGTACAGTGACTGCGAAGTGATTTACAATACGCATGCTTTTTCAGCTGCTTTCGCTGATTTCTTTCTCTATTCCGGTCTAGAGGATACATGTCAGAGACAAATTCAACCGATTCACCTTGGAGAGGACTTAAACAATCAAATTGTCTGACTTATTAGACCTCAATTTTAGTTTATAAATTTCTGAGTTCGATTGCTCAACCAAGGGGAGCTTTGAGTCTGTCTGTGAGGAAATACAGGGTTGAGTCTCTACATTGGATGGTAGTCCATAAAATTTCTTGATATGACTCGAGTGCAACCACCCTTTTCTTCCCTCGATTTTCACGGCTGTCCTTGTGGTGAGTAAAACCAACTTCGGTGACTTCCACCTAGGATCCAGTTGGGTCTTCCGGTCAAAGTTCCTGACCAGCACCAGATCACCAGGAACCACGTCATGGGGCTTCACCTCAGTATTATCGGGAAAAGCTGCTGATACCTGTGAATGACAAGATTGTAGTGCAGACATCAAGGAAGCCAGGTAATCTGTCAGCATATTACAGTCAACGTCAGTGATTTTACGAGGTATAGGCGTCCCCCACATATTTGGGGGTCTACCGAAGATCACCTCATACGGGGATAGCCCTGTTCGAGAATGTGCTACCATTCTCATGTAAAAGAGCGCAACTGGTAAGGCTACTATCCAATCGACTCCTTTTTCTCTACATATTTTGGACAATCTAATTTTCAAAGTTTGATTATGGCGTTCTACGAGACCTGCTGCCTCGGGATGTCGGACACAGTGAAATTTCCATTGATAGCCTAATAGAAGGGAAACGTGTTTCATTAGTTCGGATGAGAACGGCTGGCCGTTATCTGAGTAGACAACACGTGGTAAACCGTACCGTGGGAAGAATTCTCGAACTAACTGTTTGGCAGTAGTCGGGGCAGTGTAATCTGAAACCGGGTATGCTTCTGTCCAACGGGAAAGAGCACAGACAACTACGAGAACATATTTGAATCCTCGACATCGTTCCATCTGGATATAATCCATCTGGAGGACTTCAAAAGCATGATTAGGAGGTTGAAATCCACCCTGCTCTACGGGGATGCTTTTACCTGGATTAAACTGACAACATATCATACAGGTACGAACCTTTTGTTTAGCTGCGGCTCGCAAGTGTTTGTTAAACCAAATGTGTTGAATGCTGTCTAGCATAGCTTTCTCTCCTAGGTGCGCTGGACTATGTATAGTGTTAATGATGACTTGGACCATTGAGTCGGGAAGAAACCATATAGATTTTTCCTTCGTCATCCATCCCTGATCTGTTTGGATCCCTCCTAATTCAGTCCATTTCTTTATTTCTTCTGGTGTAGCATGTGTCTGTATGTCAATTACATCAAGGGCGGGATCCTTAACTGTCATGCAATGTGTTAGTGTCGGGACTATTGTCTTTGTCGCGTCAATTGTGAGAGTCTGATTCTGAGCAGTCTGTTTAGCTGTTCTGTCAGCTAGGTCATTACCCTGAGAAATGATATCGGTAACTTTTGTATGGGCTTTGCATTTCATAATCGATATTTCAGTAGGTAGATGAATCGCATCTAATAGGGCTTGAATGAGGGGTCCGTGTTGGATGTGGGCACCGTGAGAAGTTAAATAACCTCTCTCTCGCCACAGTACGCCGAAGTCATGGACGACTCCGAAGGCATAACGTGAATCTGTGTATATGTTGACTTTTTTATTTTTGGCTTGAATACAGGCTTGTGTCAGAGCGATGAGCTCTGCTGCTTGAGCTGACAAAGTGTTAATACGATTTGTTTCAATGACTTCAGTGTCTGTTGTGACTGCGTAAGCGGCCACTAACTCTCCTGTACTTGCTCTCATACATGACCCATCTACATACAATGTCAAGTCTGGATCTGACAAAGGGATATCTGTCAAGTCTTGTCTGGGTTTCGTCGTGATAGTGATAACTTCAACACAATCATGTGCCAATGGATCTGTTCCGCTCACTGGTAACAGTGTGGCAGGATTTAACGTATTACAACGTCTGATTTCTTTGTGTGGCTGAAACAATGTTAATTCATAACCGGTGAGTCTCGCTATAGTCAAATGTTGTGTTTGTGTGCGGTTCAAAAGAACCTCTACTGCGTGTGGTACTTGTACTGTCAATTGATGTCCTAACACTATGGCATCGCTTTGTCTGATTGCTAAAGCTGTTGCTGCAACTGATTTCAGGCACGCAGGAAGAGCCTGAGCTACTGGATCTAATGTACTAGAGAAATAAGCACATGGTTTGTGTGATCCTGCTTGTTCCTGAGTGAGTACTGACAAGGCAGTACCTTCGCGTTCTGTAACGAAGAGTGTAAACTGTTTACTGTAACATGGTGTTGCTAGGACAGGTGCTTGGCATAAAGCTTTCTTTAAGCTTTCAAAGGCGTGTGTATGTTCTTGAGTCCAAGGGAGGACAGTCGATGTGGCTGCCTCCTGTGTTGTCAACTGGATGAGTGGTTTTGCTAAAAATGCATATTGAGGGATCCACTGCCTACAGTATGAAGTGAGGCCTATAAAAGCCCGTACCTCCTTTTGTGTCTTGGGTGGTGACATGTTAGCGATTAACTGGATGCGGTCAGATGTAAGCTGCCTTCCCTCCTTGGACAGCGAGTGCCCAAGGTAAACAACTCGCTGGACACAGAATTGCAGCTTAGAAGGGGACACCTTGTGTCCCGTGTCAGCCAAAAATTTTAAAACCGTCAGTGACGCTTTTTCACATTCAGGTTCGCTTCGGGCGGTGATCAGCAGATCATCGACATATTGAAGCAAGGCAGTGTTAACTGGCATGTGGATACTGTCCAGTTCTCGTTTCAGTGCTTGGCTATAGATGCTGGGGCTTTCTGTAAATCCTTGAGGTGCGCGTGTGAATTTAAAACTTCGTCCATTTAAACTAAATCCGAATAAATATTGACTTTCCGGATCAATTGGGACACTAAAGAAAGCATTCTTGAGATCAATTACAGTGAAGAACGTTGCTTCTGAGTCAATAGCTGTGAGTAATGAAGAGATATCTGGGACCACGGGGTATTGTGGCACAATACATTTATTTAATTCGCGCAGATCAATAACTAATCGATATACTGGTGGAGCTTTTGGATCCGTTCTTTTAAGAATCGGAATTATCGGAGAATTACATACATTGGAGTCGGTTTCGACAACCACTCCTTGTGCAATGAGCTCGTCAATGATTTGCAGCAAAGCCACAACAGCATCGGGGGGTAACTTGTATTGTCGCATTCGTGGTAGTACTATTCCTGTTTTCAGTGTAACTCGATATGGTGTAATGTTCATGCAACCAACATCAGTGGGGCCTTGTGCCCATAGATGTGTAGGTAAATTCTGCAGTCGGTGATCCATGTCTCTGGATACGTAGTGACCTTTAAAGTCACGTAAAAATAGTCGTACTCCTTCCGGAGAACAACATATTATAGCTCCTAGAGCTTTCAATGTTTTTATGCCTAACAAGTTTTCTGGACATGATTTAGTAAGCAATAAATCTGTAGTACGTGTCAATGGACCAATCGTAAGTGGAAGGGGTTGTGTTACATCATTAATTATAGGTTTTCCTGAGAATCCAAGGGAAATATTCTGTTAGCCTGAGAGGGGTGCCCCTGGAACTTCACTACGTCTTATAGTTGTTCTGCTTGCCCCTGTATCAAGTAAAAACTTTCTGTCTTCCCCTAATAGTTCACTATGTACATAAGGTCCCTCTTGGTCTACAGGAACCTCAATAAGGGGTAAGCCAACTTCCCTCTCTAGGCTATTTCATGTGTATCGCTGATAATCGGGATAATCTGCTTGTGCATACTGATACATCTGTTGTGTCGTTGCTTGTGTTGCAGCAATAGGCTGCGCTTGTGGTGGTGCTACAATTTGTTGTGGAGCTGCCTGTTGCGGAGCTAGCTGTTGCGGAGCTAACCTAGGTTGTGCATGCTGAGGTATTTGTTGTTTATTCTGATCCTGTCTAGGTGGACGTGGTCTCTCATGTGTTCTACCTGTAGCAATATTATGTTTCAGGACTGGACAATCGTGTATATAATGACCTGGTTGTTTACAGTAGGTGCATGTCCCTTTCGCAGGGCCTGCGGAATCACCCTTTTGATGACTATCGGCTGGAACTGACTGTGCAACAAGCATTTTCATTTTTGTATCTTTCATACGTCTTTGTTCGTGTTCTTGTTCTTCTCTAATTCTATTGTGATGATATTGTAACATCTGTAACATCTGTGATGGGGTATTACCTTGCCAGGTACTTTCGAATTTCAATACTCTATTCTTAACTTGTAGCAGAGAATTTTCAACTAATTTTGTCACAAACAGATGTGGGTATGACTCACTACTTGCTTTTATGCCACTATTTATACCAAAACATTTTTCAAATCGGGAATAGAAATCACTAGTGTCTTCGTCTGTTTTTTGTTTACAGGCTGAGATTGCACCCCAGTCTTCCTTTTTCGTAGTTAATAAACGTGGCAGTACCTGTATTAGTAATCCTGCTAGTGCTGTAGTCTTTTCCCCAAGCCCTGCTCCTGCAGCTCGGGCCTTTTCTTCGTTTTCTAATGCTGTCCAATCTATCTTTTGGTCTCCCACCTCCCATTCTTTTTCTTTGAGTTTTTCATAAACACCGGCGGGTAATAGGACTTTTAATATTTTCATAATGTCGGGGTAGGTATACTCTCCCATGAGTAACATGTCTTTTATCTCACGGTGGAAACCTGCTGGGTCCTTGTCATGGCTGGGTACTACTTTCTTCATTTCTAATAATTCTAATTTAGTTATAGGTGTGTACACAAATACGCGTGTAAAATTATCACCGGCACCTCTGATTGGGTGTACTTCGCGTAACGGGTTCTGTCTATCTATGTGATACATTTTTCTTCCCATGATGGGAACTGGAACGTGTTCTGGGCATACGAAATTTAAATATTGGTTTCGGGATTCTAGAATTTCCTTAATCAAATCAGTACCTGACCCTCTCCATATATTCGTGAGTAGTTCTGTCAATATGTCAGGTAAGGGTCCTGGATCGGAGTGTTGGCTTTTATATAATATAAGGAGGTGTTGAATCATGTATATACTAGCTAAACGCTGTTCATATGGGTCTAGATTCAGAAACGTGTGTGTGAGTACATCATCATTGTATTCGCCGGGACTGTCAGCCCATTGTACTGCTGACCTGGCTAATTCTTGTTCGTCCATGGAATCGAGCATATGGTACCCCCTTCGATCTCGGAGTAATTTATCAGCGGCTTGGAATAAGTGTTCGGGGGATTTTGTATTTAACATAGGGTTTGGAAAATGTCTATTATATTCTGGACGTATTGGACGTACCGGATCATTAAAACCTCTGGTATTATTATGGGGTCTTCCTCTACCTACATAAGCTATCGTTTCTACTTGCTCTGACTCTTGCTCCTCCTCTTCTCTGTTTAGGTCAGTGGCGTCTACCTCTAATCTTTCTTCGTGTATTCGTTCTACTTCTTTGCGGATCTTTCGGTACATAGCTACTATACATAACTGTTTATCATGTCTCCCTTCTGATATATTCCGGCCCCAAGTGACAAGTTTTTGCATTTCTTCCGGATTTACCCCAGGCCGGTCTTGATTTCTGATTACACAATTTATGAGGAAACGTAACAGTTGTCCCTGTACCTCCGCTTTCTGGTACTCCATGGCTCTGCTAATACTTTCAGGACTTCGCCCTGACTGGACAAAGTGATACATACTTTCTAAATGTGTAGTCATTCCTGGTAGCGTCGTTAAATATATTGCAGCTCGTTGAATACGTAATGATGACAGCAGCATTTCGTCCCGTTTACCGGGCACAGGATCATATCTACAATCTACTAGAAGTTCCTTAAGCATGTCGGGAGTTGCTAGTTTGGGCGTACGTTGGAGGGCTAAATCTCTAAGAGTCTGTTTATTTCGCGGCGGAGTGGCAAACATGTCTGTCGTACCTCCTGTAGCACTGTCTGAGGTGCTAGGCACGAAAGGATTCGTTGGGTGTAGGATAGAGATTGTAGACGCGGGAAAAACTGTAGAAACGGACGGGTCTGTTGGAACTTGTGTAGGAGTTTGTAATTGCGGGGATACAGACGAATGCTCTTGGTGTTGAACACCATTGGCAAGCGATGTGGGTGATATGGCATTAGCATACTCGGGAGCAGCGTCATCTAAATAGGAGGAAAGAAAAACGTCCTTTGCTGTTTTGGGATGTGATTTGGGATGCGCTTTTATCGGAAACAATGGAGGTGGCAAGTCTTTTGGTATTTCCTCAGTAGCCTTAGGTAACCCTTCGGCCAGAAGTGGATACATACCATTCATAAGGGCGTTTCTTTGTCTATCTACTTGTTCTGAGTTTACTCGAGTACCTTCCTCAAGTAATAGATTTTCTCGAGTTTTATTTGAATTCTCTCTACCTTTCTCTTCCTGTCTGTGTGCTTTTTCTGTACGTCTGTATGATTCTTTACGCCATAATTCAATGGCATCTTTCTGTGACTGTCTGGCTTTCTTTTTCCATAATTCTTCTTCTACTCTCATGATGCAATCTGCATCCCAGGTCCCCGCTGCGGGCCATCTCTGACTCTCTGGTAATTCTTTGGTGTAATCTACCCATAAATCAAGAAATAATACGGCATCTAGGCCATGTTTATGATACATGAAGTATCCTGGAGTATCCCTAGGTGGAATGGGAACGGCTTCTTCGAGTACACCTTTTCTAGTTTTGATCTGTCTTAGTTTCGAAAAGAGCGGCATTTTTAGATCTTGTTTCTAGAACACACTTTATACAAGAAAACACAATAATGAACAGTCATTCACACCACAATATATAGTACGTATTTAAAACATTTAACGCTTAACAGTTTTAACGAACAATGATAACTAATAGAAAACTAGTTATTGACATTATACTGACACTAGATAATACTTATTTATATGCAAGACATACTATATTACTATATATACTGCTAAACAGTCTAGATACACTGCTAAAACAGTGCAGACCGGATTTGTGTACCCAAACCCGTCTTGACCGGCACAGACTATGTGCACGTAAAATGCCTCCCCGGTAATGGTACTCACCGGGTAGCTCGGAACGGAAGGCCTCGGAACGGAACTGAAACTGGACCGGACTGGAGTCGACTCGACTGGACTCGGAACTTCGGAACTCGGTGGGACTCTGTATACCTCGGATCTTGCTCTCTCAGCTAGGCTCTGGTCGGGATACTTCGCACTTCTCACCGCCTCGTCTGGGTGTTGATCGCAGCCTCAGTCGTCCCCGCTTGGCCGGAGGGAGATACAGGAAATCCTGCGGGTACGCGTTTTTGTCCGTTCAGCTGTGGCAGGAGACCGGGCCTGCAACGCACCGCCGGCGCGTGAGATGAGAAAGTGTCCCTGTTCGGGCGCCAATTTATGTGGTAAATATTTCGTTACCGGTACTATTTTTTATGGGTGTTTCTGTGCCTTCTTGGCCTTTTTACCTTTCTCAGACCTCCCATTAAGGCTTCCCTCATTTCCCCCACTTCTCCCACTACCCTCCATACATTTTCTTTTCCCCATCTTCCAATGCGTTAAACTAATGAGAAATTAGGTGAACAGACCATCTCCGGTAGGTCACAACCTGCCTAATTCCAGATAACACAAGCCAAATTAATATCAACTGAGAGTAGAATGGGACTCAACAAGCTTGCTCTAAGTTTAAACTCGGACAGATTCCTCTTTAGGCAGTCCGCATACAAAGGTTCTGTGTGAAAAGGGAAACGTAGGCTGGGTGCGATCGCTGTACCTTATTACAAAGAAAGTTCGCCTGTCACTGTGTCCTCCAACTGTATACTGAATGAAAGGGGGTTGGCCATGCCCTGCCTCTTCCTGGCAATGACGGTCAAGGATGGGCTTGCCCTTGGCCCGTGCTTAGCCCGGGCATGGCCCGCGGGCGGGTCGCACAGCAGGGAGCGAGGCAGAGCTTTAAGCGTGATGGTGGCGCCTCCCCCTCCGGTGAGAAACGGAGTCAGATGCACCCTGGGACTTGTGGTCCCACCTGGGTGGAGTGCGGGATTCCAGGAATGCGGGCAACGGTATACAGAACTACCTGGGACTTCGGTCCCACCAGGGTGATGGCCGGATGCCAGAGATGCCCCCAATGCCGGCCTTACAATGTTCCCAGCACAGGAATCACAAGAGCAGCATCTCACGCCGCAGGGAGCGAGGCAGCGCATTAAGAGCGATGGTGGCGCCTCCCCCTCGTGAGCACTGGCGGGGAAAGGAGTCAGATGCACCCTGGGACTTGTCGTCCCACCAGGGTGGGGTGCGAGATTCCGGCAATGTGGGCAACAGTACACAGAACTCCCTGGGACTACGGTCCTACCAGGGTGATGGCAGGATGCCATAGATGCCCCCAATGCTGGCCTGACAATGTTCCCAGCACAGGAATCACAAGAGCCGCGTTGATATTTACATTTGTGTTCCAGATCATAAACATAAGCAGAGACCCCTAAAATAATCTATAGTCTGTATTATGCTATGTGTCAATTTAAGAATCTTATTAGATGTGGAGAAGTGTCATAAATGAGTTAAAGTGTGTGACTAAAAGTGAAAAGGACAACTCCCTTTGTTGTAAATCTTCCCCATGTTTAACATTGTGCAAAAAGGTCTTATTATCAGTATATTGGTGTATTTACTAAGTTGTTAGCTGTCTCTCTGTTTTTGCCTTTTTCTGAATGCTGTTCAATTCAGAAATGTGTATCCTGTACTAAAGAGTCTTGAAAAGCATTTTTATGCGGTAAAATCTATCAAGAATAACTCAGTAAATATAAGAGGCAGAATCCGTGGTATTAGAGGTTTTAAAAGGCTTTATTCCTATACAAAGGAAGACAATTCGAATTGTGGGCCTTCTGTTCCATCACCACGAAAGTTCAGGAAGGAAGGGCGCATATATTATTGACAGATAGGCAGTTTTATAGAAAATGCATTACAGTGAAACAGATGCAAGAGGCGTGACAGCTGATAACTCAGATAAACTGTACATACGTAACTAAACATGGGTGTAACTAAAATACGTCATTTAAACATGATGTCACAAGTGGGTGGATCCATAGAAGAATCCTGCAATGTCAGCAGAAATATGTGGCAGAGATGCGCGCGCAGCTGCATGACGTGTGATTGACGTGCAACTAGAGGGTGAAGGAGACTTGACATTTAGCTCTACATGTGGAGACAGAAGTCTGGGGTTATGTCAACCTAATTCCAAATCATATCTAATATCCTATGTTTAAAGAACTGTGTTATCCAAAAGGAAAGGTCTCTTAGGATAGAATCTTATTCTATACTGACTATACTGACTGTTAGTGCGTGTACAAGCGTCTAAGGGGCATATGCATCAACCAAACTAATACCGATTCCTTAATAGCGAAAAATAAGGAATCGCCATTAAGGAATCGGTAATTGGCATGCATCAACAGATTCGGTGAAATTTAGCGATTCCTTAAAAATCGCTAAATTTACCGATTCCTTAATAGCGGGGCACGCAAACGGCCCCACTAGCAAATAGCGAGTTCGGTAATACCGATTTGGCAAATAGCGAGTTCGGTAATACTGAATTAGCAATTACCGAATCGGTAATAGCGAAATCGCAAATTGCCGCGTCGCTCCGGGAACAGGCTGATGACATCACCAACCAGGAAATACTGCTGCCCCACCCACATAGCCTCGACAGAGGAGCAGACAGGAGCTGGAAAGAGGGACAGGCTGTGCAGAGTGAGGCCACACAGATTCTGCCATTCACAGCACACATCCATCATGTCGCAGGAAGTGCCATCCAGCGCTGAATCTGCACGCAAGCGCAAGAAGAAGTTCTCAGACAGGGAGCTGGAGTACCTCATCGAGGGAGTGTCCAGCAAACACGACCGCCTCTTTGGCAAGCTGTCCCTCAAGGTGCCTGAGACCGAGAAGCGGCGCATCTGGCAGCGCATCCGTGAGAGGGTCAATGCGGTTGGCGTCACTAGCCGCAGCATTGATGACCTTAAAAAAAGGTGGTATGACCTCCGGAAGCGCGCAAAAGAGAGGATTGCTGAGAGGCTCCGGGAGGCAAGAAGGACTGGAGGCGGAACAAGCACTGCACCATCCAACACAGCCCTGGAGGACCTTGTGGAAGGGACGATAGAGCGGGAAGCCGTCGTGGGGGTGATCCAGATGGACACGTCCGGCGCAGCCACAAGTGCCCAAGGTAAGATGCATGCCTGTGCCACACCCAGCATAGCGTAAATCCATACCCATGCCCCCAGCCCAATCTCACTGTGTCTGCAGCTCTGGCACAGACAGTTCCACACATGACACTACTGCATCTTGGGAGTTGTAGTCTAGTCAGCCCAGAGTGCAGGTACAGGCGTAAATCCGCACACAACACATATTTTGTACATGGCTGTAGACTGTTCATTTGTTGGACCACAGAGGGACATTGATGGGTACAACACTATGTAGGTTGTGGAAATATGGATTTTTCTGGTCAGTTATGTCCCCTATCTTGGACCCCAACGGTTTCATGTATAAATCACAAGTACATGTATGTTTCCTCCAGTTCCAGTTATGAAGACGCAAACACATGTGCGTCCACCGCCAACATGTCCTCTTTCAGATCCGCCATGAATGGGCTGGATATTCTATCCCTAAGTATGAAAGGCCTCCGGCTTTATATGGTTCACTTATCCCATTTTACAGTTCAGACAAGTAGGCCCTGATTCTGCCATCAAGTCTTTTCTGCCTTCTGCCTCTGAAAGCTCCAGTCCGAGCTCGCATCTGTACCCATGAACTTTGTCCTACTCCCTGCGCGGCTAACGGTGCCTGACTCCAGCCTGTTGCCTGCCAAAAACTGTATTTCACCTTCAAGATTATCTGTTTTGCTCCGCTCCCTATCCAATGCATTCCTGTCTAGTAGTTTAAGTAAACATTCTTTCAGCTACCGAGCAAAAGGCCCGGCTTCTCTGTCTTCATGCAAGTAATTCATAGCCCTATTACTATGAAAGATTTCGGCCCTCGCATCTAGTGTAGACACTTAGACGCTTGTACACGCATTAACAGTCAGTATAGTCAGTATAGAATAAGATTCTATCCTAAGAAGACCTTTCTTTCTGGATAACATAGTTCTCTAAACATAGGATATTAGATATGATTTGGGATTAGGTTGACTTGACCCTCCAGACTTCTGTCGCCACATGTAGAGCTAAATGTCAAGTCCCCTTCACCCCCTAGTTACACGTCAGTCACACGTCATACTGCTGCGCGCGCATCTCTGCCAAGTATTTCTGCTGACATTGCGAAATTCTTTCATGGAACCACCCATTTATGACGTCATATCCAATGACGTTCTTTAGTTACACTCAGTTACACCTACTTTAGTGACGCATGTATGTTCTTATCTTTGCTATCAACTGTTACGCCTCCTGCATTTGCTTCACTGTAATACCTATTGTATAAAAATGATTACCTGTCAATAAAGTGGGGTCTTCACTTCCTGAACCTTCGTGGTGATGGAATATGGAGCTCATCGATTTAAATCGATTATGGAATAAAGCCCGTTCCGAACCTCTAATACCACGGATTCTGCCTCTTATTTTACTGAGCTATTGTTATAGATTTTCCGCATCAAATTAAGTCCCGGTAATTAAATTATTTACCACATGAATGGCGCCCGAACAGGGACACTTTCTCATCTCACGCGCCGGAGGTGCGTTGCAGGCCCGGTCTCCTGTCACAGCTGGACGGACAACAACGCGTACCCACAGGATTTCCTGTATCTCCCTCCTGCCAAGCGGGGGTAACTGAGGCTGCGATCAACACCCAGACGAGGCGGTGAGAAGTGCGAAGTATCCCGACCAGAGCCTAGCTGAGAGAGCAAGATCCGAGGTATACAGAGGCCCACCAGTTCCGAAATTCCGAAGTTCCGAAGTATCGAGTCGAGTCCAGTCCGGTCCGAGTCCAGTTCAGTTCAGTTCCGAGGCCTTCCGTTCCGAGCTACCCGGTGAGTACCATTGTCGGGGAGGCGTTCTGACGTGCACATAGGTTGTGCCGGTCAAGACGGGTTTAGGTACACAAATCCGGTCTGCACTGTTTTAGCAGTGTATCTGTACTGTTTAGCAGTATATCAAGTATGTCTAGTATATGAAGTCAGATTTATCTAGTTAGTATCGAGTATTATGCTTAGTGAACGGCCATCATTGTTGTTCATTAAATGTTAAATGTTAAATGTTTTAAATATGTTCTGCATATTGTGGTGTGAATGACTGTTCATTATTGTGTTTTCGTTGTATTAAACGTGTTCAAAATTAGGTATCAGATCAGATCAGTTCTCAAAATGCCGCTCTTTTCGAAATTAAGACAGATCAAAACTAGAAAAGGGTTACTCGAAGAAGCTGTTCCCATTCCTCCTAGGGACACTCCAGGGTACTTTATGTATCATAAACATGGCCTAGACGCCATATTATTTCTTGATTTATGGGTAGACTACACCAAGGAATTACCAGAAAGTCACAGGTGGCCCGCAGCTGGGACCTGGGATGCAGAGTGCATCGTGAAAGTAGAGGAAGAATTATGGAAAAAGAAAGCTAGACAATCACAGAAAGACGCCATTGAATTATGGCGTAAAGAATCGTATAGACGTACAGAAAAAGCACGTAGACAGGAAGAGAAGAGTAAGGAAAATTCAAATAAAGTTCGAGAAAATATATTAATTGAAGAAGGTATTCGAGTAAAATCAGAACAAATAGACACACAACGAAATACCCTTATGAATGGTATGTATCCTCTCCTGGCCGAAGGATTACCTAAGGCTACGCCGGAGATACCGAAGGACTTGCCACCCCCATTGTTTCCGATAAAGGTACATCCCAAAGGACATCCCAGAACCGCAGAAGATGTTTTTCTTTCCTCTTATTTAGATGACGCAGCTCCCGAGTATACTAATGCTGCGCCACATAGACCGCCTGCAGAGGGGGTTCAACGCCAAGACCCTCTTCCGTCTGTACCTCCGCAACAGCAAACTCCGACACAAGTTCAGGCAAGCACATCTGCTTCGACATCTGTATCCACACCTATAGTTGCTATATCACGTTCGACGAATCCTTTCGCATCCAGCACCCCAGGTGGGGCTACCGGAGGTGCATCAAACATTTTTTCCACGCCACCCAGAGTAAATAAACTCTCCTTTCAAGAATTAGCTCACCAACGTACGCCCAAACTAGTAACTCCCAACACGCTCAAGGAACTTCTAATAGACTGTAGATATGACCCAGTGCCCGGAAAAGGGGACGAAATGGTGCTAGCATCATTACGTATCCGACGAGCTGCTATATATTTAGGGAAGCTACCAGGAATGACTACGCACTTAGAAAATATATATCACTTTGTCCAGTCAGGACGAGATTCCGAAAGTATTGACAGAGCCATGGAGTACCAAAAAGTGGAAATACAGGGGGAACTGTTACGTTTCCTCATAAATTGTGTGATTAGAAATCAAGACCGACCAGGGGTAAATCCGAAAGGAATGCAAACTCTTACTACATGGAGTCAGAATATATCAGAGGGGAGACACGATAAACGATCATGTATAGTAGCTATGTGCCGAAAAATCCGCAAAGAAATAGAACGAATACACGAAGACAGATTAGCAGTAGACGAACCTGAGCAAACCGAGGAGGAGGAGGAATTAGAACTACCCACAGGACAGCTAGAAACCATGGCCTATGTAGGTAGAGGAAGATCTTGCAATAATACTAGATGCTTCACTGATCCGATACGTCCGGTACGTCCAGATAATAGCAGAAATTTCCAAACTCCTATAATAAATATAAGGTCCCCCGAACATTCGTTCCAAGCCGCTGACAAACTACTCCGAGAACGAAGGGGTTATCATATACTCGATTCTATGGACGAACAAGAATTAGCCAGGTCAGCCGTTCATTGGGTTGACAGTCCCGGAAAATATAGTGATGATACATTAGCACACACGTTTTTGAACCTCGCTCCAGATGAACAGCGTTTAGCTGGTACCTATATGATTCAACAACTCCTTATATTATATAAAGGCCAACACTCCGATCCTGGTCCATTACCTGATATATTGACTAAATTACTCACGAATAAATGGAGAGGTTCAGGTACTGAGTTAATTAGAGAAATACTAGAATCCAGAAAACAGTACATTCTTTTTGTATGTCCCGAACATGTTTCACTGCCCATCAAGGAAAGAACGACGTACTATATGGATAGACAGAATCCCTTACGCGAAGTGCACCCGATAAAAGGTGACGACAATGAGTTTAAACGTGTGTTTGTATACACACCCATATCTAAAATAGAACTATTGGAAATGAAGAAGGTGGTACCAAGTCATGACAAAGACCCAGCAGGTTTCCACCGGGAAATTAAAGACATGTTGCTCATGGGAGAGTATACCTATCCAGACATTATGACAATACTGAAGGTATTAATGCCTGCGGGCATTTATGAAAAACTCAAGGAAAAAGATTGGGAAGTGGGAGACCAAAAGATAGATTGGACCGCATTAGAAAACGAGGAAAAAGCCCGAGGTCCAGGTGCAGGGCTTGGGGAGAAGACCAAAACACTACCAGGTTTACTAGTACAGGTACTGCCACGTTTATTAACTACGAAAAAGGAAGACTGGGGTGCAATCTCAGCCTGTTAACAAAAGCAAGATGAAGACACTAGTGATTTCTATGCCCGATTCGAAAAATGTTTTGGTATAAATAGTGGAATAAAAGCAAGTAGCGAATCTTATCCACATCTGTTTGTGACAAAGTTAGTTGAAAATTCTTTGCCCCAAGTTAAGAATAGAGTATTGAAATTCGAGAGTACCTGGCAAGGTAACACTCCGTCACAAATGTTACAAATGCTACAGTACCATCACAATAGAATTAGAGAGGAACAAGAACATGAACAAAGACGCATGAAAGACACGAAAATGAAAATGCTAGTTTCCCAGACAGTTCCAGCTGACGGTCATAAAAAGGGTATGACACAGTCCAGTGTTCCAACAGGTCCTGTAAAAGGAATGTGCAACTATTGTAAACAGCCAGGTCATTATGTACACGATTGTCCAGTTTTAAAACATAATATCGCCATAGGTAATACTAAAGAAAGACCACGGCCACCTAGACAGGATCAGAACACACAAGGAGCTCCGCAGCATGCACAGTCCATGCCAGCTCCGCAACAGTCCATGCCAGCTCCACCACAGCAGCCTATTGCTGCCACACAAACAACGACACGACAGATGTACCAGACTGCACAGTATGACTATCCTGATTATCAACGATACTCATGAAACAGCCTAGAGAGGGAACTTGGCTTACCCCTTATTGAGGTCCCTGTAGATCAAGAAGGACCTTATGTACACAGTGAACTATTAGGCCAAGATAGAAAATTTTTACTTGACACAGGGGCAAGCCGAACAACCATAAAACGTAGTGAAGTTCCAGGGGCACCCCTCTCAGGCTCACAGAATATTTCCCTTGGGTTTTCAGGAAAACCCATCGTTAACGAAGTATCACAGCCTCTTCCCCTTACGATTGGTCCTTTGACACGAACTACAGATTTATTGCTTACTAAATCATGCCCAGAAAACTTGTTAGGTATAAAAACTTTGAAAGCTCTAGGAGCTATAATATGTTGTTCTCCGGAAGGAGTAAGATTGTTTTTACGTGATTTCAAAGGGCACTATGTGTCCCGAGACATGGATTCCCGACTGCAGACTTTACCCACACATTTATGGGCACAAGGCCCTACAGATGTTGGTTGCATGAACATTACACCATATCGAGTCACACTAAAGGCAGGAGTGGTACTACCACGAATGCGACAATACAAGTTACCCCCAGATGCTGTAGTGGCTTTACTGCAAATCATTGACGAGCTTATTGGCCAAGGAGTGGTTGTGGAGACCGACTCCAATGTATGTAATTCACCGATAATTCCGATTCTTAAACGAACTGATCCAAAGGCTCCGCCAGTATATCGATTGGTTATTGATCTGCGCGAATTAAATAAATGTATTGTACCACAATACCCCGTAGTTCCAGACATTTCTTCATTACTGACAGCTATTGATTCCGAAGCAACATTCTTTACTGTAATTGATCTCAAGAATGCCTTTTTCAGCGTCCCAATAGATCCGGAAAGCCAATACTTGTTCGGATTTAGTTTAAATGGACGAAGCTTTAAATTCACACGCGCACCTCAAGGATTCACAGAAAGCCCCAGCATCTATAGTCAAGCACTGAAAAGAGAACTTGACAGTATCCACATGCCGGTCAACACTGCCCTGCTTCAATATGTCGATGATCTGCTGATCACCGCTAGAAGCGAACCTGAATGTGAAAAAGCCTCACTGACGGTTTTACATTTTTTGGCCGAAAAGGGGCACAAGGTGTCCCCTTCTAAGCTGCAATTCTGTGTCCAGCGAGTTGTTTACCTTGGTCACTCGCTGTCCAAGGAGGGAAGGCAGCTTACACCAGATCGCATCCAGTTAATTGCTAACATGCCAATACCCAAGACACAAAAGGAGGTGCGGGCTTTTATAGGCCTCACTTCATATTGTAGGCAGTGGATCCCTCAGTATGCATTTCTAGCAAAACCACTCATTCAGTTGACAACACAGGAGGCAGCCACATCGACTGTCCTCCCTTGGACTCAGGAACATACACACGCTTTTGAAAGCCTAAAGAAAGCTTTATGTCAAGCACCCGTTTTAGCAACACCATGTTACAGTAAACAATTTACGCTCTTTGTTACAGAACGCGAAGGTACTGCTTTGTCAGTACTCACTCAGGAACAAGCAGGATCACATAAACCATGTGCTTATTTCTCTAGTACACTAGATCCAGTAGCTCAGGCTCTGCCTGCGTGCCTGAAATCAGTGGCAGCAACAGCTTTAGCAATCAGACAAAGCGATGCCATAGTGTTAGGACACCAATTGACAGTACAAGTACCACATGCAGTAGAGGTTCTCTTGAACCGCACCCAGACACAACACTTGACTATAGCACGACTCACTGGTTACGAGTTAACATTGTTTCAGCCACATATAGAAATCAGACGTTGTAGTACATTGAATCCTGCTACACTGTTACCAGTAAACGGAACAGACCCACTTGCACATGATTGTATTGAAGTTATCACTATCACGACGAAACCTAGACAAGACTTGACAGATGTCCCATTGTCAGATCCAGACCTGACGTTGTATGTAGATGGTTCATGTATGAGAACAAGTACAGGAGAGTTAGTGGCCGCGTATGCAGTCACAACAGACATTGAAGTCATTGAAACAAATCGTATTAATACCTTGTCAGCTCAAGCAGCAGAGCTCATCGCTCTGACACAAGCCTGTATTCAAGCTACGAATAAGAAAGTCAACATATATACTGATTCACGTTATGCATTCGGAGTTGTACATGACTTCGGCGTGCTGTGGCGAGAGAGAGGTTATTTAACTTCCCACGGTACCCATATCCAGCACGGACCCCTTATTCATGTCTTACTAGATGCAATACATCTACCTACTGCAATATCAATTATGAAATGTAAAGCTCATACGAAAGTTACTGATATCATTTCCCAAGGCAATGATTTAGCTGATAGAACCGCTAAACGGACTGCTCAAACCCACACGTCTGACATGACAAAGACAATAGTTCCGACACCAACACATTGCATGACAGTTAAGGATCCCGCTCTTGATGTAATCGACATACAGACACATGCTACACCAGAAGAAATAAAGAAATGGACTGAATTAGGAGGGACCCAAACGGATCAAGGATGGATGACGAAGGAAAAATCTGTGTGGTTCCTTCCTGATTCAATGGTCCAAGTTATCATTAACACTGTACATAGTCCAGCGCACCTAGGAGAAAAAGCTATGCTAGACAGCATTCAACACATTTGGTTCAACAAACATTTACGAACAGCAGCTAAACAAAAAGTCCGTACCTGTATGATCTGTTGTCAGTTTAACCCAGGTAAAAGCATTCCCGTAGAACAGGGTGGATTTCAGCCTCCTGATCACCCTTTTGAAATCCTCCAGATGGATTATATCCAGATGGAACGATGTCGAGGATTCAAATACGTTCTTGTAGTTGTTTGTGCTCTTTCCCGTTGGACAGAGGCATACCCGGTTTCAGATTACACTGCCCCGACTACTGCCATACAGTTAGTTCGAGAATTCTTCCCACGGTACGGTTTACCACGTGCTGTCTACTCAGATAACGGCCAGCCGTTCTCCTCCGAACTAATGAAACACGTTTCACTTTTGTTAGGCTATCAGTGGAGATTCCACTGTGTCCGACACCCCGAGGCAGCAGGTCTCGTGGAACGACATAATCAAACTCTGAAAATTAGATTGTCCAAAATATGTAGAGAGAAAGGTGTCGACTGGGTAGTAGCCCTACCAGTTGCACTCTTTTACATGAGAATGGTAGCGTACTCTCGAACAGGGCTATCCCCTTATGAGGTGATCTTCGGTAGACCACCAAATATGTGGGGGACGCCTATACCACGAAAAATAACTGATATTGACTGTAATATGCTGACAGATTACCTGGCTTCCTTGATGTCTGCACTACAATCTTGTCGTTCACAGGTAGCTGCAGCCTTTCCCGACAACACCGAGGTGAAACCCCATGACGTAATTCCAGGGGATCTAGTTCTAGTGAGGAACTTTGATCGGAAGTCCCAGCTGGATCCTAGGTGGAGATCGCCTCAGCTCGTATTGTTAACAACGAGGACAGCCGTGAAGATCGAAGGTCGAAAAGGCTGGATACATTCAAGTCATATCAAGAAATTTCATGGACTACCATCCGATATAGAGACTAAACCCTGTATTTCTTCACCGATTGACTCAAAGCTTCCTTTGGTTGAACAAAGTAACTCAGAACAATATAGACTAAAACTTAGGTCTAACAAGTCAGGCAATTTGATTGTTTAAGTCCTCTCCAAGGTGAATCGGTCGAATTTGTCTCTGACATGTATCAATTAGACCTGTATAGAGAAAGCAACAGAAGGATCAAGTTGAAACGACATGCGTACTGTAAATCACTGCGTAGTCATTGCACAGTGACGTTATTAATTTTGTTTTTTCTAAGTCTTTTAATAATTACTGCAAGTATATTGTTGCACACATATTATCCTATTTCTAAACATGTTCATAATGTTACTGCTGAACATTCTTTTAGTGAATTTCCCCCGCATGAGTTATCATATAGATTTGCGCTGCGCAACAACACTTTTATTAGTATGTTACATCATTCCCATCAGGTTAGCAATGCTACAAATTGTTGGATATGTGGCCGACTCCCTCCCTATCAGAACTATCAAGGAATTCTGCCTCTCTTCCCATATCCGTTCACACACAATGGCTCCTGTGGAGCATGGTTTAGTTTAATTAATTCCCTAGATTCGAATTCCGCAGTTTATCAAGACAACTGGGTATGGGGAAACTTGCACTTAGTTTTACTTAAAGTCTGCTACCCTGACAAGGAGGGACTTCCCAAAAGAACAGGAACTGATCTAGAAAATGAAGTATATGGATTAGGTAACTTCACGCTTAACCTCATGATCCTGAATGTCGAATCCGAAGCTGCCCCAATTTTGCCCGCTATGCCAGTATTTCCAGTTAAAGGTGAATTATGTATAAGAAAGAATGGCTCTATACACATGGGCCACAGTAAATGCACCACTGTAATAGAATTCAGTGATCAAGGCAAGTCTACATTTAAAGCTTCTCGCCATTCCTACTTTGTATGTGGTCAGACTGCATATATACGTTTGCCTCTAGATTGGGACGGTACCTGCTACATTGGATTCCTTTTGCCACCTGTTTTCCTAGCTCCTCCTGATTATCATAGAAATACTCATTTAGTACACAATAGAGAAAGGAGAGATCTCCCAATAGTCGATTACACTGAGACAGCATGGGAAAAATACACAGATTTCAATAAAGGTCTCTTTCCTTATATAGGTACAGTTACCAATAGTAAACTGATACGTAGATTAACCAGAACCCTTGAAGCAGTAGTGAACGAAACTATTTCCGCCTTAGGCAATTTAACAGAAGAGCAGTCTGCTATGCGGATTGTTGTGCTTCAAAATCGTCTTGTCCTTGACGTCATCCTGGCCGATAGGGGCGGAGCTTGTAGGGTCATCGGATCAAACTGTTGCATTTTCATACCAGAAAATTCGCCATCTGTATATAAAGCCATAACTCGCCTTCATAAGATTGTAAGCCAGATACACCAGAATCCAGGCACCTGGACTTGGTCCGGTTGGTTTTGGAGTGTATTATCTACCTTTGGATGGAAGGTCCTATCCTTCCTAGGTATTGGTTTTCTCATACTATTCAGTTGCTGCTTATGCCTACAATGTGGACCAGCGATCTGTGGTCTGTGTGCCACATCGTGTATTCCACCACCAAGATTTCATTCATCACGGAAGAAGAAAGAAGAACAAATGATGCTATATGAACAGATCAATGAATTAATGAAGATTGATATCTCTTGACGGGCAAGTAGGGGACAAGGAGGGAATGTGGAAATATGGATTTTTCTGGTCAGTTATGTCCCCTATCTTGGACCCCAACGGTTTCATGTATAAATCACAAGTACATGTATGTTTCCTCCAGTTCCAGTTATAAAGACGCAAACACATGTGCGTCCACCGCCAACATGTCCTCTTTCAGATCCGCCATGAATGGGCTGGATATTCTATCCCTAAGTATGAAAGGCCACCGGCTTTATATGGTTCACTTATCCCATTTTACAGTTCAGACAAGTAGGCCCTGATTCTGCCATCAAGTCTTTTCTGCCTTCTGCCTCTGAAAGCTCCAGTCCGAGCTCGCATCTGTACCCATGAACTTTGTCCTACTCCCTGCGCGGCTAACGGTGCCTGACTCCAGCCTGTTGCCTGCCAAAAACTGTATTTCACCTTCAAGATTATCTGTTTTGCTCCGCTCCCTATCCAATGCATTCCTGTCTAGTAGTTTAAGTAAACATTCTTTCAGCTACCGAGCAAAAGGCCCGGCTTCTCTGTCTTCATGCAAGTAATTCATAGCCCTATTACTATGAAAGATTTCGGCCCTCGCATCTAGTGTAGACACTTAGACGCTTGTACACGCATTAACAGTCAGTATAGTCAGTATAGAATAAGATTCTATCCTAAGAAGACCTTTCTTTCTGGATAACATAGTTCTCTAAACATAGGATATTAGATATGATTTGGGATTAGGTTGACTTGACCCTCCAGACTTCTGTCGCCACATGTAGAGCTAAATGTCAAGTCCCCTTCACCCCCTAGTTACACGTCAGTCACACGTCATACTGCTGCGCGCGCATCTCTGCCAAGTATTTCTGCTGACATTGCGAAATTCTTTCATGGAACCACCCATTTATGACGTCATATCCAATGACGTTCTTTAGTTACACTCAGTTACACCTACTTTAGTGACGCATGTATGTTCTTATCTTTGCTGTCAACTGTTACGCCTCCTGCATTTGCTTCACTGTAATGCCTATTGTATAAAAATGATTACCTGTCAATAAAGTGGGGTCTTCACTTCCTGAACCTTCGTGGTGATGGAATATGGAGCTCATCGATTTAAATCGATTATGGAATAAAGCCCGTTCCGAACCTCTAATACCACGGATTCTGCCTCTTATTTTACTGAGCTATTGTTATAGATTTTCCGCATCAAATTAAGTCCCGGTAATTAAATTATTTACCACAAGGTGTAATCATCCCACTAATCATGCACTGTTTCACACACAGATGCATCACCTGGGGACTCTGACGACAGCGACCAGCTGATCATATCTGAGACACCCGTGGAGTCAGACCAGGAGACTGCGCAGGATGCGCACGCACCGCCAACACCTGCCACCCCACCAGCACCACCTCCACCAGCGCCACAATCAACGGCACCAGCACCTGTGCCACAAGCCAAGGCACCTGCGCCACAAGCCAAGGCACCACCACCTGCGCCACAAGCAACGGCACCAGCAAGCCAGCCTGCAGCCAGTACAGCCACAATACCGCAGAGGCACAGGCACCAAGTTGCGCCCTTGCAGGAGATGGCAACCCCCCCCCGCAATTGGCACCCACGCAGCGCACATCCACACCACCTGCTGCACCACATGGAGGCTCAAGACACGCACGGCGTCACAGGGCCCGTCGCAGTTCCGTCTCCTCAGCTGACCAGGATGTCCCAACAACCTCTGCAATTGAGGAGAGGATGCTGCGCACACAGAACCTGCAGGGAAGACATGTGGCTAGCATCAGCTGCAACATCGTGCGCCTAGCGAGGGAGATGCGCGCCATGACTGCAGCAGTCACCGACATGGGCTCCGCGGTCAGGGACATGGGCACGGCGGTCAGGGACCAGACCACTGCGGTTGCTGATGGCAATGCTCAGCTCAGGGAGGAGGTACGTGAGCTCACCCGTGCCATCAGGGAGGGCCATGAGTCCCAGAGGAGGAGTAACCGGCAGCTAATGTTGCGTTCTGCCGCCGCTACCAAGGCCATACAACGGCACAGCAACTGCACCGCTGTGTTGGCACGCCGCACAGTCTCCCTGCAGGTGGACCTTGGGCACTTCTGCGGTGATGTTGCCAAGTCACTGGGACACATCACCACTGCTGTGGAACAACTTCAGAGCAGCACATGCAGTGCTGCAGCATTGGGAGGGGATGACACCAGTGAGGCTGCCTCCAGTGTCAGCAGCGTGTCACTGGCAGAGGCCAGCACCAGGCGCCGAAGTTCGCGTGCCTCCACGGGGACAGGCCGTGGTGAGGGTTTGGATGCACCTGAGCGGAGGCTTGGTGTACGTGGCAAGCGCCACTAGAAATTTGGACATGCTGCAGGTCCATGGTGGAGCAACCATGGCCATCCAATTATTCTGTTTGCACAGGCCTGACTTTAAGGAACCTTTTATTTACATTTATGCAATCGGAGCATGATTCACAATGCTAGTTCTGTTGCACAATCCTCAGTGCTACTGTGCATTAAACAGTTGCACCCAACACCAACTTGTAATGTCTCATTTTACCCAGGGTCAAAAATGATTTTGCGTTATGTCTGTCCGCCTCCTATGGCCCTCTGCTGTGTTTGGGATGTGTGCCGGTCGTCGTTGGGCGGGTGGTTGGTCAGCCTGGGGGTCGTCATCCCTGTCCACCTCCATGGGTATCCCCCTTCTGGTGGCAATGTTGTGCAGCATTGCACATACAGCAATTATTCGACAGCATGTGTCTGGTTGGTATAGCATTGCGCCGCCAGTCTTGTGGAGGATACGGAAGCGGCTCTTGAGAATCCCAAAAGTCCGCTCTATCACATTCCTCGTGCTGATGTGTGCAGCGTTGTAGCGATGTTCCTGCGGGGTTGCTGGATTTAGGTATGGGGTTAGTATGTATTCCCGCAGGGCGTAAGCACTGTCACCTAGAAGATAGAAGCATAGACTTAGCATTGGTGATGTACATACATGTGTGGTGTTGGTGTGGGGAAGCGTAGTTCTACTTACCTAACAGGAGTCCCTCTCCAAATTCGCCATTGAGTAGTCGCCTGTGCATTCCACTGTTGCGGAAGATGTATGAGTCGTGTGTGCTCCCTGGGAATTGTGCCACTAGGTCCGTTATGATGTTGTTGGCATCGCACACAACCTGCACGTTGATCGAGTGGTATGACTTGCGGTTCCTGAAAAGGTACTCATTTGCTGACGGAGGGCATATGGCGATATGCGTGCAGTCGATGCATCCAATCACATGTGGGAATTGTGCCACCTGGTAGAAAGCCTGTTTGGTGCGGTCCAACTGCTGTGGGGTTGTGGGGAAGCTGATGTGTGTGTGTAGCATTGTCAGCATGGCATCTAGAAATTTTTTGAAGAAGCGTGACAGTGCGCTTTGCGACACACCTCCGGCAACCGCAATTACCCCCTGGAAACTCCCTGAGGCCAGTAGGTGCAGGCTGCATAGGACCTGAACGTGCGCAGGGATTGCATTGGTCCGGTGTGTCTGGTGCTGCAGTAATGGTTCCAGGTCTGCAATCAGGCGCATGATCATAGCGCGATTGAGGCGATATTTCTGGTACACCTCGTCCTCATTCTGGCCGAGCAGGGTTATGCGCAGTCTGAACACTCGCTCCTGGACCCTTCTCCTGCGCTGTCCTGCTGCATTTATCCGCATCCTCCTTGCAAGCACGTAGAGGGCAGCCATTTTGTGGGAGCCAACGGGGTCTCCTGGGCCAAATTTAAGTGTTTAGTGATTGCCTCAATCATTTGCACATGTAGGATTTATTTATTTATTTATTTATTTATTTTTTGTGACTTTACCTCCAGGTTTTGATTCCCCTTATTTAGCTCTGGCAAAATAGCGATTTTTGGGATTTTCGTTATTAGCGAGTTTTGTTGCATTGGGGTGCGATTCGTTATTTGCTATTGGCAATTTCCGGGAGCTAATAGTGATTTCGGTAATTGCGAATTCGGTATTTAGCGAATCGGTAAATTAGCATTTTGGGTATTAGCGATTCGGTATGTTCGAGGTTATTTATTTAGCGATTCGTTATTTGCTCGGGTTTTGGGTTGATGCATTGGGATTGGGTATTTTTCACACATTACCGGGAGCTATTACCGAATCGGTATTTTACCGACTGGATTTTGGCTTGATGCATAAGGGTGTAAGTGTCTACACTAGATGCGAGGGGGTAGGAATATTCCATGGTAACGGGGCTATGAATCACTTGCATGAGGACAACGAGGCCTGGCCCTTTGCACGGTAGCTGGAGGAATGTTTACCTAAACTGCTAGACAGGAATGCATCGGATGAGGAGCGAAGGAGATAATCTCGAAGGTGAAATACAGTTTTTGGCAGGCGACAGGCTGGATCAGGCACCGTTAGCCGCGCAAGGAGTAAGACAAAGTTCATGGTCACAGATGCAGGCTCAGACTGGAGCTTTCAGAGGTAGAAGGCAGGAAAAGGCTTGATGACAGAATTCGGGCCTACTCGCCTGAATCTGTGAAATGTGGAAAGTGAACCACATAAAGTCGGTGGCCTTTCATACTTAGGAATGGAATATCTGACCCATTCATGGCGGATCTGAAAGAGGACATGTTGACGGTGGACGCACATATGTTTGCGTCTTCAGAACTGGAGCAGGAGGGAACATACATGTACTTATAGCATGCACATGGAGCCGTTGGGGTCTACGATAGGGGACATAACTGATCACAAAATTCATATTTCCTCATTCCCTCCTTGTCCCCTTCGGACCCTTAGGAGATATCGATCTTCATCAATCCATCGATCTGTTCATATAGCATCATTTGTTCTTCTTTCTTCTTCCGGGATCTCGAATGAAAACTTGGAGGTGGGATACACGAGGTGGCACACAGACCACAAATCGCTGGCCCACATTGTAGACATAAGCAGCAACTGAATAGTATGAGAAAGCCAATACCTAGGAAGGATAGTATTCTCCATCCCCAGGCTGACAACACGCCCCAGAACCAACCGGACCAAGTCCAGGTGCCTGGACTCTGGTGTATCTGGCTTACAATCTTATGAAGGCGGGTTATGGCTTTATATACTGACGGTGAATTTTCTGGTATGAAAATGCAACAACTTGATCCGATGACCCTACAAGCTCCGCCCCTATCGGCCAGGATGACGTCAAGGACAAGACGATTTTGAAGCACAACAATCCGCATAGCAGACTGCTCTTCTGTTAAATTGCCTAAGGCGGAAATAGTTTCGTTCACTACTGCTTCAAGGGTTCTGGTTAATCTACGTATCAGCTTACTATTAGTAACTGTACCTATATAGGGAAAGAAACCTTTATTGAAATCTGTGTATTTTTCCCATGCCGTTTCAGTGTAATCGACAATTGGGAGATCTCTCTGCTGTCTATTGTGTACTAAATGAGTATTTCTATGATAATCAGGAGGAGCTAGGAAAACAGGTGGCAGAAGGAATGCTATGTAACAGGTACCATCCCAATCTAAAGGTAGACATATATATGCGGTCTGGCCACATATGAAGTAGGAATGATGGGAAGCTCTAAATGTAGACTTGCCTTGATCACTGAATTTTATTACAGTGGTGCATTTACTGTGACCCATGTGTATGGAACCATTCTTTCTTATACATAATTCCCCTTTTACTGGGAATACTGACATGGCGGGCAAGATTGGTGTAGCTTCAGATTCAACGTTCAGGATCATGAGGTTAAGTGTAAAATTACCTAATCCATATACTTCATTTTCTAAATCAGTTCCTGTTCTTTTGGGAAGTCCCTCCTTGTTAGGGTAGCAGACTTTAAGCAAAACTATGTTCAGGTTTCCCCATACCCAGTTGTCTTGATAAACTGCGGAATTTGAATCTAGGGTATTGATCAAACTAAACCATGCTCCACAGGAGCCATTGTGTGTGAACGGATAGGGAAAGAGGGGCAAGACTCCCTTATAGTTCTGATAGGGAGGGAGTCGGCCACATATCCAACAATTTGTGGCATTGCTGGTTTGATGGGAATGATGTAGCATACTAATGAATGTGTTGTTGCGCAGCGCAAATCTATATGACAACTCATGCGGAGGAAATTCACTAAAAGAATGTTCTGCAGTTATATTGTAAGCATGTTTAAGAATAGGGTAATACATATGCAATAGTATGCTGAAAATAATGATCAGAAGACTTAGAAAAAACAAAATTAATAATGTTACTGTACAGTGACTGCGAAGTGATTTACAATACGCATGCTTTTTCAGCTGCTTTCGCTGATTTCTTTCTCTATTCCGGTCTAGAGGATACATGTCAGAGACAAATTCAACCGATTCACCTTGGAGAGGACTTAAACAATCAAATTGTCTGACTTATTAGACCTCAATTTTAGTTTATAAATTTCTGAGTTCGATTGCTCAACCAAGGGGAGCTTTGAGTCTGTCTGTGAGGAAATACAGGGTTGAGTCTCTACATTGGATGGTAGTCCATAAAATTTCTTGATATGACTCGAGTGCAACCACCCTTTTCTTCCCTCGATTTTCACGGCTGTCCTTGTGGTGAGTAAAACCAACTTCGGTGACTTCCACCTAGGATCCAGTTGGGTCTTCCGGTCAAAGTTCCTGACCAGCACCAGATCACCAGGAACCACGTCATGGGGCTTCACCTCAGTATTATCGGGAAAAGCTGCTGATACCTGTGAATGACAAGATTGTAGTGCAGACATCAAGTAAGCCAGGTAATCTGTCAGCATATTACAGTCAACGTCAGTGATTTTACGAGGTATAGGCGTCCCCACATATTTGGTGGTCTACCGAAGATCACCTCATACGGGGATAGCCCTGTTCGAGAATGTGCTATCATTCTCATGTAAAAGAGCGCAACTGGTAAGGCTACTATCCAATCGACTCCTTTTTCTCTACATATTTTGGACAATCTAATTTTCAAAGTTTGATTATGGCGTTCTACGAGACCTGCTGCCTCGGGATGTCGGACACAGTGAAATTTCCATTGATAGCCTAATAGAAGGGAAACGTGTTTCATTAGTTCGGATGAGAACGGCTGGCCGTTATCTGAGTAGACAACACGTGGTAAACCGTACCGTGGGAAGAATTCTCGAACTAACTGTTTGGCAGTAGTCGGGGCAGTGTAATCTGAAACCGGGTATGCTTCTGTCCAACGGGAAAGAGCACAGACAACTACGAGAACATATTTGAATCCTCGACATCGTTCCATCTGGATATAATCCATCTGGAGGACTTCAAAAGCATGATTAGGAGGTTGAAATCCACCCTGCTCTACGGGGATGCTTTTACCTGGATTAAACTGACAACATATCATACAGGTACGAACCTTTTGTTTAGCTGCGGCTCGCAAGTGTTTGTTAAACCAAATGTGTTGAATGCTGTCTAGCATAGCTTTCTCTCCTAGGTGCGCTGGACTATGTATAGTGTTAATGATGACTTGGACCATTGAGTCGGGAAGAAACCATATAGATTTTTCCTTCGTCATCCATCCCTGATCTGTTTGGATCCCTCCTAATTCAGTCCATTTCTTTATTTCTTCTGGTGTAGCATGTGTCTGTATGTCAATTACATCAAGGGCGGGATCCTTAACTGTCATGCAATGTGTTAGTGTCGGGACTATTGTCTTTGTCGCGTCAATTGTGAGAGTCTGATTCTGAGCAGTCTGTTTAGCTGTTCTGTCAGCTAGGTCATTACCCTGAGAAATGATATCGGTAACTTTTGTATGGGCTTTGCATTTCATAATCGATATTTCAGTAGGTAGATGAATCGCATCTAATAGGGCTTGAATGAGGGGTCCGTGTTGGATGTGGGCACCGTGAGAAGTTAAATAACCTCTCTCTCGCCACAGTACGCCGAAGTCATGGACGACTCCGAAGGCATAACGTGAATCTGTGTATATGTTGACTTTTTTATTTTTGGCTTGAATACAGGCTTGTGTCAGAGCGATGAGCTCTGCTGCTTGAGCTGACAAAGTGTTAATACGATTTGTTTCAATGACTTCAGTGTCTGTTGTGACTGCGTAAGCGGCCACTAACTCTCCTGTACTTGCTCTCATACATGACCCATCTACATACAATGTCAAGTCTGGATCTGACAAAGGGATATCTGTCAAGTCTTGTCTGGGTTTCGTCGTGATAGTGATAACTTCAACACAATCATGTGCCAATGGATCTGTTCCGCTCACTGGTAACAGTGTGGCAGGATTTAACGTATTACAACGTCTGATTTCTATGTGTGGCTGAAACAATGTTAATTCATAACCGGTGAGTCTCGCTATAGTCAAATGTTGTGTTTGTGTGCGGTTCAAAAGAACCTCTACTGCGTGTGGTACTTGTACTGCCAATTGATGTCCTAACACTATGGCATCGCTTTGTCTGATTGCTAAAGCTGTTGCTGCCACTGATTTCAGGCACGCAGGAAGAGCCTGAGCTACTGGATCTAATGTACTAGAGAAATAAGCACATGGTTTGTGTGATCCTGCTTGTTCCTGAGTGAGTACTGACAAGGCAGTACCTTCGCGTTCTGTAACGAAGAGTGTAAACTGTTTACTGTAACATGGTGTTGCTAGGACAGGTGCTTGGCATAAAGCTTTCTTTAAGCTTTCAAAGGCGTGTGTATGTTCTTGAGTCCAAGGGAGGACAGTCGATGTGGCTGCCTCCTGTGTTGTCAACTGGATGAGTGGTTTTGCTAAAAATGCATATTGAGGGATCCACTGCCTACAGTATGAAGTGAGGCCTATAAAAGCCCGTACCTCCTTTTGTGTCTTGGGTGGTGACATGTTAGCGATTAACTGGATGCGGTCGGATGTAAGCTGCCTTCCCTCCTTGGACAGCGAGTGCCCAAGGTAAACAACTCGCTGGACACAGAATTGCAGCTTAGAAGGGGACACCTTGTGTCCCTTGTCAGCCAAAAATTTTAAAACCGTCAGTGACGCTTTTTCACATTCAGGTTCGCTTCGGGCGGTGATCAGCAGATCATCGACATATTGAAGCAAGGCAGTGTTAACTGGCATGTGGATACTGTCCAGTTCTCGTTTCAGTGCTTGGCTATAGATGCTGGGGCTTTCTGTAAATCCTTGAGGTGCGCGTGTGAATTTAAAACTTCGTCCATTTAAACTAAATCCGAATAAATATTGACTTTCCGGATCAATTGGGACACTAAAGAAAGCATTCTTGAGATCAATTACAGTGAAGAACGTTGCTTCTGAGTCAATAGCTGTGAGTAATGAAGAGATATCTGGGACCACGGGGTATTGTGGCACAATACATTTATTTAATTCGCGCAGATCAATAACTAATCGATATACTGGTGGAGCTTTTGGATCCGTTCTTTTAAGAATCGGAATTATCGGAGAATTACATACATTGGAGTCGGTTTCGACAACCACTCCTTGTGCAATGAGCTCGTCAATGATTTGCAGCAAAGCCACAACAGCATCGGGGGGTAACTTGTATTGTCGCATTCGTGGTAGTACTATTCCTGTTTTCAGTGTAACTCGATATGGTGTAATGTTCATGCAACCAACATCAGTGGGGCCTTGTGCCCATAGATGTGTAGGTAAATTCTGCAGTCGGTGATCCATGTCTCTGGATACGTAGTGACCTTTAAAGTCACGTAAAAATAGTCGTACTCCTTCCGGAGAACAACATATTATAGCTCCTAGAGCTTTCAATGTTTTTATGCCTAACAAGTTTTCTGGACATGATTTAGTAAGCAATAAATCTGTAGTACGTGTCAATGGACCAATCGTAAGTGGAAGGGGTTGTGTTACATCATTAATTATAGGTTTTCCTGAGAATCCAAGGGAAATATTCTGTGAGCCTGAGAGGGGTGCCCCTGGAACTTCACTACGTCTTATAGTTGTTCTGCTTGCCCCTGTATCAAGTAAAAACTTTCTGTCTTCCCCTAATAGTTCACTATGTACATAAGGTCCCTCTTGGTCTACAGGAACCTCAATAAGGGGTAAGCCAACTTCCCTCTCTAGGCTATTTCATGTGTATCGCTGATAATCGGGATAATCTGCTTGTGCATACTGATACATCTGTTGTGTCGTTGCTTGTGTTGCAGCAATAGGCTGCGCTTGTGGTGGTGCTACAATTTGTTGTGGAGCTGCCTGTTGCGGAGCTAGCTGTTGCGGAGCTAACCTAGGTTGTGCATGCTGAGGTATTTGTTGTTTATTCTGATTGTTTATTCTGATCCTGTCTAGGTGGACGTGGTCTCTCATGTGTTCTACCTGTAGCAATATTATGTTTCAGGACTGGACAATCGTGTATATAATGACCTGGTTGTTTACAGTAGTTGCATGTCCCTTTCGCAGGGCCTGCGGAATCACCCTTTTGATGACTATCGGCTGGAACTGACTGTGCAACAAGCATTTTCATTTTTGTATCTTTCATACGTCTTTGTTCGTGTTCTTGTTCTTCTCTAATTCTATTGTGATGATATTGTAACATCTGTAACATCTGTGATGGGGTATTACCTTGCCAGGTACTTTCGAATTTCAATACTCTATTCTTAACTTGTAGCAGAGAATTTTCAACTAATTTTGTCACAAACAGATGTGGGTATGACTCACTACTTGCTTTTATGCCACTATTTATACCAAAACATTTTTCAAATCGGGAATAGAAATCACTAGTGTCTTCGTCTGGCTTTTGTTTACAGGCTGAGATTGCACCCCAGTCTTCCTTTTTCGTAGTTAATAAACGTGGCAGTACCTGTATTAGTAATCCTGCTAGTGCTGTAGTCTTTTCCCCAAGCCCTGCTCCTGCAGCTCGGGCCTTTTCTTCGTTTTCTAATGCTGTCCAATCTATCTTTTGGTCTCCCACCTCCCATTCTTTTTCTTTGAGTTTTTCATAAACACCGGCGGGTAATAGGACTTTTAATATTTTCATAATGTCGGGGTAGGTATACTCTCCCATGAGTAACATGTCTTTTATCTCACGGTGGAAACCTGCTGGGTCCTTGTCATGGCTGGGTACTACTTTCTTCATTTCTAATAATTCTAATTTAGTTATAGGTGTGTACACAAATACGCGTGTAAAATTATCACCGGCACCTCTGATTGGGTGTACTTCGCGTAACGGGTTCTGTCAATCTATGTGATACATTTTTCTTCCCATGATGGGAACTGGAACGTGTTCTGGGCATATACGAAATTTAAATATTGGTTTCGGGATTCTAGAATTTCCTTAATCAAATCAGTACCTGACCCTCTCCATATATTCGTGAGTAGTTCTGTCAATATGTCAGGTAAGGGTCCTGGATCGGAGTGTTGGCTTTTATATAATATAAGGAGGTGTTGAATCATGTATATACTAGCTAAACGCTGTTCATATGGGTCTAGATTCAGAAACGTGTGTGTGAGTACATCATCATTGTATTCGCCGGGACTGTCAGCCCATTGTACTGCTGACCTGGCTAATTCTTGTTCGTCCATGGAATCGAGCATATGGTACCCCCTTCGATCTCGGAGTAATTTATCAGCGGCTTGGAATAAGTGTTCGGGGGATTTTGTATTTAACATAGGGTTTGGAAAATGTCTATTATATTCTGGACGTATTGGACGTACCGGATCATTAAAACCTCTGGTATTATTATGGGGTCTTCCTCTACCTACATAAGCTATCGTTTCTACTTGCTCTGACTCTTGCTCCTCCTCTTCTCTGTTTAGGTCAGTGGCGTCTACCTCTAATCTTTCTTCGTGTATTCGTTCTACTTCTTTGCGGATCTTTCGGTACATAGCTACTATACATAACTGTTTATCATGTCTCCCTTCTGATATATTCCGGCCCCAAGTGACAAGTTTTTGCATTTCTTCCGGATTTACCCCAGGCCGGTCTTGATTTCTGATTACACAATTTATGAGGAAACGTAACAGTTGTCCCTGTACCTCCGCTTTCTGGTACTCCATGGCTCTGCTAATACTTTCAGGACTTCGCCCTGACTGGACAAAGTGATACATACTTTCTAAATGTGTAGTCATTCCTGGTAGCTTCGTTAAATATATTGCAGCTCGTCGAATACGTAATGATGACAGCAGCATTTCGTCCCGTTTACCGGGCACAGGATCATATCTACAATCTACTAGAAGTTCCTTAAGCATGTCGGGAGTTGCTAGTTTGGGCGTACGTTGGAGGGCTAAATCTCTAAGAGTCTGTTTATTTCGCGGCGGAGTGGCAAACATGTCTGTCGTACCTCCTGTAGCACCGTCTGAGGTGCTAGGCACGAAAGGATTCGTTGGGTGTAGGATAGAGATTGTAGACGCGGGAAAAACTGTAGAAACGGACGGGTCTGTTGGAACTTGTGTAGGAGTTTGTAATTGCGGGGATACAGACGAATGCTCTTGGTGTTGAACACCATTGGCAAGCGATGTGGGTGATATGGCATTAGCATACTCGGGAGCAGCGTCATCTAAATAGGAGGAAAGAAAAACGTCCTTTGCTGTTTTGGGATGTGATTTGGGATGCGCTTTTATCGGAAACAATGGAGGTGGCAAGTCTTTTGGTATTTCCTGAGTAGCCTTAGGTAACCCTTCGGCCAGAAGTGGATACATACCATTCATAAGGGCGTTTCTTTGTCTATCTACTTGTTCTGAGTTTACTCGAGTACCTTCCTCAAGTAATAGATTTTCTCGAGTTTTATTTGAATTCTCTCTACCTTTCTCTTCCTGTCTGTGTGCTTTTTCTGTACGTCTGTATGATTCTTTACGCCATAATTCAATGGCATCTTTCTGTGACTGTCTGGCTTTCTTTTTCCATAATTCTTCTTCTACTCTCATGATGCAATCTGCATCCCAGGTCCCCGCTGCGGGCCATCTCTGACTCTCTGGTAATTCTTTGGTGTAATCTACCCATAAATCAAGAAATAATACGGCATCTAGGCCATGTTTATGATACATGAAGTATCCTGGAGTATCCCTAGGTGGAATGGGAACGGCTTCTTCGAGTACACCTTTTCTAGTTTTGATCTGTCTTAGTTTCGAAAAGAGCGGCATTTTTAGATCTTGTTTCTAGAACACACTTTATACAAGAAAACACAATAATGAACAGTCATTCACACCACAATATATAGTACGTATTTAAAACATTTAACGCTTAACAGTTTTAACGAACAATGATAACTAATAGAAAACTAGTTATTGACATTATACTGACACTAGATAATACTTATTTATATGCAAGACATACTATATTACTATATATACTGCTAAACAGTACAGATACACTGCTAAAACAGTGCAGACCGGATTTGTGTACCCAAACCCGTCTTGACCGGCACAGACTATGTGCACGTAAAATGCCTCCCCGGTAATGGTACTCACCGGGTAGCTCGGAACGGAAGGCCTCGGAACGGAACTGAAACTGGACCGGACTGGACTCGACTCGACTGGACTCGGAACTTCGGAACTCGGTGGGACTCTGTATACCTCGGATCTTGCTCTCTCAGCTAGGCTCTGGTCGGGATACTTCGCACTTCTCACCGCCTCGTCTGGGTGTTGATCGCAGCCTCAGTCGTCCCCGCTTGGCCGGAGGGAGATACAGGAAATCCTGCGGGTACGCGTTTTTGTCCGTTCAGCTGTGGCAGGAGACCGGGCCTGCAACGCACCGCCGGCGCGTGAGATGAGAAAGTGTCCCTGTTCGGGCGCCAATTTATGTGGTAAATATTTCGTTACCGGTACTATTTTTTATGCGGTAAAATCTATCAAGAATAACTCAGTAAATATAAGAGGCAGAATCCGTGGTATTAGAGGTTTTAAAAGGCTTTATTCCTATACAAAGGAAGACAATTCGAATTGTGGGCCTTCTGTTCCATCACCACGAAAGTTCAGGAAGGAAGGGCGCATATATTATTGACAGATAGGCAGTTTTATAGAAAATGCATTACAGTGAAACAGATGCAAGAGGCGTGACAGCTGATAACTCAGATAAACTGTACATACGTAACTAAACATGGGTGTAACTAAAATACGTCATTTAAACATGATGTCACAAGTGGGTGGATCCATAGAAGAATCCTGCAATGTCAGCAGAAATATGTGGCAGAGATGCGTGCGCAGCTGCATGACGTGTGATTGACGTGCAACTAGAGGGTGAAGGAGACTTGACATTTAGCTCTACATGTGGAGACAGAAGTCTGGGGTTATGTCAACCTAATTCCAAATCATATCTAATATCCTATGTTTAAAGAACTGTGTTATCCAAAAGGAAAGGTCTCTTAGGATAGAATCTTATTCTATACTGACTATACTGACTGTTAGTGCGTGTACAAGCGTCTAAGTGTCTACACTAGATGCGAGGGGGTAGGAATATTCCATGGTAACGGGGCTATGAATCACTTGCATGAGGACAGCGAGGCCTGGCCCTTTGCACGGTAGCTGGAGGAATGTTTACCTAAACTGCTAGACAGGAATGCATCGGATGAGGAGCGAAGGAGATAATCTCGAAGGTGAAATACAGTTTTTGGCAGGCGACAGGCTGGATCAGGCACCGTTAGCCGCGCAAGGAGTAAGACAAAGTTCATGGTCACAGATGCAGGCTCAGACTGGAGCTTTCAGAGGTAGAAGGCAGGAAAAGGCTTGATGACAGAATTCGGGCCTACTCGCCTGAATCTGTGAAATGTGGAAAGTGAACCACATAAAGTCGGTGGCCTTTCATACTTAGGAATGGAATATCTGACCCATTCATGGCGGATCTGAAAGAGGACATGTTGACGGTGGACGCACATATGTTTGCGTCTTCAGAACTGGAGCAGGAGGGAACATACATGTACTTATAGCATGCACATGGAGCCGTTGGGGTCTACGATAGGGGACATAACTGATCACAAAATTCATATTTCCTCAGTAATCCAATGGTTCTACAGGCGAAGAAAACCTCAGAGCCCTGATTATGGCATCTCGTATAACCGAGCGACAATCCCGGACTTTCCGAATCCAGTGGGTGACCTTACTAATCAGGGAATCTACATTTTCAGATCTATTCCAGGAGTTAAGCTTTGGTGCATTGACCATATAGATTTTAGGTGCTTCTACCAGGCTAGGAGTTGTTGGACTGATGGGCCTATGTTGTGTGATGCGTGGAAAATGGGGTACAAATGGTGCATGGGTAGGCCCAGGGTGTGCAGGTTGTCTCTGAGTCAAAGGCATGATAGAATTATTGTTCCTCTGAGTAACACTGTGGTTGCTTGGGCTCTTACCCTCCCCAGGGGGAGAAGTTACTTTAGAAGGTAATGCCACATTAGGTGGTAGGTTAGAGCCATTTGGGCAGGTATTTTTGCCCTGCGAGGTTGCCTTGGGTCTCATATCATTGCCTTGCTGGGACTGTTGTACAATGGGACTTGCTTTATTAATAGTTGCGGTCGTGAACCCTGGGTCGCCCTTTTGGACCAGGCAATTGACCAGGGAAGTGAGATTTGCGATCATCAGTTTCATTGCCCCTATTTCGAGCCTGAGGGAGTCAATGAGATTTCTTTATTTTATTTATTTTTATTTTATGCGTTTTTTATAGTGCAGACTTTACCCGAAGGTGTCAGAGCGCTTCACAATAGGAACAGTACTGATACATGAGGAGAAAATTACAAGTGAGCATGTTACAAAAGCAAACGTTACGTTACATGAGACAATAGTGACAATTGTGCAAGTATCAAGAGCAAACAAAATACAAGAGGTAGCAAACGATACGTGACAAAAGGAGAAAGTGACATGTGTGCATGTTACAAAAGCGTACAAAGTACAAGTAGAGGTATAATACTGCAATAAATGGCAGACCCTCAAAACACAATAACAAACGCTACGTTACATGAGGCAATGGTGGCAGTTGTGCATGTATCAAAAGCAAACAAAATACAAGAGGTAGCAAACAATACGTTACAAAAGGAAAGGTGACATGTGTGCATGTTACAAAAGAGTACAAAGTACAAGTAGAGGTATAATACTGCACTAAATGGCAATGAGATGATAAGTGTCCTCAGATTCTAATCTAGGCCCTGAACCTAACCCTCTGCTGGGCGTTGACTTCATGGATTGCTCTGTCATGTATATTATATCAGCATCCTGCATATCAGATAAAGATTGAAACCTGTTGGTGCATGGAATTACGGGGACCAACTGGTTCAGGCCAGTATTTGGGGGAGTAATAGGGGGATGGCAGATTCCCTCACCTTCAGGAATACCTGGGTGTTTCTGTGCCTTCTTGGCCTTTTTACCTTTCTCAGACCTCCCATTAAGGCTTCCCTCATTTCCCCCACTTCTCCCACTACCCTCCATACATTTTCTTTTCCCCATCTTCCAATGCGTTAAACTAATGAGAAATTAGGTGAACAGACCATCTCCGGTAGGTCACAACCTGCCTAATTCCAGATAACACAAGCCAAATTAATATCAACTGAGAGTAGAATGGGACTCAACAAGCTTGCTCTAAGTTTAAACTCGGACAGATTCCTCTTTAGGCAGTCCGCATACAAAGGTTATGTGTGAAAAGGGAAACGTAGGCTGGGTGCGATCGCTGTACCTTATTACAAAGAAAGTTCGCCTGTCACTGTGTCCTCCAACTGTATACTGAATGAAAGGGGGTTGGCCATGCCCTGCCTCTTCCTGGCAATGACGGTCAAGGATGGGCCTGCCCTTGGCCCGTGCTTAGCCCGGGCATGACCCGCGGGCGGGTCGCACCGCAGGGAGCGAGGCAGAGCTTTAAGCGTGATGGTGGCGCCTCCCCCTCCGGTGAGAAACGGAGTCAGATGCACCCTGGGACTTGTGGTCCCACCTGGGTGGAGTGCGGGATTCCAGGAATGCGGGCAACGGTATACAGAACTACCTGGGACTTCGGTCCCACCAGGGTGATGGCCGGATGCCAGAGATGCCCCCAATGCTGGCCTTACAATGTTCCCAGCACAGGAATCACAAGAGCAGCATCTCACGCCGCAGGGAGCGAGGCAGCGCATTAAGAGCGATGGTGGCGCCTCCCCCTCGTGAGCACCGGCGGGGAAAGGAGTCAGATGCACCCTGGGACTTGTCGTCCCACCAGGGTGGGGTGCGAGATTCCAGCAATGTGGGCAACAGTACACAGAACTCCCTGGGACTACGGTCCTACCAGGGTGATGGCAGGATGCCAGAGATGCCCCCAATGCTGGCCTGACAATGTTCCCAGCACAGGAATCACAAGAGCCGCGTTGATATTTACATTTGTGTTCCAGATCATAAACATAAGCAGAGACCCCTAAAATAATCTATAGTCTGTATTATGCTATGTGTCAATTTAAGAATCTTATTAGATGTGGAGAAGTGTCATAAATGAGTTAAAGTGTGTGACTAAAAGTGAAAAGGACAACTCCCTTTGTTGTAAATCTTCCCCATGTTTAACATTGTGCAAAAAGGTCTTATTATCAGTATATTGGTGTATTTACTAAGTTGTTAGCTGTCTCTCTGTTTTTGCCTTTTTCTGAATGCTGTTCATTTCAGAAATGTGTATCCTGTACTAAAGAGTCTTGAAAAGCATTCTGTTAGACCTTGCTCTTTTTACAGGGTGGTCTCCAAACTTTTTGCCTTCCTCCTGTATTATACCTGACCTATTTTTGTTGGCTTTAGGACTCTGGGCAGTTTACCACTGCTATTCAGTGCTAAATTGCATTTGCTCTCTCCTTTAAACATGGTCTACACCTGTTTGGCATATTTAATTTACTTGTAAGTCCCTTGTACATTTGTATCCCATATACTCAGGGCATGCAAATTAATTGTTACTAGTGGGCCTGCAGTGATGCTTGCGCCACCCACAGAAGTAGCCTTTCAAACCGGTCTCAGGCCTCTGCCACTGCTGGGCCTGTGTACGCAGTTTACTGCCACAGTGACTTGCTATTTAAAGTTATTTGCAGAGCCTTAAACTCCCCTTTCACTACATATACATCACCCCTAAGGTAAGCCCGAGGTAGCCCTAACATCATCTTCATCCCACATTCAAATACTTTACACATTCTTTTTCAGCGCTTGTAGTTTTCCTTTAAACATTTTTGTACAATTCTTTGTCTGTACTCAAAATAAGACAAAAAAAATGATCCAAAAGTGCATAAATGAAACTGTGCAAACACATAACAAACGTTTTGTATATTGAACCAGTCAACTATTCATGTGATGTTTGAGTTTCTGTGTTAGTTTCTATCTCCTGAACTGAAACTCTTAATAAAGACTAATTCTGTGGGTTGATTTGCGAACTCCACCTATAGGCTTCCATTCTTCTATGAACGGTGCCTGTACTTGGTTTTCTGTTTTGATTCAACTCCCCAGATAAGCTCAGGTCAACGCGTTTCCAGACTCCTGTTTATTACTGGATTCTCCTCAAGACCGTGACTGGTTGTGTCTGAAAAATTCAACAAAACCTGAATGTTGTTTTCTTTTTTTTGCGGGCTTTTTACCTTTATAACTATAGATATGATTTTTAAGAACATATTACCTCTCCTTCTCTGTGTTGTTTTATCAAACGCTCTCCGGTGCTTGGTATTGTTGCGTTATTTGCCAAGTCTTGTTCTCCTTTTTTGTTATCTGCTTCTGAAAAATTATTTCATTATTGTCCGAATATATGTTTCCACTGACTCATTGTTATGCTAATTGTGTTTAATTTTACACACAATTTGATTAACTGTCCTCTTTCTTCAAAGTCTCACATTCTCCTTCAGCCGGTAGCCACAGTTTATTCTGCCAAAGCAATAAGGAGTTTATTGAAGCTAATGTGGATCTTTCTCAAACGCTTGCTTTTACATCCATCATATGTGTTGCAAAGTCATCCTGTGCCCTGGGCACCCCCCCACATTTTTGCTGACTGATACTGGTGGTAACTGACTCTGACTGACCCTGGGCTCTGCCTAACCTGGCCCAGGGCCAGTGCTATGCTGAAAGAGACACATTAGAAGAGTTAAAACACCTACATACACTAGGGTACACAATGCTATGGTGGGGTGCCCCTGTGATTGGCATGACCTACCCTTTAAGCTCCTAGTATATATTATAATAGGGCAGAGGGATTGAAACTACCTAGAAGTCCCTAGTACCCTAGGGCATGGCAGTTTAGAGGCCAGCAGCTTGTTTTGCACTTGCATGTGTGCACTGCTGAAGCCTGAAGTCAGTTTACAAAGCAGCCCTGAGGGCCAGGACTGCTTTTAAAAAGTAAATTGTGCCCAAACTCGACTTTGGGGTTTGGGGCACTTAAAAATTGATAACCTACAATGTTGTGGAATATTAGGAACCCACAGGGTCTCCCCAAGGTGTCCCATGGGTGGGGGGGTTCAGATATTTATAAGGTACACCCTTATAAACTATGTTTGGGTTAAGCAAAATGTCACATTCCACTCCCCACATTGTGGTAAAGTGCTGCCCAAATTCGACTTTGGTGCTAGGAGCACTGTGGAGGGAGGATCTGCAATATTTCTACAGATTCAGAACCCCTAAAGTCTCTCCTAGCTGTCCCATGGGGTGAGGGTCCTGTAGATATAAGCAATGTAGTTATAAAATATGTTTTTGTAATTCCTGGGGCTGGAAAAATGGCCCAAGTCATTTTTCCCATTGCAAATCCCCTGCTACATAGGTTAACATAGTAGGAAGTTATTGATTAATAACTCTTGATAGGAGAGGGCTATAAGTGCCATTCAAAGACTTCCCTGAATGGTATTAATAAATTCAACAATATGATATAGTTGAATTTCTCCTAATGTGTACATAGAAGAAGTTATAAGACTCTCTTGTTTGTAAGTCCAGATTTAGCCTTCCAGTGGTCTGCCCTGATTGGTCAGAGTTCAGTGGATTAGCCAGGCTGCCTTGAAGAGGTGATAAAGATCCCCTGGGAACAACCAGCTCTGCTGGCAGGGCAGTGTGCTGTTCCATAGGAATGCCAGGCCAGGGGGAGGAGTCATAAACTATCTCCTTCAAAGAGAAGAGCAGAGAACAGTGTCATTTACAACTCTGAACTTTCCACCTTAGGCAGATGGTAGGATTAAGGAAGGTATGAGCAGATGCAGGGGGCAGAGTCTAAGTAAATTAGCCATCCTAGGGGTGTGTTTAGCCAGCTCTTACCTCCTTGCTGGAAAATCAGCCATTATGGATTTGGAAGATTTGATGCACTGTGGAACAAAGTAATGCCACACTCTACAGGATGTTGTCATATCTTTGAGGAGTTACCCTGCTCCCATTGGTCAGGAGTGACCTCCTGCCTGACCCAGAGAACATGGAATAAGTATCTGAGAGGGGCAGAGCCCTCCAGATCTGCTGCTGGAAACTTACTGAAGCAGGACATTGCCAAGCTGAGAAGAATGCTGTGCAAAGATTTCTAAGGCTTGACCTCCGAAGACTGCATCACCTGAAACTACAGCCCTGTGGATTATCTTGCTGAAAAAGAGTGGACTCCCTGAAAGCTACAGGTTAAAAGAGCTTATCTGGAACATCACCACCTAAATATGCACCTTGGAGAACCACCCGTGGATTTGTAAGGGTTTTGTACCAGTGGATTGTGGGAACTGAATTCCTCAACTTTCAAGGACCATCTTGGAGCTTCCAGACCCTTGGAGTGAGTTTGAGACACTTTGGGACCCCTTTAGGAACTTCAGGAAGAAGTTTGGAGAACTTTGGAGCAACTTTGAAAAAAAGCTCCATAGAGGGACCGACTCAACCTGGCCAGCCAAGCCACCTGCCTTCAACTGCAAGCCGTCCAAGCCATCCAGGTTCGTCCCGCTAAAAGCTCCGTAGGTTCCACTTCCAGAGTTTGACCGGGAGTGGAAGAAATCCAAGGCCGGTGAACCCTTACCGAATCCAGCCTGGTGAAGAGCATCGAGGGACCCCAAGAGAAAAAGCTCAGTGAAAGTTTTTAAGTCCGAACGAAGAAAAGGTGACCAGGAGCAACCGCGAAAGCCAATCCGCCTGCCTTCAACCGCGCTGGCCTGGATCCTGGGTTTGCCCCGCTGAAACGCTCCGGAGGTTGGACTTCCGTAAGTTTGACTGGGAGCTCATCGCAAGGCGAACCCTCACTGAATCCGGACTGGCTGAGAGCTTCAAGGGACCCCGGGAGGAAAAGCTCCAGAAAAGTTTCTAAGTCCTAAGGTAAAAACTGTGACCGGGACCTACTGCGAGTGGTAGCCGCTCAGGGCTCCATCGCGGTCGGGCTGAAACTTTGATTTCGAGCCGGTCTTTTGCGACCAGATATCCCAATAAGGTGCCATATGTTTCTAAGTGCTATATAATGCTAAATCTTTGAAAATTCATATCTCCGGTTCCCTACATTGGATTTTTGTCGTTTTGGTGTCATTTTAAAGATAAAAGTGTTTCCTATTTTTATAAATTGGTGTTGGATTTTTATTATGTGTGGTGTCCTAATTATTTACTGAAATTGTGTTTTTAAATGCTTCATATACCTGTCTTTGAAGTAAAGCCTGCCTGCTCGCAGCCAAGCAACCAAGGCTTGAGCATAGGAATAATTTTCTAAGACCTACGCTGAGTCCTATCATGTGTTAGTGGCCTTATTGCCAGTGGCAGACCAACATTTTCCCCCACCAATAATCTACTTTCCAACAATATGCAACCAAATTTGTTGAAATTTCGGGTGTGACTATGTATGCCAAAGCCCGATATATCTTTAAAGTTTCTAAAATAGAGCTGCAGCTTGGAAGATGTCCATTTTGTACTCCGCTCTAGACATGTGTAGTTGCATATGTGAATGTAAATGACGTGATTTTTCTTGCAATGTGGGGTGCATTAATACAAACAAAAAAATGTAATCAGGAGACAGCACATATGTTGGAATCACAATAAGTGCATGGGTGATGTTATTATCAGAATGGTCTGAGGAAGGTCGAGATAAGTATGAAGTCAACTCAAACTTTGTCATGCATATTACTGAATACACGATCACTCGTGAAACATAAATACCAATTGGAATGTCTACTCCAAATAGAAAATCCGGACATCACTTTCCTAACTGAGACATGGACGGATGCCAGCTCAGACCCAGACTGGAATATGGCCCTCCCCCCCGGCTATGCAATGGTACAACACGATAGGACAGAAGGTGGAGGTGGTGGTGGTGGTGTAGCTATAATATACAGGGACAATTTAAGACTGCGCCATGAGGTCGTAACCATGCTTCCATCCGAGACATTAATGTTTTCATTTAAACTTAATGATTCCTTCACATTTAAAGGGCTACTTGTCTATAGGCTGCCGGGACCCAGGATGGTGTTCTCACAGGCCATCTTAAATTTCCTGGAGTCAAGTCTGTATTCAGAGTACCTCAATATTATGGGGGACTTTAATTATCATCTTGAATCAGAGACCAACTCAGATATAGTAAGATTGGTGGATAATCTGGCAGCATATGGATTATGCCAAATTGTACTGGAACCCACACATTCAGCTGGTAATACTTTGGATGGGATTTTTACAAACCAATCAGGTATAAAAATAACTAAAACATTACCTTTGCCTTGGACTGATCATAGAGCGATTGTCTTTGAGGGGACAAACAAAAATCTTACACTGTCCCAGCCCCCTTCCGCTCTGAACCTGCAGGTTCGGCAATGGAACAAGGTAAAAAAGGCCGATCTGGAACAGGCATTAAGCTCGGACCCATTCATATTAAGTAATGATAATGATATAGCAGCCAGTCGATTTGACAACTGGATCCGAACAGCCGTAGACAACATTGCCCCCGAAATTAATTAAACTATTAAAAGAGCAACGGCAACAGCACTATGGTACAGTCCAGAGGTAAAAATAATAAAAATGAAATGCAGATGGACAGAACGAGTCTGGAGAACAGACTATAGTATAGAGCATAAGTCACTATACAATCAATGTTTGGAGGAAAACAAGCAGGCCATTGTCAAAGCTAAAAGGGCTTATTTTACCGCCAAAATAAGCGAGGCAACACATTCCTCAAAAGAACTGTTTAAAACTATACACACACTTGTCACCCCTCAACACTCAGTTAAATTTATACCTGACCAAGCCTTTTGTAACGTAATGGCCAACTTTTTCCAAAATAAAGTACAAGTGATATATGACGGTCTTTTAAACTCAGTGGAGACTATGCCTGATAGTAACCCTTTAAACATCAATGTCTGGGCAACAAAGGGTAGACTGGGCTGCTTTATGACACTTAACGTTGAGGAGGTCAATGACCTCCTGATATCCACCAAATCCGGTTCCCCAAATGACCCATGCCCTCCAGCAATCTTTCATTTGGCCTCCAAGGTCATCAGCATATATCTTACCCCCCTTTTAAATCAAGTCCTTGAAACAGGCAAATACCCAGAGGCATGGAAAAAGGCCTGCACAAGGCCAATTCTAAAAAAAAAGACTTCGGATCCACTTGAACCTAAAAACTATCGGCCAATCTCCCGACTATCGTTACCAGCAAAAATCCTGGAAAAAGCCATATATAGGGAGCTAATTCATTATCTAGAGGATAACTCTCTGTTAGATCGTACACAGCATGGCTTTAGGCCATGTCATTCGACAGAAACAGCGTTGGTGCTGGCAACTGAGGAGATTCGAAGGATAGTGGATGGAGGCGGCAGAGCAATCCTGGTCTTATTAGACCTTTCGGCGGCATTCGACACCGTAAACCATACGGTGCTGGTGCAACGGCTGAAAGAGACAGGGGTGGAGGATACTGCACTAAATCTACTTTCCTCGTTTCTAGATGCCTGACAACAAAATATACATTGGGAGAACACACAGTCTGGAACGTTTCTACTCCCATGTGGTGTTCCGCAGGGGTCTGCCCTATCCCCAACCTTTTTTAATATATATATGTTGCCCCACTGGCCAACTTGGTCAGGAAACATGGGTTTTCACTGATCATGTATGCCGATGATTCGCAGCTTACTGTCTCAGTTGCTGAATCCCCAGACACAGTAGCTATCGGCTTCCATGCCAGTTTGACGGACATTATGCGCTGGATGAGTTCAAACTTTTTGAAAATAAATACTGATAAAACCGAGGTCCTTGAATTCGGTAAAGGACCATCAGTATGGAACACTAGTTGGTGGCCCACGGAGGCGGGAGTTTGTCCCACTCCCGTTGCTAAGGCTAAAAACCTTGGGGTGACCCTAGATAAGCAGCTCAATCTATCCGTCCATATCAACCAATTAACCTCCTCTTGCTTTTTCCTCCTAAAAACTTTGAGGAAAATATTCCCATTTATAGCTCCTGAGCTTCAAAAGACAGTTGTAGTTGCACTGTTCTTATCTAAACTAGACTATTGCAACGCTCTTTTTGTGGGAATTGATAAAGCACAGGAGAGGAAGCTTCAGTCACTTCAGAATGCGGCGGCTAGATTGCTTATGAACATCCCTAAGGGTCGCCCCACCTCAGAGGCCATTAGAACACTACATTGGCTTCCGATCCCTCAAAGGGCTCATTTTAAAGCTCTTTGTCTAGTACACAAGGCCCTCCATGGAGATATTTCTGGGGAGGTGAGGAAACTCTTTACAAGGTACCTCCCTGCCAGAACTCTTAGATCATCCACGGAAGGACTTGTCTGTGTCCCAAAAACACGTAAGGTAAGATGGGGGGGCCACACACTATCTTTTTGTGCGGCAAAACTCTGGAACCAGATGCTATACATTCTCCGCTGCCAACTGAATCGGATGCGATTCAGGAAGGAATTAAAAACCTGGCTATTTGACAAAAATTAAAACACACGCTCAGGGGCCTACATTTACGTCCACAGTTAGCGCCAAGACGCCCCGGCATTCGCGCGCTCTACAAATAATGATTCAAATCAAATCAAATCAAACCACCAGAAAAAAAACTGGCAGAGAGGGCCGCTGTATTTCATAAAATCAAAAGAAGATATATTCTAGATAAAAAAATGTAATCACCCGTCTGTTGCATGCACACCTAGTGTAACGCAGCCTGTAGTTGTAAGACACGGAGACGGACTGATGAGGCAGATCTGAGAATACTACAACAGAGTACGTGAACCCTTTGGTCCATGCTAATTGATTTATGTTGAAGCATTGTTTGCAGCTTCTAAATAATCTATAGTGCCAACCCTCCGCTCTCTGTCCAGGTGATCCTATGGGTCCCATCCCAACTCTACCACCCCCAGTCAAGGGTGGCTCATGGTGCTCTTTTGTCCTAGTCCTGAGAAAGACCCCGCTGTAAAGGAACATAATAGCCTACAGTCTATTGGGGGCTGAAACATCGACTGTGTTGCTGCTCTATGTCAGCCACTATTAACAGTAATGTGTAACTGTGATATTGTGTATTTTATCATGGCAATGTTAAAAAAGATCACGATAATCTGCGGCTAAAACAAGCCACTTCCACTGCAATTAATTTTGTGATCATGACGATGTCACCATTTTTCTCTTACACCTTTACAACCCTCACATAATGCACTTTTTCCTTCCCTTTCCTTTCTCCCACTGCTGCGGGGCACTTGTGTAAAGTGTTTAGAATTATATGCTGATTGACCAGCACTTAGAACTGTTCAATGTGAATAAATAACATTGAACCGAATTTTCTTGAATACATCACTGTTATTATGTTTAAATTGTTTACACTGGGACAGTTTTCCACTGTACTGTAGTTGTAAGATGGACATATAGTTCACAATTACTGAATGACTCCAAAACGAGGTGCTACGTTTTTCACTGTCCTGGGCCGTGACCTCCAAGACTATTTATTCAGATTGGTCCCTATGTCACAATCTCAACTATTGCGACCGGACGGGAAGGGACCAGCTCACGAACACCCCTCTACTTGTTAACATGGTGGTTGAACCCACCAAATTCATCAGCATAATACCGTCCAACATGATTTTTAGTAGCCTAAGTCCTGCCACAAATTATACATGACATGAAACTTTTAAGAAAGTGCCACAATGTACACAATTGTTTCAAACATCCTATGTATGTTCTGGTTATCAAACCAGTCATTGAAAGGAGTCCTTCGTTACTGCAACAAAAACTAGGAGATCAAGATGTAACTTCCTGTGAGCTTAAAGATTTAAAAGAAAGAGAATTGAATGATGAATATACACATCGTGGGGGTTTAGAACATGACACTTAATATATTCAAATTCAGATGATTTGTATATATGCAGATCAGCTAATTTCTCTGTTCAGGGAGCCATTTGTCCATTCCTGTGTCATGTCTAATATTGATTGCACAAAATATTTTTGAGTTAACCGGTGGCATACAAAGGTTTTGTAGGCAGAATATTTAATGCCCAAAGTTCTCCCTGTCAAACTAACTCCTCTTACACCTTCATTCTAAAATCAATTTTTGTAGACTGTAGAGGGACTTAAAGTCTTGCCTCTTGAAATAGGATTTTGGAATGTGAGTTGGCTTTGCTTACAAACTCCAGTACTTTATGGTCATTACAGTAACCTCCTGGCTACTGAGAAACCAGCTTCTAGGCTCCTAGGCCCCCTTTTCCCTCAAATGGTCTTTGAAGATACTGCGGGGCTACACAAAACACTACATGAAAAATGCTAAATAAATAAAGACTTCACACATTCATTTTTTCCTCTAGAAAAGGCAATTATTTTTGAGTGATGTTTGAAATAATTTATGGATGGAAATTGTAGGGAAGTGCCCCGTTTTGCATGGTTGCCCCCCACTTTTTGCCTAATGTTGATGCACTTTCACTGAGTGTGCCCTGGGTTCCTGCCAACCAGGTACCCAGGGCCTATTTTCTTTCCCTAAATCTGTACTGTTGCACACCCAAATTGGCAACTCTCTGGCCACATGTAAGTCCCTTGTAAAAAGTACCATAGGTACTAAGGGCCATGTGCCAGGGAAGGCCTCCAGGGGCTGCAGCACTTATTGTGCCAGCCTTAGAGGCCCTGTACCTTTACACACACACACTGCTGCTGCAGGCTGAGTGTTTTGGTGCAGAACAAAGTGAACAGTCGCATTGTCACGCTGGTATAAGTAAGTCACCCCTCTTGCAGGGTGCACTATACCATTGGTGAAGGTACAGTGGCATGGGCCCTGTACCCCTACAGTGCCTATGTCCATTCTTGGGCATTGTAATTGAAGTAAAGCCATAAAGAGTATATCGCCTGGGAGTTAGTTATTACAAAATCAACAGCACTATAATGGCTTTACTGAAAACTGGGAAGTTTGATATCAAACTTCTCAGCAAATTTTACCCACACTGATGCCAGCATGGGATTTAATGAAAAATGCACTAGAGGGCATCTTAGAGATGCCCCCTGAAAAACAACCTGACTCTAGTGTCCTGACAGAGTGGTTGCTTGTCAGCTGCCACCACCAGACATGTTTCTAGTCCCATGGGCCAAGAGCCTGCCGTTCTGAAACAAAGCACATCCTGGGTCGAGATGCCAAACCTCCTCACCCAGGACTGGCAGGGTCCACGAAGGGGTAGCTTCAAAGGCATGCCGCCTTTGTGTGCTGCCCCATCCATTTGCTGCTCCCAGCAACTGGCCGCCAACCGGTTCTAACTCCTACTTTGGGAGTGAGAATCAGAAAAAAACTAAGATAGGAGGAGAGGAGAGTTTGCCAACCCCACCCCTCAGGTGGGAGAGACGAGGTAAAGCACAACTCTCAGTCCCCACCATCTTGAAGATGGGGGGACTAAGCCAACCAGAGTGAGGCTAATGCACCCCTACCACTTGAGGGGGGCAAAATAGAGGTAGTACACACCCCAAGGAAGGGACCCATTTGTCACAACCTTTACCTACCTGAAACACCCCTATATTTAGTATTTAGGGGCAACCCTAAAACTTGCCTCCTCAGACAAGAAGAAACAAGAAGAAGAAGGACCGAACAGCTGTGCTGAAGGAAGAAAAGGAGGACACCAACTGACTTGGCCCCAGATCTATCCCTGTCCCGACCTTGATCTGCTCCAGCGAAAACCCAGTGTGTCCTGTAGCCAGCAGTGCCCCAGAACCCAGAGGACCCTCCATGCCTTCTCCAACCAGACTTTGCCTCCCGTGAGCACTGGATTTGCCCACCAACAGACTCTGGCCAAATCTGCAAGTCTGCATCAATCTGGACCCGACGCTCACGGCCTGAGTTCGAGAGGCCGAATACCACGAGGAGGTCTCCCCGGTGACCCTGACCTGGGATCTGGTAATCCCTAACCTGCCTCGAGTCTCCCAACGACGGCTGCAGCCCCTTTCTGGAGGATTTACCCAACCGCGACCGGAGCTGGTAAAAAGAATCCATAGCCGAAAAACACCCCTGCATCCGATGCCCCACGGCCTTCGGTGGCACCACCAACAGTGTCCTGTCATCCCACAATATCCCAACTTACCTCTCCAACCAGTGGTTGCCTCCAGAAGATTTTCGTACCCAAGCCTGTTGTGTTTGTACAAAACAGAAAATCCCTATTGAAAGTCACGGGGCACCCAACGCCAAAACAGCACCCTACACCCGGCCGCCCTAATGCCGCTGTGCATGCACCTTGAGTGCTCAATTGAAGCCCCTTTCGCCCTGAGCTTATTCCTGGAGCTTTGCTCCCACAACCTTGTGGCCTTCTCGTGAACAGCCACCAACTGGAGGCCCCTATACACCATTGGATAATATTGGGCCTCAGCACTCTGCACCCGTCCGCCCCAGTGATGCTGATAGTGATTTGAGAGTGCATCCTTGACCCTGGGAGAACTCAAAACTAATTACTGACTGTTAAACTGATAACTTAATTTCCTCCCATAGGATTGCATTGACTGCTTTTCTGTGAAAAATGTTTGGTGTGTAGTTGGAAAATTGTATGAAACCTTAAGAAACTGTATATTTACCAAAACTGACTTACTTACCTTTTATCTAGGAAATGTCCCAGTGTGATATCTAGGCATATCACCCTGAGTGCAAAAAGTAACTTGAAAAGTAATCTGAAATGTAACTCACAAAGTAATTTCAATAGTAACTGAAAAGTAATCCAACTGTTTTATAAACAAGTGGCTTACCTGTAACCAATCCAATTGCATTCAAACTGTATTTAACGGCATTATTCTTGCAAAGTACTATTGCCCTTACCTGTACCAGGCTGGCTTGGTTCTAGAAATAAAATACAACTAAATAATATTTTTAAACAAAACAAATTGGTCAGAGTTCAATCTTTGAGTGAGTGAAATCATTTCTTGCCTGAGTGTGTGCAATAAATGCTTAACACTACCCTCTGATAAAGCCTTACTGCTCGCCCACACTACCACAAATAGAGAGTAAGGTATTATCTACATTAGCCTCTGCTTACCTTTGGGGATCCACTGGACCCTGTGCACACTATACCTTACTTTGCTATAGTAAATACAGAGCTAGCTTTCTACAGACATCATGTGACTCAATAAATACAAAAGGCTTCAGGTTTAGGAAAATCCAGGCACTTCTCAAATACACACACCATTGAGCTTTAATAATATGAAAAAAAATGGTAAAGGGTGCAACTATGGTGGAAAGCGAATACAACTGAAAAACTTCAGCTTCACAGGCTGAGGTAAAATAGTGTTCCAAGACTGAGGAGGAAATGTAAATAGAACATGAGAATTAGTACAGATAAATGTGAAATAACGTAAAGTGAAGTGTGGTTCCGTGAATTCCGAACCCATTCAATGAAGGTTGTCGTATCGTGATGATTTTGGTATCAGCGAACCGCGACTGACAATTGCGGTATGCGTAAGCGTTTTCGTCATGCTACACCGATGGATTTACTGTGTATTTGACGATCTAGTCTGCACCCTTGGGTTTCATTTTGTGCATAACCGCCATTTTGTGGTTGCCCTCACATAGGCTAATGACTACAGGATGACTGTGGCCAAGCGAGCCTCTAAGGACGCGTACACCTTAGCTTGAGTTCGTGTTGACTCCTGTTTGACCTGAGTCAACTGACCCTGTTGCCCGAGGCTAAACTTGTTGAGCCAGTACCTTGTTAAGCAGCTGGTCAGATAGAGATCAAAGAGCAGGACATTATTGATTCTATGGCACACGCACACACGCCTCTATCTTGCTTCTCCTCTGTTTCTGCTCCTTCTTTTATGGCCTTATGGCCTAATTATTGATTTGGGTTGAGGTCTTTTATGATGGGCCCGTCCGGCCTGTTCGAGCAAGAATGCTGGATTTTTGCCTTGTCATTGGCGATGGGTTGGATAACTGAAAGTGGGTTTGTCGTTATGTGATGCCTCTGTAAATATCATCCTCTGATTGGTCAAATTTGTGAGTAATTGATGCTAGCCAGGAACGTGGTTTTTGGCATAAAATACGATGCTCCGCTCTATTATGTTGAGCAGTCTCCTGAGAACATACACCGTGTTGTACTTCTAGGACCTCTGTTACTGGCTGCAGCTAATAAAATTGATCTTTGAAGTCAACAGAAGAATCCCGTGTCTCTGTACTCTAAGACAAGTGGACCCGAAGACTTCGGGCGTGTCCCCTGCGCCGCTGGGTTTAAATCCCGGTTCTTCAGTTGGCGCCCAACTCTGGGGCGACTTCAGCGGTACCGGTCCAAGCCTGAAGATCGTGAGGAGCTTCGTGTGAAAATTCTGGAGGGAGGCCTACCACTTCATCGACCCCTGTATGTCGTTGTGGTCCGAAAGTCTTTGCTGCGAAGTTCCCCGCATTCCGACGGCTACGAAGGACTGCTGCCCTGACTGTCGCCCTGTCTTGGAGCCTTTGATGACTTGTAAAGCGAGACGATAGACGGGTCTTCTGGCGACGTCATCGATATTTCAGTTAAGTATGAGTGGAGCATCTCCCAGTCCTTAGTTTGTTTTGGTATCCTTCGGGATCGCTTTGATTTGGTACCTGCAGGCCCCAAAGCCGAGGGACTTGTGTATTCACGAGGCTATCGTTTTGATATTCCCTTGAAGTTTGAAGCTAGACTAGTGAGCGAAGATGCCTGGTCTTAGCAGACTTGGAAAGATATTTTGTTATGATTGTAAAAGGGATTCCCGATTGGAGGACTCGTGTCGGGTGCCTCCGATTGGAACTCCGACCTATGAGCTCTATTTAAAACACGGCGTGGGCCCCATCACGTATAATGATGTATGGATTAGGTATACTAGGAAGGATGGTGTCCTAAAGTGGCCCCAATATGGTAGTTACGACACGGAAATTTTAGATAATTTAGAAGTCAGACTCTTCAAAAAGAAAGCCCGGCCGGCAATGTTTGACTCTTTCCGCCTTTGGCGAAAAGAAGCCAAAGAGAAGGAAATTAAGTTAGCGAAACGAAATAAGCGTGCACGAGGTATGTCGATGGTGCAGGCTGCTATACAGTTTAAGGATAATGAGGAAGAGCAAGAAAGCAAACAGATGTTTAGGCAACGTCAATTAGCGGTAGACAAATGTTATCCAGCTTTGCCGCCTCAACAGCAAGAAGAAAAGAAAGATCTTGCAAAAGATCCTTTAATGTCGCATCTATTAAGTTCGCCACCCCCTTATGCTCAGAGTGCTACCGCACCTCCGCCACTCGTAGTTGCGCAACCCCCGGTTGTTTTTCCCCCAGTGGTTCCTCAAGAGCCAGCTCTCCCTCTACTGGCTACCACTGCCTCGGCGCAGCCTTCTCAAGGGCCGCCGTCTTTGCTACCTCCTTCGTCTGCTACTCCTATACCTGTGTTGTCTGTTCCCTCTGTCACTGTTCCGACTTCGGTTCCTTCTCATTCTGCTTTGTCTCCTGTTCTTTTGTCACCTTCTCCTTCTGCTCGACGGAGGATGACTGATGCGGTTGCTAGTCTTTTTTCTCCTCTAATGGGTTCATTGGGTATGTCTCCTGTTGTAGAGCGTAAGCAATTGCGTAGTCAATTGCCTGGTCCTGATGAACGGACAGTGTTGGATCACTTGGCGCGTAAATGGGTTACCTTTCCTTCGCACTATGATCTTGAGGGTGTTATGGATGTTTTCCATCAATGGGAAGCACCGAAACAGAGATACATAATTTGATGTGATGTGTTCTTTCCTTCGTGAACAGTGGGAAGATAGCAAGGTAGGGCAGACTCCGCCTGAGTTGTTCCGTGTGCGGTCCGAGTTTGCGAAAGGAACTATAGTGGGTCTTGATGTTGAAAGAGCAGTCGCGACATTGTTGTCGTTCAGGAGTGAGTTTCCTTCTAGGTCATTATTTGAGCCTGATTCTTCAGTTAGGAGAAAGGCGCGTCAATACCCGATGCGTGAGGTTCCTCCCGTTTGGAGACCTGGTGATGCGAATGCTAATCCACCTGTTCTGGCACATTTCCAGCGCGTTTGGGTACATGTTCCATGGAAGCGTGCCGAAGTCCTAGCTCTAAAGCAGACTCTGCCTGATCCACGTAAAAATCCTGCAGGGTTTTATAAGGAGCTATCTCAAACTGCGGGTTCATGTATTATGAATTTGGCTGATATAGATATGTTATTTGGGAATGTTGTTCCACAGCCTATATGGAGTAAGATTCGTCATACGGATCATGCGCAGGAATTAGGTGATACATGGAATAACCTTAGAACTGCGGATGAAAGACAAATAGGTGGTGCTAAACCCGAGAATGTGATTGCTGATCTCCCTGGTAGAATTATTGATTATATGAAGACTTTGATGCCTGCTATGCGTGTCAATTGGGACAAGTTGTCTGCATGCAAGCAGAAGAAAGACGAAACTGTGTCCGACTTTTTCACTCGATTTGAAGAGGCATTTGCAGACCACAGTGGTCAAGACATGAGTACAGAAGGTGGTCAAAGGTTGTTCATTGACAAGTTTGTGCATAATTTGCTTCCCGAATTGTGCAATAGGTTGAAGGATTCTGAAAGTGCCTGGGCTGTTTCTTCGTCAGCACAGATATTGGCTACTGCCCAGTACTATGAGAATAGAAATAAGGATGAGATAGAGAAAGCGGATAAAAAGACTAAAGAATTGAAGACTAAGGTTCTTTTGCAGCAAGCATACCCGCCACGCAACACCCAGCGTGATTATCAGCAACCCCAACAATATCAGAGAAACTCGCAAAGGTTCGAGTCTTCTTAACAGCGTTTTCCTGTAGGTCCTAATCAGTGTGCGTATTGCAAAGAAGAGGGTCACTTCAAGAATAGTTGCCCGATTTTATTACAGTGCACGAATGGTGTTTCTGGTATGAGAGGTCGAGGTGTTCAACAAGCTCCGCGAGGTCGAGGACGTGGTATGTCTCAGATTGCGCGTTCCTTGCCTCCGCAGAATTTGATGAATTGTTTTGATCAACAGAATGGCGCGTCTGGTAGGACGGCTCAGTATTATGCGGACGATTATTACGTTGAAGGAGAGGATAAGGAAGGTAATGATTGTTAGGACAGCCACAGACAAAGAGAGGGAGTCGTTTCAGTTCTAGTAGATCAGAGTGGACCTTATGTTGAAGTGATTGCATCAGGTGTGTCAGAGCCTTTTCTGTTGGATACTGGTGCTGCGAAGAGTTCTATCATGCACTCTAAACTCCCTGGCGCACCTTTGTCTGGCTTAACGAATGTTTCAGTAGGTTTTTCTGGCGCCCCGGTTAGAAATCCGATTTCTAGTCCTTTGTCTCTTTCTGTCGGACCTTGTGAATTCGAAGCACCCCTCATTCTGACGACAGGTTGTGGTGAGAACTTGTTGGGATTGGACTTGTTGAAGAGATTGTATGCAACGCTTTATTGTTCTCCTTCAGGAGTGCAGCTTACATTGGGAAAGAGAGTGATCTCTCTGATGTATTTGTCTAAAGACCAACTTCCAGCTGAATTGTCTTCTCTTCCTGATTCTCTTTGGGCTACTGGTCCTAATGATGTGGGTTTTTTGGAGATTCCGCCATATGTTGTGACATTGAAGGCGAATGCTAGATTGCCACGCATTCCACAGTATCGCATCTCAAGTGATGGTGAAAGAGCACTTTTGGCGATCATCTCTGATCTAATTGAGAAAGGTGTGATTGAGGAAATGAGAGGTAATGTTTGCAATAGTCCGGTTTTGCCTGTTCTGAAAAGAACCGATTCTTCACAACCTCCTGTATATAGGTTTGTGATCGATCTTCGCGAGGTGAATAAGATCGTTGTTCCACAATTCCCTGTTGTGCCTGATATTACCGCTTTACTGACTTTGATTCCGGCTACAGCCACGTTGTTTTCGGTGATTGATTTGAAGAATGCTTTCTTCAGCATCCCGATTGCCGCGGAGAGTAGAGATATTTTTGGCTTCTCTTTAGGAGGCTGAAGTTTCCAGTTTAAACGCGCTCCTCAAGGCTATTGTGAGAGTCCATCGATCTATAGTCAAGCTTTGAAGACGCAACTTGATTTGTTGGTTTTACCTGATGGTGCCGCCCTTATTCAGTATGTTGACGATCTATTAGTCGCTGCTGACAATGAAGAGACTTGTAGAGAGGCTACTCTGTCGTTGTTACGTCACTTGTCTGATTTCCATCATAAGGTTTCTCTTTCGAAGTTGCAGTATTGCCGAAAAGAAGTTACCTACTTAGGTCACCTCTTATCGAAGGAGGGAAGAAGATTGACCCCAGAAAGAATTGAAGCGATTGCGAAAATGAGTGTGCCTACGACACAGAGAGAAGTGCGTGCGTTTCTAGGTATTACATCGTACTGTAGACAGTGGATTCCTAGTTTTTCGTTGCATGCAAAAGCTTTGATAGCTCTTACTGTTAAGGATACTCCGAATCCTATTCCTTGGACTGACGAATGTCAGAAGAGTTTTTCAGAATTGCGTGATGCGCTGTGTTCGGCTCCTGGGTTGGGTACTCCCGATTACAGTAAACCTTTCACATTGTATGTCCACGAGAGAGAGGGATGTGCATTGTCAGTTTTGACTCAACAATTTGGCGATAAGCAATGTCCATGTGCTTGTTTTTCGTCGACTTTGGATCCGGTAGCTAGAGCGTTGCCGAGTTGCTTGAGAGCTACAGCGGCAGCGGCTGTTTCAATCCGACAGTCTGCTGGTTTGGTGATGGACAATACACTGATCGTGATGGTTCCACATGCAGTGGATACCTTGTTGAACCGTACCAAGACACAGCACTTAACTAGTGCTCGGTTGTCAGGTTACGAATTGACCTTGTTAGCAAGTCATGTACATATAAAGAGATGCAACACGTTGAACCCAGCCACGTTGTTGCCGATCTCAACTGAGACAGATGATACCGAACAGCATGATTGTTTTCTTAGGACTGAGGAAGAAACAAAAGGGAGGATAGACCTTAGGGACACTCCTCTTGCGGAATGTGATGGTACTTTATGGGTTGATGGTTCGTGCTTCAAGCTTCCGAATGGTGATACGACTGCGGCATATGCGGTTACGACTTTGCATACGATTGTTGAAGCTGCTCGTATCCCACATAATTCAGCACAAGCGGCAGAGTTGATTGCATTGACAAGAGCGTTTGTGTTGTCGAAAGGGAAAAGAGTGACTGTGTACACTGACAGCCAGTATGCGTTCAGTGTTGCTCTTAGCTTTGGACGATTGTGGAGAGAACGTGGGTTTCTGACTTCGCATGGGACCAAGATCCAACATGGTCAATTGGTGAATGAACTTCTTGAATCTCTTACTCTGCCGTTGCAAGTTGCGATCGTGAAATGCAGTGCGCATAAGAAAGTCATGGATGATGTTGGTCGTGGTAATGCTTTTGCAGATGAAGTCGCGAAAGAGACTGTGAGAGATGTGATGAGTCGAATGTATGTTGCGGGTTCGGCGAGATGGATTCCAGATAGAAGTATGTGTGAAGATACGATTGAGAGTGTGAAATCCATCCAAGCTGAAGCTACAGAGAAAGAGTTGAATGAATGGAGAGAAAGCAAGGGTAAATTGGACTCGAATGGTTGTTGTGTTGAGTTGTCAGAACATCAGCGATAGTTGTTGCCTGATGCGTATGTACTTCCAGTGGTTACGATGGCACATGGAACGGCCCATATCAGTGTGAAAGGGATTTGTAAGTCGTTGGCCCCAGTATGGCAAAACGCTGGAATTCCTAAGTGTGCAGAGAATTTGGTCAAGAACTGTATGGTTTGTTTGATGTACAATCCTGGTAAGGGAACTCCAACTCCAGCTGGTCATTTTGCTCCTCCCACGTATCCGTTTGAGGCTTTGCAGCTAGATTTCATCCACAAGGAGAGGTGCAACAACCTGAAGTATGTCTTAGTGGTTGTTTGCTCTTTTTCTAGATGGGTGGAAGCCTACCCTTTGAAGGACAATACTGCCTTGTCCACAGCTAAAGCCCTTATTAAGGAATTTTTCCCTAGGTATGGGTTGCCGAGAATGGTCTGGAGTGACAATGGGAGCGAATTTGTGGGTCAAGTGATGAAGAGAGTGTGTGATGGGTTAGGAATCCGGCAGAAGTTCCACGCTGCCAATCATCCCCAGTCAGCTGGTCTAGTTGAGTGCTACAATGGTATGTTAAAATTGAAATTGGCCAAAATTCAAGCGAGCTCTGGTCTACAATGGCCTAATGCTTTGCCGTTAGCCCTTCTGTCCACAAGAATGACTGTGCATTCGCGAATGGGTCTGAGTCCTTATGAGGTTGTGTTTGGTCGCCCGGCAAATATTTGGGGAGTGCCGCGGCCGTCAAAATTTAGTGAGATAGAACACCCTGTATTGCTTGATTACCTGTACGAATTGACGGCTAAATTGCGTGTTCTGCATCAACAGGTTCATGATGCTTTGCCACAGGTTTCTGAAGATCCAGGGCACGCCATTGAACCTGGCGCATGGGTGCTCGTGAAGAATTTTCAGCGAACCAAGAACGAGCAGCCCCGCTGGACAGGACCTTACCTAGTGTTATTGTCTACCCGTTCTGTGGTACGAGTGCACGGTAAAAAGAACTGGATTCACGGCGTACATTGTAAGAGGGCCCCTTTGCCTCTGCCGTACGACCAGTGGGTCCAAAACGACTTCCTGATTCTGAGACTGAGACCGTGCCTCGTTTTCTGCCTTTCAGCGATACCCGTTTGATTGGAACAAACACTGATCCAGAAAGCGATAATCTTCTTAAAGAAGCTGTGCCTCCATCGAACCGTTTGAACACTGTTAAACCTGAGCTACTTTTACGAGAACAGACATTGCCTGGCAAAGAGCGTTATAATTTGCGACCAAAAGTCGCGGGACAAATAACAAATTAAGTTCCTTCTTTGCTACTTTTTTAAGGTTAGCTCCCCTCCGAGAAACTATTTCGATTTTTGTTTTTCGAACCACCATCCGGGTTCAGCTGTAGGGTCGCGGTGCCAAGTCCTTGGAGTGCAAGCCGAAGGCGTTAGGTCGACGGTTCTGGTTGGACTAAGGGCGTTCCCTGGACCGACAGGCGCATTCCTTAGCACGGAACACCCATCCGCCGCGAGCAGCACGGTTAGAGGATGGAGTTTTTCGGGATGGAGAGACCTACTAAAAGAATGAGCTTCAAGAACGAAATGTGTATAATAATGAGTAGAAAACGTTTTTTAATATTATGTCTGTTTATACTGTTTAGTTTAATGATGTTTTTAATTGGATATGTGACATTCTCTATTCAAGTAACATTCATGCCCACTACACAACCCATGCCTCCTCCTACTGTTTCTTCGCATTCTTTTCACCCTCTGCCCGAACATGAGTCCATTAGGAGAATGGAATTCGCTAATAATTCCTTTGTTCAGCTTCTGCACCAACACCAGCTAGTAGTGAACACAACTAATTGTTGGGTGTGTGGCCTTATGCCCCATACTACCGATAAAGGTATTCCTTACCTGGTCCTGCCATTTAGCTACAATGGTTCTGTGTGGGCATACAGAACAATGTTCATTTATGCCCGTGAAATCAACCCCCTACGTTCTGTGAAGGATAATCCGAAGAATAGTGCTCTGGTCAAGGGAATAGTCGACATGATTAGAGGAATAGGTTCTTATGAGACTATCCCGAGAGATGAGACGCTAGCGCATATTGGATGGAACGTTACTGGATATGGAGCTAGTCTGAGTGGGAACCAGCGAGCGAAGAGATCCTCTCCGATTTGGATAGTACCTCATCAGGGTCATTACTGTCTGCAAGGTAATGGCAAGAATCCTAGAGCTCAGTTAGGGAAGAGTGTTTGCATTGAGACATATGTTTTTGCATCCCAGACTTCCCCACCGTTTCTAGCAGCTAAGGGTACCTACTTCATTTGCCATGACAGAGCGTATACATGGTTGCCCCCTGATTTCTCGGGCACATGTTTTGTCTCGTTCTTGTTACCCCCTACATTTACAGCTGCAGCAGGTTACCACAAGATGAGAGTCGTTAGAGGTGTCTTCAGAAAGGAAGATACCGCAGGACAAGAATTGGGAGATTTCTCGAAGGGTTTTCTGCCGTTTTGGGGACCTATGGTTAACAGCAAGAACATACGGCAATTGACAAGAGTAGTTGAGTCCACCATAGTCGAGACTGCCGGCGCCCTTAGTAACTTGACTGCTGAGCTCCAGTCGGATCGCCTTATGACTCTTCAGAACAGAGTTGCGTTAGATGTCATACTTGCAGATAGAGGAGGGGTCTGTAAATTGATCCAATCAAGCTGTTGTGTTTTCATTCCAGACAACGCTCCGACAGTTTTCCAAGCCATCTCCAACCTACATAAGCTCTCCGAGTCCGTACATGTGGACGAAGGAGATTGGTCGTTAATGGGATGGTTCTGGGGATTGTTATCCACCTGGGGATGGAAGATTCTAATGGTCATTGGGACAGTATTAGCTATCCTTTTCCTGTTCTGTCTTTGTATACAGTGTGCTCCTGCTATCTGTGGCCTTTTTGCTACCTCGTGTTCGAGGAGACCTGTCCAGAGAGAGTTACTAAGTACCAGGATGATGCTACAGCAACATCTCAATGATCTGATGAATATAGACCTGGACTCAGATTGACGTGAGTTTAGGTTATTGCCTATGTAAGGGCAGAAGGAGGGTCTGTGGTTCCGTGAATTCTGAACCCATTCAATGAAGGTTGTCGTATCGTGATGATTTTGGTACCAGCGAACCGCGACTGCCAAGTGCGGTATGCGTAAGCGTTTTCGTCATGCTACACCGATGGATTTACTGTGTATTTGACGATCCAGTCTGCACCCTTGGGTTTCATTTTGTGCATAACCGCCATTTTGTGGTTGCCCTCACATAGGCTAATGACTACAGGATGACTGTGGCCAAGCGAGCCTCTAAGGACGCGTACACCTTAGCTTGAGTTCGTGTTGACTCCTGTTTGACCTGAGTCAACTTACCCTGTTGCCCGAGGCTAAACTTGTTGAGCCAGTACCTTGTTAAGCAGCTGGTCAGATAGAGATCAAAGAGCAGGACATTATTGATTCTATGGCACACGCACACACCCCTCTATCTTGCTTCTCATCTGTTTCTGCTCCTTCTTTTATGGCCTTATGCCTTATGGCCTTTGGGTTGAGGTCTTTTATGATGGGCCCGTCCGGCCTGTTCGAGCAAGAATGCTGGATTTTTACCTTGTCATTGGCGATGGGTTGGATAACTGAAAGTGGGTTTGTCGTTATGTGATGCCTCTGTAAATATCATCCTCTGATTGGTCAAATTTGTGAGTAATTGATGCTAGCCAGGAACGTGGTTTTTGGCATAAAAGACGATGCTCCGCTCTATTATGTTGAGCAGTCTCCTGAGAACATACACCGTGTTGTACTTCTAGGACCTCTGTTACTGGCTGCAGCTAATAAAATTGATCTTTGATGTCAACAGAAGAATCCCATGTCTCTGTACTCTAAGACAGGTGGAGCCGAAGACTTCGGGCGTGTCCCCTGCGCCGCTGGGTTTAAATCCCGGTTCTTCAGTAGTAAGATTTAAGTGGAATGAGATACTTTAAGAGTTCCAAAAATTAGAGCCCCACTCCCACGTTTAGGAGTCTGACATCCAGTGCCACACAATCAATAGCCAGCCAATGAACCCAGATCTCTTGACTGGGGGAGAATGTTTGATTTATTCAGCATTCTGTCCATCATTTGTTGCTGCAGCACTTTTTGCCCTAAGTAGGATGGGTATGCCCAGACATGCCCAGATGTGGGACCCTTGCTCGCTGTGCCACTGGATTCAAGCGAGCCTGGCAGATGAGGAATGATATACCCCCAAACTGGTCCCAGGATGATTGTTTCCGGTCCAGGGAGGCCCTGGCTTGGACTGATCCAATGAGGAGCAGGGTCAGGGTCCAAAATGGGGTGGCATAGTGAGAAAAAGAATGATGGATTTAACCCAGATCTCTTGACAGGGCGAGAATGTTTGATTTATTCAGCATTCCGTCTATCATTAGTTGCTGCAGCACACAGCCAATAGCGTCATGAATATTAGCAAATCCAACACAGTGCATTATTGCTCAGAACCTCTGCCCCCTACCATGTTAATGAAGACTAGCAAGACCAGCACTCTGCAATATTCCGCTATAATTTCTTCCTGTACCATCCCCATTTCTTCTAACAAAGAACACTTTGTAATATTTTTACCCTTGAAAATCTCAATGAGGACTAGCAAAACCAACACCCTACAAAATTCTTCTGCACTGCCCCATAACATCTTCATGAAGACTAGCAAAGCTACATATTTCTGTATTCCATATTACTTCCTACCCCCAAATAAATCCCTTTTCTGGAAATTTCAGATTTCCAGAGAGTCACTCAAACAGAAAAAGAACATCTTCACTCCCTGCAAATAAATCATTTATTCAATTAAACAAACACAACGTGGTTCAATCTCAGTTTTTCTTTACCCTTCACCTACACTCAGTGCTGGTCCCCAGGCAAACACATTATTTACTGAACCCTTCCTACTACACTACACTTTTTGAGAATAAGAAACAATTATTTTGTGAGTACTGGCATGTATTATCAGATCCTCCTCAAGATCATCTCTGCAAGTGTTCCTTGAGGGGGCGCTAAGTGTGTCGCACCTGTTGTCAACAGTAGTGGCTGCTACCGACAGGGGTAATAGGGTGGGGAGGGGGTGGCGGAGTGGGGGGAGCTAAAAAATAAGTAAAAGCACTTACCTGAAAATTCTGCCCGACTATTTGTTTTTATTGGGATGCTGCTATCATGGAGTTTAAAGCTCTGAGGGCCACCTACAGGCTCGGGCTGTTCTCCCTCCACCCTGCGCATACTGCTTGCACGATGCATGCAGGCTTGGAGGCTCCAAGTATTCTGTACCTCCTCTATAATGGAATCAGGGAGAAAGCTTGAGTGGGAGAGGCGCCGAGGGACTGAGTTTCTTGAAGCCACTGAGGCCGCAGCTCTACCCTGGCCAACCCGGAAGGAAAATCTCCCGGTTGCCAGGCGATAGCTTCGCCGTGCGTCGAGCGCAACCGTCCAGGCACCGAAGGAAGGTCTCGCACCACACACTGAAGCAAGGGGACTCGAGGGTTTGCTTACAAGGTAGGAGACCGGACTGCTGATGCGCATAGTCGATGTAGCGATATAGCGGTACAGCAGTACGGCAATACAGTGGCAATACAGCGGGAAAAGTAGGGGGATTTTATTTTATTTTTCCGCTATTGTGTTTTTCGACTCTCCGACTCCTTGAAACCCCCCCGCTTCTTCCGATGCTGGTTGCCTGAGACAGGGACCCGTCGGGAGGCCGAGTATCTTTTCCGTGTAGAATAGTTCTCAGCTCCTAACTGTTCCTAACAGCCATAAATGTTCATATTACCAGGCAAAATGCAGACAAAATGCAGGCGCAGACGCAGACATCCCGGACTGTCTTCTAGTTTTGTCCGAAGCTCAGGAGCGTCCGACCGAGCTCCTTAGCCGGCCGCCATCTTCCCCCAGGAGGAGGAGGAAATAAAGGGAGTAAGGGTAAGGGTCTAAGTTACTGTCTCAGAAGCAAACAATTCTTCGGAAAAAATCCCTTGAGCGTAACGGACTCAGGCATTACCCCACTCAACACAAAAAAAAACAAAAAAAAATTAACTGGCTCAGGGAGAAACTCACCTAAATCAGTGCTTAAAGAAGGAAGTAGAGCTAAGGTGCCTTGCATTCCTATTGACTCAAACTGCCGGATAACTCCCTCGCTCAGGTCCTTTTTTAAATTACAAAAAGGTAATGGGCCAGACGTGATGAACTTATCTCTGGAAGAGGTCTCGCTACTACCCGAGCCTGTGTTGCCTTCATCGTCCTTTCCATCTACAGCTTCTCGGGGGTTGAGCCTGTTGACAACAGCTGAGGTCATGGCCACAAAATCCATAATAGAAAAAGGAGCCCCCGATATCCCAGTGGCCTCTCCTGCCTCACGATCCCCTCGGTTGTCACCTCCACAAAAGCAAGTAACTGCAACCCGGAGGGGGGGTGTCATCCCAGACGTTCCAGATGCTGATACTGAAATCATCTGCGAAGAATCGATCAGGGGAGGAGCAACAGGCGAGAAAGATACAGAAATATTAAACGCTAGAGCCGAGGACGAGGATGAGGGTAGTACCTCTAGGGGTATGGGAGAATCTAACTCAGACAGAGTTCTAGCATTACTTCTGTCGGAAGTTAAGAGCAGATTTGACGTTTCAGAGAAAAATCAGTCGAAGATTCAAGATACCTGTGAGGCATTGGACATCAAATTAACTGCCCTCACAGGGAGGGTTGCAGCAGTAGAATTGGAAATAGAATCCCTTAATAAAGAAGTTAAAACACATCAGAATGATATTGACACTTTAAAACTTAATGAATGCTCATTAAAACAGAAGATTGAGTCCTTGGAAAACCAATCCAGACGCAATAATTTAAGACTCTTGAATGTACCAGAGGGGGTAGAAAATGAGGATATTAAGAAATTTGTCCTTTCTCTGCTGGAAGAAAGCTTCCCCTGGGTCAAATCTGAGAACTTGGCAGAAGATATACAAAGAGTACATCGGGACCCCTTTGGGAGAAACAAACTAAAAAAGAACCCAAGGAAAATCCTAGTGAACTTCAAATCCTATACCCTTAAAGAGAAACTACTGTCGGAGGCCTTGAAAAAAGATAATCTTAAATGCAATGACTGGACCTATAAAATACGCTCAGACATCTCCAAAGTCACACAGGATAGACAATGGGAGTTAGGCCAGCTGATGCCTCAATTAAAGGCCTTAGGAGCCACTGTGCAGATGCGCTTCCCAGCCAACCTGAGAATCATGTGGCAAAACAAGATGTATAATATAAGGGAACCCAGGGAGGTAACGCTTCTAATGGACAAAATGAAGAACTCATAAGAAACAAAAGAAACTGCAGACTCCCAAATGGTTTATTGCATCTCAAAGTCCGGACTCAAGGAGCATGAATAGGGCCTATATGAGGCCCGCTAAAGGAAGAAGGGAGGTCCCCCGTGGGAGGGCACAAGTGAAGGAACATAAAGATCAAAATATAAAAAATAGATTCACTAGGGTGGGGAGCAAATTAGGGAAAAAACTACAAAAAAAATGTCCTCAAGTTGCAGAAATTAGAAAAATTGGAGAGAACCAGTATTGCATTCAGACTGTTCTAACAACCAAGGTCGTAAAAAACCAAAATGGATAATTATGTAAAGTCTAGTATCTTAACGTGGAATGTTAACGGTTTAAGAACACAAAAGCGGAGAAAAACCATATTCGAGTATCTAAAAAACTCGGCATGTGAAATCTTAATTCTACAAGAAACTCATCTGTTAAAACAAGAATGGGAAGATTTCACTAAAAATCTAAGATGGATAGATACTTCAGTTTGCACAAACCAGACATGCAATATAAAAGGCGTAGCAATTATTTTCAAAAAATCCTTGAATCTCAGAGTAATTTCCTCCAGGGTAGATAACAAGGGAAGATGGGCAATAGTAGAGGTAATTCTACACCAAAAACAGCTCACTATAGTGGGATACTATGGCCCCAACTTAGATGAACCGGAGCCCCTCCAGAACCTATATACACATTTACTCGATTTCTCATCTCCCATAATCTGGGGGGGGGACTTTAATATTACCATTGATCCAAAAACTGATAGATTTCCAGTTAAAAAGGGCATTTCTCTCCCAAAAATGAGGGAATGGCTGAGAATTTCAATGAAAGATCTAGGACTTAGGGATGTTTGGAGTCTTAAAGGAGACCAATCATTAAGGTTTACTTTCCAGAATAAAAGATTGGGCCACTCTTCTAGAATCGACTTCTTCCTTCTAGATAGTACCTTAGCGGCAAGGGTAGAAAAAGTGGAGCATCTCCCGGCACATCTTTCGGATCATTCAGCAGTCAAAATAGTCTTGAAATTAGAACAGTCTCCCATCCATAGGAGATGGACGGTCGATAGATCCCTCTTCTTAGATCAATCCTTCATAAACCACCTAAAGGTAGAAACTACCCAGTTTTTTTAGCAGAATTGTGAAGGAATGAGCAGTCAGCTAGTCTGGGATACATACAAAGCAGTGGTGAGGGGTATTGTCAAGAGCTTTGCTGTCTTTAAAAAGAAAACTGAGAGACAACTGCTAAACAGATTAGAAGAAGAAATAAGAGTGATTGATATACAGCTCCAAAGGTCCAATTCAGATTTAACAACCAGATCTCTTAGTCAGGAGAGGAAAGATAAAGAAACATCTTTAAGAGATTCTTTGGAGGCAAAGGTAAAAGAAAAGTGGGAGACGAGTAAACTTGCCCATCACGAATTTGGTGAAGGTTGTGGTAAGCTACTCGCATGGAAAATAAAATCGGACCAAGCTAGAAACAAAATCAAAGAGCTTGTAGCAGGGAACCCCCCTACAAAAACCTTGGATGAAACAATCATTAAGGAGGAATTTGAGCAATTCTTTGGGGGCCTCTACTCTGAAGACTGCTTTCCCACAAAAGCACAGATAGATAGGTATTTACAGAACCTGAATCTCCCGAGCATCTCTTCGGCCCAGAGCATAGAACTAAATGATGAAATCTCCGTAGAAGAAGTTACTCAGGTATTAAAAGAACTTAAAAAAGCAAAAGCGGCAGGCCCAGATTCCATCCCAAATGAATTATATATAGCTCTTCAGGAAACCTTATCACCCTACTTAACATCCCTCTTTAATGATATTTTTCTGGAAAAAAAGGGACAACCAACCTCATGGAATGAAGCAACAATAACACTAATCTTAAAACCAGAAAAAATCCAGCCAAATGTGAATCTTACAGACCTATATCACTTTTAAATTGTGATTATAAAATCTATACACAGATTCTCACAAAGAGGCTGAGTAAATGTGTAGAGAATATCATTCATGAAGATCAAAAAGGCTTCATAAAAGGCAGGCAGCTACAAGACCTTACTCATCAACTCATAGGAGCAATAGACATTTCAGTCCATCAAAAGGCGCCCCTCTCTGTTATAACATTAGACGCGGCCAAAGCTTTCGACAGAGTCAACTGGGTCTTCTTACATGCCGTCTTAGAGAAATTCAAGTTAGGGGTCAATTTCTTGGAGGCCATAAGAAACATCTATAGCTCCCCTTCAGCTAAAATCTTAGTGAATGATAACCTGTCGGAAAAAATAGCTATTAAAAGAGGCACCAGACAAGGCTGTCCGCTCTCTCCCCTACTTTTTAACCTATATATAGAACCCCTTGCTCATTCTATCAGAAATAATTCAAGGATAAAACCATTCTGCCACAAAAACTGGATCAAAAAGGTTGCATTATATGCCGACGATCTAATGATCTTCACTAACAACTCCGCTGAATCAATCCCCGAAATTGAGCTAATGATACAAGACTTTGGTTACATCTCAGGTTATCAGATAAATCAATCAAAATCAGAAATCCTGGAGTGGAACACTACAAGCAATCTGCAGCTAGTGAAATCAAAGATCAGATACCTTGGGTTGGACATAGTCAAGGATATTGATGTGTTACCACAAATAAACTTTAACAGAGTCCTAACGGAAGTAAGGAAACTTTTGAAAACCTGGAGTGGGCTCCCCTTAACATTCTTAGGCAGATCTAACATCATCAAGATGGCCATTCTCCCAAAATTCACCTTTATTTTTAGCGCAATTCCCCTGGAATTCAATAAGTCTTCTATACTTAAACTACAGGGAGAACTAAACGGTTTTATATGGAACTCTAAATGTCCGAGAATAGCCTGGAAAAAACTAAGAAGAACAAAGATCCAAGGTGGTATAGCAAGTCCAGACATACTAGAGTATTGTAAGGCCTTTCAATTTAAACACACTAGGATACTCTTGCAAAACTATGAGGTATATCCACCACACCTACAAGCGATGGTAGACACAGGGGGCCATTTCCTTTTTAAATTTGGTCATCAAAAATTCTTTAAAAAGATTAAACTGAAAGTTCTTCTGTCGGCAGCTAAGTTATGGTTGCAAATCAGGAAAACTTTAAAGATCCCCTATTATAGTAAATACTCTCCAGTCTGGGATTCCCCCGGAACTCCGGACTGCCTTAAAGATCAACTGGCCTTACCGTTAAGGAGAGCTGGAATCCTGAACTGGGGGGAACTTATTCCAAATAACACATTGATTGGTTGGGATCTGTTAACATCTGCCACAGAAGATCGCCTATCAAAGTTTAAATATTACCAACTTTTGAGCTGGATAAACTCAATAACAGAACCATTTAAGGGTAACCAGCAACTGGAACTCAAGATGCTTGGAGTCGGTCTCCAAAAAGAAGAAGTATCATTGTGGTACTGGTCTCTAATAACAGCTGGAGAAGATCATTTTACGATTCCTGACTCGACCTGGGGGATCTCGCTGCCTACTACAGATCTTCAAGACATATCGCAAGTATCAATGGGGAAATGCTGGGGTATCATTCAGTCCGCCGCACTAAGGAGAAATCACATCTTCACTATCCACAGAGCCTACTGGACACCAAAAAAACTTTCAAAGTTCCAAAGCCATCAACAAGTGAAAAAATGTCCAAAATGCGGTGAAGATAAGGCAGATGATATACATATGTTCTGGCAGTGCCCCCATCTCGAAGAATTCTGGCTAAAAGTTGGTAAGACGCTGACGGACCTTCTTGGTCAACAAATAATTGTAAGTATGGAATTGGTAATCTTTGGGATCTTCAAATCATTTGTAAATACAAGTAATTTAGGTCTAAGACAGGAGAACCTACTTTTTGTAATAATTCTTTTAGCACGTAGAGAAATATGTATTAACTGGGTTTGCACCACACCACCTAAACACTTGGATTGGTGGAAATCTATTGGTAGAGTGAACAGATTAGATAGAAGCGGAAAGCCCAGGAAAAAATACAACTTCTGGGAAATTTGGGAGCATTTCTCTAATCCTTGTGACTAAAGTCCAATGATTTAACCCAGGCAATACACTAAATAATTAAGGGTGGATGGCCCCTTCCATTGTGTCTAGGTGATAATTGGCTTCCAGCTGCAAGGAAAATCTTTCCTTTGAAGGTTTTCGGAGTTGCCCAGGACAGTTGAAATAGCAGCTCTGGTCTCCAAACATCAAAACCTGCACAAGTATTGCAAAATGAGGACTAAAGAAAAAAAATAATAAAAAAAAAAAAAGCACTTACCTGGATACGGCTGGCCACCACCTCTCCTCCATCCTCTTTTCTTCTCCCAACAGCAGTAAGCACACAGGCTCCCAGAATCTCCTAGTCAATCATGATGCTACTTGACAGCAGCATTGTAACTGGTCTGAGTACCATGGTACAGCACTCAGACAGGGACTGGGCGGCTGTGCATGTTTTCCACCCGGGCTGTGCAATAAAGCCTGGTAGAGAACAAGCTAAGTGCACATGACTGTTTGGCCAGCCGTCATGTGCACTTAGAAAGTGCCTACCACTCCTCCCACAGCTCTGAACAGCCCAGACCCGCCCCCCAACCAACTGAGCCAGTCTGGTAAAATCAAATAGCGCTGCATTATTTTTATTTTATTTTTCCTTGTTTAACTACTTAGTGAGCAGTGGGGTGACGCTCCTCTGCCTTAGTGGAGGAGCCGCCGCTGGTTGTCAAACTACCTGGAACATGCTCCAGCATAACATTTAAGTGACAGGTATTTTGCTCAAAAGCTCTCAGAACAGGGTTCATGCTATTTGTACCTGATCGTATGTGAGCAATGATATTAGGTTAGCACTCTGAACTCTGTAAGGTGTGGATTTTTTAGGAAACATTGAACCATCAAGTCCCTTTTGTCCCAGATACTTTTGGTGACATTAACTTTGCAATTCCATATACTGTTTTTGTGCAGTGCTTATAAATCCTCAAGGCATATTCTATGCTCTTGCAAGAAGGAGGAAGATTACAGCAGCATACTGTGTTTTATGAGCAGGGCAAGGGGGATACATTTAACAGAGTCTAGTTCATATGGTTGGCAGATAAAGAAGATTATTAGGCCTCTTTGAAAACTAATTCTCAGTGTGAAGGGTCAAAGGCAGAGAGCCCAAGTGGATTAAGGAAAGGGAATCCTCTGATGCATGGGCTTAAGTTAGCTCGCTAGATACGAAACACCTGTGCCAAAAGCTACCATGTCATTCCCAGTCTTCATGTGTTTCCGGGTCATTTGAATGCTATGGACCCATAATTCTATTGTGCGTGCTATTGTGTGAAATAACCAATTCTTATATATGAGCATCTGTACTAAACCATGTGTTTAGTGCATTACCAAGCATGTGTGGGATGAGCCTTCCTACATTTTAAGTCCACCAAATGTGTATGTAAACACCTTCCCTGTCTCTCCTGTGATGGATGGAGATAAGTCAGCTTTGACTGCGAGAGGCCTGAAGTGCAGGCAGCTTCCATAGGAGCTTGGTGGAGCTTCGCACAGTCTACATTTCTTATTATATAGAGCATCTCGTGTTTTATGTGTTTTATTGCTCCACTTCTTATCTAATTTTATCAGCTTTGGTTGACTTGATGATTACATTAAATTAAGTGATATGCCAATATATGTGGGCAATATCCGGTGTTAATTAGCTGGCCCTGCCGTTATGGGCCCAAGGCACATGTGACGGACCATAATGAGGGAGAGAGTAATTAATGTCCATTATTGCCTGCATGTGAGGACCATAAGCTGTATTAGCACCACAGCAGCACCCTGGCATATCACTCAAATCCATAATTCACCTTTGCCACTGCACATTGCTCATAGATGGCTTCAATCAATCAATCAATCATGTAATTTGTAAAGCGCACTACATACCCGTAAGGGTTTCAAGGCACTGGGGGTGGAGGGGGGGGCTGCTGCTGCTGGTCGAAGAGCCAGGTCTTGAGTTGTCAGGTCTTTGGTTTGTCGTAGGTAGAGGGGGAGGGTGTACCAGGTCCTGGCGGCGCGGTGGGAGAAGGACCTGCCTCCGGAGGTTGCTCTACGGATGCGCGGGACCGTGGCCAGGGCGTGGTCAGCAGAGCGGAATTTCCTGTTGGGTACGTAGAAGGAGAGTCGATTGTTGAGATAGGCTGGTCTGGTCTTGTGGAGTGCCTTGTGTGCGTGGATCAGGAGCTTGAAGGAGATTCTCCTGTCAACGGGGAGCCAGTGCAGGTTCCTCAGGTGGGGGGTGATGGGGTCGCAGTGCGGGATGTCGAGGATCAGGCGTACAGAGGCATTCTGGATTCTCTGTAGTCTGTTGATGAGCTTGGACGAGGCTCCGGCGTAGAGGGCGTTGCCGTAGTCGAGTCTGCTGCTGACTAGGGCCTGGGTGACTGTTTTCCTCGTGTTTGTAGGGATCCATCTGTAGATGCGTGCTAGTGGTGCCATGTAGACGTTGAACAGCGTCAGACTGAGGGAGGATCCTTGAGGGACGCCGCAGATGATCTCGGAGGCCTCGGACCGAAACGGGGGGAGGTGGACTCTCTGAGTTCTGCCGCAGAGGAAGGAGGTGGTCAAGTCCAAGGCCTTCTCCCGGATCCCTGCGTCTTGGAGTCACGTGCATAGTGAGCGGTGGCAGACGGTGTCGAAGGCGGTGGAGAGATCCAGGAGGATGAGGGCCGCAATCTCGCTGTGGTCTAGAAGGATCCTGATGTCGTCTGCGGCGGCGATGAGGGCGGTCTCGGTGCTGTGGTTGCTGCGGAATCCTGATTGGGACGGGTCCAGGATGTTGTTGTCTTCGAGGTGACGGGTGAGCTGGGTGTTAACTATCTTCTCGATGACCTTTGCTGGGAACGGAAGCAGGGAGATGGGTCGGAAGGTCTTGAGGTTGCTCAGATCCGCCTTGGGTTTCTTCAGTAGGGCGTTGATCTCTGCATGCTTCCAGTTCTCAGGGAAGGTGGCGGTCTCGAAGGAGAGGTTGATGATGCTGCTCAAGTGGGGTGCGATGGAGTTGCTGGCTTTGTTGAAGATGTGGTGCAGGAGAGGGTCAGACGGGGATCCGGAGTGGATTGTGCCCATGGTCTTGATTGTGTCCTCGATGCTCACGTTGGCCCAGGTTGTCAGGGTGTCGTGGGTGGTGGGGTGCGGTGGGTCCGGTGTGGCGAGGTCTGCAGTGGTCATCCGGGGTTTGAAACTGTCATGGATGTCGGTGATTTTCCGGTGAAAGAAGGTGGCGAGGGAGTCGCACAGGGCTTGCGATGGTGGAATGTGGTTGGCACTGGAGCTGGGGTTGGAGAGTTCCTTCACGATGGTGAAGAGCTCCTTGCTGTTGTGCGTGTTGTTGTCAAGGCGGTCTGTGAAGGAGGTCCTTCTGGCAGTCCTGATGAGGTGGTGGTGGTTGCGGATGGCGTCTTTGTGGGCAGCGCGGCTGTCTGGCGTCTTGTCGCTGTGCCATATGTTCTCCAATTTCTGGCAGGTGCGTTTTGAGTCGAGGAGTTCCGGGGTGAACCAGCTGACTCTTTTGCGGGTGTCTCTGTTGGTGGGTTTTTTCAGCGGGGCTACGGTGTTGGTGCAGTCATTCATCCAGCGTTCGAGAGTGAGAGCACCCTCATCGGGGTTGGTGGGGTTGGCTGGAGGGTTGAGTGCGAGGCTTGTCTGCAGTTGTTCTTCAGTGACTTTGCCCCAGCAGTGGCGGGGGGTCTGTGGGGTGCGGTGGTGTGTGAGGGGTTTTCGGAAGGAGAAGTGGATGCAGTGGTGGTCTGTCCAGGTGAGTTCGGAGGAGTGGCTGAAGGTGACGTGGGGGCTTGAGGAGAAGATGGCATCAAGTGTGTGACCGGAGATGTGGGTCGGCGTCGTGACGAGCGGTTTCAGTCCGAGGTTGGCGAGGTTGTCGATCAGGGTGGAGGAGTTGTTGTCGTTGTTGTGCTTCAGGTGATAGTTCAGGTCTCCGAGGAGGATGTAGTCGGTGGAGGTCAGCGCGTGTGTGCTGATGAGGTCGGCGATGGAGTCGCAGAATTGAGGCCGGGATCCTGGTGGTCTGTAGACGAGGGTGCCTCTTAGGGTGGTCTTGGGGTCCATGTGGATCTGGAAGTGCATGTGTTCGACGGTGCTGAGGGTGTCGTTTTTGTTTGTTGAGACCCTGATGGTGTTTTTGTGGATGATGGCGATTCCTCCTCCGGCCCTGTTGGTGCGATCTCTGCGGGTGATCTTGTACCCGTCTGGGATGGCTATGGCGATGTCTGGTGAGGAGGCTTCGTTCATCCAGGTCTCGGTCAGGAAGGCGACGTCCGGTGATGCGGTGTCGAGTAGGTCCCAGAGTTCGACGGCGTGTTTGTGTGCGGAACGGATGTTGATCAGGATGCATCTAAGCTGGTTGGGTCCCGTTGTGGCAGGCTTCTCGGCGTTTTCGAGGCAGGAGAAGCTGCAGTTCCGGCAGGTGAAGGGACCGAGGGTGCGCTTCGGGGCGGCCTTGCAGCAGGTGTGGGTCATTCCTGGGTTGAGAGCGGCAAGGGTGTTGGCGTGGTAGCGGAGGCGGCGGTACTCGTGGCTGGTGCGGGGGCCAGGGGTTCTGGCACTGGGCACGGTCCAGGCACGGACGGGCGCAGACAGGCCCGCTGGGCGCTTCCGTTGCGCAGCCGCGCAGCGGCCGCCATATATGGGGAGGTGGGGAGGGAGGAGCAGCTGGGAGGCGGGAGGCGAGGGACGGGTGGAGCGAATGGGCACAGAGGGGGCGGGGCTGCAGGGGAGGCAGCGGCGGGGACGGGGGAAAGGAGACTGGCGTGGGGCACGGACTCGAGAAGGGGGCACAGACGTCCAAAAAAGCACAAGGGGTACAAAATCAAAGGGGCACAGAAGGCACAGAAGTCAGTGGTACAGAATATAAGGGGGCACAGAGGTTGGCGAGGGGTAGAGAAATCAGAAGGGGGCAAGGAAGCAAAGCGGCAAGCGGGGGGCAGGGGGGCACAGAAGAGGAGCGGGCAGACAGTTACAGGCACACAAGCAACAGGCAACAAGTGGAAACGAACCTAAGGCCACCACTGGCCACCAGGGATGAGGCGCAGGCGGAAGCCTGCGGGTGGTGGAGGGCCTCGATTTCACCGGCGGCAGCAGAGACAGCGGGGGTGAGGGCGGAGCTGCAGCGGGGGGGAGCGACCTACTAGGGAAGGTCAAGGGTCACTCTCCTCACTGCGCAGCGGCCGCCATATAAGGGGAGGTGGGGAGGGAGGAGCAGCTGGGAGGCGGGAGGCGAGGGACGGGTGGAGCGAATGGGCGCGGAGGTGGCGGGGCCGCAGGGGAGGCAGCGGCAGGGACAGGGAGAAGGAGACCGGCGCGGGACACGGACTCGAGAAGGGGGCACAGAAGTCCAAAAAGTCACAAGGGGTACAAAATCAAAGGGGCACAGAAGGCACAGAAGTCAGTGGTACAGAATATAAGGGGGCACAGAGGTTGGCGAGGGGTGCAGAAATCAGAAGGGGGCACGGAAGCAAAGCGGCGAGCGGGGGGCAGGGGGGCACACAAGAGGAGCAGGCAGACAGTTACAGGCACACAAGCAACAGGCAACAAGCGGAAACGAACCTAAGGCCACCACTGTCCACCAGGGATGAGGCGCAGGTGGAAGCCTGCGGGTGGTGGAGGGCCTCGATTTCACCGGCGGCAGCAGAGACAGCGGGGGTGCAGGCAGAGCTGCAGCGGGGGGGGAGCGACCTACCAGGTTAAGCTTCCGCTGTTCTTTATGGCACTGTTCCCACTTCGTCTCTCATGTAAGACAGTAGAAGGACCACACCTTGAGTAACTCGATATTTTCTTAACTCCTCATTCTCTGGGGGATAAAACAAATCCAAGTGCAATAGACCAGAAAAAATAAGAATATTTTCTGTTTGTTCATTTGTCTCTATTCCTAGGGCACTGGGACTTGGTTTCTCCCTGAGAAAAGTGATGAGAAGTTAAGCCAACACTGTCATTTTAAAAAATGGGCTCTCCACAGCAGGACTGTGAAATGAAATGGGATCTATATCATGCAGAACAGAGACTGCAACTCATTATTATTGTGCAAACCATCTACCTCTCACATCTAGTAGGGTGAAAAGGATGAGTAGGGTATGGGTAGGGGTTGCACCTCCTGTTGATACTGTAGAGAGGTTCATCACAATGAGGGTGCAGGAATCCGACAGCTGTGGAATGCTTTCAGAAAGGACCAATAACAAGGGGTATTTTCCACAAAGGAAACATTCTGCTTGGTTGTCCGCCTCCCAAAGTTTGACTCCGGGTGCTAACCCATAATAGGACCCTGTGGACTGGATAACATGGACTTGTCAAGTGCTGAGATCAAAGAACTTTGGGCCTGATTCAGAGTGTAGCGGATGGGTCCTCCATCACAAATGTGACAGTTAAACCTGTCTGCCTTATTGCACCTCATAGAATATAATGCATTTGTAATGTGTTGAGCATGGTATCTGTTAGACTTGTGATGGAATTACCTTTCTGACAAACTCAAAATCAGGCCCTTTATATGGGCTATGAAGCATGAAATTGGAAGACAAGTGTGATGTTTTACTGGAAGCCACTGATAGTGCACCTATTTCAGAGGGACTTCCCTCTGCTAAGGTAACGAGTAGGTTCAAACACTCAACTGTGGGCTTGCAGCCAAGAGAGATTCTGATCTTGCGAGACTCACTTGGAACTGTGACAAAGCACTCTTAAGCTTCTTTGAGGTAATAAAATGGATTTACAAATTTCCAGCACTGTTTTAAAGGGATCACAGAAGAAAGAACCAACTGTGCCCCTGCTGCAGCCTCAGAATGATGGAGAATTAATTACTAATAATCAGGGCTTTAAGTGGAATGAAAAAATTGGGGGTCTCTCAAAGGGGAGGCGCCTATGTAATTAAGGGCGTGACTTATAAACACTTAAGTTAAAAATCTGTGCATAGTGTAGCAGGTCAGCAGTCCTGCTTATTTGCTGACAGGCATGCCGGATGTAATTATTCTTCACCCTCGGGCTAGGCATGGCCCGAGGTTATAAAATAAATGGGAGGAGAAAGCTCAAGGTCTTTCCACCCAAATAATTACTGAGTGTGGACGTACTATTATTGCAACCGCGAGCACCATAGGAGCGCAGCGCGAAAGGGGCATACCGCAGGAGGAGACGCAACACCTAGCATAGTGTGCCACCGACTGGTATTTTGCTGCTTCTGTCATTACATCTATAAAACAACAAGTAACATTACACCTACAACAAACCAGGACGGCTGGCTTTGTCAATGGTTGTTAGTTGCCTAAGATAAATAAGTAACAACTATGCCATCGCTCTTTTGGGAGAGATTGTGGCATAATAGCAAGCACTGTCAACTTTGGAGTTTGGGAAGCAGGTACAAGCCTTTGCGTCAGCTCAACATCCTGTGATTCAAAAAGTGAATATGTCCTTGTGCAATGTAACTGGTGCTCATGTAATGTGCTCCAATACCTTTGGGTCGAGTTCGAACTATATAAAACTACAAAAAAGGGAACAAAAATGAAATAATGAGACTATGTAAGAACTATAAGGAGTTTCTTTGAAGGTACATCGAAAGCAGTGAAGGATGGTCCTGCTGCAGAATTAGGATTTTTTTTCACTGTGAGGGTGAGGGCAACAATGGAGAGTCCGATAGGGACCCGTCTCAACACCTGATTTTTATAGCTGCCGGTGCTGAGCCCATTTAAAGCCCTGCTTATAATGCTGTGGATTTAGGAGATTCCTCCCAATTAGTGTCAACACTTATATTGACTTTCCTTCCCTGTGACTGTACACCTTTTTATTGCTCTGTAAATTATATAATTTCAGTTTTCAATGTGGACCATTCAGTTTATGAGTGGATGTCACTTTGAAACAGATTCATAACAGAGCTCCGGGGGCCTGGCAGGCCATTCCTCCTCATGGGCAGGTCTTCATTTGTGCTGCGCCTCCTATGATGGGCATTTAAGCACTAAAGGCCAGATTTATGATCCGGCAGAGAGTCCTTTTTTATCCCCCGGGGCGATGTAGAAAATGACCCTTGTTGCCCTGACGGAGGTACCATCCACCAGATTAGAACTGACTGCCAAGCTGACAATCATTCCTTAAAGTATTGTCAGGAACTGATGTCACGGCAGTTCCTGTCAATGCTTTTTGCAGTTTAGTACAGTGCTCAGCCAACATGATGGAGACTTGCACCAAACTATTTTATTTTTATTTTCAAACATAAAATCTTGAAGTGGGATTTTCTTTTTGAAAATAAAATAGAAAATACTCCCCTCATCACGGGAGTCCTCTCCCATGGTGAGGGGAGCATTTAGCAGTGTTCACTGTCCCTTAATGCCGTGGTTTTCCTGGCGGTGACAGACAGTGAAAACTGACCTCAAATGATACTCGCCTAAATTAGCTGGGTTTAATTAGAGGTCTACTTTCAATTGCCCTTACTCCATAGGGCGTTTGAGGGGTTTGCTCACAGTGGAGTAATCTCCGCTGTGATTAAACCAAAGGTCCACCCACATTTATATTCACCAGGCGTAACATTATGTTGGTGGTAAGTATACTCCGTTGCTGTTGCGAAGGAGTATGCTTACCGCCAACATATAAATCATCCCCATAGTAATCATTCATGCTCTTTGGCAGAGGTCCTGACAGGGACGACTGGAGTATCAATCTAGTATTTTTAATTGATTGGGCCAGTATATCCTTTAGTTTCTTGAAATGGTTGGCTGTACGCATTTGTGTGATGCTTTGCCTGGAACCAGCCAGCAGGAACCCATGTCTTCTGCACCAGTGTGTTGATTACACTTTACGCATGACAGTAGTTTTCTGTGTCATTTGGTCAGCATTGTGTGAAGGTCAGGTAGAGCTGTGTGGTTTGATGTATCTCTCCTTCTAGCAGTCAGATGTAAGCAGATTTCCCATTTCTGTTTTGATGCCATACGTGCAGATGAGTGTTCTCCATAGGCTGTTAATCACCTCTGCTTAACTTAAGAAGTCAATTAAACAATATGACAGAAATAAAATGAGGTATCAGTAAATACTAGTGTCAAATGTATTTTTTTAATTTAAGTTTGCTATCACATTTAAAGGACTATGTTCTCCAAAGCTCCAAGGCCTATTTACAACATATGTTGGAATCTGTTCTTCTGGGTATAGAAAAATCTGCCCGATTGCGGATATGTTTCTGAGAAGTATTGAATAACTAGATGGAATCATCATCATCATCATCATAAAAATCTTTATTCGATTGTTACATCATGAAAGATACACTACATCAAAGATAAAAAAAAATTGAGAAATACAAATACTAATACATGTCAGAGTCCAGCCCAAAAGAAGAAAAAAGAAGACTGTTAAAATATGATTAAATCCACATAGCGATCTTTTCATGCTTCATAAAACAGATAAAAGGGAAAAAAAGATAAAAGCTAAATTAAAAAAAAAAACTAGGTATCTGAAATAAGGGATACTGAAGCAACAGTCCGCTTCACAGTAGATCTACGTTTAGCCCATGACCAGCTCAAAAATTTAGCCATCGCTATGGCTATGTCCTCTCGCGTATTAGTTCTAAGAATACGCAGTGCTGTCTTATTGGATCCAGTTCCTAGATTTGAACAGATAGGCTTAAGCCATTTATACCTGGGGCGGGCAAAAGCAGGGCACGCAAACAGAACATGTGCTATTGATTCATCCTGTGTTAGGCATGTAGGGCAAAATCTATCATGTCCAACCTTCCATTTGCTTGTGAAGGAATTAAGAGGTAAAGACCCCACTCTGAATTGATGATATAATTTGCGATCATCAGGTCTGGAAATAAAATTCCAATATGGTTCAAAGCTACTTATATACTTATGATCCATAAAAAGACCAGACAGGGAGCTACTATTTACCCCTGACCTTGTTTTCCCAGACCTAGATTCCCAGTATAGGGCTTTAAAGTCCATTGTATTAGGGAATTGGTTACTCCTAGGATCAGTCCAAAGGTGGTCCAGACCCATGTCTCGCAAACCACTTTTAACATATTGGAGCCAGGTTATACTCCTAGACTTGTCTTGATCTTTGATATACCAGATTGCATTATCATAAGTAAGTAGTTCAGGAGTTGACCACAATCTTCTCCAGTAGGAGAGGGGTCTAAACCCAGCATCTTCATCCAACGCCCTGCAGCCCAGATCTAACAGTAGGGGATAGATAGGTGTTGACTGGGGAAGACTTGTCAATGAGCGCAGAAACTTGTTTTGGGCTTTGGCTAGTTGGGAGAGATTGTCATAGCCCCATATCTCAGCCCCATAGATAACTGACGCTCTTATTTTCCCTTTATACAGGGCAATAGCGGGCCCCACCGGTTTAGTGTGTGAGGCTTTATGTTCTTTCAGTAGGGCGCCTGCTAGTTGGTTGTGTTTAAGAACAAGTAAATCTATTTGGGGCTCCGAAGTCAACCTATGGCTCATGGTGATCCCCAAGTAGGTAAATGTGTCTGTTTGTTCCAAGGGGATATTATTCATTGACAGTTTGCTCTTGATATTTTTGCTTTTGTGCATCACCATATATTTAGTCTTTTCAACATTGATGGCCAGATCATGGTCATTACAAAAGACTAGAAATCTGTCTAGGGCCCTCTGCAGACCAGATTGTGTTTTGGACAGAATGAGCGTGTCGTCTGCAAACATAAGTAGTGGGACCTTAGAGCCATCCAGTGAGGGAGCGTCAGTTGGATAGTTTGCAAAATAGGAAATGACCCTGTTAATAAACAGAGAGAACAGGGTCGGTGCTAGGACACACCCTTGCCTAACACCCCTATTGACGGGAAATTTATCAGTAAGCTCACCTTGTTGTCCCCATCTGACCTGTGCAAAGTTAGAGGTGTGAAGTCTAACAATAAACGACAGAAGAGTCAAGGGCATACCAGCCTCCTTAAGAGAGTCCCACAACTTTCTACGGGGGACTAAATCAAAAGCAGATTTCAGATCAACAAAAGCTGCAAACAAGGTGCCCCCCGTCAAAATGACCGTTTTCCAATAAATCATTGAAAATCTGAAAACCTGGTCAATTGTACTAACATGGGCCCGAAACCCAGCTTGGTATATGGATAAGGCCTGGGACTCATCAATCCATTCATTGATCCTAAGTAAAATAATCCGAGGCACAATTTTTTGAAGAGAATCAATTAAGCTGATGGGTCTATAGTTTGAGGGGCTAAAGCGGTCTCCCTTTTTAAAGATAGGTATAATTTCTGCACCGAGCCAGGAGACGGGCCGGGGAGCACCCCTGGCCAGGGCGTTTACCAAGAAAAGAATATAAGTGGCCCAGTTTTTTTATATCAGATTTAAAAAGGTCCGTGGGGATACAGTCCGGGCCGGGCACCCGGCCTGCCGGTGCTGCTTCAATGGCTGTCTCAATCTCCGCCAGACCAAAGGTTAATACCTCCATGGGATCGATGTCATAAGAGTCAGACACAGAGGATGAGGGGCTAGTAAACTGGGCTTGAAAGTGGGAAACCCATTTATCTGGAGGGACATTGTTATGGGGAATAGGCTCTGACACCCCACTTCCCCATTTAATTAAATACCAAAATCTCTGCCAGTTCTTTTCTTCTGAAGCTTTTGATAGATCCTCCCATCTTTCCTTATCAAAGCTCTCTTTAGCCTTCCGAAGCACCCTTTTATATGATGCCCTGGCTGCTTTAATAGCCTGTGTATCGTTAGTTTTAATTGCAGAGGAAAGCAACTTAAAAGCTGCAGAGCAATCTTTGTCATACCATTTAGCTGATTTGGGTCGGATAGATTTTTTTTCTTTCCCTTTAATGGTGAGCAAGGATTTCAGACTATCAAAGAGAGCCTTGTGCTCTCCTTTTAGACATTAAGGAGGATCTTCCAAGTGATTAAAAACTGAAAGAGTCAGGAGAGTGTCCTCCAAGGATTTTCGGAGCAGATTTTGAGTACTCATATTGTCAGATACATAGTCCCATTTCAATCGTCGGAGGTCATTTGATACCTTGATGTCACCCCCCATCATTGCCCTAAGGGGGCCAGTACACACTGGTGGCTTAGTCATTAATTGCATGGATAGGGGATCGTGATCACTTTCTGGTCTATGGATCACTTCCATGTCCAGCACGATGGGCCATAGGTCCAAGCTGACAAAGAAATAATCGATCCTGCTGCCACTCTTCCCATTGGAAAAAGTATTACTACCGTTGGAATCTGATGGTGTTCTCCCATTTGCGGCTCTCAAGCCCCAACTAGATGGAATCCATATTACTGTATTTTGTTTCACTGGAATTATTGGTCTAGTCTGGAATTACTTCCAACGAGGACCTAAGACTAAATGCACAACAAGTAAAGCAGAGCAACTATGACTACAAACCGTGGGCCATATCATCAAGGAACGGCGATAACATTATCGCCGCTTTAAACTGACGCTAAAGCGGCGATAATGTTATCGCCGTTCCTTGATAATATGGCCCCACATTCTCCCATTCAGCACTCAATCTGTAAAAGAATAAGAGCTGGAACCCAAAGTTTTTCTCAGAAGTCCACAAAAAGTGATGCAGGATGCCGGAAGTGACGAATGCCAAGGTGTCTTAATCTTTATTCCACCCTATTCCTCTTTACCCTGCCATCCTACACTCCCGGCTCCCTCATCCCACACTTGGATGTTATTTCTCATTTCTGCTTTCTCTCTTAATATCAGTAGTCCTGTTTTTTTTCCTTACTTCTTCCCCGCTTTTTTGTCTTTCTCTTGTTCTGGGTCAAAATCTCATGACGAAAAAAAAGAGTCCCTGGGGCATATTATCAAGAACGGCGTTAAAATTATCGCCGCTTTTGCCCATGTTCTGGTGTGAACATGGGCTTCTATTGGAATTTTCAAGGGCATTTTATCAAGCCCATTATCTCCACTTTAGCGGCAGTTTCCTGCCGCTAAAGCGGCGATAATTTTAACGCCGTTCTTGATAATATGCCCCTGGTCTCCAAAAATGTGTGCTGGTGGGTCCCACCTGCAACCATCAGCTTAAATTAAGCACTGCTCCCATTCCCATAATAGGCATAATTAAGAGCTTCTCTCTGAAACTAACCATACACTTAATCCTAGCACCATCCTTTGGTTGAGCAACTTACTTTAGCCTCATTATTAAGAATGAAGGTCAGTAACTTCTCCTCAGATGGAACGCTGGCTGTCATCTTGGCTTTTACAGATAACTTGAGGGGACTAAAGATGCTGTTTACATTTAATCATGGCACTACATTAAAGCTAAGAGGCACTCTGAACCTCTTATCCGCTCTCCTCCCATAGAATGATTTCCTGGAATTTGTAAGTGCAATGTTGATGTAGCAGCATTACATGGAGAGCTAGGAAATTTGTTCAGAGAGGTCAAGAGCCATTGACAGTGTATTAACCCTTTGCCTCTAACCTCCTGAACTTAGATCTGAGGGTTTAACGCTTCCGTGGTCTTCAATTAGAGCGACTGCGTCAGGAATCAAGTGCCCGACTGGCATGCTTCCACATAACCCCTCTGATGCAGGAAGGGGCGGGGCCTTCCGCTCCAAAGTGAAGCTCTCTGTTTGGGGAAAGCTGTCGACTGCATGAATGCTCGAACTACCTCTACCCTTAATCTCTAAACCAGTTAAATCTTTGAAAAGGCAATTTTGGCATGGAAAGGACGGTTCCGGTTACATGGGTTCCCTTAAGTGTTTGGAAACAAAAGCTCCTTCCATTATTAGATGGATTATAACTCGAACTGAAGTTATCCCGCTTTCTCATCGAGAATGAGCTAAACTCTCGGTGGGTGGGTGTCCCATTGTGATAAGGGGCTCTGCTGAGGCTTAGCTTAAACGCTGCTGAAACTTGAGGGCTCAACGAACTCTTTCACCATTCTGATTTTTCCACATCAAAATTAATTGCATTTAAGCTACACTTCCCTTACCTGAAAAGAAGATCTTGCATGTTGCCTGCACATGAAAGCGCATAAACCACAAAAAAGAAATGTGATACAATTAATGCAAGTTGGTGTTTTGAAATTAAATCATCACTCAGGCTATATACACTGTTTTTCTCCTTTGAAACTTTAGTGTGTATTTCTTTTTGTCTAATCTTTGAACAAGTACAAACCAGAACAGGTGTGAGAACGGGCCTGTGTTTAGCTTCCTCTAATTTTATAATTTCAAAGCTGTGTTTACGTTTGCTGGGTGAGTGCACCCAATTGACTAAGCAGACTTCAAAGCAGACGCCATTGCAGGCACTTAGCGGACGCACGCACGCACTCACGCACTCACGCACAAAGAAACACAGCGTGCCAATGCGGCCAAACGTATCATAGAATGTCCTATCAAAACAACGCGCAACTTTTCATGTTGGAAGGAACAACAAATACACGTGTTATTGTCAAGTACATCTATCGCAAGCTTGTCTCAGAACCAGGCTAGTTTGAGAAAGGAAGACAGGTGTTGATGTGTGTTGGGTTACATACAGGGCGACACACACATATGCATGCAGGGACACGAGAATAGAAGGACGCAACACATTAGAGTTTTAAAATGTAAGATATAAACTCTGGGCTTTGAGTGGGCCGGGTTAGAGCACCGGCAGTCCTAAAAAGCAGGTGCTGAGACGGGTACTTTTTGTGCGCTCTAATTTTGACCAAAAGATCAGGGTGAAAAGAAAAATCTTAACTCTGCAGCAGTGCCACCCTACTCTACTCTCTGATGTAAGTCAAAGAGACTCTTTAGAGTTCTTTCACAGTTTCATCATTTAAGAACTGAAGCATTTTAAATGTTATAACAATGATGCGGCAGATGTTGCTAATTTGTAATTTGTCTTATGCAGCAAACAACCATTGATAAAGCCAATATCCCTGACTTCTTGTAGGTGTAATGTTACTTGTTGTATTATATATCTGCATGCAGTGACACAAGCAGCAAAATACCAGTCGGGCGGCACACTATGCTAAGCACAGATTTTCAGCTGTTATGTGTTTTAAGCCACACCCTTAATTACATTGGCCACGCTCCTTTGAGAGACCGCCCAGTTTTCCCATCCCACTTAAAGAACTAATAAATTCATTTTACACCCCTCGGGGTGCATCAGCCAAAGATTCTATTAGGTGAGTGAAAAGTTCTCTGAAACGGACAACAGGGGGTGGGGGGGCTTGCGAGCAAGGAGAGAAGGGGGCTGAATACTATTTACCATTAGGAAGGCAGGGAATTGCCCCCACTTTCCTTTTCCTCTTCCATATTGTTAATAATGGAATCAAACAGCTATAGAAGAACCGCTCTACCTAGCGGTGGACGGGCAAACAAATTCAAAGGGTGAGTCAAGCGAGAGGCGAGCCAAGGATCGGCTCTGGTTTTAATAGCTCGTGCACGAGCCAAGCCTTGAAAATGTTTTGCATGTAACTCATGCACCAAGTTTCATGCTCTAATGTAATAAAGTGTCTTCAAATTTCAAAAAGGTATATTTAACACACTTAAGCGGTTCACCTTAGTGCATCAGATTATATCTCTGCATTTAGAAGGATTTATTAGAAGTGAGAGTTTTTAAACATGCACTGGGGAAACATGCCCTGCCCTGATGACAATGCTATTAGTTAACTGAGAGGCAACTCAGTTGTCATATGTACTCTATCTGTGGCCTATATTCTTATTATGTATAGCGTGCATTCCGAATGTATGTATGGGTTATTGCTCCAATATGTGATAATGAACACAATTGGGTCTCAGTAAAATAAAGTATCTCCCTAGGATCACACTGTTTGGTCAAGCAGGGAAACCAGGTCACGCAATGCACAAGGCTGCTACTATAAGGGTATCTATTTCAAACAACAATGCTTAATATTTTGTCCTTAATTCTTGGAGGGTGAGATTAAGGTGTGGGCGACAGGCAGAACCCACATTTTAGTTCTGGCAGTTTTACTTCATGTGAACCTTGCCCATGGATTTAACAGCCCTTCGCAACAAACACAGACTGTGATATTCCTTTTTCAGTACTGAGAGATATGACAGGATTCATAGGTTGCTGAGCCGAGGCTTGGAACTGGCTCGTCTTGTTGTCAGCAGTTGTAGCCGCTAGGCCTCACCCCTCCTGTGAAAGCTCAGCTCGTTTTGGGCTCCAGGCACCAAGATAATCTCAAGCTGAGGCAGAGTCAGACTTCTGGCTCAAGCTTTCAGTGACTCACCCAGCTATATCTCTGTCTTCTCTGGCTGCTAATCCAGGTACTTCAAGACAATGGTAAATCTAAGGGGTGGTGCCAAGAGGGTACAGAGGTCCTCGATCTCTGTTGTATACACTTTCCACATGAGTATGTATGAATTTATATATGTGGTATTTTTATAGTGGGAACCTAGCCAAAAGACAGCAAAGCACTGTACAGGGTTAAAGACGAAGATACAGTCGATGAGGGAAAGGAGGGGTTTCTGGTATCTGAGAGTTGAAGTGGACTATTACTTTGTTGTGATATCGTTTTCTTTAAAAAGGTGACCTAGCGGTATTTAGAGAGGAGCAGATACTGACATATCTGAAAGCAAATGCAAAATATCAAGAGGGAACCTACTGTGACCAGAAAGGTATGAAGTATGACTCTTAGTTGTTGGCCCGTATGAGTCTGAGCGGTGCTCGGAAGCACTGCAACAAACCGACCTGGGGCAGACCTGAGGGTGACAAAATGTAGTGGGACAACAGAAAAGATTAACTTAATGGGTCACATTGTGACAGTCTCCACAGCTGCACTTGGGCCCATTCTCAGAGGCAGACCAGGAGAGGCAGAGATGGTGCTAGGAAAACCCTGAGTCAGCAGAATATACCACTCAGGAAGGCTCATGTAGGGGGAATTAGAGGCAAGGAGGAGTTGTATCATAAAGGCCCTTAAAGCATGAGCAGCTGAACACACAGTAAGTGTTTTCCACCTGGGAGAGTAGTCAGGGAGCCTCTCACAGAGTAGTCATGAGGAAATCTACCTGCAGCAGCTAGTTGCTAAGATGTTTAAACCTTCCAAGAGGCAGGCAACAGGAAAATGGCCAGGACATTTTTGTCTGTTCCAGATCAGCACCCCACACAAAACAGGATAACAAGGACAACAGTAGGTCCTCTTTTACCTGCCAAGCGACTACTCATCTCCAGGGAGAGGTGCAAGTAAAATACTGCAGAGGACTGAGGAAACTTCCTTTGGCCAGCATTCAACATTTCACACAGAAGAAATGTTACGGTCTCTAGAAGGCAGCATCTCATACTTATAAAAAAACAACCAGGGATGTTTGACTGCTAGAAAATTGTTTCAAAGAGCAAATAAAGATCTAAGGGCGTAACGTATCAAAGGATTTTCCCCATTATGGTGCCGATTACGATCCTGGAAAAAAATTGCCCGTACGACTCGTATCCGGTCTTTTTACCGTACGAATCGTACAAGTGCCGTACAAACTGCCAACTACGATTCGCATGGGAAAACGTCCATACGAATCGCATTGGGAATAATTCCCCACACGTCCTCGGGTCGGAAAATGTGTCCGACACGTCCCCGGACAATTTACCGTACAAATGTGAAAAGTGAAGTCCGACCGCGCAAGTATGATCCATCCCGTGCGTCTCGATGTTACAACCGGATGGAAAAAACACAGTCCGCACCGAACTCCTATAGCAACCATGGAGACATGTGCCTGCATACGCGCCCAACACCCCCCCCAGCCCCCGTATGTACGCGCCCAACCCCCCCAGGCCTCGTATGTACGAGTCGAACCCCCACCCGTGTATGAACACCCCCGTACGTACGAGTCGAACCCCCACCCGTGTATGAACACCCGTGTACGTACGAGTCGAACCCCCACCCGTGTATGAACACCCGTGTACGTATGAGTCGAACCCCCACCCGTGTATGAACACCCGTGTGCGTACGAGTCGAACCCCCACCCGTGTATGAACACCCCCGCACGTATGAGTCGAACTCCCACCCGTGTATGAACACCCGTGTATGTACGAGTCGAACCCCCACCCGTGTATGAACACCCCCGTACGTACGAGTCGAACCCCCACCCGTGTATGAACACCCGTGTACGTACGAGTCGAACCCCCACCCGTGTATGAACACCCCCGTACGTACGAGTCGAACCCCCACCCGTATATGAACACCCGTGTACGTACGAGTCGAACCCCCACCCGTGTATGAACACCCGTGTACGTACGAGTTGAACCCCCACCCGTGTATGTACACCCCCGTACGTACGAGTCGAACCCCACCCGTGTATGAACACCCGTGTACGTACGAGTCAAACCCCCACCCGTGTACGTACGAGTCGAACCCCCACCCGTGTATGTACACCCATGTACGTACGAGTCGAACCCCCACCCGTGTATGAACACCCGTGTACGTACGAGTCAAACCCCCACCCGTGTATGGACACCCGTGTACGTACGAGTCGAACCCCCACCCATGTATGTACACCCCCGTACGTACGAGTCGAACCCCACCCGTGTATGAACACCCGTGTACGTACGAGTCGAACCCCCACCCGTGTACGTACGAGTCAAACCCCCACCCGTGTATGTACACCCATGTACGTACGAGTCGAACCCCCACCCGTGTATGAACACCCGTGTACGTACGAGTCAAACCCCCACCCGTGTATGAACACCCCCGTACGTACGAGTCGAACCCCCACCCGTGTATGAACACCCATGTACGTACGAGTCGAACCCCCACCCGTGTATGAACACCCGTGTACGTACGAGTCGAACCCCCACCCGTGTATGTACACCCGTGTACGTACGACCCGTACCCCCACCCGCATACGTATGGAGCGTACCCCCACCCCAACCGTGTATGTACGGCCCGTACCCTCACCCGCGTATGTATGGAGCGTACCCCCACCCCAACCGTGTATGTACGGCCCGTACCCTCACCCGCATATGTATGGAGCGTACCCCCACCCCAACCGTGTATGTACGGACCGTACCCACACCCGCGTATGAATGGAGCGTACCCCCACCCCAACAGTGTATGTACGGCCCGTACCCTCACCCGCGTATGTATGGAGCGTACCCCCACCCCAACAGTCTAAGTACGGAGCGCACCCCAGGCCCCAACACCAGCACCTTCACCCAACATCGCGCATGTACGAGTCGTACCAAGCCAGAGACAAGGACAGCACTGTACAACAAAATGGCCGATGTACACACCGTACAGACGCTAAAAACACACGTACACAACCAGGGCAAAGCAAAACAACACAAGAAGACTCCATTCGAATCGCACAAAGCCTCAAAACATGTCCAACAAGCACAAATACAACACATTCACTGACCTGCAACTGCCAAACTCCCAAACAGAGGCCCAAAACACAACCACTCCTTATAACACACCCACCCAAAGTTCAAACACAGCCACACCCACCAATGGACCAATAAAAAGGCCCAACACACACAAACCATGATCCTTTGCAACAGACCCACTGCTGCCAGACCACACAGAGAAACAACTGCACCATACTATAACCTCCACTACACCTTACACCTGCACACCTTCACACACCCACCTTCACAAACACCCCCATCACATTCACACACACACCTGCACAACCACACCCACAACCATCCACACCCACACCCCCCACAACCATCCACACCCACACCCCTCACCATGCCCACTAACAAAAACCCAAAGTTCACTAGCCAAGAGTTGGAGGTCCTTGTCGACGAAATCCTCAGAGTCGAGCCACACCTCTTTGGAACATTGGTCAGACAGACCAGCATTTCCGAAAAAACAGCCATGTGGCAGACGATTGTCGATGCTGTGAATGCTGTTGCGTCCACCAGAAGGACCAGGCATGAATACCAATCCAGGTGGTACGATCTGCGGAGGACGGTCCGCCGCAAAATGACCGACGACCACAACCAGGCCAACATCACTGGAGGAGGTCCGGCCCGCAGACGCGTACAATACCATCCCTGGGAGGAGAAGGTGATGGCCATACTGCCGGTGGTGGCAGTGGACGGAGTAGAAGGACTCCGAGAGCCTGGTGAGTACACAAACAACTCACCTCACATGGGGGGAACGTTATCCACAACCAAACTCACAATCATGCACGCAACCACCCCAAAGCTATCGCATGACTCAACCACACTCCATAAACACGCACATGCCACTAGCGCCACCATGCCCCATGCACCCAGCTGGACAATGCCAAGTCACAGGCCACAGAAAACACCAACACAAGACACGGTAACCCAGATGGCGGGAGTGTGGGCCTCAAAAATCACACAGTGCAACTCAGAAGCAGACAACAATGCCCTCTGCCCATATGGCCTAGGTCACAGCCAGACAGACATTGTGTCCCCACACAAGAAAGACTTGCCTGCAAATGGCGGACGCCTTGCATGAAGACATGGGGGTGAAGGCACTTTTTGCACATGACAGCAGCCAATGAACAGCCAACACTGTGAAAGAGTGGCAGCACACACCACCACAGCAGCAGCGCAGACACAGACACTACACCCAATGGGTGCCTGGAGATCAGAAACAAACTCACATGAACAAGCCAAGGGCCATTCAAAGATCTGCAAAAAGTGTGTGCCTAGGAAGCTGGGCTGAGGTGACAGAGGGTGACACACAGAGGGAGGGAGAGGGGGAGAGAGAGGGAGGGAGACACAGGGAGACGGACAGAGGGAGGAGGCTGACACAGGGAGGGAGGGAGAGGGGGACAGAGAGGGAGTGAGAAAGGGATACACAGGGAGACCAATTCAGCCTTGGGGGGTGTGGGAATGTCTGCTCGTCAGCAGGTGGACTGCGTGCATGTAGACAAGGGTGGCCAGTGCCTGAATCCCCCTCTCTTCTCCATGGCAAAACACTGGGCCATGTGTCAACCTGTGCACGAGCACAACGCCAGCTACCTGCATTATATAAGTGTGTGGAACAACTCCATGTGCCCACGTACAGTGCAACACGGAAGGCGCCAATGCATCGCTCGCCACACCTGCTCACTCCGCTGCTGACTGCAGTCACAATTGACGCAGCAAGTAAGACTGTGTCACACATAGGTAAAGTCTCAAAAGCTGTGGCCAAGGGACATACCCATGCACAAGTACACTGTGAGTGGAATGCAAGACATATCCAAATACCCAGAGGAAATGTGCCAACTTTGAAACGAATGAAACATGGATGTTGCATGGAACAAAAATAACATTGTCTCTCTCACACACAGGTCAACGTCGTGGATCACCCCCCAACACTGGGGGGGAAGACTCACAGGACCCGGCTCTGCGGGATGATGATCCCACCGGCAGCGACGACTCTCACCACTCTGTGGACGACCCCGACCAACCTGGCCCCTCTGGTGTCCAACCACCTGCAGCACCTGCGTCAGGTACAACTGGGCCAACCACCACCCCCACTCCTGCCACATCCCAGGAGACACCCAGGATCCCTGCCCCACCACCACAACGCAGCCAGGCTGACCAGGAGGGACACGGTGTACTGGGCACCCAGGAGGAGGCAGGCGACAACGCAAATGCCACCCCTCAGGGGTCCCGGAGACCCGATGTGCCCACAAGGGCAGGCCAGGTGCAAGTGGGCAGGGGTGGTGGGAGTGGAGGACGGCGGAGGCGCGAGCCTGACCAGTTGGCTGCGGAACCGGTATATTCCCATGTAAGAAACATCCTGGACACATACCGGCAGGACACCACGGGCATGAGCCAGGTTGTGTCCACCCTCAACGAGATGAAGGGGACCCTCGAGGAGATCAAGACCCAGCAGGCCCAGCAACATGCGGAGCAACATGCCTGTCAACTGCGACACCAAGGGCGGATGGAGGACAGACAGGCTGAGCTCGTGACGGTGTTCACGGGAATTCACCGTTCACTCCGTCGGATAGCCGACAACATGGACAACCCTCCCTGTGCCACCAGGCGAAGAACACCACCACCCACAGGGAGGGATCAGGAGGAGGAGGAGACATCCGACGGAGCATCCCAAACATCGTCACGGCCTGCTTCTGAGGGTTCCCGCAGGAGGGCGGGTCGTCCACGGAAAAGACCGTGAGGGTCGGCGCAACAGCACCATCTCCCAGGACACCTGGCCTTGCACCTGGCCCACTGGACCAACAGCAGCACATCAGCAAAAGACATTCTCTGCCACATGGACTTGCTGGTCACTGTCTGACCAATGTTGACAAAGACTGTGGCATGGACTCTGATGATTTCCAATGGCAAGGACACCAACTCCCCTAGTGAACTTTGGATTCCACACACCCGGAAAGCCCCTCTTGTCATACCCCCCCAAACACGTACCCCAACACAAATAAAAACTTACACGATAAAGAGATGATGCCTACATTTTGCATTATTACCTTACATGTGTCTTGTAAAGTCTAACCATGCCTGAGTTCTCATATGACTTCAACCATCCATACCCTGGGGCCTGAGTCTGGCACAGGACACACATGGGTCACAATGTGTTAGGCAAGACAGACATGGAGCACCATACACACCAGTGATGGGCCCAACCAGCTGAGGGGGTGGCCGCACAACCGTGCCGACAGACATATTGAGTACAGCAACAGTCATGCGCAGAGGTCAGGGATCATGTGGAGTGTCCTGGGGGGCACCCAGGTATGTGTAGACAGGTGGCAGAACCATGTCCTGCAAGATTGAGTCAGGTGGATGCAGAGAATGGTGGCCTGGCCAACCTTGGATGCATGGGGATGGCACATGTCACAATACCCACACAGTCATGGACATCATGCACAATACAGAGTCTAATCCCACACAAACAGCTTGCATCTTGCTACTCTACACATAGACATATAGCCACTATCACTGAAAACCATGCCAGATATTCCGTATGCACCGTGGCAACACACCAGCATTGACTGAGAAGAGACACCTTGGAGGCATAGGGACACCTTTATTAGTCATGTATTCCGGAATGCAGAGGCAACTCGGAGTACACATACACAGGTCATGTGGAGTAACATGTGGGTCCAACACTGGCACCCCCCTTCTGCACCACAAATGCGTGATAGCCATGGAACTGGCACACAAGTGTCGGGTAACAGCTAAACACCCCCTGCTGCTCACGGAGAGGCTGCCATACACCATTGATCCTCTGATGTGGAAGTCCCACACCATGTCAAGCCAATGCAAACCGCATGTGTCCAAGGGCAGTGTTACACACATTGATGCCATCATCACAATCCACTATCCCATCACAGATGACTGTCAACAAGTCTGACCATCTATTCAGGTGTATCCAGCTACATGTAATGTGTCCCATGGTGATGCGACATGTCTGCAGAGGAACCAAACATCGACAGGGGCAGTGTGCACACATCGTAAACAACTGCCACACCCAAAACACCCCTGATGCATCCCTTACCCTAAGGAGACTTCCAAACTTGTCCGTGCGTGTAACGCTGAGTCAGCACACGATGACGTGTCCATGAGGAATAGCAGTGCCACAACAATGCAACCAGCAGACGGCATGCGCAAGTACCTGGGGATGAGAGACACACAAGAAGTCAGCCACAAAAAGCACAGCCACTTGCATGTGCATGTACTCGACACATGTAAGGATGACAACATGCTAGGTCACAATTATGACTGTGGAAATACACTCATCACTGGCACCATCACTCGAGTGACACATCCACACACACCTCTGACTCACGTGGCATACATGCAGATGGACACACACATGGCAACACATGCCACACGGGGACCAATGCGTGCGCACTCAGACACTGGTACTCACCACTAAGCAAAGAAGTTGCGTATGAGCCGACTCCGGAACCACATCCTCCACATCACTAGCCCATTGCCATGCCCTTCGTCCTCCACGGGTGGATGGTCCTGATCATCTTGATCCAGGATGAGTGGCACAGCTTTCTCAACTGCCATGTTGTGCAGCATGCAGCAGACCATGAAGATTTTGCAGACCTTCGCCGGGGCATATGGGAGGGCGCCGCCGGTCTTGTGTAGGCACCTGAATCGGCTCTTCAGGAGTCCAAATGTCCTCTCTATCACTCGCCTTCTCCGGCCATGGGCGGTGTTGTAGCGGAGCTGGGCCGGCGTGCTGGGGTTGCGGAGAGGTGTGATCAGCCATGGCATGTTGGGATAGCCAGCGTCCCCTACATGGAAATCACATGGACATAAGTAGGACAGGAGAAGCGGTCGTGCTGGAAGTCTACGCAAAATACAGGACAGACAGAGTGTACCCACCAACAACACATGCTCGTTCGTTGCGCAGCTGCGTCATCATTTCAGGCACCCTGCTACGCCTCATGATGTAGGCATCGTGTGCTGATCCTGGAAAACGAGCACAGACATGTGAAATCACCATGTTGGACAGACACACCACAAGGGCATTGATGTTTGCGATTCCTGTACGCTACCTCCTGTGCCTGTGGTGGTACCAACGCCACATGTGTCCCATCTATGGACCCAATGACATGGGGCATCCCTCCCAGGGCATAGAATCCACGCTTGACCCCAGTCAACTGTTCAGGAGTTGGGAAATGGATGAACTCATCCAGGTGAAGCAACATGGCCTCTAAAAAATCATGCAGCACACAGCTGAACATGCTCTGGGACATGCCACCAACATGAGCTATGGTATATTGAAAGGTACCCGTGGCAAGAAAATGTAGGGCTGCTATTACCTTCAGCTTGGGTGTCAGTGCCGTAGGATACCTGTGCAGCGGTTGCAGGTGTGGTGCCAGCCTTGCCATCAACTCCTCAATCAGCGGTTGGGGGAAGCGGTAGCAGCGTATACAGTCATTCTCCCGCATGTCAGCCAAGTCCGGAAATGGTCGGGGAAGAGGCGGCGCTCTGCAGTAATTTGGATGTGACAAGGAAGAGTGAGTGCACTACAACAACAATTTATATGTACTGAGCACATGTTAATCTGTCAATACACATATGCTACATAGGGAGTCAGATATGTGCTACATGCCCTGGACACGTATGGCTGCCAGGTGACACTCCTACCAAGACCCAGCTACACACGGAGATTGTGAACCTCCACATCCCATGGCATGGGACTAGCTGTGTCCCAGTGCAAGTGAACAGCCAGACGCAACACAGGAGTGACATACATCAACATATCAGCAGAAGTAGGATGTTGATTGCAGAGACAGGTAGCGGAACACTAGAGCCACAGGCCACATGACATTACACTAGGACAGCCCACACACCTTGCCATGAAGGTGTACATGTCATGACTGACCACACATACATTGAGAGGATGCAGACAGGTCCTTGTTACGCTACTCCATGTCCCATGCATACATACACACCTTACATCCGAGACCACATGTGGCCTGGTGTGCGTAACAGTGTGCCATGGCCATCTACACACAGACACATGTTAGTTGCAGCAACAGCAGATGCTTTTGAGGGAACACCAACATCAAGCTAATGTGAACACACCACACATACATGACATAGACACATCGTGCACCGTGGGTAGTCACATGTCTGGTGTGGTAACCCCTGTAGCGGGCATCAGGGGACACTTGCGTGTGTTGTTGACTGTGCCATGCCAGTGACGCTCATCTCAAGTGTGCTGTACGACATGCACACATGTCAAAGGAGTGAAGGGCATGTCTGGCACATATTGCACCGTCACACATAACATCTGTACACATCTCATCATACATCTATTGCCTTCACAACTCAGGAGTAATGTGCCACATCACAGCCTTTCACACCTGTGCCCCACACATGTAGTACTGCCCAGACAATGCCTTGATGTCCATCCATGGACAAGTATGTCAGCTCTATTCCTTCCTGTGTGCTGCCTGTCACCACTGTTATGTGTGAAAGGCACCGTACATTCGCTCTGAGGGCGTGTGTACGTTCCCTATCACTATGGGAGTGCTGCCGTAGGCCTACCCATAGTGATAGTGAGCGTACAGGCGTGTGTACGGTCCGTATCACTATGGGTACGCATACGCGAGCACACCCATAGTGATAGTGAGCGTACACGCGTGTGTACGGTCCGTATCACTATGGGTACGCATACGCGAGCACACCCATAGTGATAGTGAGCGTACACGCGTGTGTACGGTCCGTATCACTATGGGTACGCATACGCGAGCACACCCATAGTGATAGTGAGCGTACACGCGTGTGTACGGTCCGTATCACTATGGGTACGCATACGCGAGCACACCCATAGTGATAGTGAGCGTACACGCGTGTGTACGGTCCGTATCACTATGGGTTTGCTCGCGTATGCATACCCATAGTGATACGGAGCGTACACACGCCTGTACGGGCCGTTGCTATGCATTTGGGGTGCCCTAGGGCCCCGGAACGCACCGTACCTGTGTGTGAATCTCCAAATTACATAGGGGACACATGAGGGACAAGTATAAAGGCCTACATGCATGCTGGTTGTCATGGAGACCAAGTTTAAGGTTTGATTTTTTTTCAGCAGGTGCCCAGCAAAAGTCGGTTTGAATTAATCTACTTTGTTGCAAAGTGGTTGTGGAGTTTACATCATGCTAACGAAAAAAAAAGAGCTAAGCCACTGACTGTGCTAGGTTTAAAAGGATTGGAGGAAACATAGGATGCAAATGTGAGTGACCAATCACTCTGTACTCCTGTGCATGAAACAGGCCAGCAAGGCAGATATAAGGCAGCCAGGTCCCATGAGAGAGCACTTGCCTGCACATCTTTTGTTTCTACAACACTGCTGCTGCTCGTGATTCCCTGGCACCATGTCAAGGTCTGTGGAGAGGGCCCAGCCTTTCACCCTGGAGGAGAATCTGGCATTGCTGGATGTGATCCTCCCACAGTACCCCCTGCTGTATGGGCGACCAGGGTTTCAGGTGAGTGCAGAGTCCACTAGCACAGACTGTGTCCCTCATTTGTGACTGGGACTTCTGGCATTGTGTCCAGGTGTGACACACATGCATTGTACTGTAGAGTGGGTCCCAGGGGGGGAATGCCTGATGTCTCCCAGCCAGAGCATGCTGTGGTGCATGTCTGCCGTCCTCACTTGCATTGTGTTTACTGTGACAATCACTGCATGGTGCATGCCACATTCTGCCTGTCTTATCCTCCTGGGAATGTTGCCTCTACAGTCCTCATGTGATTATGTGGTCAGCCCAGTGTGACAGGTGACTGTACCCACAGATGTGTGTTAGTTCCGTGTACCTGTGCTGAGAGTGTCCACATGATGTGTTCGTACCCTGGACATCGGTGTGTGTGTAAGTCCCCTGTCATGTGGGTGGGTGCATATGTGGAGTGTAGCACCCAAGCTGCATGAGGGATGGATATACCCTGCCCATCTGATGCGAGCAGGGAGCAGTGCTGTGTGTCTGACGTGCAGAGCCAGCCCCACACCTGTGAGCCCCCCCCGTCTAGTGGCACATGTACAGAGTGAGGTTTGTAGCTGCATTTGGCAATGGCAGGTGAATGTCCTGTGCCTGTGTGTGTCTGTGTACTCTGCTGAGGTAGCGTCAGTGGCCTGTGGCATGTGACTGCTTTGAGGTGCTGCACATAATCCTGGTGTACCTTCTGATGCACAGTGTGAGTCTGGATCATTTATTGTGTTGTACCCCTCATGCCACCTGTGTACTTTCAATGGCACGTGGTGCATTTGCCCTTACACAGAGAAAAATGTCCCTATGACAAAGGTGCAATGCTTTGGCTGCATACTATGCCTTGTTGAAACCAGCAAAATTGATCTAATGTGTGTCTCTGTGACATGTGGCAGGTGTATTGATATAGTCTCACTTTTTCAACCCCACAGGTAGGCGCCCATGCCAAGGAGCAGATCTGGAGGGACGCCGTCAGTGCCGTGAGGAGGACGGATGGTCGCAAGCGGCGCCTGTCCCAGGTGAGAAAAAGCTGACAGGATATCAGGTGCTGGACGCGGAGGATCGCACGGGTCCTGCTGGGGGACTCACCTATGGGCCCTAAGAACCATGGGCGTCGCCGTCTGACCCACATCCACAAGCGTGTGCTGGCGGTGGTCTTTCCAGACATGGACAGGCGCTTACGGGAGAAGCAGCAGCAGGAAGGGGGTAGGTACATGTGTGTTTGTTGTGTGTCACCAGCATTTGCAGTGTTTAAATTTGCGGTGCAGGTCCTGTCACCCACAGTATAGCGGTGCTGTCCTTCCGCCCTTCCCCTCCTTGCCATGTGTTCCCTGGTCTGTGTGTACTCACTCTTTCAAAAGGTCATCTGGGCTGGCAGTTAATCCACGTGACCAATGCTTGCAGCATCATGTGTGGGGGTGGTGTGTAACAGGTTTTGGCACCTTGCCTGTGCCCTGTCCAGTACAGTACTTGTGGGGTCCATGTCAATTGGCACTGATGCTGAGTCCAGACATAGGAGTATGTCTCTGAAGTTTAATGCCTTACAGCAAGCATGTCCTATGTTGTGGCCTGTGACATGATGTGCATGAGTGTGCGATACGCAGAGTGCAGGGATGGTGGCCTGTGTTGCAGTCATTACCATTCAGGACCATGGAATATTGTGGCCACTACTGTCCCCTGGGGCATACTTTGCTAGGTATCATGTGTGTCATCACAATATGTGGACACTCTCAGTGTCTACAGCATAGGATGTGCTCTGTGCCATTGTCCCCTGGCACCATGTATATTTACGTAACGTGTTCTACAAGTGTCCACTGTACAGCCTGACCTAATTTTCCTCGTTCATACTCACGGTGGCCAGTGCCTGTGTGTCTTGTTACAATTACTGATGATGGCCATTTGTACATGAGATCGTTGTACAGGCGCACATGGGGTATTTTGGGTCCAATATGGGTTTCTGGCAGACCATGTGTATTTCTCCCAGACTAAGAGATGCAAGTGCTTCCTGTGTCTCATCACATTGTCTCATGTAGGGGGTGTGGTTGGTGCGGGCAAGGCCTACATGTCGACCCCTGAAATCTCATTGCTCGGTCTGGCCAGTGTGTGATGTTTGTCTGGACATACACTCAAGGTGCAGTGTCCCATTCATGTTGGGCATGTCTTTAAGTATTACCTTTGCAGCATGTGCCTCAAGTTCATGGAGATGGTCCCTGCTCATCCCTAGTTACGGCAACGCTGTGTGGTGCAGATGCAGTGCTGGATTGGCCCCAGAGCCTGGCTCCTCTGTCCAATTCCATATCATGTCATTTGCAAATGTGTCATGCTCTCCATAGTTTCTCAGTGGCATGGTGGGTGAACCAACTGTGTGTTGCAGGGCCTATATATGTACCTTGTATTGTAGATGTTACTCATCTTTCATTTCAGGCTATGCACTGTAACCTATGTTGATTTGACTCATGTGACATATGTACACAGGTGTCTGATTAATTCCTGTTTATTCACCTTGCCCACAGCATCGTCGGGGGACACGGATGGAGACACCGACACGGACTGTGCGGAGGGACCGGGCACCAGTGCCAGCAGTGACACCTTAGCTGGCACATCGAGTGTAACTGAGGCCGAGGGGAGTGAGCCGGAGGACCTGTCCACTGCCACCACAGATTATGAAGCTGACGGGTCCGAGGCTGAGCACTCCGAGGGGGCGGAGGCTGCTCCAACAGCTGACAGCAGCACAACATCTCTCCCCGCCCGCTCCATTGCCATCACCGGCCTCCCACTTGCTCGTGTCCCTTCCTGGCGTGCTAGGTCACCACGTGTCTCCTTCCTGCCAGGCACCGCACCCCCTGCCCCTGTATCCACTGCTGCCGCCAATGCCGAGTCTGTGGACATCCTGCGGCAGTTGCAGGTTGGTCAGGCTGCGATGCTTAATGTCCTCCATGGCCATGGGCAAGTGCTCACCAACATGGAGGCATACTTGGAGGGCATTTCATCAGCATCGCAGGCTGACCAACGCAACTTGCTGCGGTCTATTGACTCGACACTGTCTGCAGCAGTGGGTCTCCTGCAGCACTTCGTCCCACCCCCTACCCATGCCCCATCCACACTTCCCACTCCCATGCCTGTCCCACGTACACCCAGACGTCAGCATGCACACACCCCACCGGACACAGGCACCACACCAGCAGAGAAGGCAAAGCGCACACCTCCTGGCACGCACACACAGGGTGAAGTAGGCACACCCACTGGGTTGGGGGGGAAACGGAAGACACGCAGCCAGAGTGGGAGTCCACATTCCTCACGACCATCACCCCACCCTCCAAATCCACTCCACTCAGCTCTCCTGGCCAAGAGTCGGACACAGGGTCAGTCCTGCCCAGTCTATCCATCAGCCCCAGTGTGGCACCACCCCGCAAGCGGTGGAGGAAGAACACCGGCAGGGGAGTTGAGTCCCCCCCCTGTAAACCCACCACCCCAGTAGCGCTGCGACCCATCCCTGTGACCCCTCCTCCTTGGGGCCTGTGGTTCCTTCGGGTGCAGGGGCGACGCTGAGCGACCTGGCAGTAGTGTGCAGCGCCGTGCTCGAATCCACCTTTGGCGCTGCCCCACCCCCTGTGTTGGAGTCGTCCGTCCCTGCACCCACAACACCTCCCCTTGCCCCTCCTGTCCCTGCGGTGCCTGGTCCTTCCCCCCAACATGATGCCCCCCCCCGTGGAAGACAAAGGAGTCTGACTGTGCAGGCAAGCTAGGGGACACACGTACCACTGTGCCCCCCATCCGGATTGGAGTCATGGACTGCCCTATGGGTCTTGTATATATTGACATTTATGATGCTTTTTACTTACATTCTGCTGAATAAAGCAATTTGTTTTTTCCTTTGTACACTACTGTTTATCTGGTGTTGCTGTTGGTGGACCAGCTCCATGATTTTGGGTGGTGATAATGTGTTGGGTGTGTGGGAAATGTAGTCTTGTGCTGGTCATAGGGTGGACCCTGGTATCTGTGTGCCATCACAAGCTGTTGGCTAAATTACTTTGTTCATGTAAGCAGTTACTGCATGGTGACATCGTCCCAAGGTGTGTTCCTTCCTCTGTGTAACCTGACATCTTCCCTGCAGGGTGTTTCCACTATGTGGTGCTGAGCTGTGTCTACATCAGCTGGGGGTGTGACGGACTCCTTCAACTTTGCACATGCATGCTGTGCGATGTCTCCACCTGCATCATTTGTGGCATCCTTGGTGGTCACTGTACTTGTGTATGTTGACTGTTGACAAGACTTCATGTGGACATGTTCTCTTTTAGGCGCTATGCATGTGTGTACTCCCAGCCTCGCACACATGTGGTACATGTACTGCAGGGTCTTTGTGCACCTGACTGATATTTGTGGGCATTGTATCTGTGGGTACTCCACCCTTTGCGTTCCATGGGCACTGCTGGGAGTGATAGGCACACACCCCTCCTGTGTCTGGGCACTGCTGGGAGTGATAGGCCCCCACCCCTCCTGTGTCTGGGCACTGCTGGGAGTGATAGGCCCCCACCCCTCCTGTGTCTGGGCACTGCTGAGAGTGATAGGCCCCCACCCCTCCTGTGTCTGGGCACTGCTGGGAGTGATAGGCCCCCACCCCTCCTGTGTCTGGGCACTGCTGGGAGTGATAGGCACACACCCCTCCTATGTCTGGGCACTGCTGGGAGGACTCTGCACCCACCCCTCCTATGTCTGGGCACTGCTGGGAGTGATAGGCCCCCACCCTTCCTGTGTCTGGGCACTGCTGGGAGTGATAGGCCCCCACCCCTCCTGTGTCTGGGCACTGCTGGGAGTGATAGGCCCCCACCCCTCCTGTGTCTGGGCACTGCTGGGAGTGATAGGCCCCCACCCCTCCTGTGTCTGGGCACTGCTGGGCGTGATAGGCACACACCCCTCCTATGTCTGGGCACTGCTGGGAGGACTCTGCACCCACCCCTCCTATGTCTGGGCACTGCTGGGAGTGATAGGCAAACACCCCTCCTGTGTCTGGGCACTGCTGGGAGTGATAGGCCCCCACCCCTCCTGTGTCTGGGCACTGCTGGGAGTGATAGGCCCCCACCCCTCCTGTGTCTGGGCACTGCTGGGAGTGATAGGCACACACCCCTCCTGTGTCTGGGCATTGCTGGGAGGACTCTGCACCCACCCCTCCTATGTCTGGGCACTGCTGGGAGTGATAGGCACACACCCCTCCTGTGTCTGGGCACTGCTGGGAGGACTCTGCACCCACCCCTCCTATGTCTGGGCACTGCTGGGAGTGATAGGCACACACCCCTCCTGTGTCTGGGCACTGCTGGGAGGACTCTGCACCCACCCCTCCTGTGTCTGGGCACTGCTGGGAGGACTCTGCACCCACCCCTCCTATGTCTGGGCACTGCTGGGAGTGATAGGCACACACCCCTCCTGTGTCTGGGCACTGCTGGGAGGACTCTGCACCCACCCCTCCTATGTCTGGGCACTGCTGGGAGTGATAGGCACACACCCCTCCTGTGTCTGGGCACTGCTGGGAGGACTCTGCAACCACCCCTCCTGTGTCTGGGCACTGCTGGGAGTGATAGGCACACACCCCTCCTATGTCTGGGCACTGCTGGGAGTGATAGGCACACACCCCTCCTATGTCTGGGCACTGCTGGGAGTGATAGGACCCCACCCCTCCTGTGTCTGGGCACTGCTGGGAGGACTCTGCACCCACCCCTCCTGCGTCTGGCCATGTACGGTCCGTACATACACTGTTGGGGTGGGGGTACGCTCCATACATACGCGGGTGGGGGTATGGTCCATTCATACACAGGTGGGGGTACGGTCCGTACATACACTGTTGGGGTGGGGGTACGCTCCATACATACGCGGGTGGGGGTACAGTCCATTCATACATGGGTGGGGGTACGGTCGGTACATACACTGTTGAGGTGGAGGTACGCTCTATACATACGCGGGTGGGGGTACGGTCCATTCATACACGGGTGGGGGTACGGTCCGTACATACACTGTTGGGGTGGGGGTACGCTCCATACATACGCGGGTGGGGGTACGGTCCATTCATACACGGGTGGGGGTACGGTCCGTACATACACTGTTGGGGTGGAGGTACGCTCCATACATACGCGGGTGTGGGTACGGTCCGTACATACACTGTTGGGGTGGGGGTATGCTCCATACATACGCGGGTGGGGGTACGGTCCATTCATACATGGGTGGGGGACGGTCCGTACATACACTGTTGGGGTGGGGGTATGCTACATACATACGCAGGTGGGGGTACGGTCAATTCATACACGGGTGGGGGTACGGTCCGTACATACACTGTTGGGGTGGGGGTACGCTCCATACATACGCGGGTGGGGGTACGGTCCATTCATACACGGGTGGGGGTACGGTCCGTACATACACTGTTGGGGTGGGGGTACGCTCCATACATACGCCGGTGGGGGTACGGTCCATTCATACCCGGGTGGGGGTACGGTCCGTACATACACTGTTGGGGTGGGGGTACGCTCCATACATACACGGGTGTGGGTACGGTCCGTACATACACTGTTGGGGTGGGGGTACGCTCCATACATACGCGGGTGGGGGTACGGTCCATTCATACACGGGTGTGGGTACGGTCCATACATACACTGTTGGGGTGGGGGTACGCTCCATTCATACGTGGGTGGGGGTACGGTCCATTCATACACGGGTGGGGGTATGGTCCGTACATACACTGTTGGGGTGGGGGTACACTCCATACATACGTGGGTGGGGGTACGGTCCATTCATACACGGGTGGGGGTACGGTCCGTACATACACTGTTGGGGTGGGGGTACGCTCCATACATACGCGGGTGTGGGTACGGTCCGTACATACACGGGTGAGGGTACGGTCCGTACATACACTGTTGGGGTGGGGTTACGCTCCATACATACGCGGGTGGGGGTACGGTCCGTACGTACCCGTGCACACGCTGTGGAGTGCTTGTGTGGGCTGTACCCAGGCCTTTGGCACATGGGTACGGGCCGTACCGCCATTGTTGGGGTGACATGGGTGTGGGCGTGGTACGACTCGTACCCACGCTCTTAAGGCGTGGGTACGGTACGTACCTGTATTGTTGTGTTGCCGGTTTGCGTCGTCGCCCACTTCCGTTGTGGCGGACGCTGGCGTTGCTGGACACGCCCCCACCCCCTCGAAGTGACCAGGGCCTGAAGGTCAGGTATGTCCAGGGCATGTGTGCTGTGTGACTTGGGTGGGGGTTTTGTGTCCTGCCCCCCCCTGTGCCCCTGGGTGTTGTTCTGACCTTCTGCGGCGTCTGCGTCGGTACCTGTAGAGGAGGTCGACTGCTATGAGGGCCGGGATGACACGCAGGTTCGGGTCCATGTCTGTCCGTTGCGTACAGGTGCTCCTTGTGCGCGTCGTCCTGATTTCCCGGCAGTTTTTGGCTGCCGGAAAATATTCTCCGCGCGGGATGACGTCAGTGCGAATCGTACTTCCTGGTTCGTGGAACGCAGGCTGCATGCGTCCCGACGTCACGTCGGCGCTTTTCCGGATGTCATTTGTGTGTTTATTTTCCTCGGTTGGTGTTTTGTACGATTCGTACGGAAATAGTGTTTCCGTGCGAATCTTACTTGCATGTTTGTAAAGTTTTACAACCGGGTACGAGTCGGACGGAGAATACGCTCCGACCGACGGTTCGTACCCGGTTTCTCCAGGATCCTAATCGGCACCATATTGTACATTATGGAGTGCTCATTAGCCAGAGTTCGATGTGTGTCGAAAGAATTATGTACTTGAACTGGAACAGCATCACTCAAAATGTTAAGTGCGACATCAGATGGGATGACCACACGTGCGCTGATAAGTTTGACTTATAAATGAGATATGAGGCTCCAGTCTGAAAAATGTTAAGAATTCACTGATTTCCTACGCCAGCTAGACCATAATTCACAGACAAGTCTGAAACAACTGTCAACAATATTTTTAGCCCTTCTAATAGCCTACCGAAGGCATTCTGGAAGCCATGAACGCTGTATGTTGGCACTAAATGGTAGCCAATACACATGCCCTACCCTTTGTTTTGAGAAATAATACTGTACAATTAAGTTTATCAATATTGTACAATTAGATTTTGATACAAGAAATGTCACAATGTTTTGGAAAAGTGTTTTTCTTTAATATTAACTAAGGTAATGTAAAAGATGCAATTGAAAGATAAATAAGGATTTATAATTTGTTGTATAAGACCCTGTGAAGTCTTAACAAAGAAATGGGGAATCACTAAATATTCATGACTACCCTAGTTATTTGTAAAATTCTCCATTTCCACAGGAAATATTAAACCAAAAGAAAGGCGTAGATATAATTTCACCCTCAATGGAGGAAATTCCTCCAGTGTATTCTCTTCTTGTGTTCATCCTTTTGCCCAGAATGATGTTCAATTTCGACCCGACTCCATATCAGGTCTGAAGTGTTTATATAGTTTTTTTTTTTTAAAGTGCCAATCTTAATAGTCATATGCAGGTACATTTGGGTAGGGCTTCTAAACTCTACGGTGTTTCAATATATAGTGTATTGTCTTGTCATAAATTCATCATTATTGTGGATGGTCCATTGATACATATGGAGTGGTGTAGTGCCAAGCTATTAAAATACCACAATGCAGAGACATGTAAGTTTTTCTAGTTATGTAGGCTATAAGAAATATACATTTACTGAGCACATTTGTCAGTAGTAGCTTTTGTATCTAAAAAAAGATTTCGTTTTAACTTGAATTTCTAAAAGTACAATAATAAAAAGACCTTGCTAACATGAGAAGGATAAGGATTTACCCTGAATAACATGCCTATAAGGCATTTCTTCTTAGCACATTTAGATGATTTGTGCAGGCGAAAAGAGCTGGCTTCAAAAGTTCTATTTTGGGTTTACAATTTCTGAATCATGGTCTGCAGAGCAATCAAAACGCAGCATAGGGTGTAGGTTCTGATTCCATTCTGCTTTAATCCGGATAATAGTAAAATGCTTGCTCTGGGACGCAAAGGTACACTCCACAAATGTATTAACTCACTTTACATTGGAATCATTTTCATCTTTGAATATACATAAGTGTTTGTTCTTCCCTCATAAGGTAGATTCTTGTTGCCCCTTTGATGGTCTACCTTGGGATACCATGAAACATTTATCCTTTTACTGTTCTGTAAATGCTTTTCACAGAAAACTGTTAATTTTGCCAGTTCGCTGAAATACGTTTAACAGGAAACACACACCAGATTTTATGTACCTCTTTCTGCGGAATAATCTGCTGATATGATTTTCATTAGCTCAGTTTCTGAGTAAAGCTCTAAAGGTGTGGAGAGCCTTTTGTAGAACGCTTTGCTCTCAAAATAAACACACAGCTATACTAGTCCTCTAAGAAATGCACTAATGTGTACCCCACACTAAGTGGCATATTATCAAGGACGGCGTTAAAACTATCGCCGGTTTAGCGGCAGAAAACTGCCGCTAAAGCGGCGATAATGGGCTTGATAATATGCCGCAGAGAATTCCAATAGAAGCCCATGTTGACACCAGAACATGGGCTTCTATAGGAATTCTCAAGGGCATATAATCAAGCCCATTATCGCCGCTTTAGCTGCAGTTTTCTGCCACTAAACTGGCGATCATTTTTAACACCTTCCTTGATAATATGCCCCTAAGCTCTTAAGGGCAGCTTTGAAGCCAAAGTGAAGAATTTGTGGAAATTGTTATCTCTGATTTTGAATTTTGCTCTATGTTAGTTTACGAATCATGTTTGTGCTTTTGAATTGGGCTTTTGATTTGTAATTTTGGTATAAAATCTATGAGATCCAAAAGCTGTTATGAAATGTAAATGTTTTTATGATGTTGTAATAAACCATTTACGGATGTTTTTTTTAAATATCTCAAATGATTTTTGAAGTTGTTGAAGTGTGGCTGTCACTATTTATGTGGTTTCTCAGTGTTGTGGTTCTCTTGGCTGATTGGTGTGAAATTTCCTTTCAACAAATAGTAGATTGTTCATTTTATAAGGAATATGTTAGTAGGGGGCCCTTGGGTCTTGAAATATCAAACTAACACCTGTGTGTGTGTATACATGTGTGAGAGTCTGTGTCGGGCTCTGTGATATAGAGAGTGCCACTAACCTGGAAGCCGGCTACAGCGGGAACGATGCTAGATAATCCCTACCCCTAAGAGGTAACCCCTGCGCGTAGGTATTGTCTCACGTCACAGGTGACACCCCTACCGGGGAAAGGGAAAAAAGGGAAAAAGGAAACAAAAACAGTGTTGCCTCCAGACTTTGGAAAGGAAAGAAGCTTGTGGTGATGACCCGTCTCTCCTGCACTCTACCCCCAGTACCCTGTAAAGGAGACACAACAAACACACATTAGTTTTGTGAGTAAATGTACCTCCCAGCCCCCTTACTGTTCGGGATACCTATGTTCACTTACATGTTTGGGTGCAGAGCGGAAGCGTGGAGAAAAAGGTAGTTCACAAACTAAAGAAATAATCAAAAGCAAAAACAGGGGCACTCAGTCTTGAATACAACTAGAAAATGATACTTATCATTCCATTGAGTATTCAGCGAGTCCCTCACGTTCTGAAGGCAAGCGTGATGAAAACCACAGGGGAAGCGCTCTCCAAGCACTCCCACTCTTCAGCTTCTGTGGAGCAATGTGGACGAAGTGAAAGTAATCGTTCCAAGCGCTATCATAAGTGCGTAATCCTACCAGCAAGGAATTCCTTAGTGCAGATTCAACCAAGATGGAACCAGAGAACGCTTCACGCTCCCCACCAGGGATCCCAGCGTCGATCTTCCTCCTCACTAAGTCCCAAGCGCTGTGGGATAACTGAACCGTCGCGTCTTTACAACTTCTTGTCGTCTTCATCCGCGTATCATAGGAAAGCCTGTATCAGATCTTCTCCGGTCTCTTTCATGTGCGGGAAGCAGCCCTCTGCGGTGATTTGTTCCTACGAGCCGACTCAGAGGACGAGGCGCGCTCGGGAACACTGGAAAGTACTCCACCTCACTTCCGCATTTGACTTTAGCGGCAGAGAGGTAGCGGATCAGGTGCGGTACACGCTCTGCTCTCGGACTCTCAAAAAGCCTGCGAAGACAGTTCAAAAGGGTTTGCTGGTATGAAAGCTGCGTTCCGTAGTGCCCTTCTGAAGGTCTCTACCCCAGGAAACGGGTTGTTTGTTGTTCAAACAAAGGAGCGGGAACGACTCGTATCCTCAGTAGCTCTAGGTGAACTCGAGTGACAAGCACTGATTACTAAGGGGGCGGGGCTTATATACCTAGTATGTTTTCCTCCCCAATGCCTTATGGGAGATGTAGTTTATAAGCCCGCATTCACACCAGATCAATATATACCTGCTCTGTGGCGCCCCCTCTGTTGGGTCATGACAGTCTGTGTGTGTTTGTGGTAAGTCGATGTGCATCTGTGTCCAAATGTGCATATCAGTGTCTTCACGTCCCAATGCATGTTCTGGGAACTCACCGGTTCTAGTGTTCATCAATTTTGCGTGTTCCTAATTCCATCCATAATTTGTGTGGCTCCCTGTCCGTGCGGGCCTCATACACAAAGAGCCTCTGCAGTCCTGGCAGAGTCTCTGCACTTGTTGAAGAATCTCTGCAATGAGAATTCCCACATAGCTGTCTCTCCCGGTCCCACCATCCATGTCCTTGTCCCCATCTGCTGCCTCTCTCATATAAAGTAAATAATGAAAATGTAAGCTGGTCATGTTCCAAAAAGCATAAAGACAGGTCCTCTAAATGTGTGTATTGGATGAAATACCCCATATCCTACATTATAACAATATTGCTAATCAAAGAGAGATTCAAATAGTCACATAGGAGTATAAGGCCAAAGCCTTCTTCATTTATAAGGTCCTCGCACTCCAAGGTGACCTTTTAGTGGATGGCACAGGACATTTTATTCATCATAATACATATTCATCCCTCTACTTTTCCCCAAAAACCATAAATCATTGGTATCTTGTTATTTTATATGAAAGCATTAGTATTGCTTCAGAGATCTAAAATAAATCCATTGCAGGCGCTTAAAAAACACAGATATACGGCTGGTAATGTGGGGGAAAAACATACAAGTAATTTAATATCACTTTAAAAAATGGCTGTAATTCAGAATGTGTGGTAACATGCAGAGAGGTTCCAGCTTTCTTATAATTAATTTTAGTTGTGCAACAAATGAACATACTGCCATAAGTGTATGCATTTGCAGGGAAACAAATCAAGAAGAGCGAAGAATCTAATTCTCCCATTGATTGTTTAAAAAGTGGTTGACCAGCATTCCACATTGTCTGCTGGGCCTGACTGAGCCATTGTGAAGTTGCAAGTCAACTGTAAAAAGTTATTGTATTAGCTATGCTATTTTCTTACAAACAGTTACAAGCAATTACAAAAGTAATAAGACTATTAAGAGATGGGTTTTTATACTTTTATTACAGACTTCATGGAATATATTTAGTTATATAAACGAAGTAGGTCGCACACTGCTCGTCATACCAGCAAATAGCCCCATAGAACTCTGGATAATGTAGTAGCAACGGTGAGTACGCCTATGCCACGAATATGTCACTATAATGCCATCCCTGGACACGTGTTTCGAGGTAATTGCCTCTCGTCAGCAGGGAGCAGGTAGGTATGTGGGGTGCCAAGTAGACTGCCAAAATATTAAAGGTAAAATACCTCTCACGGCGCGCAGGTGCGGAACCAAGGCTCGTCAGCCCAAATCGCTCGAGGGTGCTTAAATACATAAACAAAGTAGGTCGCACACTGCTCGTCATACCAGCAAATAGCCCCATAGAACTCTGGATAATGTAGTAGCAACGGTGAGTACGCCTATGCCACGAATATGTCACTATAATGCCATCCCTGGACACGTGTTTCGAGGTAATTGCCTCTCGTCAGCAAGGAGCAGGTAGGTATGTGGGGTGCCAAGTAGACTGCCAAAATATTAAAGGTAAAATACCTCTCACGGCGCGCAGGTGCGGAACCAAGGCTCGTCAGCCCAAATCGCTCGAGGGAGCTTAAATACATAAACAAAGTAGGTCGCACACTGCTCGTCATACCAGCAAATAGCCCCATAGAACTCTGGATAATGTAGTAGCAACGGTGAGTACGCCTATGCCACGAATATGTCACTATAATGCCATCCCTGGACACGTGTTTCGAGGTAATTGCCTCTCGTCAGCAGGGAGCAGGTAGGTATGTGGGGTGCCAAGTAGACTGCCAAAATATTAAAGGTAAAATACCTCTCACGGCGCGCAGGTGCGGAACCAAGGCTCGTCAGCCCAAATCGCTCGAGGGAGCTTAAATACATAAACAAAGTAGGTCGCACACTGCTCATCATACCAGCAAATAGCCCCATAGAACTCTGGATAATGTAGTAGCAACGGTGAGTACGCCTATGCCACGAATATGTCACTATAATGCCATCCCTGGACACGTGTTTCGAGGTAATTGCCTCTCGTCAGCAGGGAGCAGGTAGGTATGTGGGGTGCCAAGTAGACTGCCAAAACATTAAAGGTAAAATACCTCTCACGGCGCGCAGGTGCGGAACCAAGGCTCGTCAGCCCAAATCGCTCGAGGGAGCTTAAATACATAAACAAAGTAGGTCGCACACTGCTCGTCATACCAGCAAATAGCCCCATAGAACTCTGGATAATGTAGTAGCAACGGTGAGTACGCCTATGCCACGAATATGTCACTATAATGCCATCCCTGGACACGTGTTTCGAGGTAATTTCCTCTTGTCAGCAGGGAGCAGGTAGGTATGTGGGGTGCCAAGTAGACTGCCAAAATATTAAAGGTAAAATACCTCTCACGGCGCGCAGGTGCGGAGCCAAGGCTCGTCAGCCCAAATCGCTCGAGGGAGCTTAAATACATAAACAAAGTAGGTCGCACACTGCTCGTCATACCAGCAAATAGCCCCATAGAACTCTGGATAATGTAGTAGCAACGGTGAGTACGCCTATGCCACGAATATGTCACTATAATGCCATCCCTGGACACGTGTTTCAAGGTAATTGCCTCTCGTCAGCAGGGAGCAGGTAGGTATGTGGGGTGCCAAGTAGACTGCCAAAATATTAAAGGTAAAATACCTCTCACGGCGCGCAGGTGCGGAACCAAGGCTCGTCAGCCCAAATCGCTCGAGGGAGCTTAAATACATAAACAAAGTAGGTCGCACACTGCTCGTCATACCAGCAAATAGCCCCATAGAACTCTGGATAATGTAGTAGCAACGGTGAGTACGCCTATGCCACGAATATGTCACTATAATGCCATCCCTGGACACGTGTTTCAAGGTAATTGCCTCTCATCAGCAGGGAGCAGGTAGGTATGTGGGGTGCCAAGTAGACTGCCAAAATATTAAAGGTAAAATACCTCTCACGGCGCGCAGGTGTGGAACCAAGGCTCGTCAGCCCAAATCGCTCGAGGGAGCTTAAATACATAAACAAAGTAGGTCGCACACTGCTCGTCATACCAGCAAATAGCCCCATAGAACTCTGGATAATGTAGTAGCAACGGTGAGTACGCCTATGCCACGAATATGTCACTATAATGCCATCCCTGGACACGTGTTTCGAGGTAATTGCCTCTCGTCAGCAGGGAGCAGGTAGGTATGTGGGGTGCCAAGTAGACTGCCAAAATATTAAAGGTAAAATACCTCTCACGGCGCGCAGGTGCGGAACCAAGGCTCGTCAGCCCATATCGCTCGAGGGAGCTTAAATACATAAACAAAGTAGGTCGCACACTGCTCGTCATACCAGCAAATAGCCCCATAGAACTCTGGATAATGTAGTAGCAACGGTGAGTACGCCTATGCCACGAATATGTCACTATAATGCCATCCCTGGACACGTGTTTCGAGGTAATTGCCTCTCGTCAGCAGGGAGCAGGTAGGTATGTGGGGTGCCAAGTAGACTGCCAAAATATTAAAGGTAAAATACCTCTCACGGCGCGCAGGTGCGGAACCAAGGCTCGTCAGCCCAAATCGCTCGAGGGAGCTTAAATACATAAACAAAGTAGGTCGCACACTGCTCGTCATACCAGCAAATAGCCCCATAGAACTCTGGATAATGTAGTAGCAACGGTGAGTACGCCTATGCCACGAATATGTCACTATAATGCCCTCCCTGGACACGTGTTTCGAGGTAATTGCCTCTCGTCAGCAGGGAGCAGGTAGGTATGTGGGATGCCAAGTAGACTGCCAAAATATTAAAGGTAAAATACCTCTCACGGCGCGCAGGTGCGGAACCAAGGCTCGTCAGCCCAAATCGCTCAAGGGAGCTTAAATACATAAACAAAGTAGGTCGCACACTGCTCGTCATACCAGCAAATAGCCCCATAGAACTCTGGATAATGTAGTAGCAACGGTGAGTACGCCTATGCCACAAATATGTCACTATAATGCCATCCCTGGACACGTGTTTCGAGGTAATTGCCTCTCGTCAGCAGGGAGCAGGTAGGTATGTGGGGTGCCAAGTAGACTGCCAAAATATTAAAGGTAAAATACCTCTCACGGCGCGCAGGTACGGAACCAAGGCTCGTCAGCCCAAATCGCTCGAGGGAGCTTAAATACATAAACAAAGTAGGTCGCACACTGCTCGTCATACCAGCAAATAGCCCCATAGAACTCTGGATAATGTAGTAGCAACGGTGAGTACGCCTATGCCACGAATATGTCACTATAATGCCATCCCTGGACACGTGTTTCGAGGTAATTGCCTCTCGTCAGCAGGGAGCAGGTAGGTATGTGGGGTGCCAAGTAGACTGCCAAAATATTAAAGGTAAAATACCTCTCACGGCGCGCAGGTGTGGAACCAAGGCTCGTCAGCCCAAATCGCTCGAGGGAGCTTAAATACATAAACAAAGTAGGTCGCACACTGCTCGTCATACCAGCAAATAGCCCCATAGAACTCTGGATAATGTAGTAGCAACGGTGAGTACGCCTATGCCACGAATATGTCACTATAATGCCATCCCTGGACACGTGTTTCGAGGTAATTGCCTCTCGTCAGCAGGGAGCAGGTAGGTATGTGGGGTGCCAAGTAGACTGCCAAAATATTAAAGGTAAAATACCTCTCACGGCGCTCAGGTGCAGAACCAAGGCTCGTCAGCCCAAATCGCTCGAGGGAGCTTAAATACATAAACAAAGTAGGTCGCACACTGCTCGTCATACCAGCAAATAGCCCCATAGAACTCTGGATAATGTAGTAGCAACGGTGAGTACGCCTATGCCACGAATATGTCACTATAATGCCATCCCTGGACACGTGTTTCGAGGTAATTGCCTCTCGTCAGCAGGGAGCAGGTAGGTATGTGGGGTGTCAAGTAGACTGCCAAAATATTAAAGGTAAAATACCTCTCATGGCGCGCAGGTGCGGAACCAAGGCTCGTCAGCCCAAATCGCTCGAGGGAGCTTAAATACATAAACAAAGTAGGTCGCACACTGCTCGTCATACCAGCAAATAGCCCCATAGAACTCTGGATAATGTAGTAGCAACGGTGAGTACGCCTATGCCACGAATATGTCACTATAATGCCATCCCTGGACACGTGTTTCGAGGTAATTGCCTCTCGTCAGCAGGGAGCAGGTAGGTATGTGGGGTGCCAAGTAGACTGCCAAAATATTAAAGGTAAAATACCTCTCACGGCGCAGGTGCGGAACCAAGGCTCGTCAGCCCAAATCGCTCGAGGTAGCTTAAATACATAAACAAAGTAGGTTGCACACTGCTCGTCATACCAGCAAATAGCCCCATAGAACTCTGGATAATGTAGTAGCAACGGTGAGTACGCCTATGCCACGAACATGTCACTATAATGCCATCCCTGGACACGTGTTTCGAGGTAATTGCCTCTCATCAGCAGTTTTAATTACATTTTGGCAGTCCACTCGGCACCCCTTTACATTGTCCTGCTCCCTGCTGACGAGAGGCAACTATCTCGAAACACGTGTCCAGGCATGGCTAAATGCAACACATACTTTTTTCTTTTTACACATCGTGGCATAGGCGTACCCGCCGTCGCCACTACATTCACCACAGTCCTTTGGGGCAACTTGCTGGTGTGATGAGCAGTGTGAGACCAACTTGTGTTCAAATTATTACGGCTCCCGTGAGCTATCGGGCTGACGAGCCCTGGTTCTGCACCTGCGCGCCATGAGAGGTATTTGACCTGTTTTAATTACATTTTGGCAGTCCACTCGGCACCCCTTTACATAGTCCTGCTCCCTGCTGACGGGAGGCAACTACCTCGAAACACGTGTCCAGGGATGGCTAAATGCAACACATACTTTTTTCTTTTTACACATCGTGGCATAGGCGTACCCGCCGTCGCCACTACATTCACCACAGTCCTTTGGGGCAACTTGCTGGTGTGACGAGCAGTGTGCGACCAACTTGTGTTCAAATTATTACGGCTCCCGTGAGCTATCGGGCTGACGAGCCCTGGTTCTGCACCTGCGCGCCATGAGAGGTATTTGACCTGTTTTAATTACATTTTGGCAGTCCACTCGGCACCTCTTTACATTGTCCTGCTCCCTGCTGACGAGAGGCAACTACCTCGAAACACGTGTCCAGGGATGGCTAAATGCAACACATACTTTTTTCTTTTTACACATCGTGGCATAGGCGTACCCGCCGTCGCCACTACATTCACCACAGTCCTTTGGGGCAACTTGCTGGTGTGACGAGCAGTGTGCGACCAACTTGTGTTCAAATTATTACGGCTCCCGTGAGCTATCGGGCTGACGAGCCCTGGTTCTGCACCTGCGCGCCATGAGAGGTATTTGACCTGTTTTAATTACATTTTGGCAGTCCACTCGGCACCCCTTTACATTGTCCTGCTCCCTGCTGACGAGAGGCAACTACCTCGAAACACGTGTCCAGGGATGGCTAAATGCAACACATACTTTTTTCTTTTTACACATCGTGGCATAGGCGTACCCGCCGTCGCCACTACATTCACCACAGTCCTTTGGGGCAACTTGCTGGTGTGACGAGCAGTGTGCGACCAACTTGTGTTCAAATTATTACGGCTCCCGTGAGCTATCGGGCTGACGAGCCCTGGTTCTGCACCTGCGCGCCATGAGAGGTATTTGACCTGTTTTAATTACATTTTGGCAGTCCACTCGGCACCCCTTTACATTGTCCGGCTCCCTGCTGACGAGAGGCAACTACCTCGACACACGTGTCCAGGGATGGCTAAATGCAACACATACTTTTTTCTTTTTACACATCGTGGCATAGGCGTACCCGCCGTCGCCACTACATTCACCACAGTCCTTTGGGGCAACTTGCTGGTGTGACGAGCAGTGTGCGACCAACTTGTGTTCAAATTATTACGGCTCCCGTGAGCTATCGGGCTGACGAGCCCTGGTTCTGCACCTGCGCGCCATGAGAGGTATTTGACCTGTTTTAATTACATTTTGGCAGTCCACTCGGCACCTCTTTACATTGTCCTGCTCCCTGCTGACGAGAGGCAACTACCTCGAAACACGTGTCCAGGGATGGCTAAATGCAACACATACTTTTTTCTTTTTACACATCGTGGCATAGGCGTACCCGCCGTCGCCACTACATTCACCACAGTCCTTTGGGGCAACTTGCTGGTGTGACGAGCAGTGTGCGACCAACTTGTGTTCAAATTATTACGGCTCCCGTGAGCTATCGGGCTGACGAGCCCTGGTTCTGCACCTGCGCGCCATGAGAGGTATTTGACCTGTTTTAATTACATTTTGGCAGTCCACTCGGCACCCCTTTACATTGTCCTGCTCCCTGCTGACGAGAGGCAACTACCTCAAAACACGTGTCCAGGGATGGCTAAATGCAACACATACTTTTTTCTTTTTACACATCGTGGCATAGGCGTACCCGCCGTCGCCACTACATTCACCACAGTCCTTTGGGGCAACTTGCTGGTGTGACGAGCAGTGTGCGACCAACTTATGTTCAAATTATTACGGCTCCCGTGAGCTATCGGGCTGACGAGCCCTGGTTCTGCACCTGCGCGCCATGAGAGGTATTTGACCTGTTTTAATTACATTTTGGCAGTCCACTCGGCACCCCTTTACATTGCCCTGCTCCCTGCTGACGAGAGGCAACTACCTCGAAACACGTGTCCAGGAATGGCTAAATGCAACACATACTTTTTTCTTTTTACACATCGTGGCATAGGCGTACCCGCCGTCGCCACTACATTCACCACAGTCCTTTGGGGCAACTTGCTGGTGTGACGAGCAGTGTGCGACCAACTTGTGTTCAAATTATTACGGCTCCCGTGAGCTATCGGGCTGACGAGCCCTGGTTCTGCACCTGCGCGCAATGAGAGGTATTTCACCTGTTTTAATTACATTTTGGCAGTCCACTCGGCACCCCTTTACATTGTCCTGCTCCCTGCTGACGAGAGGCAACTACCTCGAAACACGTGACCAGGGATGGCTAAATGCAACACATACTTTTTTCTTTTTACACATCGTGGCATAGGCGTACCCGCCGTCGCCACTACATTCACCACAGTCCTTTGGGGCAACTTGCTGGTGTGACGAGCAGTGTGCGACCAACTTGTGTTCAAATTATTACGGCTCCCGTGAGCTATCGGGCTGACGAGCCCTGGTTCTGCACCTGCGCGCCATGAGAGGTATTTGACCTGTTTTAATGACATTTTGGCAGTCCACTCGGCACCCCTTTACATTGTCCTGCTCCCTGCTGACGAGAGGCAACTACCTCGAAACACGTGTCCAGGGATGGCTAAATGCAACACATACTTTTTTCTTTTTACACATCATGGCATAGGCGTACCCGCCGTCACCACTACATTCACCACAGTCCTTTGGGGCAACTTGCTGGAGTGACGAGCAGTGTGCGACCAACTTGTGTTCAAATTATTACGGCTCCCGTGAGCTATCGGGCTGACGAGCCCTGGTTCTGCACCTGCGCGCCATGAAAGGTATTTGACCTGTTTTAATTACATTTTGGCAGTCCACTCGGCACCCCTTTACATTGTCCTGCTCCCTGCTGACGAGAGGCAACTACCTCGAAACACGTGTCCAGGGATGGCTAAATGCAACACATACTTTTTTCTTTTTACACATCGTGGCATAGGCGTACCCGCCGTCGCCACTACATTCACCACAGTCCTTTGGGGCAACTTGCTGGTGTGACGAGCAGTGTGCGACCAACTTGTGTTCAAATTATTACGGCTCCCGTGAGCTATCGGGCTGACGAGCCCTGGTTCTGCACCTGCGCGCCATGAGAGGTATTTGACCTGTTTTAATTACATTTTGGCAGTCCACTCGGCACCCCTTTACATTGTCCTGCTCCCTGCTGACGAGAGGCAACTACCTCGACACACGTGTCCAGGGATGGCTAAATGCAACACATACTTTTTTCTTTTTACACATCGTGGCATAGGCGTACCCGCCGTCGCCACTACATTCACCACAGTCCTTTGGGGCAACTTGTTGGTGGGACGAGCAGTGTGCGACCAACTTGTGTTCAAATTATTACGGCTCCCGTGAGCTATCGGGCTGACGAGCCCTGGTTCTGCAACTGCGCGCCATGAGAGGTATTTGACCTGTTTTAATTACATTTTGGCAGTCCACTCGGCACCCCTTTACATTGTCCTGCTCCCTGCTGACGAGAGGCAACTACCTCGAAACACGTGTCCAGGGATGGCTAAATGCAACACATACTTTTTTCTTTTTACACATCGTGGCATAGGCGTATCCGCCGTCGCCACTACATTCACCACAGTCCTTTGGGGCAACTTGCTGGTGTGACGAGCAGTGTGCGACCAACTTGTGTTCAAATTATTACGGCTCCCGTGAGCTATCGGGCTGACGAGCCCTGGTTCTGCACCTGCGCGCCATGAGAGGTATTTGACCTGTTTTAATTACATTTTGGCAGTCCACTCGGCACCCCTTTACATTGTCCTGCTCCCTGCTGACGAGAGGCAACTACCTCGAAACACGTGTCCAGGGATGGCTAAATGCAACACATACTTTTTTCTTTTTACACATCGTGGCATAGGCGTACCCGCCGTCGCCACTACATTCACTACAGTCCTTTGGGGCAACTTGCTGGTGTGACGAGCAGTGTGCGACCAACTTGTGTTCAAATTATTACGGCTCCCGTGAGCTATCGGGCTGACGAGCCCTGGTTCTGCACCTGCGCGCCATGAGAGGTATTTGACCTGTTTTAATTACATTTTGGCAGTCCACTCGGCACCCCTTTACATTGTCCTGCTCCCTGCTGACGAGAGGCAACTACCTCGAAACACGTGTCCAGGGATGGCTAAATGCAACACATACTTTTTTCTTTTTACACATCGTGGCATAGGCGTACCCGCCGTCGCCACTACATTCACCACAGTCCTTTGGGGCAACTTGCTGGTGTGACGAGCAGTGTGCGACCAACTTGTGTTCAAATTATTACGGCTCCCGTGAGCTATCGGGCTGACGAGCCCTGGTTCTGCACCTGCGCGCCATGAGAGGTATTTGACCTGTTTTAATTACATTTTGGCAGTCCACTCGGCACCCCTTTACATTGTCCTGCTCCCTGCTGACGAGAGGCAACTACCTCGAAACACGTGTCCAGGGATGGCTAAATGCAACACATACTTTTTTCTTTTTACACATCGTGGCATAGGCGTACCCGCCGTCGCCACTACATTCACCACAGTCCTTTGGGGCAACTTGCTGGTGTGACGAGCAGTGTGCGACCAACTTGTGTTCAAATTATTACGGCTCCCGTGAGCTATCGGGCTGACGAGCCCTTGTTCTGCACCTGCGCGCCATGAGAGGTATTTGACCTGTTTTAATTACATTTTGGCAGTCCACTCGGCACCCCTTTACATTGTCCTGCTCCCTGCTGACGAGAGGCAACTACCTCGAAACACGTGTCCAGGGATGGCTAAATGCAACACATACTTTTTTATTTTTACACATCGTGGCATAGGCGTACCCGCCGTCGCCACTACATTCACCACAGTCCTTTGGGGCAACTTGCTGGTGTGACGAGCAGTGTGCGACCAACTTGTGTTCAAATTATTACGGCTCCCGTGAGCTATCGGGCTGACGAGCCCTGGTTCTGCACCTGCGCGCCATGAGAGGTATTTGACCTGTTTTAATTACATTTTGGCAGTCCACTCGGCACCCCTTTACATTGTCCTGCTCCCTGCTGACGAGAGGCAACTACCTCGAAACACGTGTCCAGGGATGGCTAAATGCAACACATACTTTTTTCTTTTTACACATCGTGGCATAGGCGTACCCGCCGTCGCCACTACATTCACCACAGTCCTTTGGGGCAACTTGCTGGTGTGACGAGCAGTGTGCGACCAACTTGTGTTCAAATTATTACGGCTCCCGTGAGCTATCGGGCTGACGAGCCCTGGTTCTGCACCTGCGCGCCATGAGAGGTATTTGACCTGTTTTAATTACATTTTGGCAGTCCACTCGGCACCCCTTTACATTGTCCTGCTCGCTGCTGACGAGAGGCAACTACCTCGAAACACGTGTCCAGGGATGGCTAAATGCAACAGATACTTTTTTCTTTTTACACATCGTGGCATAGGCGTACCCGCCGTCGCCACTACATTCACCACAGTCCTTTGGGGCAACTTGCTGGTGTGACGAGCAGTGTGCGACCAACTTGTGTTCAAATTATTACGGCTCCCGTGAGCTATCGGGCTGACGAGCCCTGGTTCTGCACCTGCGCGCCATGAGAGGTATTTGACCTGTTTTAATTACATTTTGGCAGTCCACTCGGCACCCCTTTACATTGTCCTGCTCCCTGCTGACGAGAGGCAACTACCTCGAAACACGTGTCCAGGGATGGCTAAATGCAACACATACTTTTTTCTTTTTACACATCGTGGCATAGGCGTACCCGCCGTCGCCACTACATTCACCACAGTCCTTTGGGGCAACTTGCTGGTGTGACGAGCAGTGTGCGACCAACTTGTGTTCAAATTATTACGGCTCCCGTGCGCTATCGGGCTGATGAGCCCTGGTTCTGCACTTGCGCGCCATGAGAGGTATTTGACCTGTTTTAATTACATTTTGGCAGTCCACTCGGCACCCCTTTACATTGTCCTGCTCCCTGCTGACGAGAGGCAACTACCTCGAAACACGTGTCCAGGGATGGCTAAATGCAACACATACTTTTTTCTTTTTACACATCGTGGCATAGGCGTACCCGCCGTCGCCACTACATTCACCACAGTCCTTTGGGGCAACTTGCTGGTGTGACGAGCAGTGTGCGACCAACTTGTGTTCAAATTATTACGGCTCCCGTGAGCTATCGGACTGACGAGCCCTGGTTCTGCACCTGCGCGCCATGAGAGGTATTTGACCTGTTTTAATTACATTTTGGCAGTCCACTCGGCACCCCTTTACATTGTCCTGCTCCCTGCTGACGAGAGGCAACTACCTCGAAACACGTGTCCAGGGATGGCTAAATGCAACACATACTTTTTTCTTTTTACACATCGTGGCATAGGCGTACCCGCCGTCGCCACTACATTCACCACAGTCCTTTGGGGCAACTTGCTGGTGTGACGAGCAGTGTGCGACCAACTTGTGTACAAATTATTACGGCTCCCGTGAGCTATCGGGCTGATGACCCCTGGTTCTGCACCTGCGCGCCATGAGAGGTATTTGACCTGTTTTAATTACATTTTGGCAGTCCACTCGGCACCCCTTTACATTGTCCTGCTCCCTGCTGACGAGAGGCAACTACCTCGAAACACATGTCCAGGGATGGCTAAATGCAACACATACTTTTTTCTTTTTACACATCGTGGCATAGGCGTACCCGCCGTCGCCACTACATTCACCACAGTCCTTTGGGGCAACTTGCTGGTGTGACGAGCAGTGTGCGACCAACTTGTGTTCATGGAATATATTTAGGATAAAGTTTGCCCTACTATAAATTTGAAGGATATTGCAAGTCATAGAAGTGTTCTGTGATAACATATTTAGGCAGGAGCCTGAAGACTGAGTTACCCGATAGCTCAATAGAATTCTGAGGTATCATCTGAGGTACTGTAAGATATTGTATTCTTTACAATACCTTGCAATAACAATAGTCATACTTCATACCCTCTTAACTTACGTATACGGTTAGGTAGAATAAATGTGGAATATAATCTGTGAAAGTAAACCCACCAATATTCTACCTGTAATTGTTCAGAAAAAACATAGGCTTTTAGCAATTTATTGTAAGTCACTTTCAAAATTGATAGAGGTTCAGAATACCTGGTGCGCTGCATATTTATTCCTGCTTTCATCCAATGGCCCACAAGAGTGTAAATAATAAATATAGTGCCATTTGAAAAGTAAGAAGCACTCCAAATCAGAGTTTGCTACAACAGAAATTTTTTTTTAATGTACCAATCCCATTTCAGGAATCAGTATGTTTTTGCTAACTCCTAGAATGGGGTCATAACCCCATAAAGACATGGTATTTGGAAGGTGCGTGTTGTAGTTGTCCTTTCCAAATATCACTTTGATATGCAGTGTGTCAATGTTTTTCACAGAAATCTGGTCGCAGAACATAAAAAAATTACTGACTCTCAAGTTAGATGGTAATCCATTTGCAAAAGGGAATCCTTCACATTGGGACACCTTCCTCCTTGTGAATCTTTAAAAAAAAGTTTGATGCAGAGTAGGCAGTGGTCCAGGGAACCAATGCAAACTTTCAAATAAACCTAAAAAGAAATTAAACTTTATTTTAAAATGCAGCACTGTTTCCTTTCAGGAAAATCGGATGCATTTTTAAAAAAGTTTACGTTTTTTAAAATGTGTTCACAAATATGGTGGTTTGCGGACCCTAATAGGCCCCCACCCTTTTGATGGCCTCCAGTTGGAGTGAGTCACAATTGCAACTTACTATATTAATATTCATGAGCTAGGTTGGATTCTGACCGACTCGAAATCAGAATTTTACAAACCAAACTATTAGTATATAGATCAGCTTTAAAAATATTTACTGATCGCAGAACTCTTGGTAGAAAATACCGACCAGTTTTTTTAGACCAATAAATAGGACACCTGGCTCTTACTACTGTATAGAATAAAAATCTTCATAAAGGTTAGGTGGTGTCTAATGTTCATATGAAAAATTATTTTGTTTGGAAATAAAGTGTTTTTGGGAGGCTGTAGCATGAGGGAAGAGAAAATAATGTCATAAAAGATATTGTTTTAATATTACTTGGGAGAAGTGACGACCATCTCAATTGTAATAAGGGAATTAGATACACGTTTCTTCATATTTGTCTCTATTATTGTGTTTGTGATTTTCGTAACCTTCTTTTTCCACTTCTCTCATGAATTAACTATTAAAACATCATATATCATCTGAAGTATGTGTTAGATGACTCCTGATATAATAGGCACTGATTTATTTTTTTGCGTGTTTACAAATGTAATGGATTACTTCATAAAGACACGCCGAGGGAACTTCAATTGAAACTCAAAGTCAGACTAAGAGCTTAAATCAGCTCTAGAAAAAGTTTTAATTTCTTTTTTTAATTCGGGGTCAGCCTGTCCAACCATCAGGAGCATGTGTGTCCATTATTGGTCTACATCAGAGATATTATTTGGCCCACATGACCAATTACTGGCACAACCCCATAGTTACATTCATACTTACAGAGCTATCTCCCTCCTGCTCATGTATGGTGGTGGGGTGTGGCTTGTGTTTTTGTACATTATTACATGCTTTATATTGTATCACAGACCGTGTTTTCAATATTAAGGTGTTTTCTCTAACAAGGGAGAAGGAAATTCAATTCAGTGGTGTAAAATAAGGCAAAAAGTAAAGCGGAATGTACTAACTCGAAACAGAAAACAGAAAAAATGAGATAGGGGAGATTTTAAGTTTAAAATGTGTTAATTCATGCTCACATGGAGTTTAGTGAAGGGAACCAGGTTGTTTGTGCAGAAATTAAATATGGGAATGTTACAGACAGAAGTATTTCAGCTAATTTACATGACGGAATTCATGTGCCTCTCTCACCTGATTTATTCGCCTTCCATTTAGGACTGCGAGAGAACATAATGCACATAGTCCTTGAACATTGCCTTTTGTGAAGAGGAAACGAAAATGGGTCTTCAGTGCTAAATGCTTCCTTCTTAATGATTCTTCTATCTGTCTGCTGTAAATTGTTCCCTTCTGTCTGTTCGCTTTCCCAGAACATCATCGTGACAATTCCCAGTGGAATCCAGTGGTTCCGGCTTCTGTGTGTTGTTTGGATTGCGTGCAGGTATGCCTGGTTGACATGATTGCAACCCTTTACTTTTAAATGGCGAAAAGGCTGGGCGGGAGCATGGCACCAGCGCAGTCTCTGTTAAGTGCGCCGCCATTTCCATTGACTTGAGGTGCTTAGGTATGTAAACATGGTTGGAAAGTGCATTCTTGGATGGTCGGGAATCCAGGACAGTCAACAATTCCATGTTGATCCCTAGTGCTTTTACGAACATCTGGTCTCGACCTGGAGCCTTTACGTGGATTCTTAGAAATTATCATGCCCATCATCTGTTTTACATAAATGCTGCCCGACGATTTAAACAGAGTTCTCAGAAGTTGATGGTGTGTTCTCAGGCTAGCAAGTGAGCAGGCCAGCCCTTTCAAATGGGGAGGTTTTAGGCAAGTGAGTCTTCCACCCGAAACGGCTCTTGTTAAAGTCGCTTGGCTACAACGTGAAAGAGAAAGGACAGACTTCTGACACAGACAGTCTGCCATCATAGATTCCCCCACAGGTCTCCAGTTAGGCTTTTTTTGCCAGCTAATTTTCATTTTTTACCACCGGTCCACTCGGTGAGCTGAACATTGAATAGCCTTCTGATGCATAATTCATCATTATATTCCAGATGTAATATTCAGTATGTAGGTATGTGTGCAGATAGTGCACAAGACAAGTGATGGCTGTGATGAAAAGGCAATAAAGCGTGTTTCAAATGTAATTTATTGCCAAAATATTTCCCTGGCTCAGCAGGAAGAACAAGAGACGGGAGCTGCTTCTCCAACCGTTTTCCAGCCAAGAAACTCTATAATTATATTTTACATCATGGCATTTCCCCCAGGTTTGCTTCGGAGTATCCTTAGGGACAAAACGTATAAATACATACAACAAATGCTCTAACACATATAGGTACATGATACATCACAACAGCATAGAGAATGAGAAACACATGTAACTTTGAGGCAGCATAGAGTTCCTTCACATAACGTCCCCAATGGGATATATAAACTTTCACTACATGTGGATGAGTTGCTTCATGGGGAGGTGTGCCTCAAGTTCTTTCCAAAAAAGGAGAAAAGATTCAACTTCACCGATCTGCGTTGGGTTGAAGTTCCAGGCACTGAATACAAAGCAGGGAATAGTTTAAATTTAGTCTTAACCTGATCTCATTTCTTGATCTTGGACCATCACCGCCTGTGTGCATTTATCACCAGATAGTTTAGCCTTATCTGCCAGGGAATGCAGCACTGAATTTCACTGCCTTGAATATGACTCCACAGATCTTGAATAAGCAAGCAAAGGTAGACATTGGAGTTCTTTAAGTATGGGGTTAAATTGGTCAAACTTTTTCAGTACCTTGATGAGACATGCAGCCCCATAGAGGGCTGTTTCCAACAGCCGCAACTGAATTTCACTGCCTTGAATTTGACTCCACAGATCTTGAATAAGCAAGCAAAGGTAGACATTGGAGTTCTTTAAGTATGGGGTTAAATTGGTCAAACTTTTTCAGTACCTTGATGAGACATGCAGCCCCATAGAGGGCTGTTTCCAACAGCCGCGGCCCATGCAGTTAAGAGCGGCCGGGCGGTAGGGCCAGGTGGGGGATTTTGACAGAAGACCATGAGGGAGAATTAAATACATTATTAATTTTCCCTCATAGTAGTTTGTCAAAATCCCCTCCCACCCGGCCCTGCCGCCCCACTGCTCTTACCTGCACAGGCCGCGGCTGCAAGTGGATGCTTGAGATTCCACTGTCTCTGTCCAGCTGTCCTTTCTGAAACTGGGCTTGTGAAGGCATGCCTTGACTGCACGATGAAGAGAGATTTGGGAACAAGCTATCTGAGTATATGTGTGTCTTTAATGTGGGGAACACTGTTGATCAAGGACATTGCATATGACCACTATTTGAAAGACAGATCTGACCAAGAGGTTGATTATTGTAATCCATTCTAGCCCTGGAGCTTATCTGCTGTTCTTGGCCATCAGGATAAACTTTGTGTGAAGGGCGTTCAGTTTCAGGTAGACCTCTGACTTACAGGCTTGATTGATAGAGAGTCAGATATACAGGTACTTGATATAATTGCCAGATAAGTTCTTCCTTCGGAGTTGGGTGTTTTCCACATATTGAAAGCTCTTGTTGTGTTTGTCGGTGAAGAATACTCCAAGTAGTTCCACATACGGTTTCGATATATGTTATAAGATAGAACCATGGGTGTGCTGTAGCTTTCACTCTGATTGAACAATAGCATGTATGTAGTGTATGTTTTGGCGTTGTCAGCACATTGCCGCTACTTGTGTGGCGCTACACATTGTTGCCTCACTCTTGAAGGCATGCACGTGTATGCACATGCAGTTAAGAAGATTGTTCTCTGGTGTAACTTACAAGAGAAGTGAAAGCTGAAGAAGCTGTCCAGATATGTTGTACCAGGCTTTTGATGTCAAAATATTGATGGTTTGAGTGAAGAAAAAGTGATTGTGAGCAGATTAGGTAGAACAGTGGGCAGTGCTGGAGTAGTGGAGTAGAGGCATGCTGTGTGTTGGTGTTCAGGGGCATGGAGGTGGTCCTCGTTGTATGTGTTGTTGTTGTACATGAGGGCGAGAAGGGTGCTCCAATCATATTGCAGTGACTGGGAAGCTCAGAAACAAGGGAAGTGATATAGAGGCTAGTTGCTAAGGTGTGCAGGAAGGCAGAGGTGGTGTATTGTTTTTGAAAAGGTGGTGTACATGAGGGGCAGAGGCGTACTCTGACCAAGGCATAGTGATCATTGATCACAGCTAAATGGAATAGTCAATAACATTGTGATGAATATAATATAGGTTTATAGTGACTGTACAGTGTTCCACAAGTATAGTTCTGTAAGGTTTGTGTTGATGCCATCAAAATATTTTTGTCCCCCAGTTAAATTTCCCTTAGTCCTCAGAGCCCTGTATCTAGAAAGTGATTGTACAGATTAGGAAAAACAGACCGGGGGCGGAGGGGTCATCAAAACTCCTGTATAGGTAATCCACATATGTTGGCTATTATGGAGAATAAATACAGCTCTAAGAGAATCAGAGGAGTACATCTGAATGTGCGGAATTTCTATTTGCTATGAGAATTCAGGGACAGCCACAAAAGAGCAAACATTTTTAACAAATCGTTACTTGACACTAAACTACACCCTAAGCGATGCAAGTTAATCATAATGAGCGATAGAAACATCCTGGCATAGACGATTATTGAAATGTAAACCAATAGAAGATAGCTAACATTTTATTATGAGCTAAGAAGAGCATGCATTTGAATTTCGGCTGATCTGATAGAAGTGTATGCCTTTTATTATCCTCATGCTTCTCTTAAAAACACCAACAGTAAGTGCTTCTTTCATAGATCTGAAAGAAATTTTTCATTTGGAAATATTTTGCACACATATATCAACACATTTATTTTCTGCACATTTTACATGTTTAACTTAATCTAATTAATGTAGGCCTGTGTTTTAAAATGGTTCATGTTAATTGTTACTTTGCTTAGTGAAATGTGAACAATTATTAATTCATTTGAAAAGCTAAAGCAACATTGAAAACGTGTAATGCATATTTTTCTCCCTTCTCATCCAAAAGATAATATTTTGTTCTTTTGGAACTAAAGGTCCATCCACTTGATTGCAGCCTGCACTTGAGTTTGCACCGGACACTTGTGCTGTAAAAATGCTGCATCAGAGCCAGAATTCAGGGTTCATGGATATGACACTCAGCTGACTGCCATAGGGCCTCAAGAATCTAAAAAACCCTGCTCAACTGACTAAAACCTATGGGCGTTTACACACATTGTAAACCCCTGAGTGATGGAAAATGAGAACTGTCTCTGTGTCACCTCCCTCAGCGGACTTCATATCACAATATGATAAGTGCAGATGTCTACCAGGTAGGTGACTTCACTCATCGTCACCAGTTCTGTGTAGAGCCTAGTCTATTGCTCCTAGAGGGCCCTGGCAGCCATAGTCTCCACAACCCACACTTTCATACCTGTCTGGTATTCCACCAAGGTTGTTTTTTAGCCATACCAGTGCTTAGTAGGCAGTTTTTATGCACTCACCTTTGCGGCACCTCCTTGTACGCAAATAAAAGGCATGGGAGTAGGACTACCGACTTTCTGCATTTTAGGATCTTGTTGAATTTTTCCATATTTGGTGGTGATAAGGGGTAGGGAGCTTGTAAGTCACCCCACACTCATCTAACATAGTCTTCATGTACATAGACATGAAGTTTGTTCCCCTATCCGAGATTACTCCTTTGGGGAGCTCTACTCTGGTAAAGACACCAAGATGGACCCTTGCCACCATGGGGGAAGTCACTGTCCTCAGAGGTCTGTCTTGAGGGTTCTTAGTGGCATGGTCCTCCACCACCAACAACATGAACCTATTCCATTAAGCTGTTGTTGGATCTAGGGACCTGACAAAACCAATCCCTAACCTCTCAAAAGGCAATACCACTACAGGTGGCGGAACCAGGGGATCCTTGGGTTGTCCTCCTGTCTTGCTATTGGCTTGATAGGTGTTGCTGGAACAACAGAATTCCTTCACCTTCTTAGACAGCTACAGTCAGTAAAAGTAGTTAAACAACCTGTCCCAGGTTTTGGTCTGCCCCAAATGCCCAACCAAGGGGATATCATGGTCTACATTAAAGAGAAAGGCCCTGTACTTCTAAAGTACCACCAATTGTCCTAGTTGCTCCAGCTTTTGGATCTCTAGCCTTGCAGTTTGAAACACCTTCTTCCCTGGAGACCTAGTGGGTTCCACTGGTATTCTCCTGCTACTGGGCTTCAGCCTGGCACCGAAGGCCCTAAACAGTTGGGCACTCTCTTTTTACTTGACAGAATTTTTCCATCAAGGTTCCTCCTGCCCCATGCAACTCAGAAGGTTCTCGCTGGGTAGGTCTTTCTTGCCCTTTAGGCTCCAGAGCTTCCTCTTGGGCAGGGGGAGGGTCAGATTCTTTGTCAGCTGTGAGAGGTTCTGAAACTGGTTTTCCATGAATCTTGCCTTTCCTCATGGCTTTGGGGATTTGGGCCATTGTTCCAGACTCCAGGCTACCTTGACTTCCCTTGCGGGCTGTCTGGGCTCTTGTTGCCACACACTCCCAATCAGGAAGACCCAACATTTCTGCATGACTCATCATTTCTACCTCAGCCCAATCAGAGATTTCAAGGTAATTTCCTAACAGGCACTCTACTAGATTGGCAAGGCACCACTACCTCCTTCTGGCTAGTAACCCCTCCTCAATCAAAGGTGGCTATTGCTGTGGGATGATATTCCACCTCACTGTCAGCATTGACTACCCTGTGGGGAATATCTGGGATAATCTGCTCTGCGTAACTAAGTCAGATCACCACTTGTATTCCTCAGAGCCTCTACTCTCGGTCTAGTTAATGATTGGCCATTGCCTGTAGTTGACCATGCTGGGAGGTAAGGCGACCAGAGCATCAATAACCGCCCCTCCCACAGAGACTTAGGTGGCTTCAGTCCAACTCCTGGTTTTCTATGGGACAAATTTCACCCCAATTCATACACCTGCAACCCTTTGCAACTGCCCACTTGTAGGAGGCTTCTTGGAAAAAACAGACGGCCTGATTTAGATCCTAGCGGCAGGTTACCTATAAATCCCATAGGATATAATGAATTTATTTTTCAGCAGACGGGATATCCATCACCGTTGTGATGGAGTAATCTGTCCACCAAGATATAAATCAGGCCCAGAATCTCCCTTCTTATGCCCTAGCTTGTGACAGTCCAGGCACACCCCTGCCTTCATGGGATCAAAATATTTCTTCTCCTTGTGCCTTCGCCACTAGAGTTAGGAAGAGGCAAAGAACTCCCCCTCTTGAGTAGACTTTTGGGGCCCTTGTGAGAATTCCCTTCTCATATCCTTGTGGCTCCACTCTTTTCCATGGGGGGGTCTGAACCCTCTTTCTTGGGAACACCCCTGAGACATTTTAGACACCTTAGTGTGAACCCACGTGTCTGCTGCCTTAACAAGTTGCCTGTGTCCAACACTTTGAATCCATTAGCTGCTGGTGTAACTCTGAATGTTATGTTATTTGATGTTGATTTGTCCAGCGCAGTAATCATCCAAGAGGGTATACAGGTGTTTGGGCAGGTGTGCGGTCCCCAAGGTGCTTATAAGAAGAGACCCGTCCATAGCTTATTGCAAATCTCAAGAAGTGAGAAGGAAGCACTGATGTGATGAGTCTGGTTATTCCATGTCTTGGGTGTGATGTAGGAGAACAAGCAACCTCCAGTTTTTCTTTTGCGAATGCAGGGAATGAGGCAGAGTGTAGCTGTGTAGTGGGTTGGTGAAAGTGTATGCGGCTGCTCAGGTTTTCTGGTCCTGTGCTGTGTAGGGATTTGTAGGCGTGTGTGAGAAGTTTGAATTGGCTGCACTTGTGAATGGGGAGCCAGTGAAGCTTCCTTAGGTAGTATGTTATGTGTGTGTGATATTGGAGGTCGAGAATGAGTCTAGCAGCAGTGTTCGGGATGGCCTAGAGTGTATAGAGTGTTGTCGTAGTCTGGCCTGCCTTTGAGGAGTACTTGTGTGATAGTTCATCTGTTGTTCTGAGGCAACCATTTGAAGATCTTTTGCAGCATGTATAATCAATCAATCAGGGGTTTGTAAAGCATGCTACTCACCTGTGAGGGTCTCAAGGCACTGGGGTTGGGGGGGCAGCTCCGGATCAGTCCAAGAGCCTCCTTCCTGAACGTGTGCAGGGTCGGGGAGCGTCTGATGTTCACAGGGAGCTCGTTCCAGGTCTTGGCTGCGATGTAGGAGAAAGATCTCCCGCCGGTTCTATTTCTGCAGATGCGGGGGACCTCTGCCAGGGTGAGGCCGGCAGAGCGGAGGTTCCTCTTGGGTACGTGGAAGGATACTCTCTCGTTGAGGTATTTGGGTCCGATGTTGTTGAGGGTCTTGTAGGCGTGGGTGAGGAGTTTGAAGGTGACCCTTTTCTTGACGGGGTGCCAGTGGAGGGTATTACAAATAGGGTGACCCGTAAAACCACTGGACTCGGGTAAACAACAGTACAAAAAAGAAGGTCACAGTGGACAAATATTTTTTTCAGATTTCTGAACATAGAACTCAATTCAAATGCATTAAATAGTTCAGAAGCCACTACAAAAACAGATGATTGTTTGTGATTTAATTTTTCACCACAGACATAGAATGAAACAAACCATAAATATAGGATATTAATCCTCGGAGGTAAACATTGGTGCTCAGAAAAAGAGGGAGGGAGTGGGTGCTCAGGGAGAGTTGGGTGATTGTGTGTGGGAACGGAAAGGTAATGTGGTTCAAATACATCCAAGTCTGCAGAACCAATCCGCCTTCTTGCTTGGCAAAAAAATATAATCATAAACATAGCATTCTAGGCACAGATAAACATGTCTCTGTTCCTATGCTTGATAACAATAATGGTGTGTCAACGTTTCGACCCCTGTTGTCATAAAGGTAGCTTCATCCTTATTGGGGGGTCTTCATCAGGACTCTGGGAAACAGTGAAGTTGGGAAGAGAGCACCATTAAATGACAGCATGTGGAATCTGGCTGTCCTTTGAAGATGAGGGCCCGTAAACTCTTGAGAGACCAAGATTTGAATAAAATTGAAGAAAATGGTGCCACGAGTACACCTCACTATACAGGCTTGGTTGCTTAGTAACCGCCGGCAGCTCCAGATACACTTGGAATGGTGGGGAGCCAGTGGAGGGCTCGTAGATGTTGGGTCATGTGCTCGTGACGTAGTGTCCCAAGGACGAGTCTGGCGGCGGCGTTCTGGATGGTTTGGAGTTTGTGTAGAAGATTCCTGTTGATTCCGGCATAGAGGGCGTTGCCGTAGTCCAGTCTGCTGGTTATGAGTGCATGGGTGACGGTTCTTCTGCAGTTGGGGTGGATCCATTTGAAGGTCTTACGGAGGATGTGAAGGCAGTTGAAACTAGTGGAAGCAACGGCGTTGATCTGGCGGTTCATGGAGAGGGAGGAGTCAAGGATGATGCTGAGGCTCCGAGCATGGTCTGTAGGGGTAGGTGGGTTCCCGCGGGCAGAGGGCCACCAAGTGTTGTCCCAAGTGTTGTCTGAGTTGAGCTTCAAGCAGCTGTCACATCCAGGCGGCTACGTTCTTCATTCCTTCCTGGAAACAGAGTCTAGTGTCTTCGGGATTCTTCGTGGCCGAGAGGATGAGCTGCATTTCGTCGCGTAGGATATGATGCTGCGTTCATGCTGTCTGACGATGGCAGCAAGAGGGGCCATGTAGATGTTGAAGAGTGAGGTGCTGAGTGAAGATCCCTGGGGTACTCCGCAGTTGATTTCCGTGGGTTCTGAGAGGAAGGGAGGGAATCGAATCCTCTGGGTTCTGACAGAGAGGAAGGATTGGATCCAGTCAAGGGCAGCTCCTTGTATACCCGCGTCGTGGAGTCTGGCTGCGAGCGTGCAATGTGTGATGCGTCAAAGGCTGCGGAGAGGTCTAGAAGGATGAGGGCCGCAGTGTGTCCTTGGTCTAGTAGCATGCAGATGTTGTCAGTGGCGGCGAGAGGGTGGTCTTGGTGCTTTGGTTGCTGCGGAATCCAGACTGGGAGGTGTCTAGGATGGAGTTCTCTTCGATGAAGGCATTACCTGGGCGTTCACAAGTCTCTCAGTGACTTTGGCTGCAAAGGGGAAGAGAGAGATGGGCCGGTAGTTTTTCAGGTCAGTAGGATCGGCTGTGGGTTTCTTGAGGAGGGGTTTCCCCTCCACCCGTTTCCAGTCATCTGGGCAGGTGCCGGATCTGAGGGAGGCGTTGATCGTCCGTCCAAGTTTTGGTGCAATGGCAGCGGCGGCCCTGTGGAAGATGTGTGGTGAGCAGGGGTCAGTTAGGGCTCCTGAGTGAGTTTTCTTCATGGTTGTGGTGATGAGTTCGATGGTCGCGGGATCCCAGGATGTGATGGTTGGCTTATCAGCGGTGGTGGTTGGGGGGTTGGTGTCCGGTGCTGGTTCACTGAAGTTGACGTAGAGGACTTTGATCTTCAGTTGGAAGTAGGAGCTGAGCTTGTCGCAGAGTTCCTGGGAAGGTGTGAGGTCCGTGGTTTTGCAGGTGGGTTTTGCGCACTGCTGTATGACGTTGAACAGTTCCTTGACGTTGTCAGCGTTGGTCTGAACTTTGTCTCTTATGAAGGTCCGTTTGGTGTCTCTTATGCACTGGTGGTATTCCTTCAGGGCGTTCTTGTGGTCGTTCCATGCTTCCGTGGTTTTCTGGTTTCACCAGATTTTCTCTAGGCGTCTGCAGGAGCGTGTGGCTTCTTGAAGTTCTGTGGTGAACCAAGCGGCCTTTAGAGGGCGTGGTTGGGCAGGGTGGTGGAGGGGTGCCAGCTTGTCGGCGCAGCAGGTGACCCAGCAGTGAAATTTCCTTGCTACGGAGTTGGTGCCGGTCGTGGCGCTGGGGGCATAGGATGTGAAAGCAGGAGTTGCACACTGTGTTGACTTGGGCTGTCATGCTGATCTTGTCATGTAGGATGATCACAATTTCTTTTGTGTGGTCTGTGGTTGCTGGTTTTGGTCCTAGCTCCGAGGACCACCAGGTGGAGTCCCATGGGAAGATGTTGTTACCGAAGACCAGTAGTTCTGTCTTGTTGTACTTGAGGTTCAGGCAGTTGGTTCGCATCCAGTCTGCTATCATTGTCAAGTAGTTGGTGAAGTTGGTAATGATGGTGTGTCTTGTCTGTCAGGGAGAGATTGAGTTGAGTGTCATTGGCATAGGAGATGACGTTGATGTCTTGGGATCGGATGATGTTGGCATGCAGCGTCATGTGTAGATTGAAAAGGGTGGGGCTGAGGGATGATCCCTGTGGGACACCACATGTCAGTTTTATGGTCTTCGATGTGAAGAGTGGCAATCTGACCCTTTGAGTTATTTTCGTAAAGAAGAAACAGATCTATGTAAGAGCTAATTTTTGTATGCCAGTCTTGTGTAGTCTTCTGATGAAGGTGTTATGGGAGATAGTGTTGAAGGTTGCAGAGAAGTCATTCAGGATGAGGGCTGCTGTTTCACCTCCATCCAGGATGATTTGAATATAATCTGTGGCCACAATCAGTGCTCTTTCGGTGCTGTGGCTCTTTCTGAAACCTGAATGAGTGTTATTTAGAAGATGGTGAAGTTTGAGGTGGGTTGTGAGTTGGATGGGCAGGTGAGAATGGAGATGGGTTGGAAGTTGCTCAGTGGATTTGGATTGGCTGTGGGCTTCTTAAGAAGGGCATTGATTTCTGCATGTATCCAGTCATCCAGGGAAAGTGGTGGACATGGTTGAGGTGTTAATCATGTGGTTTAGAGGGGTGCTGATTGGTGATGTTCACAGGTTGTAAATATGGTGGGAGCACAGGCCTGTTGGGGCTCCTAGGTAGATGGCTCACATGATTGCTACTGTGTGGTTTTTGGTGAGTGTTGTCTATTCAGTAAGGTGGCCTTTTTTGTTGGTGATGGGTAGGTTAGCGATGAGTTCTCTGGGGTTGGGTTGGTGTGCGAAGTTGCTGTAGATGTTTGCGATTTTTCTATTGAAGAAGTTGGTTGGTTGTCACAGAGTTGTTAGAAAGCAGCCATTTGGTTTACAGAGGCTGGAGGCAAGTAGAAATCTATCACAATCAAGAAGGTCTCATTGCAGCTGTTGCAGCTTCCTTTAATGCGGTCCACTAGTGCTTTTTTACTTAGTGTCTCTTATTTGCTGGTGATAGCATCTGAGTGCAGCCTTGTAGGTAGTTTTATCCGTGGTGTTGTGAAAGACTTTCAATTTCCTTTCCAGCTGTTTACAGTGTCATTTGGTTTCTTGAAGGTCTTCTGTGTACCAGCTGGCCTGCTTGTTTGATTGACTATGCTTTCTGGGTTTGATGATTGCGAGGGAAGCGACGCCGTCCTTGATCCATTAATTAAAGTTGTTGCTGTCATTGTCAAGGTTGTCTGTGGGGCTAGGTTGATCTGTGCTGAGGGCGCTAAGTCTGTCTTCATCTGTGATTCTGCCCCAGGTGCAGCTTGAAATGCTGAACCTGGTAGGGGTGTTAATTTGAGATTTGCTGATTTGTAAGTGGGTGATGGAGTCAGTCCATGTGAGCAGTGTGGTGGAGTTCTATTTGATGCTGTTGCTGTTGCTTGTGGTGAAGTTGAGGTCCAGCGTGTGTCCAGCGTGTGTCCTGCAGTGTGTGTTGGTTCTGAGACAAGCTGGACGAGTCCTATGTTACTCAAGCTTTCCTTATTTAATCTTTATTCTTTATTTCGGTTATAAAACCATAAAAGATACACACATATTCCTCCTTGACAATGGAACCCATGGTACAATTACACAGGTAAATAAAGATATTTCATACACCAGGTTCTAATAGTTAAGTAACTCATGATGTAATTTGTAAGCACAGTAAAAATCACTGGAATATATCATTTGCTATTTGTGTACTCAATTAAAACCATGTAAAAAGGCGAAACAGGAATAAAGTGCAAGTGCAGTAATATCTAAAGATCTCCACAGTTTACTCGCTTTCAATAGAACCCTAATGCCTTTATGGATTTAAAAAGATAAAAGAGGTTAAGATAAAAGCTAAAAAGAAGATTAAGAACAGGATCCTGGGAATTAAGACACCTTCGAGCCATAGGATTTTTACTGCAGCTAGTTCCTAGCACAAGGAAGAGTAGACAGGAGCCTTCAACTAATGGCCCAGAACCAGCCAAGAAATTTTGCAACAGCACATACAAAGGATGGTCTCGTATCTGATCTTAACAACCGTAGGGCTTCAAGGTGGCTATGAGTTCCCAACTGTCTGCACAGTGGGACCAACCAATTTCTTCTTGGTCTGTCATAAGCTGGACATGCAAAAAAAACATGGCCCACAGTTTCATTTGGGTCTGGGCAGGAAGGGCATCCCTTGGGCTGACTGATGTTGTTTATCCAGTGGTTGGTAAAAGCATTGATAGGTAAACAGCCAAACCTAAACTGCGTATACAGTTTCCTGTCCCCAGGCACTTTGATGATATAAAAATATTTCTCCAGGTGTTTAGAGGATTTTATGTCTAGGAAAACATTGGTTAAACGGCCATGACGAATCCTCGAATAGGTGGTCTGCTCTACCCATAGCCAATATTGGCGCTTTAACAGGTCCTTTGAATACAGTGGTGGGGAGCAAGTAGACTCATTTGGGAGGCCAATTGCTGCCCGAATTGCGTTGACATATTTTATCCACCCAGTTTTTTTATTCCTATGTAGGGCAGACTCTTCGTTAAAAGTGGCAATATAGTGGGCCAGGTCAGGGGTGCTGACCAACCTATACCAAAAAAGCAAGGGGCGCAGTCTCACTTGGTCATGTATAGACCTGACTCCCAGGTCCAGTTTTAACAGGAGGTGGGTACTTTGGGGCAAGGCTACAAGGCTCTTAAGAAACTTATTTTCTACTGTTGTTAGATTACTTGCATCCGCTACACCCCACAGTTCTGCCCCATAGAGCACACTACTCACAATCTTTGAGCTATAGAGTTTGAGGGTTGGGGCTACAGGCTTCATATATGATAAGCAAATCTCGCACCGCAACACCCCAGATAGCTGAGAGAATTTTAGGGATGCCTTGTTCAACTGATTATTCGAGGTCATGCTGTCTGACAACACTATGCCCAAGTATTCGAAGGAGCTAACCCTCTCCAAAGGGACATTATCTATGACCAGGTTCCGTTTGAAAGGTTTACGAGGGTTTATTATCATCAACTTGGTTTTGGAGGTGTTAATAACCAAGTCCCTTGCGTCACAGAAAGCCTTAAATTGGTCCAGGAGCTTCTGAAGACCCATCGGAGATTTAGATACCAAAAGCATATCATCAGCGAACAGTAAAGTAGCTATTTTCTGATTCGTCAACGAAGGGGCATCAGCCGTGGTTGAACATAAAAGGTCAACAATCTGGTTGACATAAAGGGAAAAAAGAGTAGGGGCCAAAACACACTTTCAAGGAGTACTGTGGAGCAGGGGTTGTTTCGGTCTTCCAGGTGAAATCTGAGTCACTGAGGAGAATGTGGGCTATGGAGTTATTAGTGAGCGGAGCGACTATGTCGTTGTTGAGGTTGGTAAAGGTGATTTGTGCTCAGGGTGGTCGGTAGGAGAGGGTTTGTTTCAGGGTCAAGTTTTCAGAGTTTTGCACCTTGAAGTGCAGGTGTTCTCTGAATGGGGTGGCATTCTCTGTGGATGGTGCACATTTGATGAATTCCTTGTACATGATAGCGAGTCCTTCTCCTGGCTTTTGAAGGCACTCATGTGGAGCAAACTTGTAGCCTGCTGGATTGCTGTGGCGATGTTGGGAGCCGATGAGGGGTTGAGCCAGGTCTCTGTGATGAAGAGGATGTTGGGTGCGTCACTGCTGAGCAGGAGCCATATTTTAGTTATGTGTTTCCTGAGTGATTGTGTGTTGAGAAGCATGCATGCAGATGGTTGTTGACGAGTGGGTTTGTTGTGGCATGGCAGTGTAGATGTTGGTGCTTGTGTGGTGCGTATGTTGGGTGGGGGTATTGAAAGCATTGTGAATATTTGCATAGGGGTGTGGGTAGGTGGCTGCTGGAGAACTAGCAGTGGGTGCAGGTGAAAGCTCCTAATGTGGTGTGAGGCGCAGTGCAGCAGCAGTTGGGGGAACAGCATCAGGGGTCTAGCGATCAAAGGAGTGCTGTCGATTATCGCTGGGCACTGATCGGACAAAGGTTCCTGGCACAGGGCGTTGTCAAAGCGCAGATGGGCACAAGTGGCATTGCATTTGGTCCACCTTCAGCACACCAGTAGAGTGCTCGCTGCACGCCGTGTTGCAGCTGCAATTAGGTAGGTCCTGGGAGGAGTGCAGGGTGCTGTGGTGGGCAGATGGGTATTGGGAAATGAAGGCCACTTGCTTGACTTCTTCTTTTAAAGAAGGTTTTGGTGTGAAAACCAGTAATGCCACTCCCTGTCCTAATTGATGATGGGAAATTCAGTGATTTCACTTCTTGTGCAGGTGGATTATGGGAGATCAAGTGATGTCACATCCTGTGGTGATGGGAAATCTCAATGACAATTACTCAAGATCTGTACCTACAGCCCATCATAAGTAGCCATTGTATTGCCTTCTACTCAGCCCTCTAGAGCCAGGATTGTTGTGTGGGCTCCTTCTGCACAAGGGCATTGTTTATCCGAGAGTAGGAGCCAGCTCCCTCTTCTAGAATCAGGAATGTATTCCTTCCCAGTGTTGCTACTAACTCCCACAGTAAGGCTCCCAGGGCTGTTGACCCACCTTGCACATTCTCAATGCTCTTTCATTCTTCCAACCATAGGAGTCTGAATCTGCCTTCTTCTGCCCCAAGGTCAATCTATTTTCCTCCAATGAAAGTTTCCTCTCCTCCAGTGCTATGGATGACAGTTTGGCCTGCAGCTCCCTGCAGATTGTATGTCACTAAGCTCCAGTTGGTGGATGGTCAGTTCAGAAGGGCATTTGCTGGTAGGGTCTACTTTGCTCCAAACTCCAGATGGTACACGAGATAATCCATTTAGGGGCAGGTGGACCCTGCTCCTTCATCCTCTGGGGGTGCATCCATTGTTTCTTCCTCAGAATGGTCTGTGCTTGGCGGGATTCTTCCCAGGCCTTGAGGGCCCTTTCATAATTTGCCGTACTGGCAATTTGACCCAACTTCAATTTCCTTTCTCTGTGTGGGGCCTTCATCTCCACCACTGTGAGAGTTGTCAAGTAGCCAGATCCAACTCCGTGTACCCTTATACTTTGAAATGGTGCAACATTTGTAATAGGAAAATAATTTGGAAAAGCCAGAAATGACTTAATCAAAGACCTAATGGTGAGGGCATGATTGGTGAAGGGATGTGTGGTAAAGATCACAACCCAGCCCCTCCACCCTGAGCCCTAAAACCCTGGTCCCTGCCCTATAAACAGGCCAAACCCCCCATGACCCCTAAAAACTACCACACCCCTAAAACTACCCCAACCTCCCCCTGCCCTGGGCCCTAAAACCCTGGCCCCTGCCCTATAAACAACGTCACCCCGAGCCCTAAAAACTACCCCATCCCAAAAACTACTCAACCCCCCTGCCCTGAGCCCTAAAACACTGGCCCCTGCCCTATAAACAACCCAACCCCCCAAACCCTAAAAACTACACCCATCCCCTAAAACCAGTCACCCCCAAACCTGTCCCCAGCCCCTCTTACCTGTCCACATCGAGCTTTCTGTCCCAACACTTCTTATTCTTGCTCTCGTGATTAGGGCATATGCAGTTGCACTTGCAGGGGAATGGCACGGGTGGCTCTGTCAGCATTATAAAGGCCATTTTCCTCCCCGTTCACCTCTGGCTACATCAGTAAGGAATTTGAAGCATATTTACAAGCCCCTATCGCCACAGGAACGTCACTTTTTCTGATGTTCCTGTGGCGATAGGGGCTTCACCTTGTTCACAAGGCAGCATAAAGCCACTTAACGTGGCTTAACGCCGCTTTGTGAATAAGACCCCCTTTCACACTACACTTAGTGTGAAAGGGGTGGGTAATGGGTGTTGTGGTGGGCACCCACTGCAACACCCATTGATTTTGACACTGCCCCATATTTACAGGGGTGGCATAAATATGAGTCAGTACCAAAATTAAGACCAGGGAATACCTCTGCTCTGCAATACACATAGAAGCAACAGACCCCCATTACGGACACCTTCCTGCACATACAAAATCTTTCCCTGCAACGCAGACACCCTTGCACAATGGTGCAAGATGGCCTGCATTGGTGCTAGGCAGCTACATTTAGCGTCAGCACTAAGGGAAAGGCAGGTGTGCGCCGCATTCTTGTGAATATGGCACATCACTGCATATTGAAGCATGGCGTTAGTCTTCTTGGCTTAACGCCATGCCCGGACAGTTTCCTAGTAAATATGCCCCTTTGTCTCTAAACATTTCAGCATCAGCTTGCTTTCTCCATCAAGTGCAGGCTGTGGGATGACCAGTGTCCCCACTCCAGGAAATGCCTTCGGCAGATAACTCTATCCGACTAGTAAATACTCTGGAGGTCTCCCCGCAGCCCTCCTTGGAAAGGTGTTCAAGATTTTCCTCCTCACCCTGCCATAATATTTCATTATCTTCTTTGATGTCAGGGAGGTGAGGGCCGCCCTGTCCATTCATCAGACATACCCCGATCAGAGCCCTCTACCGTCGCAGAAGGGCTCCCTGCTTGGGGCCCTCAATGCAACTCAGAATTCACTGGCAGGGTCCATCAATGTTAAGCTGTCAAACTCTTCATCTCTGTTGGACATACTGTTGCTTATGCAAAAAACTCTATATGGCATACTAGAAACTTGACCATAAGTACAAACCGGGTGGATCATTCTAAGCTTTTGAAAGACATTGTGTCAGAATTTCATAATACCAGCAATGTTTTGTCAGTTGTAAATGAGGGACTGGGTCTTATTGTACTTCTTCACAGAGCCTCAGTGGGTCAAAGGGTAACTACATCAGAAGAAGATGGGGCCCCATTTGCATTAAAGTCCTTGGTCTTTGTATCCAAATGGCAAGTTTTTATCAAGCTACTATCTCTCTCAGAGGTTTAGAGGTTTGAGAGGATGATCAAAGCCACATAAACCAAATATAGGTAAAGGCAAGTGCCTAAGAATGAAGGCAAGGTCTATTCCCCCTCGTCAGGAGGTCCCCAAGCTAGAACAGCATTTAAGCTCAGCTTTTCTGTGGAGTATCACTGTAGTAGCCACAACAACCCGTGTGTGGGCTACATTAAAAGCCCAAGTTAGAGTGAAGCCAGCTGCGTCCCCTCGACCTTTAAAAACCTGCACTAGTGCATGTAAAAACTAACCAAGCCACATTAGTAGAAAGATATCTAAGCCCCGGGGCACCAAAAAGGTATGTGATGTACTCTGCGCAAGGTCAGAGAAGGTCCACTTAAGCCCTAGCAGGGTTCCTCTGTATTGTTTCTGGATGTTATCCCCTGGGGGAAAGAAGCAAGGAAGTTATGCCCCCTACAGCTCAAAAATCCTGCACATATTCCATCAAATTCCTTCACTCTCTGGAGTATCCACAGATGACCTAATTTCAGCAGGGTTCCAGAGTGAGGCCCGAGGAAGGGAAGTCTCAAAAGTCTCTTAAATCCCTACTTGCATCACCCAGCTGATAATAAAGGCGGAAGATTACCTGGCTAAGGCAGGCCTAAAAGCCAGTTATCCTCCTAAGAAAGATTTAATTCGGTTTACCCTTCCATAAGAGTCCATTCCCTCTTCTTTCCTATCCATGCATGGGAGATAAGCTGCTGACCATTGAGAGCAGCTTACACCCTATCCATATGATTGGCCGCATTCAGTGGCTAGGACATCAAGGCAGGATTGCCAGCCCTGTAAGAATCTGAAAGTGTTATTAGTAAATGACAGACTTCAAGATCAGGGAGAGGTTTGGTCTAGGGACAGGGCAACAGATTTGTCCCCCTTGTTGAAGCTCCTCGACACCTGGGGGATGACGACAGGTTTAATGACCCATAGAGTGAGGATACCTCTCCCAATCTGAGAATTCTGAGCTGGAATATCCATGGTTTTGATCATCTTTTGAAAAGCGGTATGTTAGAGGAAAGAATAAAGCCCTACCATGTGGTATTCCTTCAGGAGTCTTGGCTGAGAGAGGATAGGACCATAGATGTCTTTTTGGTGCTGAATAGTAAAGGGTTGAGGGGAGGCAATAGCAGAGCCTCATCCGGGGTACTAACCTCAACATCTACCAAAGTACTCAAGAACTCTATGCAGGGTATAAATGTGTCTAGTGGTATGCACCTCTGTGATTAAGATCTTTCCATGACATTATTGAAATATTTCTGAAAGCAACCATAATTCTGGCAGGGGACTTCAGTCAAGGAAAGACTGACTTCAGTCCCCGCTTATACCCCCGCCCATACGGACCAACAGATGGAAGATGTTTTGGATCAGTACAGTATCCGCCAGACTTTTTTGCTCGATCAATCAGAAGGGAGGCTAAAGCACCAAAGCCAATGGTTGTTGAACAATGGTTTGGTCTGCTTGAATGGCCAGTTTGATACTGGTATGCCAGCAGCCGCAACATTTTGGCAGGATCTTTCCATGGGCCCGATTGATTATATGTATATGCCTGGCATTTTGGTCTCTTTACAGTCACAAAATATGAGGGCAGTGATCATTGGGTCATCTCGGCTGTTCTTCTTAATAAGCCAGTGGCTGTGGAGAGGCTGCAACCTTTGGAGGTATTCCACCCATGGAGGATGACAGCTTGCTTAGATTCTGCCCATCTTGAGCTTCTAGCTGCTTATCAATTGTCATAAAATACTGAGGTTTTCACTGTGGATTTAGATAAGAGAGTTGCTTAGTTTAATGACATTTTAGTTAATGTGCTGGGCTGTATTGTTAGTAATGTTAGAAATTTCCAATTACAGGCAAACTGTCACTGTCAAGAAAAGGGTTGGTTTGATCCAGCCTGTCAAGAAATGAAACACCGGGTGAGATGGGCAATCAGCTGATCAAATAAAATAAAGCTCCTTGTGACTCATGTCTACCACAAACGTTCAAGAAAATTCTTCTAACTACCTCTGCTGCCACACCAGTAAGAAGAATCATCAACAATTCCTTACTACGGGACTATTTTCAGAAGCTCTAAAAAAATCATAGATACACCCATTACTAAAGGAAACAAACCTCGATCAGCTTAACCCCAACAAATACAGACCAATTACAAATTGACCTTTCCTGAGCAAACTGATAGAAACAGCTGCATTCACCCAGATGTTGCTATTCATTGAAGATATTTCCATACTGTCAAACTCCCAGACAGGATTCAGTCCAGGAAGAGGCACAGAATCTGCCCTCGTTGCCTTCTGGGATGACCTTAAGAACACAGTTGACCGAAACAGGGTTGCTGCACTACTTCTCTTGAACCTCTCTGCTGCCTTTCACACAGTTGACCATGACGCTCTAATACAAAGACTCTACGAAGCTGGCATAGAGGGGACTGCTCTCGACTGGTTCACATCCTACCGTCAAAACCGAACTAATGTAATCCATAACCCCCTTTCTTGTCCAAACTTTACTTCACAAAAGCAGGAGTGCCTCAAGGTTCTATCATCTCACCCATGCTTTTCAACATTTTCATGAAGTCATTACTGACACTGATAAACCAATTTAACCTCACATCCTATAACTATGCAGATGACACACAAATACTCCTTAACTGTAAAGCCCCAAAGACATTGGAAACTCACAAATTTTCAGTTCTCAGAGCCGTGGATCAGTGGATGACATGGAGCCATCTCAAATTGAATGCTTCCCAAACTCCTGTGAGGTGATTGGAAAAATTATGACCCACTAGCTGCCTGGCCTGATGATCTGGGAAAACCGCCTAAAGTATCTAAGGAAGTAAGAAACCTTGGAATTACCAGGAACTCCAAGCTATCAATGAATGCCCAAGTGGACAAACTAGCAAGATCAAGCTTTGTCACTATAAAAACTCTGTGACCCATCTTTCCACACCAGCGATTTCAACACACGGTCCAGGCTACTATCTCTCTTGTTCTGTCTAAACTTGATTACACCAATAGCATCTTCCGTGGATCATCTTTAACAACTATGAAAAGACTACAACTGATTCAGAACTCTGCTACCAGACTACGCAGACATAAAAGTCACAAGGCCACATCTCGCCTGCCTTGAAGGCCCTATGTTGGTTACCGGTTGCCAGAAGATCCACATTCAAGCTGCTTTGTATCACCCACAAAGCGATACATGGAACAAGACCACTCTTCATCAGGAAAAAAATCATTAACAAAGGCAACTCCGCTCTAGATTGGCACCTTGCCTCAAAATTCCACCATACAAGAAAAAACCATAGGTGGCACATCCTTCTCTGTTCAAGGAAACAAACTATGCAACTCTTTACCCCCAAATATAAGATCCACTGATAACTACTTTATTTTCAGAATATTACTCAGGAGTTGTTCTTCCCCACATAACTACCACACTCAAACATGCATATACAGTATATCCCTCAGTAAATAAGCATGTACTTTGGATATAGATGTGTACCTGCATATATGTATTGCTTTGTATGAACGTGTATAATACTTATGTTTATAAATATAGAGGTATTCATTTTTTCTGCTTACCTAATGTACATATGACTTACGGTTATATTATTCTATGTTTACCATTGCATATATGTGACTGCAGAACTAAGTAAATATTTTATCATAACTATTTATCTTCAATTGCTTCACTATTGAATTACAAAATATATCTATATAAAGACAAATATATTAACTTAAAGTACAGGAACACTTGAAAATATGAGATTATTATATACACAATCTACATATATTACCTTCCTTATACATATGTACCTCCCATCTACTTATTTATCTTTATATTTATTACTTTACTTCTAATTCAGTATATCCAAAATAACTAGCCTATCTCACCCTATACCTCTCTCAATGTATTCTCTACCTCCACTCTCTGACTCATCATAAACCTCATTCTACTACTCTCTCCAATGCACTACCCTATTTCTCACCCTATACCTCTTTCAATTTATCCTCTACCTCGACTCTCTGACTCATCCCAAGCACCATTCTACTACTTTGATCCACAAAATAACCCTTTTTAGACTCTTCCCTCCTCCACTCCTCCTTGCATTATCCCTCTTTTACTATTCAGATCTCCCATACAAGCCTTTCTAAACCTTTCTCTCTGACTCTTCCCCCTCCACCTCCTCTTTACTCATCCCAAACCTCCTCCTACTACTTGAAAAAGAATACCACTTTCTCTCTTCTAACCCTCCCCTATCCTTTTCAATTCACAAACAGACTAACATGTCCACCGCTGAAATGAATGTCATATTTCCCTACACTAATTTCCCACTAATACTGTTTTGGGTTCTGCAGTAGTGTGCTACCCACCGAAAAGCACTTCAACACTTCATTAGGTGTAGCAAGCGCTATATAAATGCAAACCCTTCCCTCTCCTATCAGTCGACTATCTTTTTTCAATCCAAATAACAAACTCACATGTCCACAGCTCAAATTAATTTAATATCTCCCTTTTCTAATTCACCACTAATCCTTTTTGGGTTCCAGAGTAGTGGGTATAAGCTGAAAAAGCGCTTCGACACCTTGTTAAGGGTGCTAAGCGCTATATAAATGCAAAGACAATAAAAAAAAAATGTTTTGCTTTCAGCTCAATTTATGGATTTTTTATTTCCAACATGATAGCTGAGTGGTACTGCCAAAACCAAGTTCTGAATCCCACCACTGAACACCATTGTATGACAGTGGATTATTAGTTCAGGTGGATGTAAATCCAAAAGGAATATTGGCACTTTTTCTCTTAGGTCAAGTAAAGATTTCTGTAATTTAAACCTGAACCTAATCTCCGTAGCTAGGCTTAACGTAGTAAAATAAGTAAAGAATTTAAAAGTACCAAAACAGTTGAAAAGTCAAAAACACAACACAATAAAGATCCCTCTCCAATTTGTAAAATTAGAGAATGTTGTATTGGCCAAAATTACACCAAAACAAAAATCCAATAAGAGGAACCGGTGATATAAATTTTGCATTAAGCAAAAAATAATTACGCTCCAAATGCAGTAACCTGGTTGCGCTTGACCAGTAGCTAGACATGATTTAAGGCTAACCATGATAGAGTGTGGGTCAGATACAGAACCCAGGTTAATCCCGGTCAGACTTTTTACCTTTTTGTGTACAGATTTTCAAAGTGTAGGTGTGCTGTCAGATCTTCAGTGGCTTCTTTTTCACTCCTTCTGGATATTTTCTTTGCCACTGCCTTGAACTGTACCACTGTTTGACACTTCTTTGAAGGTGCCCATGGGGCTAGACGCCCTGCTTCACTTTCCTCTTCTGCTGCGTTTTTTGTTGGGCCATAGCCTTGTGATCCACATCTCCTGCTATGTTTCATCTCAATTGTACTTTGTCCTCTTGGAACCTTTCGTTACCCTTACTCCTCTTTGCTTTGCTCTCAGTCTATTTCATTGTACTCAATGGCATATAAGACATTTCTTCTTCCTTTTTCTCCTTTCTTCTGTTCTGATGTAATGCTTTTCCTATGGCTAAATTACCAGCTTTTGCTCTATCGAGAATTTCTTTAAGTGAGAGTGAATTTTTAAGAGGTTGTGTCATTTAGTTTGTGAAAAACAGCCCTCTATGACCTGCAATCAAATTATGTCTTCTTTTGGAAGTGTAGTGGGGCACCAAGTTTATTAGCTTTGCAATGCCATTTGTTAAAGGCTATTGGATGAATGAAATTACTTATCACATCACTCTCAGAAGAATTTAAGAATGTTCATGTTTGTAGCAACCTGAACACACATTGAACTTAGAGAGCCTTTTTTGTATTGAGAGCAGTGCTCCAGATGTTGAATAGACTATGCTTCACCCAGTTATACAATAAAGCATGATACATCAACTTCTGGCACACAAAAACATGGACATTATGCAATCCTCATCAAGGGGAGCAGCTCTACTGACTCAAATAAATCAGGGTTCAAAAGAGCTTTTGTTATTGGCATAAATTAAGTACCACAAAAACATCATCATATTCAATGACAAGCAAGTCCAGCATAAATCCATAGTAAGATATAAATGCTGTTTGCCATAAATGTACCAATATCAAATGTTAATAATATATGAGAAAATACGGAAAGGAATGAGACAATAAGCCACAGATGGAGAGAACAAAAGAAATGAAAGGGAAAAAGACAGGAGGACAAAGAAGGGAGGGAAAACAAAGCTAAACTCCAAATCAGGGTAAAGAGAGCAGGGAAATGGATCATTCAGATGAAGTCAAAGTAAAAAAATGCTGGGGGGGGGGAAGTGCTGTGACAATGACGAGACAGAATCAGGAGTCATAGCGAATTGGGGAAGTGGGGCATCCTGCAGAAAGGGAGAACACATGAGAAGAAAAATATATGCTTTGTCCATTAAGTTGTAAATAATGTTTTCATCAGGCGTGGTCTTGTACATTTCTGCAAGCCATTCCTCATGCGACGGCAGTTGTGGAGAATGCCAATGTCATAGAATACAGATCTTGGCAGCTACAAGGGCAGTGATGAGCAGACGAAGGGCATGGCAGTTCATCTTGGAATGGTTTGATAAGTTATGGAGGAGAATTAGGGGGTTGAAAGTGGCGAGAGCAAATCCATGGACTCCCAGAGCGAAGACCCCACTGCTGTCCGAAAGGGATGAATGACAGGACAATCATTAATCATGCAATCTGGCTAGCAACGGCTTATACGAATAAGGCCATGGCGCTGTCGTTGGATGCTTAGAAGGCCTTTGAGTGGATGGAATAGGACTAGCTGTTTACAGCACTTCAAAAATTTGGCCTTGGTGACGACTTCATCTCCAGAGTGAGGTGGCTCTACAATTACACCTAAGCACTGTTCAATTGTGAGGGCTTTCTTTCTGATTCCTTCCCAGGCCGCAGGGGTACCTGTCAGGGTACCCCTGCTCCCCCCACTCTCCCCCCTGTTATCTCTCCTTGCGATGGAGCCTTTACGCCAATCATACCAGAACATAGGAATTCCCACACCTGGTGGTCCTTGACACTATATTTATATGCAGATCACATTGTTCTCACCCTATCAGCCTTACCTTCCTCTATTTCTGCTGTGCTAGAAGTCATTGACTCTTTTGCAGAAATATCTGGCTAAAAGGTGAACTGGGAAAGAGTGAGGCCTTGCAGCTGTCACAAATCACCACATGGGCCGCCGTCACTGGTTATCCTTTCCTGTGGAAGAAATCCGGCCTTAGGTACTAGGGCATCCTAGTTAACAGAGGCCTGGAGCTCATGATAGCAGATAACCTAGACCCACTTACAGAGTGAATGAGATTGGACTTCGAGAAGTGATCTCACCTGAATCTCTCTCTCTGAGGATGGACTCAAGCAGTAAAAAGTGTTACCCTTCCCCAAATCATGTATATGTTGGGCATGCTTCCCCAACTAATACCCCTCTCTACCCTCTGTCAGATAGACAAGACCATTAAGGCCTTCATATGGGGTTCCGCAAGACCGCGTCTGGTAATCCAGAAGCTTATCACCCATAGATCAACAGGAGCAGTGGGTCTGCCCTCTGTGGAGCATTAGTGTTCAGCCTTACACTTGGCACAAATGGCGTACATGCACCCTTGGGTCCTAGACCCCCTGTAATGGATTGCGATCGAAAGCAGACTCCAAGAGAACACTTTTAGACTACAGGTCCTCAATCGTCCTGGGCCAGCCACCGGATCCCCCAGCCTAATGCTGAAAGCCATGTACCCAACCTGGATATGGGCTCACAGGCTCTTTTCGGCTGATGTACATCTCCATTACAAGGCTCCCCTCTGTAACAATACTGGTATTTGCATTAGGAGGCATTGTTGACTGGGGCCCCTGGTGTAGAGCTGGCATTCTATCCCTCACACACCTGATTTCTGGCAGGGAACTCAAGTCCTTTGGGATGCTACAGGACAAATTTGTCCTGCTGCATACCCAAGAATGGAGCTACACACAATTACGTCATTGTCTGCTGAGCAAGCTATGTCCTCAATCCTGGACTTTCCTCTGTTCCCCGGTGCTCTATTACCATAACACTTGGGGTCAGTTTAAAGGTGTGATGTTCGGGTTCTGCAATCTTCATATTTGCCACCTCTACTCCCAGATGCAATTGGCCAGCCTCAGGATGACCTGCCAGACTTGTCTGCAGGTGGAATATGATGAGGAGGACTGGGAAGAACTCGTGGAAGCCCTGGAACGTGGAGTCGTGGAAGCACAGATGAAGTTCACTCTGTTTAAGATTCTTCAGGGCTGGCACAGGACCCCGGCATGGCTTTAGGATGCAGGGTGGCTCCCTCACTCTGTCTGCTGGCAATCACGTGCCCTGTGATATAGTTCATATATTACTGGAGCGCGTCTTCATTTCTAAAGAAGTCATTTGAATAATGCATGCTATGGGGCCATCAGGATCTTGCAATATACAGTCCTCATAGGTACACAGCCTGCAGCACGGAAACTGGACATCAGTTCTGGACAAGGAAGTCTATGTCCAAGGAGACAGCAGATTCTACTGTTACAGTTTTAGTGGTGGATGAGATGGAGCAAAGCTGGCTGAGGCTCCACCACTGGAAACACAGTAGTTTGTCTACATCTCTAAATGAGTCAAAGAAACTAAGAGTTAAGTGGAAAGGGCATCTGCTATTTGTTGGCAGATTATCACCCAGCTCCAAGTGATTTCCTTAACCGACATGCAATTTAAATTGTAATTCTTTGTCAATTATAAAATGTGCAATGTAAATACATAATATAAGATTTGATGTACATGATCTCGAGCAGGCTCACATACTCGTGGATGTACAATGACCTTTTGCTACCCATCTCATTTTAATTGACTCCTGTGTGACCCCACTGCTGTCCAGAAGGGATGAATGACAGGACAATCATTAATCATGCAATCTGGCTAGCAACGGCTTTTACGAATAAGGCCTTGGCGCTATCGTTGGATGCTGAGAAGGCCTTCGAGTGGATGGAATAGGACTAGCTGTTTACAGCACTTCAAAAATTTGGCCTTGGTGACGACTTCATCTCAGGATGAGGTGGCTCTACAATTACCCCTAAGCACTGTTCAATTGTGAGTGCTTTCTTTCTGATTCCTTCCCAGGCCGCAGGGGTACCCGTCAATGTTGCCCACTCTCCCCCCCTGTTATCCCTCCTTGCGATGGAGCCTTTAGTGGCATCCCTACGCCAATCATACCAGACCATAGGAATCCCCACACCTGGTGGTCCTTGACACTATAGTTATATGCAGATCACATTGTTCTCACCCAATCAGCCTTACCTTCCTCTATTTCTGCTGTGCTAGAAGTCATTGACTCTTTTGCAGCAATATCTGGCTAAAAGGTGAACTGGGAAAGAGTGAGGCCTTGCAGCTGTCACAAATCACCACATGGGCCGTCGTCACTGGTTATCCTTTCCTGTGGAAGAAATCCGGCCTTAGGTACTAGGGTATCCTAGTTAACAGAGGCCTGGAGCTCATGATAGCAGATAACCTAGACCCACTTACAGAGTGAATGAGATTGGACTTCGAGAAGTGATCCCACCTGAATCTCTCTCTCTGAGGATGGACTCAAGCAGTAAAAAGTGTTACCCTTCCCCGAATCATGTATATGTTGGGCATGCTTCCCCAACTAATACCCCTCTCTACCCTCTGTCAGATAGACAAGACCATTAAGTCCTTCATATGGGGTTCCGCAAGACCGCGTCTGGTAATCCAGAAGCTTATCACCCATAGATCAACAGGAGCAGTGGAGCAATATTGTTCAGCCTTACACTTGGCACAAATGGCGTACATACACCCTTGGGTCCTAGACCCCCTGTAATGGATTGCGATCGAAAGCAGACTCAAAGAGACCACTTTTAGACTACAGGTCCTCAATCGTCCTGGGTCAGCCACCGGATCCCCCAGGACTGGGTAGAACTCGTTGAAGCCCTGGAACGTGGAGTCGTGGAAGCACAGATGAAGTTCACTCTGTTTAAGATTCTTCAGGGCTGGCACAGGACCCCGGCATGGTTTCAGGATGCAGGGTGGCTCCCTCACTCTGTCTGCTGGCAATCACGTGCCCTGTGATATAGTTCATATATTACTGGAGTGCATCTTCATTTCTAAAGAAGTCATATGAATGATGCATGCTATAGGGCCATCAGGATCTTGCAAGATACAGTCCTCATAGGTCCGCAGCCTGCAGCACGGAAACTGGACATCAGTTCTGGACAAGGAAGTCTATGTTTAAGGAGACAGCAGATTCTACTGTTACAGTTTTAGTGGTGGATGAGATGGAGCAAAGCTGGCTGAGGCTCCACCACTGGAAACACAGTAGTGTGTCTACATCTCTAAATGTGTCAAAGAAACTGAGAGTTAAGTGGAAAGGGCATCTGCTATTTGTTGGCAGATTATCACCCAGCTCCAAGTGATTTCCTTAACCGACATGCAATTTAAATTGTAATTCTTTGTCAATTATAAAATGTGCAATGTAAATGCATAATATAAGATTTGATGTACATGATCTCGAGCAGGCTCACATACCCGTGGATATACAATGACCTTTTGCTACCCATCTCATTTTAATTGACACCTGTGTGTCCCCTGTGCCATATGTCTGTCCAACATGTCGTGTTCCAGAAAGTATGCCTAACATTAGTCAGACAATACCATTCCTGCTTGCTGTTTTACCCAAGGACCGCAAACTATAGTACACTTTCACACACAGACAGAAGAACAACAGATGCCAGTGCCCTGTATCACTGGAAACACATCTGCATTTCTAGACATTTTACTCATTTGCTGTTTTTCCATTTCCATGAATGTTGTGTATCTCATTTTTTTTCAGGATTATGTAACATAACGGTAACAGATAAACCACTAGACCTACTGTCACAGTCTGTTGGGGGCGGGGGTAGGCAGGTAACATTGGACCTCAACCCTGGTGTTTGAGGACCTTTGCCCCTGATGTCCTTGGGACTATCTTACTATGGCTTGTGTAAGACAATGCCTATTATTGCCTAATCATCCCCATTAGTTTTGGACTGCTGCTGCTTGTTGTTTAACTCTGTGCACTAGGACTCAGCTAACCAGTCCACAGTGTATGTACGCTTACCCCTAAACCATGTTGATTTAGGCTATACTCATAAATTTAACTTAGCTATAAGTCCCAAGTATATGATGCAAAGTCTACCTAGGGCCTAGAAGTTAAGTGTCACTAGAAGAGTGTAGCACACTGGGCCGCCACTAGAGGGACAGTTCAAAACATTGACTATCTGTGTAGCTTTAAAACTGACTCAACTGACCCACATTTGACCCATACAAACAACTCCTGTTGACAGGTCTAACCCCACCTTTCAAATATTAATAAGGCCTTAATACCCAATAAATTAGGGTGCAGGGTATTTGAAAGAAGCACATGTAAGCATTTAATGTAAGGCATGTCATTTACCAATAAGGCCCCAAAAGCTATTTCCACTTTAGCAAGGTTAGTTGCTCCATAGGAACACATTGGGATATAATATTAGAATTAAATAATGCTATCTCCTTTTAGGAAACAGTTACAAACATCATTCTTTGACTTTTTCAAATGTTTATCACAAACCCAATTCATTGGTAAAGTCTGATTTGTACAAAACGTACTTTTAAAAAGTCACCTTTCACCTGCCAAACCTTTCTATAAGCCCATTTTCATGAGCTTGCAAATGTTACCCAGGAGCAGAATAGTCCCTTTCATGTGATGTGAACTTGCTCCCAGAGCTGAGACAAAGGCCTTGAGTGTGGGGAGGTGCTCTGTTCCTCTGGAAGGATGACCATCTGGGCAGTGCCAAGGAACCTAATTTACTTCAAAGAGGTCCACCTTGTCACAGGCAGATATAGATATAATGTGGGCGAGGAGCTGCACAGTTTCCTTTTCAGCAGGACATTGCAGAGAGGCTATGTGGCCTCATGGAGTACTGTTCAGCGACATATTTCAGCCTTCCTCCACTGGAAGAATCCAAGCTCCAAAAAAGGTGACTAAGTCCAAACACTTCCCTGGACAGAGGTGCCAAAAGTATCCCGCCAGTGAGGAACATTCATTGGGCACACATTTTTAATTTCTCCCTCTCAAAGCTTTTCAGTCAAAAGTTAACGGCTTCACCTGGACTTCGTCTGACGGATACCCGGCCTCATTAGCCCATCTCAGCCACAGCCTGATGCTTTGCCCAGCTGAGTATTTTTGGCTTCCATTTCAGGTACTAAGTCACAAGGTAAAACGTCCGACTGGGATGAACATGGGTTCTGTATCCAACACACATTCCATTGAGGTTGGCCTTAAATCACGCCTAGGTACATGTCAAATGCAACTAAATGACCACATTTGACCCTTATCGCTTTTTGGTGGTATTTTGAGTTAAAACTGTTGTTGTTTTTGTGTTATTTGCTTCATTTATTTATTCTTTGTGTTTTTGACTTTTCAACTGTTTTGGTACTTCTAAATGCTTCACTAATTTTCTTAGATAAAGCCTGTCTACTCTGTGCCATGGCTGTCAGGGGCTGAGCTTAGGTTTAAATTACTGAAACCTTTACTGGACCTAACAAGAATATTGCCATTATTTCTTGTAGAGGACTACCATCAACTCAGACTAATAATCTACTTTCTCACATTGGTGTTCAGTTTAGGGACCCAGAATTTGGATTTAGCAGTATCACTAAGATATAAAGTTGGAAACTAAAAATCCCTAATATAAACTGAAAGGAAAACTTGTTTTTTGATTTTTAAATGACATTAGATTTTTATTGGGTACTTTTTGAATTTTCCAAATTATTTTTTGATACCAACCAATTTTGCATTCTTTAAATGTGTAAGGGAATATGGAGTTCGATCTGGCAACTCTTATATGTCTTATTGTGGTTGAGATGAAGGTCCTATGCGATGAGATGAAATTGACGTTTGGACAGAATGTCAGGAAGACAGACTTAGAAAGGTATCCCAATGCCTGGGAAGAATCCAGCCAAGCATAGATCCCTTCTGAGGAGGATGCTTTGGATGCAACCCCAGAGGATACAGGGTCAGGGTTACCACCTGTCCCAAATGGATTATCTGATGACTAATCCAGGGATGGGAGCGAAGTAGGCTTTGCCAGCAAAGGCAGAACTAAACTGACCCTCCATCCATTGGAGCACAGTGACAAGCAATCAGCAAGGAAGATGCAGGCCAAACTGTAAGCCAAAGCACTGGAGGAGAGGACGTTTTCATTGAAGGAAAGGAGACTGGCCTTTGAGGAGACTCTGGACCAAGTGCCTAGTCATTGGTTGAATGTTGAGCTTTGAATCCATTCAGGTTCATGCTGCTGTTCAAAATTTGGACTCAATGTTGCTTGTTGTTGGTAAATAGCAGGAATTCAATGTTGGTGGGACTAAGTTTCTAGTAATTGCTGAACACTTACATTTAGATGAGTTGCAGGCAGTACCTGAGGCGCTAGATCAAAGCAGATCAGGATTTAATGTATACTTGTGTGCAGTAATGCTTCTCTACATATTTTTAACATGTGCAGTTTACTGACACATTACTCTGCTTTTTCAATCTTTTTTCACTTTAAGAGCATTTTCATTCGAGATTACAGCCAGCAGAAATACACAATTGTTACTGAAATTTTCACGCATTCAAAAATGTGACAATATTATGTGCGCTCCTCTTTAACATCCACCTACAGCCCTAGCCCACATGGACTGCTGTGTTTTCAACTATGCGGACGACACCCAGCCCATCCTCCGGAATTACAATTTCACCTATGACCAGTAGATAGCACAAAACATCCTCAGATTCACAGTGAATTGGATGACTGCCAACTCACTAAAAATCAACCCTGATAAAACAGAAGTCCTTGTCATCCCCACAAAAGAGAACCTCTGGAGCAACAGTTTTTAGCCACAGGAGTTGGGTGCCGCCCCCACACCAGCACATGCCGTGAAAAGATTAGGCATAAAGATTGACTCTGAGCTCTCCCTGGCCAACCAAGTCACCACAGTGGTCAGAAGTTGCATAGGGCTTATGAGACAGCTACGAAAACTTGTCCCCCTCCTTTCAACTGCCTCTCTACAAATAATTGTATCAGCCACAATTGTCTCCAGACTAGACTACGGCAATGCCTTATACATCGGCCTCCCTCAAAAACTTACTAATAAACTACAGGCGGTACTGAACGACCCAGCCAGATTGATCTTTAGGCTGCCAAGATGGTCCAATGCCTCCCCTTTGCTGTGCAAATTGCACTGGCTTCCCATCAAGCAAAGAGCAAATTGTAAGGGTCTCTGCATTGCCCATAAAACAATCTACAGCAAAGCCCCTGCCTACATTAAGGAACGCCTGAAGAACTATGTCCTGAGCCGTACCTTATGGTCTTCTGAGGCCTGCCGCCTGGTCACCCAGGATGCAATACCGTATCTAAAGGGGGCAGAGCCTTTTCCGTCTTTCTTCCACAACTATGGAACCAACTGCCTGATTACCTGCGCAAGGAGCCGGCACTCCTCCCCTTCAGGAAATAGCTCAAAACGTTCCTGTTCAGGGAGGCCCTGGACACTGTTTAACCTACCTCAGTGTGTGGCCATGCACCCGCCTGTGACATATGACATCTCTCTCTAAAGCGCTTAGAGACCTGCTGGTGATTAACACTATACAAAAATCAATTAACATTAACATTAACACTATAGCTGCCACTATGACTCGCAGCTGACACGGATAAGCTTGGTACATTGTGTAAATGTTTGTTACTGGATTTATGCTAACAATTGTGTATACCATTTCTACTGCCTATATTCTGGAAGGAAACAAAAAAGAAAACAGCTGTGTATTGTTTCAGTAAAATGCACTGATGATACAACACAACAGGCTTATGCAATTTCACTGCTAGTACATTAAAAAAACAGGTACTTTGAAGCTTTTAATTGATATCATATCATATCTCTTTGTATGGACTTTATCTCTGCCCCCTCTTAAATAAAAATGAGTCTGTGTTTTGAATTTGTCTAATCGAGGGCTCTGTCTGCATTTCATTCCAGGATTTCTGAGGTTTTATCCATGAAAGTAAGTCTCTCACCATCAGTCATATGTGCTTCAAACTTTCCAGTAATCGTATCTAAGCTCTGTTTATCCAATGAATATAATTTTTGTCCTTGTTGGGCAGCAGGCCATGTAGGCTTCAGTGTCATCCAAGAGTTTAGCAAGACATTAATAATGATGGGTCTTTTAGAGCAGTATACATTTGTCAAGTAATATTTAGTTATCATCAGGACATGAATGAAAATACAGCTATAGAAATGTGCATCTCTAATTTGTAAAAAGGCTAAATATTAAAAATAAATGGGAAACTAAAAGCCCAGAATTCCTAAAAGTTGTTGTTTATATCTAATGATGAATGCACTACCAGTGTCATATTAGGCAGTCCACTTTTAAGAATGTTTGAAAGCAAACATTTTAAGACCTCTGGCTTCAGTTACTACTGTGAATTACAGGGATTATATTAAATTCCCCATCCTTCATGAGAGAGCCATATGCGAACCACAATTTTCCCATGAAAATCCATGCAAATGGGTGATTTACTTTTACTTATTTCAGTTCACTAGCTCTGCTAAGCCTCAAGGATTTTGAAACTTTAGATTCTATAAATATAACACATGTAAGAATGATATAGAGGAACACTGCAGCTCACAAGTATGCATGAAAGACTCATCTGCTCTAGACATCCAACGCCTCAAGTACTGCCTGCAACTCATCTAGACCTGAATGTCTAGCAACTACCAGGAACATATTCCCACCAACATTAAATTCCTGCTATTTGCCAACAACAACAAGCAACATCCACTCCAAACCTTGAGCAACAACATGAACCTGGATGGATTCAAAGCTTAACATTCAACCAATGCCTAGTCATTTGGTCCACATTTATGATTGCCACCAAACTCAGTTACAAGGAACATATCACAAGAAAATCCAAGGCAGGTGATGGTAACTCTCTCTACTAAATAAAGTGAAACTATTTCCTCTAAAAACCAACTCAGCTCCCCCATCTGAAATGTTGCAGTCCCCTGCTTTATGGCCTCCTGGACTCCAACCTGAGCAATTAAGGGCAACCTATGTACCTTAGTATTCCTCAACGAGGTGGGCCTAAGCCAATAAGATCACATCACCCTCATCATAATTGAACTCCACTAGCTCCATTTGCTGCCCTTACACTTCCTGCTCTTTAATGCTAACTGCATTATCTAAAATGTCCTTTCAACTGGAACCTTGCCTATCTGACTTACAATCTTGCCATCCCCTAGGGTGCCGAGCACACCTGTAGCCAGTAAACCAACACAGTGGAGATCAAAAAGTGCAAAAAAGAAAAAGGTAGGCAACATGCCATCTTCCAGCTGTCACCTTCCAGGCATTCAGGATTTTGAGTGACATAACTTTATCAATCAGGGCTGCCGCTAACCTTCTTCAATTTATGAATGAGCTGAACATATATCTGTTTAATGAACACTACATAGTCCACTTCCCATCTCAAACCCCAGCACACTCGCCTAGAGTCACTCTCTGACTGCATCTCTGTATTCAACCCTGTGCAGCAGTCCTTAGCCTTTTGACTAGGTCTGCATTATAGGAATACTGCATGCATACATACATAAATATAAACACACATACATACATACATTGAAAGGTAAAGGACCAGAAAATAAGCTAACTATGCACTGCTCTGTTAAAAGAAGGTATAATTGTCCTGGGTCTGAGTATGGGGGGGTTTCAAATGCTTTGGTTCACCATCAAGACAGAAGCAGCATTTAAAATGGCATTGTCCAATAAAGGTGTTTTTGAATAGAAATCTGCAGTTTAAATTCAATATGTGAAAAAGCACCCAATGGCGTCTTCCCTAGTTCGATTCAGAACCTCCCATCTGATCTGTAGTGGCAAGGATTTAAGCACTGTTTTGGTGCTTTTATTGCCTATGGCAGATATTGCTAGATGATAAACCTGTGGGGCAATAAACTTGTATACATACAATAGGAGAAGATACCCTCCATATTGCACTCAAGACACACACAAGAATGCAAGTGCTGCTGTGGCATTTCATGACAAAGGCTCAGGTATTGCTGCAGAACAGTTCCAGGAAGCAGGTGCACAGCACCAAAGTGTGGAATTCCAGTTGCATGGTTCAAGACATCCAGTGCTAAATTAGTGGCAAATGTGGTGGAACTGCTAATTTGAAAGTTCTCACTTTGGCAGCAATACAGAGTGCTATTATTACCCATAGTTCTCTAATGTGAGAGTTGAGCTGCTGTTCTTGACAATGTTTGTCTTCAAAATACTGGAGTAAAGCCAAACATACCTTATGTTTTTCCAAAGTCAATGTTTTCAATCTTTATAAATGGCATGGTTTAATTTTAAATACTTTTCACTCAGGAAATAGTAAACAGAATGTAAAAAGGAGAAGGTAAAAAGTAGTGTCAGAATATAAAGAAAGAAGTAGCAAAGGCTATATTCACTTTCCACAGGAATCAGCCATTTGGTGTTCTGCAGTAGCCCTGTGAGCTGATTCATGAACCTCCAGGAAAAGTATCATGCTGCCTCACAGACCAGCTCAGTGACTGCTGCAGACAGCACTTCCACCAGCACTATAAGTCCCTTTGCGTGCCCAAGCTGGTGCTTTTATGCACTATGTTGAATGGTAATGAAAAAGCAAAAATAACCCTTAATTTCAGCTATTTAGCCATACCCCATCAAAAATAACCATGTTGATGTGCTTCGACAGCCAACCTGGGTGGTGTGAGTGAAGAGAAACACACTGTGGGGGCGGTATTTGAGGAGAGGAAGCAGCACAAAAAAGTGACAGCTAGAAAACACATGCACTCTCATTGAGTGCTGAATGAAAAGAAAAATGTAGTTCCCTAAATGAGAGCAGAGGAAGGATACAAATCAGTTCATCAAAAGGAGTGTTAAATGGCTATACTTCAGGGTGAGGGACAAACAGAAGAAGATGAAGGAGAGCCATCGAATTAGAAACAAATAAATGAAAGTGACAATAAACCAACCAATAGTAAGCAATGGGTGGGCTCTAAGCTAACTGCTAGTTCACAACAAGTCTTTTTCAACAAGACAGCTTGCGCTGTCTGGAAGATGAGACCTAATGAATGAGATACTTGCAAAGCTGCTTATAGTACATCCTGACACAACAATCTAGGTATGTCCTTAGTGAGCCCACGGAACACTATGGGAAAGGCAACTAGGTGTATCACTCCTCACAGAGGACACAATTTGCCCAGAGGCTAGGTTTTTAATATATATTTAGATAATAAAAAATAATTCATATGGGGAAAGTGGGATAGTTATCTGAGTGCTTAGCAAAGAAGCCCTAATTAAAATAATATTCCAACCATAAATGGTTCAAGGCGCACATAAATTGTGGTTAAATTACAATCAGAACCTGTGCGCATTTGTATTATGGAGATATAGACTACTGCGGTTGTGTACAATTAAGCATGCTTGAATGCTGTTTTGTATTTACATGTTCATTGTCTGTATGACCAACCAGATGTGAAGGGGTGAAATGGGCTAACAGTGGAGGATCCTGCCAGATCTGGTTTAATGAGATGATGATGCTTTTTCACCTGCCCCCTTTAATGGACCTAATACAAGACTTAAATGATACCTGAAGTAAAATATATTTACCAGAAACTACTGGCATAGTAGGTCAGTGTTGCTGCTTTATATAATTAAACTCGTAGTGAAAAGAATGATAACTAAGTTATTTTGATCCTTTGATGTTAGCCGAGAGAGCTTTTTGAGCCAATTGTAACTTGTTGACATCTGATCAAACCTTTAATAATGTAGCCAGCTGGATCTTGCTGACTTGGATGTTTATTAAATCATTGAATGGGGATGACACTGAATTCATGGTTGCCAAAATGTGCAGAGATACTGACTGAAAAATACCCTATTCAAATATGTGAGAGGGGCACAGTGGAATTCCCGCATTTGGGTCATCATATGGGGAAATTAATAAGCCCAAATCATAAACATTTCGTTGTGTCTTTCTCTTGTTGTAATTCTGAATTCTAGGAGCAAGACAAGAGTGAGCCATGAGTTAGCAAGGAGTATTGTAAGGGTAAATCACACCTATTCATACAACATTTTTTGTGCATCAGGCCCAATATGAATTGTGCCAAAATTTGAGACCATACCCCATTGTATTCACTGTAAAGCGCATTCAATTTGTGTCATTCTGTGGAAGCACTTGGAATATTGTTGGCTCTAGGATCTACTCTTCATCACTTGTCATGTGACCTTCTTCATCAGTCTAAAACCTGTGACACTCCCCTTTCACCTGACACTATCATTGTTTAATACCTAGTCACTTGCCTGCAGCAGCAACCAGAGAATGCATACAAAGCATGAACACAACTGTGACTGGATCATCAGTTTTCTGAACAATCAGTGAGACGGTTCTCATTTGGGAATTCCTGATTGAATTGGCGGAACGGCCTCAACAGTGACTCTGGTTTTCACTACTGGGCAGACAGCATATACGGTCTGCTTGAGTGGCTGTGAGTCATACAATTTACACAATCTCTTCTTCTAGGTAGACTTCATAAACCTACAGCAGCAATGTTGGCCTCTATTTTTGTATAAACCATCAAAGAGAGTGCTACTTTGGAGTAAATTGGGAGCAGCCTGTGCAGGTAAGAGCCGTCGGGCGGGGTGGGGTGTGGTGGGAAGGGGTTTCGACAGACGAGGGAAAATTGAATAAATAATAAGTTTTCCCTTATATTCGTCTATAAAACTTACTCCCCCCCCCCCACCTCAATGATCTCACCTGCACAGGACACTCCTAGAGTAAATTACAGAGTTAGTACCTTCTGGGTGGACTCCAGATGTTGTAGTTTATTTGATTCACTGCCCCACCAGAAAATAGGGTACTGTCACTGGTGAGTGTACTCATTACATAACAGCAACTGGTGGCTTAAAAGTGCCCCAGGAGTCTTGTGTCACTTATCAGTAGAATCTATAAGTTATTTTACTGGTAACTTAGTGTCTTGGGATTTCTTTCCTCCGATGTGGGTCTCAGGAACAATATTATGAGAGGCTTAACAATTGCTTATAAGTGATTACACGGAATGGGCTTCTGTACTCCGGAGTAAAACCCCATCAAAATCCCATCAGTGGGTGCTCCTTCACTGTTTAGACAGAAAACACTTGGAACAAGCTCCAAAAAGAATGGCATAATTAGCAGCCAGCCTGACTTTGGAATAGCATTAAATATGTGGCTGCTTGTCCAAATGTGGTTTAACTTATTCTCTGAGTACAAGTTAGTCTGATTTCTATGAACTGCCTGTAAAGCTATACCTCACATGGAAAGTCCCAAAGAACTTGCCACTGATACAGAATGATGAGAGATTTAGAATCTTATAACAAGTCTTAAGGGACATCACACAGCAACACATTTTGAGAGGCATCAAAGGCACAAAACGTTAAGTGAAGCATCACAAAAATAAGGGTGATTTTGTGATGTTGAGAGCTATCAATATTACCTGAGATTTGTCTTTTGGCTCTAATCAAGAAATCCAGTCTCCCCAAAACATATTCCCAGACAATTATCTACACACTTTACGAGGTGGGAACGTTAATCAGTTAAAAAGATCAGTGGATAGTTATAGATCAGAAGAGATTTCAAAGTTTAAAAGAAGCTTCTTTTTCTGTAACTTTTCTCTTCTTTCCGCCAGGTATGTCCTTAACAGTGAAACTCACAGGTGTGTCTCATCTCATATCGCTTCCCCTTGGGATCTTGATATCCAATTATCTGGAACCTTAGGTTTTAGGCACTAAAGGGCTTATATGCAAGCCCCTTGCTCTGCGGTGCATCACTTTTAATATGGGAAAAAGTGACATGTACGTACTTACTTCACATTTTTGTCACAAAATTGATGCTCAGTAGTTTGTCAAACGCAACCTGTGGTCAGATTAAATTCTGCCTTTGCATGTGGACAACTAGTTTATATAAAGGACTTAAAAAAAAGTGGGAGGACATGACTGCTGATCCATTGCATTCCAAGACAAAATCCTAACTTAAGTCTGTCTTATGTTTGTCTTAAGTTTATCTTAAGTTTGTCTTAAGTCTGTCTTAAGTCTGTCTTAAGTCAAACTTAAGACAAAATCCTAACTTTACTACTACTAAATGCCCTCTGTGAATACCAAAAGTAGTAAGTTTAGGATTTTGTCTTTATTTAGTTCTGTGACTCGGGCCCCTGGATTAGACCCAGTGATGAAGAATTCCACTACTAGAGTGAGGGTCTAACCAAAAAAAGACATCTTGGTTTGTCCTTATTGAATTAGATGACACTCATTAGTTACCAAAACAACCAATGTGCTTTATTAATACAGGGTGGGACATCCTTAGGTGTATTGTTTCTGAATCCTCCTCAACTGCCCTTTCTGAGATTACAGGATTTACATACATCACACCCAGATCTTCCTGCTAAAAGGCCTAAGAATGGGACCCGTTTTCACACCTCAATAAGGAAAGTATATGCCAACATATTATTCTTACATGTTAAATAGAAGGCACTCTACCATGTGGGCTACATGGCCTACTTAGGAAAGAAGGATATATTATTTTTGAGTAGAGGTCCTTCTTGTCAAAAATAATTATTTTGACAGGTTCGCCGACAAGCTTAAAAGCTGCTGTAGTTAGGCTGCATATGTAAACCAGAAGCCATATTTTCTTTTGTCAGCTGACCGGATGGCGTAATAGGTGCCGGAGTCCACAGATAATGCTTACCTTTCCATGCCTTTGATGTATTTTCCTGCACCATGTACCATGGCCTTAATTGGGGTAGCTGAGCAGGCTGCCACAATCTTTTCAGGTCTCAGTACCTCTCACAGGTGCACAGGTGCATCTCCACAAGCTCGTCAGCTCAATGGCTCAAGGGAGCCTTTTCAAACAGGAAGAGGTGGGAGCACACTGCTTCACCTCCCAGCACAGTTTGCCCCTTAGCATTCTGGTCAATGCAGTTCATGGTACATGCCTACTTCAAATTTCACTGGAGTATTCCGCCAAAGTTGGTGCAGGTTAATGCTGTAAATCTGTAGACACGTGCTTCTGGATATCATCCGCAATCAGTACAGATAAAAACGAATTGTATTTGGGGTTGCTGAGCAGGCTTCCGCAATCTATCAGGTCTCAGTACCTCTCACAGGCACTCAGGTGCATCTCCACAAGCTTGTCAGCTCATTGGCTCAAGAGAAACTTTTCAAACAGGAAGGGGTGGGAGCACACTGCTTCACCTCCCAGCACAGTTCGCCCCATAGCATGCTGGTCAATACAGTTCATGGTACATGCTTACTTCAAATTTCAGTGGAGTATTCAACCAAAGTTGGTGCAGGTTAGTGCTGTAAATCTGTAGACACGTGTTTCTAGATATCATCCGTCATCAGTACAGATAAAAACAAATTTTATTTGGGGTTGCTGAGCAGGCTGCCACAATCTTTTCAGGTCTCAGTGCCTCTCACAGGCACACAGGTGCATCTCCACAAGCTTGTCAGCTCAATGGCTCAAGGGAGTCTTTTCAAACAGGAAGGGGTGGGATCACACTACTTCACCTCCCAGCACAGTTCGCATTTCGCATTTCCAGCAACCCCAGATGATTTTTCTTTGCTCTCTAATACTGCTGCTCTCTACTGATGAAGGGCTCAACCCAGAAACACGTGTCCAGATATACAGCAATGTCTGCACCAACTTTCGTGAAAAACTCCACCTAATTTTGAAGTAAGTTTGAACTGTGTACTGCATTTACCAGGATGCAAAGGGGCGACCTGTGCTCGGACTGGGAGGCAGTGTGCTCCCAACCCCCATTCTATGTAGTATGATCAATCTACATTACATTCTCATGAACAATTTTAACGATTCCTCGTGTATTATAATTTATTAAAGAAAGTTTTTTTTCAGATTTACTTCAGATTTTCTTTAACTGTTTTGGCAGCTATTTTAGAGATTATTTACACATTCTTACTGATACGGGACTAAGAAACTCAACTGGAGGACAAAAGACAAACCTAAAGCATGTAGATCAAATTACTTAATAGCTTATCTAAACATACATATCACACACCATATATTATTAACCCAAAAAGTGCAATAACTGTAGTTGGAATTGCATAACATTGGCAGGACAGCTGTGTGTTTTCGAAGTACAGAACTACGTAGTTAATAAATGTGAACTGAAATATTTTCCAGATGATTAGCCATTGAAGATAAATACAATTAAACATTAATAAATATTTGACTATTAAGGTAGAATATACATTAAATTAATTTAATCAATAAAGCACACTCCTCTAGGTCCTGATTTAGAAATAATTTGCTGCAACTTACTCTTGTAGTACTCCTGAAATTCATGAGTAAGCCATGGGTATTACAAGAGTGAGGAGCACCTATTCTTGCAACAGGTTTTATTTAAGGTGAGAAGGTTGGAGAGCAATTTGCAATTATATTCTGATGTCATTTGTTTAATTTTTTGCAGGCCAATAATATCTAATCTCATTTTATTTATTTCAATTGAATAAATCTTATCCAAACGAAATGTGAAATGTTAGTTCACATGCGAATTTCAGCACCTACACTGGTAATAAAAACAGGATTCTTTTTTTATATTTGTATATCAAAATTACTATATCTCTTCTCGAACTTATATTACTTTTTGTGTAATATTGCTTGATTTACTATAAAAATACAAATATTTTTTTTTAAAAATATGTCTTTACAAAACGAACATGCTACTAATTGTACATCTATTAATTAGGCAAGCTGAATAACAATTAAAAACATGGGAAGAATTAAGGCTTGATATTGTGGCAAGTTCAACTTCATTATAACAGCAATTTTTTGGGATTTTATGTATATTCAGCGTTTTCGTCACTGAGTACCTGTGATGTCTTCAAATTCAAATGTAATGCCAGGTGTGTCAAAAGTTATAGATATGCCAGTTTTCAGAGTTGCTACAAGAAATAGATTTTTGTATAGTAAATCAAAACAGAAACAGTTTATATAATCAGTTGAGGCCCTGAAAATCTGACATTCACTCCGACCCATGTGGCTCAAGATTGGCACATTAGTGATTTAAATTGGGAGTGCTAGCTAGTAGCTAAAACTATTCTTAAAAAGATTGCAAGTTAATATAATTAGAGGGGAATTTGGAATCTATAACATTGCATAAAATCACTATCGGAATTGAAATCCCCACTGCACACTTTGCGGACATGAAATTCTGCCCAACGTGAACCTGCATGTGAGCTTCTGTCCAGTTTGAATTTCTTGTTTTGGTCTCAGCATGCATCAGAATGATGTGTGTCCCATAAGAACCACTGTAGGTAGGTACAGTAAAGTGCTGTGAACCACAGGAGGTCTGGAGTGATGCACCAAGAGTGCCTTCACAAGAGAGTTGATCTACTGTCCCCTCACCGGATTGTAAGATAATGTGAGTGGTGGCTGTGTAATCTTTTAATTATAGGATATGACTCTTTCCTGATACCTACAAGAGAGAGTGGTCCACCAGCTGTGCTGTGTATGTTGTCTTTTCAGTTAATTGTAGCCGGGTCCTGCTCTACCACTTTGTGTGTGTGAGTGATGTGTGTGGGTGATTGCATGGTCGCATACTTTCAGTCTATGTAAGAAGAGAGCAAAGAGTATGTGTGTCGTGTAAGTCTGTAGAATCCAGTTTGATTCTCTGTCTAGGTTCTGTGTACAAAAAGGAGGGTGGAGGTCATCTTCCAGATGGGTTATTTGAAGTGCAGAACCCTGACTCTAATCTAGTCTTTTTGTTAATGAAAATGATTGCATGTGAGAGGACAAGGGTGAGCAGTGTCTTTGAAATGCAACAGAGGTTGATGGGCACATCATGCTTTTTTGTTCCCCCAGAGGTGCTACAGACAGAAGCTAGCTGATTGTTAGGCTGGCCCCTCCTTGGTGTGCCAGTGCTTTGAGTAGTCATTAGTGAGTGCTACCAGATCGCCACCCTTCTTCCTGCTGTCACTTGAAAAATAAAGAGTATGTCTGACTTTGCTGGAACAAATCATAGAACTCTCTAAAAAATCTTTTGTGGTTGGGACCCAGAATCAGCAAATGGCACCTGAAAGGACCGTAGAAAGAGTGGCTGGAGTTTCCACTCAGTATTCCAGGAATTCTCTTGACCAAGGGAGGTTGTAGACACTGAGGTGTAAGAGGACTTCTGTGATTTAATGCTAGAATTTCTGTTTACTAACTTCCTAATGGAGTGAGGGACAATCACTCAGGAAAACAGCAACGTTTTGCTGGGTAAATTCCTTGGAAGGGGTCTACTGAATTGAGAAAGCATCTACCCAGGGGGCAACCATAGCAAGAGCTGCTAGCTGTGGAGCCAGATTTTGGGCTCTGTGGTGGAGTGCTGGAGGTGCCACCACAAATAGAAACTGAAGGCGCTGTTGCGTTCAGTAGCTGCTCAAATGGGGTGGTCACCCACAGAAGAACTATGCCAGTGAGTTTGTGGTTTGTGCAGTAGTGTACTAAAGGTTAATGGTGGCCTAGAGTGGTGAGACCACACTCAGTATGATTGCTCATGCGACTAAAATTATTGGGCCGCAGCACTACCTGCCTGTACTGCCAACATTCTAATATGCAGGCACCGCCACCATATTGTGGGCCTTTTCTGCCCGGTAGGCAATCGTGACGATTGCCTACAGTTGAAAAAGCGGCGGACGGTCTTTCTGTCCGCCGCGGTACCCCCACCATGATATGGTGGCGGGGTAACAGGCCGTCCGGTGGGATGTTTTGGCGGGCTTGCTAATGACCCCCTATGTCTCTAATGCCACACCATCAACAGGAGAAAGCCTTGGACTGCTCAAGCACATATACCATTGAGACTCAAGTGCTGGGCAACCATGATTCAGCTGGCTGGAAAACGAAAAAAAATTTGTAACTGAAAAAGCGAAAACAAATTAAGCACAGAAAATTGTACTCTCAAGATGCAGATGCAGACGCTTTTGATGAAGGGTTGCGATTATAAGATCAGAGATAGCCAGGAAAAGTTTGAAATGTTTGGAGTACTTTTTGGGAGGATTTTACTGATGATTGAGTGACTGTCATTCATAGTTTTCTTAGTGACTGTCATTCATAGTTTTCTTAGTGCTATCATAGTAGTAGTACTCATTAGATTTATTTCCATTTCCTTACCCTTGCTCCACTCCATTCGATGTAGCAGACAAAGCTCAAATGCACAACAATAATTCATGGTACTGGTTTAGTCTTTACCCAGTATGTTTTTCATTGGGCTATTCTGTGTACCTTTTGAAACAATATGTATTTGAAGTCCCAGGAAGGTATTTTTTAATTGGGAATATTGGCGTGCTGATGGTGCAAAGTAACACGTCTAAAAAGTCTTTCTATTTATATGATTTAATTTTAGAGAAATATATATAAAGTAAAAACCCAGTTGACCAAAATCAAAATCGGATAGAACATACATTTCAGGCTCTTATTAAAAAGATCCCACCTGCCAGTGGAACAGGTGCTCAAGAACGGAGAAGTAAAGCCCATTTGCCTCTCCTGCATCACGATTAGCCTGCACTTTTACCATGTGATCTGTCAAATATGGTGTGATAGAAATAGTGGATTATTCCTTCAGGACAGTGTTTAATATTTATAAAATCCCAGGCCACATATGTCTTTTCAAATAGTTCCAACAGCAAATTACACACACACTCGTCCTCATCCTGAACCAAAAATCAGAGTTTTCACAATTTAAATGAAGTGTAGCCCAGGGAACCTCTATCTGTTTTCACAAAATCTCTGTGTCTGAGTGACAGACAGAGTTAAAGAAACCTTTGTCTATTTTGGACCATCTGAATTCCTATGAATGCCCACGCTGTTGTTGCCAGCACCTGTCAAAAATATTTTATAACTTTGATTAACAGGGCAGCTGATCAAAAGAGAAAGCTTTAAATGACATCTTTACGTGTATACAAGAAGGCGATAAATCAGGGGAAAGTACACACTGACAATTTATGTTTAGCTGTCACTCAGTTACCACCCACTAACCAAGCACAGGTGCTTCCTTTTTGCTGCTGTTTCATCTGTGATGTCTGCAGGATACAGCTGTTTGTAAACATTAAGAACCACGTGTCTGTGCTGCTGACGTCAATATAACAGACAATCGCATATCTAAACAATATGACCTGATGCAAACTCAGTGGGAGCCACTACCAAGCACAACACAGAATAGACACAGGCTATGTAAAAGATGCCTGACTACAAAGACTGAAGGTGAAAGTCTAAAAGAGCATAACATGGTATATGACATATTGATGCATGTAAATGGGCCTCTCTGTAGTGCTTCTATTAGAACATGGTGGAATTTGTGCTCTGGATGGTGTTGGATATGCAGACCACCATATAATAGGTCTTTTTATTTTATTTTCAGTACTTGCATTGTAATGCAATGTTCTTCAAGACAGCTACGGCCTGATGGAAAACATGTTGATGTTGTGTAGCAGTGAGTGGCCTGCACTCAGAGTTTTGGTTTTGGAGTTATTTTCTTCTGTGATGGCATGATCTTTAACCCTTTCTCTCTTGGCATGCTTGTATACATCTCTGAGAGATGATGCATTGTTAACACCACAGCAGGAAGAGTATAAAAGCTATGGGGCTGATTAATAAAGAGTTTGCCATGGCATACTCTTTTAGTACTCTTGAGGATGTATTACAGAAAGTGCCACTGGGGTGCAAATTATGTGAACCCCCACTTTCTGCACCACAGGGACGCTTTGGTATGACATATGCTGCCTGCGCAGTGCCTTATTTAATACTGATTGTGCCGGTGCACATGTAGCACTGGTGCAATTTGAAGAAGACATTCCCTCATTTGCATGGCCACATGCAAATGATAGAACACTTTACCTCTCCACCTGTGCCGTATTAAAGAAGCAGGTACTGAGGCAAAGAAGCAGTTAGGAGGCACACTGGCTGTGTGCTGCAAATAAGTTGTGTGCAGTCAATTAGCCCCCAGAGGGCAACCCCTGAGAGGAGGGGAGAAGAATTCCTGGGGACTGCCAGTAACCTCCAGGCATCGTCATGCAGCCAGGGCAGTCACTTGCTGTAGCTGCCTGCAGCGGGATCTCCTCCCTCTCCCTTTGCAATGCCAGTGTGGTTGCTGCCTGAAAAGTGAAAGGTGGACAGGCAGCCTTAACTCGTTGAGTGCTCATGACGAGCTCAGCTCGTCATGAGTCACAGTGGAGCTGTGCTCATGACGAGCTGAGCTCGTCATAAAGGCCGCGACCCGCCCACGGGCGATTAATTCCCCACCTGTGCAGGAGAATTAATCAGTGGGCGGGGTCGTGACGAGCTCAGCTCGTCATGAGCACAGCTCCACTGTGAGTCATGAGCTCGTCATGAGCACAGCGGTGCCGCAGCCCCCCCCCCCCCGACCCCCCTGCACCGCGGGGGAATTACCCCCGCAGGGAAGGGGTTAAAGAGCTGGTCCACCTCGCATTTTACGAGTCTGGCAGTCCGAGGACCCTTGTGGTTGTGCCATGTTGGGACCGCCGACTCCGCCATTGAACTACTGTTCCCTGGTGGTGGTGCAGTGGTCCAGAGGTATCTATATGCTTGGCGGGACCGTCGCAGTCCCACCATGCATATAATGACTTTCATCGCCACCATAAGACCTCCATGAAAACAGTGGCGTTGAGGAAAAAAAGGGAGCCCTGCAGGGCCGCTTGTGCCTCACGTCTTGTGGAAGCACACAGGGGGGCACAACATGTGCCCCCGTGTGCATGCACAGAAGTTTCAACATGCCATTGACTTTTCAGTCCATGCCGTGCTGGAACTTCTTTTGACGCTCCCATTGCGGTACCTATTTTATAGGCACCACTGTGGAAACGGCAAAGGAGATGCCTGCCAATTTCCTAAAAAGTAATTATTGGGAGGGCAGTCCTCACGCGGAGAGCCAGCACAACTGCGCCAAAGTTGTAATCGGACCCTAACTGTAATAGGTTGCACTGGCTTGGTCAAAACTGTGGAACAGACTGAGGATGTGCACCATATGCATAATATAGGACCCAAAATTCTTGAGTAAGCCAAGAGTAATACAACAGTAATTCATTCTTACTCATGCATGAATGTTTGTGAATCAGGTTCTGCACACTCATTAGTTACTTTACAATAGCATGTGAGTGCTTCATCATTGTTTTAAACAGTATGCACATCTGCCATTGCCTGTTAAGTTCTGCGTGGTGTTCTCATACATTATAAGTAGTCCATGTGTGACTCATGATTCAGTGCTTCCTAATGTTTGAATTAATAAGCACATTTTTAGCTATCTCTTATGCAAAAGCATTCAGCGGCACTGTGGTGCTTTGAACAGCCCCTACTTCCTTTTAACTATATCTTTTTTATATATAGGGCAGTAATATATGTACTTTATTCAGTATATTGTGGTTTAGTTACTTCTGTGTAATGCACTACTTGAGCATAATGTGAACCAATTTGCAATTTTAACGCTTCGTGTGCACAGCTGTTTGTTCTCCTTTTAGGTTTATACCTAAATTACTTTGTCCAGATATCATATTTTCAACATTAACTGATGAGATATAACACACTTCTTTATTTGTAACTGTAGAAAAAGAGATTGCTATTCATTTTCAGATAGCCAATTATTTGTTTAAGTTTAATGATTTTATTTGGCAAATCAATAGGGCAAGATATAAACAAAGTGACAATCATACATATAATAAATAAATAAATAAAAACAGTGCTAAATAAAAACATTTTAAAGAGTAGTACGATTTTATATAAAAAGAAGAAAAGAAAGAAAGGAAAGCAAGGATAGTTGAGAAGAAAATGCATGTGCTTTGAAATGATACCAAAATGAGAGTAAGAAGAGTGCAAAGATAGAAACTTAGGGCCTAATTATGACTATGGTGGTCCGATGGACCACTGTAGCCATGGTGACGATGCAGACACCGAGGGTCTGACTGCCGTGCAGGAACTGCCTTTGATGCTCACATTGCAGTGCCTTTTTCGTAGGCATCGCCATGGGACCGGCAAAGTACCGCCCGCCACAGACTACAACATCTTTGAACCAGCCCCCATGCTCACTCACCCTGCCCCCATTTGCGCTCACATCACAGTCCCCATATTTTATTTACTGTACTTTGACCACTGCACCAGATATGTGACAACTTGACATCTCTTAAACAGGAGGAGTAGTAACAAAAACTGTTTTGTTTATTCTAGATGTGCGAGTGGCAAGAAGGCACTGAAAGAAGGTCCAGAGCAAAGCTTACTGCAATGCTGACTGCCCTATGACAAGGTGGGCGGTCAGACTGCCATGGGATCATCGCAAACGCCATGGAGGCGTTGCGGCAGTTTGAGGCTGAAATATGCTTGGGAAAGCCGCTGCTGTACCGTTAAGCATATTACAAGTTTCCTCTACACCACGGTTTTCATGGCGGTGAGCCTGCCATGAAAACTGCGGCAGAGATGAAACTTAGGGGGCCCTACAGGGTCCCCTGTTGCCTCAGGGGTGTGGGGTGCATGCAGGGGGCACATGTTGTGCCCCCCTGTGCATTCACCCCAGTTCCTACATGGGCTGCACCAGTCAATGCCGTGCAGGAACTGCCTTTGATGCTCACATTGCAGTGCCTTTTTCGTAGGCATCGCCATGGGACCGGCAAAGTACCGCCCGCCACAGACTAAAAAAGTCGAAATCTAGCGAGTGGTGTCAATACGGCTTTGGCGGTCTTGGAGTGGGTGGAGGCATGGCGACCCCAATCCAGGACCGTCAAAGTCGTGATTAGGCCCTTAGTAAGGGGTAACCAAAATAGATCAGATTTACTCTTTTATTGAAGAGTAAGAGAAGTAACAGTATGAAGTCTATGCTCATCACAAACAAATTTCCACCTAGTCAAAACAGGCAAGTATTTCTTTAAAGGCCAGTGCAACTAAGATGTCTGACAATTTAGGCATATTGGTAGGACAATCAAAATCAGCTGAGAGGGATCCTAAGAAAACATCAGTAAAGTAAGTAAGTATTTTACAATTGAAAATGTTCTAACATTTAGACAAAACAGAATTCCAACCAAGCATTGGTAAATGCATTAGGTTTTGACTATGGGATTAATAATAAGATGTGTGGGAGCAATGTATGAAGCAGGAAGAATGGTCTGCATGATCTCCGTGCAGGGTGAGTGGTGCATGAATGAAGGTTGGTAAGTGTGTGAGTGCATGGTTAAAAAAGTGCCTGAATGCATGGTGATTGATGTCTTTTTAGTGCAGAATGAGAATTGCAACATCTTTGAACCAGCTCCCATGCTCACTCACCCTGCCCCCATTTGCGCGCACATCACAGTCCCCATGTTTTATTTACTGTACTTTGACCACTGCACCAGATATGTGACAACTTGACATCTCTTAAACAGGAGGAGTAGTAACAAAAACTGTTTTGTTTATTCTAGATGTGCGAGTGGCAAGAAGGCACTGAAAGAAGGTCCAGAGCAAAGCTTACTGCAATGCTGCCGCAGGTTTGGAAGGAAGTAAACAAACATGAAGAAGAGCTTCTTGCTTTCGGGAGACATTTTAGTTTGTTTTTTGCTCAGCCCAGTTGCAAACTTCCTATATTGAATGGCTGTGTCTCCTTTCCTGCACAATAAATAAATAAACTAAAATCTAACTGAAAGACGATGTTCTGCACAGCATTGCTTAAGTCTCCTTTCCTGCAAGATAAACAAACAAACTAAAATCTAACTAAAGCACGATGTTCTGCACAGCGTTGCTTAAGTATCGAAAGCTACAGCCACCGAATCCTAGGGTTAAAAGTAACGCACAATGGGGTTATAAAAAGGAGGGTTTCCTTCGTGCTAGCCCCAGAAATGGCAGATAACTTTGCTGGGAATGTGGGGGGCAAGGAAAGGTAAAACCCTATCTGTCTAAGCTCTTCCTTCTTCAAGTATGCCAACTGAGAAAAAGAGGACAGCCTGAGTTCAGATCAGTTGACTATCCTCTTTTTGTGCTTTGGAGTTATTTATTTCTTCATTTTGTTTAAAATACGAAAATGGAGAATAAAAATGCACAAAATACCAATAATAAAAGGAAACAACCGATTTCTCCTACTCCTGTTAAGTCTAAAGTGGTGGAATCAAGCGAACCCTCTTTGTCCTTAATTCTCGACAAACTTCATGCTCTATGTGCCAACACTGATAATATTGCGTCAGAAATAAAAAGTCTGCATAAAGATATGGCTAGCATGTCGATGAGGGTCATGGATAACTCCATTAAAATACAGGATAACAAAGTTAAAATCGACTCTTTTACACCTCTTGTGGCTAAAATGTCCCCTATGTCTGCTCAAATGTTAGATATGGAAAATTGTAAAAGGCAACTTAATCTACGTATTTTTAATTTGCCAGAAGATGTTGAAGGCTCCAATTGCAGATTATATATGGAGAATTTGATTCCTGGACTTTTAAATGTTAAATTTCCAGAACAATTTGAAATATATAAAGCGCATAGGATTCCATCCCATCGCAATTCTCATCATACCAAGCCACGACAAATGATTTTCAAGGTCCTTCGTCATCATCATTTAGTTTTGATAAGGAAAGCGGCACGTTAAATTCCATCCTTATTGGTTAATGGCAATAACATTTTTATCCATCAAGACTTCGCCAAAGAGACAGTTAAAATTCGCAAGGAATTCTTTGATTTGCATCCTCAACTGCGTAGTCTTGGATTTAAGTATGACTTATTTGATCCTTCAACGATGCGCATCTGGAGAGATAATTTTTCTAAGTCCTTTCAACGCCCTGAGGATTTAAAATCATTTCTGGATCAGCAGTCACATCATTCGCAGCATTCGATAGATACGCATGACTCTGCTACTTAAATATCATTTTAGCTGATATTTCTGACTCATTTTGTCACTCTCTAAATGCTGGGCTCCAACGGTTTGATCATGCTTGTTAAGTGCGCGTGCGTTTCACATTTGTTATTGATGTTTCTCTGTGTTTGTAATTTTTGTTGTCGTCTTTTGAATGTTGGTCTGTTTTTTTCATTTTCCTACTTTTCGCCTGTTCTAGAGCTACTATTCTTCATATTCTTTCCTTACAATTTACTGTCCTCTTCTTGACATTTTTTCTCTTTCTTTTTTATCATGGCTAATGTTCATAACATTAAAGTAGTTTCATTAAATGTTAAAGGTTTACGTCATCCAGTTAAACGTAAACAATTTTAAAACTATTTATGTAGTTGTAAAGCGAATATTAGTTTTTTACAGGAAACCCATATTGATGACAACATTTTAGATTATATGAAAAAACAGTGGGTTAATAATATTGTCTCCTCTCCTGCAGTTGGCAAAGAAAATGGTGTGGCTATTCTTTTTTCAAAAAAATTACATTGCCAAATTTTGAGTGAATTCTCAGATACTGATGGAAGATATGTCATAGTTAAAATTAAAGTTCATGATTCAGTTATGTTTTTATTAAATGTTTATGGTCCTACTGCGGATGATCCTACTTTTTGGTCTACCCTCACAACTGAAGTTTTAAAGTTGGGAAAAGTTCCTCTAATTGTTGGAGGTGATTTTAATGTTACATTTGATCCTTCATTATGTAGATTATCCATTACAAAATTTCGTCCTCCTAAGGTTTTTTATGCTTTTAAATCATTTATTCAAACCACACAGTTAGTTGATATTTGCCGACTACACTTCCCTACAGAAAAAAGTTTTACATTCTTCTCTAACCCACGTTTTTTTAAATAAATGATTTTTATTGAGTTTAACAAAATGGCATCCAAAACATTTGCATAATGATCAGGGTATACTATAAACAATACAGATCAGTAGGAAAATTGAATGGCATTAGGTAGGGGCAGAAGGAGATTTATGATCAATTAGCATTCCCGTGACTACTGGGCTGGGCGGCTCACTGCTTCACTCCGCAGCGCCACACAACCAAACATAAGCAGATTACAGCAAAGGCATAAAAAAGGAGAATCGGGCATTGCTCCGCGTGTCCAGGCCCGTTACATATCGTACATCCCTGAAAAAGGCAATATAAATTCGGACACAGAAGGCACCACAAACAAAAACAGAAAGAGAATACAAAAATAAAAATTCACATGTGGCCCAAATAAGAGAACATAGGCTGATCTCTATACATGTATATATATAAAGCCCAATACGATCACAATTGCTTGTCTACTGCATGAGAATATGACATAGATAGTAGCATAGGGACATGATGGAATGTGTGCGGTCATGTCAAGCACCCCAGGGATCAACCGTAAGATTAAGTGGATGAAAGAGGGGGAGGGCAGGAGCAGGCACGCTTGGGCCAGGGAGGGGACTGCAAGGCAAGTGGGAGGGTCTCCCCACCGATGTGTGAAAGGGATTCAGGGGGGAGGAGCGCCCTCACAACTCTAGCCTCGATCGCCGTTAAAAATCCCTGCTACTGTGCAGGTAAGTATCGCGGAGGGAGTGGCGCCCGCGCCTCAGCCTCATGTTGATTCATGCATTCCGAGACCAGTGCCCTACGCAGGTCCAGTAGCAACACAGCGATCCCGGGGCCCTCCTGCGCCTTCCAGGCCATGGCAATCCTCCGTTTAGCCAGGCCCAATGCAAGATCCAAAAATGTGTTCACACTCTTGCGAGCCGAGTTACGCCTCGTAACCCCCAAAAGAAAGTGGAGGGGTTCCACCTCCACTCATGCATCTGCTGCTGCAGTAAGCACTGCAGCCACCTCCAGCCAAAATACGCTAATGGTGGTGCAAGTCCAGACCATGTGAGTAAAATTAGCTGCCTGATTTCTGCATCTAGGGCAGACGTCCATGGCAGTAGGGTACATACGTGCCAATCTGTGAGGGGTGAGATACGTATGGTGGAGATAGTTGAAATTGAGTATATTTCACTCTGGCGTTAGTCGAGATAATTTTGGGGTAAGTAAGGAATTGTCTCCATTGTTTATCCGACAGGGTAATGGATAGTTCGCCATCCCAATACGCTCGCAAGGTAGTCAATGGAGGGGGATCGTCCATTCTAATGGAAATGTATACGGCTGTGATGGCACCAGGACTGCAAGGACAGGCGATTCAACAGGGCATGCAATAAAAAGGAGCCCTGTGGCACACCATATGTTTCCACTAGGCCCTCAAACGTCAGCAACTGTGAATCCATAAACATATCCCCCCATGTTTCCAGTCCACTCTCCTTCCATGCCCCCAGTTCCGGATGTCCATGGCATGAATAAGTGCCAGGGAGCAACTCTAGAGGTAGACTAGGGGCGTAAGGCGGCGGTCGGCCCTTGGGCATCACGTATCTGGCCCAGTGTCGTCGGGCTGCAGCCATCAATAAATTGCCCTGTTGTCTCTGTGTCGGCGTAGTCATTCCTGAGAGCCACTCCAGGAGCGTTGAGATATCCCAGGACATGGCACCAGTGATCAACTCAGTGAGGCCACTGTAGTTGCGCCGCTGTGTAGTACCGTTCATAATTGGGTGCGCCCAGGCCACCATCCGACAGTGGTAAGTATAGCTTGTGGAGGGCCACCCGAGCCCGGGAAGCACCCCATATCAGTGATACCAGCAATGACTCCAAGTCTCGGAAGAGTTTGCGGGGCAAGCGATATGGGAGTATGCAGAAAAAATATGAGACGGGGATGGACTAACATCTTAGATATTGCTACACGACCCATTGGAGACAAGGGCTCGGCCTAGGTTCCCGTCAATCGTGTCTGATCCCAAGTGATAAATCTGCACCCCCAGATAATTAAAGGTGTCAAACGCCCATTGCAGCGGAGTAAGCGGCGCTAGCCGTCTCTGTGCTGGAGACATTGGCGTCATTGGGAATACCACCGATTTTGCCCAGTTAACCTGGAGTCAAGAAATGGTCAGAAAGAGCCATGATGGACTGCAGGATCGCGGCTTCGCCACAAAGGTAAATCAGCGCATCATCGGCATATAGCGAGGCGATATGCCATAGTTGATCGACCCATATACCCCAGTCCCGCACTCGAAGCCGCAGTTTGCATGCCAATGGCTCCATGGCCAGAGCAAAAAGGATCGGTGACAGGCGGCAGCCCAGCCGTGTCCCCCTCGCTATTGACAGGAGCGGTGAATAAGTGTGACACGTTTTCACCCTGGCTCGTGGACCACTATATAACAATCGCACCCACTGTAAGAAATGAGGACCCATGGCAAACCCTGCCAGGGTCGCCTCGAGGTAAGCCCAGCTTAAGGTGTCAAACGCATTTTCTATGTCAAGCGAGGCGATCCAAGGCTGCTCCTCCCCCCGCGCCCACTCCAGGAGCGCGAACAACCGCCGCAGATTCAATCCCGTATTGTGCCCTGGAATTAAACCATTCTGGTCCTCATGGACCAGCAGAGGGACAATAACAAGGAGCTGATTAGCTAGTAATTTCCCCAGGATCTTATAATCGACATTGAGCATCGACAGGGGATGATAGGAGGCCATTAGAAGGGGATCACGCCCTGGTTTAGGCAGTACACCCAGTGTCGCCTCTCTCATAGTTGGAGGTAACTCACCTGCCTCAAAGGCCTTGACATACTCCCTGGCAAGCCTAGGCGCTAGCTGTGCAGAGAAGGTACGATAAAATTCTGCCGGCCACCCGTCCGTCTCCGGCGTCTTGCCCACTGCCAGCTGTTGGATGGCGTCTGTGATCTCATCAAGCGCAATGGGCTGTTCCAGAGCGTCCCTGTGAGCCAGGATGATCTGTGGGAGCCGTAATCCCTCCAAAAACTCCCGAATACGGTCAGAGTCAGGTGGTGCCGGAGTTGCGTCCAACGTAGTGTAGTACTCATAGAAGGAGAGATTAATAGCTGCCTGCATATTCACTAGAGACCCAGCACTCATGTATACCGCAGTGATGGGAGGCTGGGTAGTATTGGATCGGAGGAGCCACGCCAGGAGCTTTCCAGCCTTGTCTCCCTCTCCATGCCTACGCGCTAAATACGTTTTATAATCCAAGGCACACAGATCATCCATCCCCCTGCTTGTACGCCAATCGCGCCTGGGCGATTGAGGGGGCAAGCAGGGGATCAGTCGGGATTCGCCGCTCATAACTCTGGATCTCGGACTCGTGCGCAGCAAGTGCTGCAGTGAGGGTTGTGCGAGCCCCATACGTGGTCTTGATGGCAAGAACAGACTTGAAGGCGTCCTACTCCACCCCCATCGATGATGCAGTCCCCTCATTTTCCACAAAGTAATTGGTAATGGACTCCAGTAAGGTGGCCCGGTAGGAGGAGTCAGCCAGCGCCGCCCCTGGCAGGCGCCATGTCGAGATCGTAGGGCGTTGAACGCCCCAGTTCGGGCACAGTTGTAAGGGTGTATGGTCAGAAAGCGCGCACGCCAAATACACAGCATGTACCACACTATGTAGAGCATTATCCGAACAAAACACCATGTCAATCCGTGTGTGTGAATCGTGAAGTGCCGAGTAGTGAGAGTATACGTGCGTCCGAGGATGTAATCTACGCCAGACATCGTGGACCTGCAGTTGTAACACCCATTCCTGCATGTGATGGGCCAGTATAATGGATTGCGCCCCAGAGAGAGGTGGACAGGAGTGATCCAAGGCAAGATCCCATACCCCATTGAAATCACCTCCCCAGTATGTAGGGACCGTGGGGTCTGTAAGCAGCGAGAGTGTGAGCAGCTGCAGGAAATTGGATTGGCCCGAGTTCGGGGCATACAGCGAAACCAGCACCAGGGGGAAACCATTCAGCACGCCCTCCATGGTATCATAGCGACCCTGCAAGTCCACCCTGGAGTGCGTGATGTGGAGAGGAGTCCCGGGGCCACCCAGATAAGCACCCCCCTAGCGTAGCCCGAATACATCGTGGCCAGGACTATGCCCCGCCAGCGTTTGCGGTGCGCTGCCAGTGTCTGTGTCGTGAGATGCATCTCTTGGAGCAGTGCGAACATGATTTTGTGGCTGCCTAGGTATTGGTATACTGTGTGGCGCTTGGTGCATCCCGCTAGTCCCCTCACGTTCCAGGTCAATAAAGAGTAATCCCCACTAGCCATCTATGGAAGTGCATGATAGAATCTTTCAAGGATCCCCCATTACGTGACAGTCCCAGACTACCGGGCTCAGGGGTATATCGACACCAGGGCTCGTGAATTCCAAACATAAAAGAAAAGAAAAAATTGAATCAAGAATATCCCAACTTCCCACCCGAGGCCTGGTTGTCAACGGACAATGGGCCATTCGCACTGAACTGCAGATCTAATAACGCAACAATTAAAACATACAACAAAAAAAAGGAATTAAATAGTTTGCTGTATCAGTTACTTATCACTCGGTGGGGAAGGTGGCGTGAAATCTGTATATAATGTCCGTGCCGCCTCCAGTGGATCATCCTGGCAATCATCAGGTGTGTGCCAGCTGTCCAGTCACTGCAACAGAGAAACAAGTTCCAGGTGCAATAATTTCAACCTAGGTCAGCTGCTGTTTGCGGGGTAAGGACCGGGCCTGTACCCGCCAATGCCTCGATCTGTGAGTCCCTAAGCTGCAGTGTCGGTCCATTTGAGCATCAGAGTCCGAGTCCCGTCTGGAGGAGGATAAAGGGGAGCCCAGTTGTTCCACCGTCTTGACAGCTTGTGCTCTTTCACGCGTGGCTTGCGTCTTTGTTGGGCGGCACGATCTGTCCCCGCCTCGGCCTCCACGTGCTGGTACTATGGTCCAAGGTCGTACAGAATTTGTGTGCGTCGCAGGAGGGTCATGCGCCAAACCCTGTTGGTCGACCCAGGCCCAGGCATCATCCGGCGTGTCGCAAAAGACCGTGCCCTCCTTGTGGCAAATACGCAGGCGTGCCAGATATTGCAAGGAGTATTGAATATCATGATCTCGCAAGCATTTTTTGACCTCCAGAAATGAGGATCGGCGACGCTGCACAGTCAAGGTATAATCCGGGTAGATATGGACTGTTGTATTTTCAATGTGCCAGGGGCCCCTGGTCCTAGTGATCTGCAGCACGTGATCCCTTTTGCGGTACTTAAATAATCTGGCCACCACTGGTCTAGGAGGTGCGCCAGGGCGCGGGGAGCCCCCCGGGACCTTATGAGCCCGTTCAATAGAGAAGAACTTGGACATTTTGCCCTGTAGGACCTCACGTGCGGACGAGTCTTCCAGGAACAGTTCAGTGCTGGGCCCCTCCGCCCGCTCCGGAAGGCCCACGATTCTCACTTTGTTGCGCCGTGAGCGTCCTTCCTGGTCATCCACGCGGGCCTGAAGATAGTCCACCTCCTGTTGGAGGGTCTGCAGTTGGGAGGTCGTCGCAGCCACTATAGGCCACATGGATGCCAAGGCGGACTTATTGTCGTCAACCCGACCCTTAAGCTTCTTATGGTCTTCTCGCAGGTATCCCATGTCGATACTAAGGGAGTCAATTTTAGAGCCCAAGGTGGTTTTGATATCCAGAATCGCCGCCAGTATTTCGTTAAAGCGGTGCGTTTGATCAGTATGGTCTCTCTGGCCGGATGTCCCTGGGGGAGCCACGCTCCTGCGTTCCAAGGACGCCGGCTCCATCTCCGGAGGCTGCGCCTGAGATCTGTCCGGTCTGGGCTTGCCCATTATGTCGCCCTTGAAAGCCCACAGGGCAGGCGATGGCGTGCGCGTTCTCTCAGAGATCGGGAGCGGACAGGAGTCAAGGCAGGCGAAAAAAAAGGGGTGCGCAAAGCAAATTGTCCAAGTTGCAGAATGCTCTCACTCACGCACTGCGGAGCACCAAGAGACACAGGACTAGCAGAGAATTGTTCCCACTGCAGGATCAGAGACACCGCCCCAGTCGTGGTATGCTCAATTAGCCACCGGCATCCCCAGATTCATTCCACGCATCCACTTATGGCACACCGAAGTACGCATTCCCTGCAAGGCCGCTCACCTCTCGTGCCTTCTCACCTGCAGGCTCAGCTCCAGCGCACTGCCTCCAATCCACCAGTCAGGGTTCAGGGATATACTCCTGGCCACACCCCACGTGCGAGGTTGTCCACAGCCGAACACTTGAGCTCCAGAGGTCCCCCCACAACTGGGACAATCCACTGGGTTCTCACACCCCACAGGGCGGGCGACGCAGTTCCAGCCGTGCAGTCGCAGCGCACCTCACAGTCTTTAGAGGCCACAAGAAGTGTAGAGGAGGGAAGGGGCCACGGGCGTCCACACACCGCTGCTGAGGCACATCTGCCGCCCATCCACCAGGTATATCAATCTTGTGACCACACCACAATGGACCCGGCCGCCTCGGTTCGCCAGACACAAAATGGCGGTCCCGGGTGGACAGTTCGCACAGACCCGGGAGCCGTGGGCAGCGTCAGCCAGGATCCCAGGGCACAGCGCACCCAGCCCCAGATGAGGAGGGGGAGACGGGTCCGTGCCACCCCACCACTACGTCCGGGGTCTAGTCGCCACAGGCCCCTGACTCAAGATGGCCGCCGCAGCTATGGAGGTCCAAGCAGGCCGGAGGGGGTCACCAGCAGCGTCAGCCAAGGGCACAGGACTCAGCACTCCAGGTCCCCTGATGTGAAGGGGGAGATGAAATTGCGCACCGCGTGACCGATTCGCGGTCCGCGCCGAGGTGCCTCCATCCTCTCGTGCTGCTCCGGGCATCAGGGGCACTCGCAGTCACGTGGGCAGAGACCGGAGCCCGCAGCTGGTTCCCGAGGCGCCAACGAGCGCCGATTTTTTCACCAGCGGGTGCCGGTCATCTCCCGCGTCGGTTGCAGGCAAGGATTTCAGGCCAGGCAAGGAGGAAACAGGATTATGCCGTCAGGCATAGAGCGGAGCTCAGGGCTCTGCATCCGCTCTATCCGCCATCTTGGCCACGCCCCCTTCTTCTCTAACCCATATAATTCTCATTCTAGGCTTGACTATTTATTAGTCACTAAGCAATTAATTAACTCCATCTTTAATCCTATGATTGGTAACATTGACATCTCGGATCATGATTTCTTTTGTTTTGAATTTAAATTCTTCCTTTACAAAGCAATCTAGATGGTAAATGAATACTGACATTGTTCTTAATGAAAGTAATAAGCCTAAGCTCTTAAATGCCATTCAGGAACACTTCCTTCTTAACCCTGAAGGTTCTACCTCTATGGTTAATAGATAGGAGGCTTTTAATGCTTATATTAGAGGTGTAACTATTTATCTTATGGCCCACGAAAATAAAACCTTTAATAGAAATATATAAAAATGTGGAAAAGCAAATTGCTGAATTTGAGAGACTGTTTATTACGTGTAATGACTCTCAATATAAAATCAAATTACAAAAACTTGGATATGAGTTTAACTCAATCCTTAGCAAAAGAGCTGGTATTCAGATTTCTAACTCTAAAGCCAGGTATCGTTTCAATGCCAACAGACTTTTAGCCAATTATTTGCGTATAAAAAAAGATAAAGCTCAAATCAATTCAATTCATGGCTCTAATAGTAAAATTGCTTTCTCCCACAATGATATTGTTAATGAATTTTTAGATTTTTACTCTACCCTCTATAAGAAACCCAATTTTGATTGTACTTCCTTGATTGATTCCCTTTTAACTAAGTGTGGTTTACCCAAGATTTCACAATCAGGTAAAAGTTGGCTTGACTCTCCCATTACTCAAGATGAAATTATATCAGCCATAAAATCTCTTTGAAAAAATAAGTCTCCAGGTCCCGATGGTATCCCTGCTGAGTTTTACAAAGAATTTAAATTACAGCTTATTCCTTATTTATTTAAACTTTTTTCCGTTTTTGGTTCAACAGGAATTACCTCAGGTTCTTTTACTGAGGCTTTAATTATTGTACTACCCAAACCTGATAAGGATCCCACACTTGTATCAAATTATCGCCCTATCTCTTTAATTTATCAAGATTGTAAACTATATGCTAAAATACTTGCTTCTAGATTATCCCCTGTGTTAGATTCTATTATTCATCCAGACCAAATCTGGTTTTATGAAGAATAGATATTCTGCTAACAATACAAAAACTCGGCTACATGTCATTGAACAAGCTTCCACTTTATCTTTACCATCGGGTATTCTCGCATTAGATGCTGAGAAAGCTTTTGATAAAATTCACTGGCAATTCTTATTCCAAACATTATTATCATTTAATTTTGGTGACACATTTATTCCCATGATTGCTGCTCTGTATTCTGCCCCTACTGCTCGTTCATTTATCAATGGCCACATTTCCAACCAACTTTCCCTATTTAGAGGTACAAGACAAGGTTGCCCTCTCTCCCCACTATTGTTTCTTATAGGTATTGAACCTTTACTTACTTCTATAGGAAATTGTTTTAATATTAAAGGAATCAATATTAAGGAAGTCAATATTAAAACCTTAGCTTATGCTGATGATATATATGCTGATGATATACTGATGATATACTTTTATTTATTAGTGATCCTTTATACTCATTCCCTCCCTTATTAGAGATGATTTCAAAATACTCCACAGTGTCTGGCTATAAATTGAATACTAATAAAACTGTTTTTTTTCCCTTTAATGTTTATTGTACTCCTGATATGTTAACTATGAATGAAATCATTTGGAAAAAGGATAAATTGAAGTATCTGGGTATTCTATTCTCTTCATCCATAAAATCTACAATAACATTGAACTGTGACGTTATCTTAAATTATATTAAAGACAAAACAACCAAATGGTCTTCGCTTCACCTTTCATGGTGGGGAAGAATGGATTCTATTATTGCTCCTAAAATCTTTTACACCTTTGCCATGCTGCCTGTTAAATTTTCATTAAAATTTTACAAAGATGTTGATAAACTTCTCTCCAAATTTCTTTGGATTAAAAAATCACCTCGTATTAGTTACATAAAATTAAAAATGCCCAAATGGAACGCTGGTTTTGGTTTAGCTGACTTTTATCTGCATCACAAAGCTTTTATTTTAAAACATAGTTCCATATGGTTTAATCATTCCTCTTTAAATAATCCAACTAAGTGGCTTCTTCTCGAGAAGTCAATAGTTGCTCCATTTCCATTACCCACGTTGTTAACCATGTCTAATAAATCACCATTTTTTGATAAATCTGGTATTCTTAAATCCACTAAATTGATTTATAACGATTTAGACTCCATTTTTCTATCTCCCATGCTTAAGACATGTCATTATGGCATAGCACAGTCATTAAATTAAATAGAAATATACGTTTTTGGTATTCATGGATTAATGCTGGTATTTTTTATCTTAAAGATGTCTATTCCAACAATGCATTTATTTCATTTGATGCTCTACAAACAAAATTTAGTTTACCTCAGTCTGATATTACCAAATATGAATATTTATGTAATTCAATTTTAGATTCATTTCCTCATGTTATTCCTTCTAATGTTAAAGCTGACTTATCAATTTATATTCAAACTGTTTCCACTTCATCTCATGGTGTTTCTATTTTATATATATAAAATCTAATTCTCTAGGAACCAACATTAATGTGATTTCAGTATTTTGGAATAATGAACTTTCACTCTCCTTATCTGTTGATATATGGAAAGATATTTGGCTTAGCAATATTTCTCGTTGGTTACCTGTCTCAATATATCAGACTAACTCTTATATTTTATTCAACTGTTTATGGACTCCATTACGTTTATTTCAAGCTAAACTTCTTCAATCTTCAACTTACTGGAATTGTAAATTACATCCTGGTACATTAACCCGTTCCGTGCTCATGACGGAACCACTCCGTCATGAGCCACGGGCGCCGTGTGCTCATGACGGAGTGGTTCCGTCATGCTGCGGCCGTTGGCGGCCGCTTCGCCCACGCGGCGCTAATTCCCCGCCTGTGCGGGCGATTAGCGCAGTGGGCGGAGTCGTGACTCATGACGGAGTGGTTCCGTCACGAGCACGGCGGCACCGCAACTGCCCCCAAACCTCCCCAGCGCTGCGGCGGAATTCCTGCCGCGGCGAAGGGGTTAAGACATATGCTTTTTGATTATCATTTAGTTGTTAAATTTTGGACTAACGTTTGGGATGTTATAAAAAAGATATTACCTATTCAAGATGATGTTTCATTTAAAATGTTAATATGTAAATCCGCTGTTTTGTCACACAAATTAAATGACTTAGAAGGTAAACTTTTTAATTTTCTAATATCTGCTGCTTTAAAGTCCATTACATTCTGTTGGAAAGATGTTTCGTTATTATCAGTGCATGCTTGGTGGTCATGGGTTAGTTTTACAAGAAGAGGTGCTCAGTTATCTCTATCCAGTATTGGTCATAATTCTAACTCTTATCACTCTTTTTGTATGCTTGTTTATATATATTTATCTTCTTAATTATATATTTATATCTAGTTTTTTCTTTATTGCAATTATAATAGACAAATGTTCTCATTATAGTAGCTCTATATTTGCTAGTTAATGCAATAGTTTTATAACTGTTTCCTTCCCTAGCCCCTTTTTTATTTTTTATTGAGCACTTGTATTGTTTGTTATCTAAGGCAATCCATTTGATGCTTTTATATTTCTATATTACGTTGTAGGTATTTTCACTCAATAATAGTTTTTCTGTATTGTCTTTATGTATTTTTATATGAAAACTCAATAAAATCTTTAGAACACGAAAGAGGGTAGAGTGGATCAAAAGGCAAGAGAGATGGGAAACATGCTAGTTTAGTTGTACCGCATGTAGAGAAGAGGGCAGCTGGATGTGAGAGCTGCAAGAGAATAAGAAAGAGGAAAGTGAGTTATTATTAAAGAATTGAGAAATAGGAAGGTGCATGGAAAATAGAACAGGGGAAGAATGCAGTAGAGTATAAGAGAAATAAGTAGGCACATGAAAAAAGAAAGAAAGCAGATATTAAAAAAGTGAACAGAAATCAATTGCAAGAAAAAGGGAATCGCAAGAAAGACTGGCGGAATGGAGGAGATGGGAAAAATACAGCAGAAGATTGTCTGTGCCTGGCTTCATTTACCTCTTTACATTCGGCCTCCACCGCTTTCTCCAGGACATGGAATCTGGAGCATCATGGTCTGGGACTCCTCCAGTGACTTCCACAGACTTGTCTCCTGGGACAACAGCTCCTGCAGCTGGACAGCAAAGCCCTCTGTCAGCGCCATGCGAACAAAGTTGGTGCCCCAGGGAAAATCAGGGGCAGATCTCAAACAGGGAAATGCTAGGGCCCCAAAACATCAGTAAATCTCCGCAAAGAATCAGAAGGGTAAACAATCAGGGATATCACATGAGTTAGAAGCATTACTAAGGGTATGGCTCAGGGCTGAAAGTGAGGTTTGGAGCATGATGCGTTCCAAGCCTCGTGTTATAATAAATGAAAGAAAAAAATGTGCACTTGAAATGTGTGCAGCCAGGGTGAGAATGTTTATGCAAATGCGCTGTGCAGAGGAGATTAGTTAAACAGGCAAAACATTTCTGTGCGGGCAAAACATTAAAAAAAGAGCCCAAAAACAGATAGAAACTGTACTTCAGCGATCGGAAACTGATAAGAGAAGCACATGCGAGAAGCAATACGAAGAAACAGGAAACAGTGTGCTGGAGCCAATACAAACAGAGGTAAAGTGAGGGGCAAGCACAGGAACCACTAAAAGCAATGAAAGCAAAGGGGTGGGATGTAAGCCCGTTTTAAGATATATTTAATGCAGAAGATTTCACAAGAACAGCACCAGTGCTGAGCAGGTGAAACCTAAAAAGGACACTCAAAAAGGGACGTACAACAGCATTGGCAGGACACAGGAACTGATAAGGCTGGAATGTGCCTTATTCTCCCATCAAAAGCATCCTGCTTTCGCACCTAGCTCTAAACACAAAAGCAAAACTAAAATAATAATTATAAAATAAAAACAAAAACACTTCCACTGATAGCAACTACCTTGTGTGTGGATGTGCTTCTTGTGAAAGAGCAAATGCAGTCACTCAAAGTGAAGTTAACCATTGGCTTAAGTAGGCTGATCCTCGTTCCATGTTGTATGCTGTATTGGGCAAAAGCAAATTGTGAATGGCACAACGACAGACCAATGGGTGAAGAGAGGTGGCTGAAAACCCCTTTACCCGTTAAGTAAGTATATTATCCATAAAATGTTAGTAAAATCAAATAGTCTTGGCTAACAACAGACCTAAAAACGTGCCTGGAGCAGACGTATAGGTGAAACAGCAAAGCAAAACAAAGGATGAGAGCAGAGATTAGGGAAGATCTTGTGATGCTAAAAGAAACAATGCTAAATCTATATCTGCCATGAATGTTTGCCTAAATTCTCATTCTATCCTTGTGCTTTCAATTCTGATTCTACACAAAGAAAAGGCACAAGTTGGTAGCAGTTCCATTTACTTAAGAAAGTTGTGGCTACTTAGGGTTATGATGCGCTGTATATACTCTGCTATAAAGTAATTGTAGTGACACTGCCCAAGTACATGCTGCATACACAAAATTGGTGCCCATCTTAAACAAATTAGAAAAGTTTTCAGTCACCATGACTGGACTGGGAAAACATAACTTAGAGAAACATGTCTGTGCGCAGGAAGACAAGGCACTAATTTTAGGGCCTGGGACCGTATCAAATAGTACAGCTTGGAAACAGTGAGCACGGTTTGCCTCTTTCTGCTTCGGAGTATAAGGCATCAATTCAGGGAAATATTAGGTTAAATGAATAGACTGTATGCCCTGCAGTCACATTAAATAGGTGCATACAGCCCCAGAATAGGATAAGTGATTCTTCAAAAATCTTTTATTCCTTACGATGTGGCCCAGACGCGTTTCGGCAGACGAGTCCGCCTTGCTCACTGTGTCTGGCATCACTCACATAAGTTACATTTAAGCATTTTAACACTCGTGACATAAACCTAGTTGGTCGCTTAGCAACCAAAAGAACTAGTGAAGGACATAGAAAAGTTACAAAGAAAATAGCATATTCTAACTCAATAATACCTTGGAAAACAGACTTCATTGACCACTTAACCAAATTTTTGCACAATATAGAGGTGTAGATTCCAGTCCTGGAGAAACCCGGTACGAATCATCGGACGGAGCGTTTTCTCCGTTCGACTCGTTCCCGGGAAAAAGACCGTACAAACATGCAAGTACGAATCGTACGGAAACACCTTTTCCGTACGAATCGGAAAAAACACCGATCGACAGAAAAATACATACGAATGTGATCCGGGACAGTGCATACGCGACATTCGTACGGAGTGAGACAGCTGTTTACGTACCAGCAAGTACGATTCGTACCGACAGCACTCCGGAAGGCAATATTTTTACGGCACCCAAAAACTGCCGGAAAAGCTAAGTACGCTGCGCAGCGTGAGGAAAAGGGGGCCCGGTACGTGCCGAACACCCCCCCAGCCCCCCCTATGTACGGTGCGTACCCCCACCCGTGTATGTACACCCGTGTATGTACGAGTCGTACCCCCACCCGTGTATGTACACCCGTGTATGTACGAGTCGTACCCCCTACGCGCTGGGGGTACGCACCGTACATACACGGGTGGGGGTATGACTCGTCCATACACGGGTGTACATACACGGGTGGGGGTACGACTCGTACATACACGGGTGTACATACACGGGTGGGGGTACGACTCATACATACACAGGTGTACATACACGGGTGGGGGTACGACTCATACATACACAGGTGTACATACATGGGTGGGGGTACGACTCGTACATACATGGGTGTACATACATGGGTGGGGGTACGACTCGTACATACACAGGTGTACATACACGGGTGGGGGTACGACTCGTACATACACAGGTGTACATACACGGGTGGGGGTACGACTTGTACATACACAGGTGTACATACACGGGTGGGGGTACGACTCGTACATACACAGGTGTACATACACGGGTGGGGGTACGACTCGTACATACACGGGTGGGGGTACGACTCGTACATACACAGGTGTACATACACAGGGTGGGGGTACGACTCGTACATACGACTACCGTTACTCCATACAGTGTTTTTACCATACGGTTGTATTTTCGGACGGACGGGACGGTTCGTACTTGCACGCTCGGACTTCAGTTGTCCGATTCGTACGTAAAGCTGTCCGGGGACATGTCGGACACTTTTCCCGACCCGAGGAGGTGTCGGGGAATTTTCCCAATGCGATTCGTATGGTCTTTTTCACGTACGATTCGTACTTGCCAGTTTGTACGGGACTTGTACGATTCGTACGGAAAAAAATCCAGATACGATTCGTACGGGGAATATTTTTGCCGGATCGGAATCGGCACCAGAGTGTATAACCGAAATTCCTCTACAACATATCTAAAAGTAAAATACATTAGTTCTTTATAATTAAGTACACACTGCGAGGGCTTTTGGTCCAATATAATATACCTCTGCCTTATCCAATATTAGTAACCAGAGAAATAATAGCGTTTCTTGCCTCAAAGTAAACCGCATGTGCGTAAATTAATCTCTGGGCAATATAATCGATATAGATGATAGCGCACTAGTGTACTCGTTATGCCCAAGTGGGCGGGGAGGTCGGTATTTTTATCATTGGATGATATCCTCTCTCTATTCTGTTTCATTTGTATTGGTGGGTCAGTCTAAGATAATTATCTCTATATTAAGTGATCTAAACAATTAATAAATAAACAGCATTGAAATGAAACAATAATTGGTGTGTATTGAATGAAAAACATAATGTGAAAAAGGAAAAGAAAAGAGAGTGAGGCAGATATCATGGAGAATTGGTTCAAGGATCTGGAGTAGGCAATTACTGTTAGCTCAGTATGGCAGGGATAGTTACAACCTAGTTTCCATAGGAAATCTCAAAATTCTATTTTGAATAACTTTGGCGCCGGTTGACGAATCCTCGCGAAATTTTCAAAACAAATGGGGCGCTCCGTTCAGCTCCTACCCTGAAATTCTCGGGGTGATTCGTCAAGTGGGGGCCGAGAAAAAGGGGGGGTCCCAAAACGCGTTTTCCCCATGCATTTTTCCATAGGACCTTTAGTCGCAGCTACAGCCCGAACGGCTGAACAGAATTACGTGAAATTTGGCAGAGAGGTAGCCATAAGGTCAAGGAAGTGCCTTTTGCAGGTCTGGTGTAAATCTGTTCAGTATTTCCTGAGAAAATAGCATTTAAAAGCATATCAATATCTATACGCGCGCACTGTGCGCGCACTGTGCGCGCACCCTGCCGTGCGCGAGCGCAATTCTGATTGGTTGTTAGATGTCGGTAAACATTCGAATCGGTCGAAACCAGGAAGTGTCGGCCGCCATTTTGTCTCTCGCAGTCTGAGGGGGTGAAAAAAAAAGGCGGAGAACGTGAAAAGGGGGCAGAGTGGACAGTTCCTGACCCCCTAGCCTTGGTCAGGGGGTCACAGAAGGACCCCCAAGGGAGAAAAAAACAATGTTTTTTTTTTTTTTAAATCGCGAGGTACGCGCACCACCCGTGCATGCCACGCTCTGTGAACCGTGGGAGCTCGGTGCGCGAAGCGCACCGAGCGCCCACAGCGCGCGCACGGTGTGCGACGCACGGCGCACGGTAAAAAACCTGAAAAATTCTTTTTTTATAAATACATAACTTAGCATTTAAAAAACCGTACAAATTCACTGAAAAAACCATAGGTTTCACACACTTTATAGTTACGAATTAGCATTTAAAAAACCTTGCAAATTCACTTAAAAAACCATAGGTTTCACACATGTTATAGTTAGCTGGACATTTCACTCGTAAAAAAACAATGAAATTCCCCCGTTATAGTTAGTGCAGGCAACTATAACTCACGCGACCGCAATCCTCTGCTGATGACGTCAGATATTACATCACTGATGACATATGTGTCTTTATGAAAAATAAATATTTGTAATATATGTATAGCTAAAGATTAATGGAAGAAGACATGTGTAAATAAGTGTCTAAATACAGTGATGTAATATCTGACGTCATCAGCAGAGGATTGCGGTCGCGTGAGTTATAGTTGCCTGCACTAACTATAACGGGGGAATTTCATTGGTTTTTTACGAGTGAAATGTCCAGCTAACTATAACATGTGTGAAACCTATGGTTTTTTAAGTGAATATATATATATATATATATTGAAATGCAATTTGCCATCTTATTGGGGAGGTCAAAACTGCTTGCTATGCAGCATGGACAACTAGTAAAATTGTCCCAGTAGACAGTCCAATAAAAACTTTGAAATTAATTGACAAGCACCGCCCTATAAACCTTAGCTCAACCATCCAATCACCTAAACAAAGAAAGGGGCGCCAAGTCAACAATGAACCCGGGGTACCCACTGTGATGAAAAGGAGAACAGACCTTTGCTGTTGGCAAGCACCAAAGAACAGGACGCAGGCTCCTGCCTGTGATCTGCTCAGAAAGCAAAGCAGTAACTGTGAGAACCGCTAGACACCATATTCCAAGATTGGAGGAAAATGATATTTCCTGGAAAATGAATACAAGGAAAACTTTAATTTTGCCCCTATGCCTTGGTCTGCAGAATGATTAAAAGCCAGTTCTTCACCTGCTTAAAATATAGATAAGTAGAGTTGTAGGTTTAATGGATTGCTAGAGACGGACATGAAAGGAAAGCAGAATGGCTCATGGGGTGGTCTGTTAAAGAATTGACAAATAGGAAGGTACAAGGAAAATAGAACAGGGGAGAACGAATGCAGTTGAGTATAAGAGAAATAATGAGGCACACGAAAGAGGATAGATAGCAGATATTAAAAACAGAAACAGAAACAGAACAAAATTGTAAGAAAAAGGTAATAGGAAGAAAGACTTGTGGAATGTGGGAGACAGGAAGATTGTCTGTGCCTGGCTTCACTCATCTCTTTACTTTTGGCCTCCACCGCCTTCTCCAGGAACTGCACTCTGCAACATCATTACCTGGGACTCCTCCAGCAACTTCTGCAAGCTCGCTTCTTGGGACATTAGCTCCTGCAACTGTACACCAAAGACCTCTATCACGCCAGGCGAACAAATCCAGTACCCTGGGGAAAATCCGGGTCAGATCTCAAACAGGGAAGTTCTAGGACACCAAAACATCAGTAACTCACCGCAAAGCAACAGGAAGGGAAACAAGCAGGGATAGCAAATGACTTTGAGGCTTTTGCGGAGGGAGGGGCTCAGGACTGAAATCGAGGTTTGGAGCACAATGTGTTCCAAGCCTCGTGTAATAATATTTGAAAAAAAACACAGCGCACGCATGCACACTTGAAATGTGTGCAGCCAGACTGAGAATGATTTTGTAAATGCGCTGTGCGAGGGAGATTGGGCAAACAAACACATCGCTGTGCAGGCAAAACATTTCTGTGCAGGCAAAACATTTTTTAAAACTGATCAGTGAAGGACTTGAGGAACAGCACAGGAACAAGCACTTTGTAAATGCAAGACACAGTATGCTACAGCCAATAGAAATGGAGGTAAAGTAAGTGGCATGTACAGAAACCAATGAAAATCAAGATAAGCAGGGAGGCTGGATGTAAGCCGCTTTAAAGTTTTATATTAAATGCAATAGATTTCACAAGCATAGCGCAAGCACTGTGCAGGTGAAACCTAAAAATGTTAACAAGGTGACAGTCAGATATCATATGAATGAATGAACCAGTATTGTCAGTAGAAGAACGACAAAGGGGAGAGGAAGACATTACATTTTAGAAATATGTAAAGAAATACCAACAGCTTTATTATTAATTTTAAAAAAGTGATTGAGTGATATATATTTCAATCTAGATAATCTAAATAGTTTAAGCGATATCCTTTTCCCATAGTTGAATGGAAATGGGGTGCCGCTCGGGAGCCTGAATTTGCCGCGAAAGGTGCCCTGACCTGAGGACTGCGAGGTCCAGCAGCCCTCCACCTTCCTGCTGCTGCCTCTTCCTCCTGACTCCGCCCCCTGAGAAGAGTCTTAACCACGTCGGCGTACTCACGCAGCGCGGGACGCAGCGCGGGCGAAGCCCAGGCAAAGGGCGGGCCCGTCTGAGCCCGTCAGAGTACGCCAGAGGACGGGACGGGGCACATCTCTTGGCCCTCCAGGCTAGCACTACGTGAGCGAAAGTACCGTCTAATACGTCTCGCATTGGATGGTGAGTGACAGCGTGTGAGAGGCCTACCAGGCACATTATTCTGTTATTGCCCCCACTTTACTTTCTAACGGTAGGTAATGGCCAACGCAGATACGAGGAAGGGCCGGAAGTCTCTCTACGGGCCCGGAGTGGCTGGAACTCTGGATAACTTTATCACTAGGGCCACCTCGGTCTTACAGAAGGAAATTGAGCTAACGGAAAAAAGACTTTCCCTCGACCAAGAGTTTACCAAACGCTCTTCACTGGGCAAAATTGCCCTAGCAAAGTCACCCATAGTTACACATTTGCCTACCTCAGCCCTTGACTCTAATTTATCGGTCTTGAGCGACAATGGGAATGCTGCTACAATGGTAAACAGTAATGACTGCTGTCGATTTGAACGAGGTGATTCCACTGGGCCTGACTTTGTTTTACCCGTGAATCCTGTAGGAACAACTAGATCTGGCTTACCCATACGTATTGAAGAAACCCATGTCAAACGGACAGAACAGGTCATGAGACGCAAGCGGGGTGGAACAGCTCTGTCCAACAAAAGATCAAAAATTCAAAAACGGCTAAACGCCGGAAATCTTGATCCCGAGACTATCACAGACCTAACGGCTGAAGGATCTGAGGGCATGACGGGTCTAGTACCCAGTACAGACTTTTGGTCCAAAATTGAACAGTTACTCACTGCGACTTGTCGCCCTATATGCAACAGACTTGACTCTATGGAAAATAGACTCTCTAACATAGAATCGATGTTTGCTGCACTGTCTGGGGCTAAGGGGATACGGGATGGGGGGGGGACAAAAGAAAATGCAGCTGAGTCAACTCGCTCTGTTCCCAATCTACCCAATGTATTGATTGATACAACGGAACTACCTACTTTGCAGGGTAACGGTCCGGGTATTGAAACCCAAGTAGCCCCCAATGACCCTATCTTATCAACTTCTGGAGGGAATCTAATGAGTGGGGGAGTCATGTTACTGCCAACCCACTGCTCGAGTCGAAAGAACCTGACTCCACCTCCCATAAGCAGGCAGGGCATTTTCTCGATCTTAAACTACCCTGCCTGGATCTTCCACCTGAATCTGTACCATATGTGGTGGTTCTCGTAGGTGTCCCCACCCTGAAACATGGATCTTGGGAGGCTTTTTCCGACCTAAAAAATAAATGTATGCATTGGTTGAACCGTAACAAACCCCTCCCGAATCAGTGTAGAAGCGAGATAATATTCGCAAGGCGGATAAATTGGGTAGGCCTAAGAGTCAAGGATGCCCCGGGCGACTGTGTTGTAATTAATTTTAGAGATCCTAGTACTGTTAGGTACATTTGTACAATACAGTCTGGTAGCCATTCAGCTATAAAAGCTCTCCCACTTACTTATTTTTACCCGGGACCACCGAATTTTGGCCTTGATGATTCCCGCAGGGGTTGGGTGGATAGTTCGAGAACCGGTAAGGTTGGACCCCTCCTCTGCCCTTTTAATGTAAACCAAGTCTATGATCAATCTTGCCCGCCCCCACTAGAAGTTTTTAACCACAATAACAGATTTAGTGTCCTTGATCAGGTGGACTGACGCCCAAACTATAGCGCGATGACTGTCTCGACTGGGGAAAAGAAAGGGTTACCGGTTACCAACACAGGTTCTTTGGCTCGGAAACCTAATTCCATCCACCAGGGGCCACTAGAAACATCGCATAGTTTGGCTGTGGTGGAGGTTCTATCTTAGAAAAACCATATGAGTCCCCCTAATGAGTGCAGAAAATCTTGAACAGTGCAATTATTTCTCCAGCCACCAATAGATCTGCTGGTGACCTGATCTCGGCCATAAGTAACCCAAAGTCGAGTATCAGTTTGCTCTCATGGAATGTGGCAGGTCTCAAGAGCAAATTGATATGCGAAGACTGGTGCACTTTTATAGATACTTTTGATGTCTGTTTAATGCAAGAGACATGGGCTCTGGAAAATTTCCAAAGGGCTGGTTTTGTGTCTTATAACACACTAGCAGTAACAAGCGGCAGGGGGAGACCATCAGGGGGCCTTAGCACCTGGGTGGCTTTGCACCTGGGTGCTACAGCAAGGCAGCTCCATACTAGCTCAGAAGACATTCAATGTATCCTACTTGAGCTCCCTAGAAACAATCACCTGGCTATCCTGAATGTCTATTCCAGACCCTCCCAGGGTGGCCGGGAGTCTAAGGTTATAGAACATCTACACAAATATATCTTGTCTCTGGACCCTGGATACTCCGTGATAGTGGGTGGCGACTTTAATTGCCAATATGAACCACTCAGTGTGTCGTCCTTAGACGATCCAGCTGCGGAAAATGAATACCGGAATATTCCAGATTCCATGATTCCTACGGTCAAAGTCTGGACTCCTCTGGTTCTCCAGATTTTTGCTCTCACTCTCTCTCTATCCCTGAGGGCATGCAATGGCAGATTTGATTCTGATAGACCTGGACATGTTACTTTTAACAGAGTTGGGCAAACTTCTATTTTAGATTACATCCTTATCGAAACAAGATCGTGGGATAAGGTGCTCGACTTCAGGGTGTCAGAACGGGATGACAGCGATCATAACGCCCTAGTTATGACACTCAAACCAGGTAGCTGGGGTATGTGTAGCTATGACACTCCAGTATCTCCCATAGCACAACCTCTTATCCTGCATAACAACAGACGCAGAGTAAGATGGCCCTACATTGTTGCTAGCCCAAACAAAATGGCAGAAATCTATAGTCTTGCTCTGCCTCATCTTAGTGGAATGGCTGAAGCTGGGTTTAACTGTATTCCCACAGAGAGGGAGACCAGGCCTGTAGACATTCATTCTCAGCTAGTAGACAAACTTTCGGAAGTGTTTTGTCCGATTGGGAACGTGAGGACCCATTCGGCCAAAAGGCAAATGTGGTATACTGCTGAGTGTAGGAAGTCGAAGAGCGACTTGCTTATGGCTATTAAGGCCATCGACAAAGTCAGGATTAAAACACTCAGGGTACAGTATAAACTAACACTGGAAAGGGCAAGAAAGGCCTGGGAGGACGATATGTGGGAGGAGCTAAGACTAACTTTGCAGTCCAAGGATTTTAAAGGTTTTTGGTCTATTGTTAGCAATGGCAGAAAAGAAACAGGAACCACTTCATTCCCTAATATAGCCCCAGCAGCATGGGAAGATCATTATGGGGGCCTTTATTCAGGTACAAACTATAGCACACTATCCATAGCTACTTCTCCCTCCAGACCAGTGTGTCGAGTTGAGGCTGCTTTGGAGGTGGAAACCGCTATACACCTGCTGATACCCAACAAAGCACCGGGACTGGACAAAATCCCCGGCGACCTTTATCGGTCGGAACCAAAGATATGGGCGCCATATCTCTGCACCCTGTTTAACTCCATTCTGCTGGGCGCGGAACCCCCAGAATCTTGGCGCGGTGCGGAGATTGTGCCAATACACAAAAAAGGCTGCCCTATGCAACCCTCAAATTATAGGCCCATCAGCTTAATTGATATTACCCAGAAGCTGTTTGGACGTATAATTTTGGATCGATTGCAGACGTGGGAGACACACAATAACATCCTAAGTATCCTGCAGGCGGGTTTCAGAAAGGGTACCTCCACTGTTGACCAGATATTCTGACTTCAGGTCTTACATTGGAAGACCGTGAGTCTAGAGGGTGGCAGCCTCTATCTCATTTTTGTCGACCTGAGGTCGGCTTTTGACCTGGTACCGCGAGAAAACTTGTGGAGGGTTCTCCGGGCACTCAATGTTCCTTTATATCTCTTGGATGCCCTGAGAAGACTCCACACGGAAAACTTCGCCCAGGTCAGATGCGGGAAACATGGAGAGTTGTCTGATCGTTTCCCTGTTCACCGTGGAGTCCGTCAAGGATGCGTGCTGGCACCCACGCTATTCTGTCTATATATCAACGGCCTCATTAAACATCTGGAAGGTATCAGGGACACGGATGTGCCAAGACTTGCCACGGGTACGGTGCCAGCGTTGATGTTCGCTGACGACACTTTGTTGCTGTCGTGAACATCAACTGGCATTCAGCGCATTTTGGATGGTTTTGTGGATTTCTGTGCTGAAAGAGGCCTCGAGATTAATTTAGCGAAAACTAAATTTATGATTCTTAACCCCCCAAGCACACACGGCCAAACCCAGTGCTGAATGGTATTCACCTTGAGCGGGTGAAAACGTTCGGATATCTGGGTATTATATTACAAGAAGATTTTGGATGGGGGGGACAAATCGCTAACTCCGTACTAAAACTTTCCCAAACTACCGGGGGAATTTCCAAACTTTTCAGAGGTTCTGTTTCCAAGCCAGTGGCACCAGCAATAGAAATCTTCCAAGCCCAAGTAAGAGCAGCCTCCATTTATGGAGCAGAACTGTGGGGTCATTCTGGAATTCACAGCCTGATTGGGACCGAAAATTTCTTTATGAGGAGTCTGCTGGGTTTACCCCCTAGCTCCCCGTTGGTGTCTATTAGGTTGGACTTTGGGTTGATACCCATGGAGGAGGTGGTGACACTGCGTCCACTGATATACTGGAAGAGACTCTGGTCTAACGCAGAGTTGGGCTCCTACCAAGAAGAATTTAAGGGGGTTTGGCCCCTAATCAAAAACAAGAATATCTCCTGGTTGAGATTTGTTAGGGATACCTGTGCCAAGATTGGCCTTCCTGATTTATGGGCCTCTCCGGAGGCTTCATGTTTGGCCTTATCGAAGGCAAAACTGGCTGAACAGTTCAGAAATTTCCACCTCTCGCGCCTGCATGAGTGTTCTGGTAATGGCAGGTTGACTGCTCAGTTCCTCCAAATCAAAGACAACTATAGGAGAGAGGAATTTTTAGATTTGATCTCCCCCCCGGCTGCTAGGAAGCTGTATTGTCAATTGAGAATGGGCAGTTTACCGCTCAGGTCTTTCACCTCTAGGTGGGATGCTAACAACACCACTGTTTGCCCGGCCTGTGGTTATAGACTAGAGGACGAAAAACATGTTTTCTTTTTCTGTCCTTTATATCATCAACAAAGAAAACGTTGGGCTAAGCCCTTATGTAGTAACCTGGGATTTAGGGAGTGCGAAAAGGCTCTGAGAGTCTAGAAAGTATGACACCCACCCCCCAATTGTGTTTGCAGTCTCCCGGTTTCTCAACGCTATATGGTTAAAACGCAGGAAATGTTGTAACTAAACTGAAAGTTGTATTTTTTTTTTCTCTACTCTATGAATGTTTTCATATTATATTTCACAACTGCGTTTTGATCTGGCTATCTTAAATTGTGAATTGTAATAATTTATGTTGCTTTTATGGCCTCTGCGGCTGAAATAAAGTCTATGAATGGAATGGAAAATATAATATTTAAATCATTCTCCCACATGAGTTTTGTAGCATTTTTAGTTCTGGATAAGTTAGGTAATAATAAGAATTCATATGTAAAAGCAGCTTTGGGAAGAGATCCATTCAAAATATTATCAAGATTTACAGTTGGTAAGGGTAATTAAGAATTATAACATATATGAGACTTGGAAACAATTTGGAAAGACTAATGAATTAGATTATACTTAGCAAAAAAGATATTTGGTAAATGAGTCTTCCTCTGCAAGAGGTCAAAAGTAGCAGTGTTTTTTCATTCCACAAGTATGAGCAATACCTTTTGCGTTCCAATTTTTTAAATAAAACGATCCATTTCAAATCTTAGTAAATTTATTACACCAAATGAATGAGTTAATAAAGCATTGTTTGGGGTGAAAATGTAGCACATAATACACTATTTAACAAGATGTGGGAACATTTTAAGATAGGTCATTTAGAAATGAGAGCACACTTAGACATTAGAATGATATTCTTAAATGAGAAGTCATTAGGTAATGACCTTTCAAAAACAAACCATGTAGGTATAGCAGCATCATGAATCTCATATTTTGAGCCACAAACCTTTGCAATTATAAAGGAAGAATGGTATAGTTTGAAGTCAGCAGATCCAACACCCCCTTCAGTTCTCTGTCTTCAACTTTCTGCCTGCAAATTTGTCAGTAAATGAGGGTGCTTTAGGGATACCATCAAGAAATGTTTCAACCTCATCACAAGGTTGAGTGTCCACAATGTATGACTTATTATGATAAAAGTTCTGAAAATAATTAGATGACAGTATTAGAAAGAGAGACAGTCGCTGGCAAGCATCACAGCTGGTCTAGTATGACCCCCATGAGATTTCGATTTAATATTACGTAGTATATCACAGGAATCAATAGCAGGAATTTTATTAAGTTGGGATTTGTTTTTAATTAAGTCATGCAACATAGAAGAACTTTTTGTAAAGGAAGTACGCACAGATTTTTCAGATTCCTTTACTTCTTGGCTGAGAAGGCAATAATAAATACTCTAAAAGAGGTTTAAAAGATTCATTAAAAGCATCCCAATTATTAACATTGGAAGTATCAGACAAATCATTCAACTGAAATTATTACTGGAAAAAAAAGTAGTGGCTTCAGATATAAATTCAATGTCAGGCAGAAGATAATTATTAAATCTTCATCTTCTGGCTTTTGGATCAACTGTGGAAATATCTATAGAAGCTAAAACAGGAGCATGGTTAGATAAAAAGATAGATCCAGTCGTAGCAGACTGTAAACTTGGAAGTAGTGATCAAAATATAATTGATCCTATAGAGTGCATTCTGTATGTTAAAAACCCAAAAATTCTGATTTGACAGCATTGCAGGTTCTCCAGACATCAAATAATGGTTTAGAAGAAATTGCAGACTGGAATGCCTTATAAAAGTTGTCAGATTTAAATTTATATTTATATTGTCTATCAATAAAGTGATCTAATAACTGATTAAACTCGCCTGCCATAATAATATTAGAATTGGGATATTAGCGAGTTTAACTTTAATTCAATGCCAGAAATTAGGATCAGACTGAGCAGGGCCATAAAAGTTAAAGAAAGTCATATGTTTTTCATCAAGATTAACATTAACCAAACCCCATCTACCAAAAGTCTCACATTCTGTAGAGAAAACCAGTTACTTTAAAGATTTATGACAAAGGATATCAACCCCACATCTATGTTTAACTTGTGGAGAAAAAAACATGACCTAACCATTGTCTCTTCAACTTGACAGCTTCAGAGTCATTACAGTATGTTTCTTGCAGAAAGGCACATTTTGTTTCAAGTCTAAATAAATGAGAAAGTACCTTTTGCATTTTAAACAGGTTTCTGACAACATGAAAATGGCAAGACTCAAAATTAGACATATTTGACGCAGAAGAAGCTGGACACAGGGATGACAATCTGTAAAATGAGGGAAAAACATAATAGCAAACATAAATATGGTACAGAAAGGAAACGCAGTAGGATGACAAAAAATGTCAAATATTGAAAAAGCACTCAAAGGAGGAAAAATAGCATGTCAAAGGAAAGAACCCAGGCTGTAATGAAAGAAATATAAAAAATAGATTTGACATGTCGACAGCATGACAAGATATGCAGCAGAATCAAAAAACACAATCAAGAACGCATAACAATAAAGCCACTTTAAAAAATAAACACTAAGAAAATAGAGGTCAGTAAGGTCGAGAAGCAGGCATCTCCATGGTTTGAGAAGAGACACTCGGAAGAAGAACTTTGATGAGATCACTAAAATATTTAGTGATGCCATTGTGATTTATTTTGCATAAGCAATAATGAAGTATTCCATATCTAAAATGAAGTTGTTGTTGGAGGGATTCTGCTTAGAAACAGAACTATGTCTGGGACCACAGAACATCAGTATGTATGAACTGAGTCATCATACCACACTAGTACCTATGGGCCCAAATCCAGACTAGCTCAAAGTGCCTTCCTTGCTCTTCTAAACTTTCCAGTGAAACAAGAAAATTGGCACCCAGGAACACAACACTCTAGACCCTCTCAGGGATTGCAGTAGCAGTGCCTTTTTTTCTCTCACTCATATATATCCACAATAAGCAGAAAAGATACTCGAAGAAAGCTTCCAATATTTATTGAAACTATTGTGCTCTATTTTGTACCAAGTGTGCTGCCTTTCGAAAACATATACTGGTCAAAACTGTGATTATCAACAGATTGTACACAATGAAAAGTCTTGTTATATTGAAAGACAGATCTGCCTAAGCCTAACCTCACTGCAGAAACTCGGTTTTACATTATAGATCTCTGGGATTAGTGGGGGGCCCTACACCTGGTATACATAGGTAGTTGTTCTACATCTTAGGCAGCGGACCTCTCTGGCGTCTCGGGATCTTTGCTCTGCGAGAATGCACATTCTCTGTTTTCAAAAGGTCAAGTCCCAGTTTATATGATAAGAATTGCATGTTCAAAACCACAGCTGAATTTCACTATTACATCTATGTGTTAGTGTTCGACCACAGAGAAGACAGAGCACTGTGTTTTTTGAGCTTGTATGAAATGTTCTGTCTGAATACCAGCAGAATAACTAAATAACAAAACATATGCAGCCTATTTGAAGAATTAATGCGGAGCACAAAACAAGTGTGTTCTTTTTTAAAATGTGCAAAGCAAATGCTGGCTATTATGTGCAGTTAGGCTAACATAAGGGAGAAAACACAGTGGGCCTCTAGAAAATACACAACGCCCTCCCTTTGGCTGGGACAGTAACTCAATGACTAACCAAATAAAAATAAATATATAAAATAAGCAAACTCGAAGTATTGTTAGTAAGCATATAATATGAAAGAATCATAATCCAAACATTAATATGTAAATTTGGGAAAGTTGCTGAATTTAAGGGGTGTTGGAAGTATCCATGATGCTTCTCGCAAATTCAAAGGTCAGTGAATCCAGGACGGATAAATGGTTCACAGCCCAGCTCATAAGTTCTTTAGAACAAATATGATCCTAGGTCTCAGCCGATGCTGAGAAAGTTGCCGGGCAACCTGCATCCATGGTATTAGAGCCAGTATTTAGTAATCCTTATGCCGATGCACACATCTCCTCCAGTAGGAGTGGCTTATAGTAATTATAATGAAGAAGTGAAAGGCCTAATTGAACAACTCTGAAAATGGGTCGCTAGTGGAGAGGTGTGGCTCACTGGTTAGAGGCGGCAGACCCGTAAGCAGAGAATCGGCCAGGGACCAGGGTTCAATTCCCGACGCGGCAGGGTTGTGGACCAGGGTCAAAACGGACTCGATAATTCTCGCCTCGGTACCTACTCTAACCAGGAACACACTCGGCAACTCTGGGCATTAAGCTTGCCTCATCTCTACAACGGCCCCCCACAGACGCCGGGGATGCCTGGTTTCACCTTGGAGATACCCAGAAAGGGACCATCTCACAGGGATAGCCAGGACGGGTTCCCCAGCGGTCTACAGCGCCGGGACGCCCTGTTGCTGGGGCAGCTGTGTGCTTTACAAGTCTACAACATTTACATTTAATGGACTGATAAGCAGGTGAATGTCACTGGAGCCGGCGTCTGCAGAGCCAAGCGAATATCCTTTGCCCACTAAGCCAGAGCCCACAATCTTAAAGACGTGTGCAAGGCCAGCAGTATTAGATGCATTCAAAATACGATTAACTAATTTGCTAAAATGTAATGGGAGGCTTATGTTTAACAAGGACTGTATCTCACTAGATGTCGTTGTAACTTGCAATTAGAAAGTATCTCAAGCAGATGTGAGAGCTACTTCTTTTTGAAACAATAGTGCTTTGAGTCTGCTTGACTTGTTCAAATTGGCCATAAAGATGGAATGGAAGGCCATAACAGGCTATCCATAACCCCTTGCATGGTGAGGGGGCGGACATTATTGCAGCATATGATGAGCTGGGAGACAAAAAAATTGTAGGGGATCCCAGTTAACATTCTGCGCCAGTCTTGATCACTAAGCATTATATAACTTTCATTTGAAGGGACAGTGATAAGTAGGAGTATTGTGGGGGCTGGTATTTCTTTTAAATAGCAGGACAAATTTGCTAGTGAAGTATTACATGCACCGTGAACAGTTACGTGTTTACAAACGAGTGAATGTCCGACAGAAGAGCCAAGTAATTGTCCAGGAAGGAAGACTGCCATGTTCACAACAATAGAGTGACCATAATTCATAAATGAGGCTGCCTCATTGGGATTCATATCTACCAACTGCAAAATGTTTCATGTAAGCTGTGAATTGAAATGTTGACATTGGTAACAATATTACACAGTGTATTACCCAGACATCTAAAGGTGTTTCCTCGTAAATGGGAGCTGTTCTAACATCTCTAAGTGCAACATTGAATAGGTGGCATCTTTCTTAGTCACAACTTGCTGTTTATGCATCAGATTAAAGGGCAAGAGGAGTTTACGGGCATTTAAATAGCGCCCATTCTTAATGATTTGCAGTGTCCAACTAATTTGCATGGTAGATCTAAGCTGACTCTGTCCATGATACGTCACTTTGCATAATATCAATAAAAGATGGCAAAATGTTATTCAGGTTGTAAATATGAGAAGGCAGCGTATTAATACTATTATCAACAACAGCAAGCAGTTTATCCAAATTATCATGATCCATTTGTCTTAAGCGTGCAGAAGCTTCCATTTGTGAAAATGTCCTAATTTCATTATATGTAGCATAAATAAATCTTTTAGAATGTGGAAGTTTAGGGCCTAATAAGAAATCTGATAAATCCATGTCTTCGGACAGGAGAAAAAGATGTTGTTTCACTATAGACAGTGTGGAATGTTCCAACCACTGTTAACACAACTTTCCCACCGAATAGGTGGTAACAATACCTGAAATCTGTGAATAGGAATGTCGGGGTTGGGTCTCCTTGCCTTGAATCCCGGTGTAGAATAAAAAAAATTAGTGAGGACCTGAAAGTGTGGAATTAAATGTACCATTCTGCAGCATACTATTGAGCTGTTCTTCAGTGTAATTTGTCAAATCTTGCCAATTTTCAAAGTGGGCAATTGAGGGAATAATTGGACCATTCATTTATTTGATTTTAGCTAGTCCCAGACATGTAGTCTGCTGGACGGTGTCATTCAGGAAGATCATTTGTGTTGGGTTTAAAGATGCTCAAAACAAAGTTTCTCTCCCCTGAACTTGCCTAGGATTGATACCCCAAATAGATTTCATTTAAATTGTCTCCTTCCAATAGTTATAGCCTTTAAAGGCCAATTCAGTAACAAACAAACTGTATATATTAGCTTAGTTTGCGTACGCCCTGGACGCCACAGTTCCCTATAATACAACTGCTCCCCCAAACATCGTCCCTCGGCCCCCTGGTTCTCCGATGAGCTAAATCAAGAAAAATCAAGGTGTAAGAACCTAGAGAGATGCTGGCATCGAAGCAAATTGCCTCAAAATAAAGATTTCTATAAACAAGCCCTGTCTTGCTATCATCATAATATTAAAATTGCAAGTCGTGATTCTATCATTGATCAAATTGAACAGGCTGGTAACTCCCCTAAAGTTCTTTTTAATATTGTTCATGATTGTATCACCCCCCGGGCATGTGCCCAGGCCGGCTCTGTATCTCAGGAATTCTGTGATTCACTGGCCAATTTTTTCCAGGAGAAAATTTCTCTTATTTACACAAAACTCGACCTCCACGTTTTGCATGGGGTAGAGGCAATTAGTCCCAACGAGGCCCAGCCAAAGGAGTCTCCCTATATTTTGGACAACTTCACCCCCTTCACTCTGGAGGCAATCTGTAGTTCCTTGATGACAGACAAATCTGGTTCTCCTCAGGACATTTGTCCACCTAAAATAATGTCGCTACTGGCAAACTATCTTGCCCCAACGGTCCTAGAGATCTTTAACTGTTCGGTGAATTCCGGCTCCATTCCATCCGAGTGGAAGATGGCCTATGTTCATCCTATCCTAAAGAAACCCTCCGTGGACCATAAATCTCTGGCCAACTATCGGCCCATATCCCTGTTGCCTCTTCTGGTTAAACTGCTCGAAAACCTAATTAACAAAAACTAGTTACCTACTTTGAAACCAACCACATCCTAGAGTCCTCCAAATCTGGCTTTCGACCTGGACACAGAACGGAAATGGAGCTCCTGGCTGTGACCGATTCCCTGTGCCGGGGGCTGGACGCAAGTAATTCAGTAATGCTTGTGCTGCCAGATCTCTTAGCAGCCTTTGACACAGTCTCTCTTGAGAGGCTGTTGGATAGGCTGCGAGAGATCGGCATTCAGGGCTTTGCATTGAAATGGCTCCAGACCTTCTTAGAAGAGAGAAATCAAACTGTCATCTTGGGCCCTTATTCTTCCCGTAAGACAATCCTGGACAAGGGCGTCCCGCAGGGTTCTTGCTTGAGCCTCACTTTGTTTAATATCTATATGGCTCCCCTTGCCAGGATTGCCGAGGGTTTTGAATTTGAAATAATTTCATATGCTGATGACACCCAGGACCTGCTGGCGGACAAAAAAATGCTTCTCCCTGGGCATGCTAGCCATTTCAGAGTGGATGAACAGAAATGATCTCCAATTAAACATTGACAAGACGGAGATTATGCAGTTTGGGAAAGCAGCCTCCATTTGGAAAAGCGATTGGTGGCCTCGCTAACTGGGCATCCCTCCTGTGCCTAAACAAGCCTAAAAAAACCTGGGCATGAAATTTGACCAAGCTCTCTCAATGAAAAAGCACATCTTGACTACCTCAGGAGTGTGCTATTATAACATGCGCCTTCTGCGCAGAATATTCCCCAACCTTCCAACCTCAACCTGTAAGACTTTGGTACAGGCCCTGGTAATAAGTAGATTGGACTACGGCAACGCCCTATTGCAGATATCAACGAGACCCTTGTAGCCAAACTCCAGGTGGTCCAAAATACTGCTGCCAGGCTTGTTCTCAACCACCCATCAGGCACATCTTCAGCACCGTTGCTGAGCGAACTGCACTGGCTCCCAGTGAAGAAAAGGTCCTGTTTTAAGATCTGTTGCCTTACCTATAACGCCCAAAGCAGGAAAGGCCCGTTATATCTGCAACAAGAAATCAAAACTTACACCCAGGATGCTGCCTTAGATCCTGTGACAAAGCCTTACTATCCGTACCTCGCATTTGTCTGGCGCGTGGTGGTGGGAAGACTTTTTCGTATCTTGCTCCCCACTACTTGAACAAGCTGCCACTCTATGTTCGCACTTGCACGAACTACTGCAAATTTAGGAAACTTCTCAAAGCTTACGTATTCTAACTCTTTCCCTTCTGTTCTGATCCTTTCCCCGCACAGCGCTGAGATGCCCCCGGGTGAGTTGAGTGCTATAGTAAATATTTTTAACATAACATAACATAAGCATATATTTCTTAAGTGGTGTAAGGACTAATTTAAAATAATATGATGCTGGGTCTGATGTATCACATCCTGAAAAAACATGTGATCTATTCTTTATGTGTTTTAGAACTCCCTTGCGGGGGAGTCCGGCAATGTTCCTATTCTGTATGTATGATTAAAAATGGAGTGTTGGACAATGGCTCAGTGTAGAAAATGATTTCTGAAATTATGATAACAGAACATTTCCCCATATTTAGCAGAATTCATGTACATGTCCTCTGTGTGTATCTTGTGTTGCAATATTGCGCATATGACTGTTTAAATGTCAATAGTCTAAGACTATTCAATAGGAATGATACGGTTTCAAAACAATAAAAAATGGATTATTCATCTGAGAGACTCCCTGGCACTCTAATTGAGAGAGTATTTCTTTAACAGGTGCTTTAGCATTCTGCTTTAATGGTGTGCTGTATGCCACCCTCAATTTGAATGTCTAAGTCATATAATCTATTTGCAGGGGCTACACGCCTGTCTGGGGTCTCAACTGTAATAAAAGTATCAGTTGCTTGCGCTACCAGAAACTCCTGGAGATACCGGTGCACTATAGTGACTTCTGCCGCACTGTCGAGGACAGTCATCACCCAACTTCTGTTCGGGAGGAGGGTTCTCAGTGTCTGTGGCAAATTCAGCAGTTATAGTCAATACTTTCTTTTCTGAAAAGGAGCTTTATAATTAGGAGGTTTTCTTCCTTTTTCATCCTTACGTCAGACAAGCAATGTGTCTTCCTTTTCGGTTTCATGTACTCTTCTTGTCTGCGTTCAGATCGCTCTCTTCTGTCATACTGTTTGTCAGACGATTCCTCAAAAGAACAAGGAGAACGTGTATCAGGAACCTGATACCTGTCTGGAGTCTTGATTTTTGTGCGATCCCGAAAATTGTACCGACTCATTGGAAGACTTGGATTCCTTGTTAGTGCTAGGGTTGCCAAGAGGTGCTTTAGTGGGTCTGGTTCCCAAATTATTGCGTCCTAAGGATATATTTACATCAGCAATAATTACAGGCAACTCGCATTCACAGTTGGGTACAGCAACCACTGTGAGCTGCTGGAGCACAGCCAGGGATGTTGCTTAACCTTTAATGTTTGACAGAATCATTGTGTACACTACGGGAAAATTTCCCATTAGTTTTATCCCCAAATCCAAGGCAGCATCTGCCTGGTGTTCGTTCTGTATTTGCTTTAAAATGTCTGGCACAATGGACATTGAGGGAGTGCCATGACTGATTGTTGGAACTGGCACTTTCTGTTTGGCTGAGGCGATGCCTTAGTCAGGCAGAGCCTACTGCTGTATATCCTGCACTCACCCATGGCTAGCTTAGCACTAAGCCTGGGCGTTGAACTACGCTCCGTTCGCGGAGCTTGCGAAGTTTAGGTAACTTCGCGATTCGCGTAGAGCGCGAAGTTGCAGATTGCTACGCAATCTAGCGCGTAGCGTAGTAAATTTGCTTCCTCGCGCGCTCAATATTCATTCTCGCGCGCGCAGTAACGTCTTACCTTGATTCTGCGATCGCCAACTTGCTTTTCTGTCTGTTCGCGAGCGCCACGAGATTTGTACTATGGCTGCCCAAGCCCGCGAGTGTGTGCGACCCCGAACACGTCATTGGTGCGCGCGAGCTGACTTCCGGCGGCTGTTTTGGTAAGATCGCGATCCCGAACATGGAAAAACTGCAATCTGGCAAAGAATATCTCGCGAGCTTCATAAAACCTTCTCTAAAATGATCATTTTGCTCAGAAAACTCCTCAGATTGTGATCTTGCTGTAGTCTTTTGTGTAAGAAAGAGTCCTTTAATTTTTTTAACTCTTTTTTTTCAAGAGGAAGGAAGTGCCCCTGAGTCTACAACTTCCTGTTCCTGTCCAGCAGGCTCCTCCCACGTGCTTTGTGCATGTGTTGTTCACTTTCATTTGGATTTGGAGCTGGAAGGATCACTTTTTGTGTCTGTCTGCTGCATCATACCATTGGATTGGATTTATTTGAGGAATTTTTGATTTGAGATTTAATTTACTACAAGTAAGTTGGAGAATTGGTGTGTTTGTTTCATTGGGGCTTGTTTGTACCTACATTTTTCTGGGATTTTTATTGTTTTTAAAAATTATTGTTGTGGTGGGTGCTCTGTACTACTTTCAATAGGGGCCTAGTTGTTTTTCTCTGCAATTTCAGCCAGTAGGGTACCCATGGGTCCATGTTTTGTGGTGTCTGTAGAATTTCTACATCATGTAGGGCATGGATGGCATAGGATTGAAATGCTAAACGTGGCTGTGGTGTATTTCACTGTTGGTGTGTGTGTGTGATTTACCTTTGTTGGATGTGTGTGCTTGTGGCCTAGTAGTCTTCCACTAGGCCCAGAGGTAGTCAGCCTCCAACCTGTGGTGCGTGATTTAAATGTACAGTTGGTGTTGTCTGGTGATTTTCCTTTACTCCATGGATGGCTTTGGATTTTATTGCAAAAGGTGTGTTTGGGGTGCAATAGCATTTTTTGGGTGTGTGCTAAACAAATTGGGCTATTTTGGCCAGCATGTAAGGCAAGGGATTCAGCTCACGAACTTTCGGTAACTCTGCACAGCGCGACAACGCGAACTTACAGTTTTCGTAATTTTTGCACTCGCAATATGCGTGTTCGCGCACGCGAGAAAGCCTTTTTGTACAGTTCGCGATCCCGAACACGCAGCTTTTGCAATCTGGCAAACAATATCTCGCGAGCAACATAGACCCTTCTCGAAAACGCTTTTTTGTGCATTTCTGCACAAAAAACTCCTCAGGCTGTCATTGAGCTGTAGGTTTGGAGCAGGGAGAAGCTGGTATTTGTCTGGAAAACATTTTTATGAGAGGGATTAAGTTCCACAGACACTACAACTTCCTCTTCCTGTCCTTTGCAATCACTTTTTGTTTGTTATTGTGGTGGGTGGGCTGAGCATGTGTGTGGCGGCCATTTTAGGAAGGCATGCATTGTGCCTTTGCCATAGGCGTCCATTGACTGTCTCCCATTTCTTGTGGTTGTTGTGGGTGTGTGGCGGCCATTTTGTGAAGCCATCCAAGCAGTGTGCTTGCTTTTGCCATCCGGTTCCAAGCTTGTGGCCTAGTAGTCTTCCACTAGGCCCAGAGGTAGTCAGCCTCCAACCTGTGGTGCGTGATTTAAATGTACAGTTGGTGTTGTCTGGTGATTTTCCTTTACTCCATGGATGGCTTTGGATTTTATTGCAAAAGGTGTGTTTGGGGTGCAATAGCATTTTTTGGGTGTGTGCTAAACAAATTGGGCTATTTTGGCCAGCATGTAAGGCAAGGGATTCAGCTCGCGAACTTTCGGTAACTCTGCACAGCGCGACAACGCGGACTTACAGTTTTCGTCATTTTTGCGCTCGCAATATGCGTGTTCGCGCACGCGAGAAAGCCTTTTTGTACAGTTCGCGATCCCGAACACGCAGCTTTTGCAATCTGGCAAACAATATCTCGCGAGCAACATAGACCCTTCTCGAAAACGCTTTTTTGTGCATTTCTGCACAAAAAACTCCTCAGGCTGTCATTGAGCTGTAGGTTTGGAGCAGGGAGAAGCTGGTATTTGTCTGGAAAACATTTTTATGAGAGGGATTAAGTTCCACAGACACTACAACTTCCTCTTCCTGTCCTTTGCAATCACTTTTTGTTTGTTATTGTGGTGGGTGGGCTGAGCATGTGTGTGGTGGCCATTTTAGGAAGGCATGCATTGTGCCTTTGCCATAGGCATCCATTGACTGTCTCCCATTTCTTGTGGTTGTTGTGGGTGTGTGGCGGCCATTTTGTGAAGCCATCCAAGCAGTGTGCTTGCTTTTGCCATCCGGTTCCAAGCTTGTGGCCTAGTAGTCTTCCACTAGGCCCAGAGGTAGTCAGCCTCCAACCTGTGGTGCGTGATTTAAATGTACAGTTGGTGTTGTCTGGTGATTTTCCTTTACTCCATGGATGGCTTTGGATTTTATTGCAAAAGGTGTGTTTGGGGTGCAATAGCATTTTTTGGGTGTGTGCTAAACAAATTGGGCTATTTTGGCCAGCATGTAAGGCAAGGGATTCAGCTCGCGAACTTTCGGTAACTCTGCACAGCGCGACAACGCGGACTTACAGTTTTCGTCATATTTGCGCTCGCAATATGCGTGTTCGCGCACGCGAGAAAGCCTTTTTGTACAGTTTGCGATCCCGAACACGCAGCTTTTGCAATCTGGCAAACAATATCTCGCGAGCAACATAGACCCTTCTCGAAAACGCTTTTTTGTGCATTTCTGCACAAAAAACTCCTCAGGCTGTCATTGAGCTGTAGGTTTGGAGCAGGGAGAAGCTGTTATTTGTCTGGAAAACATTTTTATGAGAGGGATTAAGTTCCACAGACACTACAACTTCCTCTTCCTGTCCTTTGCAATCACTTTTTGTTTGTTATTGTGGTGGGTGGGCTGAGCATGTGTGTGGCGGCCATTTTAGGAAGGCATGCATTGTGCCTTTGCCATAGGCGTCCATTGACTGTCTCCCATTTCTTGTGGTTGTTGTGGGTGTGTGGCGGCCATTTTGTGAAGCCATCCAAGCAGTGTGCTTGCTTTTGCCATCCGGTTCCAAGCTTGTGGCCTAGTAGTCTTCCACTAGGCCCAGAGGTAGTCAGCCTCCAACCTGTGGTGCGTGATTTAAATGTACAGTTGGTGTTGTCTGGTGATTTTCCTTTACTCCATGGATGGCTTTGGATTTTATTGCAAAAGGTGTGTTTGGGGTGCAATAGCATTTTTTGGGTGTGTGCTAAACAAATTGGGCTATTTTGGCCAGCATGTAAGGCAAGGGATTCAGCTCGCGAACTTTCGGTAACTCTGCACAGCGCGACAACGCGGACTTACAGTTTTCGTCATTTTTGCGCTCGCAATATGCGTGTTCGCGCACGCGAGAAAGCCTTTTTGTACAGTTCGCGATCCCGAACACGCAGCTTTTGCAATCTGGCAAACAATATCTCCCGAGCAACATAGACCCTTCTCGAAAACGCTTTTTTGTGCATTTCTGCACAAAAAACTCCTCAGGCTGTCATTGAGCTGTAGGTTTGGAGCAGGGAGAAGCTGTTATTTGTCTGGAAAACATTTTATGAGAGGGATTAAGTTCCACAGACACTACAACTTCCTCTTCCTGTCCTTTGCAATCACTTTTTGTTTGTTATTGTGGTGGGTGGGCTGAGCATGTGTGTGGCGGCCATTTTAGGAAGGCATGCATTGTGCCTTTGCCATAGGCGTCCATTGACTGTCTCCTATTTCTTGTGGTTGTTGTGGGTGTGTGGCGGCCATTTTGTGAAGCCATCCAAGCAGTGTGCTTGCTTTTGCCATCCGGTTCCAAGCTTGTGGCCTAGTAGTCTTCCACTAGGCCCAGAGGTAGTCAGCCTCCAACCTGTGGTGCGTGATTTAAATGTACAGTTGGTGTTGTCTGGTGATTTTCCTTTACTCCATGGATGGCTTTGGATTTTATTGCAAAAGGTGTGTTTGGGGTGCAATAGCATTTTTTGGGTGTGTGCTAAACAAATTGGGCTATTTTGGCCAGCATGTAAGGCAAGGGATTCAGCTCGCGAACTTTCGGTAACTCTGCACAGCGCGACAACGCGGACTTACAGTTTTCGTCATTTTTGCGCTCGCAATATGCGTGTTCGCGCACGCGAGAAAGCCTTTTTGTACAGTTCGCGATCCCGAACACGCAGCTTTTGCAATCTGGCAAACAATATCTCGCGAGCAACATAGACCCTTCTCGAAAATGCTTTTTTGTGCATTTCTGCACAAAAAACTCCTCAGGCTGTCATTGAGCTGTAGGTTTGGAGCAGGGAGAAGCTGTTATTTGTCTGGAAAACATTTTTATGAGAGGGATTAAGTTCCACAGACGCTACAACTTCCTCTTCCTGTCCTTTGCAATCACTTTTTGTTTGTTATTGTGGTGGGTGGGCTGAGCATGTGTGTGGCGGCCATTTTAGGAAGGCATGCATTGTGCCTTTGCCATAGGCGTCCATTGACTGTCTCCCATTTCTTGTGGTTGTTGTGGGTGTGTGGGGGCCATTTTGTGAAGCCATCCAAGCAGTGTGCTTGCTTTTGCCATCCGGTTCCAAGCTTGTGGCCTAGTAGTCTTCCACTAGGCCCAGAGGTAGTCAGCCTCCAACCTGTGGTGCGTGATTTAAATGTACAGTTGGTGTTGTCTGGTGATTTTCCTTTACTCCATGGATGGCTTTGGATTTTATTGCAAAAGGTGTGTTTGGGGTGCAATAGCATTTTTTGGGTGTGTGCTAAACAAATTGGGCTATTTTGGCCAGCATGTAAGGCAAGGGATTCAGCTCACGAACTTTCGGTAACTCTGCACAGCGCGACAACGCGGACTTACAGTTTTCGTCATTTTTGCGCTCGCAATATGCGTGTTCGCGCACACGAGAAAGCCTTTTTGTACAGTTCGCGATCCCGAACACGCAGCTTTTTCAATCTGGCAAACAATATCTCGCGAGCAACATAGACCCTTCTCGAAAACGCTTTTTTGTGCATTTCTGCACAAAAAACTCCTCAGGCTGTCATTGAGCTGTAGGTTTGGAGCAGGGAGAAGCTGTTATTTGTCTGGAAAACATTTTTATGAGAGGGATTAAGTTCCACAGACACTACAACTTCCTCTTCCTGTCCTTTGCAATCACTTTTTGTTTGTTATTGTGGTGGGTGGGCTGAGCATGTGTGTGGCGGCCATTTTAGGAAGGCATGCATTGTGCCTTTGCCATAGGCGTCCAAACTTGTGGCCTAGTCGTACAGTAGGCCCAGGGGTACAACTCAGCAATCATCACAGCGGGTTTTCGTTCCTTGCTATTCTTCTTCCTAAGTGTACACAGTACAAATACAACAGGATCCCTGGCCTTGTCAGTCTCTTAATGGCTGGCTATACTGTTGATGTTGTTCACTGACTTCATGAAATTTAATAATTGTGATGACCACCCACGAGACACTAATAAGTTATATATTATATTATGGATCTTTTGACTGATGTTCTTCTGGCTTTTTTGCTTTTAGGTGCACAAAAGACAGAGGTGTGTCATCATCATCCACTGTTGTGGTGCCAGACCGACGTCCTGCTGCTGTAGTGTACACAACATGACGTGTCAGTGACCTGACCAGGCATCTCTGCAACTTGTGCAACTGAGTGCTGTTTTGACATCTGTTGAAGATGCCCCCAAAGAAAGCAGGTAGCAGGTCCTCCGGTACCAAGAAAGTTGCCATGGAGAAGAAGGAACAGAAGAAGAAGGAAGTGTCACTTAAGTCTGGTGTGCCTCCCAAAACCTTTTTTGGTTCACCAAAAATGAGGCCTGCAGCAGCGGTGTCGGGGGGGCAAGCTGGGGGCAGCACCTCCACATCAGTGGGCCCAACCCACCAACCCATGCCCAAGCAGATGAGTGTGGAAGAGGTAGCCAGCCTTATGGTAGAAAGCAGTGATACTGAGCCTGAACTAAACTTATCGCTATCTCAAAGTAGTACACAATCAACGCAGGAGGGAACATCATCAACACAGCAGATAAGTGGTCAACAGCCGCAGCCACCGCCCGCAATAGTAGCTGTTGTTCCTCCCGAAGTAGGGGCAGTTCAGGAAATTGAGCCTCATGCAGAGGAAGAAGAGGAAGCCACTCCTTTAGAAGTTGCATTGGCTTTTAAATCCCCAGCAAGGAAAAGGAGGGTTAGTACATCAAGTTCTTCACCAAGCCCCCCTTCTGATGATCTAGATGTCACTTGGAAGCCACAAACTGAGTCTGAGAGGGAAACACATCACAAGAGCAGGCATGGGAAAAGGAAGGTTCCAGAAAGCCTTACACTTATGGATGTTGATGTAGAAGAGCAGGTTGATGATGATGATGATGATGATGAGCCAGTCATCACAAACATCACTCCCGGGCCCGAGGAGATGGAGAGCAACATTTTTACATTATCCAAAATGGATGCGAGGGATGTAGCACGCATACCTCCAACACAGGTAACACCAACACGACCTCCAGCTTCCATATTTACATTAGCAAAGGGCCGGCAGCGTCCTACATCCAGCACAACAAGCACCACCTCAGCAGAAGTAGGTAGTGGTCCTGCACAGAGTCAAATTCAACACACACCCTCCAGTTCATCCGGCATTGGAAGTGGGAGTGGCACCTCCAGCAGGAGACAAAAGTTAAGCTCCCCAGTGTGGGACTTCTTTACGGTTAGCCGAAAGGAGGAGAACATTGCTGTATGCTCCGTTTGTCATTCCTGTGTTAGCCGTGGAAAGCTTGGTACAAACTATGGTACCGGAGGCCAAATGACCCATCTGAAAAAACACCACGCAATCCAGTGGGAGGAGCACCTTAGGCTCATCAAAACTGGAACCATTGCTGTTGGGCTTAAACGAGTAGAAAGTCCGCTCACGGTGGAACAGGAAGAAGAGGGAGACATTCTCTGTGCTAGTGGTACACAAAGTAGCCCTGTCCCCAGCACTGCAGTGGTAACGCCCACATCCTCAGCCACATCTCATTGGCACAAGAGTAAGAGCCAGCCTGAGACACCAAGGAGTACTGCTGGCCCAAAAACTGCGACGTCGACCACAGGAAGGAATACCATGCAGCCTACCATTCTTAGCATGTTTAGTAGGCCGGAGGGGCAGTACGAACGCAATCACCCAATAGCACGTTTGTACAATGCTAAGCTGGCAAAAATGTTAGCACTGGACCTTCTCCCTTTTTCTTTTGTTGAAGGGGTGGGTTTTCTTGAGTTTGTGACCACCATCTGCCCAAAATGGAAAGTTCCCAGCCGCTACTATTTTGCAAGAGTTGCTGTTCCAGCACTACATCACGACGTGCTGGAATTGCTTGGAAAAGCCTTAAAAAAGAGTGCTGTTCAGAGTATACACCTGACAACAGACATGTGGACCAGTTGCCAAGCCACTGATTACATGTGCATCACTGCACACTGGGTCTCTTTTTCGGGTGTTAAAGATAAGATATCTGACGGCGTTGTTGACACCGCTGAGATTTTTAAAGACACTCGCAAACATGCAACTGTAGCCATGTTTGCAATGGAGAAATCTCATACTGCTGCTAACATTTTGGATGAGTTTAACAGCAAGGTGTTTGAGTGGCTGCGACCAAGAGGTCTTACCATTGGTTTTGTTGCCACGGACAATGGCAGTAATGTAGTTCGGGCCATGAAAGATGGTGGCTATTTCAGGGTGCCATGTTTGGCACACTGCATTAACATTGTTGTGCAAGAATTTCTGAAAAATGAAAGCAAAGTCAGCAGCTTACTGACCACCTGCAGAAGAATATGCACACATTTCAACCATTCTTTTAAAGCCCGGAAGGAGCTGAGGGTGATTCAACGTGAGCATAAAATGCCAGTCAAAGCACTCATCCAAGAGGTGCCAACACGTTGGAACTCAACGTATTACATGCTTGAGCGTCTGTTTGAGCAGTACATACCACTTAATGCTTATGTCATGAAAAGGTCAGGGGATCCTACAGTGAAAGGCATGAGAGTTGAGATGGCCCAATGGGACTTTGTCAAAAGCCTGAGAGAGATGCTACTTCCTTTTGAGGTCTTCACCCGTGAAGTGAGCCGGGAGGACTGTACTATGGGCCAAGCTATCCCATTGTTGTACATGCTAGAGCAAGAGCTGAAGGAGGTGGCAGAAATGTACGCAGGTGTGGATGACAAAGTAGACGCACATTCTTTGGCAGACACCTTATCCGCTCGCTTATCTCACAATACAAGGATTCAAAATAACATTCTGTCAGATCCACATTACATTACTGCCTCAATTTTGGATCCACGTTACAAATTATTGCTGCGCAGTAATGAAGTCATTCCTTTTTCAGAAGTGAATGTTGCCCAGTACAAAACTTTGATAGCTGAGGAAGCCACTGAGTTTGAAAACGAAAAGATCTTCATTAAAGGCCTGCCCCTCCAGGGCAGAAAAAGTACTGCAGGGCACCCAGAACGAAGTTCTACTTCAGAAGCCAAGAGCAGTGCGTTTGCCTCCCAGCAGTCAACACTGCCAGCAGCAATAACATCAACAGCACCAACAGGATCATCAGGCACATTTACAAAAACGGCAGGTGATTGGTTTCTACGGAAAGGGTATTGCACATCAATGACTGATGCAAAAGCAAAAGAGGCCCAGGAAATCGGAGCACCCCTGAACATTGAGCGGATGGTTGAGGCCTATCTAGATGACACAACAGAGGTCTACATGGAGCAAAGCCCATTGGTGTATTGGTATGGGAAAAGAAGCCAATGGCCAGTGCTCAGCAGGCTGGCGATAAAGTATGTGGCTTGCCCTGTTGCAAGTGTCTCTTCAGAGCGTGTTTTCAGTGCTGCTGGTGCCATTGTTACTGTCAAAAGGACCAGTCTCTCGCCCAAAAGTGTTGAGAGGTTAACCATGATCAAAATGAATCAACACTTTATACCACCGGAGTACAAAATACGTGAATCACAGGAGGAAGAGGAGAGTGACTTTGATGACATAAGTAGTGGATTGTTAGACGTACTGCTGTCTGAACCACCAGAGTTTGAGGACGAGCTCCTCTTCCCTGACAACTAGGCTTTCAAATTGTTCTCCCTTCCTTTATTTGTGTGTGACTGTGTGTATCTGTTTTTCTGGTTCAAAATCTACATTCACAACAAAGCCATCAACAGTCTCCTCTTTTTATTTCCCTATTGGAGTTGCACGTCTGTGCATAACTGTCCACTCCACTCCTCAGGTTCCTGCTCCATGTTCCTTACTCTCCCTAAGTACATTTCAAGCAAGTCAGACATTGGATGGAGATGGATAATAGTACAATAAAGGTTGCCTCTAACAGTCCCTCCATAAGAAGTGAAACGTGACTCCACCTATATTCCATTTTGTTTCCAATCCGAAAGAAACTCATCACTGACTGGCAGAAGGCTAGGCAGGCATCAGATCAGACAGCCAAAGAGAACACCAAGACAGGTAAAGAGTGATTATTGTGAATGATGGTGGCATGCATTGCATTGGATGCTGGCTGACTACGAAGAATTGTGCATGCCATGAAGTAGAACTATACTAGTTTATCGACAAAGTAAAAGTGACTCAGGTGTGGTGACAGTTAATGTTTCCTTGTTGTTTAATAATGACCACATTGTACTCCTACCACTGCAGGTGCCGGCCAATATCCGTTGCAATTTGGTAATATGGAATATATTATAAACTTAATCAGTCACTACAGACTGAGTTGGTGTTGGAGAATACGTACCACACGGTCACCATCATTGAGGATGCTGAGCATACTATCTTTGCACACAGTCAGTTGGATTGGAGAAAATTGATGGAATAACTGCGTTTCATGGGCTGACTTAAAAGGTAAAAAGTTTGAACAAGAACCACAGCAGACCTAGGCTAGATATCCGTGTAGTGGTGTGGACTGGAGTAGAGTGTAGTGGTATGACGGACAGTGGCGCATTGATTTAGTCACTTCATTGGGAAAATTCTAGGTTGCTGCAGTGCATATGACATTTCTCTGGCTCGGTCAAAATGTAAGTAAGGGGTAGGGTGCCTGGCCTGTGCCGCGGTTCTCCTGTTCTGTGGTTGTGCTGGCTCCTGAATCCTGTCCCGTTGTTGTTGTACCTTAATGCTGTAGAGTAGACACACTATGTAGCCTATCCAAGCTGCCTCAGTCTGAAAGTGTTCTCTCCAGAGTGTTGTCTTGCACTCCACTGTAATTGAGTTTATTGTTGTAAAGGCTGTAATTTTTCAATACCCCGTTTGTTTTTCCATCTACACTTACAGGCCGGCCTTTACCCTGTGCTACAGTGGGAGAAACGACTCACACGTACCTTACCAATCCGCATCAGGCAGGCAGTGATACCCAAGATTGATGTGCGGAGTGTCCATGGAAGGGAGGACCAAGAAGAATGACGAGAATGATGCAACTCCACATTTGGACCAGGATAATACAGTAACTTTAGTATCATCATTCGTCTTTACATTTATTTGCTTGCTTTTTTCTCTTTAATCATTACGACTGTGTGTTGTGGTTTGTTTGTTAATTGATCCAACTTTTTTTTAGTTTCCTTAGCTAGCTTGAAAAATAAAAGTAAGCCCGGTACAGCATGTAATTGGGTTCGGTCTGAGCTCTGAGGGCGTCAGACAGGCAAGGCAAATTTCAATTTCGTCCCTGACTGTACTGTCCCATTGGGTCATAGTAGTTATAGTACAACTCATTATCATTAACCATCAAGTTATCCTCCTCAGCATGCATGCATTTGCTTTCTCTCACTTCATACTTTGATTTCTTTGATAATGGATCATGGTCGTCTTACAAGATTGTGTTTTACTTTTGTTGTGTCCATGCATATTGTCTGTTTTTCTTTCTCAAACCTTTCCCAAAACCCCACTTCCCATCCAATCATCAATCCCTAACCCTCGTCCCCCGGGCTGTGTGATTTATATTGAGGTGTGATGTGATGACTATGTACACCAATTGATCACACGCTTGCTGGGGCAGATGTGGTGAAAGCAACACTAATTGAATTTCAACTAAGGCAGGGCAAGGATCTTCTTCTGCTTGACCACCCATGCTGTAGTTTACTTTGTGTTCTGTTCCACTCCTCCTCCCAGAGTCTCAGTCAAGTGACTTTCTCTTTCTTTTTTCAAACGCTATTGCCAGTGTCTACTACTACCACCACTATAATGGCATCTACTCCGTCAATTTGGGAAACCAACCATGCAGCCATCAGTGTGCCGAACTTCATCATCAATCACAGGTAAGATAAGTTTGGTGGGAGGTATGGACTAGGAGGAGAGACTGACAGTACTATTATGACAATTAAAAATAACTCAGTGAGGGGTACTGCATCTATCGGTTTGTGTGTTACAAAATCGGCAGATCTTTTAAATCAAACACTGGCTGTGGGCATGCAGCAGCACGGAAACAAAGTAAACAACCATGTAACTTACATTGAATTCGAAAAACTGTAACCCACCACAAAAAACATTAACATCGTATAAATAAATAGTAGGTATATTTTTAATGTCCCCTAACAAAAATAAACTATCCCGCTCTGACCTAACCCACCCCCCTCCCTAACCCCAACGAAACGAAACGAAAGTCCAAAGTCCCAATGTCCGTAGAAATCCCCAACGCCCACAAACCCACCCACCAACAAAAGGAATTAAAAAAGGGGCAAACGACGAGGTCCTCTATTGTCGGCGGGCCTTAAGATGTTTGTCCACCAGGATCTTTACCCGCTCCTCCATGTTCTCCTCCAAGCGGGCCATCCGGTGGAGCAGCTGGCGGCGAAATGCCCTACAGTTGCATCCAGGGTGGGGGGCAGCAGTGCTGGAAATAGAGGCGCGGCGGCGGGCGAATGCCGGACCACGGCGCCGTGAAAGTGGAGGCCGGGCCTGACTGGGGCCCGGGGCATTGGAGGAGGCTGCAGCTGCAGCCGCCTCCTCCTCCTCCTCCTCCTCCTCCTGAGCCACCAGCCGGCGATAATGCTCGCAGATGGCCTCCAGTTTCCGGCGCCGGGCCCTAGCGGCCAACTCCTTCCTTGATGGTTTAGTGGAAGGAGTATCATCTATATCAAGAAAGAAAAAGAACATGTTGGAGCCAATACTCTTAGCAAAACAGGAACACTAAAATCATTCAACACATAGTGTCACAGTATCACTAGCAAGCACAGTTCATAACATTTGGGATTTGGTGCTGGGGTAAGTATCTCTAATCCTACTTCCTTGGACTCTAACATTTGTGACCGTTTCAGACATTATTTATAAATATAATCGTACTATGTATGTACTCCGGTACACCAGTCGTGCTGTTCTTATCTGTAGTTTAGCCCAATTACATAACCTTGTTGTAGGCGGCATGCCAGGTCCATCAGCTAAGCTTGCACCTAAGAGAAACAGATATGAGCCACATGATGCAGACTCACGTTAGTTTTATTTACTACTACTGTCTGCAGGTGGGGAAGCTCATCTTTTTGTCTGACGCCTTACGGCCGTTGGCACTGGTCATACTCTGTTACATGAGGGCAAATGGCATGCACAATTTCACTTACACCCTGCCATGGGTACTACAAAAAGGCTGATTATTTATCGGATCCAACGATCATTGCTTATATTCATATTATAGATGCTGCTAGTGCTAATACGATATACGACATCAGGTCGGTAGCGGTCGGTGGTGGGAGTGCTGCCGGTCGGTGACGTGGGAAGGTGCAGGGTGGGGATAGTAAACGATGGATTAAGGACATTCACAGGTAATTAAAGAATACATAAAAAAAAACATTGCTGCACACAGTAGCACACACTGCATCGCATTCGGCGTTGCAGTGCGCACCTTGAAAATAGTTTTATTTATTTTTATGTTGATTACCTGTATTTGGCCGTAACAGTAATACACAGTTTACTCGCCAGTGCCACCCACCCGTCCCCTCCCCATGTCACCACCCGCCAACAATCCCACCACCAACCGCTACTGCAGAGGGTACTTTGCTTTCATTGATTGTGTAACCAATATACATAAACATTAAACAACAGATAGGCCACCCTTTGCAGGCTGGCTGCCCCAATCGAAAATACATTAATAATAATAGGTAGGGAGTGGTCCCCAGAGTGGGAGGAAGGGGTTTCCGCTTGATAATATATGACGTGCTTGCAAACTACTGCAAGTGTACTGTATGCTCATAATACTACCTTGATTCCTCTAGGCTTTGCTACTGTTGCGCAGTTTCTGTTACATTTTCTTCAAAGTAAGAATCTCCAGTGACACTTTCCACCTATACTGTCTCTTGGTGATAGTACATCCAGGCATACATCCATTAAAGTAAACGTCTATCTTTTTGTATATATCTCTTAACAAACCTTAGTTGGTTTCACCAACAAACACCCATGCTTCTGCTCCTTCCTTCCTTGCCTTGGCTTTGAGTTTGAACCAAAAACACCGCTGATTCTTGCTATCTAGTACTATCCACCCATACTGTGTCGCCCACCCAGGCAGGCATTCTTTCACCTTCCACCCATCCTTCAACAACCCATGCATCTGATCTTATTACTATCAGACTCCTATACATGCTTCCAACAACATATCCTTCTCTGCCGGTCAGTCATATTGTTTATCTCGCCCGTCCTTCCACCCTTAGTGCTTTCCCTCTATGTTCAACACATCCATGAAGGTCATCTGATCTGAGTTTGTCTTCTCCATAAAACATTCACAGCTGATTTTGGAGTCAAATAGAAGAGGCCATTGGTTACTCTACTCACGCTGGTAATGCTACGTAAAGGGTGTCTTCTTCAACCGTTGTATAAAGTCGCACAGTACAGTGAAATAGTGAACACAGTTCCATCTAGCTGTAATGTCAAGAAGTAATGAATATAACTTACCGCCGCCGGCCACTGCTGCTGGATCCCCCCTGGGCCCTGTGTCTCCTGCAGGTGCCGCCAGTTCGCCTGCCCCCTCCGGAATGGCCGCATCGCTGGCCCCGACGGCACTGGTGGATGGTAGTGTGCCTAGGAAAAAGCATCACAAATTTTTTAGATGCCTGTAAACCTCCCCCTCTTTTAAGTGTTCACTTGGAACATTGAAAAAAAAGTTAATGCGATGCAACATACATCAGCACTAGACAGTAAGTACAGTCAGTAGACAGACACTAGTAGGATATGGTTCCACTTCCTAGGGTCATCTAGTCCTACTCTACTCTTTTGAAAGTTAGCCTGAGCCATGAGTAACCCTTTTAGATTCATCATGTCGACTACTACTCTTTTGGTGCATATTATACCTGCCAGCTTATTGACATGTGCAGTAGATGCCTTTAAGGCCGCTTGACTGTTGCGTACAAGTGAAGAGGTCGAAAAAAAACCAACATATTGACTTTGTTTAGTTTATATTGCTTAGCCATCACACATACATGTTACACTTTTTGGCATGACTGCAAAATGCTAGCATTCACCAGTATACTATCTAACGGCTAACTCGCAGCATTTTTCTCATATATCATAGGCGGAAGATTCCCTTCTACAAACCAGAGATTTACAGAGCATATTGGATGCAAGATGATGTAACCAGTATTTCTACGTTCTACGGTGAGGGATCTTCCAGAATTATAAAGATCTTGGCTCTTGTTCTTGTTGTCAATCATGCACTTGTAAATGTTTACTGTTTTAATGTTAGGCTTTTTGCTGGCTTATTGACTATGGCTGTCGTAAATTAAATTTCATATTAACGATGTACAGAGTTTGATACTTGTTTCAAATAAACCTTTTGAACTTACACATAGACTCTGTGGTATTTGGTGTGGTGGAGTGGACTTACACAAGTGTGTGAGCAAAATGGTGTTTGTTATTATGTTCTGGGTTGTCTCTGTCTCAGTCATCATCAACATTGTGTATCGTCTTCGTGGGGGGGTCGGGAGTGGGACCCTAATGTGAGACACTATAGCTAGTCTGTTAGGGGTTCCTGGGTTCTTCGGACTGAGGTGTGATCAGTAAGATCCAACCTCCCATCAGCACCATCCTATTTTGTTGTGCATAGTTCTGTATGTGGCTCTGCAGAATCCTAGACAATAGTAGTATCATGTACTATTCGATCAAAAATACTAGTCAAATATCTGGTTGGGCATTTTGTTTGTGGTAATTGTCAAAGCCTCAACATTGAGAAGACTTGAAGAGGACAACCCAAAGGACAGGACCCAGTGGCTAGAGCTATTGGTCAATCAGAGTTTTATTGTTGCAAAGAAAACCTTCTATTAAAGAGTGGGCAACTTTGCAAGCTTCACTACACACAGAGTAATAATAGTAATAGTAGTAGTAGTATTAGTAGCACAGAGAGTCATAGCAGAGGGAGTTAGAAGCAACTTCGAGGCAGGGATAAACAGAATTAGTAAACAGATAGTCAAGGTCAAAGAAGTAAGCTTTTGTAAAAAAGAGATTCAGAAAGTGGAACCATAATTTAGAGTTTGGGAAAAAAAGATGCAGTAACATAACATTTAGGGAAATATAAATGTCAATCTAACCAATGGAGGACTTACTGGGGCCAGCTGCAGGAGCCTCAGTAGAGGAGAGGTCCTGGGGTTCCCCCGCCGACTCCGACCCCGTCTTCTTGCCCCTGGGTGGTGCTGATGATCATGTAAAATATAATAAAGAAAGAGACCAACATTAAGGAGTGCTGTGAGAAAAATAATAAATCATTTGGAAAAACAATAAGTCAAAGAACATTTTAGGAAACAACAAGTGCAATAAAATTGACCTATCTAATCAGATGGATCGACTACTGGCTGCTTCGTAGTGCATTTACGGATCGTCTACTTATTTATGAACACTCCAGTGTTCCTTGATCATTCTGATTCCAAATACTAACAAAGCCTAATAAGTACCACCTGACCTACACCACCTATTCCAGACGGGCCAATTGTTCACTAAGTCTGCACTTCAATTTTTTTCAGCCATCAAATGCATAGATGAGATGGAGGACACATGCATAGTTGCATACATTAGTGCATACATACAACAAATTGTGGGTTGGTTGCATAATGCTGATCTAGTTCTGCTACTGACTGACCATGCTAAGCCTACCACTCACTAAACAAAGTACAAAAGGTTCGACGGAGGACTGGGGTAAGCAGCACTCAGTGACAGAGGATGCGTCACGCAGACCGCATAAAACAATTAGTAACTACTACTAACAAACTAAACCTAGTATCCAATATCCATCCACCACTATTTCACAGTAGGACAATGGAAGGACTAGAGTCTCTCTAGCAAATCGCATTACCTAACTTCAGTTCTGTAAAGTAAACTCTTACATAATCAGCATCAGCACAAGCTAGCGCAAACTACGTTGCAAACAAGTAAGAGTACCACCGTGCACCTGGGTCCTTAAATCAAAGAACATTTTGCTTTTTGGAACGTAATTTACCAGCAACGCTTGGCACGCAGCAGTAATCTTGTTGTTCATCTAATTTAATATACACAATCAGTTACTCACCAAGCCCGATGACCTCGACACCTAGCAGGTCCAACAGGTCCTGCTCCCGGTCCAGGATGTCGGACCACCGGTGAGCTAGCTGGTTGTGGGTGCGCCGGATCCCAGTGCACCGGAACACGGCCCGGCGCACCTTCGCCCACCGACGGTGCCGCTCCTGGGTAGCGTACCCGGAGCCGGGCCTGCCGCCTGCTGCCAAGGTCAAGGGGAGGAGGCGCTGGATGAAGAAAACAAGAGCCGCCACCTCCTCCTCCCCAAACAGTTGCCGGGCCTGCACCCCTGCAGGACGCATTCTGCCGCAAGGCAGGCAGCGCTTCTCTGCGCCTGCAGGTCCCTTGCCCTTGGGACTTGGTGTGCCCTTGGCCATGGTTCTGGGGTGGGTGGGAGGCGGAAAAGAAAAGTCCGAAGGGGAAAAAAAGTTAGGGGGAAGAAGATAGAAAGAACTTTATAAAAGTAACAAAAACACAGTAAAAGTAGAAATAAAATGCAAAATATAAACTGAGGCAAACAGAGAGATAGATAATAACTAAAAAAAGTCAGGAAAAAGGCTTTAAAGACAAAGGATTGCTATGATAAAGGGAGGATACAAAAGTAGGCCCAGAAACATGGCATAGAGTGAAAAACAAGATGGCCGCGCCCATTCGCGACCGCGTGGGTACGTTCGCGCTATATTTCTCGCGAACATGTACTATTTATCGCGAACAAGTAAAATGCGCTCCCGAACACGTCAATGCACATCGCGAACACGCTATCTGCGACCCGGAACAGGAAATAAGGCATCACGAGCGGGCGGGACTATAGAAAAACAAGATGGCCGCGCCCATTGGCGACCGCATGGGTAAGATCGCGAGATATATCCCCCGAGCATGCAAACAGTTCCCCGAACATGCTTACCGCGCTCGCGAACAAGAAAAAGCCATCGCGAACAGGTTGCCACAAGCAACTACGCAAGCTCGCGAAGCTTCGCGAAGGTCGCGTAGTGCAATGACATCTTCGCGAAGCTTCGCGAAGCGCGACTACGCGAACTACGCCCAGGGTTACTTAGCACTGAGCAGTCAGGCTTATCACAGAGGCAAAGTGTAAAGCACTGGCACAGCACTCACTCACAATAAATACACTGAGCATCACAAAATAGACTTCACATGTGATGTATGTAAATTACATCTGTATTCCACACACACAATCTTCAACACAACATGAACATCATTTATTTTGGCGCATAAATATTACTAGCAGTACTAAGCCCAACTGTGTCGAGATGACTTCAATAATATGCACACTTGGGACTGATCCTATTCTAACCCTTGCCCAGCACCCTTATGTGGTGCGACACGTTGACAACCACAGGCCCACCCTAGCAATTCTCATCATTCCATACCAAACAGTTACATGGTGCACCTTGAGTCACAACGATGTCATAAATATGTACATAAGAGAATTTGAACAGTTTTTAGCAGCCCCGTGGCCAGAGGCAGCACAGGTAAAATCAATGTTCTTCTGGCAAGAAATCAACGTGTAAAGCATCATCGCCGGCCAGGGTCGTGAATCACAGGCTGTCTCCAGACTGCCACTCCCACATGCACACTCACTCCGCACCTATACTGGTGCATCAGATATCAGACAAGTCAGTACAGAAAGCGCTCGCATGCATATGCACTCAACACCCTAATGCAGTGCAACTGACACCCAGCAGGTCAAATGATATCACACTGCAGGCCTCATCACCCAAGCCCTCCCTCGACCTTTAGCTCACCCTGAGTGTCCTACACCCACAGAAGGAAGATAACCAGACCTCCCCACCCCCAGATACTAGGCAGCACACAGCCAAAGTCACACTTAGTCAGAGTCCTAGGGAAGCAGGTGGGGGTAGGGAGCAGGACTAACTAGGAGGTAGTTGTCAAAGAGGGGTTTGGCAGCCACTTTGGAAGATCACCCGCAGAATTTGGAGCAGAAGCGGGCTGAGGGCAATAGTCCTTCACTCAAAAAGGGGTCCACAAGGGTCTTCCGGCACTAGCCCAGTTCTGCAAAGCACAGTGGGGTCACACAGTCTCTTGGCCTGCTTCCGACTGCTCTCTGCCTCTTCCCCCCCAGTACAGTCAATCACTCTCACACCCCAAGCCAGAGACGGGCAATGCTACCTGGCACCACGATTTTGGCGGGGGCTGGTTGAGGAGAGGGCAGTTGGTCAGCCACTCTGCTGGCAAAAAAGGGAACAGTTGATGAATGGAGAATGAAAAGGGGAGCCTCTCGAAAGAAGGAGGTACACGTCGATCATAGTGGCACCCAGGAAAATCTGGGCACAACGTCTGGTGTGAGTAAATATGGGTCGCACCAGACCTTTCCGGTCACACACAATGAGGAGCTGCAGATTCCATACCTTCCTGGAAATGAGACACAACATCCGGTGTGTGTTGATATAGGTCACACCAGACAATTCGGGTCACACAAATAACGAAGAGCTGTATATTCCCTACCTTCCTAGAAATGAGGCACAACGTCCAGTGCGCATTGATATAGGTCACACCAGACAATTCCAGTCACACACATAGCGAAGAGTTGCAAATTCCATACCTCCCTGGAAAAGAGGCCCAACATCCGTATTGATATAGGTCACACCAGACAATTCTGGTCACAGACACAGGTGCAAGTTTAGCAATGTCTTACGGGGTAGAATGAGTACTACTATGGCCACGCTTCTATCTCCGAGGGTTGCAACCTGTAAATAGGACACTGCACGCATTGAGCATGCAGTCAGCATGTCACACGAGAGAGATGCGACACAATTGACAGTGAACCGCCACCAACAAGACGCTTTGCTTATGCGTGCCCAGGTCCCCACGATGCAGGGGCCACAGGCCTTACATGTGGGCAAGACTTCTGGGGCTCTGCACAAGGCAATCTGGTCTCCAGGCACACTTTTTAGTTCCACTCTCAAGCCTCACTTTCAGTTGGGATCAGACAATGTGGGCACTTAAGAGTACACTGCTCTACAGGTGTCACAAGTAGACGGTGTGGGTCCCTTGCAGCAGATCTTTGATGTCTCAGAGATCTCCAAAAGAACAGAGGGCAATCACAGAATACCTTGGAGAGCACACTTCAGGTTCCACACAGCAGCAGGTAGTTAGCCCAGGCCAGCCAGTATTCAGGAAGGTCATGCCGTCCTTTTCAATTGCAGTAATCTTTCTTAGGCACAACAGATTCTTCTGGCAGTGTGCACCACACAGTTCCAGGTTCTCCATACCTACTTCCCCACAAGTATATATCTGCCCTGCTGAAGTATGGTGCCAGTACTTATACTGTAGTGTGTCCTTGAAGTTGGGGGTGGTCCAAAGGGTCTCCCTTTGAACCACAGATGTCTCCCCTAAATGTCAGTCCTGTCTGCCACGAGGCCACAGAATACAGATGTTAATCTTTAGTGGGGCCATGATCTGGCTCCAGAGGCCAATTGTCAAAGCCTCCTCCTCCAATCTATCCAGCAAATGGTGGAATTCTGTCATTCCAGTTGCATGCCAAATGTTTTATAGCTGTTGCTGGGGAATGCCCTGATGTGCTCCCCCAGCCTCCAGTTTTAGTGCAGAGAAATATTAACTTTCTAGAAGTGGTATTTCTAAGCTAGTAATGACAAAACCACCTTCACCACTGGAAAGTGTTTGCCATTGCGAATCCGATGATAGGAAACATCATGAGGCTGCTGCACTGCAATCCACAATTGCAGCCTGAAATAAAATCAGCCATCTCCCCATGTTAACCTATGGGAAGGTCAAACCTCATAGGTAGTAAAAACACACATGCGTATTCCTCACCACCGGGGCCTTGAACACACTTGTGTACCTGCCTGGCCTTTCACTTGCCACTCACTTCACCCCTTAAGACGTGCCTTCCGGGTGCTCTAGTGGTAGTGAAAGGTCCTCTCAGGATGGCCAGAAATTTAGAAGGGCTAGCCTGAGTAGAAGCGCAATTAAGCACACACAGTCCTGCAGTGACAGATTGGACACATGTTTAAAAACATCAGGTAAACACCACTTCCTAACAGGTGTAGGAAGAGTGTGTGCATTTTCACGCTGCATTTACATTGAGAAAGTGCCCAGAGCCCTAGGCCACTGCTAGAAAATCCAGTACAAGCTAATAGGGTAACCCAGAAAACATCAAAGGACCTGGGTAAACTATGGTAAAAAAAACAATTGGTCCCAACGTGCCTCTTATGGAAACCAAAGATGCAAAATGACTTTTCAAAAGATTCATAGAGTCATCAACAGAGTTTTATCATAATTACTTAAACAAGAGAGTAAGATACTCTTCAACCATACACCAAGACAAAACAACTGAATTAGGGATGAAACAAACTTCTTTATATATTTTTTGTTATAGAAATCCCATATTCAATAAAACATTTAGGGGGTTGTATGAAAAAAAAAGTGCAAGAAAAGTGCTTGTGTGTGAGGTGGGTGGAGAAGGGGAATTCAGAAAAGGAACAGTTTGGAGATCATAGTATCTAAGTTATACAGTGATAACAGTGGTTGCAATAATGATTTCGAAAAGTAAAACCAGTTTTCTTTGGCTTGTTTACAACACAATTTAATTATAGTCTTGCATGTCTGTTTTTTTGAATGATGCTTCTGTCATTAGAATGCATCATTACGTTGCGTGAGGTACAGATATATTGTATTCTCTTAGTCCTCAGTTCTCTCTTAGTCAGAAAATCCTCTCAAGAATAAAAGACTTCAAAGCGGTAAGCAGGATCCGCTTCTGCTACAAAGATAAAAGCACAATCCTGATTAGTAAGTCCATGTAGTGTTACGTGTGCATGGACAACAGGTTTGCAATTTATAGGAATAACAATAGGCTGTGGTACAGCCATAAGTAAAACAATAAGGAAAACAAAGCACAACACAGAAAAATAGTTTGATTCTTTGAAACTTTCAAGCTTGAAAAATCAACAGTAAAAGTTACTTTCTAAAAACTGTGGAAGATTAACCTCAAACACCATGGATGTCTCCGGTGGTAGGTGTAAGGGGATTGTGAATATGTGCAAACATTACTCAGGAAACCCATGACTCAGTCCTAGACCAAACATTAGTTGTGGCATGTTGCAGGGATTCTGCTTAGAAACAGAACTATGCCTGGGACCACAGAACATCAGTATGTAGGAATTGTGTCACCATACCACATCAGTACCTATGGGCCCAAATCCAGACTAGCTCACTACTTGCACTCCTAACCTTTCCAGAGAAACAAGTAAATTGGCACACCAGAACACAACACTCTGGACCCTCTCAGGGATCTCGGTAGCAGGTCATCACCTTTTGTTCTCTCACTCATACATATCCACAATAAACAGAAAAGAGACACGAAGAAATCTTACAATAATTATTTAAACTATTGTGCTCTATTTTGTAACAAATGCACTGCAATTAGAAAATATATACAGGTAAAAAATTTGATTATCCTAATCAACATACTGTACACAATGAAAAGCCCTGTCATATTGAAAGACAGATCTGCCTAAGCCTACCCTCACTATAGAAACTCAGTTTTATATTTCAGATCTCTGGGATTAGTGGGGGATCCCATACCTTGCATACATAGGTAATTGTTGTACATCTCAGGCAGCGGAGCTCTCTTGCGTCTCTGAAACTTTGCTCTGCAAGAATGTGTCCTGTCTGTTTTCAAAACGAGAAGTCTCGGCTTTTATGATAAGAATTGCATGTTCAAAATAGCAGCTGGATTTCTCTAATATGTTCTTGTATTAGTGTTTGATCACAGATAAAACAGAGCACAGTGTTTTTCGACTTTGTATGAAATGTTCCATCTGACTCCCAGCAGAAGAACTAAAAAACAAAACATGTGCAGCCTATTAGACATACCATGAGGGAGAAAATACAGTGAACCTCTAGACAATATACAACATTATCTTATCTGAAGTCACATAGCAAGGAATTCTTTCTGTCTGGCATTGGCTGCATTAGAAACATCTTGGGAAATAAATCAATTATGACCAGACTAGACTAACACTTTTTTGCCCTTGACTGCTTTCAAAACACAAAGAAGATATGTAATTTCCAGAAACAGCATAATAATGCCTCGAGGATTTGAGGAGTGAGGAATGAGTCTTTCTAGTCTATGAGCATGCTGTAGGTTGATGGGAGGTGAAATGAATATGTTTAATAATTCAGTGATGAAATTCATGACAAAGTCAAGAACATTGGGGCCCTCAATGTTCTCTAGCAAGCCATACAGCCATAACTTGTTGTAATGATTTCTGTTTTCCAAATCGTCTGTGTGAAGTTTTAGTTTACTAATTTATTGTTCAAAAATAGATAGCCACATGGAGACATCCTGAACAGAGTGACTCTGGTGCTCCATTTCAACCATCCTACTCTCCATAATGATCCATCTGTCTTCTATATTCTGTAGTTTTGCATTAGTAGTGCTTGTGAAGGGCTGAAGGCCAGCACTTCACCAAGAATAGTATCCAAAATTGGATTGTTAGAAGAGGTAATAAGTGATGGGGGGCAATTCTTAGCTCTTTTAGGTTTTGCACCAGAAGAAACAGTTTTATCACCAGTAAAGGTATCACTAGCTATCTTGCTGTGGGAAATCTATATGAAAGATTTCTTTGTGCCCATATAATGTTCAAAAAGCAAAGAAATATGTAAAATGAGAAGCTCACAGAAAGAAAAGAAATTGATGAGAAAATGCCATAAGACATGTGATATCACAGTTAGCGAGGAGAAGAATCTTGAAGTCAGCTTGCAGGGAATGATATCAATAGGGGAATAGAAGAAATTAAGCTATTCGGGCTATTCGGGCAAATAAGGAAATTACCCTGAGAGGAATTGTGATATTGGTGTGACTATCAATGACAAAGGGCATCCACATAGTGTCATTGTGGTTGTGAAGGAAAAGAAAAAAACTATTCAGTATGCAACAAGTGCAGAGAAACCCATTTTAAGTAGTCACCAAATGAAAGTGCTGAAAGGGAAAATAAACATGCCAGCCATATAAAAGAGAATTGCAAGAAAATGCCATCTGCAAGAGGCTCATCACGAGAAAACAGCATAGTGGCCTACAAAATGGCGGCCACATGTCAAATAGAAGGTTTCCAGTACATTGAAGCTCAGGCCCAAAATGCCAGAATAACAACGTCCCTATGGTGACAATACCCTTAACATGTGGGTACACTTCATGGAGACAAGACGTATTCCCCAAAAGTGGCAAGAATAAGGATAGAGGCTCTGCAATGCAGCAGAGTTCAAGGAATGGCTGCCATGTTGCTATGTATGGAAGCTATTCCCCAAAAAGCCTATTATTAAAGAATAAGCATTATTTTTTCCTGGGTCCTTTGTTTTACTAAAACAGCACATCAACTGTTCTGTAAAATGCTATATGCAACTGTGTGCAAAATCACACAATTTATTCCAGCAACTTTCAAGATAATTACACAAAATAATGGACAAGGAACGAAATGTGGTTGTTGGTACCTTATGTGAAAATTTCACACAATGGCATGCCCGCTTAAAAACGTAGTGATTGATAACAGCAGAAGACTGTTTTCAGCACAAGATGCATCTGTGAGACCTTTTCTGCCTGAACCATTAGTCCACAGGCAAACAATTTGTGAAATCAAGTAACGCAAAGTATGCAAATGAAAGTTTGTTCAGAGTTACGCCAGATGATACAAGTCTTTTTGGAGCTGCAAGTGGTCCAATTGGCAAAATCTAACCATTTGTGACTGGAAAATGGCCTTTTGGTATGTACCAAACATAAATAGAGATTCAGCAATATGTGACTGAATCGCAATTCAGGTTTGCCGATACATACCAAAGGGGCGTGTTTTAGGACCTCCTATTTAAATAGCAATGTTTAACTGTGTACAAAAAAGTAGTGGTAACCCATTTGCAAACAGGAAGGGGTCACCAAAGGACCCTCTGCCCTTTGAGTATGTCGATAAAAACATTTTTAAGAGTGGGCAGTGGTCCAATGGATCACTGTCTAGTCTTAAAATAAGTCTGTAAAGCTTTTAATTTCAATGCACCCTTTTTGAGGGAAAACAGACTGCATTGAAGAAAAATATATTGCTATATTTAAAGGCACCACAGACATGGTTGTTTACTGACCTCAGCAGACCACCATCACAGTGTACCATAGTAGGAATCAATTTGTAAGCTACCTCACTGGCATTCATGAAGTGGGTAGAATAGCAAAACACTATCATTTGTTATTTTGTGAACTGACCAATTGGTACATAGATCACTTTGCAAAATACCACACTGTTTGCAAAAATAACCATATTTTATGACTAGTGTCTAGGACAGATTACCCTAATTGTGCAACATGTCACTGCATTCCTAATATCACTGAATTGCAACTCTTAGGAATCTCCTTATTTACTCTAACCGTATCTCTCAGCCATATGCCAACCGGCAGCGTACCATGATATGACTAGATATATTTAAAAATATACTGTTGTGTGTGCTCTGGGGTATGACCAGGCAACATCTGAATATATCTACTCCTTATCAGCAGCACTTATTATCATTTATGTCTAGTAATCACTAATGCATACTCTTTAGATTATGTTAAAGGATAAGCCTCCCACTACTCAACATTGCTTCACTTTCCACTTCCACAAATATTCACCCTTCAAGTTTGATTGCTGTAATCCTGTATTTTTCTGTGTTAGTGTTCTTGCTTCCACTTTTGCAGCACATTTAGTTTGACTGACAAAACTATCCCAAAGTGCACTATTCTGGATAAAATCCAAAATAACAGAACCCTTATGCCCAATAGTTGGCTCTTTTCCAAGACTGGGATGTGTCTACCAAAATGAGTAGTCACCTCATCCTCAACCATCACAAACTGGTTTTCACATCATATAACCCTCTCACTGAGCTGATGCCAAACTACAGGTGGCCCTGGGATCAAAGGGTTTCTCTTTCGTAGGTGTGCCTTCACATTGAATTGAAATGAGCAGACCTCTCCCTGGTCCCTTTCAAGTTACTGAAGCTTCTGACTCCTCCACAACTCCCCTTCCTGAGCTGAGTAGATTCACATACCTCACACAGGTCTTCCTGGTGAAAGGCCCAAGCTTAGGAGCAGTTTTCACACCCCATTGGAGGAAACACACTGAAATGGTAGAGCAGCTGGCAGGCTAATGCTAATTAGCCTACTTTGGTTTCAGGCAGGAAAAGTCTGACTTTGTAAAAGCTACTTTTCCTTTATATTTATCAAAAATCCAACTTCACCGTTGAAGTGGATTATTAATAAATTTTAAAAACAGTAATTGAATCAATCCTTTAGCATATCTTAGCATATCCCAAAGCAATTTTGCCAAAATTGGATTATTATTGCACCTTAGTTTTTCGTATAAGATCAGCTACAACCCTTAACAGTGAAAATAGCTTTTGGGGGATTGTTACTGTAGGAACATACCAATATAACATTTCTACATGCTCCACTTTTGAATATTAGGCAACCAACCTTGTGGGCTACACAGCTTATGTAGGGGTGACTGATTTAATATTTTAAAGTAGAGTCTCTTCGTGTCAAAAAAGTATTGATTTGACATGTTTGTCTGCAGGTTTGAAAGCTGCAATAGTCAGGCTTTAAATGAAGGCCTGAATCCATGTTTTCCCTTATCAGTCTACCTGATGGCAAAATAGGTTTTCTAATCCACAGATGACATTAACTTTCCACCCAAATTGAATTGGAAAATGTTAGTCAAACATAAAGTATCTCGCCCTGTATGTGTATGATACATGGGGTACTACTGTCCGTTTAAGGACGGGAAAGGGAAAAATTCCTTTTTGTGATATAACCATCACACACTCTAGTAGAATCATGCTTTATCATCGGGTTCACCCTGACTCCTAAGGGTCAGGGTGGGCTCAACCATTTTTAAGGGAGCATTTAAGAGAAGTAGACCAGGTGGCTTAAAGATTAAACATCCTCCTTTAACTCCAAGGTATCCCTTTATTCGTGGAGTTACTGGAGATATTAAAAAAAGAGGGGGAAATAGGGTAATTAGGATATTCAGGTCCTATGACCCTAAAGCAAACATGTTTCATCCCTTAGAACTTGGCCCTTACTGGGTCCTGGGTTTTGTAAGGGCGATTCAATATTCCCCCTTGGTGTTTTGAGGTTCTGCCTATTTTTAAGGATGATGTGCAGAAATCTGCACCTAAAACAGACAGATATATACTTGCCCTTAGTCCGGTTCTTATTTTCTTTTATGGTATCCAGCCTGAAAGTAAAGAACAGTTTTTGGACTGTCACTGTATGTGCCAGTATCATATTGTGTGATTAATCACTCTCGCTTCTGAAGTGTCCGAGTGCAAGCATGCATTATTCACTGTAGATTCATTTTCCAGTGATTTTTGGGTGTCTTGTTCCCCAATCAAACTCAGATTAGTGGTGGTGTTATTTCCACACCCCCACCTAACTTGTGAACTTTAAACTCTAAATGCAGACTCTCTTACATTTTCTGTTAACTGTTTAACACTGTTAAAAACAAAACACACACACCCATTTGTTTGTGAATTAAAAACCAGGCAGTCGCCAATTGTATCGTGGATTTGTCGCTACTCAATCACACTCGTTCTCAGTGGGCACTCACCCGTTTGTGGTGGACCTCTTGTTTCACGAGGGTATGTGGTATCAAGGGCAGCCCTGTAGTAACACACTAGCTGTGAACAATAAAGTTGATGGGAAAAGGAAAAAAGAACCGCAAGTTTTCAAGGTTATGTATAAGCGGGATATGTAGAGTACAAAGATCTGGTGGACTGCCACCAGTATACTGGATGCACAGCACAATATTATGTATTATTGTTTCAACACATTGATAAAAAAAGACCTAAAAGAATCAAGAACAATTTTAAATGAACAATATTTAACTGGGATTGATTGTTCCCACGTCAAACAGATTGTTGTTTGTCATCAATTAAAAAGTTAAGGTTGTGCATAAATGTTACAGTAATCAAATCTTTGAACATTTACATGTTTAAATGCTTCAATAAATCATAAACAAGCAATACAGCTAACAATGGGTAGTATACAAAAATATCAAAGTTCTGCCCAATGCATTTCGGGATTGCAATAAATCCCTTCTTCAGGGGCCTCTGAAAGAAAGAACAGAAAACCATTTTTGAAACTGTAATCATGATAAACAGAAATATTATAAAATGTTAATAATGCTCAAGATGCATCGTTAGTGGCGAGGGTGTGAAATAGTTCCTGTACGCATTCAGCCCGAAGCAATGATCAGCGCAAAGTGAAAAAATGCGTGGAAACGAAAAAAGCAAAGACTAGTGCACAGATTTGAAATGTGAAACGTGAAAACCAAAAAGTAGACATGCTGAAAAGGTGAAGCAAAATGAGCACGTGGCAAGTATCAATTACTGATATGAGACACACTTTAGTGAAAATCTACATTAACTTCTCTTACATGCTTACTGTTGAAAAGAAGCTTTGAAAGTTCCTGCTAGCTGTAGACTTTCTAAATGAGAGAAAAAAACGTATGTGCTGGCTGGGTCTCTGTAGTAGAAAAAGAAATGTGTGAACTGGGTGAGAATACTCAAGAAAGAAAGCTTTGGAAGAGAAACGCAGCTAGTGCGAAATGGACTTACTGCTGGTAGGTAAACCACAGAATGAAACTCGTGGACAATGAGGCATGAAACAAATAGGGAACCGCTGCTGTAGGAGAATCCCAAGGTTTGCTGCTCGCACTCTCATTCATGTCCGTTCCACTTACTTCATCAAGGGTCTTACCCCTCTTGATCACCTATTCATTCCTACATCTCCAGGCTCTCTGGGTATCTATTTGTGTGTGCCATTCAATCCATGTGCGGCTCATTACCGGGTGGGGCCCAACCCTAGTTGTACCGTTTCACGTCATTGCGGCGTCAGAATGGTGCGGCTGCGGGAGCCGAACTACAATGTCCCACTAATTCATGGGGCTTGTAGTTTCTGACTGTGTGTGCTACGGATTGCCATTAGTTCCTGTTGCCAGCGTATGTTAGGATCGTAATGTCGTCGCGTTTGCAGGCTGTTTAATTCATAATCAATGTCATGTTTATATTGCCTCATAGTATTTGGTAGTATTTTAAGGCCATATTATCTCCCAATAACATTACAGTCAGCTCGTTGTAAGTTGCTAATAAACCATCCTATGGTTGGTACTGCATACAAAAGATGGGGCATATTCTTTGTCAATATAGGGCATTTGAAACAGTGTTGATATAAATTGCTGTTTCACAACGCTCTCTTTGTACAGCACATAATAGTATAGTATAGTGCAGTATATTGTTAGTCAATACAAGACAAACAAAGTGGTGCAGGTATAATGGCTGACTGTGTCTTTTGATGATAACAGTCCTACTCAATACCCACTCTTGGAAAATTGCTAAAGAATAACACAACATATATGCTATGTGGTGTACAGTGAGTATTTTACACTTTTAAGACAATTGAATCCATATGAAGTGTGCGTGGGTATATTGCATGGTATTGTGTGTTGCATGTACACTTGAGTGCATAGAAGGTGGTAATACTTGTGAACTACCCTTTGGCTGGGGCCGCGTTCAGGTATGGGTCAATTGGCCCATGGGATCGTATCATTGAGCCCTCGTGTGTGCGTGTTAAGTTTATACACCCAGCGTTGTTCCTTTTCTAGTAGTCTTTGGTTCAGTCCTATGCCCCCCTTGATTTTATCAATCACAGTCCATTTGAGATCTTGGTTTGAATGCCCCATTTCAACATAAGGGGCTGTGAGTTTCATTGATGTTCTGGCTCGTCGACTAGTGCTCCTATGCTCACTTATGCATGTCTTCACTTTCCTGGTCGTCATTCCGACGTATCGGCTGTTACAGGGACATGTGATCATGTAGATGACATTATCAGTATTACAGTTGGTGTGGTATCACTGTTCCCATAGAGATAAGAGGCCTAAATCAATACAGGTAGTTTGGGATGTGAAGGGGCATACTATGCACAAACCACATGGGTAATGACCTTTCACTTGCAGTTGGTTCCACAGAGTAATTTGTGTATCTTGCTGGGTTTTCCAACAATCAGTGTGGACCAATGTATCTCTAATACTTCTGTTGCATTTGAACGAGAATAGTGGTTTCTCAAACTGCAGTTGGTTGGAGGTCAGGATATGCCACTTCTTATTTATTATCTTCTTTATGATGTTTGATGATGCATTATAAGTGGTAACACATATCAATGAGTTGGTTTCTTTTTTTGCATTGGTTTCCACTAAGGCCGAGTGTGAAGTATTACGGGCTCTTTTCTGGGCCTGTTCTATAATCCTTTTGCCATACAGCTTTTCCTGTAGTTTTGAGGTGGGTTTTCCTGCTTCCTCTTTGTAGCTATGCAGGTCTGAGCAGTTCCTACGGATCCTCAAGAATTGTCCCACTGGAAGGTTTTCTCTCAGGGAATGTGGGTGTGCGCAGTTAATTTGGAGAAGGCAATTCCAGCCTGTACGTTTAGTGTAGAGGGTGCTACCCAGTTTTGCATCTCTAGCGATGATGTTTACATCAATAATCAATACCGTTGTGGTATGAGTGGTCATGGTGAAGCAAAGGAAAGGGTTCAGTTGGTTTAGTCATTCTCTGAATATTCTGGTGCTCATCTCATCACTGTGCCATATTACTAAGATATCATCTATATATCTTTGCCAGATGGGAATCGCATTGGTGAAGGGGGGTGGTGGCCCAAATGTGGTCTTCCTCCAGCTGGCTAATGTGCGAGGCTTGGGGCAAATGTGCTGCCCATGGAAGTACCGTGCTTCGGTAAATAGAGTTGATCCTCAAATTTGAAAAACTTCTCAGTGAGGGACATATGCATTAGTGTCATGATCCACTCAATGGGTGCATGCCATGGCCAGTCTTGTGTTCGCAGTATGCTGGCAATGACACGTAGACTCTCCTCTTGGAGGATACTTGTGTACAAAGCCTCAACATCAAGGCACATCATCATCTCTTGTGTTGGGTCGTAATCGATGTCAGCCAGGATGTTCAGTAGATGTTTTGTATCCTAAACATAGGATTTAATCTGTGTGACCAATGGCCGTAGGAACCAATCCGTGTACTGGGAAAGAGGTTCCAAGGCCGATCTTATTCCAGACACAATGGGTCACCCTGGAGGTGGGGTTCTACCTTTGTGAATCTTTAGAATAGTGTAGCATTGGGGTAGTCTAGTTTCGGCCGTGTTAAGGAATTCCTTTTTCTTCTTTGATATCCAACCTCTTTCCATCGCTTCATCTTTGATTTTCTCAATCTGCTTTTGCAATTGTTTTGTAGGGTCCCATAGGAGTTTAGTATAGTGTTGTGTATCTGAGAGTAAGCTGAGGCAGGCTTCCCTGTAGCTGTTCTGGTCTTGGGTGACAGTTGCTCTACCTTTATCTGCTGGTTTTATCACAAGGTTTGTTATTTTATTCAATGACCGTATCGCCTCTTGCTCATTTCTGCTGAGATTATTGAAGATGCCTCTCCTGGTCTATAGTTGTTCTACCTCCTTGATGACCGCTTCCTCAAATGCGATTACTTCTGGTGGCATCATAGACGTTGGAGAGTTAAAGTGGGATCTCTTCCTCCTGGTGGTGTAACCAGTGTCTGCTTCTGTCAGGGGTTTTCCTTCAGAAAAGGTTCTCACTCAGATCTTTCTGAAGAGTTCATTGAGCTCACATCTTGTCTTAAATTTATGAATTTGGGCTGTAGGAACATAACTGTGTCCTTTATTAAGGACTTCCAGTTCATTTGGTGTCAATGCTTTGTCCGTAAGTTTAACCACTAGGTCTACAGTGACCTCAGGCCTGCTTGTTCGTTCCTCGTCTGGCTCCTTGTATTCACTCTTTCTCTCATGTCGTCCCATTGAATTCTTCTGCCGTTCCATCTGCCTCGCCTTCCTTATCTGCCTCTCCGCCCTAGAAAATACTGTTGGTTCTGGTTAGGTTGGAAATACGGCATGTTGTAAAATTGAGGGGCCTTGATATTGTTGGGGGCCATATAGTCTACGCCAGGATACGTGGGGCTGTACCCTGTGCCTCTTCTGCACCTTTGTTTCCCTTTTTTCTGCCTCCATGATGACCACCTCCTCAAATGCGATTACTTCTGGTGGCATCCTAGACGTTGGAGAGTTAAAGTGGGATTTCTTCCTCATGGTGGTGTAACCAGTGTCTGCTTCTGTCAGGGGTTTTCCTTCAAAAAAGGTTCTCACAATGATCTTTGTGAAGAATTCATTGAGCTCATATCTTGTCTTAAATTTATCAATTTGGGCTGTAGGAACATAACCGAGTCCTTTATTAAGGACTGCCAGTTCATTTGGTGTCAATGCTTCATCCGTAAGGTTGACCACTAGGTCTACAGAGAGCTCAGGCCTGCTTGTTGGTCCCTCGTCTGGCTCCTTGTATTCTTGTATTTACCCCTTCTCTCGTTGTGTCGTCCCATTGAATTCTTCTGCCGTTCCGTCTGCCTCCCCTTCCTCGTCTGCCTCTCCTCCCTAATAAATACTGTTGGTTCTGGTTAGGTTGGAAATACGGCATGTTGTGAAATTGGGGGGGCTTGATTTTGTGGGGGCCATATTGTCCAGGCCAGGCAAACATCTGTAGGGGAGGATACGTGGGGTTGTACCCTGTGCCTCTTCTCCACCTTTGTTTCCCTCTCCAGGTCTTCAAAGAGTTATCGTTAGACCAGTCTTCTTGATCTGAATAGGAAGAGCCTGAGTCACTCCAATCTGATGATCCTGCTTCCAAGTCTTGTTGTTTCTTTTAGTCGTCCTTTATGTAAGGGTATACCCTTTCATGTGAAAATCTTTTCAGATCTTTTTGTAGTTTATTGATCTTGCTCTGCATAAGGTAATCCTTGTGTTTGACAGTTTCCTTATTGATCTCTTACAATTTCTTTTTAAACACTGTGATTTTGATTTGAGTGTTTAATTTAACCCTGGGCGTAGTTCGCGAAGTAGCGCTATGCGTAGCTACACAAAGTGCACTTCGCACTACGCGTAGCACTGCGCGAACTGCGTAGTACCCTGTTTGCACTGTGCAAGATGCCGTTTTCAATGATTGCACAGTGCGGAAAAGCATTCGGCACTGTGCAATCATTGAAAACGGCATCTTGCACAGTGCGAGCTGTAGTTTTCTGCCGCTCGAGTAGATTTTTACTCGAGCGGCAGTTTTCTCAACGCGGACTGGTAGGTTCTCATCGCGAGCGGTCGCGAGCATACGCTACCACTCGCAATGAGAAACTGACCTCCCCGCGTTGAGAATCTCGCCGGGAGGTTTATTTTCCACGCTCGCGATCGGCAACTTGATGTTGCTGATTGCGAACGAGTAAAAAGTCTCGCCGGGATGTCTAGCAAAAAATGACCGCTGCACTACGCTGCGCTACGCTACGTGTGTTTGCACTGTGCTACGTGCAACTCGCGTAGTGCGAAGTAGCGCGAACTATGCGAGCGTAGCGTAGTGCTTTGCCCAGGGTTAGTTTAATGCGTCCTCACAGGTCCTAATTTTAATGAGTAAGGCATCTGAAAGCCTTTTTGCAGTATTTATGATCAATATTAACCAGTCTCTCATGCATCTCCACTCTATTAGTGACCACTCCTTCTTAAAAATTGGGTCTTCCAAGAAGATTTTTAGTTTATTGTTAACCAACAATCCTGTTGGAGCTGCATTGCCACGTAAATACTCGGTCATAATTGCACAGTGGAGTATAATCTTCATCTGGTTCATTTTTAGTTCCTTAAATTAGTCCCAGCTCTGTGATTGATTTAGGCACTGGGTGATATTCGTGTCCAGTATTAGGGAAGGTGCTGCCAAAATTGCGGATGCCATTTCATCAGTATAGGCTCTTCCCAGTAGTTCAGTCATCTCTGGTAGTCTTTGGGTGTATGTTTTTGTAGCACAGGTTATCAGTAGCAGGGTGTTCCTATTCACAAAGGGTTCAAAAGAAATGTTCTTGTATTGACCCTACAGCTGAACGCTGCACTAATATTGATACATTTTGACCTGGAGAAGGGTGGGAAACCCTCTCCCAAGTCAGGAGAGTAGACAGGTTCTTCCACTGGCTGGAAGAGGTGCTGGAGGGATATGTCCTCCCTACTTAATACTAGTCAAACATAAAGTGCCCTGTATGTGTATGATACATGGGGCACTACTCTCCTGAGGTGGGAAACTGTCCTTTTAACTCACTGGGTCAGTAGGGCCAAATTCTAAGGGCTGAAACATATTGGCTTTAGGGTCAAAGGACCATAATATCCTCATTACCCTATTTCCCCCTCTTTTTTAATATCCCCAGTAACACCAAGAATAAGGGGATACCTTGGAGTTAAAGGAGGATTTTTAAGCTTTAAGCCCCCTGGTCTACTTCTCCTAAGTGCTCCCTGAACTATGGTTGAGCCCACTCTGACCTTTAGGAGTCAGGGTGAACCCGATGATGAAGCATGACACTACTAGAGTGTGTGAGGGTTATATAACAAAAATGATTTTTTTTCCTTTCCCACCCTTAAACGGACGGTGTACCACCTGAGAAGATTAGAAAATGCTATCATGTTTTAGGGGTTGGAGCACATACACTGGGGACTGGACAGAAGCAGACAACAGTGCTCCAGTGTTCAGATTTTTTTTTTAAAACAGCAACACCAGTCAACAAAAAAATTGGGTCACCATAGAAATTGAGAGATTTTCTCAAATTCATGTATAACAATTACTACACACATCAATCAATCATATCTACTCAACTCTTTGAAACAAGTAAAGTTTATAGGTAGAAACTGTGTCATGTTAATATATGTTAAAATGAGTCTACATCATAGTGTCCATGAACAATTTCAATAATTCGATCTACGTGCTAATTCATTAAATAAAGCCCTCAGTGGGTCCCATCTCACTTCCACGCCCATCATACGCTCCTTCCCTCATGCATTCATGCCCTCCTTTTACTACCCACCCCATCCTCACCGTGATACTTTGCCTCCCTCATTCTTTGTCTCCTCCTTTACCACCTCACCACATCCTTCGTAGCCACGCCCATTACTTCCTTCACTCACCTTCACCCCCTTTACTCTTCATTCCTTTTTCCGCCAGCCATAGATCACACCTGCTTCTTGCCCTCTTTCTTCCCCATTTCTCTCCCACTGAGATCCACTCATCCCTTTCCCCCATCATACTAACAAACTCCACGCCCACTCATTCCTTCATCCATTCTGTGTCCTCGGTGTTGTTCGTGTAGCACGTGCTCTGCGTTTACCTTGTATTGTGTACTTTACTCTGCGTACTCTCTTCTTCTGGTGCTTGATTTATGTGGACAAGGATGTATCAGTTTGCTAATGTCCACCTTCATTAAATAAAGCTTACGTTGGGATTTTCTTCAGATTTTGTTACACATTTTTACAGACATTTTAGAGATTATTTATGCATTCTTAGCGTTATGAGGCAAAAAGACTCAACTGCAAGATAAAAGACAAACCTAAAGTACGTTTACCAAATTTACTAATAGCTGATTATAACATATATAGTATGCACCATACAACATTAACCCAAAAAGTGCAATTACTGTTGTGGAAATTGCATAACCTTGGTGGGATAGCTGTGTGTGTTTGAAGTATAGAACTATTTTGTTGTTAAATGTGAACTGAAATATTCCCCAGACAACATGGAAGATAAATACAATTAATACATATTTAAATATTCAGATACCTTAACCACTAAAATCAATAAAGCAAGGAAACATATGCTTCTAGTCCCGTGTTCACAAATAGTTTTCTGCAACATTGTAGTACTCCTGAAATTCATGAGTGAACCAGGGGTATTACAAGAGTAAGTAATGCCTACTCATACACAAATGTTTGTTCTCTAGACCCCAGTGTTTTGTTAAGTAATGATATGGGTAATGTATGTTTCAGTAAAATTTGTGACCATCTTTGACTTACTCTTCATTATATGAACTTTAGTGGGAATGTGCTTGTAAAACACTTGAGGCTCTTTCTTATAAAAGTTCAGACAAAATGTGTACAATTCCTAGCTTTTGGAAGCCTGCACGACCCAAAGAAGGCTGGACATTTTCAATGTTACTTTTTAGGTCTCGCCTACACAGCGCACATGCGCTGCATAGGAAAAAGACCTTTAGCCATCGAGTCGGTTCTGAGGCCATAAACGTGCATACGTTGCATTGCTTTCAATGGCAACGCGTGCACGTTTGGCGATTCCCTTGCGGGAGCGAGCAGCTGCGCCATATGTTAGTAATTATTGTGCCTTGCTGCTCGCTCCCACAAGGGAATCTGGTGCAGGCCCCCTCCCCCTGCTGCCACTCGAGGCGCGCGCACGCTTGTTTATTGGGTGGGGGTGTGGCTAACTAGAATTGTTCGCCGTTAATTCTATCTCAGCCATTTAGTGTTCATTTTGTGTTTAATTACTTTAGTTAATTATCATCACTTTCTTATCCGCTGTACTGTACCTGGCGTCGGCGTGAATTGTTGACTTGAGCCACGCACCCTTCGGCTTTAAGTTGTAGGTGCAGATTTACATTCATGTTGCTTGTGTGGGACTAGGAGGAAAGCGACCATACTCTTAGCGGAGGTTTCTCCCTCAATGGCGAAATTGCTGTCATGCATTATTCTGATAGCAACAGGACATGATATAAATTTTTAGTGGCGAGGTTAAAACCCTTAATTGTGCTCTCAAGTGTCCTCCTAGGAGTTTGGAAAGTGTTTACTTCAAGGGCATGCACACCTTGCACTGGAGGCGTAAGATTCCAAAGCAGCCACATGAATTCTTCATTGTCAGCTCATACGCCACAGTCACCATCAGCTGATATTTTGCAGTAGTACTGGAACGGTTGGTTAAGCCTGCATTGTGGGTAAACGTGATGTTACAAGGCTGCTGTAGTTCCAGTCAATATCCAAATAACCCCCGTTCCTTCTTATGTTTCCCCTCGCTTTAAAGTGAACCATTTCACTCAGGTGACCTACAGTATCTTTCTCAGGATACGTATCAGTTTTTTTAAATTTATTTTATATATATTTTTGGCAACTAACCAGCTTATCCCTAAACAGCGTAAAATAAGACAAAGGGCACTGTTATGACTCGTGTAAAAATGGGTGTTGGCATAGTGAGCCGAATTTCGAACTGTGCGACAACTATCCCGCCCTTACAGATTTTCACTGACAGATTTCGTCAGGCCGTCCTTGCTGAAATTATCAGGGAAAGGATCAGTAAAAAGGCACATCATGCATGCATGTTCTAATTTTGGAATCGTTTTGCAAGTAATTAATGCTTCGGTTCTTTATTTAATTTTTTTTCACAAAATGCATCAAGAGCAATTTGTGGCTGTCAGAATAAACACCGCCTGTGAAATGTGAAGCCCTGAAGATAGGCTGCATGCTTACTATGCCCTCCGCATGGGAAGCACGGGCGTAGGTACCATTGCTCAGGTCTGTGGTCGCGCACAACTATCTCTAGTCTCCGGGCGGACTCAGTGTAGTGCCTGCGATGGGGTCAGAAGACGTGAGTCGAGCTCAAAACTAGGGCGCGTCATGACTCTACACCTCCCCAGAACTCCCCCTCCACCCTCTCACATGCACACACCCGCAAGCCAGAAACTGGGAGGTTATTTTTGCTACTGACAGTTTTTTTAGGGTGCCCATGAATTGTTCAGCTATGCGATTGGCCTGAGGCCATAAGGGAGTTATTTTTCGATATCTGAATCCCAGTTTTCTTGCAAAATCCTGAAAATCCTTTTCTGAACTGGGGAAGGGAGGAGAGGCATTGTCCTGTTTGACCACAGCAGGGATACCAAAGGATGAAAGCAGTTTAAGTGGGGATAGTCACATCGGAGGAAGTGCTGGACACCACCATGACTTCTGGAAGTAGAGAACACTCTTTGATGTCCACCAGGAATCATTAACAGGTTGTCGTTCGCCCGAAAATATCAACAGCTTCCTTGCAGACTTTTGCTCGTATCTGTGCCATTTGAAGTGGGTCAGTCTGGTAAGATGTCTTCACACAATGATTGACACATAGCACACACCAACTTCTCTGCTACTACGTGTTCCAGCTGTGGTAATCAGACTTTGTCTGAGGAGCCTCTTGGTGGATATTACTTCTCTATGAGCCTCATGGGCAAGCTCAACCTGTTCCTGAAGCATTTGGGGAAATACCAGAAATGTTTCAAATAGGCTGAGACCCTTCCAATGACAGGCTAGCTTCCCTCTTTTAATTCTTTATTGCCCTGAAATCTTTTAAGGAACTGTGAGGATGTCTTCTGTGAGTTTGTAATTCGTGCCCTCTGCAACTCAAGAAGTGTCCTTACCACACATAAGGTGGGGCCATTGCCATCCACACTAGTAAACAGAGATACTTGTTTTGCCTCTCCATCCCTAGTAAATCAAATCCGCTTTTTTAGGTCTCGCCTAAGCCAGCGCATGCGCTGGTCCGGCGAGACATTTAGTAAGTGGGCTTTAGAAATCCGACCACACACTTTTGCTTGTGGCGTAAAGCTTGCGGCTACACGCGCGGTGACACGCACAGGCGCCATCTGGCTTTCTGTCATGGCTCATTAAGCGCTTGCGGCACCCTTACAGCACGTGATCACTTTCGCACGCACCACTCGCGTGCTTTTTTTAAATTTACTTTTTGCGCGTGTCTGGCTTTCCTCTCGGCCTCTAGCCGTTGCTCTCCCTCAGAGCCTCCTCTCCGCCTCCTCCCCTGCTGTTCTTTCACACCAGCCACCTCACGTGCTCTCCTCTCTGCCCTCCGTCGCAAGCTCACTCCTGTACCTTAATCTTCTTGCTGTCCCTCAGTGCCACCTCGTTTGCACCCTCCCACATTGCTCTTCCACAACACCCACTCACGTGCCCTCCCTCGCCAGCCCCCTCTTGTGTGTTGATCTCAGTTTAGCCATCGCTCTCCCTCAGAGCCTCCTCTCCGCCCCCTCCCCTGCTGCTCTTTCACACCAGCCACCTCACGTGCTCTCCTCTCTGCCCTCCATCGCAAGCTCACTCCTGTACCTTAATCTTCTTGCTTTCCCTCAGTGCCACCTCGTTTGCACCCTCCCACATTGCTTTTCAACACCACCCACTCATGTGCCCTCCCTCACCAGCCCCCTCTTGTGCATTGAGCTCCGTTCTCTCCCCAAAGCCTCCTTGTTTGCCCCTTTCTTTTCTCGCCAGCCTCCGTGTGTTTCTTCCTCTGCCCTCATGAGCTCTCCCTCATCAGCCTCCTCCCGTGCCCTCTACCCCGCCCTCTGGCTCGAGCTGCTTGAAATGCCTCCTCTCCTTCCCCATGCTCTGTCACAAGCATTTGTCACCCCGCAGTGTCCTCTCTACCAGCCTCCTCCTTTCCCCAGCGCACACTCCCTCCTGCACCTCGCCAGCCTCCTCCTATGCAACCCCCACTCTCACCATCCTCTCCCATGTCGTACTATTTCCTCCCACTGCTCTCCCTCACTAGCTGCTCCTTTTCCATTTACCTCGTCCACTGGTTTTCTTCAGTAGCCTTTTCCCGAATCCCTCCTTTTCCACCAACCCAGACCTCCCTGTATCTTCCCCTCCCCAGCCGTCCACTTTAACCTCCACCCCGCCTCTTGTGCACTCTCCCCTTTGTGGCTCCCCCTAGCAACCCTCCTGACCAGACCGTGTCAGTACCCATCTTTATCTCTCGCCTCAAACCGCTCTCCCTCACAAACTTCGCTAGGACCTCCTGCCCTCCACCTGCTCTCTCATGTGCCCCCTCGCCCTTGCCTCCGTCACATTCCCCGTGGTAGAACCATCTATTTGCTAACTCCGCCTACCTCAACACGCCCTCACCTTCACGCACCTTCAATCTATAACCAGGTGTTCATTTTCATCATTTTACCAGTAGTCTCTCCCCTGGTCTCCTCCACCAGACCCTTGTGGCCCTCTTTACCCCTAGCCTCTTTGGACACCCGCATTCAGGGGTGGATTCCGCTGAATATTTTCTGTCCCTTGTCATTCTTCCACTTTTCTCTCCCTCCCATCTGTCCCCTTCACCAATTTAGCTCCCTCCTGATTTCTTTACATGCACCTGCCTTTTTTTTATCTCGGTCTCTTGTTATCTCTGTCTCTTTGCTCCTCTCACTTTTCTTCTCTCCTCGATTTTTACCATTCCTCCCCTCTTTCAATAATGTCTCCATTGTCTCTTAACTCACTCCTCCCGACCCCTTACCATTCCCACTTCCTTCATCTCCCATTGTACCTTCCCCTCTCACTCCTCCACATTTTGTACCATTCCCTCCTCAATCTTTGCCTTTATTTGTGTCTATCCGTGAGTCCCCCCACCCACACTCTTTTGCCTCCTCACTCAGCTTCTCAGCTTTTTCTATATCTCTGTACCCTCCTCTATACCCCCCTATCTTCTTTAGCTCTCTGTGGCTCTCCCTCCACCACCCATTCTGTTACCACCTCCTCTGTGTTTATCCCACTTTATTTCTTTCTCGCTCTCTAGCCTTCTTCGCCTGTGAGCCCTGCTCTTTACACCAACACTCTTTACGCCCCATCATGCTCCCCCTTTTTTACAGCCTACACCTGTCCGGTTTCCTCTTATCGCACTCCCTCCTTTGCTGGCATTCTCTCTCCTACTTTCTCGCAAAACTTCTCCAGCAGTTTCACATCCATATTCTCTTACTTCCACCTCTTTTCTCGGTTTGATTTCTCTTTACATCTTCAATTAATGCCCCTATATGCCTTCCCCTCACCCTCACTCCTCCTGCCCACATCATGGTAACTCAGTCTTTACTTCCACACACAAATTCCTACCTCGGCCCTGCCTTTCCTCTCTTGACCCATCTCAGCTTCCCTACAACCCCTAAGGTCTCTCTCACCCCCACAGCCATAGATTCTTTCCTCGCCCACTTCACAACCCTTAACTTCCCCGAAACCACTCCGCACTACCTGTTTATCCCTCACCTTGAAAATGTATTCTAACCCTCTTCCATATCTTCCCTCCCACACCCCCTTTCGCTGCCCTCCCATACTCATTTGTCTCCAACACCAAAATTCTTTGAATCCTATCTTGCCTCCACAGCCCTCAGTGGGTCCCCATCTCACTTCCACGCCCATCATACGCTCCTTCCCTCATGCATTCATGCCCTCCTTTTACTACCCACCCCATCCTCACCGTGATACTTTGCCTCCCTCATTCTTTGTCTCCTCCTTTACCACCTCACCACATCCTTCGTAGCCACGCCCATTACTTCCTTCACTCACCTTCACCCCCTTTACTCTTCATTCCTTTTTCCGCCAACCATAGATCACACCTGCTTCTTGCCCTCTTTCTTCCCCATTTCTCTCCCACTGAGATCCACTCATCCCTTTCCCCCATCATACTAACAAACTCCACGCCCACTCATTCCTTCATCCATTCTGTGTCCTCGGTGTTGTTCGTGTAGCACGTGCTCTGCGTTTACCTTGTATTGTGTACTTTACTCTGCGTACTCTCTTCTTCTGGTGCTTGATTTATGTGGACAAGGATGTATCAGTTTGCTAATGTCCACATTTATGGAATAAATGTATCCCACAATTTACAGCCTAAGCTACACTTTTTTTCTCACGACTAATGTCACACTTCGAGCGGTGTGAAGATAGTAAAATATTTAAATCGTTTTGCAGACAAAAGAGTGGAAAGTAGGTGGAAAATGAGCAAAACCTGTTTAAAAGATAACATTTTTAACAAGCATTGGCATAGCCAATAGGTCTCGCCTTTGGGACCTTATAAGTCTTTAGCCATGCAACACTTGATGTTGTTGCACCAAGGATATTGTGCTGGATAACTTCAGCACAATATCCTTGGTGCAACATCATCAACTGTTGCATGGCTAAACACTTATAAGGTACAAGGTTTAGCCATGCAACAGGTGATGTTGTTGCACCAAGGATATTGTGCTGCAAAACTAAATACTTATAAGGTCCCAAAAGCGAGACCTATTGGCTATGCCAATGCTTGTTTCATTGGTCTTGGAACAATAGGCTGCTTTAGTCAGTAAAAAGAAGCAGATACTAAGGAGAGAAGGTTGGATACAAAATTGCTATCATATACTGATGACATTTTTTATTATTTTTAAGTCAGATAAAATCTCAACTCATTTTATTAAATTTAGAAAACTGTTCTCTGCCTCTATGGGTATAGTAGAATCTAGAGGCAATCAAATCCAAGCCCAATGTTGAGGGTTAATTCAAATGCCAATTTCAACACCTACACTGATAAAAGAAACAAGAATGCTTTTTCATATTTTGTATCATAATTACTATATCTCTTCTTCAACTAACATGAATTGTTATGTAATATTGTATGGTTTCATATAAAAATGAAAATAAATATTTGAAAAAATATGTCTCACAATGTTCGTGTGAAGTCGAGCTCATCATTCCCCATATGCGCACTACAACTTTTTAAAGCAGTCTAGTGTTTTACCATGATTCATTTCTAAAACAATAAGTGCTTGTGACCAAAGTTTTTCCCAGGAGACTACTGTCAGTGCAATCGAAGACTGGTGTGTGAATACCAAGGCTCCATAGCCTTGACTCCACATCATGGCTCCTTAATGCGCCAACAGAAACCTCCTCCCCCTTTGTTTCGTTCATGCAGGTTCTTTTTCATCCATATTTATTTCTTTTGTCACTGTTTTTTCTTCTTTCTCTTCCTCTTTCATTCCCTCTTTTGCGTTTTTCTCTCTTTCGCTCTGGATCAAAGGCTATTGTGGAAAGTAAGTTCTGGTCCCTAAATTTATAACCAACTGCTAAAGTAAGCACTGGTGATATGCTGTAGAGTAGTCTTTTGTGTTGTGTTGTGCCTATACCCCATTGAGATCCTGTGTAGTATTCATTTATTGTAAGAAGAAAATACTTACCGTTTTATTAAAATCAAATATTGCCATATATTGCAAATATTAGTCCTTTGTTTTGTGCATTGTTGAGTACTAGGGGGCAGATTTACAAGCCCCTTGCGAGACATTTACGCCGCCGTTGCGTCACTTCTGTGACGCAGCGGCGGCGTAAACCATGCGCCATGTTGCGCCTTATTTACAACGTGACGCGTCTAGGGAGATGCGTCACGTTGTAAAGCCCTGCGCTACATTAAACCTGCGTCAGGTTTAATGTATGCACTGTGGGCGTTCCGTCGGAAAAAGCCTCGGAAAAGTGACTTTTCCGACGCTGCTGCGTCAAAACCCTGCGCCTGCTTGAAGCAGGCGTAAAGGCATGACGCAGCATGTTCGGTATGGGCAGCCTCTGAGCATTGCTGGAGTTGCGTCGTGCTTGCGACAAGACTCCAGCAATGCGCCGCCCTTATGCCATCAGATGCGTCACGCATCTGTTTATCCTTGCGCCATGATGCGCTGCATTGTAAATGCGGTACATCTGTGGTGGCGCAAGGGTAAACTTGCGTGGCGCATCTATCCTGGCGCATCCCTGCTGATTTGCAGGGATGCGCCAGGAAACATAAATATGCCCCTTCGTCTCTAACCCAACATCATTGACACGAGAAAGCCTTGGACTGCTCATACACTTATACCATTGAGACTTAAGTGTTGGGAAACTATGATCCAGTTGACTTGGCAACAAATATATGTATGTAACTGGAAAAGTGAACGTAAACTAAACATAGAATGTTGTGCTCAAAAGATACAGATGTTTCTGGTGGAGGGATGCCATTATATGATCAGAGATAGCAGAAAAAATATATAATTTTTGGACTACTTATTTGGAGTATTTCACTGATGTATGAGTGACTATCTTTCTCGCAATTTTACACAGTGCTATCATATTATTAGTTCTCATTAAATTGATTTCCATTTCCATTCCTGTCTTCCTCTCCATTCTATATAACAAAAATAGCTCACGTGCATAATAATAATACGTCAAATTGACTTAATCATCATCTAATGTGTTCTCCAATGGACTATTCTGTGTATCTTTTGAAAAGATATGTATCTAAGCCACAGGCAGGCATTTCAGTTCGGAATATTTGGGTGCTGATGATGCAAGGTAAGACATTTAAAATGTCTAACAATGTATATGTTTAATTATTAGAGACATTAATGAAATGTGTAAAATAAAACATAGTTCACCAAAATCAGTGAGAACATACATGTTTGGCTCATTTTAGAAAGGTTTCCACCTGCCAGTGGAATAGGTGCTCAAGAATGGAGATGTAAAGCTTATTTTCCTCTCCTGCATCAAGTTTAGCCTGCATTTTTGCCATGTGATCTGTAAAGTATGGTGTGATAGGAGTGGAGTATTCCCACAGGACAGTGTTTGATAATTATACATTCCCAGGCCACATATGTCTTTTCAAATAGTTCCAATAGGAAATCCCACACACACTCGCTCTCTTTCTTAACCAAAATTCTGAAGGGCTTATTTACAAGCCCAGTGCGCTGCCGGAACATCACTTACTTTGACGTTCCAGCTGCGCACTGGGCTTGCCCATTTCTACGAGGCCATGGAAAGCCAACCTGCGTAGCTTTTCATAGCCTCGTACATATGGTGTAAGGCTATGCCGCACAGTTGCAGCATTGCCTCACACTGCATGGCTTTGGTGTGCCATGAGCTTTGCGGTGGGTGTTCCCACTCAACGCTCATGGTTTATGACACATTCCCAGAACATAGTGTAAATCTAGGAATGCGTCAAAAACGTGCGCCAGCTCAGGACAGGTGCAACAGCTGTTTTTGTGAAGGAAGGTGTCCCTTCCTGCACAAATACAACCCGATTTCAATGCAGGCACCCTTGCACCATGTTGCAAGGGTGCCTGCATTGGCGCAAGGCAGCCATTTGTATGCTAGCGCCGTGGAAGAGGACAGGAATGCGCCTTATCTCATTGATCTATGAGATACGGCGCATTCCTGCCCTTTTCTTTTGACGCAGGGCAGCGCAGCAAGAAGCCTTTCAGTGGCACCCTGCGCCAAAATGTTGTGGATGAGACCCTCAGTTTTTAGGTCTCTCTAGCGTAGGCTGCGCACATGCGCAGTCTCGCTGGCGAGATTTAACGTTTATAGGATTTTTTAGTAAGGGGCATTAAGCCCCACCCCTCTTTCCCATTGGCCGGCGTCACCGTTTATGCTAAACGGTGGCCAGCCATTGGGAAAGAGGTTAGTGTGACGTACACTTTTCTCTTTTTTGGCTGTCCCACTTGGACGGACTGGCCTGCATTCCTTCTGCTGCAAAAGGTTTGTTATCTTTATGGGAGCAAACACATGGCCCCATAAAGATAATAATAAACCTTTTGCGGCAGAAGGAAAGCAGGCCGAGGCCGTCCAAGTGGGACGGCCAAAAAAGAGAAACGTGTACATGGTGAGCGCTTTTTTTCCCTTAACTTTGGGTATAATCACGGCACCCGCGCTTTACTTTTAACATTAAAAGTAAAGCGCGGGTGCCGCGATTATACCAAAAGTAAAGAAATAGAAAAAACATCTATTTCTTTACTCTTGGTATAATCTCGGCACCCGCGCTTTACTTTTAATGCTATAAGTAAAGCGCGGGTGCCGCGATTATACCAGAAGTAAAGAATAGCAAGGCGGGGCCGGCATCGGACACGCTGAAGATATGGCGGTCGTGCCGGCCCCCGAGGACCACACAGGGGCTGGCCTGTCGCGCACAATGGTGACGCGAAAGGCACGCCCCTCCAATGATTGGTCTCCGGGTTGTTGGTGCATGCCCCGGAAGTGATTGTAATCACTTCCAGGGCATGCGTCGCATCAACGCTAGGCCGGTTAGAACCGGTCTGGCCTGATTAGGGTTTAGAACATAATGCTGGGGAGCGGTGGAGTCTTCCTCTTTGCTTGCCGCTCCCACAGCCTGCCCTTAAGCACAACAGCCTCGCTAGGAGGCTGTATTTTAATTTCAGAATACGGGTCCGGGCCCTCGAGGGGCACATAACTTGTTTTCTTTTGTATTTCAGGGTTTCGATGCGGGGTCAAATCAGGCCAGCTGTGGTCGAGGAGGTGCGGAGCTGAATCAGCTGTTTGTGGGGATCAAGACTATTCCAACAGCGAGGAGCTGTGGTCCATCTCAGCTGTGCTGCTGGTGCCGCAGTTATTGGCGGTGGATCGGTAGAGCATTCTGGGCGGCAATATTTAGGTGAATGCGCTTGGCGTGTGGTTTGCTTTGGGGCATCTGGGACACAAGTAAAGCAACTTCGAATGGCGAATCATGTAACTGCCAGAATGAGTCCATATCGCTGTCAGAAACGTGCCTCCTTTCAGGTCACCGTTATAAATAAAAGGCTAATACTAAATGGGCAAGTAAGCAAAGCGGGGCAGAGATCCTTTCTAAAAAACATAAACACCCGAACCTTCCTAAGTATACTGCGAGGATGCGCCCCACAAAGGTGATTGCATTAGTGTCACCTTGCATTTTACTCTGCACTCCACTAAGGGTTGTGTTTGTGTTCAAGGCGCACCTGGCTCACAGTGGCTGAGAATGCAGTTTCGAGCATGAGGTCCGCAAAGATCCGGAGAGTCAAAAATGAATATGCGCTTGTGTTCTGTAACTGGTACTCAAGTTTGCGCTATACTATACTGAACAATGAGTCTTAAAAAGCGGGTATATTGTCAGCGAGTTGTGATAAGGGTAGACAGTGTTATGCTTTGTGTACCTTCTGGGAGTCTGGCACATGGGCCTTAGTTTCCCTTCACAGGGGCAGAATATATTTTGTCTTAGATGCTAATTTCCAGACGGCAGGTGTCCTTTCTGTTACTCTTCTCTATCCAGAGGTCGATAAGTGCTCTCCCGCCAAATACTTGTGTGCTCAGTAAAGCACCCACTCTGCTGAGACTGTGCACTGCGCAGGAGTTTTTTAAATAATATTGTTTTATTTGAAAGTGTTCTTCGGGAAACGTCATCATTGAAAGTCTACTTGGCTGCATTCTCTGTTCTGAAATGATGCCTGGGCTTTGCGGAAGTTATGAATCAAGCCACTGGGAATGTTCACCCCGGTTTTGATTTTCCTTTTTTCCGTAGGAGATTATACAGGGTTGTTATATGCATAGCTTGTCAGTCTTTGGCGCGGAACTTTGATGAGTTAATCCGTCTGTGTATATATGTTTTGTTTGTGTTGAAGTGGTGCACACATTCAGTATTTGAAGTGAACAAATCTCCCGGATGGATTGCTGAACATTGCTTTGTGACCCATGCCTTCTGGGTGCCTGAGTAATAAATTGTGCACGTCATGGCAAGGTTTGCATTTTCAGTCAGTAACAGGGTGAAGTGTTTGCCTTACACGCTGCGCCGGATCACCGCGGTGCGCTCGACTGGTGTATCCATTAATCTCTCCTCCAATCAGAGGCAGGCGCTTACGATCACAGACACACGTGTGGACGCTCGTGAGGGGAGCTAACCAGAGCACGCGTGCTCGTAGCGAGGATGTGTAAGAATATAACAACCCCTTGTTTAACCTCTTCTGTGCCCATGACGAGATAGTCTCGTCATGGAGCACGGTCGCGCTGTGCCCATGACGAGATTATCTCGTCATGAAACCCACCCGCGTGGGAAACGCCCGGCACAGGAGGGGGAAAAGGCGTGGCACCGAAGGGGTTAAATTAGCCTATGTCTCACTGATAGTGATGGCATCCGCTTGTGTGTTTATTTAAAGTTAAGGTGCCCACGTGTGCGCGGAAGGGTGAGGCTGGAATCTCCATAGGACAGAATTCTGTGAAATTTTACGCTGCCAATTTCTTTGCACTTAGAGCAGTGAAATCGGCGACAGTAAATATAAATATGCCAGCCAGGAGACACCCTTGTGGTTTTTACAAAGGCATATGTGCACACCTTTAAGGGTCTGAGTAGGAGTTTTCGTTACAGTATAGTCATGTTACCTATTTAAGGTATTAACACTTTTAGTAAAACCTTAATGGCATTTCAGCCTATTGGAAGGTAGAACTGGAGGGAAATAAAGAGGGCACGTCACTTTCTCATTATGAGTCATATCCTACGGTGGGGATCCATGTTTTTTTTTGGCAGTGGGTAACAGCTGTTCTTGCCAACAACTATGGCCTCAAATACTTACCAAGTAATTACTGGCTAACTACGGTGGGTCCATGAAGCTTGTTATCCTTCGGGGATTGATAATAATAAGTAATATTGAGTCGGGTAACAATAATCTGTTATTCAGAGCCAAGGTGCCCCCTGGTGAACGTGAGCTCTACAAACACATGTTAAATTATGTGATAAACACTCATAAATGGTAATTCAGGGTTATGGAGGGTGTAGGTAACATTTCTGCATCGGAGTGCATACCAGTGCCAGACTTTTTAAGATCTTCAACCAACTCCCTAAAGGGGTCAACTTAAACCAGTCGAAGTCTTATGTTCACATGGTTCGGTGCAGGAATATTTAGGGACTTTACAAGAAAACAACTTGTGCTACACAGTCAATACTGTGCGTAAAAGGTACTTTTCTACACAATGGTGTTGCAAAGTTTTGTGCAGAGTTTTTTGCATTGTGTGTCTGACGGTTTTATTGTACTGAAACCTGGTCTCCCTGCTTTATTTCAAACAATGCAGCAGTCCTCTGCATACTGCCCTCGTCCAGTTTTCACGGTGATCGCTCCGGTGAAAGCCGCACATCCTCTTTCCAGTTCACGCTCGGGCTGTTTTGGGCACAGGCGGTGACTTTCGTACACACAGCTGTTATCAATTTAACCAGATAACCCAAGCGTCATTGTAATCTGTGTTGCCTCATTAACCAGGTTCTGTTTCAAGGTGCTGGGTATATTAAACGAATGCAACGACCAATTGCGATCGCATTGGTTCAAACAGGTACTTAGCAAGGTATGCTGAGCAGGGGAGTATTCAGCATAATACCCGTTACTTTTATGGTTGCTCCATGAATTTAACCCTTATTGAAGCGAACATCTCTTCGCTTGCTAAAAGATCTATGACAACCGAACTGGCTCGCTCGAATTATGAATCACATTTGGTGGCATTACTTACGGTGGAAGTTATCCATAGTAATTTATCTTCTGAATAGAAAAACGAAGAGTAAAATGTTTGCGCTCCCAGGATGGTTTGTAACACCATGCATGGAAAATTGTGTTTGGGCCGCTTCACAAGAAATGCAAGTATAGAGTCAGCATTTGTCGGTTAAATTGAGTTTGGTCCGCTTCACAAAAAATCCAAGTTATAGATGCTGCTTTTGTCAGTTACACATTCATTCCACATTTAGTCCAATTTTGGAGTATTACTGATTTGTGTAGTTACTGTTAGCGTGATGAGGGGGGCTGGTTCATCAGAATGCGAAGACCTCAAGGTTACATGCCCATGGGTGTTTTAATGGTCACATTTTAAGTGTGTCAGCGGCAGGCCTTTGGTATCAAAGACCTGGCCAGTGCAATTTGTTGCCACCAGAATGGCCAAACCATTGGCGTTTGCAGTACGAAACGTGACTTCCCTTTCGGTTGCCATTCACATCTAGATATTCCAAGCCGTCATGTGACAACAACCCATTCCACGGTTTGAGGTCAGTCTTGCGAGGCGCTGGCCCTGGTGATATCACTCAAGCGCATTATCGCCACATATGATGTCACATCAGTACGTCCCATGCCTTGCTGTCACGCCTTCATGAGTACTTAAGCACGCATGTGCAGTTACACATACAAAGTAGGGTACTGCCAAAAAGCATCTAGACACCCATTGCAACGACACGTATACATTAGAAACCTGGTATGACACAAGGAGGGTGCAGCAATATATGCCGGTGGTTGTCACACGGTACTGGTGCACCCATGTGCTCTACTTGTATGTATGCATACTACTAATGTATTGTGTCGCATAGTACCTCTGCACCCAGGTGCCTGAACACTGGTGCATTGGATGTCTGTGTTGTGTCACATGGTACTGGTGCGCCCTATATGCCTGATCACGCATTATAGGCCTATGGTTTGTCACACAGTATCTCTGCACTCTATTCCTGTGATACACTGTACCTACCACTCATGACTTGTGCACTTATAGTGTTTTGGATGCCTATGTTATCTTGCATTAGTTTTGTGTCACACATTGTATCACACTGTATCTTTTACCCAAAGACAAAAAGTACTAATCGTCTGTGTTTGATTTTCATTTATGTATGGCTGGATCCATGACTGTGATACATGGGAGGCGCTCCAGACCACAATGACTTCAAGATATGGCCAGGCAAGGAGACCGGAAGAACCGGGACGGGAGTGGCAAGCAGCAGCATCAAGGCTGATGGGCGATCAATAGAAAAGCTCAAGAGGTGCCAGCGTGCATGAGTGAGATGGTGCTGCCCATGCACTATATTGGTTGAATATAGGTGTGTCAACCAGTTGTTGTTGCCAGCCAGGTTATTTTAGCAGTACGCTACTTTACAGGTGTAGGTGTGTCTACCATTTGTTGTTGCCAGATGTGGTATTTTAGCAGGACGCTACTTCACAGGTGTATGCGTTGCCTGCTTGACTGAACCCAGGTATAAAAGGCGGATCCAACACCTCGGTCGGGAAAAGGTATTCTGCCTTTTCTGCGCCTCATAGGCGAGTTGTTATCCCAGAACATAGTGGTCCGGTGCAGGTTGTTCACGGATTTCCAAGATATGTTCATGGGAGATCTTGGGGCTCGTAGGGGCACTCCCTGTGTAGCCTTCCAATGGTGCAGTTCCCCCGGAATGGGTATTATTGTCTGGGGCAATGTATCCATCGGGCACATCGCGCTGCTATCAATTGAGGCCATTTAGTGGCTCCCAGACGATGTGTCACCTTCCTCTTAGCCAGTCAGCCCTAGCATTATTATCCTAAACTCGGGGTGGGAATGACCGGGTACGCTTGGGTAATAGGGGGGCTGGACGAAACACTAATCACTGAAGTAGGTGGGTAGGCACGTCTATGCCCGGGGTACACCCTGGCACAAAGACTGCAGAGATCCCCTAAGGGGGAGGCTATCTAGGGCTCCACACCTCCAGCCTATAGAGTCTTGCTTCTTAAAAGACGGCATCCATTTGTCAAAGTTAGGGCATGACCTTTCAGTGAGTTTTTTGGGGGGTGCCTGATAGTCGGTCAACTATGCAGGCCTGTGGCGGTAAGGTCATGATTGGTGAGCAGTAAATTTAAGGTCCTTAGAGGGCGGCACCATTCTTGAATGGCGTCGCCCAAGGGGGAGGGAAAAGTGGTCTCTCATAGAACTCCAGGGGCAGTTACAGTCGGTTGGCTGGATGGGTGCGTCGGAGGGGAGTAACGCTTTCCAGTAGGCTGCTTGGCCACTCCGCACGTGCACAATGGTGCAAGTAAATGGCACATAACTGCAAGGGCCCCTTATGGAGATAATTTACAGGGCGTACAGGGGTGACCTGGGGGGGAGTACCTTCATGGGGAGCGGGCCCTCTGCACATGCGCACTCCGGTTGGAGGGCGGGCATAAGGGCGTATGGGGGCGACCTGGGGGGGGGAAGTACCCTCACGGTAAACGGGCCCCCTGCACATGCGCACTCCATTGGAGTGCGGCATAATTTGATAAGGATCTGGCACCAGTTAGTGACCTTGCCGTAGGCCCAAATAGGGATACGCAGAAATGAAATGTTATTATTATGACTATTGATTAGTGTATGTTTAGATTCGGATAGGAATATCTTTGTATTAGAAATATGTTATGGTTAGCAAATTACATCTGTACCTATCCAAGTAATCAATGTAATGGTTTTCTGCGTATTGTTTAAATATTATATATAAAATTGTTGATTTAAATTTTATGTTAATAAATACGGCCGGGGGTTAACGACTCCCTAATCCAAAAATGTCCTTGTGCTAAGCGTATTACTGTCTTAGTATAGGAGGGGGTCTAGGCAGTACTGGGCCATAATAGAAAAAACGATTATACCAAATGTAAAGGAATAGAAAAAACATCTATTTCTTCACTTTTGGCATAATCGTGGCACCCGCGCTTTACTTTTAATTTTATAAGTAAAGCACGGGTGCCGCGGCTGCCTGGCAAGCGCTTGTTGTTATTGTCATCCTGCGTCCGGCTGTCCCTAGTATCTGAAGAACCTGCAGGCGAGGGACCGACATCCCTCTGCCAGGGAGCCTGACCTCTTCCCTGGCTCTGCGGTGGCCTGCTTGGGAGTCAGCCCACATCAGCCCCTGGATTAACATTCCCCTCACAGGCCAACTCCATCCCCAGTTCTATTAAACTCATTTGCTATCAAAAGGAATTCATTTTCCACTTTTTTTTTTTTTAGTTTAGAAAGCTTTATTGGGTAGATTAGGCATAGTAAAACATCAGTACAAGAGGAAAACAATGTGTTGTGGTTTGAAGAAAACCATGAAGCCAAGAAGACGAGGTAAGTTAATCCTTTATTTCCTGTCATCCACTCTCCTGAACTGGAGAGCTCTCCTCAACATTCTACTGTCACCTCAAAGGGACCATACCAACATGGGGGAAACAGAGGGGTGTGCGGAGCATACCATTTAATATAAAACTGAGATTACAACACATCGCCCTATATATATTTAAAAGGAAATATAACAACATGACATATGCATTGTTGGCATGGCTCAGTACACCAACTTAATGTTGAGATGATACAGCGATTCTGTCCTTACTCCACGTCTGACCATTCTCTAGGCGAACCACATTCTTGCAATCTTTTTCCACCTTTTGGTGTGTCTGATACTTTCTCAACCCAGGTTGTACATGTGTGGGCTTCTTCACAACCACTGTGGTACCCCTCGTGTACTCTTGTGTTTTGACTCCCTGACTATGATCATACCAACCCTTGTACCTCCTTTGATGTTGGGATCTCAGCTGCTTACTGACCCCAAGGTCTGGGTTCACCTTGTTTCCACCCCTCAGCCAGTGCGGGACCAGTTTGGTACACGGTTCCCTTCCTCTTAAGTTAACAAAAGGAGACACTCCCGTGACCAGATTGGGGGTAGTGTGGTATGCCCAAATGCACTCTCTCAGGGAATCTTCCACGTTGAACCCGCTAGCGATGGCCAACTGAATGTGCTCTTTTATGAATCTGTTAGTTCTCTCCACCAACCCATTGGCTCTCGGACAATAGAGTGCAGTTCTCTCGTGTTTTATGTTTAACTCTTCGAGAAATGTGGACATAGCCTCTGAGGTAAACTGCACTCCATTGTCAGTAACCAATGTTGCCGGAATGCCTTCATACACGAATACATTCTTCAAGAATGTGATGAGGTTACTCGTGGTAGTCTGCGGTGTGAACTTAACGTTTACCCAATGTGACGTGTAGTCCACCAACACAAACATAAACCTCTTCTGGGTACCTAGAACTTCCATAGGACCAATTATGTCGACTGCCAATTTGGTCCAAGGAACTTCTGGCACCTCTACAGGGGATAAAGGAGTCTTACGTGTAACCTTGCTCTTATCACTACTTGCACAGCTGTTGCATTCCTTTACTTTAATTTCGATCATGGAGTCCATCTTTGGAAACCAGAAATCATTCCTGACTTTGCATTTGGTAAGGCTCCTCCCCAAATGGCCCTCATGGGCCAGGTCAATTATTTTGTCTCTCATGCTGCAAGGAGGAACAACTCTTTTCCCCCTATGTACCATATACGACATTACTGATAATTCATATCTCACTTCCCAAAAATCCTTTACTTCTTCTGGAACTTGAGAACGGTGTTCAGGCCAACCATTGAGAATTAACTCACTGAGGATGCTCATTTCCTTGTCCCCCGCCATGCTTTTCTCCCACTCTTCCTTCGACAAGGAGGAGAGATGCATGGAAAAAATAGGAGCATCCAACTGTTCCTCTTTGGCATACTCCAGAAGGGGTCACCTTGACAAATAGTCTGCAATTACGTTCTTCGGACCTGGCAAATACTCTACCTTGAAGCAATAGTTTTGTAACCCCAGGACCCATTTAGCAATGCGTGGGGAATTATTGTGTATATTTTTTGGCGAAAACATGAAGGTCAAAGGCTTGTGGTCAGTGTGTATAACAAATTGTATCCCCCACAGGAAAAATTTTAAATGGTTCACTGCCCAGAAACACGCCAAAGCCTCCCTCTCAATCACGGAATAGTTCTTCTCCGCCGAGTTGAGCGACCGTGATGCAAATGCAATAATGGTGACCTTCCCTTGTTCATGTTGAGATAGCATTGCTCCCAACCCTTTGTTGGAAGCATCTGTGGTCAGGACCGTTTTCTTGCATGGGTCGAATGCGCCCAACGCAGGTGATTCTAGAATGCTCTTCTTTATTGCCTTAACCGCCTTGCTGTGTTTTTCTTCCCACAGAAATTCCTTTTCCTTTTTTAGCATGTCACGCAACTCATCACACATGTCTGCAAAGTTCCTTACATATTTAGACATGTATTCCGCTAGACCCAGGAATGATTTAAGTTCTTCCTTGTTGGTAGGATCATGGGCGTCCATAACTGCTTGAACCAAACTATATTTTGGTTTGAAACCATCTTTGGATATAGTATGACCCAAATAGTCAACTGAGTCCACTTTGATTTTACACTTTTCCAGTTTCACGGTTAAACCTGCCCTGGTCAACCTTTGACACACCGTGTTAAAAATGGCATCATGTTCTTCTTCCGTAGCCCCATACATTAAAATGTCATCTTGGAAACACAACGTGTTCTTGACACCATCCAACACCTGTTGCATCACTTTCTGGAAGATAGATGCCGCCGAGGCTAAACCAAACGGCATCCTTACAAACATGTAAGCACCAAACGGCGAAGAAAATGCCGTTAGCGGTCTTGAATCAGGGTGTAACTCGACTTGGTGGTAGGCCATGGATAAATCGATGAAAGAGAAAAAACACCCTTTACCCATTGTGCTCAACATTTCATTTATGTTGGGCAGAGGAAACCTCTCCACCCAGATGTTGTCGTTTAGGCTGCGTAAGTCAACACACACACGGATACCCTTATTGTTGGCCTTAGACGCTAAAACCAGGGGGGCCAACCATTCAGATGCATCAATGGGTTGTATAACCCCCATGTCGCATAGTTTGTCCAGTTCGTTTTTCAGAACTTCTCTCAAGCGCAACGGCACAGGGCGCGCCCTATGAACTACTGGTTTTGCGCCCTTCTTAACTCTGATTTTGTGCTGGAACTCTTTCAATTTTCCTAGCTTTTCTGTAAATAAGTCAGGAAAGGCCTTTTGTAGACGACAGCATTCCTTGTTATCGAGGGTGTCTACCAAGATGACTTGTTCTTTGTTATTTGGATCAAGGATGATACCTAGTACTTTTTGGTGCTGCCATCCCAAAAGGTTCGCCCCTTTTTCAACCACATACACTTTGCCCATCATAGATCTGCCTTTAAACTCTATGTGGCTATTCAACATCCCCACTAGGGGAATGGGGTCTCTGGTGTACCCCTCAGGAGAAATGTCAGGAGGATGTAGCATGTTTTTACTGCAACCTAGGATTTCCTCGAAGTCCTTTTCATTTATGAACGTATACGGGGAACACGAATCAGCAAACACTTCAATGGCTTTGTTGTCTATGTGTATAACACATTTGGGATAGTTGGGCTTGGATGTTTCATCGCTGTCCTTGACTTGGAAAACGAATCTTGCCTGTGTTTCTCCACTGGGATTGCTGACCCTAGAAGTGTTACTCGTCCCCTCCCTGCATACTCTGGCCAAATGCCCTCTTCTATTGCATTTTTTACACATAACGCTGCGTGCTGAGCAAAATGGGCTATTAGCTAAGTGGTTGCTGCTTCCACACCTGTAACATTTCAAATTTTGACCTTCCTTGTGGACGGATAGATTTTTCGCACCTTCCCTATTATGCACCTTTAGCACTTCTCCTTCAAACTCTTCACATTGAATGGGGGCGACCACTTCTTCTTTTGCTTTCATTTCTCTAACACACTTGGCCGTGTGCTCAATAGATTGGGCAATGGCAATGGCCTCCTTTAAGGACGGATTTTTTGCAAGTAATTTTTCCTGCACCTTCCCACTGTTTGTACATCTTACTAGTTGGTCTCTTATTAAAGAATCATTAAGCTCCCCAAAGTCGCAAAATTGCGTCAAACCTCTAAGAGCCGCTATATAATTATTAATGGACTCGCTCTTTCCTTGCACCCTGCTAAAGAATTTGTGGCGTTCAAGCACCACGTTGACTTTGTCTCCAAAATGAATTTCTAATTTCATCAGTGTCAGGTCGTACACATCAGCTTCATCCTCTTCCTCCAATTCAGGCTTGGGTAAAGTTTCGTAAACTTTACGACCATGCACCCCCAAATTATGCAATAGTATGTGTTGTTTACGCAACGGAGAAAACCTTTCTCCACCCATTGCAATCAAATAGGATTCGAACAGCTTAGTCCAGTCCTTCCAATGTATTTCTGGATCGCCACAGTCATTTAAAAATGAGGGCGGTTGGCTCATCCCAGGCGTACCCATATTGTGTGAGATGGAGGGTACTTGGCTGACGTAACTGGCCTGGCTGGTGTGAGGATACACCCTGCGGACAACCACCAGCTAGCTGAACCCACTCTAACAGAGCCTTGTATTGAGGATACTCAAGGTCTTAGGTAACTCTCAAATCCCCTTGTGACGCTAAATTAAGGTGAGATCCAGGGAGGATTTGCTCAAAATGCAGACTTCACCTTCCTTTCTGACAGATTGCCAGACTCTGGGGAATCCCTGCTGAGGAGACCCGTATGGTAACTTAATGGCGTAGCTTACAGTGTGTGCGCATCACAGAACAGAAGCGCACTGTAGTATAAGAGGCACAAAGGGTTCTATCTCCTTCTATGGGTGCGCATCACAGTAATTCCATAAGGCACGTGGAATGTGTGCCTATCACAGTGGAAACCAACAAAGAAAATGGAAAGGTCTTACTTTTGAAGACGACTTATCGCCCTAGCTGGCAGATCGCTGCACAGCAACCGATGATCGGTGACCTCCAGATTCACGGAGGCAGGACCCGGCTGATGTTGACTGGAGCGCCGGTGATCAAACAGGAGGCGTCGACTCCCAGCTTCGCCGTGGTACCGGCTCGAACAGCTGAAGCGCCGGGAACTGACAGGAGGCGTGTCACCCTCACAGCGCGCCGGTGATCATACAGGAGGCGTGTACTTCCAGCTTTGCTGTGGTACCGGCTCGAACAGCTGAAGCGCCGGGAACTGACAGGAGGCGTGTCACCCTCACAGCCGCTGACCAGAATGAGGCGAGGGCGTGAACTTTCCAGCAGCGAAGACGGAGCCTGCCAGCTGGCTGAGGAAAACACCAAGGTTCGTACACTCCTCTCGTGTCAACGCGCCGGGAACTAGCAGGGGCGTGTAGAGCTCAACGCCGCTGACTGGATGAAACGAAGGCGTGAGCCTTCCTCAGCTGAGGAGACGGAAGTTCCACGGAGGGTTACAATACCATTGAATATGCGGAAGGCACAATGAATAGGCTGTCAAGGAACCAGTTGCTGCGATTCCTCGCGTAAGATCGTCGTAGAGTCAAAATGCCCCGAACTTTTTTCCTCTCGTCCTTTTCAGCAAATCCGGAGAGAATGTAACGAAAGGGGAGATGACAGGCTGCCCCCTGCGCAGAGACGTCGCCAGTGTTGTGGTTTGAAGAAAACCATGAAGCCAAGAAGACGAGGTAAGTTAATCCTTTATTTCCTGTCATCCACTCTCCTGAACTGGAGAGCTCTCCTCAACATTCTACTGTCACCTCAAAGGGACCATACCAACATGGGGGAAACAGATGGGTGTGCGGAGCATACCATTTAATATAAAACTGAGATTACAACACAATGCAAAAAGATAATGGAACAATAGTAAATTAAACAAAAATACAGTTCGATCCCAAAAGAGGGATTTAATAAACAATACCTATGAGAATAGCTTTTTAAGGGTGTTTTTTGTGGGAGGGGAAAAAAAAAGAGAAAGAAGGGAAAGGGGGGGAAGGGGAAGAGAAAAGGGCAATGCAAAAATGCAAAATCATTAGAAAACGTTCCGTAGACAAGTAAAAGTGAGAAATAGGTCAATATAGGGAAAAATAAATAAAAAGAGATAAATAAATTTAAAAAAAGTGAAAAAAAAAGGGGGAAGAAAGTCAAGGAGTATGTTTGGAAAGAAAATTAGTTAAAGGAGACCATAACAAATCCTTTTTGATTAGCAGAGGTACTGTGGTGGCAAAAGCACGGTCAAGTCTATGATGATGACATAGTAAGTTCCACCAACCATTATACGAAACTCTTGAAGTATCTTTCCAGTTTGTAGTGATAACCTGAAAGGAAATGGCTATATAAAGATCTATAAATTTGCAAACATTACATTGAACGTTCCATATAGGCGAACAGCCGCCCAAAAAAATATGAACAATTTCAAAAGGAAAGTCTGTGTCTAGAATGTCATTTAGTTTCAACCAGATGCGAGACCAGAGAGATTTAATCCGTGGACAGTGAAAGAACATGTGAAGGAAATCACTCTCAGTATGAGAAGAGGACCAACATTTATTGGATTCAAGTAATTTAAATCTATGGAGCTCAGAGGGGGTGAAAAAAAGCCTGTTGTAGAAAAAGTATAGAGTTTGTGTAGTGCTAGCTGAGCGGGAAACAGTGTGTTTTTTAGACCAAATGGAGTTCCAGGTCTGTGGAGAAAAATTCTGGGCAAGATCAATTTCCCATAGGAGTTCTAATTTAGATTTGGGTATGTCAACAGAAGGATGGGAGAGTAATTTGTAAATGGCGGCAGCTTTAAGAGGAGTAGAAAAGTCAGGTATAGGAGAGAGGGTAGGAGTGGTAGTAGGTAATGAGTTGTGAAATAATAGAAGCTAGGTTGACTTTAAGCAAGGGGAAAAGGGAGGAATATGCGTTGGATATATTAAAAGAGTCACGAAGATCTGAGAAATCTTTCAGGGAATTATCTCTAAGTAGATGATTATAAGTAATGATACCTTTGTCAATCCATTCCTTCCAAAATAATGCTCTGTTATTAATCTTTAAGAATTTATTATACCAAATCGGAGTTTGGGAGTGAAAATCAACTTGTGAAAGAAAGGAACGGGACAGTGAGAGGGCAAGAGCTTTGGAGTGTTTAAATATAGGGGTGAGAAAACGCTTCGGAGGCTGGGTAAGACGAGTAAATGTGAGGAATGAAAAGGGTGAACATTGTGCAAGCTCGAGGGAGCTCCAGGCAGTTGAGGAAGGGCACAAGGAGTCTGCGAGAAAGGGCCAAATTTGCTTTAGCGTGAAAGCTGAGTGATACCGAGTAAGATTGGGAATATTAACACCGCCAAGATCTTTGGGTTGCTGGAGACGAGAAAGAGAAAGCCTAGCCTTGCGATTGTTCCATAGAAATTTTGTTAAAAGACTGTAAATAGTTTTGAAGAAAGGAGCAAGAAGAGAGATGGGGAGCATGGAAAGATAGAAATTAACGATGGGAAGGAGCATCATTTTGATAGTTGATAATCTCCCCCACCAAGATAAGAAAAGGGGGGACCAACCCTCAGTGAGCGCGGAGAGCTTTTTGAGTATTTCTGTATGGTTGATTTTAATGGTTTCTCTAATTGTATTAGCATAGAGAATACCTAAGCATTTAATATACCTGAGATTCCAGTCAAAGCCGGAGCCATAAAACATATGGGAGAGGCAAAATTTATTTAAGGGTAGAACTTCCGACTTGTCAATGTTTAATTTGTATCCGGAGACTGAAGAGTACTCTGTTAATAGAGAGAAAAGAGAAGGTAAAGAGGTTGATGGATTAGAGATATATAGAAGGATGTCATCCGCATAGGCAGTGAATTTGATATCAATTTCATGTAATTTCAGGCCAGAATAAGATGGGGAACGCTGAATTTTTTCTAAGAAAGGTTCTAAAGCGAGAATGAAAAGAAGAGGGGAGAGGGGGCAACCTTGTCTGGTGCCTCTGTGCAAAGGGAAGTACTTAGATTGAGAACCGTTAACCCAAATAGAAGTAGAGGGGGCGGAATAGAGTAATTGAATAAAGTGGATAATCGGGGGGCTAAAGCCATGCCAACGTAATGCACCAAACATAAAATCCCAACTAACTCTGTTGAACGCTTTTTCAGCGTCCAATGTGATGGCGGCAACTGGGGAGTCCATCTCTGATGCAAGATGAATAATGTTAAGGAGAGTCCTCGAATTGTCTGTGATAGATTGACCTTTGACAAAACCGGATTGATAGATGTTGATAAGGACAGGGATAACTTTATTAATTCGGATAGCTAAAATTTTTGCATAGATTTTACAATCAGTATTTATTAAAGAAATAGGCCTATAGTTTTTGCAGAGGGAGGGATCCTTATCTTTTTTGGGAATTAAGCATAACATTGCCTGGGTAAAGGAGCCTTTGGATTCACCATTACTAAGAAAAAAGTTGATCAAAGAAAGTAAATGAGGTGTTAAAATGTGTTTAAAAAAAAGATAAAAACGAACAGTAAAGCCGTCAGGACCAGGTGTTTTATCTTTGGGGAGAAGAGTGATGGCATTGGTTATTTCTTTTCCGGAGATAGGAACATCAAGAGAAGAAAGGTCCGTATGATTATTAGGGGGTCTAGGAATAGTTTGAAAGAAGGAGTCGATTTGTTCTGGAGAAGCATTAGATTCTGGAGTGTATAGGGAGGTATAATATTGGACAAAGCAGTCAAGAATTTTGTCATCCGTGGAATGAGGAACTCCTCGATCATCGGTAATAGTTACAATTTTAGATTTCTGTCTTTTGATTTTAAGGTAATTAGCAAGGGATTTACCTGCTTTGTTCCGCCCACCATACATTTTAGCACTGAATTTAAGAAGATTATTAGATGCAGAATCCCAAGAGTGTTTGTTGTACTGCATTTTCGCTTTTATAAGAGAAGATAACGTGTCCGTGGAGTTTGTAGTAAAATATTGATGCTCAAGATCTTTAATTTGTTTAAGGATAAGAGAGGATTGAGAGAGAGCCTTTTTCTTTTTCCGAGATACAAAATCAATAATAAAACCTCTAGCAGCTGATTGAAAGCATCCCAAATGAAGTGAAACTGAGAAGTGGAATGAAGGTTATGTAAAAAGAATTCCTCCATGAAAGGAGTAAAAAGCTCAACAAACTGAGGATCTAAAAGGAGTGAGTTATTAAAACGCCAACGACGAGAAGGGAGGGAAGGAGAGGGGTAATCTATGTCTAAAATAATGGGAGCATGATCTGAAATTAAGATGGAACCTATTTCCGAATTAGTCATGAATTGTAAGGCATGTGGCGTGAGGAAAATGTAGTCAATACGGGAGTGAGAGGCATGAACGGGAGAAAAGAAAGAGAATTCCAATGTATCCGGGTGAGAGATTCTCCAAGTGTCTATAAGTCCTCTAGAGGATATAGCTTTGAAAAAGGTTTTCTGCATTTTATTGGGGATATATCTAGACCCACAATCAAATCCTCGGTCGCATGTGAGGAGAGAAGGGAGGAAAATTTGTTCCAAAAAGTGAGATCAATAGCATTTGGACCATAAACATTACAAAAGGACAATTGTGCATTATTAACAATAGTATGTAAAAATAACCATCTACCATTATCATCGTGAAACTCATTTTGTAACTGAACACATAACGACTTATGAAATAAAATAACAACACCATTTTTGTTATTAGCTGCTGGGGAGCAGAAAACTTCTCCTACCCATTGTTTACGCAATGAGGGCAAGTCTTGCAGCTTAAGATGCGTTTCTTGAAGTAAAGCAACTTGACATTTCAATCTAGCTAGGTGAGATAAAACACATTGTTTTTTGACAGGATTGCGGATACCTTTAACATTCCATGAGATAACTCGAAGACCACTCATCTATAAAAGGTAGGTAAAGATAAGCTTGAAAGTAAAGACAAGTTAGAAAAAGAGCAAAGGAGACCAGGGAGGAATAGAGAAATGAAGAAGAGATTATGGTGAAAGTGAACATCTGAGAGGGACAAAAAAATACCATAAGACCACCGTAGTGAGGGACAAAGGGAACAATGAACCACCGTACAATGGGAAGAAGGGAAGGAAGCATTAGAGTGAGGTGGAAAAGAGAAACATTGCTGAAAATAAAAAAAAAAGAAAAGAGAGAGAGGATAAAACGGAAAGGGGGAAGAACAGAACCTTCCAGAAAAAGGTAGGAAAAAAAAGATGGCAAAAAGCCAAAAGGCTTCAGCCATAGTGAATCAGAAAAGAAAGAGCATTAATGTGGGAGGGGGGACGGCAAAAGCCAAGACAGCCAACACGCAGAGGGGGGCACCGAGAGAAAATAGAACATATTCTACAACAATAAAAGGCACGAAAAGGAGAATAGAAAGAGGATTTCATAGGAAGAAAAAATAAATATATAAGACAAAAAAAGAAAAAGGGAACTTACCAGACACTATATTGAATAACAACAGGTGGACCAAACAATATGAACAGACGAATGGAGTAAACATGGGTCCATGACAACAGCAGAGGGAAAATCTATGCAAGAGGAAGAGAAAGCAAACAGGGTGCGATTAGAATTTAAAAACAATAAAAGGTCAAAACCTAAAAAGGAAGAAGAGTTAATACAAAACAAGAACAATCAAGGTTTGCTAAGCTCCATAAGCTCTCCCCGATGCGTGTGGATGAACTTCCGAAGGTCAGCGGGATCTTCAAAGGAAAATGTTCTGTCTTTATAAGTGACCTTGAAGAAGCAGGGATGTATGAGACCGTAACGAGCGTTCATGGATTTCAAAGCTGGTCTAAGATCAAGGAATTCTTTGCGTCTGCTGGCAGTTGGTTTAGATACATCTTGACTGAAGAAAATCCGATGACCAGACCAGATCAACTGTTTAGATTGTTTGGCGGCGCCAAGAATTGCCATGAGATCCGAATACTGCAAGAAGTAAGCAATGATGCCTCTTGGTTTAGCGGAGGATGAAGCACTTTGAGGACCAAGACGATGCGCTCTTTGGATATTAAACTCCGTTGATTTTGGGAGACCAACAATCTGCAGAACTTGAGTCTTCAGAAAAGAGATCATGTCAGACCCTTCGGAACCTTCTGGAATACCATAAACGCGCAGATTGTTACGCCGATTACGATTTTCTAAGTCCTCAGCAGTTTTCTTGAGTTGGGTTACTTCTTTGGTGAGACTGTCGACCTTGGCAATAACATCCTGGGCGTCACTTATCTTTTGTTCGACATCAGAGAGCCTCAAGTCTAAGCCAGACCATTTCTCTTCGATTCTTTGGAGTGTAGCTGAGGTGTCAGACATAAAGGGGCGAAGGAGGCGCAATTCATCCATGACGTCTTCTAACGTGAGAGGGAGAGGTGATTTAGTTGGAGACGAATCTTTCTTAAGACGCTTACTAGTAGTCGTTGCAGAGTCCTTGCGACCTCCTGAAGACGATCCTGTGGCCCCATGTTGCTTGCTAGGTTGTGAGTGATCCATGTTGAAAATGAGGATAGTGAACAATCAAACACTTATAAGAAGAAGAATTGAATCAGCAGAACAACAATGAAAAAGATCATTGAGGTGCAGAATCAGCATAAGCGCAGAGCAAACGGCCCCAACAACGTCGGTGTGTAAAGGACCACTGGCTACAGACAATATCAGCTCTGCACAGTGAGACTCGAAAAAAAATGGAGGCAGTCAGTGAAAGTACTAAGGTCCCTGAATAAGCTTCATCAGAGCGTAAAGAAGAGCAAAGCAGATATATCGGAGCAGTCGCAGGCAGTATAAAAATAATTCAGAGGGTAGACTTGAGGAGAGAGGTAAAAAAAACTGACGGAGCCATCTCAAGCAGAACCTTCATTAAAACCATTCCCGCACTAGAATACATGCAATGTTGATAAGGCAATCCAATTGTGCAAGGCAGGCGAAGTGCTGTGGAGACAGTTCATGTTGAGTATTGCGTGCTGGTTAGGAGCACATAAAATGGCGGCCGCAATATTTCAATACACTGAGGCAGTGAAAGAAATGAAGATTTAAGGGTCAAAACCGGCAGAATTACCGTCGGGAATTGGCGTGCACAGTCCTTGCCACTTCCGACGTCCACATGCCGTTAGATAAGTGCCGGCAATTCGGGGAAGAGGTCCCTTTAAGAAACGGCGAAGCTCGGTGCTCCGGAGCTCCTCAGGGCGCGGCCATCTTGTTGCTGCCGCCGCGCGCTCCCCTCATTTTCCACTTTGATTGCGCAAAATAAAAAAGGGAGAAGACGCCGTGCTTCACTCGGGGGAAGGGTACAGAGAGAGGAGGGTGGGGGGAGGGTCAGAGGGATGGAGACAAGGATGCTCAGCAGCAAGCTTATGCACTGATGCAGGTACAGAGAGCAGGGGTCCCCTCTTGCTTGCTATCATGTGCCAGGCGGTGTACGGAACAGCTTCACTGTTAGCAGCTCTACTGTCTGTGTCATGAAACAGCACTGTAATCTAAGGAATGGCTCAACGGCTGTCTACGGCCTGTGCCGTGGAGGAGCTGTGTAAACAAGGGCTACAGGGGCAAATGCAGTGGTGTAGCAAGGTCAGGTGGTACCCAGTGCGGACAAATTCTTGTCACCCCCGACTTGACAAAATGTCAAAAATATGTTTTAAAAAACACATATTTTTGCCATTTTGTCACTCCCCTCAGTGATGACACCCAGGGCGGCCCGCACTCACCGCACCCCACTTCCTATGCCACTGAGCAAATGAGCAATGTTGCACGGGGGTAGCTCTGCTGTCTTCAGCCTGAGCCAAGCAGAGCCGTGCAACTGACTGGATAGCTCTGCTTTCACCTTCGTAGCCCGAGTGGCTGAATAACTCGAATGATAGCTCTGAAGTCTGTAGCTAGGCGCTGGAAGAGCTGTGCATTCTCAATTATGGCTCTACCACCTAGGGGTTAGCCCAGCAATCCGAGGGATGGTAGCCTGTGACCGCTAGAACAGTGCACCGCAGGGTAACACCCACTGTCTGCAGCCTGATTGCAGAAGAGGGGTGCTGTCCAAAGATCTGAGCCTTGAAGTGCTCTGTAATCACAGAACAGGGGTGCTGTCCAAAGATCTGAGCCTTGAAGTGCTTTGTAACCACAGAAGAGGGATTCTGTCCAAAGATCTGAGCCTTGAAGTGCTCTGTAACCACAGAGCTAAGTGGCCTGACAGATGACAAACTGGAGGAAATCCGTACTTTAAGTGATGAACCTGGATTTATTTATTTATGTGACTGACCACTACCCAACCTGCATGGATCTGTGGGAGCTCTACACCCTAAGGATAGCTCTGCTGTCTATGACCTAGTTCTGGACACGCTGTGCAGCCTGATGCATGGCGCTCTGGCCTAATGCCTGGTGCTGATGAGCCATATACCCTGAGGAGGACGTCATCTGCAAGCACCTGGAACAAGATGAGCTTATCAACTTGAAATATAGCTCTGCTGTGTACAGAGGGAAGCCTGAAAGGGCCCTTTAAGCGAGGATAACTTTTCAGTCTACAACATGGGGATGGAGTGAGTATGTAATGCGAGTTAGCTCTGCTGTAGAAGAACCAAACCTGCATAAACTTTGTAACTTGTCTGCAAACTCTATTTAGAGCCTGCCAGTGTGGGAACTGTGTAATATTAAGGTACCTCTCGTGTTATGCTCGACACACTGTTCCCTGTAGCTTGGGAGGTAACTCTGATATCTACTGCAGCTAGTGTAAAATCTATGTATAATGAGCATAGTCATTGGAATTATGCAGCGGAAGAGAGTCAAATTATGCGACAGGCATGCGTAAATAATGCCACAAGAAAAGGCAAATTATGCAGCACAATGCGGCACATTTTGGAATAGTATTACTTCATTAATTGGACATTTTTAAACTTGAGAACACTGTCTGGGCATTGGTTGAACCCAATTAGTACCAATTTTACACCCAAATTTAGCAATGACCAACAGAAAGTTGGCCAATCCAGCTTTGCAAAGGGCCTTCCACCAAGCGGAAACACGTGCTGCTGCATTTTTAGTAACTTTTGAACCATTTGAGCTAGAAACAATTTTTTGTGTGGTTAAAATGTGCACATTATGCAGCAGATGATGGATTATGTGGCTAATGCGACAAATGTATAATTATGCAAAAATCGCAGCATCCACACAATCGCATAATTCCAGGAGCCCTGATAATGAGGGATGCTTCTCAGTGATGAACTAGGGGTGTACTTTGGGAAGCCTGCCTCCACATCAGGAGGAAATAGGGACTTTTTCAGGCCTGCATTAAAAAAATAAATGTGCGAGGCCATACCTGCACAGGTATTGTGATTCAATCAATCAATCAATCAATCAATCAAAAAAAAAAAGTCTTTATTACGATTATTCATCTTAAAAGACATATATGTACAGCTAAAAGAATGTGAATTTTCCATGACCATAATTAATTATCATAAAGTTTAAAAGTCTTACACAGCTAATACAACACTTTAAAACATTTTTAAAATGGCCATTAAAATTACCTCTAAAAAACATAAAAACAGCAAGCTACTATAGTCCACCATTTCTTTCACGAATAGCCCAAGACCAGCTAAGGAATTTGGCTACCCCTATAATAGTTATTTCATTATCGCCATTTTTCAATAACCTTTTGGCAATCAGGGCAGAGGTCGTGCCAAGAGTTCTACTCAGGGGTTTAAGCCACGCACTCCTAGCTGAATGATAAGCAGGGCAAACATAGAGAAGGTGGTTAACACTTTCTATGCTGTTGGGGCAAAATGGACACCTGTCTCCCTTACCAGTTTTCCATTCGCTGGTAAATTCCCTAAGTGGGAGTGTTCCTACCCGAAACTGATGGTACAACCTACGGTCTCTAGGTTTTGTAATTAGGTCCCAATAAGATTCTAAGGATGGTTCATCTTTTAAATCCCAGAAATCTCTAGTCAGTGGAGAGCATACCAGAGTAGTGTATCTCCTGAACTTTATTAAGCTCCAGTATGCTACTCTAAATTCCGCTTTTGATGGAAAGACAGCCGCCTCCGGAGATTCCCACAAATCTCTCATCCCCATATCAATAAGTAGGGTTTTGATAGTTTTTAGCCATGTGATCTTGTTTGAATGGTCCAACCCCCTTACTTCAGACAGAGCCTTTGCAAATTGGTGCAGTTCGGGAGTAGACCATAGCCTTCTCCAGAAGGACAACATTCTAAACCGTGCAATATCCTCAATCGGATTGCAACCAAGATCAAACAAAAGGGGAATTCGTGGAGATGAACGTGGGAGGCCCACAATTGATCTTAGAAATTTATTTTGGGCCAGAACTAAAGCAGACAAATTGCTGCAACCCCAGATCTCAGCACCATATAAAATAGCTGGGACTATTTTCAGGGAGTATAGCTTGACAGCTGGAGCCACTGGCTTGGTTCGGGAGAGCCTATGCTCCCTCAATAAGGCTCCTGCTAACTGTGTTTTAATGCAAGGAGCTTCACCTGAGGAGTCCAGCTCAACTTTTCACCGAGGGTAATACCTAGGTAGGTAAAGACTTTGGCCTGCTCCAAGAGCTTCCCGCTCATGAAAACTCTTCTCGAAACAGCCCCAGCCCCAGGGAGTACCATAAATTTGGTTTTCTCCACATTGACCTCTAGCTCATGTTCGCTGCAAAACGCCTCAAAGCGAGACAGGGCCCGCTGCAAACCCTGCCGCGTTTTGGATAATATCAGGGTATCGTCAGCGAACATGAGCAGGGGCACCCTTTGGCCTGCCAACTTAGGAGCATCAGTGGGGTAGTTGTCAAAATACTTTAAAACCCCATTTATAAAAAGGGAAAACAGGGTTGGGGCCAGAACACACCTCTGGCGAACTCCTTTCTCTACTTTAAATCTTTCAGTGACCTCTCCTGGTTTCCCCCAACGTACCTGGGCATAATTGGAATTGTGAAGCTTAATCACAAAATCCACTAGTTCCTTAGGCATCCCTAACCCTAGTAAAACATCCCAGAGTTTAGATCTGGGGACAAGGTCAAATGCGGATTTTAAGTCCACAAATGCTGCGAAAATTAGCCCCTTGCCCAAAAGGACCTCCTTCCAATAAAGTAAAACGAACCTAAACACCTGGTCCAGTGTTCCCATATGGGCCCGAAATCCTACTTGGAGAACAGATAGAATATTCTTTTCATCCATCCAGCTTTGGATCCTTCCCAAGATGACACGTGCAGTGATCTTTTGCAAGGCATCGATAAGGCTAATTGGCCTATAATTGCCAGGTGCGGAGCGATCCCCCTTTTTATAAATTGGGATTATTTCTGCGCCTGAGCAGGAGTTGGGGAATGGAGTTCCCCCCACCAATGAGTTCATCAAGTTCGTTATATAAGGGACCCAAAGATCGCCATCCTGCTTAAATAGATCCGCTGGGATACAATCAGGTCCGGGTGCCTTACCACTCGGAATATTCTTCAGAACCGACTCAACCTCCTTGGTACTGAGCCGTAGAGGAGCATCTACGGAAAGGAATGGAACAGATGAAACCCTCTTCGAGCCCTGCTGGTATTGGGCTTCAAAGTGGGCAACCCAGTGGTGGGGGTCCACGTTATTATTTGGGATTATCGACCTTTGCCCATTCCCCCATTTAATTTAATCCCAAAATTGGGTCATGTTCCTACCTTTACATGCTCTCAACAGGTCCTTCCAACGTTCCTCGTCCCACTCTCTTTTAGCCTGTCTTAAGGTAGATTTATACAGGACCCGGGCCTGTTTGATTACAGGGTGATTCCTAGATTTAATAGCGGTCAAAAGGGCTTTGTGAGTAGACCTACATAGCTCATTATACCAAGTATTGGGTTCAGATTTTTGATTGACCCTCATAGGCTTTGAATTAATTAAATAAATCTTCAGCCTACTAATGAGCTCCATATGAATCAATGGCAACTTAACGTTGAGAATCTCCTGTGAGCTACACTCTTTGAGCTCTTCTAGGGCTTTGGAAACCAGGGCCCTAATTTCTAACAGCTTTGATTCGTCAAGTGCTACCTTAGCCCATTTGACCCTTCTCAAGTCATTGCCCATTATTAACGGGGCATAACAACTTGCTGTATTCCCAACAGCGGTGGGGCCAAAGCCTTGAATATCCATAGTAAGAACCAAAGGGTTATGATCGCTTTCAGGGCTGGTTTGTACTTCCATGTTTAGCACAATGTGCCAAATTTCCAGTTTTACCAGGATATAATCAATCCTGCTTTTGGAGCGACCGTTGTCAAAAGTCGCTGCACCCAAGACGTCGGACTTGGTCCTACCATTAGCAGCCCTAAGGCCCCATTCCAGGCACACCCCTTTAACCTGGAGCGCTACCTCAGTCCATTTCTTTATAGGTTGTAGATCCAACTGTGGCACGCCCCAGAGAGCATCCTCCTCCTCACTAAATCTACCATCTTCACTATCTAGGGGCTCAAAACAGGTGTTAAAATCCCCCATGATAATCAAGTTGTTATTAAAAGGACCCTCAGCTAAAAAGGTCTCAAGTGCTGCAGTAACCTGTGAGCTCTTACCACCCGCTTGGCCCCTGGCATAAATATTGAGCAAGAATAAGTTAGGGCCACTCTGAGATCTAACTCTAATTACCAAGATGTCCGGGTTATCAAGGGGGATCTCGTCTACTGTAACCCCCTCTGTTTGTATTGTGATTATTGTTATCTATGTCATGCAAAGTGCATTTTAGACTGTATTCTCACTTTTTATAAGGTCTCAAAGTGCTTCTGGATAATTGGTGCCTTTTACGGTTCAGAGATCGTCAATGACCATAAATAGAGTGGTTTATTGATACTCTGCGTGATACCAGCACCTGGATACCCTCCGGGGTGATAAGCTGCACTACATAAATACAGGAGCGTCGCCCCATTGCCTGCAGAACCGAATGAAAAATAAAATGATCTTAATGCAGGTAATTTTATTTTCCATGCTGTGGCTGAGTCTTGGGGGCATGGCCACAGCACTGCAGCAGGGGGAGGAGTGGTGGGCCCTGCTGTCAGTGGGAATGGCGGTTTGGCCGGCCATCTTAGGACAGCCAAACCGTCATGCGCACTGACATCCCTCCAACCAAGCTGTGTTGCTGGGTGGAGAGATCAGCAGGCACAGGCTCCCTACTCCCGATGGAGCGCAAAACAAGCCTGCTCCACGCAATCCCGACACTGCTTTCATGATGAGAGCAGCCTCAGGATTGGCTACAGGGAAAGCTGGGAGCTTGAGCCTATGCCCAGAGGAGAATAACTGCAAGAAGAAGACCGGCAAGTAAGTTTTGTCTGGCTGTCAGTATGTGGTCATGGCGGCGGGCACACTCAAGGCCATTACTTGCCTCTATCAGAGAATGGCCACGGAACATCTAGCTCCTTTGACTGCGTTGAAGGATAAGTGGGAAACCGATATCGGGAAACCTATCCCGGAACTGACGTGGCCTACACTACAGAGACGGGCCTGGAAGAGCACGCGTAACGCCCGGTTTCAACTGGTGCAGTACTTCACCCTGCATAGGGCATACCTGACGCCAGCTAAATTGTTTCAGTATATTGGGGGCCCCACACCGCAATGCCCTCGTTGTGGGGAGGAGAGGGCTGACTTTAAGCACATGTTTTGGTCCTGCGATGCTTTAAGCGGCTACTGGGAAGAGGTCATCGACTGCTTGGCCCAAGTGACAGGGCGGGAATTGCGGGTGGAGATGGGAGTTTGTTTGCTGCTATGGTTTCCACACACGCCGTGCACGAAAATCACGAGCAAGTTTTGCGACCTGGGGCTGGTGGTGGCCAAACGAGAAATTACCCTCCACTGGAAGTCGAGGACGGGTCCCAGCTTCACGAGGTGGAGAGCGACATTTACCAAGTGGGCGGGTAGCGAGGGCACGCTCCGGCTGCAGCTTGCGCTTAGGGGAAGCGATGACAATGCTCTGGCCATGGCTCGGGCATGGGAAGCACTAGTGGTTGATCTCCAGGGGTGGGGAATAGAGGGGGAGGGGGGCCCTGCGGCACTGGAGCACCCGGCAGGAACCTAGGGGTGGGGGAGGCTAGCTGATTAGCTCATGGGGCCCGGGGGCTTTCCTTTTCCTTTCTGCTTGGGGCCTGTCTGTGGTGGTGTGGGGTGGCTCGTGGCTCCTAACACGGCTACTTCTGAGAGAGGTTTATCCTGGTAGTTGTCGTCTCGGCACACTGACATGTGGGTGGGGGGGGATGTATTCGTTCAGGGGAGGGTTTGGGGACAGCGCATTGGTAGGTGGAAGTGGCCCAGATTGTACTTGGACGTGGTTTTATATGCGGATGGCGGCCACTGGCCAGATGAACATTGTGGATGTCAACTGTGTCTGAGTACTGCAATAAAAATTGTTTTTGCAAAAAAAAAGTAAGTTTTGTCTTTAATTGTTTCAGCCCCCTCGCGGTACCCCCCTACGCTGCCCTCCCCTGCGCTGCCCCACCACATTTGCCTTACATCAGCCACTGCTATATAACAAGCATTTGCAATGCAATAGGTCTCGAATTTACGCGAGTTTAAGCTATTGACACTGTAAATGACAATGCCTTTTAGTTCTGTTTTAAAAACAAAAACAAAAATAAAAGGCATTGTTATTTGCAATGTCAATAGAATAGCTCAAACCTGTGTAAATGCGAGACCCGTTGCATTGCAAATGCTTGTTACTATAGAAATGGAAGTGCAGTCCTGGGAACCTTTGTCGTCTCAAAATCTCTGTCTGACTAACAGGCAGAGTTAAGGAATTCTTTATTTATTTAGGACCATCTGCATTCATATGAATGCCCACGCTGTTATTGCCAGTACCTGTCAAAGGTATTTTATAATATTGAATATCTGGGCAGCTGATCAAAAGAGCAAGTTGTACATCTCATTTTCACATGTTTAAAGGAAGGCGGAAAAATCAGGGGAAATTATTTGTATTAGCACACACAGACAATGTATGTTTAGCTGTCACACAGTTCCCTTCCATTAACTAAGCACAGATGCTTCCTTGTAGCTGTTGCTTCATCTCTGATGTCTGCAGGATACAGTTATCATAGCTGGTTGTCAACAATGAGAACCTCACGTTTGTGCTGCTGTCCTTGAAATAACATACAATGTAATACCCAAAGAATAGAACCTCATAGTCCACGTATACTGGGACCTCGATCCATTAAACTATCCCATACTTGAACATAAACATACATAACATCATTAAAAGACTCATCCCAATATTATAATGTACTCAAATACAAGAATACATTAAAATATAAAGGACGTTCTATGGGGGGAAAAAACCCAAAATAAGTTAATTCCTCTTATTTTCTGTTTCCATTGTTTGTAAAAATGTCCCAACTGCAATTATTACCTCTAATGAACACACAGCACATAAAAGTCTTGATGCTACCTGGCGTGTTTTGATATAATATTTTATTGACATAGGCTTAAAAAATCTACGTCTTTTCCCAGCATAAAACCAACAATGCTATAAAATGTAAAGGCTAGTACATTTCAGATTCATACCACAATTGCTGTATCCATCAACTTTAAGAGATGTGTTGAGTCACTTCGTGTCATACAGTATTGGGGTAATACCGAATCTATATTTCAATTTCGCAAACCGGAGCCAGGAATACCTGGGGGTTCACATCCTCATTTCACCGTGAATCAGTTAGGTGGGTGACCGACATTTTCGAACTTAGATACCTCAGATCATGTTCTCGTTGGAAAATCTCCGTTTGCATATTCACATCTGTCTGGGACATTTTTAAGGATAATCCTGACGTGGAAGAGTGAAAAAAAGCAGAATAAAAGATTTACTTGAAAGCTATCTTGCACCCATAGCGCTCAACAGTTCTCTATTTAAAAGCCCATTTTTACAAAAGTAGGACATTTGAGGTCTGCCCTTACTACTTGAACCATGGACGATTGAGGAATTCCTAAAAGTCTTTTAAGATCAATCAATCAGGGGATTGTAAAGCGCGCCAGTCACCTGTGAAGAACTCAAGGTGCTGGGGGTCGGGGGGCATGGCGGGCAAGCAGCTGCGCTCAGTGGAAGAGCCAGGTCTTGAGTGTCTTTCTGAAAACGTTCAGAGAAGGGGCGTGTCTGATGTCGGTTGGGAGCTCATTCCAGGTCTTGGCCATGATGTAGGAGAAGGTTCTTCCACCTGTTCTGGCTCTGCGGATGAAAGGGGTTTGGGCGAGGTCTGCGGATCGGAGGTTTCTCTTGGGTACGTGGAAGGAGATTCTCTTGTTGAGGTATTGGGGTCCAGTGTTGTGGAGGCATTTGTAGGCATGGGTGAGTATTTTGTAAGTTACTGTCTTCTTGACAAGGAGCCAGTGGAGGTTCCACAGGTGTTGGGTGATGTGTTTGTGTCAAGGGATGCAGAGGACGAGTCTGGCTGTGGTGTTCTGTATGGTCTGGAGTTTGCAGAGCAGAGACTTGTTGATGCCGGCGTAGAGGGCGTTTCCGTAGTCTGTTCTGCTGGTTATGAGTGCGTGGGCGATGGTCTTCCTTGATTCGGGGGGATCCATCTGAAGGTCTTTCGGAGGATGCGGAGGGTATTGAAGCAGCTGGAGGCGATGGCGTTGACCTGTCTGGTCATGGAGAGGGCGGAGTCGAGTATGATGCCGAGATTCCGGCCATGGTCTGTGGTGGTGAAGGGGCTGCCGACGGCGGTGAGCCACCAGGTGTTGTCCCATGCAGAGGGGGAGGGTCCGAGGCTGAGGACCTATGCCTTTTCCGAGTTCAGTTTCAGGCAGCTATTACTCATCCAGGATGCAACGTCCGTCATTCCTTCCTGGAAGTTGTGTTTGGTAGTGATGGGGTCCTTGGTACATATATAATAATGCAATGTTCTAGAAAACAGTTATGGCCTGATGGAAAACATTTTGATGTTCTATAGCTGTGAGGTGCCTGGACTCAGATTTTTGGTTTTGCTGTTAGTTTCTTGAAGGCATGATCTTTAACCCTTTCTCTCTTGGCATGTTTGTATGCATCACTGAGAAGCTATTCAGTGTTAACACCACAGTAGGAAGTACATAAAAGCTATGGAGTCAAATACTTTTTCTGTGACTGCTCTTGTAGTACTCCTGATGACGTATTAAAGGATGTTTCCTGGGGCACAATGGGTGTGTCTGCACCACCGGGGTTACTTTGGTATTCAAAAAGTGGCATGCACACTGAAATACAAACTGTGATAGTGTGCATGTAGTACTTGCTCAATTTGAAGGTGGCGTGGGCCCATGCAAATTAGGCACATAAGCAGTTAGGGGCCACACTGACACTGTGCCAGAAAGAGTTGTGCACAGTCAATGAGCCCCCAAAGGGTGACCCCAGAAAGGGGGAGAGGAAGCTCCGGGACCATCAATATCCCCCCAGGCCTCTCCCTGATGCCAGTGGCAGTCACTTGCAGGAACCCTTTGCAATGCCAGCTGGTTTACTGCCTACAAAGTGAAAGGTGGACTGGCAGCCTCAAATAGCTGGTGCAACTTTCACTAATGAGCTCCCTCCACACCAGGCACAAGTTCACACCTGCACTGGAGCACATTTACTGAAAAAGGCGCAGTGACCTGATCAAAGTTGTAGTGCAGACTGGGGTTGTGCACCCTATACATGATATGAGACCTAAATTCCAGGAGTAAGTCAGGAGTGTAATGGGCTGACTCCAAATATTCTTTGAGTAAGCCAGGAGTACTACAGACCAAAAGTCATACTTATTCATGAATGAATCTATGTAAATCAGGCCCTATACCATCATTAATCACTTTACAAAAGCCTGTTAGTGCCTTTTCATGGCTTTAAACAATGTATACCTCTGTCATTCCCTTTTACATTCTGCGTGGCTTTCTGACACACACAAAGGTGCAGATTTACAAGCCCCTTGCCCCACTTTTGAGTCATTTTTCCCATGTTACAAATGACGCAAAAGTGGCGGAAGGGGCTAGTAAATCTGCCCCAAAGTGTCAAATATTTGACTCTTATTTCAGAGTTTCTTAATTTTGGAGTTAATAAGCACATCATTTTCTATTTTTTTGTACAATAACATACAGTGGCAACTGAAGTGCTTTACACAGTCCCTACTTCCCTTTACTGTTGTACTCTTCTTCAAATGGGGCGGTGAGCAAAATATAAACCACTTTGCAATTTTGACACCGCACATATACAGCTGTTAGTTCTCCTTTCAGCCATAAAGATATACTTGTTGTTTGCTGCAAAGTTTAGATGTTATACTCTGAACAGTGACCGATGATACATAAAAATCCTGCGTAGTTTGTTATTGTAGATGTTGATTCATTTTCAGAAAGCTAATAATTAAAGAAGAAAAAAGCCATTATGTGTTCCTGTATTCTCTGCTTACCTAAAACAGCACATTAACTGTTCTGCTAAATGCTATACGTGGGTGTGCGCGAAATGACACATTTTCTTCAGTAACTTTCAATAAAGTTCAGCAAAATTATGCACAATGCATGATATGTGGCTGTTGGTACCTTGAGTGAAAATTTCAGACAAGGTCATACCCTTTTCAAAACGTAATGAGAGATAACAGCAGAAAACAGGTTTAAGCATGAAAGGCCATGCATACTAAGCTTTATTCCATCCCCAAACAGGTGAAATCTGCTAATCAGACCATTTGCGAAAGCAAAAAAGTATTCTGGTATGTATGAAACCCAAACTGTAATTTGGTAGCACTTTACTGAATCACTTCCAAATACAACACTGGAATGGTTTGCAATAATTTTTTGGTTACAAATTCCGATTGCAAAACATGAATATTTTACCAACTACAAGCCTATAATGGTAACCCATTAGCAAATGGGAAGGGGTCTCCCTGGGACCACTCTATCTTTGTGAATACAAAAAAATGTTTGTTTAAGAAGAGACAGTCTACAGGACCAGTATGACTTCAAAAACTAAAAACAAAGAAACTTTTCTATTTAAAAGTGGTCTTGTTTCCTTTAAAGGGAAATGCACTGCATTTAAAAAATAGTGCTTTATCAACAAGCAATCACAGACATTGTGGTCTGCTGACCCCAGCAGGCCACCATCCCTGTGATGGCTGTCATTCCTACTGGTTTGAAAATTGCGACCTACCTCATTAATATTTATAAGGTAAGTCGATTTATGACCCACTTGGAACAGCTAATTTAAAATGAAACCTTTCATACATTAGGAATTGTGATTTCCAAATACCGGTTTGGAAAAAATCACTATTTGAAAATGGCTGTTCTAAATATTTGTACATCTGACCCCACTTGTGTCTGTTATCCATTCTCTGCCTGAACCAGTCATCTACAGGCAAATAGTTTTTGCAATCTAATAATGCAAAATTTGCAAAGAAAAATGTTGACCAGACTTAGGGTCAGATGTACTAAGGCTTTTTGAGGTGGCAAAGGATCCAATTAGAACAATCTGATCACATGTGACTGCAAAATGTACTTTTGGAAAGTACAAAGTACAAACTGTAATTCAGTAACATGTTATCACAATTCATGTTTGGTACTACTTGTCAAAGGGGCTTATTTATGGCATCTGAACGTGACGTATTAAAGTTTTGTGACCGAAATCCAGTCACAAATCATTAATGTATTACTATCTCCACAAAAGTAGTTGTAACCCATTTGCAAACACGAATGGGTGCCTAAGAGAACCCTTGCCTTTTGTGAATGTTGACAAAAATATATTTACGAGTAGAGTAAAACAAATTGTAAAACATTTTATTTATGTTTTTTAAGCCCATTCTATTTTCCTTTAAGGAAATATGGTGGTCTACTAAACCTAGCAGGCCACCATCCCTGTGATAGGAGCAAATTCAAGTGGGTCTCAACCTATTGTAAATTACCTCATTAATATTCAGGAGGTAGGTCAATTTGCAACCCACAAATAATCAGTAATTCTAGAATAAAACTTTCATAGATTTAGAATAGCAATGTTCAAATAATGATTCTGAAAAAAATCGCTATTTGCAAATCGCAATCCAAACATTCGGACAACTGGCTCATGCTCAGTGTGCAAACTGTCTCTGCATCCCTAATATCACTGGCTTAGAACTCTTAGGAATCTCCATATTTACCTTAACTGTATCTCTCAACCATATGCCAACCAGCAGTGAACTGACTAGACATGATTAATATCCTGTCGTATTCGCTCTGGGGCATGACCTTTCAACATCTGAAATATATTTCCTGCTCCTCAGATGCACTTTTCAGCATTTAGGTCCAGTTTTCCAGACAATCACTAATATATAATCATTTTAGATTTCGTTAAAGGAAGAGCCTCCAGCTACTAAACATTTTTTCACTTTCCACTTCCACAAATTTTTTTTAAGTTTCATCACTGTAATCATGCATTTTTCTGTGTCAGTATTCCTGCTACCACACATTTTTGTGAACCTTCAATCTTTCTCCTGAACAAAATGAATCACGTAATGAAGCCACAGTATTGTACATTAATTGTAAAAATAAAAATGAAGCTTCATGATACCATTTGATCACAAATGATTCAACATGTTTTCCTCCAATCAGTCCCCTGCGTGCTTACATGAAACTCATTTGATGTTGATACTATTCAGGCCCCTGCATCCCATGTCTACTCTTTTCTAAGAATGTATAACTGGGGTACTGAAAGTCAGATATACAATGGACATATATTTCTTTTACTAGCTCTTGGCAAACCTATTCCACTACAATTTAGGGGTGCCTGATATCAAAGTATAGAAAAGAGTGCTTTGGATTTGAGAATTAACTCAATTGAGCCATCTGCTTTGCACTCCATCACTCATCATCCATGGACTCGATTACCACTTCTTGCACTCATGCATCATATATCCACCCATCAATTCATCTTGCATACAGCCAATCTTTGGTTCACTGTATCTATCTCTCTCTCTCACACACACAACACACTCTCTCTCACATACACACACACACACACACACAGAAATCAGTGAAGAGGCACATTACCTACAGGAAATCCATCTTTTCTAAGTGGCCACTCTGTATTGTCTGTCCTTCGCTGGACTCTACATTTCTGCTGGCTTTAGAATGCTCTGCATTTTATCACTGCTAACCAGTAGTAAAGGGCTCATGACCCCCCTTTAAATATGGGCAATTTAGCATATTCCAAATTGGCATTCTAAAACTTGTGTATAAGTCCCTAGTATATGGTACATAGTTCAAGTTAAATGCCACTAGTGGACTGCAGCACTTATTGTCCCTTCCACTACAGTGGCAGTACCAACATGGCTTAAGGCCAACCACTGTAGCCTGACTGTAGCAGTGTAAAAACTGAAATTCAACCTTTCAGAGCAAATCCTATTGACAGGTGAAATCCTCCCTGTTAAATATGAATAAGTCTCCCCTATGCAGGCCTTGCAGCCCACAATGAAAAATGTGTAGTATTTAAAAGTAGGACGTGTAATAATTTAATGTTAACATGCCCTTACAGTGACTAACATCCAAAAGCTATTTTTCACTGTAGCACACCTAACTGTCCTATGTTGAAAACCAGAGTTTTGATTTAAACCTTAATACTGTATATCGTGGATGGGACCAGCTAGAAATTAAAACAAAAAAACAATTTTTAATAGTTATTAAAAATCCACTTCAATTGTAAAGTCAGATTTTTAATCAATATGAAAGAAAAGTAACTTTGAAAAAGTTACGTTTTTCCTGCTTGAAGTTCCTGGAAGATAATTTGCATTGGCTTTCTAGTGTTTCCCAGCCAGTATATAGCCTTAAATAGACGAGAAATGCATCTCACGAGCAAACAATACACTGACCTGAATGGACAGAGGTGACTCCTCCATTTTAATACTACAGTGTCAAATCCTGCTTGAGTGTCCAAACCTGCTTGACATGTCTGCTTTTTTCACTTATAACACCTGGGCCACACTCGAAAGGGGAGAAAAAGAATGCCAAGACTACTCCCATGGATCCTGTGTCTTGTTGTGAATGACTCTACTTTTGTCCTGCCAGACTTCTGCCCATGGGTTTGTTGTGGGTACAGTTACTGCCTCAAACTGGATGTTAGTGTTAAATGTGGAAGTATACTAGGATTACAATTGGGCACTCCCCCCCACACACACACCCAGCCCTCAAAGCCCAAGATTAGGGGCCCATTATGATGGCGAGCATCGCCACCGTAACAGTAAACAGGACCAACCGCCAGAGGTGCGGCGGTCCCGCTATGTCAATTAGGATGTGCCCGCCATCCTGGTGGTCGCATCCTGTATATTATGCATTGCGGTGGGCGGTGCTGTCTGCAGCACCCGCCGCAATGCACAATATGCATGTTGTGCATTGGCATGCACAATGTGACAGGCACCACGCGATGCCTGTCACCTTGTGTATGCCAATGAAGAGGGGTACCATAGGTACCCCCCAAGTGCACTCCGCCCCCCCAACACCCTGGGGGCCCACAATAGGCGCCCAATGTAAAAGACCGCCTGCCTTCAATGCCGCCATGGAAAAGCCTTTTTTTGCATGCATTACGATATTTATGGCGGTTGCCTGCAAGGCACCGCCACCATATTAACTGTATATTCTGCCCGCCCGGCAATCGGACCGGCAGAAAAGCGGCAGACGGTCTTTCCGTCCACCGCGGTGCCCCCGCCATACTAATATGGCAGGGTAATCACAGGGACATTTTGCGGGCGGATCGCCATCGCCGGGCCAGCAGTGGGCACCGCCGGCTCGGCAGTGGTGATCCGCCCGTGATCTTAATAGGCCCCTTAGTGTGGTTGAAGTCTTTCAACAACAGAGTTATCTCCCATGGTGACCGGAGCATAAAACAGTTTTCACTGCCCCTTACTTCCAGGGCTTTCCTTTAAATCGGGTTGACGGGCCATTATGTTAGCAAGAAGGATACACTGTCGCTGTTGCAATGGAGTATCCTTGCCGCTAACATAGAAATCACCCCCTAAGTCAGAAGGTAAAATATTTGATCAAGACAAACCTTATTGGTGTATCTGATCCACTCTTCATTGTTATCAGCCTCAAATAGTGCCTCAGTCCTAGTGTAACGTGACCATTGACTATCAAAGGTGGGTGTATACATATATATAAATTCACTGAAAAAACCATAGGTTTCAGGCCTGATATAGTTAGGAATTAGCATTTAAAAAACCTTAGAAATTCACTGAAAAAACAATAGGTTTTAGGGGTGTTGTAGTTAGCTGGACATGTCACTCGAACAAAACCATTGAAATTCCTCTGATATAGTTAGTTGTACTAACTACATCTCGCGCGCCCGCAATCCACTGCTGATGATGTCGCATATTACATCATTCATGACATGGTCAGTGACATCACTGATGACATCTCAAATGACACCCCTAAAACCTATAGTTTTTTTAGTGAATTTCTAAGGTTTTTTAAATGCTAATTCCTAACTATATCAGGCCTGAAACCTATGGTTTTTTCAGTGAATTTCAAAGGTTTTGTAAATGACAATTTTTAATGTATTAATTGTTATACTGATTTTTTTATACTGATTTACTACATTGTTTAAACTGTTTATTTTTTGATATTTTATTTTTTTACTTACATTATACATTACAATACAAAATATACTTTCTCAGAATGAATTACTTTAGTGTAAATACTTTGCAAATAGGCAATAGACTTTTAAGTACAGTAGTTACAGTTGTTGCAATGGGCAACACAATTTCAAACACAAAGCAACATTGAGCTCAATGTGAATTTCTAGTCAAACGCAATTAGTTACTTTATGGATTACTTTTCTAACCACAGGACTGGATGCTAGATTCACTCCTTGGACATCTCCTGTAAACAGTTGAGTAAAAGCATTTTGGTTACAGTAGTGATTTTTAAGGATTATTATTGTATTTTAAAAGTTGACACTTAGAAAAATGTTCACATAGAATCACCTATGTTATCCTACGGCAGAAAATTCACTTAGCAGGTAAGTAGTGTTATCATTACTTTTTCTTACTCAGTGGTGGATCCTGGATCCAGCACAGGTGAATCTCCTGTAAACAGTTGAAAGAATGTGTTTAAGTCATACAGACGATTTTTTAGGAATATTTTTAGTTTGTGAAAATAGACACTTAGAAACTTTTCTACTTAAAAGCACACAATGGATTCCTATGGAAGGAAATACAAGTTACTGTTAAGTATGCTTAGAATTACTTTTCAGGGTCAGTGCTGGTCTAAAAGATGCAGACCTGGGTTCTCTCCTGATAACAGGGGAGTAAATCGTAATTCGTAGCTCGGCTGATTTTAGAGGAATATTTGTACGTTTCAAAAATGGACACTTAGAAACTTTTCTGCTGAAAACCACACAATGGATTCCTATGGAAGGAAATACAAGTTACTAGTAAGTACGCTTAGAATTACTTTTCAGGGTCAGTGCTGGGCTAAAAGATGCAGCCCTGGGCTCTCTCCTGATAACAGGTGAGTAAATTGGAATTCGTAGATCGGCTGATTTTAGAGGAATATTTGTACGTTTCAAAAATGGACACAAACTTTTCTGTTGAAAAACACACAATGGATTCCTATGGAAGGAAATACAAGTTACTGGTAAGTACGCTTAGAATTACTTTTCAGGGTCAGTGCTGGTCTAAAAGATGCAGCCCTGGGTTCTCTCCTGATATCAGGTGAGTAAATCGGAATTCGTAGTTTGGCTGATTTTAGAGGAATATTTGTACAATGGTAAAGGAAGGGGGCGGGGCCTGAGGTGACGTGTGCAAACACGCCCTGTGGCGCGTTTAGGTTGGGGAATTAATTTCTCTTCAATCCCGCGGTCCCCTGGGGGCCAACTAGCCCACCAGGTACCTCCAGTATGCGTCAGGGAGCTGCGTTGTAGAGCGGTGTTCAGAGGCCATGCCCCTTTGTACAACACTCTGCAACGCAGCTCCGTGGCACTTCCTGGAGGTAGCTGATGGGCTAGTTGCCCCTAGGGGACCTCTGGATTGAAGAGGAATTAATTCCCCAACTTAAAATGTGCCACAGGGCGTGTTTGCTCACATATCACCTCAGGCCCCGCCCCCTACCTTCACCACTGTGCAAACGCGCCCGTGACGTGTTTTAAGTTTAGGGATTAAGTCCCCTTGAATCCTGAGGTCCCCTGGTGGCCAACTTGCCCACCAGGTACCTCCAGTATGCGCCAGGGAGCTGCGTTGCAGAGAGGTGTTCAGAGGCCACGCCCCTTTTTACAACACCCTGCAATGCAGCTCTGTGGCGCTTACTGGAGGTACCTAGTGGGCTAGTTGGCCCCTAGGGGACCTCTCGATTGAAGAGGAATGAATTCCCCAACTAAAAACGCGCCACAGGGCGTGTTTGCATAGTATCACCTCAGGCCCTGCCCCCTACCTTCACCACTGTGCAAACGCGCCCCGTGGCACGTTTTAAGTTGGGGGATTAAGTCCTCTTGAATCCTGAGGTCCCCTAGCGGCCAACTAGGCCACCAGGTACCTCCAGTAAGTGCCACAGAGCTGCGTTGCAGAGAGGTGTAAAAAGGGGTGTGGCCTCATTACACCTCTCTGCAACGCAGCCCCCTGGGGCATACTGGAGGTTCCTGGTGGGCTAGTTGGCCCCCAGGGACCCCCAGTATTCAAGGGGAATTAGTTCCCCCTCTGCAAACGCGCAAGGGGGCGCGTTTGCAGAGTGGTGTAAGGAGGGAGCGTGGCCTCCGGCCTGATCCCAGTCTTTTTTTTTTTTTTAGAAGGGGGGCTGTGTAGCCCCCCTTCTTTTTCCATTTTTTTGATTATTTAAAAAAAAAATCGGGAAGGGGCCACGTGGCCCCCCTCCCGAGGCCATAATTTGCCCTTTTTTAATTTTTTTTTTTTATGGAGGGGGCTGCGTAGACCCCCTCCTCTGGCCACTTTAAGGCCCTGGGGACCCCATTCCCCGGGGCCGGCCATAGTTTTTTTTTTTTTTAAATGTTTTAATTTGGGGAGGGGGGCCGCGTGGCCCCCCTCCCAGGCCACTTATGGCCCCGGGGACCCCATCCCCCGGGGCCTGGCCTCTGTTGGGGGCTGTGGGGGGGTCCCAATCCCCCCACGGTCCCAGCCGGCTCGCTGTGTCCTGCGGGAGCCGGCATTGCTTTTCCACATGGGGAGCAGCTAACATGCTGCTCCCCATGTGGAAAAGCAATCAACTTTGCTTCATTGAAGCGAGAGCGGGTTTCCCTGCTCTCGCTTCAATGAAGCAAAGCAGTTTGCAATGACAGGGCGGGAGCCGCGAGACTCCTGCCCTGTCATTGAAAACTACAGTGTCCCGGGGGTGGGCACCCCGGGACACTGCAGGAGCTGGCCCTGGGGGTGGCGGTCCCCAGGGCCTATTCAAGGCTCCAGGAGGGGGGCCATGTGTTTTCCCTCCCACACTGACAAGTTGCCCCGGGGGTGGCGGTCCTCGGGGCTGGGGAGGCCCGAGAGCCCCCCATCCCAAATAATTTCAAGCCCTGGGGACCGCCACCCCCGGGGTAACTTATCAGTGTGGGAGGGGGCCACGCGGCCCCCATCCTGGAGACCCACACCCATTTTCAATAAGCCCCAGGGGGTGGTGGTCCCGTGAGCCCCCCGCATATAGTATCTTTGAGCCCCGGGGAGTGGCGGTCCCCGGGGCAGTGTGCTAGGGATTGGGACCCCCAACACACTTTTCTAAATTCTGCACCAGGGATTTGGCCCCTCCGGGGGCCAAATTTCTTTTTTTTTTATTTTCGTCCGAAATTCGCGCTGGGTGCGCAAATCTTGCCGTTTTTTTTTTTAATGCTTTTTTATGCCCTGGGGGTCCTTGTGGGACCCCCGGAGCAGGCCTAGGGGGTCAGGGTGTTTCTACCCTGCCCCCTTGTCACGTTTTTCGCGTTTGTTTGATAGGTTTCTTGTGCACGGCAGGGTGCGCGCTAGGTGCGGGGAGGGTGCGCGGATCCTCCGAGGCCATAGATATATCTATGATTTTACTTTTGATTTTCTCAGCAACTACTGAACGGATATACACCATTTAAACAAAAGGCACGAGTCTGAACTGAGGACTACCTCTTTGCCAAATTTGGTGTCATTCCGGTAAGCAATTCGGGCTGTAGCTGCGTCAACACGTCCTATGGGAAATTGCATGGGGAAAATGCGTTTTGGGACCCCCCTTTTTTCTCGGCCCCCGCTTGACTAATCACCACGAAACTTTCAGGATAGGAGCGGACCGGAGCTGGCCTAAGGTTTGGAAAATTTTGCGAAGATTCGTCAATCGGCGCAAACGTTATCCCAAATAGAATGTTGCGGGTTTCCTATGGAAAATAGGTCCTAACTATATCTACCTACTGGCGACCGCCATTAGGTAATTTAAAAATATATATATTTTGACTAAAAAAAGGTTAAAGAAACATTATAGTTAAGTGTGATAAAAAAGATCTTAGAAATGTACTAAAAAAACAAAGGTTAAAGTAACATTATAGTTAGGTGAATATTTCAGTGACAACATTAACATTTTAAACTAAACAAATCTCAGAAATTCAGAAGTTATAGTTTGCAGAGCTAACTATAACTTGCGCCCCCACCATGCACTGCCTATGACCTCATATATTACATAACTCAGGACATGTTCTATGACATCATTTATGACATCACTGATGGCATCACAAATACCCCCCTCCCTTTTAAAGGGTTCAGCGGAACTAAGGGATGGGACCCACAGGACCTTTAGAGGCTCGAGGAGGTGGGCTGTTCTGCTTTCCTCCTCTTTATGAGAAACTTCAGTCCCGGTGGTCGGCTTTCCGGGGCTTATGATGGCTCCTAATTGGGAGCAGGTAGATATGTCATGTTGTAACCTTTGAAATTGCTATGATAAACCCACTTTAATGGTAGAGTCAGATTTTTCATTACAATTTTGAAAATTCCACTTTTAGAAAGCTGACATTTTACTGCCCTGCTAACGACAATTATTGCCACTGCAGCCAACTTGGGGCCAGGGCTGGTAAGTGAGGAAATTCCATTTACTTCAAAGAACCTTTCCAGAAACTTGTACCACCAACCAGAAGAAGGGCACCAGGGTATACAAATATGACCTTCAGACCCACTCTTCAGTTCACTACTGGACCTGTGGAAGGACTCTCATAGGATTGCCTGTGGCTGTGACCTACTGTGCACTCTGCCAGACTGCTGCTGTACCTGGAAAGACTGCTTTGCTACCTGGAGCCTGCCTTGAGCCATCAGACACCAGCCCTGCTATTGAGCCCTGCATCTTCACCTGCACCCAGGATTTCCAGACGTGACTGCATGGGCTAGTTTGCTGGCCTCTTCTTTAGAGCCACAGGGACATACAAGGCTCCCACCATGTCACACCAGCACCTAGACCTAGCCTGAGTGAGTCCTGAAACCACAAGAGGTGCCCCACCAGTCCTGGACCATTGGTTGTGATGCTAAAGGTGCCCAGATGGCCAAAAAGCAAAACTGAGAACTGGCCCAAAAGTGGTCTGAGAACCAGAAGGAGACCGGGACCTACCTGCTCACCTATCCGCCTGAGTTGCAGCGACGGTTGGATTGGATCCGCTGCTTCTCCCGCTACATTCTTCTCTGCAGCAGCACATCCTTTTCAGCGGTCTTTCGCCAAAGTAGTATTCGACCTCATGGAACCGTCTTCAGCTACAGTCCTCTGCCTTGTCCCGCTGGAGATTTTAGACTTCTATTTCAACTAATAAGTCTAAAAATAGAAATCTTCACCGCAGCTTTGACCAAAGGCCATTCAGCGAAAAAGCTCCCACCTCGGACACCTCCTGCAGCCTTGACCTGCTGACCTTTTCCTTTTCAGGCACTTTTTTCTCAGAATTTCTTCTAAGTCCGAAGGTAAGCGCTGACAGGGCCCAATCCACGTCTTGTATTCGAACCACGCTTCATCACGGTCGGATATATGTTTTTACTTTGACCCAGTCTCACATGACTAGATGTCCACGGTTGGCACTTTGATCTTTTAGGTGCCAGTTTTCACTAAAAACTTTAAAAACTCATAACTCTGGTTCTACTGATTGGAGTTTTGTCATTTTGGTGTCAAATTATTTATTAAACTTTACTCTATTTTTTTAAATCGGTTTGGGTTTTTTCTTGTTTTGTGTTTTCACTTTACTACTGCTTGTGTGCTGCATTTATACTTTACACATTACTGGCTTCTTTTTGTGCTAAGCAATCCAGGGTTTAGCACAGGTTAATTAATGGCTTTTTGTGGTTCACCATGCAAAGGATTGTGACGGTTGCTTAACCAGGGCCAACACCCCAGTCAACCAACAACCCAGTTTTTCACATCTATCTATCTATCTATCTATCTATCTATCTATCTATCTATCTATCTATCTATCTATCTATCTATCTATCTATCTATCTATCTATCTATCTATCTATCTATCTATCTATCTATCTATCTATCTATCTATCTATCTATCTATCTATCTATCTATCTATCTATCTATCTATCTATCTATCTATCTACACACACATTATATGGCATTAAAACAAATAACAACATACTTTTATGGTATAGTCCTGCATTGCAAAGTACATACAAATGGCCTGAGTGGTACTCTTTGGCATGGTAAAGAATGTGTGGTAAGAGTGTTGTGTGATAATGGATATATTGTAATGGTTACATATTAGAGACAACCATTGCAAGGCTAATCGGAGTGGCCACAATAGAAGCAGGCAAGTAAAGTAATCCCAGTCAGCAAAGTTGATGGGATTATTTAGAAATGAACAATAGTCAGACATACTAGAAAGTGACTACTGCAGAGGCTATATAGTTAAAGAGCAAATAATGACACATTCAGAATACATTGCAAACCACAAGTTAGCCTAATAGCCTCTAATATTATTAAAAATACATTTGTAATGGAAGAACAAACAAAGAGGATGATAGAAATTAATATACAGGCACAGATGCATCCTGAATTACAAATACACAACACAAAGGTGCTATTCAACAAAGAAAGTTAAAAAAAGTAGGGTACTTCTTCAAAAAGATGGCAAATCTACTCCCAACAAATAGACTCCAAAAAAATTGCAACTAGCCAAAAGATAAGAAAGACATATCAAGGAAGTGGTAGAGAGGGAATTTCTTCAGCCTCATCATTGAAGGAGCCAAACAACTACCCCTGAAAAAAATAAAAGATAAGTCCCTGTGAAGCACTGAGCAAAGGGGATGATACATAGGCACACTGTGTTAGGGGATGGTATACAAGTAAATTAAGGGAAGCTGAAACTCTCCGTCATCTTGAGGTCAACAAATTGAGTAGCATTGAGTTCGCTGATGAGGTGCGTGCTGCCTGAAATGTTTATAGGCTTCAAGGTGGTAAAAAGCTCCAAACATAAATAGATACACAAAAATATTTGAGGATATATATTTTTTAAACATGCAGTCACAAACGAAGTTGAAGAATTAACTGTAAATCAGAACAGCTTGTGTCAGTAGCAGATTGTGACTAAGAAAGTCACAAATACGTCAGAGAAAGGATACGATGTATCTCTGACATCACTGAAGACTATAGACGCTTTAAGGCATGGGCAAAATGGGCTCTGGCCCAGGGCACCAGCCTTTCAAGGGGCCCCCTGTCCTGCAGAGAGTCTTGCCCTCATGACCTTAAATTATTCTTAAACATATTGTTTTAAATACAGTTTCCCCTTAATTTATTTTTAATAGGGGAGAAGTGTGAGAGTCTATTATAGACATTTTGCAATACATGTTTTGTTTTTGATTCATGCAACATCCATAAAAAAGTTCTTTTAGATCAAAACAAGACCTCACAAATGAGAAATGGCAGGGTGTCACAGAGATTACTTGCAGTAATATTAGTGAGCTGCTGCTGTATTACAATATTGAAAACAGACGTGGTCTCTGAATATTAGATGTTAACACATTTAGAATTTGGACCAGTGTGCCTGTGCACTGTCGGTGACCTGGCCAAAGAGGCATGAAAGAGCTGAAACTGGATCATAAATTGAATGCTGGTCCGAAAAAGGTCCCTGAAAATTTGTTTGGCCAAGGAACCCCAAAATCCTTAAGATGTCCCTGCTGATGACAATCCACATGATAATCAGGTGTGTAGCATGGCAAACAATGAAGTAATTTCAAACAAAAGTCAGTGTGTAAAAAAAAGGTTTTAATGCTAGCAGACTGCCAAAAGACTACATTACCATGTCTAAAAGAGACTAATGAAACTGAGCTCCTTCCTTCAAAGTGGCACCTACCGGACAGTGGCCGAAACAGAGAGTTTTTTTACCAAGGTGGAAGGGGTGGTTGGAGTTGTTGGATAAAATTCTCAAAGCAGCAGGAGAATCATTAGATTTATTTATTTATTTCACATTTTTACAAATTGCTATTAATCTGCGATGGTGTCACTGCGCTGTACAGTAAGACAGCATGGAGCCACAAGGCAACTGTTGGCAGTTTGGTGCTTAACAGAGTTGTCATGAGTGGTGTTATATTCCATATAGGTACCTTATAAAGGCGCAGGTAACATCACAACCTTTCACCTATATTCTTCCCTACATTACATGCATAACTGTTTTTAGGCACTGACCTTTTACCTAAATACGACACTGCATTCAGAACAAAGGCTTTTCCCTACCTCGAATCTCATACATTATGCATGAGGCTTCTTGGAAACACAGCAGGACTAACAGCAGGACTGACATCTCCTGTATAATATCTCTGTATAAAGTTCAGGGCCAACGTCATCCTTTAGGCTGACACAGTAACGCAGCAAGGTAGGACCCCTGGGGAGACCTATGGGTATATATACATCATGTCTTGCTTAGAGAGACAGAGGAGACTGTGAATTCCCAGCTGACACACTGACCAGGGACGCTGAGGTTCCTGCAAGCAGACGCTCCAGCCAGCAGTGGTCTAACATGCCTCGTGGGTGTCTAACTCGAGACCAGGACTTATCATGTATCCTATGTACTTGTATATATTCATGATTACTGCAAAATGGTAGAACTGTACCATCCCTTTACTTTCATAGTACTGCTAATCATATATCGCTGCTACTGTCTAATGGTTGTTCCAGCTCATCTGTTCTACACTAGAATTACAACTGTTCAATAAACTCTTATTGACAAACGCCCAGTATGTTTATTCTGTGGATCTCTGAAAACAAACTAAGGGGCAGATTTACAAGCCCCTTGCGCCACTTTTGCGTCACTTTTTCCATGTTAAAAGTGGCACAAAAGTGGCGCAAGGGGCTTGTAAATCTGCCCCTAAGTGAGCACAAGTGACTGAGCGAAGGTAGTATATTGTTTCCTCGATCCTGGAGGATCAGGTTTGTCATGTTCTGAGGTTGCCGCCAGAGACTATTCTCTCCCCGATAAGAGGAGATTCTAGCGGCACTGTGAGCTAGCCTGTACAGACAGGCTAATGCATCCGGTGGGGGTGCACGGAATCAGTCCGCCACAAATTCCACAGTTTATGTTATCCAAAACTTGCAGATCCTGTATAGGTAATATAGGAACTACACAACAGTGGTGATGACCCAGGTGATTCCATTGGTGGATTGAAATATATAGTTTATTTGATGAGGAGCAACTGCTTTGCAGTGCATTATGCTTGATCCACTCTGAATAGTTGACTTTCTTCAAGTATGTGCAGCAATGAAAGATAGACATCTATAAGTCCAATTGGGGGAGTAGTAGAAGTGAAAAGGAAAGGGAAGAAATGTTATGTTATGTTAAAATAACTTATAAAGCACGCAAATACCCACAGGTGTCTCGGCCAAAGAGGGATAAAATTTAGTGGATAAAATAGCAATTCTTAGTTGGTTCCAGAGAAAGTAGTAAAGGAGAGAGCTATAGGTGGCAAAGTGATGGAAGAAAACCTGGAAGAGAGATGTGCATGTAATTTCAGATAGATTTTAAGCAGGTGAGTTCTAAATTACAGTTGTGTCCAGAGTAGTAGTACAGAACCTGGGGCTACTAGCAAAGATCTAACTTTTATACCAAAATTTCATTCAAACACTTTGTCGAAAATCAGAACCACGGGTGCTCCAGGTCCAAATGGCATCCCAGCCCAACTTTTTAAGAATGACGTAGACATATGGACCTCCATACCCCTTTCACTACATCATACATGTTCAGTCACTGGGCAGGTTTTGGAAAGTTGGAGAGGTTCTATATTACATCCAATATTTGAGAAGGGTGACAGACTAGATCCAGGCAATTACCATCTTATCGTGCTTCTCAATATCGAAGCCAAGGGATACGCCTCTGTCCCCCTAAAAGAACTGGAGTCTTGCGTGGAAGAAAATTAATTGATTCTGTTTTGTCAAACCAGCTTAGGGGCAAACTCATCAACCATTGACAATATCGTGGCTATATCTTTTTTAAGTAACATCTCCTATATGCATGTTTTATGGATTATTCTTCCGCCTTCGATTCAGTGGACAGGAACAAACTGTGGTGGAAACTATAGAACTGGGGAATACTGAATAATCTGCTGCAGGCAATTATTGTCATTTTACAATTCGACTTGGGTGAAAGTCAAGTTGTCTCAAGCAGTCACAACTGGGAAAATTCTGACAGACAGTGAATTAAAGCATGGGTGCGTCCTAGCCCTTCTTTTATTAAACCTCTATACAGCTGACATGTTTTCAGCCTTACAACCCGCAAATATGATTCCACCAAAAATCGGGGCACTTAAGAATACATTACTACAATATGCAGATGATTTAGTTTTATTAGACTGCTCGAGAATTGGGATTCAAAAAGCCTTGCAAGCTCTCCATAAATATAATGAAGTAAATAAAATGACTGTCAACGAGACAAAGACAAATGTTATAGTTTTTGGACGAACGACCAAGAAAACAAAAACTGTCTGGAGTCTGGACCACCTAAAAGTTCAAAGGACAACCTTGTAGTATTATCAGGGTGTGTGGCTGACAGATAATGGAGGAATCAAAATCCACTTCAGCCATCTGAAAACAAATGCTGCATTGATTACTATGAGACTCAGCCAACTTAACACAATTATAGAAAGCCCATCTACAATTCCAATGCATTGGGTTCTTCAGGCCTCCCTCTTACCATCACTCAATTACAGCAAGAAGCCTATCCAGGTAACCTTACTGAAACACTCAATAAATTGCAACTTCAAGCACATGAGAAGATTTTTAGACTCCCACTTTACACAATAGGCTGCGTGATCAGATTAGAACTGGGTTTGGAGGCTCAAATGTGGTCTAATATGGGTGCCTTCTTAAAGTATTGTTGTAGGATCTTTTAGGCCCTACCTAACAACTTGAAATCACCCCTTCAACAGATCTTTATCCAAAAGAAGATTCCGTGGTCAAATTATCCAAAAAGAAATCAGCAGACATTCTCCAAATAAACATGTCTGTGTTAAATTAAAAACTACTTTCACGTTCCTCACTTAAAACGATCCTTAAAAGACAGATGAAATCACAGTCAATGTTAACTGATTTGGCCAAAATAAAGTTAAAGTGCACCCCGCCATTTGAAGCAGTGGTCAAACATACACCTCTCATCACCCGCCATGGGTGAGACCACAGCCATACCTCCAGCGCGCAGGCAGAAAGATATGTTTAAGACAAATCATGGCTACAAGGTTGATGTGCCTAAAGACCAAAGATCTGAATCCAAAATGTCACTCCCTTCCATTTATAAAAGATGCTCACTTAGTAATCCCAGAATGAGCAGTAGGGTAGTAACGGGTTGCTCCAAAAGGAGTCACCAATATGCTGTATTATAAAATAGCAAAAGCGGAGGAATAAATTCTATGGTCATAAACGTATGGCTGTAGATGGCCCATATATTTATTATACTCACACAACTAATTTTGAAGTCAAGGGGAATGTAGAGTCACTGCTCTCAAAAATCACTGAGAGAAAGCCATTTTTTGGATGCACATCACTTGTAAAAATCTGTCAGATGGACAAATATTCGATTATATTTTAGATGGTGTAGGTTAAAATTCTATACCATCAGGGAAATACAAATGACTTCAAAAACATGGAATAGATAGATTAAATCTTAAATTTACTTGTGTTTGCTTGACATCCTGTAACGATTGAATGGCTGAAAATACTTCTGAATAAAGAACGATATATCCTCTTAAAAAAAAAAAGTCACTCCCACTGTGGTTGGAAAATGGGAGTGCAATAACGAAGTGACTTTTTAAAAAATTTACACTGCAAGATTATGTTGGTTTACAATCATAACATAGCTGTATAAAACAAAACATGTAATATGAGCAATCCAGATGGATGTACAATTGTGTATCACGACTATTAGTTCGTGTTCACAAGAAGTACTTGTATATCTCACGATAGATCATATCTTATATGCGGTGGTCAAAATGAATTAGACACGTTTTTGCGGTGTTCGATGTGATTTAAACGCGGACAGAGGAGACCGGAAGTCTCGTTTCTTATCATATAGGGAGTCTAGAGCGATGACCATGGTCGACCATTTTGAAAGGAGGATTACTTTAAAGGCCATGTGTCTTATGACTGATGGTGCGGAGGAGTATCGAAAACGATACTATGTATTAATTTGAGAATTTCATAGTGGTAGCTCTAGGTACATATCTTAAAGGAAGGTGCATGAGACATTGTCTGTGTATGTCTTGTTGTACATATTTAGTGAGAAATCTGTAGTCATGTTCATCATTAATGATGACTTTTTGTGATTATTTTAGAGAAAACTAAATATGAATTGGTAATCAAAAGATAACGTTGCATGTATTGCAGTAGGAAAACTGTGGCACAGTACATTGTTGATCATTAATCTCAAAGTTCTTTTTTATTATCTTAGTAGTGCTACATGCTACACAGTTGTTGCACTTATAGTGACCTACAATTGGTGCAATTTGGAGCATTTGTTGGATGCTAGGTGGAGTTGGGTCAACATATGCTCGAACCAGCTTGTTTCTGAAATTGTGACCTCCTTTAAAGGCAACTAGCGGGTTTTTAGGGAAAACTGGATCTCCCGAGAGTAGATTCCAGTTTTTACATCTATTTTTTTTTCACTTGTATGACAATGTGTCAAACGTAGAGACACAAAGCAAACATGATTGTTCAGGTCTTACTTTGTTATCCCAAGAGCTTCTCTATCATTGCTAACCCTGGGCGTAGTGGGCGTAGCAGGGCTACACGGAGGGCCACGAAGGAACGAACAAACTTCTTTGCCCTCCTCGTGCCCTCCGTGTAGCCGCGCTACGCCACACACCTCCACCCCCCTATAATAACAATGAATTTTACTACTGAAAAATAAATTAAAACCCACTTAGGTGTACTGCGTTGCGGTTTCTTCTAATCCTTGCGAAATCTGTCTGTGTAGTCGTGACCATCCTGCCGACACAGCATAACATCATCTTCTCAATTCTCAAAGCATTTTTGACCTGTTACTATTAACAAGAAAGAGGGAGGGTGGCTGTATTTTTCTGCTGTGCACCACGCCAATATATGACACTTAAAAATTAAATTGCCGAGACTCACACTGTTTTTTGAGAAAATGTGTCTCAGGTGGCAAAGTAAGATACACGAGTGACCTGTGTGCGACAATCTTGTGTTGCACGGAGATGGCCAAAGTGATTTCTAGATCTCTGGAGATGTCTAATGATTTCCTATAGCATGTGCATTCAATGTGGGTTGATTGGTTACATGATAAAGCTGGTTAAATATACTGTACAATTGAACATAAAAGGATAAATAGGTAGAGACAATAGGCAATTATGCTGATACTAGAGTTATAGGTACAGTTTCTTATCAAAATCCCCATGCTAAACGTCTAACTCTCTTCAAAATACATGCTTGTAATAGGAGCTCACAAATAAACAAGTGCTTCTTTATGTTTATTTGTGAACTCCTATTAGATACATAATCAAAATTCCTGGCATTTTTAGAATACATATATGCCCATCTGAATGTGTTATGAATACGATGGGTAGTTATGCATAATTTCAAATTATGTTATCAAAAATAAAAGTATTTGGTATTGCAAAATTTAGAAGTGTCTCAGAAATGCTAATTATCAGTCAAGGTGACAAAAGACAAGACATCCAACCCTGATAAAAGTCACTTTGAGAGGTTGAACTCCATTTTGCACAATAGGAATGTCAAAGGTGAGGTTTGGCAGTAGGCTAATATTTACTTTTATTAGTCTCAGTATCAAATGTGAAGCCTACTTATGCATCCGGCTTGAGACATAGAGCTGACAGTCCATGCACTTCTCTGTGAAAAGGGTAGTATAGAATATTGGACACAGGATCATAGAAACACTGGACAAAGGAAACGAAATGGAGCACACACATCTTCCTTTCAGGCTCTCTCTGACACACTAAATAAACTCTGATGCACAATGGAAATATTTACCCACAAATAGGACTCCTGCCCAAAACAGAATCATTTCATATCTGACTCTAGTGCAGGCTGAAGAAAGAACCAGGAGAACTTTCCTTGAAGAGCTGGCAGTTCCTGGGTGAAGGGCTGCTGACTCAAAAGTGTATTTTAAGCACAAGGCTGAGCCACAATAATCAGAAGCTTAAATTAGCACTGTACAGACACCACTATTTTCTCCATTTTTCTGCTCTTCTGTTTTCATCCTGAATTCTAAAAATGAAAAATATGTGATTTTTAATACTCTCAAGCCCTCAGCATACAAAGCATTTAGGTAATTTTGCCTGTTCATACGCTGCTCTCTATTTGCTGTATTTAGGAATTCACTGTGATTATACGAGTAATCTGTTATGCTTTGATTATTCCAACCATAATCTCTAAAGAAGCTTTAGACTGATGTGCAACTGTAGAAGCGAGTATAGCTAAATGCATTGTGTAAAATCCTTTATGACTGCTTGTTAATACTGTCAAATAAAATAAATCACTTGACAGTATAACCGAATATTAGGACTAGACCCACTTGCGAAGAGATTTTGAGTTGCTATTGCATTTTCATTAATTAGGTTTAATTAGACGTTTTGTAACTATACAATCATCTTTTCAACGCCACAGCTTCATCACATGATTGTCTGAGTGAAGTACAAATAAATATGTATAGCAATCATTCTCAAGCTGTCTTTAGTTGTGCTGACTAGGGTAGTTTCGGAGTGCTTTCATGATTGGCTTCCTGCTAAAGGGGAAAGTCAGGCCGGCAGATATACCAGGTCAGAGTACCCTTCAACACACAAAATTGGGCACAAAATAATCAGGCCGACAAAAGAAAGCCCAGAACTGGTTACTTTGCGCCTGATTCACAAAGGTAAACTTACACTTTTGTGTAACTTTAGGTTTGTTTTGGTGTTTACGAACAATAAAAGATAAGATATGCCTATCTTTTTATGTGCAGAGTTCGCCTCCCTGACTAATATCCGCAGTCGTAAAATTACTATTAACGCAGTGTTTGTGAATACCAAGCCAAACGTAAACTTATACAAAAGTGTAAGTTTACCTTTGTGAATCAGGCCCTTTGTGTCCCAGTGAAACACTGGCACATGATAACCCTAGCCACATGGCCAGTTGGCGACAGAGATGGGTTCTGTGTGTGTGTGTGTGTGTGTGTGCCTGCGCATGCTTGAGTGTGTGTGTGCTTTAAAGTTTCAAATTCCATCTGCTCAATACTTGCTGGCACCATCTGTCACTCTGAAAAAGAAACAAATTGTGCATAATCATTTAGAAACTTGGATATATGTATATATACATCTAGAGGATTGCTCATAATTCATACATGGTGAATATATTTTTTTCCAAAATTTACGACCATGAAGTGCATCATGATCGACCATCATATTTTTATTGGAGGGCAGTCAGTCACCTAAATACCCATTGCTAAAACGTACCTGCTACCTGCATGCAGGTCGTAATATGTACAAGTTGCCACATCTCTCTCTGACTCCCTAAAAATAAAAGTCCTCCTCCCAAAGTCCAGAACTAGGGTCTATCCCTGTGATGAGTCAAGGCTGCGGGCACTTCCTCTACCACTCCACGTGACACTGTGCAGACACAGGAGGAGGTGTTGGTGCACAGATCTAGGGAAAGAGAAGGGCATGTGCACCAGCCTGTTAAGGAATGTGTATGTTCTCCATATGTGTGCTTGTTCACCACTGTTCTTGAGTTTGGCCACACTTAGCAGACAGTGCAGCACTGCCTCTCCAACACAGGCACTTCACTGGTGCACCCCCACTTTAAAATGCTGTGTTTGTGACAGTTGCCCTGACATGAACAGATCACCTTAACATGAGGTTGCTGTCAGTGTTCAATGAGTTTGCATAGAAAACAAAAAAAGTAATAGGTAGAATGCTTGATTAATCTCAGCTTCTTATAATTACTGAATGCTACATTCTAGTGTATTATTTTTTTGTGCCCACCATGCCCTTCCAGATATAGATTAGCCATATGAAAGGAATAACTCTGCCCTAAATGCCAGGTAACATCGGGCCCAAAAGTAATGTGCGACAAAATTCTGACTTTACAGCTTTCGGTATTCACAGAAGGCATTTAGGAGTAGAAAAGTTGAGATTCCTAACTTTACTACTCCTAAACTGAGACAAAATCCTAACTTTATGACTTTAGGTTTTCACAAAAGGCTTTTAGGAGAAGTAAAGTTAAGATTCCTAACTTTACTACTGCTAAACTGAGACAAAATCCTAACTTTACGACTTTCAGTATTCACAAAAGGTATTTAGGAGTAGTGAAGTTAGGACTCCTAACTTTACTACTCCTAAATGTCCTTTGCGAATGCCGGAAGTCATAAAATTAGGATTTTTCTCAGTTTTGGGGTTGTAAAATTAGGAATCTTAACTTTACTACTCCTAAATGCCTTTTGTGAATACCGAAAGTCGTAAAGTTTGGATTTTGCCTCAGATTACTTTTTTTGAATCGGGCCCATCGCCTCTGGATGTGAACACAAGAAGCCCAGACTGGTTTGCCCTACTTGGGCTTCTTCTGTGAGGTGTAGCTTGAGTCCAATGTGGTAATGACCACAGGATTCAGCTTTAAGTATGTTTATCACACTTAATGAGTTTTACTGAAAAGAAAAAAGACAGTCATGGGTAGAATGCTTAAGGTTCCTTGGGTGTGTCTGTCTGACTGAGACAACAGTAAATTACTTACCCTCTAGTGACAATTACTCTAGAAATTACTCATGATTTCAGCGATGAAGGCATCTCTCCATTAAAGAGGCCGCTGATAGTCCAATGGGTCTTTGTAGAAGTTGTCCAGGAGAAAAGGCTTGTACTGCTAAAGGAAGGTTTTTGACTGCTCTGATTCTGAGGTAATAAAAAACAAACTTATTGCTTCGTCTTGGACAATGACATAAATGGTGCAAACCTGAAGAATGTTTGTCTCAAAATGGCTATGAATTTTGCCAGTTTTTAGCTTCAGCATCAATCATAGGCTGTGGCTCGGTTGTCAGGAACAGCTCCCCTGCTAGTGTCCACTTGAAATCTTTCAAGATTTAAGCGAGTACACTCTTCTCTCCTTAGTGGCCAGAGTGACAGGGAGAGCAGCCCCTAAGCATTGCTCTTGAGACCTTCCTGCCGCTTGACCTCTACATTCAGATCAGTTCCTGCAATTGTTAGGTGAAGTGGACAAATGATTAATATTTAATAGCCATTTTACTGCCCAAGAAAAATAATCCAAAAATGGCTTAACCTTTTACTTGAACTACTGACAAAGTAAAGGAAAGGCTCTCATATCCCCATCACTGCCAGAAAAAATATGGCTCCGTGGAGTTGTGCTGGGAAGCATAGTTCCCCAAACTCAAATGTTATGCTATTGACAATAGAATAATTCTCACCTGAGTGCCAGGAAAGGTCAAGGGAACCACCTGCTGCTTCAGCTTAATTCCTAATGGGGTGTGGAAGGCAGCTTTTAAAAAGATGTACATGCAACGTTTTTTCAGTGGAAGTTAATAATCCTTCACCCCAAAGAACATAGCCCAGTTTTTGTAGAGTTCACTGCTCTTGGCAAACATTTTTATGCCAGTATCATTCTATAAAATTAACCGTAGGACCTCTATTCAATTTTAAGCATTATAAGTATTTTAAGTATGTTTGTAAGCATTTTAAGTATTATAAAATAATCAAATAATTGTTGTTTTTTCACAAAACGTCCACCCAAAAAGATGATCTATTCGCACAGGGGTAGAGATATTCATCCGCTCAAAGACAGGAATAAGGAGCCAAGAAAGTAAGATCATATTTGTAACATTTGTTTGCAATCGCACATCAGTTGAATTACTACTTCATTTTATGTGCTGAAAATTACATAACTCAGACCCTATTGAAGTTTTCTGAACATCAGTACTTGAGTATTTTGGTCACAATGCAACTGAAGGTTTTTGTTCACATAATGAAAATCGTCTGTAAAGAACCACGCTCATACCTTTTTCTTCACCTTTGTTTTCGTAGAAGGCCTAGAGATCTCAGGAGCATATTAAAACCTCAACACCACAAACTCAATGTAGACAGATCCAGTCTGGCATCGTCCTAATAAAAAATCTCATGCGTAATTCTGAGGGTAGGGCTGGACCAAGATAAAGCTCTCTCACACTCCCACCTCAGGGCCTGGTCTCTGAAGACAGCAGTTCCCCAGCAGCATCTGACTGACAGGTGGCCCCAAAAATAAATAGTTAATCTCGCCCCGGACTGTGCAGCGTGTAACTTTTATGGGTGTAGATTCCGATGCCGTTTGACAGCAAGCATTTGCAATGCAATAGGTCCCGCATTTACGCGAGTTTAAGCTATTGGCATTGTAAATGACAATGCCTTTTATTTATGTTTTAAAAACAACAACAAAAAAAAGCATTGTCATTTGCAATGGCAATAGCTCAAATTTACGTAAATGCAAGACCTATTGCATTGCAAATGCTTGTTTAGGTAAAAGTGGCTGCCTTTCACCACAACAGAACCAAGCCTCGCGTGACGTGCCTGGCTCTAGCCCCTCCTGTTCCCCTCACGCAGAAGAAAACAGCAAATTAATTAAATAACCAAGCACGGCCACAAAAGTGAAAGCGGTCCGCGCTGCAAATTGATTGTATAAACAAGCACAGCAGCTAAAATGAAAGCGGACCGCGCTGCAAATTTAAAAAAATAAAAAATAGTGCAGTTAGCCATGATAAAGCAGACCTTGTAGCATGACCAGTGGGGAGAGGAGTTGGCCTAACGTCTAGGGTGGTTGACCTTTAATCTGGGGAACCGGGTTCGAGTCTCGGCAATGACGCTGAACATCCTGTGATACTGGGCAAATCACTTAAGGTCCCTGTTCCTAACATAAATGAATGTGTCCTCATGTAACGCAACTGGTGCTATGTAAAGCTCTCTGATACCCAATACCTTCGGGTCAAGTTTGCGCTATATAAAACTCTGTAAAAAAAAGGTCCAATCCTTATGGGCGGTAACAAATGGAGACAAGGCATTACCAAGGAGGGACTAAAAAGCCTATTTACCAGTCAGAATCCAGCATTTAAGAACGACAATAACAAAAAGCCAATGCGCGCTGCCGCTAGGCTTGACCTAAAAAGGATGAGGCCTGATCCAGTGGTTATGGGATCATTTAGCTGCGGCTTGATATTCTTCCCAATCTGCTGCCCGAGCTGTACTGGACCTGTCTGTGAGGTAGGGGTTGCCAGAATGTGCCATTTGCAGAATGGATGGACAGGAGGGCCTGCACCAAGGAAAGTGGAGCACCCCTGCTCAGATTCAAGGGCCAGAGGTGCGAGATGGGTAATATAGGTAGCATTGGCCACAGAGGACAGTCCACACCATTGTAAAGATTTAAATGTACATCATCAGGAATATACCTCATTGAGCATGTAATCTGGAACAGCAGAGGTGTTCTGGATGCCACTTCATCCTGGTGTGTACTGACTTACTCCATGATAATCAGAAGTTCCCTGGGGCCATGAGGCTAGGACCTCTGACAGCAGACCCCAACCATACATTGTCAGGTGTACCCCTACTCTCTCCATGTGCCAATAGACTGTGCCTTTTCCTTCTGTAGTTCAGACAGCTATCTTAACAACTGCCTCAAAGCCTGAGTGGTATGCCACAATGTGTTACCCATCTAGAATAACATACTCAGCGCATTGAAATAACGCATGCATTGGAAACCCACTTTGTAGTTGCCAGACTCCTGGCCCCTGTAACACACTCACTACCTAAGCTACACAAGATATTCATTTCTGCCTGAGACCTGGCCGTGTCAGTGTTCTGCTACCCTTTGTGATCCCTGCTCTTTGTGTGTGCTGATGAATGACACTGTGTACTTAACCCATCCGTTGCACCTTGTCTCATGGCTTAAGCCAAATAGACCCATCAGGCAGTCACAGAGAACCTTGCCATGGCTACTTCAGACACTTCCTCAGTATGCTCTTAGATCACTCTAGAGGTCTTACTTGGAGAACTGCCTTGTGAAAACGACTATGGGGTCAATCGTGGAGGACATGGCAACAACAGCGGCCATGGCAAAATCCTGCTGAAGTGATCCCTTCCAATGCATGTATATTTAATAGACAGAAGGATTTCTGCAGTGGGGGATTGCATACAGCAATTGTTTAGAGAACCAGATCTGAGTCCAGAACTATGGTACCTACAAAAAGAACACTTGATCTGAAAGACAGGAGTCATCAGAATAAAGTCTGGTTCTCCAGTGTGCTGGCTGGCCTTGACAAAGACAACATGTGTACCTTCTTTGCTATGTTTCTTCCTGATCCCATGAAATATGCTTTCAAACTCCCTTTGAGTTCTAGAGGGTGCACAGAATATGTTCACATCCCCCAATGACAACTGAGGCCCATCATTGCCCAGTCTCTTGCAATGTTCCCAGTCACTGCAAATAATATCCCCGGTTAAGAACCAGCATTGCCCACTGCTATATGAAGTCACAAAATTTATGTTATAGCCTACATAATCTAATATAATAACAATAATAAAAATAATATAATATCAGTATTTATAGAGTGTGACAGCTACCTCAAACAGAGGTGTCCCGGCACTATAGCGGCCAGGCATAAGAGGTGCATAGCCAAAAGTTCTAACCATGGCTAAAAAGCCAGGTCTTCAAGGTTTTTCTGAATAAAGGTTCAGATTGGATCAGGTGCATATTATTCGACAGGGAGTTCCTCCTCCCTATGCGTGCTTTAGCAAAGCGAAGTATGCAAAGCAAGTTCTGAGAGTTGGACCTCAATGATTGTTTTTGTTGGTAGTGGCATAACCGGTGTTTAAGGTAGCTAGGACATCTGCCATGCAGCGCCCAGAAGGCCATTACTAAGGTCTTAAACTCAATCCTTTTCGCTACCAGCAGCCAGTGGAGCTGTCTTATATGCGGAGAGATGTGGTGCGGAAACGGTATTCACCTAATTAATCTCGCAGCCGCATTTTGTACCATTTTTAGTCTCCTGACCAGATAGGCGGGCAAACCCAGGTATAGACAATTTGCATAGTCCAGCCGAGATGTCACTGTGACATGGACAATGACTCTGCGACAGTCCTCCGGCAGTAGATGTAGAAATTTCCTCAAGCTTCTCAATTTGCCGAAGCATGAAGCTGCAACCTGCCGTATTTGGGATGTGAATGAGAGATCCACTTCCCATTTTACAACCAAGTTTTTTGCTGTGATTGCTGGAGTAGGTGGCAGGCCCATTTCTGCCAGCCACCAAAGTCCAACTGCTGGTGGGAGAGCCTTGCCAAAGAACAACACCTCAGTCTGCTCTGCATTAAGCTTAAGTTTCTTATTGTTCATCCACGAGAGATGTCTCTCAAGCATCCCTTAAACCTAATGAAGGAATCCGCAGAATGATCCTTGAAGGAGAACACTAGCTGGGTGTCGTCTGCGTATGATATTGCCTTCACATCCCAATTTGCTATGAGCGAAAACAGGGGTGCTAGAAAGATGTTAAAGAGTAGCGGGCTCAGGGCCGGTCCCTCCGGTACCCCACACCATAGTGGCTTGGGTTCTGCCTGAAAGGGTTGAAGAGCGAGCCTCTGTGTGCAGTCTTTAAGTTAGGACTTCAGCCAGGCAAGTACCATTCCTCCAAGCCCAATCGCTTTGAGTCTATCTAACAGGAATTGGTGGTCTATGGTATCAAAAGCTGTGGACAAGTCTAAAAGCACCACCATTGCTGATGCTCCTGAGTCCACAGTCATTCTTACTGACTCTGCCACCTCCAGCAGCACTGTTTCGGTACTAAAACCAGTCCGAAAACCAGACTGCGTGTCATGCAGAATGTCATGCCTCTCAATGAAATTAGCCAGCTGGCGCTGTACAATTTTTTCGAACATCTTTGCTGGTGCTGGTAGTAGTGAGATCGGGCAATAGTAGTTTGGCTCTCCCGGATCCACATAGTTTTTTTTTTATGAGGGACAGTAACAAGGCATATTTCCATGTATCAGGGAAGATGCCCATGGAAAGTGAGGTGTTCTATATATGATTCAGAGCGTGATTCATCGGGTGGGCCAGCTCCTTCCACAATTTTGGGGGGCACGGATCCTCGAGGAACCCTGACTTACAACTCAGGATCTCTGCTAGGGATTCCTGTCGGGAAATAGGGAGAAATTCCGAGAAGGTATCTTCAGTACTACGTATACCCAATCTTTCTGGTTTTTCTGTCTCTACCGCTGTCGTGAAGGTGTTGTAGACTTTCAGGATTTTACTGTCAAAAAAGTCTGATAGTTTCATACACAATGAGGGGGACGGCTGTATTGACTTTTCCAGCTCCACCGGTTTGGTAAAGGAGCTGACTTTCCCAAAGATTTCATTTCCCGAGTTTTCCGCGTTTTTAATGTGCTTCACTAAGTAGTCTCTCCTTGCCACCCTCATCAATTTGTGGAGCTCTTTCAGGGCTTTCTTATAGGCCAGTTTGGCCATTGGGCTGTAATCTGTTCTCCAAAAGCTTTTTTCCACTCTGAGAGTCTCAGAGAACCAGGGGGATGATGGAGTTTTCCTGGGGATTTTCGCTGCTCTGGCTGGGGCGATCTTTCAAAAGATGACTATCTAGATGGCAATATTTCCTGCCCTTTGTCTAACCCACTCTAAATGAGACTTAAGATATGGACCATTTGAACCAGCCACGGTGTTTATCACATTTGATGGACATATCAATTAGTTTTATTTCCTTGTGGGCTTGAAAGCATTACTTGAAAAGCTGAACTCTTTGGCAATGGATGCATCTCAGATACTGATGAGAGGCATGGATGAGATTGTGTCTGCTGTCAGTGACTCAACAAACCTCGCCCCCACTGCAATCTTTGCTTTCTGAAAGAGAAAAACCTGAATAGGTGATCAGGAGGTGGGGCAGATGACAATGACATGAGACAGGGGAGTGACAAATTCAGATCCCACCTTAAACTGTGACTTTTGGGAGCATTGAGCCTAGGGCTTGACATGCTCTATCTCCTCTCCTCTCCTCCCCTCCCTCTCCATTGCTGATCCCTGCACCCTTTTGTAATGGATCTGTGAAAATACTCAACTAAGACACTGTTGTTGTGACTCTTAAGTGGCCCACCCCTGTGGTGTTCAGTATATTAGGCCTTCTGTGCCACTACTCTATGGCATGTGTGCTGCTTCTGGATACCCATGATCAGCATGTTGCATTTTTACTTATTATACAGTTGTAAACTTTGCAGCCTGTATGGTGATCTTGCGTGGCTCTGCTTTGTAGTTTATATTTCATAGCATATGGTTCCTTGGGTCTAACTAGCCTTTATAAACATACTATTCACTCTTGCATTATGGAAGGTGCTGGATGGTGAGTTCCTGGGAGTGACAGTCCACTCTGCACAAAGTTGGTTATTTGATTTGATTGGTGGTGTGGTCAACCTCCCTGTCAAAGGAGGTGGTTACCACCCTTGTGCCATCCATATGTCCCCATACGTCCTCTTCTTCACACTCCCCTATTGATATGGCCTTCTGACTTCTTGAACTCCTTGTGTTGCTACTTCTGAGTACCCTGATCTCAAGCTGTGATACCCACTTCCCTTTCTTCTACTACCTTCTCACTGGGTCTAGACACAATTTCATTTTTCCCAGCCTCATAAAGAAGGTGCAAAACTGCAGATAATGTTTCTGTTTCTGCATCTGGTTGCTGCGGATTGGAGGAAGGAAGGAATGTAGGAGTAATGTCATGTAAAACACAAATTCCTTAATCCCAGCATTGTGGAAAGCAAGGAACAAGGAATTATTTCACCACCACACACTTTCATGGGCCAGCTATTGTAATAACCTTACTGATAATTACATTACGTTAATTAAAATTATCATTCCCTGAAAGTACTCTTCAAAGAAATTTTCCCAGCAGGGGAGCTTGAGTGTGGCACTTGCAAGGAGGACACTGCTGGCAGGAGCTACTTTCTGTGTTTTCTGCCCATGGAGGCGTGGGTCAGCCCTACAATTCTGATCCGCGGGTAGAGGATAAACAGGCAAAATACCTGCATTTTGCTTTAGGTACATAACATAACATAACATGTGTATTTGTAAAACGTAAATTCACCCAAGGGCATCTTGGTGCTGAATAATACATGTTTATTGTTACCCAACTCAATGGTACTCAGGTACGGGAATCTTGCCCACCTTTACTCCTCACCTCTGGAAATACAGGTCCGTCTCCTGTCACAGACATTCATTTAGGGCCTAGTCTCAGTGGATAATATCTTACTTTAACACTATGCTGGTGTGCATGTGTATCTTGAGTTTCCTCCAAAGTATTTCCATTCCTCATTGAACCATGGGTGGGGGACTTCTCACCAGCAAGGCAGAAGTCTCTATCTCTGTTGTCACTTATTGTCAATTGCCTAATCAACTACATTAAATGCATGAAGGTTATATCATACTTCATCAAAGGCCCCAGAAATCCTCTTGATACAAGAAGCACATCGTTCCTCTGTGGAGTTGGCAGAAACTAAAAAAGGGACTAGGTTGGTAGAGTGATCAGTGGAAGTGTACTACTCAGACCTACAACTCTAGTCAAGTTGCCCCTGGCCGTGGCTATTTCCAAGCCATGCATGATGGCAATCCTGATCTAGAAAGCATAGCAAGACAGTGCTAAAAGGATATGCGCTCAAGCTTATGATTAATGAAGCTGCAAGCTTTTAGTCATAAGCTTGAGCATAGTATATCTTCATGGTCTATTGGCCCTGAGACCAGTACAGCATACCTATCAGGTATAAATTCCTACAGTAATTCCTCAGTTCCCCATTACGTGGTTTTGGAGGATGTATCCCTTCATTGTTGCCTTGAGAAAGCCTTTGTTCCATAGCATACATGGGACGAAACGCTAACAATTAATTAAGTTATAAGCTTGATGCAGATTGATTGTTACGCGGCTTAACAAGAAGTTGATAACTTGCCCTATTTGACAGACTTTATATATACTTGTTCACTGGCTCTTAGTGATATAATATATGTTGCACATCTGTCTTTTGTTGTGACCTCACTTTCATGAGCACTTTGCTAATCTCACTCTGATGAATGTCCTTGTGAATCGACTGCAACCAGTCATACTAAATCTCATACACCACTGCTAGGTGAGTTTTGTGCTAGGTCGTAAATCTGGAATTCACTTGAGACCCCTTTCCTACATTCTGTGGCAGGTTAAGGTAGTCTGAAGGAAATGTTGGCTGTGTTATTTGTTTCTGAAAAGGCCTTTAACCAGGTTCAATAGGATTATCTGTTCAGAATTCTGGAATGGCGGGTCTAGTTAAAATGGCTTTCGATGGCCTCCTACCCAGATTGGCTGTGAAAACTTATTTTCGAATACGTTCCCTATAAATATGAAGGACAAGAAAGGGATGCCATGTCTTGCACCTCTCATTATTGTTGGTGCTTGTGAGAAGTTGGCCTGGTATATGCTGTTCACTAATTAAAGTGACCACCTTGTACCATGACTCTTTATGAGCACAGGAGCACAAATCGTTAAACAAGAAAGTATTACAATATACAGAAGTTGCACTTTATATGGATAGGCCCTGGTGGCCGCTCGAACCATATACTAAAATAGTGGTATAAGTACCACGACTAGGAAAGGGAAAAGGCCTAGGGCCTCTAGAATCGCTGGGCCTACAAGGAGCTAACTTCAGTTAGTGACCAGGAGGTCCACGGGTCACGTGTGCAGTGAGGAAAGTTACACGCGGGCTCCCATAGGTTTTCAATGGGTGCGTAAAAGTTCAAAAGTTACTGCTAAAAGGGTCTTCTGAATGGACTACAAACTTAAGACTTAAAACACAGACACTAGAGATGTTTCTCTACACTTGTGCACCGGAGTGCCAGCTTTACCTCACCCGCAGGAAGCGGGTGCATAGGTCTCGAAGTGCGTCGGGCTTCGTCTATCTGTTCAATGGAGCCTGATGACAAAGATGCTGCAGGCGGTCGGTCCAGAAGAGATGCGGTGGATCCAAGGGTGGATCAGAGTTGTAGAAGACCTGTAAGCAGAGGGGACAGTGTTCACAGTCACTAGCCAGTGACCGGCGTGGCACCAGGTAGGTACCAGGCGATGTCGGGTGCAAACAGGCCAAGAGGTGTAGCTTGTCTCTGCAGCAACGTGGTCCCTGAAGGTCGACGACGTCCAGGAGTCGGTTCACGAGCTGTCCCACGCAGGTTCTCGCTGTCGGCGGTGTTGGCAACTCAAAGGAAGCAAACAAGCCTTGGCAAAAGCAGGAGTTGCAGGAATTGAAGAAAGCTGATTACTCTGACCAGCAAGGTCAGAGGGGCTGCTCCTTTGGAGGGAAGCAGGGGCCAGTCTGGGGCAACCAGACCAGTATCGTAGTTTTCAAAGTAGGTCGCCAAGATGGCCACTAGCCAACGGGCCAGGGTCCGGGTAGGCGCGTCGAGTTGCAAAGTGCAGAGGGGCCCCACGCAGATCGTGGAGATGCTGGAGGGCTCACCTTTGGTGCAGATGCTGCTGGGATGTTGGGCTTCTCAAGTCCCAAAGCACAACTCGGAGGGAGCCTCTGTTGTTGCGCTTGCAGCTTGTCGTGGGTCTTTCAAGATGGCTGGCTCCACGTGTCTCGGTGCCTCCACGGGTTCTTTCTTTGCAGGGACTGTGGATCGGGCTGTGAGAGGTCTGGAGGTCCAGTTCTTGTCAGGCTCTGGGCTCCGGCTCCGGCAGGAGGCGGCGGCAAAGCAGACGTCGATTCGCTGGTTGGTGCTTGCGTTAGCAAGATGGTCACTCCCTGACCATAGGGGAGAATTCCTTCTGTCCTCTGTGCAGCAGAGCGTCGAAGTTCCCGTCTTCTTCTTAGTGTTAAGTTGATTCCAGGATGTCTGAAGTCTTAGGACACAGCTCCTACCTTTAAGCGGATTCTAGGGGCCGGACTACCTGCTAGGTCCCTCCCTAAGGGTGGGACCAGGAAGGGGGGTGGTTACACCCCCAATCCTTTGTCCAGCTCGCCCCAGGTCCGGGGCTGGTGTGCCCCAGGACCGGTTTGAACTGGCATATGCACCGAGGCTCCTTGTGAGCCTCAGGCATGCCTGATTCCATTCAAGCCCTACCTGACCAATACACAAAATCCTGTCTGGGGTGGTGCTCGCACCTCCCCTGGCAGGAAACCCTTTGTCCACGTCTCCCAAGCTGGAAGGACTCCCAGCAGCAGGAGGGCAGACTTGTGTCGGTGGTGGCAGCGTCCATTTTGTGGAGCTGAGGCTATGTCTGATTTTACCCGGGTTTCAGGTGCTGTACATGTGGTGTCCCTCTAGAAGGGTGGAATGCTAACCCCGTCACCAGAATTGGCGATGGGTTAGTATTCCAATTCGTATGACACCTTACTCGACATGTTTTGATAAAGCCAAACCAAAGATAGCATTTAACCGCGAGGTTCATAATTCACTTAAGAGTATATGGTATGGCGATATCTGGAAACGGTAGAAGGAAGTTGTTCCGACCACTGCAGACAGGCTCAGCTCATGCCAGAGCACCATCTCACAGGAAACCAAGCACTCTGCCTTCAGGATTGTTAAGGCCTGCCATAGGAGTGACTTATAGGTTAACATGTGTCCCATTTAAGGTTAGGTATAGGCATACTACACCTAAGTAAGAGGTGGTTACACCAACTTACCCCAGCTGAGTGATCAGCCAGTTGTGTCAAATTGGAAGGCCAGACCAGGGGTGGCATAATACATGCTGCAGCCCCTGGGAGGCCTAGGGTACACCTATGCCCTGGGTACCTAGGGTACACTGTACAGGGTCCAATAAGGTGATCCTTACCAATTGTGTATGTACCTAGGGTACATGGAGTCCATTTTAAAGAGAGAGCAGACAGGCTGAGATCCTGAATGGTAGGATCTCAGGCCAACTAAGTCGCAAAACCAGCTAGACACTAGGCAAAAAGTTGAGGGTAACCATAGTCAGATATCCACCTTCCTACAGTGCTTGAGCCTATATCAGTTGCCATCAGTCAGTCAGACATAGTAGTGGTCGACACTACTGTTCGATTCTACGAACGTATGGCATATCCAGAATATACTTTTCACACTCTGAGAGAGCCTATGTTCTAAAAACCTAAACTAATCTCCCTGATGAATACATGTTGCTACATCTCAGGATATTAAATCAAATGGAGCAAAACTGAGGTCTTGCCTCTGTCTAGTTTTACTACAAGGGAGGGAGTTATTGGTCAAGTGTTCATATGGTTAGCATTGAACCTGAATTACTTGTGTGTACTATTCATAAAAAACTGGATGGCATAATGGAAGAGGACTTTCAGCTCCTCATCTCAAAACCAACAAATATTTGAGAGATGGACCGCTTTGCAATTATCCTTGTGAGGGTGGGTACAAGTGCCCAAAACAGTGAACGCCCCTAGGTACATTTAACTGCCAAACATGTCCCTATCCCTATTAAAAAAATACTATCATTGACTATGAACACAAAAATAAAAATCTTTATCTGGGAAATAAGGAGATCCAGGCTTAATCTGGCCAGGATACATGCAGAGACTCCCTCAGGGGTCCTGAGTTTGCCATCATGGATCTTTTGGTGCATCACCCGATGATGTGGGCCACCATTGAGGAAGTCTCTTGGTTTTGGTATGCTCTACAGCAAAGTTCCACCTAGGCTTCACTATTAGGGCCTCACTGGATTCCTGGCTCATGGCCATAGAAAGCTGTGTGTCTGCAAGTGCTGCAAGTGCGTGCACCAAGATGCACCACTGAGGCGCAATGGTAGTTATTGGGGGAGCGATACCTTACTTGCTTGTATGGTCTTTCCATGATTTCTACCCAATTGAAGATGTCATCAATGGAGACACCCTGAAATGTTTTGACGCCCTTTGAAATGAATTCCAGATACAACTCTCCTCTGGGTGGAAATATCTATCTACAATGTGACCTCTACATGTGCTCTGGCCATGCCCCAAACTGTAGCACTGCTGGTGAGATAATACTGCCTGCTGCAGAGCACCAGTGACTGCATACTCTAGCTCCATGCTCAGTTAGCCATTTCCCCTGACACCTCAGAATTAAAAGGCCACATATTGCATTTGAGCCCCTGGATTGCAGTGGAGCTAGTAGTGCTTAACAGCTGCATACTCAGGGATAGGATGTCTGCTATAATGCATTCTCTGGCCAAATGGACCTCTGATTTCCCCCACATGGCGGACCATGAACATAACATTCATGGACATCTAGATCAGATGCCAATGATTGTTCATATACGGGGTCCTATAATGACACTGAGTGCTGACGATTGCTTGAAAAAGCATGCTAAATCACAGGCATGACCCACAACACAGCAAATCCCCCCTTCATCTTATGTACTTTGGTCCTCCCCCATCCAGGTCAACCCCCATACCATCCCCTTTTTAATAATCTTCACTGTCTGTCTCCCCTTGATAGCAAGAAATCCACAGGGTCCTAACTCTAGTTTCACCGGAGAAGAATGATGTGGCCAAGATCTGGCTTGATCGATGTCAGAACATGGAAGCCTGGCACATTTGACCAAGTATTTGCTGTAGATCACTTAGGGGAAAGCCATGCATAACCCCTGCTGTGAATTCTATTTATAATGATAGCTTTGCCTGGCATAGTTAGTTATGCACAGGTTTCTGATGTGCTACAAGGTACTGTTTGTAATTATTTATGGAAACTTCCACCAGTGGCGTAATACGGCACTACCTGATGTTTTAATTGGGGTATGTTTCAGGTCGAATAGTGTAGTTTTCTCTTTCTTCTTGCTTGTAGAATCCGTATACATAGACTGATTACACATAGATACGGCGTCACAAATTACTACGATGCCATGTTTTATTTGCTGGGATTGGACAATTCCAATTGTTGGGGCTAATGGGTATTCTGAATGGCTAATATTGCTAATGTTGACACTAAACCTCTGTAATTATTACAGTGCAATTACTTAGGGGTGTTTTTTTCATTCTAAGGATGACTACAGCTAAACATGTTGGTATATTAATGAATGTGTTATGGCAAATACCGTGGACTGGTTTGGATAGAACCTTTCTTCTCTGTAACATTTCATCACTATTTATGATAGAAACAGAAGGTAGCTCATTTTTACTTTTGTTTTGTTTATCCATTACACTTTGAACTTTAAAAATGGCACCTAGGAGAGTGTTTATTATCGTAATGAAGCCACGCATAAAGTCTTCTTGCTGGGTGTTTACATACTCACTTCCATCATAACACTTTCAGGTGAAGTCCCTCCTTTCTAGATGTATCAGGAGTTGGGGGATTGAAACTGCGGCCACCGCTCCCCTACCCCATTGGATTGCACCAACCCCCATAGGTTCTCTGTCTTTGTCCCACCTTTAGCTAGATTTAATTTGAGTACAGAGAGACTGAAGACAAACGCAGACTGGAACTCATTAAACCAGGATTTTGTGGTTCAAGCATGCCCACAGTGAGGAATTCAACCACACGCTTATGATGTAACCATAACTATCTGCTGCAGTGGGGCATCAGGTGAGAGGTGATAAAGAAACCAGGCTTTTCAGGTGGGTGCTGCGTGCGGTTCGAGGACTGCACGGGCATTTTTAGCTAATGAACACAGGGGCAGGATTGGCAAGAGTAAAGAGTTAGGGTTTGGGATAATCTGCCCTCTTTGGGTTTCGGGCAGCATGACAGTCACTCTAGGGTAGTGCTGCTGCAGTGAATCTTATTTGCTATTGAAAACACATATTAATAATGTGCACAATATTGTGTTTAATAAAAACATGTACTTAATGCAAATGTTGTAGTAGGTAGTCATGCTTGAATGTTATAGGCCTGCTTATAAATCAAATGCTGGACTAAGTTAACTTAACTGTTGGTGTCATATTTAAAAGAGAAATAATGTATTAGCTAAGAAAGGCCTGTTTTTCACATTGAATAGTTGTTTGCGCAAGATGTTTTTCTTCTCTTTGCTGCAGATGTTGCAAGTTCGGAAGCTTACTGATAGTTAGCGAATAGACACTTGTTTTGTATTAGACAACTGATAGTGAGGATCCCATCTGGAAGAGACAATAAGGACTGAAGGCATGATTCAGGGGAAGAAATTTGGACCTCAAGAAAATAACATTTCCTAGGACTAATGTCTGAAAGTATATTATGCTCTGGTGAGAACATGGGGAGTGAATCTGTTCCCAGGAGTTTGCTGATTTTCTATTGAGGGATGAAGAAGACGAAAGAAAATAGAGTGATACAACATAGAATTTGTATGTTTATAATAGAGCATGTTCCTAGATTAGCTTGCAGAGCAGACCTGAGACTTTAGACCCGATTACTTGATCCTACGGGATTTGTTTCCCTGACATTATGACTAGAGGCTTGTCTCTGATCTCCCAGACTTCTCCACATCAGAGGTCACTGAAGAAATGATGGTACGACACAGGGGAGAATACACGTAGAAGGTATTTATTAGGAGAGTACAGAAAGTCGTCCTGATTGGCAGGGTCGGAGCCACAAACAGCAACTGCCACAAGTAGAACACTCATGGCATCGTGATCATGCCCACACCCAAGACTCCAAGTGACATCAGCCATCTTACATTCTGCCAGTATCACCATGACTCCCCTTTTTTAATAAAACAGTTTCAAATTTACATACTCCCATAGAATGGGGAAAACAATAAAAACAGAAAAGAGAAATAAACAATGAAGATTATGCCTACAAATTTTAAGACATAAAACATGCCATCATAACAACAAATAAACATCAAAGGAGCAATTAGACATAGTCACGTAATTTGCTGGGTCTAACACGAACCCTTGTGCCTCTCTTGTTTGCCTTTTCTGTACAACAGACACTTGTGGAAGCACCGTTCTCCTAGCAAGCATCCCTGGATACATCAATCATCTTAGGACACACGCAGGGATCCCATGCTACATGAGATGTATTCCATCAATTCCCATTGGACAAATTCACAGCATACCTATGTACTTCAACAACCTGCTGGGGTTCCATTAATTTAGAAAGACCTGTTCGCACCCAAATCGGGTTTTGCACTCTGACCCAATCCCCGGTGTCTTTCGACTAGTTGCGGATTCAGAGTTCTTTAAGCTAACATCAGTTGACTTCCTGTTCGCTAACTGCCACACACATTTCATATCACACACTTCATGAAAGGTCCTAACCATCCAAAATGGATAAATCAGTGTGGAAGCCCTTCTCCCCCTCATAAGTTCAAAAGGACTGATATTAGTGGCAACATGCGGTGAGGTGCGGTATGACCACACCAAGTCTTTTAAAGCTTGAAGAACACAGGCCTTGGTCCTATAGGCTGCTTGTACGCATTCCACAACAACTCTGTTAAATTGCTCAACCTTGCCATTACTCTGAGGGTGATAAAGTGGGGTTCTGACATGTTTAATACCACTAGCGCGTAAAAATAAGTTCATCTCTTGTGAGACAAAGTAGACCCCATTGTCCATTAACATCTCTTCAGGATAACCGTCTGTAGGAAAAATGCTGTTTAAGCAATTAACCATACTCTTCAAAGTGGGATGGTTGATCGGCTAAACTTCAACCCACCTGAACAGATGGTCTACAAGGACCAGGAAATATCTCATATTAGAGGGTAGTATATGGAAGGGTCCTAGTAAATCCACCCTGATTCTTTGCCAAGCCCTTTCAGGCGGCGAAACAGGAGACTCGACCACCCCCTCCAAAACCAAAGTTTTGTCACTGGCATTGCACCGCACACACTGTCTTACTAATTTATCAATCTGAGTGTCCATTTTGGGCCACCAAAAATCAGCTGTGATATTCCTTTTTGTAATAGTAGAACCTAAATGACCCAAATGTGCAGCTGAAATTATCTTTTGCCTAAAACATTCAGGTGGAACAAGTTTATCTCTACTTACCACATTGCCAACCTAAACAGATAACTCATCACAAATCTTCCAATACATCTGTAACTCTGGCGAAAGATTCTTTTCTTTGGGCCAACCCTTTCTGATAAAGGACATAACTTCATGCAGAATAACATCCTTATCAACTGCAGCAATGCAATCACTTTCAGCCAGAGACAGGATGCTTTGATTAATGTAGGCCACAAAACGCTTCTCATTTTCCGTTTCCCAATCTTGTTCCTCTATATCAACAATTGGAAGTCTAGACATATAATCTGCCCTACAGTTTTTTCCATCTGGAATATATTCTACAGTATCAGTTTGTTCCAAAAGCTTTGCAGATAGTCTTGCCAAGCGAGCAGTGGTGCATTTCACTTTCCTGCCAGACAAAATATCAACTAGCGGCCGGTGATTTGTCTTTAAAACAAAGGATCTGCCCCACAAATATTGTTTGAATTTCTCTACACTCCATACACATGCTAAAAGTTCTTTCTCTATGACAGAGTACTTTTGTTCTACAGGATGTAACATTCTTGATGCAAATCCTACTGTGTGCTCTTTACCTTCCACATATTGCGAAAGTACTGCCCCCAGACCATATTCACACGCATCAACAGTAACAATGATTTGTTTTCCCTTTTACAAAGGGTTGCAAATCTGGGGCTTTAATAATGTGATCTTTTATCGCTTGCAAACCCCTTTCACATTCCTCAGACCACAGAAATGTTGCACCCTTCTTCAATAGCACCCTGAAACATTCAGTTGTCTTTGCAAAATCCTTCATAAACTTGGCATAACATTCGCACATACCGAGAAAAGACATGAGCTGTTCTTTATTTTGTGGTGCTGGAGCTTCAACAATGCCTTTGACTAGACCTGGTCTGGGTTTTACACATGCTCTGAAATAATATGACCTAGATACTGTATTTATTTCACTTTCAAAGGTCATTTGTTCTTTTGTAAAAGTTATACTTCTTTTTCCCAGAATGGTGAACACCTCATCAATAACAACATCACAATCTACTTCTGTTTTCGAAAAAATGAGAATGTTGTCTTGAAACACTACTACTTGGAGAATATCATGAAACATTTCAGTCATAAGTCTCTGAAAAACAGCAGCTGCCAAAGCTAATCCAAAAGGTAAACGGCAAAATTGAAAGACGCCATCAGGAGTTACAAAAGCTGTAAGATGGTGGGATTGAGGATCCAACTCCACCTGATGATATGCGGCTTTAAGATCCAGGTTCGTGTTCAACAAGAAGATCCAACTTTGGCAATTCAATCCTCAATGCGTGGTAGAGGAAAATTGTCAACCTAAATTGCATTGTTCAAGCTTCTTAAGTCAACACACATTCTCAATTCCCCAGTCCTCTTCTTCGCAAGAACAATGGGTGAAAGCCACAGGGTTGCATCAACCTTTTCAATATTGCCTTGATCACAAAGACCATTCAAGTGCTTAGAGAAATCAGCTCTGATGCTAAGAGGCACATTGTGCAGTTTGTGCTCAACTGGACTAGCATTCTCTTTTACTTTGATGGTATGTCAGAAATCAGTTACCTTGCCCAAACGGTCTTGAAACACTTTATCAAACTTGTGCTCCCACTTACTTGCTATATCAGTGCTGGACAACAAATTGATATCCTTTTTATCTATGAAAACCGGTTTATCCAAACCCAGTTTTATAGTTAAACCAAACTCAGTCTGCTGTATCAAACCAAGAACATTGATTCCCTTTTTTGCCACCACAAAATCTTTGCCTTTAATAACTTCTCCCAAGACACTGATAGTGGCCCAAAAATAACCCAGCAACTCAATGTTGCTACCTTCAAAAGCTACAGTAAGTATATCAGGTGGGAATAAGTTTTTATTTTCCCAAAACCTAAAAACTTTTTCTTGCAACACAGTGGTAATACGTGCTCCTGTATCTTCTAAGAGCTGAATTTGAACCCTTTCAATTGTAAAATCAACATCAGGATCAACAATGAGAGATGTTTTCTGTTTCTCATTATCTCTCACTACTACAACGTATTCTTGATTGGTAATGTCTTCATCATCAAGACCATCAGATTCGTTTAAAAGGCATCTTATGTTCTTTCGTTTAGCTCTCCTAAAGACTCTTGCAAAACGGCCCATTTTTCCACACTGTCCGCATTGTTGACTAATAGCAGGACAATTCTTAAAGGACGGCACATGCAAAGGTGAACCACATCTATAACAATTAATCTTCTGACTTAAGCTCTGTTTTGTACAAAGTTTATCCCACCTCTGAACACATTTTGTTTCCTGTTATCATTACTCTTGTTAACAGGAGTCTTATTAGATACTACACCTGAGACTGTGGTGTTAGATAAAGTAGTTTCCAATTGTTTTGCATTCTCAATTGAACTTTCAATGCTCTTTGCAATATCCACTGCTTTGTCTAATGAGGGATCCTTTCAAGTTAACAACCTTTCTTCGATCCTTTTGCAATGGAATCTAGCTACAAGCTGATCTGTAATTAATTATGAGGCAAAATTCTCAAACTCACATTTAGCTGCGTTTGTTTCTCTCCAGCACACACAGGAACACAGTTGACAAGGTAGTCCTCTGTTTATTTCTTTTCCAGTGTGATAGGCTGAGATAAATCAGGTGATCTGGAGGTAGAAAAAAACAACCCGGAGATTAGATCACTGTGCTGGAAAAACCTCAGACGATCAAAGGAGCTGCGATACACAAGACTTTCCTGAACAAAGACTATCCGAATCTTGATGCAGCCACTTTGTCCTCATGCAGAAAAAAGTAAGTAATGAAGAAATCCAATGCTCTTCAGCGTGAGTGCGGCGCTCAGACACACAGGGTGAAAGCAGAATCAGGGGTGAGTGCTTTCCTACTCCGTGCTGCAGTTCTGTTACTGGCACTGGGAAGTACACTTTAGTCAAACACTGCAGTCAGGTAAAGCGCACAATCAGTTTTGGCACACCAGTTAAATAGGAAACTCCACTTGTTTAGATTGAGTCATAGATTCCCCGCTGTACTAACTGCGCAACAGTTCAGATCGGTGTTCGGCGGCTCACCCGCTACGGAGAAAGTCAGAAACCGTACACCGCACCACAATCCAATCAATAGGAACAAACAAGGCTGAGTCCAGGGCAATTTCTTAAATAAGGGACGCTTGAAGAAATGATGGTACGACAAAGAGGAGAATACACGTAGTAGGTATTGATTAGGAGAGTACAGAGAGCCATCCTGATCGCAGGGTCAGAGGCAAAAACAGCAACAGCCACAAGTGGAGTACTCATGGCATCGTGCTCATGCCCACACCCAAAACTCCTAGTGACATCAGCCATCTTACATTCTGCCAGCATCAACACAGTTACTTTGCCTAATTTTAATGCTTGCACATTTATTTCTCTCTCTCTCTTAATCAGATCTCCTTACGGGTCTCAGAACTGACACCTTTCCTTTGATTATCCCAGCTTATTTAGAATAGGAGGTTCCCTTTATGTAACAGGATTGTTACATTATTGCTATTTTGACTGTTATTTTGACAAACATTCTGTTCAATTTTATCAAATATCGATTGATTGATTATATTAGCTTCTAATGCTGATCTTTAAGAATAATGTCTAATAAATAAATAGATTTAAACTAAATAGATTTAAAAATAAAACCCTTTAATTCACCCTAACTCTCTTTATTGACTCAATATTAGGACTCTAACAATGAATTGTTTATTTAGATGATTGCTTCTCATTTCTCTTCAGCGACCATCAAAAGTCCATATGACCAGTGACAGAGGTTATTTAATGATTACACCCAAAGATTGAGCTACAGAAATCGAGCTACATCAGTAGCATGCAGGCTTTCAATTTCAGGCAGGGAGGCCTATTGCTGAAGGTAAGGATGGCGGGTAAGACAAGTTACAGTGCTCGGAGTGCCATTAGTGTTTAAGGAAGGAAAGGAGAGAAGCTTTGAACCAGCAAGCTGGAGCAGGCCTGGGTCTCATAACATGGGAATCCATTTAGGAGGCTGGTGGGGTGTAGCAGGGTTTAGGGCTGCTTCCATCTGTGGACCAAAATAATGAAGAGAGAGGTAGAGGTAGGTGCAGGCAAGATCGGGAAAGGGGTATGGCCTTGTGGGCGGGGCTGCCACAGAGAGCTGTGTGGGCAGCAAATGGCTTAGCTAGCAAGGCTGGCCAGGGGTGCTATGCACAGGTTAGAATTGCAGCGGGTGGTGCTCTCGTAATAGATAGGATAGTGTGAGCAGGTGGGTGGGTGAAGGAGCAGTAGGCAACCCTACCTGTGCTGCTGCCTCTGGTACCAGAAAGTGTATCCATGCAGTGGGTGGCAGCCAGTGTAGCTGTGGACCGTGGGCATGGAGGTGACATTGCCATGTGATCAGGAGGGCGTTAGGTGGTTCTTTGCGCGCTAGATCCTGCTGGGCCTTCTCCCGCACATCAGACCAGATCAGATCGGTAGACACTGTGGGGTGGGTGGGGCAGAGGAGAGGGCATAGAAAGAGGGCTCTTCCCTGGATAGAGGTCAGAAAGCCTGCATGTTGTGCAAAAAGTGGATGCAGATTCAAGTAGAACAGAAAATCAATGCAAACAAGCTGCCTGTGGGAGGCAGGAGGGAGGCTGAGCAAGATGTGGGAAGTGTTTTAAGTGCATCAGGCCATAGGCGCAATAGCCTGCTAGTGGTTTGTTCACTTGAGTGACACCTGGGAATGTAAGGGAGTGGTGAAGGGCAGCCTAGTGCTGCATTAGGGCAAAGTGCTAGAGGCAAGTGGGTATGGGTTGAAGTGATGCAAAGGTAGAGCGAGGGACAGGAGTAATGGGTGGCAAAAGAGGTAAACAGATGGGTACGTTTAAGACAACAGAGAAAGTAACAGCCATGCAGAAGTATGGCAGCTGACCAGGAGAGTTATGTGTTGGTCTATCACCCTTGCTGTAAGAGAGGGCAGGGTCCTGTGTGGCAGGCCTGGGGACAGAAGGGACCAGTCGAGAGAGATTCAGGGAAGATATCTTGTGGCCTTCTTGAAGAACACTTCAGCCTTGTGGGAAGTGAAGTATGGAGACTGCGGTGTAGGTAATGTAGAGATGCCTGTATGAGGGCCTTTGTATGTGTTGAGGGCAGAGGGATCGATGAACAAGTGATGCTGGATTATCATGAGTAGAAGAGAAGCATGAAGAGGGTGACGATTATTGATGATGATGTGCTGCAGTGTGGTTCATGAGGAATGGCATTGGTGGTCGGAAGGCTGCATTACTTCCTAATACATACATATCGCAGCCAGTGCCTGCTATTTAATTCCCTCATACAAAATGCTGCCTGATATATAACCAGTATTTTAACATTACCGGCACTGGTCTTAAATTCAGAATTACTGGTGGGTGCAGGTAAAATACAGGCAAGTTGCAACCCTACTTACAATATGTCACTAAATGAGAAAATGGGCAAATTAGTAAAAAAATGATGACGCTGGAATTAATGTAATGGTGGCAAAGTACATCATTTCAGAAGTATTTTGACACTGGCAGTGTTCCAAGGGGCCAAAGCATCTTGACCGTTGCCAGCTTTGCAAATCCGGACCCTGAGATGCTGAATAAATTGGTGCAGCAGCCCAAGTTAAAATGCTCAAGAGGAGGTGCCGGAAAAGTAGCCATATAAATAATACTGCATAGAAGTTTGCCTATGTTACAGAAGTGCAAATTCCCCTATGCCACAAGTGCACAATTGTATTATGTGAATATGCTAAGTATGCTAACAACTCAAAATGTATTACTTTTTAAAAACAATAAATAAAGTTATAAAAAGAGAAAATGCTCAAGATTTTAGTGAGGTATGCTGCATTTGGAAATCCAAAAAGCCCAGAAAGGGACTGGTATGTTAAAGGTGGATTTGACTGCACACAAGGAACACTACACAATTCATAAATGTTATAATTAAATGCATAATAGGCTATAACAAATTGAGAATGACATCGAGGAAAGAAAGAGAAGGAAATTCCATTGAAACAGAATGGATTATATTTCTGGGTGGGTCTCTAAGCTTTCTAGAAAATTTGTTTTATGGAAGGATTGCAATAAACATATGAAGCAAAGCGATATGAGTCTATACCAACTGATGTTGGCTTTGATGTGAGTTCAGACTAAGACAATCATTCACGGGAAGGTCCTCTAGCTCCCTATACTCATGGTGTAAACATATTTCTTTTTTAGAGGAAATTCAAATGCCTCTAAACAAGAAAACAAACTCTCCAAGACCTTGGGTCAAGCCCCAAAACAAACTCAGGCAGAAAAACAGCAAACAAAGATGAGGAGGGAAAAGCAGGAGACCAATAGGAAGCAGCAACACTCATGAACAAAAGGAACAAAAACAATAACAATGGACATAAACGATAAAATGGTAATCAATTTATCTACTCAAGTTTTGGCATTTGCTGGACCACAGATCTTAGAATCGGGTTTGAACTATTTTCCCTCTGTAAGGAGATGGTACTTTGGTTGCTGGTGATGACCCTATGCCTCCCCTTGAGCCTGAGTAGAAGTGCTTAATTTTAAACAAGCACTAAGAAAAATTATATAGGGGAAACAAGGAAGGAGGCCAGGGAGGGCAGAAACACTAGAGCGACTCTGTGGTCTTCAGAAGACAGAACTACTCTCTCTGTATACACCTACCACCTGTGGTGAGCCACAGTATATATTAGATATAATGATATCAGGAGTGCTACAGTGCTCAATATTTGCACTAGAGGTTGAGGGTGAGGCACTACCCACAGTGTGGGTAACCTCCCATGGAAGACCCAGAGGAGATGGTTAGGAGGGCAAGCCAAGTCTTTGTAAGCAGAATTGGTAGCAGCAGGTTGCATGAGTTAAATTATAGAAAGACAAACATGTAAAGATCCAAGGATACTGAAGGAGAGAGACAAAACAATAAACCAAAAAAATGTACAGTTGCTAGACAAATAGTTCTGGGTAGCACAGGGTTATTTACTGTTCCTTCCATCCTTAACATGGAAGTACTACCCTCCAGCAACTTGGATTGGGCAGGATACATACTCCAGGCTAGCATCATGTACAATGATGGAGTGAAAAGTACCGCAATCATCTGCTGCCACTTCTCAATGTCTTTTGTGATGCATGATTAGTTTCCACAATCCTCATGTTGTTCTGTATATTGTCTGTACCACATGAAAAGCCGAGTTGAATGCAAAAAGATTCTTCAAAAATTGTTGATAAACCCTTCGAGATGACTTTGAACAGTATGAAGTGTAGTCAAGAAATTACTGTTTAAGGTTAAACCCAAACATGAGAGTACAAAGCAATTATGTTGTATCCTCAATTCATATTGCCGTCTATTGAGATTAAATAGTGGAATAAGAATAGGTATAATCAGTAAGGCAGCTATAACTTCCCATTAACCGAGATAGCTGAAAGATGATTTTTTGCCTAGTCATTTACTTAAATCATTGCTCCAGAAATTATGTAGCAAGAACTATATGGGCTGTTTCTAATTTTGAACAGCAATTGTGGTGAGAAATTTTCATGACACCGGCAATAGTTATGTTAGATATATAAATACAAGTGGAAGTGCATCAGGCAATGAAGTCCAGTAGACTTAGTGTAGTATCAAAAAAGTCCTTTATTTCAAATGCTATTTCACAACATCAAATAGCAAACATTGCTCAGCCAAAGCATTTCATTCCCTCTAGGGGAACTTCATCAGGGCTTATAAATTCATCAGTGTACGTCAGGAAGTATGGTTGCTTATTGGCAATTTTCTCCAGTATATTGCGCTGGAGACCATAGGAGTTTTCACAGGTATAATAATGCCTGCATGTATGAAACCGTTAATCCATATGTCCGGCCAAACTCCAATAGTTATGTCATATATATATATTTTCACTGAAAAAAAACATAGGTTTCATGGACGTTATAGTTAGCTGGACATTTCGCTCTTACAAAAGCATAGTAATCTGTTTTTATTACCTGTTGCATTCTTAAATGTACCAAAGCAAGCATTAAGTTGGAGACCATGCTCACCTCATCAATAATTAAAAGTTTCATTTTCTTCAGCACTCTTGACACTTCATAAGAAGCTTCTCCAGACAACTTCTGATATTCTCATGTATTATCATGCTCAACTGGTAACATCAGTAATCTATGCAAAGTAATTGCTTTAATATTGTGCGCAGCTCATCCAGTTGGATCTGTTACCACACAAGATGAATCTGAACCAGTAGTTTTTTGAAGATAACTGGTCAAAACTTTAATTAAAAAACATTTACCCGTTCCAGCTTGACCACTGATGTACATCAGAATAGGTTTAAATGATGAACATACACATTCTTTTTTTCATGCAACAAACCACGTTCTCTCACTTGTACATATATTAATTTCTGTTCAACATTTACTTGTTCTTCTAACTTTTCCATTGTAATATTCTCCTCTTGTGCTTGTTGCTTTGCAATTTCGACTTCATGCATAGCAATTGCTGCTTCATTTTCCACTAGTGGTTGTCCAAGTGGATCTTGACTACATGGACCAGAACTTTAACTATCTTGAGAACTTTCATGAGCTATTTCAGCTGTAATAGTCTTTTCCAATTCAATTTCATCATTCAGCATTTTTAAATATGTAGGGAAAATTGTACATACAATGCTATCTTTACATGCATTAAAAGAATCTTCGTAGCAGTCGAAATCTCCAAGTAATTCACTTTCGCTACGCCATGGTTTGAAGAGTTGGAGAAGTGCTAAATAGTAAAATTCTCGCTTATCTGGAGTTTCACAACTGAGTTTCTTGTGGTTAATAAGGTTACCTTTTGTATGTTTTACTAAACATTCATGGCATCCAACTACTGCATATTTTCCTTCTTTTAAATTCTGTTTAACATTTCTTTTGAAGCTGTAAAGTGGAAGTACTTCATACAGACATAGCTGTTCCTTATGTCGACTCCTTTTTGGATAGTATGTATCCAACATATTAGTTTTAAGAATTTCTGTACTCTCTGGTTCATTTTCTGCTAGATATTCAATTTCTTCTAATGATTTCAATACTCTATTTCATGAGCAGGCAAGACCTAAACTTACCCAAATGGTTCTTTGTGATTTTGAATATAAACTTGAAGAGCACAAGCGGTCTGAACATTCATAGGATCCAATTTCTCGGTGGGAAAGCATTTTCAAAGTAAAGCTGTACAATTTTTTGCTAAGACTCTTCTCTTGTGCAATTTCTTCCCACATTTGTTTCAGCTCAGTTTTTTCTGATTTCGGTATATATGATGTAACATAGCGTGCAAAAGCAAGTGAGTTATCTGCAAAATAGTGGATGTCCATGTTTGCATTCCACATTTTCAAAATAACTGGATTGTAGTCATTAATATACTTTGACACTTCTGTTCTTTTTAAGTTGGAGGTATTCTTTGGAGATTTGCGAGTTATTGTGTGCCTTACAGAAGAAAAAAAAGAATTTACTCTTCCTTTAGAAATTACTGGACGTGGAAATCCAAACCGACACTTGGTATAAAATATTCCTTTAGACTTGTATTTTCGTCTGCAGTACTTTCCACAACGGTGACTTTGGAAACGTAAAACTTGCTGTCTCAAGCTTCTATTTCCTCCTTCTCGTGGAAGATCACATGTCACATACTGTTCAATGAAAGACAATACTTTTTATTGCAGATAAAAGACATCATAGCTTGAAACCTATGATTAAAATATCTGCACACATTTACAGGATCCAAAGAACTTAGTTCTCCAGGTGTCTTCATTTCAACATTTTTTATATTCGAATTTGCTTCCTGTAGAAATTCAAGCACATCTTCCCATGCATACTACGTACAGCTAAGTGTTACAAACCATGTTGGAGTACCTAAGTTACATAACATACAGTTCAGTTCTCCATGACAACGATACCAATACTCATTTGTTCCTTGTTGACATGCCCTGACATTAATTAATCGTGCTTCTAAATTTCATCTGTTTTTTTAACTTTCTCCACAAATTCTTTTGCTGAAAGAAGTGATTGATGAACTCCAGTTTTAAGTATGTGGTTCACTGCATAGGACAGAGAAGACAGATCACTCTCAAACAAAAGGTGAAATATATATGGAATACACTGTCAAAGTCTAGGATCTTCAGAGTATAATCTTGTTGAGTGATATTCTGAAGCTGGAATCCGTACAGGTCGGTCATCATATCGTCCACCTTCTCCAGTAGGAAACGGCTGTGGAAAACAATGAGCTTCCAAGCTTTTCTCCTATACACTCATTGGAGTTCCCGTTGCTTTTTTAATTTGAAATAACTCAATGCTGTTTCCTATTACTTCTTTTGAATGTAGAGGACATAATGTGTAATGTTCATAAATCTCTTCACTCCTTGACTTGTCCACTTTCTCTATTTGACCACTTGAAATTTCATATTCATCTTCCAAACTTATTACCTGTTCTTCCACATTTACACTTTTATAATAAACATTGTTCTTCACAAGATATAACTTAGCCTTTTGAAGTTTATTAACATCCACACATTCTTGCCATATTTCCTGACTCTTTGTTGGTACTCCATTTACTAGAATGATTACTGCTTCATTTTCCTCTTTCTCTCCACCAACAATTTCAATATTTTTCTTAAAATCCAAAGGTAAGTATACCACTCTTCCTTTCAGCCCTCTTTGTAAGTCTGTTGGTGGCAGTTTACTTGTTTTAAACTCCACGCAAATTATAGTTTGAAATGGATGAACAGATTGAATTAGAACGGACTCATATGTATTCAAATCTGCCAGTTCCTCAGGAATAGCTACTAATTCTAACTTATTATGTACTGCTCTAGCGGGCATTTTGTTCTCTTCTAATTTGTTATAACAATATTTACAAACACATTGATCACTGCCTAACTCAAATTGACCTTCCACTAACAAGTAAGTTGCAAATTCCTTCCATTTATCATTATTCTTCTTTTCAGATTTCAAATACAAATCAACATTCATTGAGTTTTATAATTAGTACGTCGACAACAAACACAAACATAGTTTGGAATTTCAGAGCACACTATGTTAAACTTTCCAATTTCTTCTTCAAACTGATCAATCCTAATCACTTTCCTATCTTCTTCAACATCTGTAATTGTCAAACTTTCACTTTCTATGCACTGCTCCTCTGAACCAAAATATCGCAACTCAATATCATCACAATTTTTTTGTACATCTGATAAAGAACCGTGTAGAAGAGCTGTATTCAGTTCACTTTTTACATAGTTCAATTTCCTTACAAACTTCTGCACTTCTGAATGGTGTCCTGCTAACAATCTTAAGTGATGAAAAACACCTTTACACACTTTTCTTGAAAGACAAGCCAGAGAACGCCCATGTTTCTCAGTATATTTTCTTACATTACATGGATGCTTGTAACAACCTAATCTTCTGTTTAACACTTTTCTCTGCATATTCTCGTAACAAATTTCACATTATATCAATAGATTCCTGTTGAATACTACAAATACTGCTACAACCCCACTTATACACAAGAGCTTGTGTGCGTTTCCCTTGCACTTCTTCAGCTATTAACTGTTCTGCACTAATACCAACCATTTCCTCTTTTGGAACAGGACAACCATTCTGAACTTCGTAGCAACAACCTCCAGTATCAACAGAAAATGGTAAACTATTTTCTTGCAAGCAACTCTCTTCATTAAAAAAAGGTTTACTAGTAGACGTATGTTTCCATTTTCTACTGAAGATTTTACAAAAGTTGCTTCTGTTCACAAGTCTTTTTTTTTACTTTTGTCTTTCAGAACCTTTATTGTTTTATCCAACAGTTTGATCCTCTTCAACATCAAAATGAATATTTTTTGTTTTAACTTAAAAGCAGTATCCAATATGCTTTCAATACGCTGTTTCTGTTTTAATTGCAGCAATTTCTTTTTATATTTGCGTCATCCTTTTAATAAATTCTGAATTACTCTATTTTGAAAAAGTCTTTGACGAATTTCTTGAAATTGTTTTTGTCTACGGGTAACAAATACTCTTTCCTTATCATGATTTTTTTTCTTGCAATCTGAAGTCGAAGTCTGCTTCTCCTTACTTGAAAAATTCTTCTTTTTCCTTATTGTGATGTTCTTTTCAATAAATGTTCGTAATACTTTTTTAAAAATTGTTGAGTCTTTTTACCAGAAGAAAGTCTTTTTGTAGTACTCTCATTTACTTGTAATCTGCATTTTTTACTTTTCTTTAAGTAAATTGCCTTTTTCTCTTTCCTTTTTTTCAGTTCTTTTAGGCATTTTCAATTTTTAATCCAAACAAAATAATTATCTAAGAAAGAAAAAAAGTTTCAATTGTTTGTTATATCTGTTCAATATGTTAAAATAATCACATACAATTAGATACGTTCCACTAGCGGCTTGCAGAGGGAATGCTGCATGGTAGTGGAGCGGAATAAGGGAACAGTAGGGTGGCAGGTTTTGTCACCGGACATACAGCACGTATTTATTTAATTATTTAGATTCACCTTCCCATTTTATATGTGACTCCACTGCTTTCTACTTTTCCCCTTCCCTCCCCCCTGCCCCACCCGACCGTCCCGCAGCACTTCCTCTGCAACCCACGACAGATAACTTTGTAGATACTATTTTGAATAATTGTTATCTGTATACTTATAGTGATATTCTCAACTAAATGGCACATGTAAACGTTACCCTTATTAGCTTAACACTTCTATCAGCAACTTAGCAAGCATAACACTGCACCATATTAACAAAGATATGGTACAGGCTTACATTTCATTGTGGATGTACATAACCAAAAACATATCAACTGTTAGAGAGCAACAAAAACGACCGACACGGAGATGGAGAGGGGGGAGAGATTAAGTAAGGTGTCATTCCCATTTTGGCAATATGCCAACCCAGTTGTGTACGGAGCTTTAACACCAGCAGAAAACCTTTAATTAAGTTAATTTATGTTTATGTGGGAGTGAGATGTCCCCCCAAGGGCTGGCTCGTAGAGGGAGAGCTGCAGGCCATCGGCTCCTAGAGGGACAGCTACGTGCCGGCTCGCAGAGCAAGAGCTGAGGGCCGGCTGCCAGGGGGAAAGCTACGGGCCGACTCACATTGAGAGAGCTGGGGGCCGTCGGCTTGCAAAAATATACCTGCGACCGGTGATGTGGGGCAAGGGAGGGTGAAGGGAGTATCTGGCAGAGGGAAAGCTGCGGTATATTTCCAGTGTTGGCTTGCAGAGGTAGAACTGCGGGCCTGACGGCTTCTAGAGGGAGAACTGCGAGCCGTTGGCTTGCAGAGGAGCAGCTGCCTGCCAATTCGCAGAGGGAGAGCTGCGGGCCGGCTCGCACAGCAACAGCTGTGGGCCGCTGCAGGCCGGTGATGTGGGGCGAACAAGGGTGAAGGGGTATCTTCCAGAGGTAGAGCTGCAGACATTTTCAGTGTTGGCTTGGAGAGGTACAGCTCTGGGCCCGACGGCTCGCAGAGGGAGAGCTGTGAGCCGACGGGCTGCCTCACAGAGGCAGAGCTGCGAGCCGACGGCCTGGCTCACGGAGGACGAGCTGTGGGCCATCGGTCAACAGGCTCGCTCGCAAAGGGAGAGCTGTGAGGCGACCGGTTGGCTGGTACAGGGAGAGCTGCGGTATATTTGCAGTGTTGGCTGGCAGAGGTAGAGCTGAGAGCACAATGGCTTGCAGACGAAGAGCTGAGAGCCGACGGGCTGGCTCGCAGAGGGACAGCTATGGTATATTTCCAGTGTTGGTTTGCAGAGGTAGAGCTGCGGGCCCGAGGACTCGCAGACGGAGAGCTCCGAGCCGACGGGCTGCCTCACAGAGGGAGAGCTGCGGGCCGGCTTGCATAGGGACAGCTGCGGGCTGACTCGCATACGGAGAGCTGCGGGCGGTCGCCTTGCAAAAGGATACCTGCGATATGGGGCGAGGGAGGGTGAAGGGAGTATCTCGCAGAGACAGACCTGCGGTCTATTTTCAGTGATGGCTTGTAGAGGTAGAACTGCGGGCCAGACATCTTCTAGAGGGAGATCTGCGAGCCGTTGCCTTGCAGAAGAACAGCTGCGTGCCAATTCGCAAAAGGAGAGCTGTGGGCCGGCTCGCAGAGGAACAGCTGCGGGCTGCTGCGGGCCGGTGATGTGGGGTGAAGGAGGGTGAAGGAGGTATCTGGCAGAGGGAGAGCTGCAGTATATTTCCAGTGTTGGCTTGTAAAGGTAGCCCTCTGTGCGAGCCCTTGGGCCCGCAGTTGTACCTCTGCAAACCAACACTGGAAATATACCGCAGCTCTCTCTCTGCGAGATACCCCTTCACGCTCCCTCTCCCCACATCACTGTCCCGCAGCTATCCCTGTGCAAGCCGATGGCCTGCACCTCTTCCTATACCAGTCGGCCCGCAGCTGTTCCTCTGTGAGCCGGCTCGCAACTCTCCCTCTGCGAACCACCAGTCGGCTCGCAGCTCTTCGTCTGCGAGCAATCGGGCCCGCAGGTTTATCTGTACAAGCCGTTGGGTCCTTAGCTCTACCTCTACTAGCCAACACTGCGAATATACCGCAGTTATCCCTCTACGAGATACCCCCTTCACCCTCCCTCACCCCGCATCAACAGCCAGTAGCTATCCCTATGCAAGGCAACATCTTGCAGCTCTCCCTCTGCAAACCGTGGGGCTTGCAGCTCTACCTTTGCAACACAACACATTACCAGCCCGCAGCTATCCCTCTGCAAACTAATACTGCAAATAAACCACAGCTGTCTCTCTCCGAAATACCTCCTTCACCCTCTCTTGTCCCGCATCACCGGGCATTGTACATTATATCTAAAAGTATCATCAAATTATTCAAACTATGCGTACATATACAAAGGAAGGTACATATTTACTTTGTGTATTTGCTCTCCATGTAATGTCTGCACATTGTAAACGTGCTTGCAGTACAACACCTCCCTTGGCTTACATTCAAATATACCTCTCTGTGTGAAAAATTAGCCCACAAGCTGTACACATAATAAATCTGTTTTTTGTTTTATCTGCCTTAAATTAATAACAGATAAATATCCCCCCCTGCCTTCACCACTATTTCCAGACCAAACATAATTTCCAAACATGCAACATTTTCTTTATCACGGCCAAATTTATTTCTCAACACAAATCAACGCTGTACCTGATTTACAAAACTACATACTCGTTTAAACATAACAAACTATACTTCTTATTTATTACCTCTATACCTTACTCCTAAAACCACTTAATCGTTCAAACATATGTCACGTCACTTTTGTACCATTGAAACTGATTACGACCTTCTCTTTACACTACAGATCCCACGAACATGCCAATAAAGGAATAAGTGCTATTTTTATACTAGATAAAGCTCTATTACTTACATTTTCTAAACACTACTGTTGAGTGCACAAAATGGGGGTGGGAGATGAGGAGAGTAAACGGAGGTGTAATTCCTAAACTTGTATTGTACCGTTCCTTTAATATACGTATATATAACTGGGATGAAAAAAATGGTGGTTGCCTGAAAGGGGTAGCAGTGTTCAGCACCGGTAAGACCCGGCCCACTTAAAGGCCTTGGTATATTCAGTACAGAGACACACCCTTACAATTTTCATCACTTATAATCACAGTTAGTTTACTAGTGTGAAAAAATCGCACAGAAAATTTACTAAGAACATTTTTAATTCTTTTTTATCTCTCACACATTTATAAAATAGCTCTTGTAAAGAAACGCCCCTCTCCACCTTTATTTCGTAAGAACGAGCAATAAATAATCCCTTTGCTAGCATCTAGTCACTAACTATTAACACTGTGCTCTGTTCCCAACTGTAAAGCAGAAACAGTGTTTAGATTATATCTTAAAGTATCATCAAATGATTAAACCATGCATACATACACAAAGCAAGGTGCACGTTTACTTTGTACATTTACTCTCCATGTAATCTGTGCACATTGTGAATGGGTTCGCAGTATAACATCTGTCTTCACTTATATTCAAATGCACCTCACAGTGTAAAAAATGACATCACAACCTGTGCATATGTAATATTTCCAACATAATACAGTGCAGTTTTATACCATTATGCGCATGCGCATTTCTTGCGAGAAATGCGCATGCGCGGGCGTCCGCGCATGCGCATTTGTCAGAAGAAGTTGGAAATGGAAGAGGGAGCCCCGGAGACGCCGCGCTTCAGGTAAGTTTCTTTACTTTTGTATTTATTCTAAATGCGGGGATTTGATTTAAAAGGAGGGCGGGCGGGAGGCGGGTGGCGCGTATAAGGGCTACGCGAAGCACGTAGTGTGCGTAGATTTGGGCACACTACGTGCTGCTTCACGTAGCCCCACTACACCCACTACGCCCACCCTTACCAATAAGACCCTGACCACTTAAAGGCCTGTGTATATTCAGCAGTGGAACACACCCTGACAATTACTATCACTAATAGTCACATTTACTTTAGCACTGTGAACAAAATCGTACAGAAAATATACAGAGAACATTTTCATATATTTTTTTATCTCTCACATATTTTTAAAAAATTTCTTCTATAGAAATGCTCCCCAATAACTTAGATTTCCTAAGAACACCCAAATCCAAAACCTCGCAGAACCACACCAGCCTTGACTGATTTTGAAATCTACCTCTCAGTGTAAAAAATGAGACCACAAACTGTGCACATAACATTTCTGGTTTTTGTTCCATCTCTGTTAAGTTAATAACACATGAAATTTCTACTCTCACCCCATCCCCACTATTTCCAGACTAAGCATAATTTGCAAACGTGCGACATTCTGTTTATCTCACCGGAATAGATATACAAATCCAAATTAACTCTGCATCTAATTTTCAAAACCATACAGTCTTTTACAGATGACAACTTACACCTTTTCTTTGTGAAAAACTCCTAAAAATATATAAAGTAGTTGTTTAACTGTGGAAATATGGATTTTTCTGGTCAGTTATGTCCCCTATCTTGGACCCCAACGGTTCTATGCGCATGTTACAAGTACATGTATGTTCCCTCCAGTTCCAGTTATGAAGACGCAAATACATGTGCGTCCACCGTTAACATGTCCTCTTTCAGATCTGCCATGAATGGGCCGGATATTCCATTCCTAAGTACGAAAGGCCACCGCCTTTATATGGTTCACTTATGCCATTTTACAGTCCAGGCAAGTAGGCCCTGATTCTGTCATCAAGCTTTTCTGCCTTCTGCCTCTGAAAGCTCCAGTCTGAGCCTGCATCTGTGACCATGAACTTTGTCTCATCCTCTGCGCGGCTCACAGTGCCTGACATCAGCTTGCTGCCTGCCAAGAACTGTATTTCACCTTCGAAATTATCTGCTCCGTTCCCTGCCCAATGCATTCCTGTCTAGTAGTTTAAGTAAACATTCTGCCAGCTACCGAGCAGAGGCCCGGCTTCTCTGTCTTTATACAAGTAATTCATAGCCCTATTACCATGGAAGATTTCTGCCCTCGCATCTAGTGTAGACACTTAGACGCTTGTACACGCACTAACAGTCAGTATAGTCAGTATAGAATAAGATTCTACTCTAAAAGACCTCTCTTTTGGATAACATAGTTCTTTAAACATAGGATGTTAGATATGATTTGGGATTAGGTTGACTTGACCCTCCAGACATCTGTCGCCACATGTAGAGCTAAATGTCAAGTCCCCTTCACCCCCTAGTCGCACGTCAATCACACGTCATGCTGCTGTGCGCGCATTTCTGCCAAGTATTTCTGCTGACATTGCGAAATTCTTTCATGGAACCACCCTATTATGACATCACATCTGATGACGTTCTTTAGTCACACCCAGTTACACCTACTTTTGCTACGTATGTATGTTTTATCCACACTATCAATTGTTACGCCTCTCGCATTTGCTTCACTGTAATGCCTATTGTATAAAAGTAATTACTTATCAATAAATTATGTACTTCACTTCCTGAGCCTCCGTGGTGATGGAACCTGGAGTCCACGATTTCGAAATCGTCCATTGGAATAAAGCTCGTTCCTAACCTCTAATACCACGGATTCTGCCTCTTATTTATTGAGCTATTTTTATTATGTTCTGTATCAAATTAAGTCCCGGTAATTAAATTATTTACCACAAGAATGGCGCCCGAACAGGGACACTTTCTCATCTCACGCGCCGGCGGTGCGTTGCAGGCCCGGTCTCCTGCCACAGCTGGACGGACAACAACGCGTACCAGCAGGATTTCCTGTATCTCCCTCCGGTCAAGCGGGGGCGACTGAGGCTGCGACCAACACCCAGACGAGGCGGTGAGAAGTGCGAAGTATCCCGACCAGAGCCTAGCTGAGAGAGCAAGATCCGAGGTATACAGAGGCCCACCAGGTTTCCGATGTCCCGACGTGTCCGAAGTTTTCGAGTCGAGTCCAGTCCGGTCCAGTTCAGTTCAGTTCCGTTCCGAGGCCTTCCGTTCCGAGCTACCCGGTGAGTACCATTACTGGGGAGGCGTTCTGGCGTGCACATAAGTTGTGCCGATCCAGACGGGTTTGGGTACACAAATCCGGTCTGCACTGTTTTAGCAGTGTATCTGTACTGTTTAGCAGTATATCTAGTATATCAAGTATATAAATTCAGAATAATTCCGTTAATGTCGAGAATTATGTTTTGTGATTAAGTTTTCTTAGATCGTCATCTCCATTGTTGCTCATTTAAAATGTTAAATGTTAAATGTATTAATACGTCCTGCATATTGTGGTGTGAATGACTGTTCATTATCGTGGTTTATTGTATTAAGTTTGTTCAAGACCAAGTATCAGACCAGTTCTCAATATGCCGCTCTTTTCGAAACTAAGACAGATCACAACTAGAAAAGGGGTACTCGAAGAAGCTGTTCCCATTCCTCCTAGGGACACTCCAGGGTACTTCATGTATCATAAACACGGCTTAGACGCTATATTATTTCTTGACCTATGGGTAGACTACACTAAGGAATTACCAGAAAGTCAGAGGTGGCCCGCAGCTGGGACCTGGGATGCAGATTGCATCGTGAAAGTAGAGGAAGAATTATGGAAAAGGAAAGCCAGACAGTCACAGAAAGACGCCATTGAATTATGGCGTAAAGAATCGTATAGACGGACAGAAAAAGCACGTAGACAGGAAGAGAAGAGTAAAGAGAATTCAAATAAAGTCCGAGAAAATCTATTAATTGAAGAAGGTACACGAGTGAAATCAGAACAAGTAGACAGACAAAGAAATGCCCTTATGAAGGGTATGTATCCCCTTCTGGCCGAGGGATTACCTAAGCCTACTCCGGGGATACCAAAAGACTTGCCACCCCCATTATTTCCAATAAAAGTACATTCTAAGGGGCATCCTAGAACCGCAGAAGATGTTTTTCTTTCCTCATATTTAAATGACGCAGCTCCCGAGTATGCTAACCCCGCCCCACATAGACCGTCGGCCGGGGAGGTTCAACGCCAAGATCCTGTATCTGTATCTCTACAACAACAAAACCTGACACAAAATCCGGCAAGCACGTCCGTTTCCACATCTGTTCCTACAGCTACTTCTATAGCTGTGACCACACCTATAGTTGCTGTATCGCGTTCTACGAATCCTTTCACGCCCGATACTCCAGACGGGGCTACTGGAGGTGCTACCAACATTTTTTCTACGCCACCCAGAATAAATAAACTTACTTTTCAAGAGTCAGCACATCCACGTACCCCCAAACTCATAAATGCCCGCACGCTTAAGGAACTTCTAGTAGATTGTAGATATGACCCTGTGCCCGGCAAAGAGGACGAAATGATCATGGCATCATTACGTATCAGACGAGCCGCGGTGTATTTAGGGAAGTTACCAGGAATGACTGTGCATCTAGATAATATATATCATTATGTCCAAACAGGGCGAGATTCTGAATGTATTAACAGAGCTATGGAATACCAGAAAGTGGAGGTACAGGGGGAACTGCTACGTTTCCTCATAAATTGTGTGATCAGAAATCAAGACCGACCGGGGGTAGATCCGGAAATAATGCAAACTCTTACCAGATGGAGCCAGAATATATCAGAAGGGAGACATGATAGGCAAAAATGTATAATAGCCATGTGCAGAAAGATTCGTAAAGAAATAGAACGCCTACACGAAGAAAGATTAGCGGTAGACCAGTTTGAACAAAATGAGGAGGAGGAAGGATCAGGACCGTCCACAGGACAGTCAGAAACCATAGCCTATGTAGGTAGAGGAAGATCTTGTAATAGTACTAGATGTTTTACTGACCCGATACGTCCGATATGTCCAGATAATAACAGGAATTTCCAAACACCTATAATAAATATGAGGTCCCCCGAGCATTCGTTCCAAGCCGCTGACAAATTACTGCGAGAACGAAGGGGTTATCATTTACTCGATTCTATGGATGAACAAGAATTAGCCAGGTCAGCCGTTCATTGGGTTGACAGTCCCGGAAAATATGGTGATGATACCGTAGCACACACATTTTTGAACCTCACCCCAGATGAACAGCGTTTAGCTGGGATTTATATGATTCAACAACTTCTTATACTATATAAAAGCCAACATTCAGATCCTGGTCCTTTACCTGATATATTGACTGAATTACTCACGAATAGATGGAGAGGTTCAGGTACTAAGTTAATTAAGGAAATACTAGAATCCAGAAAGCAGTACATTCTTTTTGTATGTCCAGAACATGTTTCACTGCCCATCAAGGAAAGACCGATGTATTACATGGACAGACAGAACCCCTTACGAGAAGTACACCCAATAAAGGGCGAGGACAATCAGTTTAAACGTGTATATGTATATACGCCCATATCGAAAATAGAATTGTTAGAAATGAAGAAAGTGGTACCCAGTCATGACAAAGACCCAGCGGGTTTCCACCGAGAAATTAAAGACATGTTACTCATGGGAGAGTATACCTATCCCGACATTATGACAATATTAAAGGTATTAATGCCTGCTGGCATTTATGAAAAACTTAAGGAAAAAGAGTGGGAGGTAGGAGACCAAAAGATAGATTGGACAGCATTAGAAAATGAAGAAAAGGCCCGAGGTCCAGGTTCGGGGCTTGGGGACAAAACTAAAGCACTACCAGGTTTACTAGTACAGGTACTGCCACGTTTATTAACTACGAAAAAGGAAGACTGGGGTGCAATCTCAGCCTGTAAACAAAAGCAAGATGAAGACACTAGTGATTTCTATGCCCGATTCGAAAAATGTTTTGGTATAAATAGTGGTATAAAAGCAAGTAGCGAGTCATACCCACATCTGTTTGTGACAAAATTAGTTGAAAATTCCTTGCCCCAAGTGAAGAATAGAGTATTAAAATTCGAGAGTACCTGGCAAGGTAATACCCCATCACAAATGTTACAAATGTTACAGTATCATTACAATAGAATTAGAGAAGAACAAGAACATGAACAAAGACGCATGAAAGACACAAAAATGAAAATGCTAGTCTCCCAGACAGTTCCAGCTGAAGGTCATAAAAAGGGTACGACACAGTCCGGTGATTCAGCAGGACCTGTAAAAGGGACATGCAACTATTGTAAACAACCAGGTCATTACATACACGATTGCCCAGTCTTGAAGCGTAATATCGCCACAGGTAAAACACAAGAAAGACCACGGCCACCTAGACAGGATCAGAATGAACAAGGAGCACCGCAGCATGCACAGTCCATGCCAGCTCCACAACAGTCTATACAGTTTGTGCCAGCTGCACCAGCGCTGCCGGCTGCTGCCACACAAACCACGACACGACAGCTGTACCAGACCGCACAGTATGACTATCCTGATTATCAACGATACGCATGAACCAGCCTAGAGAGGGAAGTTGACTTACCCCTTATCGAGGTCCCTGTAGACCAAGAAGGACCTTATGTACATAGTGAATTATTAGGCCAAGATAGAAAATTTTTACTTGATACAGGGGCAAGTCGAACAACTATAAAACGTAGTGAAGTTCCAGGGGCACCCCTCTCAGGCTCACAGAATATTTCCCTTGGTTTTTCAGGAAAACCTATTGTTAATGAAGTATCACAGCCCCTTCCACTTACGATAGGACCCTTGACCAGAACTACAGATTTATTGCTTACTAAATCATGTCCAGAAAACTTGTTAGGTATAAAAACACTGAAGGCTCTAGGAGCTATAATATGTTGTTCTCCGGAAGGAGTAAGATTGTTTTTACGTGATTTCAAAGGTCACTATGTGTCTCGAGATATGGATTCCCGACTGCAGACTTTACCCCCACATTTATGGGCACAAGGCCCTACAGATGTTGGTTGCATGAACATTACACCATATCGAGTCACACTAAAGGCAGGAGTGGTACTACCACGAATGCGACAATATAAGTTACCCCCAGATGCTGTAATGGCTTTACTGCAAATCATTGACGAGCTTATTGGCCAAGGAGTGGTTGTGGAGACCGACTCCAATGTATGTAATTCGCCGATAATTCCGATTCTTAAACGAACTGATCCAAAGGCTCCCCCAGTATATCGATTGGTTATTGATCTGCGCGAATTAAATAAATGTATTGTACCACAATACCCCGTAGTTCCAGACATCTCTTCATTACTGACAGCTATTGATTCCGAAGCAACATTCTTTACTGTAATTGATCTCAAGAATGCCTTTTTCAGCGTCCCAATAGATCCAGAAAGTCAATACTTGTTCGGATTCAGTTTAAATGGACGTAGCTTTAAATTCACACGCGCACCTCAAGGATTTACAGAAAGCCCCAGCATCTATAGCCAAGCACTGAAACGAGAACTTGACAGTATACACATGCCAGTCAACACTGCTCTGCTTCAATATGTCGATGATCTGCTGATCACCGCCCGAAGCGAACCTGAATGTGAAAAAGCATCACTGACGGTTTTACAAGTTCTAGCCGCAAAGGGACACAAGGTGTCCCCTTCTAAGCTGCAATTCTGTGTCCAGCGAGTTATTTACCTTGGTCACTCGCTGTCCAAGGAGGGAAGGCAGCTTACACCAGATCGCATCCAGCTAATTGCAAATATGCCAATACCCAAGACACAAAAGGAGGTGCGGGCTTTCATAGGCCTCACTTCGTATTGTAGGCAGTGGATCCCTCAGTATGCATTTCTAGCAAAACCACTCATTAAATTAACAACACAGGAGGCAGCCACATCGACTGTCCTCCCTTGGACTCAGGAACACACACTAGCTTTTGAAAGCTTAAAGAAAGCTCTATGCCAAGCACCTGTTTTAGCAACACCATGTTATAGAAAACATTTTACACTCTTTGTCACAGAACGAGAAGGTACTGCCTTGTCAGTACTCACACAGGAACAAGCAGGATCACACAAACCGTGTGCTTATTTTTCTAGTACATTAGATCCCGTAGCTCAGGCTCTGCCTGCGTGCCTGAAATCAGTGGCAGCGACAGCTTTAGCAATCAGACAAAGCGATGCCATAGTGTTAGGACATCTATTGACAGTCCAAGTACCACATGCAGTAGAGGTTCTTGTGAATCGAACGCAAACACAACATTTGACTATAGCGCGACTTACAGGTTACGAATTAACATTGTTTCAGCCACATATAGAAATCAGACGTTGTAGCACATTGAATCCTGCCACACTTTTACCTGTAAACGGAACAGACCCACTAGCTCATGACTGTATTGAAGTTATTACAATAACGACGAAACCCAGACAAGACTTGACAGATGTCCCATTGTCAGATCCAGACCTGACGTTGTATGTAGATGGTTCATGTATGAGAATAGGTACAGGAGAGTTAGTGGCCGCTTATGCAGTCACAACAGACACTGAAATTATTGAAACAAAGTGTATAAATACCTTGTCCGCTCAAGCAGCAGAGCTCATCGCTCTGACACAAGCCTGTATTCAAGCCACAAATAAAAGAGTCAACATATACACTGATTCACGTTATGCATTCGGAGTTGTACATGACTTCGGCGTGCTGTGGCGAGAGAGAGGTTATTTAACTTCTCACGGTGCCCACATTCAGCACGGACCCCTTATTCATGCCTTATTAGATGCAATACATTTACCCACTGCAATATCGATTATGAAATGCAAAGCCCATACGAAAGTTACTGATATCATTTCTCAAGGCAATGATCTAGCTGACAGAACAGCTAAACAGACTGCTCAAACTCAAACATCCGACATGACAAAGACAATAGTCCAGACACCAACACATTGCATGATGGTTAAGGATCCCGCTCTTGATGTAATTGACATACAGACACATGCTACTCCAGACGAAATAAGGAAATGGACTGAATTAGGAGGGATCCAAACGGATCAAGGATGGATGACGAAGGAAAAATCTGTGTGGTTCCTTCCTGATTCAATGGTCCAAGTCATTATTAACACTGTCCATAGTCCAGCACATCTAGGAGAAAAAGCTATGCTAGACAGCATTCAACACATTTGGTTCAACAAACATTTACGAGCAGCAGCCAAACAAAAAGTTCGTACCTGTATGATCTGTTGTCAGTTCAACCCAGGAAAAAGCATTCCCGTAGAGCAGGGTGGATTTCAGCCTCCTGATCACCCTTTTGAAATTCTCCAGATGGATTATATCCAGATGGAACGATGTAGAGGATTCAAATATGTTCTCGTAGTTGTCTGTGCTCTTTCCCGTTGGACAGAGGCATACCCGGTTTCAGATTACACTGCCCCGACTACTGCCAAACAGTTAGTTCGAGAATTCTTCCCACGATACGGTTTACCACGTGCTGTCTACTCAGATAACGGCCAGCCGTTCTCATCCGAACTAATGAAACACGTTTCACTTTTGTTAGGCTATCAGTGGAAATTCCACTGTGTCCGACACCCCGAGGCAGCAGGTCTCGTGGAAAGACATAATCAGACCCTGAAAATTAGATTGTCCAAAATATGCAGGGAGAAAGGTGTCGACTGGGTAGTAGCATTACCAGTTGCACTCTTTTACATGAGAATGGTAGCACACTCTCGAACAGGGCTATCCCCGTATGAGGTGATCTTTGGCAGACCACCAAATATGTGGGGGACGCCTATACCACGTAAAATAACTGATATTGACTGTAATATGCTGACAGATTATTTGGCTTCCTTGATGTCTGCACTACAATCTTGTCGTTCACAGGTAGCTGCAGCTTTTCCTGACAACACTGAGGTGAAACCCCATGACGTAGTTCCGGGGGACCTGGTCTTGGTGAGGAACTTTGATCGAAAGACTCAGCTGGATCCTAGGTGGAGGTCGCCGCAACTGGTCTTGCTCACCACAAGGACAGCCGTGAAGATCGAAGGCAGGAAAGGCTGGGTACATTCAAGTCATATCAAGAAATTTTATGGACTACCATTGGATGTAAAAACCACACCTCGCGTGTCTTCACCCATTGACTCAAAACTTCCTTTGGTTGAATCAAGTAGTCACGAACAATATAAACTAAAACTCAGATCTAACCAGTCGGGCAATTTGATTGTTTAAGTCCTCTCCAAGGTGAAGCGGTTGAATTTGTCTCTGACATGTATTCTTTAGATCTGAATAGAGAAAGAACCCGAAAAATGTTGAAACGACATGCATACTGTAAATCACTGCGTAGTCATTGCACAGTGACGTTATTGATTTTGTTTTTCCTAAGTCTTTTAATAATTACTGCAAGTATATTGTTGCACATATGTTATCCTATTTTTAGACATGTTTATAATGTTACTGCTGAACATTCTTTTAGTGAATTACCTCCGCATGAATTGTCATACAGATTTGCGCTGCGCAATAACACTTTTATTAGTATGTTACATCATTCCCATCAGGTTAGCAATGCTACAAATTGTTGGATATGTGGCCGACTCCCTCCCTATCAGAACTATAAAGGAATTCTACCTCTTTTTCCATACCCGTTCACACACAACGGCTCCTGTGGAGCATGGTTTAGTTTACTTAATTCCCAAGATTCGAACTCCGCAGTTTATCAAGACAACGGGGTATGGGGAAATCTGAACTTAGTTTTACTTAAAGTCTGCCACCCCAACAAGGAGGGACTTCCCAAAAGAACAGGAACTGATCTAGAAAATGAAGTATATGGATTAGGTAATTTTACGCTTAATCTTCTGATCTTGAATGTTGAATCCGAAGCTACTCCAAGTTTGCCCGCCATGTCAGTATTTCCAGTAAAAGGTGAATTATGTGTAAGAAAGAATGGTTCCATACATATGGGCCATAGTAGATGCACCATTGTAATAGAATTCAGTGATCAAGGCAAGTCGACATTTAGAGCTTCCCGCCATTCCTATTTTATATGTGGTCAGACGGCATATGTACGTTTGCCTCTAGATTGGGATGGTACCTGCTACATTGGATTCCTTTTGCCACCTGTTTTTCTAGCTCCTCCTGATTATCACAGAAATACTCATTTAGTACACAATAGAGAAAGGAGAGATCTCCCAATAGTCGATTACACTGAAACAGCATGGGAAAAATACACAGATTTCAATAAAGGTCTCTTTCCCTATATAGGTACCGTTACTAATAGTAAGCTGATACGTAGATTAACTAGAACCCTTGAAGCAGTAGTGAACGAAACTATTTCCGCCTTAGGCAATTTAACAGAAGAGCAGTCTGCTATGCGGATTGTTGTACTTCAAAATCGTCTTGTCCTTGACGTCATCCTGGCCGATAGGGGCGGAGCTTGTAGGGTCATCGGATCAAGTTGTTGCGTATTCATACCAGAAAATTCGCCATCTGTATATAAAGCTATAACGCGCCTTCATAAGATTGTGAGCCAGATACACCAGAATCCAGGCACTTGGACTTGGTCCGGGTGGTTTTGGAGCGTGTTATCAGCCTGGGGATGGAGAGTTCTATCCTTCCTAGGTATTGGCCTTCTCATACTATTCAGTTGCTGCTTATGCCTGCAATGTGGACCAGCGATTTGTGGTCTGTGTGCCACATCGTGTATTCCACATCAAGATTTTCGTTCAAGATCCCGGAAGAAGAAAGAAGAACAAATGATGCTATATGAACAGATCAATGGATTGATGAAGATTGATATCTCTTGACGGGCAAGTAGGGGACAAGGAGGGAATGTGGAAATATGGATTTTTCTGGTCAGTTATGTCCCCTATCTTGGACCCCAACGGTTCTATGCGCATGTTACAAGTACATGTATGTTCCCTCCAGTTCCAGTTATGAAGACGCAAATACATGTGCGTCCACCGTTAACATGTCCTCTTTCAGATCTGCCATGAATGGGCCGGATATTCCATTCCTAAGTACGAAAGGCCACCGCCTTTATATGGTTCACTTATGCCATTTTACAGTCCAGGCAAGTAGGCCCTGATTCTGTCATCAAGCTTTTCTGCCTTCTGCCTCTGAAAGCTCCAGTCTGAGCCTGCATCTGTGACCATGAACTTTGTCTCATCCTCTGCGCGGCTCACAGTGCATGACATCAGCTTGCTGCCTGCCAAGAACTGTATTTCACCTTCGAAATTATCTGCTCCGTTCCCTGCCCAATGCATTCCTGTCTAGTAGTTTAAGTAAACATTCTGCCAGCTACCGAGCAGAGGCCCGGCTTCTCTGTCTTTATACAAGTAATTCATAGCCCTATTACCATGGAAGATTTCTGCCCTCGCATCTAGTGTAGACACTTAGACGCTTGTACACGCACTAACAGTCAGTATAGTCAGTATAGAATAAGATTCTACTCTAAAAGACCTCTCTTTTGGATAACATAGTTCTTTAAACATAGGATGTTAGATATGATTTGGGATTAGGTTGACTTGACCCTCCAGACATCTGTCGCCACATGTAGAGCTAAATGTCAAGTCCCCTTCACCCCCTAGTCGCACGTCAATCACACGTCATGCTGCTGTGCGCGCATTTCTGCCAAGTATTTCTGCTGACATTGCGAAATTCTTTCATGGAACCACCCTATTATGACATCACATCTGATGACGTTCTTTAGTCACACCCAGTTACACCTACTTTTGCTACGTATGTATGTTTTATCCACACTATCAATTGTTACGCCTCTCGCATTTGCTTCACTGTAATGCCTATTGTATAAAAGTAATTACTTATCAATAAATTATGTACTTCACTTCCTGAGCCTCCGTGGTGATGGAACCTGGAGTCCACGATTTCGAAATCGTCCATTGGAATAAAGCCCGTTCCTAACCTCTAATACCACGGATTCTGCCTCTTATTTATTGAGCTATTTTTATTATGTTCTGTATCAAATTAAGTCCCGGTAATTAAATTATTTACCACATAACAACTAGTCACACTTTATGCATATTTTAGAACCAATGTGAAACACCAGACTTTACTAACACTATGTTATTTAGAAATAAAAAATACTTTCAAAGGTAAAAATATCACCTTAAATACTTAACCACTACTACAGAACATATAACACACCTTCTTAATTTCTAACTTACCTTCGTAGTTGGTATGCAGATTTCAAATGTCACAAACGCATGCAATTCTTTCTTTGTCACACAGTACATGTAATGCACTGCCTTCATCAAGAATGGAACCAGTAATTGCACAATTTCCCTGTTGCTCCACACATAAATACATGTAAAGAACAAATCAGAATAGTTCCTTGATTTTTTTAGATTGCAAAACTTCTCTCTATTGGTTATTTTTTAACTTTCCATATAAACAGTTTTTTTAATATTTAAGGACATATACACGTGAAAAGTTCAACGTATTCTATCAACACATTTTCTAGAACATTCTACGACACGTGCAGGTTAAAAGTTCATCATTTTTGTAAACCTATTTTTTTTTAAACATTTTCTCGCACATTTAACGGCATGTGCAGGTTAAAAGTTCACCATTCTTTTAAGTTCGAACTGTACCTTCGAAATGCAATTAGCAGGTGTGGTTGAGCTGAGCAAATTGTATCCTATAATATGTACTCCACCTTTAAACTGCTTTTTTATTAACCACTGACAAAAATGCTTTTCCTCAAAACTAATATGCACCCTACTTTTTAGGAAACAATGCTTTTCATCTCCCAATCAGTTAACGTTTTGTATGGGAAAAAAAAGTAGTTCCCCAGCTTTAAACATATCTCTTATTCTACGAATGGACTGCGAAAGCTACAGACATCTATCCATAACTTCCAGCCATACCTTCAAAATGCTAGTGTGGATCGTAGGACATAGCTATGTTTTCTTATGCATGAGGTATGCAGAACAGAGACGTATTGACTTAGACCTAGGTTTACAAAATGTGGACATTAAATGGTTTGCAAAGAGAGGATTGAAGTGGCACCAATTGATGCCTTTGGTTAAAACCTGTGTGCATCTCCAACACCCTGACATCATGATTGTGCACTGTGATGGTAACGACCTAGTCATATTGACTGGGTAGGTTGGGAAATGCTTATGAAGGACACCTTTGGACAATTGATGTTGCTTTTACCTCAAACTGTCTTTGTATATTCCAATATATGCCAAAGACAGAAGTGGAAATGGTCAAACCAATTTTGTCATAAGATTGAAAAATCTAGGAAGAATGTCAACAAAGCTGTGTCTGCATACCTCAGAGACCATAGAATGGGGTTGATCTACAACAACAACATACGTTTTGATATGGCTCATATCTACAGAAGTGATGGAGTACACTTGACAGATCAGGGAAACAGAGTTTTTCTGAATAACCTGAAGCTGTGCACTTAAATGTAGCTCCAACTAATAAAAACAAGGGCTCTTTTTAGAGCTGCCTTATATTCCCAATATCAGCTTGCAGAGTGACAGCTGCAGTCTGGCTAGCAGAGGGAGACCTGCGGGCCGTCGAGCAGGCTCGCAGAGGGAGAGCTGTGGTCTGACTCGCAGAGGGAGAGCAACAGGCTGACGGGCCTGCTAGCAGAGACACAGCTACGAGCTAATGGGCTTACTCGGAGAGGTAAAGCTGCGGGCCTGAGCTGCGAGCCGACGGGCTGACTCACAGAGGGAGAGCAACGGGCCGACGGGCCTGCTAGCAGAGACACAGCTACGAGCTAACGGGCTGGCTCACAGAGGTAGAGTTGTGGGCCCAAGCTGCAAGCCGACGGGCTGACTCACAGAGAGAGAGCAACAGGCTGACGGGCCTGCTAGCAGAGACACAGCTATGAGCTAACGGGCTGGCTCACAGAGGTAGAGCTGCGGACCCGACTGCTCGCAGACGCAGAGTTGTGAGCCGACGGACTGCCTTCTAAAGGCATAGCTGCGAACTGGTGATGTGGGGAGAAGTTGCGTGAAAGGGGTATCTCGCACAGACAGAGCTGCGGTAAATTTTCAGTGTTGCCTCTTGATCTGAGTCTCAGGAACATGAAGGGGTCCCTAAAGAGCTTCTGGCCCCAGCTGCTGCAAATTCCTGACCCTCAAGTGGTGTCTTTCAGATGATGGACCTTTGGTGTGGCTTACAGGGTCCTTAAATCAAGCTTTTGCAACTGAAAACGGGCCCATTTCACAGACCACACTGCTCGCACCAAAGTTCAACGCCAGCTGCCACCAGCCCATTTCTTCACACAGCAAGTTTTAATCTTCCATGGAAAACCACCAACGCGAAAGTCCAGCCCACCCGCCCACGATGCTGGGCCTGCTTTTTGTAGCATGCCCATGACCACCCGCGAAGCTCACCATGCTCCCTGCGGCCCACTCGAATGGGACTCTTGGCACAAAACTTGAGAAGGCACACTTTAAGCGGGACTAATCTGGGACTGTATCCAACCTGTGCTCCCTCGCGGTTTGCCTTAACTTTTGAAATTGACTCTGTCCAGCACGACCAGATATCCAAGTTGACGCTTCATGCTTTTAGTCGCAATTTTTCACTTTATTCTTAAAAATGTATAACTCCAGTTCTACTAATTGGACTTTTGTCATTTTGATTTTGTTTTATTTATTAAATTAAGCTATATTTTTTACCCTGGTGTGAGAATCTTTTTGTTTGGTGGTTTCACTGTTTTTACTGTTTGAAGTGTTGCACATAGACTGTGCACATTACCTACAAATTAAGTCTGACTGCTCAGTGCCAAGCTACCAGAGGGTTGAACACAGGCTAATTTGGATTTTGCTTTTGCCTTACCATAACAGAGACTGTGGTTGCTGCTTGGCCAGGGCTCATTTCCTAGTCAACCAAAAACATTACCCTTTCAGAGTTAGGGTGACAAATAAATTATGCATAACAAGAAGCAAAGAACTCTGGGTAGTACCCAAGTTGAGGTGGAGAGCAGCTCCAGTATAGAGCACCCTACAACACCAGCGAAACTCTGAAATTTCTCACCTCAAATGTCTGTTTTTCTAGCAAAAGATTATAAGCAAAGGATTAGCACAGCGCCATCCATGCTGAGCTAGAAAGAGACAAAGTATTTTTCAATTTCTACAGCAAAGTCTTAAAGCATAGGATTAGCACAATGCCATCCACATCGAGGCGTAAAATGACAAAAGCCTTTTACCACTCCTGACACAGAAGTACAGCTTTTGGATAGGATCCAAACCAACCTGGAATTAATAAAAGCAACCCCTGACACATGTTTTGCTATCATTATTAGCTTTGCCCAGACGCAAGAGACCACCATTATAAGTCAAAACAATACCCTTTCAGGGTTAGAGTGACTTATAAATTATGCAACTCTGGGTAGTTCCCAAGTTTATGTCATTTGAGATGTCATCAGTTATGTCATTAGTGATTTCACTGACCATGTCATGAATGATGTAATATGTGAGGTCACAAGCGCTGTAAGCTATAGTTAGATCAGGTAACTATAACCGCTGAATTTCTAAGATTTTGTGCGTGTTAAATCTGAGCCTAACTATAACACCCCTTTAATCTTTTTTTCAGTACATTTCTTCGTTTTTTTCTATTTTATTTCCTAACTATAACGTCCCTGTAACCTTTGATTTTTAAGTGAAAATATATATAGATATAAATGTGTGTGTGTGTGTGTGTATCACCACTCTACCATGCAGAGTGTTCTCACAAATTATGTCATTTAAGCTATCATAAGTGTTGTTATGAATGCTATGATTTTATATGGTATAAGTAATTTAATATGAAAGGGTAAAAGCGGGGGATAATAAACGCATGAGTTATAGTTAAGGTAGTGTGGCTAGCGAGTTGACAACAGTATGCATGGTGGTGCGAGATTTACAGTAAATTGATGGGAATGCATAAATCATAAATTTATGGTATAGCTATAACTTTACATTTTCTAATGTTTGTGTAGTTTATGTTTGGTTTGTATAGAAAGAATACATGGTTCCCTAACTGCAACTATTCTTTAACTTCTGTTTTTTCATTGAATTTGAGTAGTTTTTATTTGTTAATAAAAAGGCGTTTCCAATTGTGGAGTGTCATCGAGTGGAGTGTCATTATGTAGATTGTCAGAGGTCACAGTGGAGTAGAATGTGGTGTCGTGCAGTGCAGTATCATAGACTGGAGTAGAGTGGAGTGGTGCACAGTGGAATAGCTTAGAGTGGAGTGCCGTACAGTAGAGTAGGAATAGTAGAGTGGTGTATAGTTCATTACCGTAGAGTGGAGTGGAGTAGAGTGGAGTGGCGTACAGTGGCATAAAGTGGAGTGGCATAGAGTCGAGTAGCATAGAGTGGAGTGGTGTAGAATGGAAAGGTGTAGAGTGGATGGTGTAGAATGGAGAGGTGTAGAGTGGAGTGACATAGAGTGGAATAGTGTAGATTGAAGTAGCATAGAGTGCAGTGGCATAGAGGTGACTGGCATAGTGCAGATAGAAGTGGCGTAGAGGGGAGTGGAATACAGTAGAGTTGCGTAGACTGTAGTGGCGTTGAGTGGATAGTGTACAGTGGAGTGGCATACAGTGTAGGGGCATAAAGTGGAATAGCATAGAGTGGAGTGAGTAGAGTGGAGTGGTATAGAGTGGAATGGCATAGAGTGGGGGATGGACAGTGGAGTGGTGTCAAGTGGAATATCATAGAGTGGAGTTGCATAGATTAGTGTAGAGTCGCAGGTGTATAGTGGAATAGTATGGAATGGAGTGGATTGGAGTTTAGTGGAGTAGAGTGGAGTGGCATAGAGCCAAATAATGTGGCTTAGGTTAGATTGGCATAGAGTGGAATACCATAGAGTGGAGTGGTGTACAGTGATATGGCATAGATTGGAGTAGGGTAGAGTGGAATAGCGTAGGTGGAGTGGCATAGACTGGAGTGGCGTAAAGTCATGTGATGTAGAGTAGAGTGGAAAACAATGGAGTTGTATAGAGAGGAGTGGTGTACTGTGGGATATAGTACAGTAGAGTGGTGTACAATGGAGTAGCATAGAGTGGAATACTGGAAAGTGGAGTGGCGTAGAGTGACGTATAGTGGAGTGGCATAGAGTGAAATAGCGTAGAGTGCAGTGGTGTAGAGTGGATTAGCATACAGTGGAGTGGAATACAGTAGAGTGGCATAGAATGGAGTGATGCAGAGTCAAATAGCTTATAGTCGAGTGAAGTGGAGTGGAGTAGTGTTGAGTAGAGTGGCGTAGAATGGAATAGCATAGAGTGGAGTAGTGTAGAGTAAAAAAACATAGAATTAAGTGGCAGAGTCTCATGGCGTACAGTGTTGTGGTGTATAGTATTGTTGTATAGAGTGGAATGGCATACAGTGGAGTGGCATACAGTGGAGTTGTATACAGCTGAGTGGCATGTCGTAGAGTGGCATGTCATAGAGTGGAGTGTCATGAAGTGGAATGTTGTAGAGTGGAGTCACTTGTATAGTGAAGTGGTGTGTCGTACAGTGGAGTGCATGTCATAGATTGTTGTAGAGTGGAGTAGAACGGTGGACACTGGAGGGGCATAGAGTGGAGTAGAGTGGCATAGAGTAGAGTGGCATAGAGTAGTCTGGCATTCTTGTTTTACAGTGCAGTAGAATGGAGTAGCATAGAGTAGCATATAGTGGTGTCAAGTGTTGTGGCATAGAGTGGAGCATCTAAGTACAATGGAGCATAGTGCAGTGTCATAGAGCAGATAGGAGTTAATTGTCCTGGTGTAGTGTCGAAGGAGTTGTGTAGAGTGTTGTACAGTGGAACAAAGTGTTGTAGTGTGTCACAGAGTGGAGTAGAGTGGTGCAGAGTGCCATAGAGTGGAGTACAGTGTAGTAGAGTACAGTGTCCTAAAGTGGAGGAGAATAGAGTGTCATAGAATGGAGTGAAGTGTTGTGCAGTGGTGAACAGTGAAGTGGCTTATAGTGCAGTGGCATGCAGTAGAGTGGAATGGCGTGTCTTAGTGTGAAGTGGCATGGAGTGTGGTAGAATGGAGTGGAGTGGAGTGTGGTAGAGTGGAGTGAAGCATTGTGTCTTAGACTGGAGTGGCATGCAATAGAGTGAAATGGGATGTCGTAGAGTGGATTGGCATGTCTTAGAGTGTCGCAAAATGGAGTAAAGTGGCATACAGTGGAGGGGCACACAGTGGAGTAGAGTGAGGTGAAGTGTCATATGATGTAGTGGGAAGTCATACGGTAGAGCGAATTGGCATGTGATACAGTGGAGTGTCATACAATGTCTTAGAGTGGAGAGGCCTAAATTGGAGTGACTTAGACTGAAGGGGAATATTGTAGAGCTGAGCGGCATAGAGTGGAGTGGCATGTCATAGAATGGAGTGTGTGGTAGACTGGAGTGGAGTACTGTAGTGTACTGTAGTGTGAAGTGACGTGTCGTACAGAGGAGTGGCGTGGAGTGTCAAACAGTGAAGTGGACTGTTGTAGAGTGGAGTGTCGTAGGGATTAGTGGCATGTAGTAGAATAGAGTGCAGTGGTGTGGGATACAGTGGCATTTCATCCAACGTCTTAGAGCAGAGGGTTATAGAGTGGAGTGGCTCTACTCCTGAGCAAGTCTGTAAAAAGTAAGTTTTTTAACATTTTGTTGGATTCAAATTTCAATGTCACTTTTTTCTTGTTTTTAGTTAAATCCTCCAAGAATTAAAAATGCAAAAAAAGTGAATCCATATTTCCAGGTTGAAAGATAGAAAAAAAAGCTTATGATGTTTGTTATGTCATATCTGTGTATTAATGTTAAAATAGAATTTTTGTGATTTTTTTAGTACTAAATTATCCTTCAACTGTATGTAGTACGGGTTGGGCACAGGGCCTTGCCTCTGCCCAGTGCTCAAGCCCTCATGTACTGTACTGTTGCCAGGTCCTGCGTCTAACCTCATGCTGGAAACCAACCCCCACTGCACACTGCCTTTGGCCAGTGTGGGGTATTCAACAGGGCCTAGCCTGTGGCCAGGTTCTGCACAGACATTTAAACCCCCACTGTTTTCAAGTCTTCAAATGTGCATAGTGGTGGGCTGGCCACCAGACAAATGTATATAGATGAAGCTCGTAAGCAACTTGATGACCATACATTTTACTGTCCATGTAATAAAACTACAAACAATGAAAGTATTACTACTGCTTGGAGAAGACTGGAAGAGTGGCAACAGTCTGGAATCATTTCATGGCATACTGCTTATTGAAAAGGGATTATCCCAGATTGCCCATTCTGTATCTCCTTCCAAAGATAAATAAACATCCTAGGGTCCCCCCAGGTCGACCAATTGTATCATCTATAGGGAATGTATTTGAAAATATTTCTAAATACGTTGATCATTGTTTGAGAGAATATGTCACCCTCTTACCATCTTATGTCAGGTGACATCAGTGACCATGTCATTAATGATGTAATATGTGAAGTCATCAGCAGTGCATTGCGGGGGCGCGAGTTATAGTTAGCTCAACTAACTATAATGCCCAAATTTCTCTGGTTTTGTTTGAGTGAAATGTCTAACTAACTATAACGTCCCTGAAACCTATGGTTTTTTAGTGAATTTCTATGGTTTTTTAAATGCTAATTTCCAAATATACATGCCTGAAACCTATGTTTTTTTAGTGAATTTCAAAGGTTTTTTAAATGCTAATTTTTAACTATGACGTCCCTGAATAGTGAATATTTATATACATACATATCCTCACCCTGGTATAACCACCCCTCCGATGGAGCTGAACACCGCAAATGGCACTGGCCGAGGAAGCGGTGGTGTCATGGGACCTTACTACTGCTTATGGAGACTGGCTGCACTGGACACATGGACTTGAGTTTCAGCAGCATGAAGCCGTCACCGTGAGTCCTTCTCCCTGGTAACTTGATATTCTTGTATTCACAATTGAGGTGTTTCCGAGCAGAAAAGTAAATTGCCATCACAAACGGAGACAAGTGGGAGAAGCTGATAATAATATGCGGAACGACTACGCTGGAAAGAACTCTGTCTATACTGGCAGAAATGTGTAACCTTTTTGGGCTTTTAAAAGAATATTATTGGGATGCCATCTTTCAATCTAAGGACGTGCAATAATCCAGTCCGGGCTTTGCGAGTGACGTAGAAATGCATGATGGGACTTTTTGTATAAAATGAACTTAAAGACTTAAATCCTCAGTAGCACAGGTGGTAAAAGAACAGTGAAGTAATGTTTTCTGTGAGCTTTACCCTGTTGCGACTTTTTCTGAGCATTTATAGCTGTGTATTTTGTTTTGTATAGTTAATTTCCCACATTCAAGTGCATACCCAATCAGTGATAAGGAAAGGGTATCTTCTATTTTTACAATTTTTTAACTTTAAAAGAAGCACCAATATGGCGCATGACAGGTCGAAGAAGGCAGCTAGACTGCCGAAACGCGACCCGGTGGTGTTTGTGTGTGTGATGCAGCCTATGCAATAAACAGGAGAACACCCATGACTACGAGTGCCGGTTCCTTAATCATAGAAGGTTGGGGAAAATATTTTTCACATTTACAGCGCTAGTGGTAGCGCCAATTCTTGTGCACCACCAGCGATCGGGCAGCACACCAGTTTACCGCAATTTGGATTTTGAACATATATATATATATACACACACACACACACACACATATTGAAACTTAATAAATTTAAAAAAATGTTTACATTATATTAATTTATGAGTATTTTAACTGTATTACTAAGAATATATATATGCATACATATATATATATATTTATATTAATACATTTAAATAATTAAAAAAACTCATGCAATGTAAAATAAATATTTTTATGAATTGTATCACAGTTATATTTCATAGTAATAAATATAAATATTAGCAAATTAACATTATGTCGCATACATATATATTAATTATGTTACTCAATATATATTTCTTTAAATAGAAACACATATAGATGTATTTGTGTATTTACTATATGAGTACATATAGATATATAGGGCCCAATTCACAGAACTAACTTAAGACAAAATCCTATACTTACTACCATTTTCGTATTCACAGAAGGCACTTACTCATTTTGGTATTCACAGAAGAAACTTACTCACTTCGGTATTCACAGAAGTTAGGAGTCCTAACTTTAGGACTCCTAAATGCCTTCTGTGAATACCGAAAGTCCTAAAATTAGGATTTTTCTCAGTTTAGGAGTCCTAAAGTTAGGACTCCTAACTTTACTACTACTAAACTGAGAAAAATCCTAATTTTAAGGCTTTCGGTATTCACAGAAGACATTTAGGAGTCCTAAAGTTAGGAGTCCTAACTTTACTACTACTAAATTGAGAAAAATCCTAATTTTAAGACTTTCGGTATTCACAGAAGGCATTTAGGAGTCCTAAAGTTAGGAGTCCTAACTATACTACTACTAAACTGAGAAAAATCCTAATTTTAAGACTTTTGGTATTCACAGAAGGCATTTAGGAGTCCTAAAGTTAGGACTCCTAACTTCTGTGAATACGGAAATGAGTAAGTGCCTTCTGTGAATACCAAAATGAGTAAGTGCCTTCTGTGAATACTAAAATGGTAGTAAGTTTAGTATTTAGTCTTAAGTTAGTTCTGTGAATCGGGCCCATAGTATTAAATATTAGTGGAACCTATTTACATCATATTGAATTGTTATATTTTAAAAAATATAACATTTACTACTTTATGTTTTTAAAAATCAATCTTTTTGTCTATTTTTGGACCATATTAGTGTCAACAATATGTTTGTACTTACCATTATGAGTATAGGAGCAAAGTGTTGCGGTAAACAATATTTTTTACACAATATTTTTGTCAACTATATTGTTCACCACGATATTGTGTTTGTGATCCAGCTATCAGACACCAACAATGGTAGCTGAGATTATTTGCCATTGGTGTCTGGCGTCTGTCCTGCTATGGCCCTGCAAACTGGGACAAGTAAAGGTTTAAAAACTTGACTTTCAGGGTAGATAGGGCGAGCAGTCAAAGCTTCTATGGGTAGTAGTGTGAGCTCAGAACAGTCAATCAACAGGCACAACAATGTTTTGTCCAGCCTGGTGCTTATCTTTTAGTAAATGAAAGTACTTAAACACACAGCTCAATCAAATGCTACACAACGCAATTAGAGTTTTCAGTTACTGGGTTGTAAACTTGTTAGTGATCTTTTGTGAAATGCTGCTCTGTGGTACCTTCCCCCCGCCTTCTGAGATTTTAAGGGCCAGATTTACTAACATTTAACACAGCGCAATGCTGAAAGACAATTTACGTTGCTTCGTCAAATGGAGGGAGTAGGAATATGCCATATTTACTAAGATATGGGGCATTCCTGCTCTCTGTCCATGCTGGCACACTGTGTGTGTGTAGCCCAGCGCCAATGCAGGTACCCTTGCGCCATGGAGAAAGCATGTCTGTGTTACAGACAGGATTGTTTTTTATGCAGGAAGAGGCATCTTCCAGCTCAGAAACAATCCTCAGAGGCATTTTCCTCTCTGTATGTGCTGCAGAATGCAGCACATGTAGAAGGGGGAAATAATTAAAAGAAATAAACATATTTCTCCTTGCAACGCCTTTCTCTGTTGGAATGGCGTGATATTTTGGTACATTCCCAGGTTTATCACTATTAGTAAATCTGGGAATGCACAGAAATCCATGCATGGATGCATGGGAAAACCCACACTCCACCCATGGAATGGTTTACCAAAGCAGAGTAAAGCACAGCAATGATTTGCTCTGCCTTGTGTTACTCTGGATTTACTAAGTCACTAAAGTTGGCTTACCAAATCTTACTTAAGCCCTTGCGTCACCTTGTTTGACGCAATAACAATTCAAGGATTTAGTAAATCTGGGCCATAGTTTCTACAATCCAAGGTAAAGAGTATGTGCCTAGGCATGGATTAGGCACTCAAAAGTACCCCAATGTTTCAATGCGCACAGTAATTTGATTTTACAAATTCAAGTTCCTACTGTAAAAGTCAAGTTTCTATGGCATAATTCTTCTGCTACCCCAAACTATTTTCCTCTCACAGTTAGGCTCTGAATTTACCTGTATTACTGTAGGTTCGGCTCAGGTGATGCATATGGGCTCATTCAGTGGTCTCACTCCTGCAGCCAGAGGCTCTTACTTGGAATTTGGTTGCTTGGTTGTATCAGAGCAGCAAACTCACATGTCGGCACTCGTCTTGAGTAGTAGTGACTTCCTAGGTCTTACCATCTTATGTCAGGTGACATCAGTGACCATGTCATTAATGATGTAATATGTGAAGTCATCAGCAGTGCATTGCGGGGGCGCGAGTTATAGTTAGCTCAACTAACTATAATGCCCAAATTTCTCTGGTTTTGTTTGAGTGAAATGTCTAACTAACTATAACGTCCCTGAAACCTATGGTTTTTTAGTGAATTTCTATGGTTTTTTAAATGCTAATTTCCAAATATACATGCCTGAAACCTATGTTTTTTTAGTGAATTTCAAAGGTTTTTTAAATGCTAATTTCTAACTATGACGTCCCTGAATAGTGAATATATATATATACATACATATCCTCACCCTGGTATAACCACCCTTCCGATGGAGCTGGACACCGCAAATGGCACTGGCCGAGGAAGCGGTGGTGTCATGGGACCTTACTACTGCTTATGGAGACTGGCTGCACTGGACACACGAACTTGAGTTTCAGCAGCATGAAGCCGTCACCGTGAGTCCTTCTCCCTGGTAACTTGATATTCTTGTATTCACAATTGAGGTGTTTCCGAGCAGAAAAGTAAATTGCCATCACAAACGGAGACAAGTGGGAGAAGCTGATAATAATATGCGGAACGACTACGCTGGAAAGAACTCTGTCTATACTGGCAGAAATGCGTAACCTTTTTGGGCTTTTAAAAGAATATTATTGGGATGCCATCTTTCAATCTAAGGACGTGCAATAATCCAGTCCGGGCTTTGCGAGTGACGTAGAAATGCATGATGGGACTTTTTGTATAAAATGAACTTAAAGACTTAAATCCTCAGTAGCACAGGTGGTAAAAGAACAGTGAAGTAATGTTTTCTGTGAGCTTTACCCTGTTGCGACTTTTTCTGAGCATTTATAGCTGTGTATTTTGTTTTGTATAGGTAATTTCCCACATTCAAGTGCATACCCAATCAGTGATAAGGAAAGGGCATCTTCTATTTTTACAATTTTTTAACTTTAAAAGAAGCACCAATATGGCGCATGACAGGTCGAAGAAGGCAGCTAGACTGCCGAAACGCGTCCCTGTGGTGTTTGTGTGTGTGATGCAGCCTATGCAATAAACAGGAGAACACCCATGACTACGAGTGCCGGTTCCTTAATCATAGAAGGTTGGGGAAAATATTTTTCACATTTACAGCGCTAGTGGTAGCGCCAATTCTTGTGCACCACCAGCGATCGGGCAGCACACCAGTTTACCGCAATTTGGATTTTGAACATATATATATATACACACACACACACACACACACACATATTGAAACTTAATAAATTTAAAAAAATGTTTACATTATATTAATTTATGAGTATATTAACTGTATTACTAAGAATATATATATGCATACATATATATATATTTATATTAATACATTTAAATAATTAAAAAAATCATGCAATGTAAAATAAATATTTTTATGAATTGTATCACAGTTATATTTCATAGTAATAAATATAAATATTAGCAAATTAACATTATGTCGCATAAATATATATTAATTATGTTACTCAATATATATTTCTTTAAATAGAAACACATATAGATGTATTTGTGTATTTACTATATGAGTACATATAGATATATAGGGCCCGATTCACAGAACTAACTTAAGACAAAATCCTATACTTACTACCATTTTCGTATTCACAGAAGGCACTTACTCATTTTGGTATTCACAGAAGAAACTTACTCACTTCGGTATTCACAGAAGTTAGGAGTCCTAACTTTAGGACTCCTAAATGCCTTCTGTGAATACCGAAAGTCCTAAAATTAGGATTTTTCTCAGTTTAGGAGTCCTAAAGTTAGGACTCCTAACTTTACTACTACTAAACTGAGAAAAATCCTAATTTTAAGGCTTTCGGTATTCACAGAAGACATTTAGGAGTCCTAAAGTTAGGAGTCCTAACTTTACTACTACTAAATTGAGAAAAATCCTAATTTTAAGACTTTCGGTACTCACAGAAGGCATTTGGGAGTCCTAAAGTTAGGAGTCCTAACTATACTACTACTAAACTGAGAAAAATCCTAATTTTAAGACTTTTGGTATTCACAGAAGGCATTTAGGAGTCCTAAAGTTAGGACTCCTAACTTCTGTGAATACGGAAATGAGTAAGTGCCTTCTGTGAATACCAAAATGGTAGTAAGTTTAGTATTTAGTCTTAAGTTAGTTCTGTGAATCGGGCCCATAGTATTAAATATTAGTGGAACCTATTTACATCATATTGAATTTTTATATATTAAAAAATATAACATTTACTACTTTATGTTTTTAAAAATCAATCTTTTTGTCTATTTTTGGACCATATTAGTGTCAACAATATGTTTGTACTTACCATTATGAGTATAGGAGCAAAGTGTTGTGGTAAACAATATTTTTTACACAATATTTTTGTCAACTATATTGTTCACCACGATATTGTGTCTGTGATCCAGCTATCAGACACCAACAATGGTAGCTGAGATTATTTGCCATTGGTGTCTGGCGTCTGTCCTGCTATGGCCCTGCAAACTGGGACAGGTAAAGGTTTAAAAACTTGACTTTCAGGGTAGATAGGGCGAGCAGTCAAAGCTTCTATGGGTAGTAGTGTGAGCTCAGAACAGTCAATCAACAGGCACAACAATGTTTTGTCCAGCCTGGTGCTTATCTTTTAGTAAATGAAAGTACTTAAACACACAGCTCAATCAAATGCTACACAACGCAATTAGAGTTTTCAGTTACTGGGTTGTAAACTTGTTAGTGATCTTTTGTGAAATGCTGCTCTGTGGTACCTTCCCCCCGCCTTCTGAGATTTTAAGGGCCAGATTTACTAACATTTAACACAGCGCAATGCTGAAAGATAATTTACGTTGCTTCGTCAAATGGAGGGAGTAGGAATATGCCATATTTACTAAGATATGGGGCATTCCTGCTCTCTGTCCATGCTGGCACACTGTGTGTGTGTAGCCCAGCGCCAATGCAGGTACCCTTGCGCCATGGAGAAAGCATGTCTGTGTTACAGACAGGATTGTTTTTTATGCAGGAAGAGGCATCTTCCAGCTCAGAAACAATCCTAAGAGGCATTTTCCTCTCTGTATGTGCTGCAGAATGCAGCACATGTAGAAGGGGGAAATAATTAAAAGAAATAAACATATTTCTCCTTGCAACGCCTTTCTCTGTTGGAATGGCGTGATATTTTGGTACATTCCCAGGTTTATCACCATTAGTAAATCTGGGAATGCACAGAAATCCATGCATGGATGCATGGGAAAACCCACACTCCACCCATGGAGTGGTTTACCAAAGCACAGCAATGATTTGCTCTGCCTTGTGTTACTCTGGATTTACTAAGTCACTAAAGTTGGCTTACCAAATCTTACTTAAGCCCTTGCGTCACCTTGTTTGACGCAATAACAATGCAAGGATTTAGTAAATCTGGGCCATAGTTTCTACAATCCAAGGTAAAGAGTATGTGCCTAGGCATGGATTAGGCACTCAAAAGTACCCCAATGTTTCAATGCGCACAGTAATTTGATTTTACAAATTCAAGTTCCTACTGTAAAAGTCAAGTTTCTATGGCATAATTCTTCTGCTACCCCAAACTATTTTCCTCTCACAGTTAGGCTCTGAATTTACCTGTATTACTGTAGGTTCGGCTCCGGTGATGCATATGGGCTCATTCAGTGGTCTCACTCCTGCAGCCAGAGGCTCTTACTTGGAATTTGGTTGCTTGGTTGTATCAGAGCAGCAAACTTACATGTCGGCACTCGTCTTGAGTAGTAGTGACTTCCTAGGTTGGATGCAGAGGGACACCTGGATGGGCAGGTGCAGCCTCTGGGTTGGATGTCAGTGAGTGGATGTCTCCCCATTCAGGGCTTCCTCCTCAGCAGCGTTTGGAATATCTCACATTGGAAGCAAAAACACTAGCCTCTTGGACACACAGCATGATTCTGGTGACATAATGAGGCATGGTAAGTCTTGGACTCCCATGAATCACTCCTGGTTGCACTCACTTTTAGTCAGCTGCTTCAGCTGACAGGTGGGCTTTTAGTCTCTAGACAGACCTGCAGCTCCTTCATCATAAAGTGCAGACTTCAGGGAATGTTCCTTGCCTCTGGGGACTGTCTGACCCGCAGACACCAACCCTGTCCGCACACCAGTCCTTTGAGTACTCAGCAACGAACTCCTTTTCTTGGTCATGAAGAACTTGGAACTTGAACAAAGTGGGCAGGTTTGGATCCAACATGCATTCTAATTTTCCAGATAGGGGATGTGGAACCACTGTCTACCATTTCAGAATTGGTTTGGGTTGTTTCTCCTTCAAATGTAATTTTCCGGATGTTCCTCGGACACAGCCTGTTAGAGATAGGGGTGACTAGTTGGCAGAGGTAGGTACCTTTGTCTAAATAGGGACCCTTGCTTCTAGTCAGGATAAGGGAAATACACTTCTAAAATAACCCTTGCTCACCTCTGTGGTAGCTTGGCACAAGCAGATAGGCTTATCTCAGAGGCAGTGTGTAAAGCATTTGTGAGCACATAGAGTAGCACAGTGAAACACTACAAATGGACACCACACCATTTTAGAAAAATAAGTAATCTTTATCTAAACTAACACAAGACCAAAGGACAAAGATCCACAATACAGTATCAAAAATAAGGCTCTTAAATGGTAGAAATAGTTCAGTTCACTGCAAGTTGTAAATGCAACACTTTTTCCACAAAGTACCTTAGATGTGTCACGCAAAACAAACAAAATTGTCGCAGGGCAGGTGATGCATCAATTTCTTGCTTCGGAGGAGGCGATGCGTTTGTTCCTTACTGCAGTGCAGGAGAGGCGATGCGTCTGTTCTTTACTGGAGAGGAGGGGATGTGTCTGCTTCTTACTACGTTCCACTTACGATGCGACAAGATGGCGCCTCGATGCGTGTCGATGATCCGGTGTGATGCGACAAAATGGCGGCTCTATGCGATGCGACGGTCCGGTACGATGAGTGATCTCTTGCAGCCACACGGCAGGTGCTACGAAGGTTTTCTCAGCGAGGCGTCGGAACCAAGTGCAGATGCAGCACGCTTCTTCCCCGTGGCTCGCAATGCTTCTACATTGTTGTGTCGATCTTCCAGCTCCCAGCGACAAACAGTCTCTAGAGGTCCTAAACAACAGCAGGCACCTCTTTTCAGGCTAGAATTCCCAGCAAGGAAATTCAGGGGAGCTGGTGGTGAAGTCTCTGTGTCCCTGAGACTTCAGAACAGGAGTCAAGCTCAGTTTCAAGCCCTTGGAGATCTTCCTCAAGATGACAAAGCAACAGCAAAGTCCTTTTCTCCTTTCCTTGGCAGTAAGTAGCCACTGCAGGCAAACCCCAAACAGCAAACAGCAGAGGGGCAGTAATCTTCCTCAGTTTCTCTGGCTCTTCTCCTTGGCAAAGGTTCCTCTTGATTCCCAAAAGTGATCTAAAAGTCTGGGGTCTGGGCACCTTTTTATACACACAAATCCTTTGTTCACTGAAGGCAGAGAGTGTCTGTACCTAGCCAAAACCACTTATGTCCTCATTGGTGCAGCTTCCTGGCAGGAGGTGGAGACAGCATTGTTGAATGAAGACCTGGCCCAGGCAGGTGAAAGGAAATCTCCTCCCCCTACTCTAAATTCAACCCAGGTCCATTCACCCAAACCCTGACTCCTCAGACTGCAGGAGTCGCTGCCCTCCTCCAGTCCCTGTCACTCACAAGCCAGACATTCAATACACAAACCTAGCAGAGGCACACTGGATGGTTAGGCATGATAATACCTACTTTCTAAAAGTGGTATTTTCAAACAAAGAATGTAAAAATCACCCACACTAAAAGATGCACTTTATCATTCTGAGTTCAGGCATACTAAACTTTATTTTCCCATCTTGTTCCCAGGGTCAGTTATGTTTATAAGATGTTATAATCAAACTGCCCATTCTGGCATATGGGAACAGATAGCCTTGCAATAGTGAAAAACGAAATTGGCAAGATTTCACTATCAGTACATGCCACACACATTAGGGCATGTCCTAACCTTCACATACAATGCACCCTGCCCACAGGGGTAACTTGGGCCCACCTTAGGGGTGACTGACATGTAGAAAAGGGAAGGTTTAGGGACTGGCAAGTGTGTGCACTGGCCAAGTCTACATGGCAGTCCCAGACTGCACACAGGCTCTGCAATGAGTCACATTTTACAGGCTGCTTCTGTGGGTGGCACAATCAGTGCTGCAAGCCCACCAGCAGCATTTAATTTACAGGCCCTGGGCACACATGGTGCACTGTACTAGGGTCTGACAAGTAAATCAAATAACCAATCATGGAGTCACTAATCCATAACAACAATTTACACAAGGGAGCACTTGCACTTTGGAACAGAACAGCAGTGGCAAATTGTCCAAAGCATCTAGACCAGCAAAAACACAGGAAGCAACAACAAAAAACGAAAGGGAGACCCACGCCAATGGTGCCAAGTCTAACACAGCCTGTGTCCATTTTTCACATGCAGTAGAGCACTCAGGGCAGGGGCACATGCCCGTTGACCATGTAGTGGACATTCCTGTCTCTAAAAAATACATTGTAGTGTTTCACAACGTTTCTAGTACTGCTTTTGCTATTTGCATATTTCTTTAGGCTGATCATTGATTGTCTTCTCAGCTGTCAGTGAAGTGTGTCAGTTACAGCTAGCTCAACAAACTATTCATTATCTTACTTGAACTGTTTTGATACATTGCATTCAGTCTAATTAATATGAATTTTTCCAACTTAGACTCTCATTGTCTCTATGGGAATATCACCCCGGCTGATTCTGAGTGGCACCATGTTCTTGCATATTACATTTCTGGCACAATAACACTGGGCATGCATTTTCTGGGTGCATTTCCACCCGGGTAAAATTACCCATGGGTTTGATAACATTTTCCACCTGGTCAGAGCCAGTGGAAAATATCTGCATTAATGTTGAAGTGCCTGTTATTGGGAAAACGCATGTGGCAAAGGACTCGGTGTTCCCAGGTTTACAGAACAATTTCCAATTCTGGGGATTTTAGCTTGTAATGCCCGGCGTCAGTGGTGGAGATAACAGGTGGTATCATTAATTCCACCATTGGTATTTCTTCCCCTGAATTCTGGGCAGGTCATATGGGTGGTATTATAGTGTGCAAAAACCAAAGGAAATGATGGACGGAGTGTTGAACATTGCAAGCACTCACCCCCAGTCAACTGATCTGGGTTTAATCCATCACCGTTCTTTAGCCCACTCTGCCACCCCAGTTCAGACATGGCCATTTGCAAATCAGTCTGACCCTGTGCCTCATGGGAACAGTCCAGCCCGAACTGCCAAGCCATGTCTTCCCTGGACCGGAAACAAGCTTCCCAGGACCAGTTTCTGGCATTTCAGCCGTCTTTAGCCAGGCTTGCTTGAATCCAGTGGCAAAGTGAGCAAGGGACTCACGTCTGAGCATACCCTGCCAACTTATGGCGAACAAAGCAAAAACCAAAGGAAATGATGGACGGAGTGTTGAACATTGCAAGCACTCACCCCCAGTCAACTGATCTGGGTTTAATCCATCACCGTTCTTTAGCCCACTCTGCCACCCCAGTTCAGACATGGCCATTTGCAAATCAGTCTGACCCTGTGCCTCATGGGAACAGTCCAGCCCGAACTGCCAAGCCATGTCTTCCCTGGACCGGAAACAAGCTTCCCAGTACCGGTTTTTGGCATTTCAGCCGTCTTCAGCCAGGCTTGCTTGAATCCAGTGGCAAAGTGAGCAAGGGACTCACGTCTGAGCATACCCTGCCAACTTATGGCGAACAAAGCAAAAACCAAAGGAAATGATGGAAGGAGTGTTGAACATTGCAAGCACTCACCCCCAGTCAACATATAGTTTGAACATTTTTTTTATTATTCAGAATTAATTCTTTGTGCAACGTTTTTTGAGATTTAAATTTTGAAAAAACTCCAGACAATATGTACTCTCATAATCTATTTCTAGACCAGTGCGGTATCTGCATTCCAACTTGGTGAAATATAGTCCATGCCAGCGTTGATAATAAATTGCAATTTGTTACAATGTGGTGCCAAGCTTACTGCACCCTTTCTCATAAATATTGCACGCAGATACAAACTTTGAACCCACACGCAATCCACAACATAAAACCACACAATAATATGTGCTATCACATCTCTGAAAGAGTATGCAGTTCAGCACAAGCAAATGATGGAAACCATATTGTTTTCAGAAATTCCTCTATATATTTTTGGGATAAACAATTTTATTGATTTTCAGTTACATACATCACCCCTCGATATATTTAACATAGTGCAGAGAATTATGTGGATGGCTTTGCTGCACATTTTAAAGTAAATGTGGTTAGCAGCAGTGTTTCGAGACACGGCAATTGCAGTGTAAAACCATCAAATATTGCTCACATTTTTCATTTACATTGATCTCAAAATAGCATTAAACAATTAAATCCACAGAATACAAAGCAAGGCTGTGATAGTTCTAATAGTCGCAGAGGAAGTTCACAATAAAAAAAATGCTTGTGTAATTATGCTGTCAAACGCTGCCTTTAATCCCAAGCCAATATTTCCCACTATTTAACTGCTGCTGAGCTGAACCTGGTCACTGGCCTGGGTTATGTCAACACCCACATTACTCTTAAACCGGATAGGTCATACAATTATAACTTTCATGTGCCATGTCTCTGCAGCCCTTATAACGAGGGGATACCGTGAATCATCTTTTTTTTTACTTGGACAGTTCACAGACCTGCCATCCTTGTAAATACTGTTACCAAGTGAGAGAGGGGGGAAGGGCCTTAAAGGGGCTGGGTCTGGAGCAAAGGTGGGATTTTGAGTGTATTACTGCCTTTCAAAGTCGTTGTGAGGGGCTTGGAAGGGGTGGGCAAGGCGAAGGGTGGAGCAAAGAGAGCAACACTGCTTTAGGAAACATTCTTACCCTCAGAAATATTACAAAGGCTTGTGACACTGCCACCCGTGTCCCAGGTGGGTTCCAAAACCCCTGACAGTCATCAGCAGCACAGAGCTTCCATGCACAACATAGAGACCCACTTTGTGCATTGGTTTACAACTTACCTTGGGACTCGCCTTGTTATATCAGCTCTTTGAGAGAATGTTCAGAGCACCACCACAGGACGAAAGCATCATGGTCTGTGGCTCTATTGGGTCCTTTCAATTGCGTTCAGCAGCATGCCACAAAGAGTACATACAGACAAAAGGATAGTTCCATATTCTTTATTCCAAAAGTCCATATAGGCAACAGCCGACACATGTTTTGTCGTAAGACGACTTTTTCAAGGCTTGTGATAGATAGTTAAGAAGAATCGTCACAATGCAGTACACTGTATATTTCTTCAGTGGTAAACCTACAGTCCAATGTGCTGTAGGTAAGCGCAAATCTCAGCGAAGTGTCAGTATCTTATCTCCATGGAAGAGTGCAAAATGTGAACCCAGGACCTTGATAAGTCGTTAGCACTTAGAATCCATGGGAATACGTCTGCCTCATTGCGCGGTCGTCCCGTGGGGGGAGTAGTGGTGGGCACACTCTGTAAGTGCGCATGACACTTTGGCAGGCCATATCGGGCTGACCAAAGTGTCAAGCGCACTTTGCATGCTCTCCACCCAGGCTGCATTACAGCCTGGGTGGAGAACATGCCCAGGCTCCCACTTCCTGTCTGAGCGCCGAACCACGGCACTCAGACCAATCAAAACGCTGCATTGCAGTTTTCTGATTGGCTGTGGGGAGCCCAGGTGCTTCCTGTTGCTGGACTCGAGATGAAGAGGATGGAGGAGAGGTGGTGGCCGGCTGGAGATGAAGAGGACAGAGGAGAGGCGGCAGCCGGCTGGCAGGCCGTAGCCAGGCAACTGTTTTAAAAAAAAAATCTTTTTCATTACCCTCTCCACCCCACCACTCTCATCTGGTAGCAGCCACTACTGAAAAGTAGGTGCCGAGATGGGTCCCTATCAGGCTCTCCATTGTTGCCCTCAGGGCAAACAAAAAATTCGTAATGCTGCAGCAGAACCACCCTTCACTGCCATTGATGTAAATTGGAAGAGACTCGTTATAGGTCTTTCACAGTCTCATCATTTCAGAACTGAAGCATTTTTAATATTCTATACAGTGAAGCCATAGTTGTTGCTTATTTATCTTACACAACTAACAACCACTGCCAAAGCCAACAGTCCTTGCTTGTTGTAGGTGTTATGTTACTTATTGTATTATATATCTGGATGCAAAGACAGAAGCAGCAAAATACCAGTCGGTGGCACACTATGCTAAGCACAGATTTTTAGCTTAGAGGTTTTTAACCCACGCCTTAAATTACATCGGCAATGCCCCTTTGAGAGACCACCCAGTTTTTTAATTCCACTTACAACCCTGGGTGGGACGTAAATACCTACTTTACTTAGGATTGAGTGAGCGAGACCCACTCTTTCTATGGTGACTTTAGGGGGGTTCTCCCCTAAAGAGAATTTTGAAAAAACAGAGCAAAGTGGCTCCTTTCACAGCACAGTTTTCACATAAATCGGCTAACTATCCAAATGTTCTGGAATAAATGATGGAATACTTTTCTGAATTGCCAGCCAAGTCTTACCTCCCCTCAAGAATCGTATGGCTCACACTCTCAAAGAAAATATTGAAAAAATGATTCAAAATGTTGTATTTTTCGGCACATTTTCTAATATATTGGGGAAGAAGATGTATGTTTAACAAGCAGATACAAATCTGGTTATGCAATGTCACATGGTGCATAGTTCCTCAAATGCAAATGCCATCTTTTTCAATTTATTGTAACATCCTGTCACTTTAGGGGATATTCCCACCATATGAGTTTGTGAAAGGGGAAGGAACTGAATACAAAATTTAGTCCAACCACACCAGGGCAGACAAATTCTGCTGGCTCACGCAGCAAGCAATCACAGGATCAGACAGGTTAAACCAACTGTGCAAGCTCAGGAAGCAGACGGCAACAACAATGGTAATATAATTAAGAGCTTTCCCAGTAAAAAAGATAATTTGCTTCCACACAGGTCTTAAGATAACTGCTACTGAGTTGCAAACCACCAAAATCAGCAATAACCCTTCCTAGCTTACCATCATGTATCTCTAAAATACCATCTTTAAAACATAATTCATAAAAGTATTTTGTCGCAAGCATACATTTGATCAGTTTGTGAAAATAAAAAAACAGGATTTTCAATTTGGGTAATTAAGCTCAAATCCCCTAAACAGAAGCTGTTATTATTAGGGGAGAAAATTACTTTGTCCTGAAACACAGATTTTAATTTTTTATAGTAAATACACAATTGACCTCCAAAAAACTGCTGGTCATTTTCACCAGCCACTCATATATACTACTATCAAACGTGGACGGATTACGTGTTTCATACCCATTTATCACCATCCTCATCATCAAAACACAGCTCTGTTCATCATCTGGCAGGGGTGTTCAATTGTATTTTGAGAAGGATAGTCAGAATTATAGTCACAATAAGTCAAAGCAGGTGCAATTGAGGCATTAATACACATTGTTAGAAACAATTGCAGTTATGTCCTGAACACTAACAATATATCTGTGTGGGCAAAATTATACCAAGGATAACTCGATTGTTCAAGCATGGGCTATAATGGAGTCCCCAGTCCTCCACAAAACCCCTCATGCATCTGAACGCACACAGACACAAACAGACAACCTACCTCCCCATAGCACACCTCATTTCAGTCAACCTACTGGCTGACATGGACATCTCCCCAGCTTTCCTCATGGATCCCTTGACCCTTGCCTTTAATATAGCTGTGGCTCCTTTTATTCCTTACTTGTTGCCACAAAAGGGTAGATTAAAGTTTGGAAAATGGCTTTGCCTCTGAAGTATAAAGCATAATTCCACCCGGCCCCTTTCTGTGGAGGTAGGATGCAAGGATCTGCACAAAATGTTTATTTGATATAGCTAGTAAAATGTTGTTTTCTGTGCTTTTGATGAAAGAGATTTTTAGGGTTCTATGTGTTTTCCAGAAAATTTTATTTCACAGTGTTTAGTAGCCTTTGTTGTTGCAGGAGGGATTATATTTAAAATCGCGGACACGGATCACGGACAGACCTGCCTGTTAGTGACCATTTAGTATGTATTCGGTAATAACATACGCATCAGGTCTGATTAGATGGTGACTGCTGCTCTGGCTGTAATTTGTCTTCTGCCCTTGATGAAGATGAGATAGAAGACATGCATAGATGTTTATGATTTTTTCAGAGCTGTCCCAGTGATCTCCCACTGAAAAATCATGACAACCCAGCAAGCTAAACCCTTGGATCTCGCCCTGCACTGTCTCTTTATTTATGACTCGGTTGTCATGTTGTCCATTCCTATCGTGATAGAAAATCCCAGAAACCAGAAAGAGGTAAAACCCTATTTGAGGCCTCCCGACCACCTCCACCTCCTTATTCGATGGATGTATATTGCGCTGGAGAGGCCATCTTTCCTGAATGGCGAAAGAACCCATCATGCTTCCATTGATAAGGATACATTATGAACCCATCTTTTTCTTTTAAATTATTTTTTTATTTCCATTTATCGCAAACTTACCAGTATATTGTTTACGAGTACAAGTCAATGTTTCTGATTGACATTTTGCTATTAATTAGGCATTTGTAAGCAATTATCTCTTGCAACTCAAAGGTAACCTCAAATATGCAATGTGTTCAACCATAAATTAATTCAACAGAACTAAAAAACAAAGGGGCATATTATCAACAAACATATCACCACTTTTCTGGCACATAGCACCGGAAAAGCGGCGATTTCAGTAAATCACTATTTACAAGGACTCGCTAACACGAGTTTCCTTCAGTTAGTTGCCTTTTTTTCGCCCACTTTGCATGTCAGCGATGAACATCGCTAATGACATGCAAAGTGGGCGTTCCTGCCCACAACTCCATGTAAATACTCGCGTACACGGTTACGCAATATTTACAACCCTGCAGCAGATCCGCAAAGCGATATAAAAAACCACGCTAACTGCGGTTTTCGCTGTAATTTAACATCTCCTTTCAAATCGACTTAGCTATACTGATAATGGAAGGTGGATTGCCTGGTTAGGTCCACACTCCCCTATCAGCAAGCATTTCAGTAGCGCTGTGAAATCTTCACCGGATTTCACACACTAATGCCGATTCTCGCCGTGTATCGCTGGAAATTACATCGCCTGTGCGCTAAGCATTGCTAATACGCTACTAATACGCCGATGTCAACCAGCGATACAGGGCGATATTGAAAATCGCGCTAAGCTAGTTTAGCGATAATTATCACTACTTGTTGTTGATATGCCCCAAGCTGTCAACTGCTGTCTCGAGAGCAGGATGTCCCCACGGTGTATTTAGGTATAGGAGTGGGGGGGGGGGGCGTCTGTCCAGTGCCACAATCTCTCAGTGGGATAAAGGAGGTACGGGGAACTCCTTTCGGGAGGGAGTCAGGCACTCTATTTCAAGTCTGGCCATTGCTATCAGCCCACTGATAACCATAGTATAATGTCCTCTCTTGACCTTTCTGCTGGCTGAAGTGACTGGTCAGACTGAGGCCAGAGCCTAACTCTCCTCATCTCCCTGTATGTCTTCACTGTTGTTCGTGGAGTCAGATGCGTGTTCCCACTCAGCCATTATCTCAGACCAAAGGCAATCCATCAGCTTCCTGCGTACACCCTGGACCTCCTCCCTCTGCAGAGCTCTCTCTTCTGCTCTTTCCCACAGAGTAACATCTCTAACCCATGTCTCAATTTTAGGACCTCGTGCATCTTTCCATGCAATGGCTATTCACCTTTTAGCTAGGATTAAAGCTAAGTCAATAAATCTATTCCCAACCTTCTTAGGTGTGGATCGTGGATATGCGCCCAGGAGGCAAACCTCAATGGCATTCTCAAGTGTTTTGTTCAGGGTATTAACTAGCTTTGTCAATACCGCCCCCCAGCATGTCAATAGAGGGAGCATTCCAAGGGCATATGTCAAATGCCTGCATCAGAGTATGGCAGCGAGGTACCTCCCGGGATCCCAGCATATATGACCCTTATTTTATGTGGTGTAAGGTACGTTCTAAGTGTACCATTTAATTGTATATACTTGAGGCATTTACTACGGGAAACCTTATGCAGATATGCCAGCATCATGTTCCATTCAGCATCTGTAAGTTCATGATTAAGCATGTTGTTCCATTGAGCTCTAAGGGCTGCTAGGGGCTTCTGGCCCTGTGTGTTGAGAGTCTTGTAGAACCACGTGATAAGGTTTCTACCCGACGCCATCGGCAACAACAAGTGAAATACAGCGTGAGTCATGAGTTCTTCATCTCCAGTTCCTCATAGTTCCCGAAACATTCATGTGAGCACCTCATACATGAGGAATTGTTCAGGAGCCAGGCCTTGCATGGTGGTTAAATTCACCAGGTGGCCAGTGTGAAAGCAATCGCCGGCTGTGAATACCCCCGCCTCCATCCAAGCTTTCATCTGTCCGGCTGTAAAGAAGAATAGCGGGCCCCTGTCGGGTAACCCTACCAGAGGGAGCTCAGGTGCAAAGAACATGTTGGTTTTCAGCTGTTTATCACAGCCACACTAAGAACATGGGGCTGCGGAGAGAAGGACACCAAGCTGCGGGAATCTCATTTTGGAGTTGAGCAGTGTGGCCAATAAAGACCTGGATCCAACAAACCATCTAGTGACCCATTGGAGCTGTGCTTCTGCAAAACACAACTCAAAGTCAGGGGCTCCACAGTCTCCCATCGAGGGGCAGGTGGGGGAGAGTGTCAAGCAAAACCCTGTACTGAACCCCGTCCCAAATCAGGTCAATGAGTATGGAGTCCAGTTGTCAAAATCAGGCAGCCAGTATCTTAACCAGAAGATATGCAAAATGATAAAGTAAACGGGGGAGCATGACTATCTTGGATAGTACTATATGAGCCATGAGGGGCAGTTTACGTGATCTCCATCAAGGTACACAGCACTTAAGTGAGCGCATCACCATCCCCAGGTTACCTTCCCGCAAATCATCATGGCCATGGCAGATATAGATGACCAAGTACTTGAAAGTATGTGATTCCCAGGTGATATCTTTTGGGCATCCAGCTGGTCTGGGGGTGTCATGGACCACGGCAAACAAGTAGGTTTTCGCTCGGTTAACTCAAAGGCCTGAGTAGGACCCATTCTCCTCCAGAAGCCTCAACATGGGAGCAATGTCCTCTTCCCCATTCCACAGATAAATGAACAGATATAATCTGCTCTCTCCCCTCCACCACTATTTTCCTTTGCCCTGATCCAGTGCTCAGAACCACTCCACCAACGGTTCTATTGCAAGCACAAAGATGAGGGGTGACAATGGGCATCCCTGTCTCGTACCTTGGTAGATTTATTTTATTTATTTATTTTGAAAGTTTTATAGAGCACGAACAAGATCCTTGCGGATATCAGAGTGCTTTACATAACAACTGGCTGTAAGTAGAACAAACAAGAATATGCAAGTAAACAATCATATAAAACGATAATTAGTGCACATATAGTAGGAGGATTCAAGCATGGTGCTGTCTATTATAACAGGAGCTAAAGAACTCAGGTCTGAGGAGATAGTGCTCATGTAAATTTTGCCATGAGAAACGCTTTAACTTTTTTTTTGAAAGAGGCGGAGGAGGCATTCCGTCTGGTTTCAGGGGGAAGAGTGTTCCAAATTTTGGGCGCAATCCCTGAGAAGGATCGATTATAAGTTTTCTTTTTGTTGAACCTTTGAGGTTTCAGTAAAAGGTTTTCAGCACTCCTGGAAGACCTTTGACCACCAGAGATTGTCAGTTTCTGTTCGAGGTAGCTGGGAGAGCTGTGGTGTAAGCCTTTATGAGTCATGCACGCCACTTTTAGGTGGATTCTAGCTTCAAATGGAAGCCAGTTCAAGGATTTTAAGTCCGGGGTAATGTGTGCGGATCTTTTCGAGCCAGTGATGAGTCTTGCTGCCGCGTTGATGGACGCTCTTAAGGGCGCTGTTGCAGCTTTTGGTAGGCCACACAGGGAGACACTTCCGTAATCCACACAAGGGATAACTAGAGCTTGTACAGCCAACTTGAGGTCCTCGACTGGCAGGAAGGGTTTCAGCTTCCTTAGGGTACTTATCTGGAAATTAGCTCTCTTTGTAGTGTTACTGATGTGTTTTTGCATCATGAGGTTGTTGTCGAGAGTGATCCCCAAGGATTTTGCTGAGTCCACGATAGTTGGTTGTACGTTGAAAGCGGTGAGCTGTTTGATCAAGTCGTGCATTAAGGGGATCTTGGCTGGTGGTGCTATGAGGAGGAATTCTGTTTTCAGTGCGTTCAGTTTGAGATGATTTTCTGATAACCAAGACTGGGTGATTCCACCTGCCTCCAAAATGCCCCCTGCCTGTTGGAAAACAGTTCCTTCCCACAACGCTCTAACACGCCCTATGCGCAGCACCAATCTGCTTTCGGAGAGCGATCTCCTCTCTCTTCTGCACTCTTACGAACCCTCCCTCCCCAACTTCCTTCCGTCCTCTCAGACAACCATCCCGACTATCCCCCTCAACCCATGCAGACCCACCACACACAACAACAGAGGAGTCTGTGTTAATAACCTTAGAAGAATCCTTGGCCCTCAAGTCCCCTCTTCTTCCCTCACTGCACCCCATCTGAAATGCACTTTGCTAAACTGCTGATCAGCCTCCAGACATGCTGCCGACATAGCTGACCTCATCATCTCTCAGGAGCTTGACATCCTATTTCTTACTGAAACCTGGTTAACAGATTCATCCACCCCGCTCCTCGGCATCCTCGTACCACCTAACTACGACATCAATAGAGTTGATAGATCGGACAAAATAGGGGGCGGCATAGCTTGTATACATCGCAGCAGCATCACCATAAACAGAGCCATTTCGCCCATTTTCCCCTCTTGCGAATACTTATGCCTAAACATCTGCTGCAAGGGCAAACCTGTATGCTCACTCCACATCATCTACCATCCCCCAGGAGACAACCTCCTCTTCATCGAACACCTCATGGATTTGATCTCCTCTAACAACGGGCGGCAAAACACCCAAATATTCCTAGGCGACTTCAATCTCCATTGGAATGACAAAAATGACTCAGGGGTCAACAGCTTCAAAAACTTCCTGGATGATCTAGCCCTCATCCAATCCTGCAGTACTCCGACACACAATAAAGATGTCCTATTGGTCCAATATTGGCCGGCCTGTCTTGACTCTACATTGAGGTTTGTGCACAGTAATCTGACCAATCGTACCCAGCACCTCTCCGAGCCCATGCAAAGCATAACCACATCGAGGAAGTCCCACAACACAGTGTCGAAGGTCTTCTCCAAAACCACGGCCTGTGCATTGGTGTGCACTGCATGGTGGTAGAAAGTGTCCTATAGCCTTCGGAGATTAAGGGACGTGGTCCGGGTCAGGATAAACCCGTTCTGGTATGCATGGATAAGTTCCTGCATATGCGTCAAGAGCCTATTAGCCAGTGCTTTGCTCAGGATCATAAAGTTCATATTGAGCATGGACAGGGGGAGGAAGGCTGCAGTTGATACCCCCAGGGGGAACAATTTAGGTGTAGGTACAACCAGAGGCTCCCTGGTTGTGTCAAGGGAACTGCCTGGACAACAGCACCTCTGGGTAGAGAGCCTATAATCTCAGCATCAATTCACCAGCGTATGCCACATAGAACGCTGCCAGTAGTTTGTCAGGACCTGGGGATTTACCATGCGCCACGTTTTTAATCGCATTTGCAATTTCCAGTGCGATAATTGGTTCCCCCCAGTCCCTCCGCCATATCCAGAGGCAGGTGCTGAAGTGCCAGGGTCTCAAGCAGTTCCTCATAGGCCCTAGGGAAGCCCACCTGAGGGGGACCATTCAGTGAGACATAGTAATCTCAGACCACCGACTTAATACCCTTGGGTGTGTAGAGAGAGTTGCCCCTCTGGGAGAGTTGTCTTGTGATGGGGGGCATCTACCTTCTGGTCTGACAAGCCAGGCCAACAACCTCCCCGGTCTATCCCCCCTTCGTGGATACATAGTCCTTGTAATCATAGTGTCTAACACATTCCAGGGCTATGTTATATTGCTCCCTAGCCTCATGTAGCCTTTGGATGGGGGGATCAGTCCCATGTTCGTTATCCAACTTATGGAGTGCGCCCTCTAACTTCAAGAGGTCACAATCAAGGTTGTGGCAAATCCCCTCTGTCTGGCTCAGGCAGTGTCCCCTTATCACCACTTTGAGTATTATGACCTCCCATAAGGTTTCCGAAAAGGGGACATACGAGAGGGCAGATGTATGCAGCCGCCACATCAGGATAGCTGGGGGTTCGTCAATCTGATGAAATAATTTTGGGAGCGGGCTATTATCAGAAAGTGTACAGCCTAGGTACTCTTTGTGCGTGACATGACGGCATAGGCCTCTGGAACAGACATAGCAGCCCAGTCTTGTGTGTACTTGGTATACATTAGAATCGAAGGAGTAGTCCCAATCCGTGGCATGTTCTGGACGCCATACGTCTTCTAGTTTCTAATGTGTCAAACAGTCCCTTAAGCCTTCAGCCATTTTATAGGCCAGTGCCCCTTAGAGTGGCAGGGTAGATCAGTTCAGGTGGTGTCTGGTATACTATTAAAGTCATCCCCAATCATGCAACTATTGGCGTCCAGTGTGATAATTCTTGTGGCTCGCAATACCAATGGGGTTCCTAACCGCAGATTACCTGAATCTAGCCACCACCAATGTTCCCTCCTGATTTTCTTAGTTATTTCTATCCCAGCCTCTATATTGGTAGAAGCTAGATTCCAATAAGCAAGGAGATGATGATCAAAAATCCCCAGATTGAACATTGCCCAAACAACATTGTTATTGCAACTCCAGGGGCAGCCGGCATGGCTCGCGGGCGCGAGGGGTTGGGGGTCGCGGGCTGCTTTCTAAAATAAATAAATAAAACGTATCTTGCCACCAGGTAACGTGTCTTCTCTCCTGCTTGCTTGTGTCCAACTCCAGGTCGGGACAGGAAGCAGGCAGCCAGGCTCCGACCCCTAAGCCAATCACAATGTGCTGCATTGTGATTGGTCTGAGCGCCATGACACGGTGCTCAACCAGGGGCTGGAGGGGTGAGCATGTTCTCCATGCAGGCTGTAATGCAGGGTGAACAGGGGAGTGCGCATGACTGTTTTTGGCGGCCTGAGAGGGCCGACCAAATAGTCATTGCACACAGGAGTGTTCTACCAAAAAAAAAATGATAATAACATTCCATTATCATATTATTTTTCCTTTTTTGCTGCTCCTGGTAGTGGGGTGGTGCTCCTTGGCATTAGCGGCGGAGCCACCACTGGCAGCTCCAATAACTCCCTGGACTTGAATCTCAGACCTGGTGTTCAGAAACTCTTGCTTCATCAGTACTAATGTGGATCTCTGGGTCTTCAGAACTCTGGAATCTGAAAGGAGCACTATACCCTGGTCTATGCAAAACCTTGCATTACAAATTCCAGATCCTGAACTGGGTTTTACTTGGATTTCTTCCAATTGTTTAGAAAACCATGATTCTGAAGCAGTGCAATTACATGATGAAGTCTGAACTCCATCAGGCCTTTTGAAAGGGCATGGGCTAACCAGTTATCTACATATGGATGTACTGATATCCCTGATTGTGAAAAAATCCCACCAGGGGAGCCAGGACTTTGATGAGAACTCTCAGAGCTCACGTCAGACCAAATGGTAAGATGGAAAACTGAAAGTATTGATCCTGTACTGCAAAACAAAGGAATCACTGCTGCTCCTTGCACACTGGAATATGGAGATAGATGTCCTGCAAATCCAGAGTCCACATAAACCTTTGAGTTTGGATCAATGAAGTTTTGTTCTGTATTTAGTAAATCTTGCAGTGTATTGTTCCCACCCAAGACTTTGTTCTCTATAAATCCAGCACTAGTTAAAAACCTCTGGCTACTCTTCCATCAGAAACAAAACAGAATAAATGGAAAATGCAATGTATTACTGTTCTCTCTCTGTCAAAAGAAAGGGAATCGCACCTCTTTTCAGGATTCGATCTTTTATTTTTTCCCACAATGTTTTTTCTTTTAAAATGCTTCTGGACACAGGTATAGAGTGGAACACCTGGTTTAGATAGGAAGTCTTCAGCACCCAACGATTCAAAACATCTATATCCCAGGATTTCACAAAGTCACAGACACGCCCTTTTTTAATGTCTTCTACATTCACTGTTCCCCAAGAATCAGATTCATTGATTATCTTCGCTTGAGGTCTGCTGCTCTGAATTCAATTTGTTTAAAGGATAACTGGCTTGAAAACTCTTTCTTCTTCTGGACTGCTTTTGGCTTTCCTGAGTCAGAAACAGTAATGATGTAAAGGAAGACTTCCCCCTAGAAGGGTACTGCATTTTTTAGATCCTTAAACGCTTTATGTGACAATTGCATCCAGCTGGTTTGTTAAAAGTTCCAAATCTTAAAAATGAATATTTAATAAAACACATTTTTCTGAAATTTCAGCCTTTCAATCTTTGAGCCAAAAGTGACAAGGAGCCTGAAGTATACCTTCAGACACCATAGCTAAGGCTCTGAGACCATTATTCGATCCGATAATTCACTCCCTAGGTTTACTTTGGCTCTCACAATGTTTTTAAGTAACGTTGAAGCCGCAACGTATTTAACTGCCCAGACAGCTACAACCGCGCTTGTGAACTGCATTTCTTACCTCCCTCGGGAGGCGGGGTCATGACGTCACTCAAATGGTGAACAATGGCATGGGAGTCGAGAACATCGCAGAGTCGGGTTATAAACTTGCCGGTGCTTGGTGGTGTTGTTGTGGACATGTTCAATTTCAGACACAAGATAAACTAAAAAGTAAAGACTGCTGCAAACAGGTATGCATCTCTGGAGACAGCAACACTGCTGCGTACTGCCGTGTATCCTACACTAAATGTACTGTTTTACTGTGGTCACTGCTTGTTGAACACCTTTCCTAACCTCTTCTTAAGAGCCTCTTCTAGTGCCCATATCACACCCTAAGTTTCCCCTTTAAGATGTCCTACGCTTCTGGTGTCTCCTTCCTCTTCCCTGGCTGCAGCTCCTCCTCCCAGTTTTAGGCACACAAGCCACTCACAGACCTCAGTATACTGCCTGACTAGGAAGGCTGCACAGTAGTCGAGGGTTCCGCTGCCATCCGCACTGCACTGGTGCCTTTCATGGAGACCTTCATTGCATGCCCTCCCTGGAGCCCTGTGAGACTAGGGAGGCTGCACAGGAGTCCGGGATTCCGCTGTTATCCTCCCTGCAACTGTGCCCTTAGTGGCGACCTTCATTGCATGCCCTTCTCGGAGCCCTTCTCTATCTGTTGCTCTCAAAACCCTCCACTGTCTCCTGCTGCCCTGTCGCCGTCTTACCAAGTTCTTCACTGCCTCCTTCACTGAGAGCCCACTACTGCCTAGCATCACTCAGTCAATCTCAATGCACCACCCACACTACATTGACAAATCCAATAGGTCTCCCATTGGCGTGACCTATTGGCATTGCCAATGCTTGTTTCACAGTAGGCAAGACCTACAAAATTAAACCGTGGCATGCAAATTGAAACAAGCACCCACCTAGTGTAGATTATGCATTGAGCAGAGGCCCACAGAAGTTGTCAGAATTAAACAATCAGGCCTTCTTTTTGGCTGCTATGCATTCTCAGATCGCATTTGTGTACCTATCCCACATTACTCTTGAGTGAAGTGTTTTTCATTTCAAAAGAATTTTATTATTTTAAAGACGCAAATATGAAACATAAGATACAAGCAAAAGTGATACAATTGATAACGGACAATAATGTAATAGATACTTTAAAATAAAATTAAATAATAGGAAAACAAGTCATTGTCATTCATTAATCCGCAGATATCAGATAAATAAATTACTTAAGGAGGGACGACCCAAAATGATATCTGGCAAAGATACATATCAAAAGTATCACCCTCAGATGGCAAACTAGGGAGAAGAGGAAAGAGAGGAAAGGAAGAAAGAAAAGACGGAAAGAGTAGGAAAAAGAGGAGGAAAGAAAAAGAGAGACAGAGAGAAGAAAAGGAAGAGGAGAGGATTTCCTGAGGATTCACCCGACACACAAAACAACACTAACCAGACAAATCAAAGGGATATTGCTCCACCAACCCTTCGGAGGCCAACTCCATATATGAATCTAAGGCTTTCCAAACACCAGAAGAAATAGAAGAGGATAGATGAGCATGGTCAATTGACGTATGAGCACTTCGTAGAAAGGAAACCCAGGCCCACCAAGTATGGTAAGAGACGGACGAAAAGGATTTCCACTCCATGAGAATTACTTTGACTGCAATAGTTAATAAGAGGTCCAGCAACTGTAACTCCATGGGATCTAACGGCAGAGGGACTGGGACCGCCAACGGACCCAAAAGAATTAATGAAAAAGACAGTTGGAATTTGATGTTAAAGATGAGCATGAGGTGTTTGTGAACTAAATCCCAAAAGGGTTGGAGAAGGGAACAATCAAGGAACATATGTTGAAAATCGCCTGGTAGAAGCCCACAACTCCAGCACAAATTGTCCTCTTTGAGATTAAGTGAATACAGACGAATGGGAGTCCAGTGAAGAAGATTAATAGAGAAAAACTTAGACTGCATTAAAGAGGGGGCAATTTTGTTGCGAAGAGAAAATTTACCAATATCTTGCCAGGTATAAGAAGAGATATGAGCAGTAACACTATGATCAAAATGATGTAACCATTTTTGCTGTGTGACAGTTTGGGAAGGGAGTGTGGAGGACGATAAAAATTTGTAAATCCGAGATGCAACATGACCAGTCCTGATCCATAACTGAAAAAGCGTAATCATAGGGGAAGAAGGATGAAGGTGTATTTTAGCAAGTGCAACCTTAATCTTAAGAAAAGTATAAAAGTCTAAATTAGATAAAGAGAATTGTTGAGCAAGGGATGAGAAAGGGAAAGGGTCATTGTTGGAATCATAGAGATGTTTAACAAGTGAGACACCTTTCCCAGCCCAGTAGGACATCAACTCAGGGTCAATATTAATTTTGATTTTAGAATTGCGCCAAATAGACGACCATCTAGTTTTATGCAGTGGAATTGCTACTCTCTTATCAACCTTACGAACCGCAGCAATAGTGTCTAAAATAATAGAGCGAGAGAATGGAATAGAAAGGGTATTCGTGGTTAAAAAAGATGCAGTCGGCAGTGGGGAGGCCAGTTCCTGTTCTATTGTCAACCATGCTGGAACATGAATAGATGGAGAAGAAAACCAAAGGGCACCCTGGGACGCCAGAAAAGCAGTTTGGTACTTCCCCCAATCAGGAAAATTACAGCCACCCATATCATAAGATTTCCTTAAAAATTTATAAGCAATCCTAGCCCTTCTATCATTCCATAAAAATTTATAAGTAAGCAAATCAAGTTCATGAAAAAAGGAATCAGAAAGCCTTACTGGAAGCATAGAGGAAACAAAATTAATAATAGGAGTGATCATCATTTTAAGAGTCTGCATTCGGCCCCACCAAGAAATATGCTTCGGAGACCAATTTTCTAAAAGACGTCTCACCTTAAGAATAGTTTGGGATTCATTATAAGTAGCCGTAGCATATAGGGTGGAACAAAAATGGATACCCAGATATTTTAGCTGTTTAGATTGCCATTTAAAGCCCGCCGAACCCATATGAGAGGAGAAGCAGTAAGCATTTAAGGGAAACATCTCTGTCTTATCTTTGTTCAGAGTGTATCCTGAAACTTTTGAAAAAAGAGAAATCGTATCTGAAATAGCAGGGATGGCCAAGGCAATATTATCAGAAAAAATGAGAACATCATCTGCATATGCAGCTGTTTTAATCTGCTGAGACCCAAAAGAGAACCCCTTAATATCTGGATGTGAGTCAATCAATCTGAGGAGAGGATCAATGGACAACAAAAATAAGAGAGGGGACAAAGGACACCCTTGTCTAGTGCCCTGACAAAGGTTAAAAAAGGAAGACGTAGCACCATTCACCCGTATGTTAGCCCTAGGTCGGGAGTAAAGAGACATAACCATACGAATAAAGGAATCACCAAGGTTATGTGCACATAAAACAGCTCTTAAAAAAGGCCAAGAGACCTTATCAAAGGCCTTTTCAGCATCAAGGGCCAAGGCCGCCGCCGGAAGATTAGATCGCTTGGCGGCACCAAGAATATGACAAAAAGTATGAATATTATCACGTGCAAGACGCCCCTTTATGAAACCTGTTTGGGAGGTATGAACCAATTGAGGAATAAAGGACTCTAAACGTTTAGCTAAGATTTTAGCAAAGATCTTAGCTTCCATGTTAAGAAGGGAAATGGGACGAAAATTTTTGGGATCTGCATGATCCTTCCCTTCTTTGGGGATAACTACAATAGTAGCATCAGCCGCGGAACCAGACACAGAACCATCCTTAATAAAAGCATCAAAAACGGATTGGAGTTTCGGGACAAGCACGGGAATAAAGGTTTTATAAAACGCAATAGGATATCCATCAGGACCAGGAGCTTTACCAGACCGAGTAGCTTTAATCGCGGAGATGATTTCATCAGAAGTAATCGGACAATTTAATGAGTGATTATCTTCCTCCGAAACAACTTTCAAAGGAACCGACTTCAAGAACTCCTGACATTGTTCAAAAGAAGCTTGAGCAGACGGGGTATATAAATTATTATAAAAATCGCGAAAAACCTCAAGAATTTCTGCAGTTTGAAATTTTTTCTTACCAAGCTGGTCAGTAATAGAAGGAATTTGGAAAGAATTACAAGAAGATTCCTGAAACTTTAAAGTGGCTGCAAGAATCTTGTCCGCACGATTTTTTAACAGCAATCTCTTAGATTTCTGAGCCTGCAGGCCAATATGAGCTCTCTTGGTGACTATAGTATTATACGAATACTTTAAATTCTTAATAGATTGGAGGCAGGTCTTATCCTGAGAATGTCGAAAGAGGGATTCCTGACGTTTGATCGCATCTGCTAAGTCCGTGAGTTCCTTTTTAATGGCTGCGTTTCTCCTTGACATACATTTAATGACCTGACCACAGAAAGTACATTTAAAAGAGTCCCAGAGAACAACAGGGGAACTGACTGACCCAACATTCTCAATAAAAAAAGTCTCAATATCATTGGAAAACTCTCGCACCAAGGACTCATCATGTAAAATTTCTGTGTTTAGTCTCCACGAACGAGCTCGTGCCCTAGGGACAAAGGACGTAAGAGTAAAGGTCACTGCGGCATGATGAGAAATTAAAATAGGGTGAATAAGCGGAGAAGAAGAAAATTGAACCAGAGAAGAATGAACCAAAAGATAATCAATACGTGAAAAGGACGAATGAGGGGAAGAAAAAAAGGAGAAATCACTGCCAGTGGGATTATGAAGACGCCAGACATCCTGAAGATGGGTAAGAGAGCACATATTAATCATTTGTTTGTGTGCTTTAGGGGGACGAAAGTTAAAGGCAGAATTCCTATCTAAAATGGGATCCATTGGCAAATTAAAGTCTCCACCTACAATAAGATTACCAGAATGAGGTGTATCATTGAGCTTTTTGGTGATCGCATTCCAAAAAGACGGGTCATCCTTGTTGGGGGCATAAATATTCATGACAAATAGGTCAGCAGTACCATTGGACACCTTAGATAGTAACCAACGTCCCTCTGTATCCTGTTCAGAGGAAACAATAGATAACCCAGAGTGTTTAGAGACTAAGGTAATTACCCCATTTCTTTTACCACAAGCATCTGAACAAGCAACATCAAAGACCCACTCTTTCTTCAGAAACAACGCCTCCTTGGCAGAGAGCTTTGTCTCCTGAAAAAGGACGAGATCCGAAGAAAGGGATTTACAGTAGTCCAAAATCTTTGACCTTTTAACTGGGTGATTTAACCCTTTAACATTAAGGGAAAGTATATTTAGTCCAGACATAGAACCATTATCAGGAAGAAAAGACATTTCATATATGACAAATGAAGTGCAACAACCAGGAGAACCAACCAGCAGACGTCAAAAGCCAACACAAAACAAAGTGAAACCAAAGAGGAAATCCGAAGAGGAAAAAGGAAAGAAGAGGAGAAAGAAAGCAAGAAAATACACAGAAAGAGAGAGAGAAGGGCCCATACGGCAGGTCTGAAAAAGACCAAATTCATACAAGGGGGGACATGGGAAAAAGAGCAAGGGGCCAACAAGAGGAATACAAAGTACAGCATAAAAGCCCCAAAACAGTACATTGCTGATTATACATGTTTAAAAGAAAAACTATCTAAAAGCTAAGAACTGGAACTAATTATAACATTTTGGAAAACAAAGCGAAATGAAAGACTATAAAGGCAACACGGTTAACCAAGTTAATATATAGGTACCAGCTAAAATGAATCATAGAGAACGATAAGGGCAGGAAAGAGAGAAAAAGAAAACAAGTGCAAGCCATAAGAGCTGGTGGAAATTGAACTAAGAGTTAACACTACTATTAGAAAGAGCCAGACCAAAGCGGACTCCATAAAGAGAAAAAGGAATAGAATGAAGAGAAAAGAAGAAATACATTCTAAAGCATACTATATAATACATTATGGGAAAAATAAGTGAAACATAATAAAAACGGCATATAGTATCCTCTCGATATAGCAATCAATGAAACCCTATGGCAGCTAATTAAGGGAAGTAATACTATATATAAATATGTAAAATCTATATACAAGCTTATAGATAACTGACCATGAGTAGATAAAGCCATATACACACAAATTGGCAAAATAAGATACGCTTGCCTAAGTAAGTGAACATGTAGGTAAAGAGGCATAAAACTATCAAGTACAAAGCATCTATAAAAAACTGACCTACTCGAAAAAGATAATTAATAACACATAATAAACAAACCACTCAGCGAAAAATCAATAAAGTAGATATAACTAGTAACTATATGGACGACACATAGTGACTCAAAATATAGCCATAAGTAAACATCTAGCAAACATATATGATTCAAACATATGGACAAGCCATACAGCAACACGTGGATAAAGCAAAGGAAAAAACAATGTCTTACTCCATAAATACGGGATAACAAGAGACAACCATGAGGCAAAAAGACCGACCACAAAAGGATAAAACAAACCCAATTTCACATCAAAAATCGACGCACAAACCGAAGTCATACAACGGGATAAGAAAGGGACCAGGAACTAATACATCGAGAGACAAACTGGGAAGGCAAGGAATAACAGGACGACACGCGAACAGGAGTGAAGTCCAGCCATCAAGAGATGCTACCACAAAAAAATTGGAAGGTTTATACAATAAAACTAACAACAAAAAAACCATTACACCATAGCGATAACAAGGGAGCACCAAAAGACGACAAAAACACACCAAAACCAATGGACATAAAGACCACCGCGCAGATCTAAAAGCAACTAGACTTAATAGATCTGACAAAGAAGAAAAACAATGCAGTATGAATAACCGCATCAGGTGCCAGAAGAACCAGGAACATGTGAAGCCACCGTTTGAAGATCCATCTGTAGCTCCATCTGATTATCCAAAAACGAGGCCAAATCAGCAGGTTCGTCAAAAATTCTGACACGACCTTTGAAAGTAATGCGGAATTTTGAAGGGCCAGCAAAGGAGAAGGGGATATTCATCTCAGATAAACGCTTCCGGAGATTAAGAAAGCCCTTCCTCCTTATCACCGTGTCCCTGGCAAAGTCTTGAGAGATTGAGATACGATGGCCATTCCAAGAAACAGCTCTAACCTTCCGCATATGAGCCAGAATCTGCTCTGTATGTTGATGACGCAGCGGTTTAAAAATTATCGCTCTTGGTTGCGTAGCAGACTTGGGGCGAAAGGTGGGGACACGGTGTGCACGTTCCAGTTCAAAATCTCTATGGAAAGAAATTTGTAGTGTAGAGGGAATCCATTGATAAAGAAACTCAATCATGGAAGATGCATCCTTCTCAACATCCTCTGGAAGACCAAAAATACGCAGATTGGATCTGCGATTACGATCCTCTTGTTCAGTGAGGTCTTTCCTCAATGCTGCCATGGAACGCTCTATCTGCGTGAGAGATCTAGAGTGCTTTTGCATGGTATCCTCTGCACCACTAATCCGTGCTTCTGTACCTGAAACACGAAGGGAAAGGGCCTTGAAATCATTCCTGATGGCTAACACCTCCACCTGCAGCAAATCTGTGTTAGTCTTAGTAGACTGCGCAATTTCATAGACCTCATTAAGGCGCATCAGGATGGACTCAAGAGTAGAATTAGTGTCTTTTGGAGCAGACTCAGGTGTGGGGGATACCTGCTTGGACCTCTTAAGAGATGCTTTAGAGTCCTTAACGTCTTTAGCATTCGGTGAAGGGGCCATATTCTCAGCCATAGGGCGAACCACCACAACAGGACCAAAATACACCTCTTCAGATATAGTAAGAGCAAGAAATGCCAGGGGCTGAAAAACCCTTAATGTGCGATAGGAAAAACGAGCAGGAAGGAATAACGCACTTGCAGCAAAAAGAACCGAACAGTGAATATGGCAGGCGATCACGGTCAGGAAAAAAAAAACCACCTCACAAAAAAATATCAAGTGCTGCAGGAGCAAGTAGGCACACCCCGACTTCGAAAACAACCAATATCAAGCATAGAGCAAAGAAGCCTCACATAAGGAAGTGGCAGTGCGTCTGACGAATAGTATATTAGCAGAAACCTCAAAAAGTTCTCACAATGGGCAGCACTGCAATAGGCGGTAGAAAAAAACAAAATAAGCACAAAAAAAGTGAAAAAACGTCACCAGTTCCTGTATAACTCCATTCCTGACAGGATAGCCCCAGTAGCGTCGTCGTGTAGAGGCCAGAGTATAACTCCCTCAGAGAAGAAACAAAATGGCGGCCGCTCGTAAAACCATGGAGCGCCGCCTTAAAATGCCGAAATATGGACTCTGGCCATATCTCACCACCAGAAAACTCCCTCGTAGCGCACCCGGCAGTTTCACCGGCAAGATATCGTCCTCTGCGCTAAGTGGGGCATTCCTCAGCGGCAGCAATGTCTCCGTCGGCCCTCGCTCTTTACGGAGCTCAAGCGCAATCCGCCATCTCGCAGCGGCGCGCAAGCCACGCCCCTCTCTTGAGTGAAGTGTTGACCTGGTACACAATTACTACAGCATTATAACACTGGGATTCACACTGAAGTTTCAGTGAGCCTCTTAGAATGATATTAACACTTACCACAAAGTACCTCCCAACACAAAGTAAAAATCACAATCAGACTTATCGATAGTGGTGGTTAGTACATAGGGGGTGGAAGATGTGGTTCCGTGAATTCTGAACCCATTCAATGAAGGTTGTCGTATCGTGATGATTTTGGTATCCGCGAACCGCGACTGACAAGTGCGGTATGCGTAAGCATTTTCGTCATGCTACACCGATGGATTCACTGTGTATTTAACGATCTAGTCTGCACCCGTGGGTTCCATTTTGTGCATAACCGCCATTTTGTGGTTGCCCTCACATAGGCTGATGACTACAGGATGACTGTGGCCAAGCGAGCCTCTAGGGACGCATACACCTTAGTTTTTATTCGTGTTGACTTCTGTTTGACCTGAGTCAACTGACCCTGTTGCTCGAGGCTAAACTTGTTGAGCCAGTACCTTGTTAAGCAGCTGGTCAGATAGAGATCAAAGAGCAGGACATTATTGATTCTATGGCACACGCACACACCCCTCTATCTTTCTCCTCATCTGTTTCTGCTCCTTACTTTTATGGCCTTATGGCCTAATTATTGATTTGGGTTGAGGTCTTTTATGATGGGCCCGTCCGGCCTGTTTGAGCAAGAATGCTGGATTTATGCCTTGTCATTGGCGGTGGGTTGGATAACCGAAAGTGGGTTTGTCGTTATGTGATGCCTCTGTAAATATCGTCCTCTGATTGGTCAAGTTTGTGAGTAATTGATGTTAGCCAGGAATGTGGTTTTTGGCATAAAAGACGATGCTCCGCTCTATTATGTTGAGCAGTCTCCTGAGAACATACACTGTGTTGTACTTCTAGGACCTCTGTTACTGGCTGCAGATAATAAAATTGATATTTGATGTCAGCAGAAGAATCCCGTGTCTCTGTACTCTGAGACAGCTGAACCCGAAGACTTCGGGCGTGTCCCCTGCGCCGCTGGGTTTAAATCCCAGTTCTTCAGTTGGCGTCCAACTCGGGGCGACTTCAGCGGTACTGGTCCAAGCCTGAAGATCGTGAGGAGCTTCGTGTGAAAATTCTGGAGGGAGGCCTACCACTTCATCGACCCCTGTATGTCGTTGTGGTCCGAAAGTCTTTGTTGCGAAGTTCCCCGCATTCCGACGGCTACGAAGGACTGCTGCCCTGACTGTCGCCCTGTTTTGGAGCCCTTTGATGACTTGTAAAGCGAGAAGATAGACGGGTCTTCTGGCGACGTCATCGATATTTCAGTTAAGTATGAGTGGAGCATCTCCCAGTCTTTAGTTTGTTTTGGCATCCTTCGGGATCGCTTTGATTTGGTACCTGCAGGCCCCAAAGCCGAGGGACTCGTGTATTCACGAGGCTATCATTTTGATATTCCCTTGAAGTTTGAAGCTAGACTAGTGAGCGAATATGCCTGGTCTTAGCAGACTTGGAAAGATATTTTGTTATGGTTGTACTAGGGATTCCCGATTGGAGGACTCGTGTCCGGTGCCTCCGATTGGAACTCCGACCTATGAGCTCTATTTAAAACACGGCGTGGGCCCCATCACGTATAATGATGTATGGATTAGGTACACTAGGAAGGATGGTGTCCTAAAGTGGCCCCAATATGGTAGTTACGACACGGAAATTTGAGATAATTTGGAAGTCGGACTCTTCAAAAAGAAAGCCCGGCCGGCAATGTTTGACTCATTCCGCCTTTGGCGAAAGGAAGCCAAACAAAAGGAAATTAAGTTAGCGAAACGAAATAAGCGTGCACGAAGTATGTCGATGATGCAGGCTGCTATACAGTTTAAGGATAATGAGGAAGAGCAAGAAAGCGAACAGATGTTTAGGCAACGTAAATTAGCGGTAGACAAATGTTACCCAGCTTTGTCGCCTCAACAGCAAGAAGAAAAGAAAGATCTTGCGAAAGATCCTTTAATGTCGCATCTATTAAGTTCGCCACCCCCTTATGCTCAGAGTGCTACCGCACCTCCGCCACTTGTAGTTGCGCAATCCCCGGTTGTTTTACCTGCAGTGGTTCCTCAACAGCCAGCTCTCCCTCTACTGGCTACTACTGCCTCGGCGCAGCCTTCTCAAGGGCCGCCGTCTTTGCTACCTCCTTCGTCTGCTACTCCTGTACCTGTGTTGTCTGTTCCCTCTGTCTCTGATCCGACTTCGGTTCCTTCTCATTCTGCTTTGTCTCCTGTTCTTTTGTCACCTTCTCCTTCTGCTCGACGAAGGATGACTGATGCGGTTGCTAGTCTTCTTTCTCCTTTAATGGGTTCGTTGGGTATGTCTCCTGTTGTAGAGCGTATGCAATTGCGTAGTCAATTGCCTGGTCCTGATGAACGGACAGTGTTAGACCACTTGGGGCGTAAATGGGTTACCTTTCCTTCGCACTATGATCTGGAGGGTGTTATGGATGTTTTCCATCAATGGGAAGCACCGAAACAGAGATACGTATTTGATATGATGTGTTCTTTTCTTCGTGAACAGTGGGAAGATAGCGAGGTAGGGCAGACTCCGCATGAGTTGTTCCGTGTGCGGTCCGAGTTTGCGAAAGGAACTATAGTGGGTCTTGATGTTGAAAGAGCAGTCTCGACATTGTTGTCGTTTAGGAGTGAGTTTCCTTCTAGGTCATTGTTTGAGCCTGATTCTTCAGTTAGGAGAAAGGCACGTCAATACCCGATGCGTGAGGTTCCTCCCGTTTGGAGACCTGGTGATGCGAATGCTAATCCACCTGTTCTGGCACATTTCCAGCGTGTTTAGGTACATGTTCCATGGAAGCGTGCCGAAGTCCTAGCTCTAAAGCAGACTCTGCCTGATCCACGTAAAAATCCTGCGGGGTTTTATAAGGAGCTATCTCAAACTGCGGGTTCATGTATTATGAATTTGGCTGATATAGATATGTTATTTGGGAATGTTGTTCCACAGCCTATATGGAGTAAGATTCGTCATACGGATCATGCGCAGGAAGTAGGTGATACATGGAATAACCTTAGAACTGCAGATGAAAGACAAATAGGTGGTGCTAAACCCGAGAATGTGATTGCTGATCTCCCCGGTAGAATTATTGATTATATGAAGACTTTGATGCCTGCTATGCGTGTCAATTGGGACAAGTTGTCTGCATGCAAGCAGAAGAAAGACGAGACTGTGTCCGACTTTTTCACTCGATTTGAAGAGACATTTGCAGACCACAGTGGTCAAGACATGAGTACAGAAGGCGGTCAAAGGTTGTTCGTTGACAAGTTTGTGCATAATTTGCTTCCCGAGTTGTGCAATAGGTTGAAGGATTCTGAAAGTGCCTGGGCTGTTTCTTCGTCAGCACAGATATTGGCTACTGCCCAGTACTATGAGAATAGAAATAAGGATGAGATAGAGAAGGCGGATAAAAAGACTAAGGAACTGAAGACTAAGGTTCTTTTGCAGCAAGCATACCCGCCTCGCAACACCCAGCGTGATTATCAGCAACCCCAACAATATCAGAGAAACTCGCAAAAGTTCGAGTCTTCTCAACAGCGTTTTTCTGTCGGCCCTAATCAGTGTGCGTATTGCAAAGAAGAGGGTCACTTCAAGAGTAGTTGCCCGACTTTATTACAGCGCACGAATGGTGTTTCTGGTATGAGAGGTCGAGGTGTTCAACAATCTCCGCGAGGTCGAGGACGTGGTATGTCTCAGATTGCGCGTTCCTTGCCTCCGCAGAATTCGATGAATTGGTTTGATCAACAGAATGGTGCGTCTGGTAGGACGGCTCAATACTATGCGGATGATTATTACGTTGAAGGTGAGAATATGGAAAGTAACGATTGCTAGGACAGCCACAGACAAAGAGAGGGAGTCGTTTCAGTTCCAGTAGATCAGAGTGGACCTTATGTTGAAGTGATTACATCAGGTGTGTCAGAGCCTTTTCTGTTGGATACTGGTGCTGCGAAGAGTTCTATCATGCACTCTAAACTCCCTGGCGCACCTTTGTCTGGCTCAACGAATGTTTCAGTAGGTTTTTCTGGCGCCCCGGTTAAAAATCCGATTTCTAGTCCTTTGTCTCAAACTGTCGGACCTTGTGAATTCGAAGCACCCCTCATTCTGACGACGGGGTGTGGTGAGAACTTGTTGGGATTGGACTTGTTGAAGAGATTGTATGCGACGCTTTATTGTTCTTCTTCAGGAGTGCAGCTTACATTGGGAAAGAGAGTGATCTCTCCGATGTATTTGGCTAAAGACCAACTTCCAGCTGAATTGTCTTCTCTTCCTGATTCTCTTTGGGCTACTGGTCCTAATGATGTGGGTCTTTTGGAGATTCCGCCATATGTTGTGACATTGAAGGCGAATGCTAGATTGCCACGCATTCCACAGTATCGTATCTCAAGTGATGGTGAAAGAGCACTTTTGGCGATCATCTCTGATCTAATTGAGAAAGGTGTGATTGAGGAAACGAGAGGTAATGTGTGCAATACTCCGGTGTTGCCTGTTCTGAAAAGAACCGATTCTTCACAACCTCCTGTATATAGGTTTGTGATCGAACTTCGCGAGGTGAATAAGATCGTTGTTCCACAATTCCCTGTTGTGCCTGATATCACCGCTCTACTGACTTTGATTCCGGCTACAGCCACGTGGTTTTCGATGATTGATTTGAAGAATGCTTTCTTCAGCATCCCGATTGCCGCGGAGAGTAGAGATATTTTTGGCTTCTCTTTAGGAGGCCGAAGTTTCCGGTTTAAACGCGCTCCTCAAGGCTATTGTGAGAGTCCATCGATCTATAGTCAAGCTTTGAAGACGCAACTTGATTTGTTGGTTTTACCTGATGGTGCTGCCCTTATTCAGTATGTTGATGATCTTCTAGTCGCTGCTGACAATGAAGAGACTTGTAGAGAGGCTATCCTGTCATTGTTACGTCACTTGTCTGATTTCCATCATAAGGTTTCTCTTTCAAAGTTGCAATATTGCCGACAAGAAGTTACCTACTTAGGTCACCTCTTATCAAAGGAGGGAAGAAGATTGACCCCAGAAAGAATTCAAGCGATTGCGAAAATAAGTGTGCCTACGACACAGAGAGAAGTGCGTGCGTTTCTAGGTATTACATCGTACTGTAGACAGTGGATTGCTAATTTTTCGTTGCTTGCAAAACCTTTCATGGCTCTTACTGTTAAGGATACTCCGAATCCTATTCCTTGGACTGACGAATGTCAGAAGAGTTTTTCAGAATTGCGTGATGCGCTGTGTTCGGCTCCTGTGTTGGGTACTCCCGATTACAGTAAACCCTTCACATTGTATGTCCACGAGAGAGAGGGATGTGCATTGTCAGTTTGGACTCAACAGTTTGGTGATAAGCAACGTCCATGTGCTTATTTTTCATCGACTTTGGATCCGGTAGCTAGAGCGTTGCCGAGTTGCTTGAGAGCTACAGCGGCAGCGGCTGTTTCAATCCGACATTCTGCTGGTTTGGTGATGGACAATACACTGATCGTGATGGTTCCACATGCAGTGGATACCTTGTTGAACCGTACCAAGACACAACACTTAACTTGTGCTCGGTTGTCAGGTTACGAATTGACCTTGTTAGCAAGTCATGTACACATAAAGAGATGCAACACGTTGAATCTAGCCACGTTGTTGCCGATCTCAACTGAGACAGATGATACCGAACAGCATGATTGTTTTCTTAGGACTGAGGAAGAAACGAAAGGGAGGATAGACCTTAGGGACACTCCTCTTGCGGAATGTGATGGTACTTTATGGGTTGATGGTTCGTGCTTCAAGCTTCCGAATGGTGATACGACTGCGGCATATGCGGTTACGAGTTTGCATACGATTGTTGAAGCTGCTCGTATCCCACATAATTCAGCCCAAGCAGCAGAGTTGATTGCATTGATAAGAGCGTGTGTGTTGTCGAAAGGGAAAAGAGTGACTGTGTACACTGACAGCCAGTATGCGTTCGGTGTTGCTCTTAGCTTTGGACGATTGTGGAAAGAACGTGGGTTTCTGACTTCGCATGGGACCAAGATTCAACATGGTCAATTGGTGAATGAACTTCTTGAATCTCTTACTTTGCCGTTGCAAGTTGCGATCGTGAAATACAGTGCGCATAAGAAAGTCACGTATGATGTTGGTCGTGGTAATGCGTTTGCAGATGAAGTCGCGAAAGAGACTGCGAGAGATGTGATGAGTCGAATGTACGTTGCGGGTCCGGCAAGATGGGTTCCAGATAGAAGTATGTGTGAAGATACGATCGAGAGTGTGAAATCCATCCAAGCTGAAGCTACAGAGAGAGAGTTGAATGAATGGAGAGAAAGCAAGGGTAAATTGGACTCAAATGGTTGTTGGGTTGAGTTGTCAGAGCATCAGCGATGGTTGTTGCCTGACGCGTATGTACTTCCAGTGGTTACGATGGCACATGGAATGGCCCATATCAGCGTGAAAGGAATTTGTAAGTTGTTGGCCCCAGTATGGCAAAATGCTGGAATTCCTAAGTGTACAGAGAATTTGGTCAAGAACTGTATGGTCTGTTTGATGTACAATCCTGGTAAGGAAACTCCAACTCCAGCTGGTCATTTTGCTCCTCCCACGTATCCGTTTGAGGCTTTGCAGCTAGATTTCATCCACATGGAGAGGTGCAACAACCTGAAGTATGTCTTAGTGGTTGTTTGTTCTTTTTCTAGATGGGTGGAAGCCTACCCTTTGAAGGACAATACTGCCTTGGCCACAGCTAAAGCCCTTATTAAGGAATTTTTCCCTAGGTATGGGTTGCCGAGGATGGTCTGGAGTGACAATGGGAGCGAATTTGTGGGTCAAGTGATGAAGAGAGTGTGTGATGGGTTAGGAATCCGGCAGAAGTTCCACGCTGCAAATCATCCCCAGTCAGCTGGTCTAGTTGAGTGCTACAATGGCACGTTAAAATTGAAATTGGCCAAAATTCAAGCGAGCTCTGGTCTACAATGGCCTGATGCTTTGCCGTTAGCCCTTCTGTCCACAAGGATGACTGTGCATTCACGAATGGGTCTGAGCCCTTATGAGGTTGTGTTTGGTCGCCTGGCAAATATTTGGGGAGTGTCGCGGCTGACAAAATTTAGTGAGATAGAACACCCTGTATTGCTTGACTACCTGTACGAATTGACGGCTAAATTGCGTGTTCTGCATCAACAGGTTCATGATACTTTGCCACAGGTTTCTGAAGATCCAGGCCACACCATTGAACCTGGCACGTGGGTGCTCGTGAAGAATTTCCAGCGAACCAAAAACGAGCAGCCCCGCTGGACAGGACCGTATCTGGTGTTATTATCCACCCGCTCTGCGGTTCGAGTGCACGGTAAAAAGAACTGGATTCACGGCGTACATTGTAGGAGGGCCCCTTTGCCTCTGCCGTACGACCGGTGGGTCCAAAAAGGACTTCCTGATTCTGAGACTGAAACCGTGCCTCGTTTTCTGCCTTTCAGCGATGCCCGTTTGATTGGAACAAACGCTGAGCCAGAAAGCGATAATCTTCTTCAAGAAGCTGTGCCTCCATCGAACCGTTTGAACACTGTTAAACCTGAGCTACTTTTCCGAGAACAGACATTGCCTGGCAAAGAGCGTTACAATTTGCGACCAAGAGTCACGGGACAGATAACAAATTAAGTTCCTTCTTTGTTTTTTTAAGATCCGCTCCCCTCCGAGAAACTATTTAGATTTTTGTTTTTCGAACCACCATCCGGGTTCAGCTGTAGGGTCGCTGTGCCAAGTCCTTGGAGTGCAAGCCGAAGACGTTAGGTCAACGGTTCTGGTTGGTCTAAGGGCGCTCCCTGGACCAACAGGCGCATTCCTTAGCACGGAACACCCATCCTCCACGAGCAGCACGGTTAGAGGATGGAGTTTTTCGGGATGGAGAGACCTACTAAAAGAAGGAGTTTTAAGAACGAAATGTGTATAATAATGAGTAGAAAACGTTTTTTAATATTATGTCTGTTTATACTGTTTAGTTTAATGATGTTTTTAATTGGATATGTGACATTATCTATTCAAGTAACATTCATGCCCACCGCACAACCCATGCCTCCTCCTACTGTTTCTTTGCATTCTTTTCACCCTCTGCCCGAACATGAGTCCATTAGGAGAATGTAATTCGCTAATAACTCCTTTGTTCAGCTTCTGCACCAACACCAGCTAGTAGTGAACACAACTAATTGTTGGGTGTGTGGCCTCATGCCCCATACTACTGATAAAGGTATTCCTTACCTGGTCCTGCCATTTAGCTACAATGGTTCTGTGTGGGCATACAGAACAATGTTCATTTATGCCCGTGAAGTCAACCCCCTACGTTCTGTGAAGGATAATCCAAAGAATAGTGCTCTGGTCAAGGGAATAGTCGACATGATTAGAGGAATTGGTTCTTATGAGACTATCCCGAGAGATGAGACGCTAGCGTATATTAGATGGAACGTTACTGGATATGAAGCTAGTCTGAGTGGGAACCAGCGAGCGAAGAGATCCTCCCCGATTTGGATAGTACCCCATCAGGGTCATTACTGTCTGCAAGGTAATGGCAAGAATCCTAGAGCTCAGCTAGGGAAGAGTGTTTGCATTGAGACATATGTTTTTGCATCCCAGACTTTCCCACCGTTTCTAGCAGCTAAGGGTACCTACTTCATTTGCCATGACAGAGCGTATACATGATTGCCCCCTGATTCCTCGGGCACATGTTTTGTCTCGTTCTTGTTACCTCCTACATTTACAGCTGCGGCAGATTACCACAAGATGAGAGTCGTTAGAGGTGTCTTCAGAAAGGAAGATACCGCAGGACAAGAATTGGGAGATTTCTTGAAGGGTTTTCTGCCGTTTTGGGGACCTATGGTTAACAGCAGGAACATACGGCAATTGACGAGAGTAGTTGAGTCCACCATAGTCGAGACTGCCGGCGCCCTTAGTACCTTGACTGCTGAGCTCCAGTCGGATCGCCTTATGACTCTTCAGAACAGAGTTGCGTTAGATGTCATACTTGCAGATAGAGGAGGGGTCTGTAAGTTGATCCAATGAAGCTGTTGTGTTTTCATTCAAGACAACGCTCCAACAGTTTTCCAAGCCATCTCCAAGCTACATAAGCTCTCCGAGTCCGTACATGTGGACGAAGGAGATTGGTCGTTAATGAGATGGTTCTGGGGATTGTTATCCACCTGGGGATGGAAGATTCTGATGGTCATTGGGATGGTATTAGCTATCCTTTTCCTGTTCTGTCTTTGTATACAGTGTGCTCCTGCTATCTGTGGCCTTTTTGCTACCTCGTGTTCGAGGAGACCTGTCCAGAGAGAGTTACTAAGTACCAGAATGATGCTACAGCAACATCTCAATCATCTGATGAATATAGACCTGGACTCAGATTGACGTGAGTTTAGGTCATTGCCTATGTAAGGGCAAAAGGAGGGTCTGTGGTTCCGTGAATTCTGAACCCATTCAATGAAGGTTGTCGTATCGTGATGATTTTGGTATCCGCGAACCGCGACTGACAAGTGCGGTATGCGTAAGCATTTTCGTTATGCTACACCGATGGATTCACTGTGTATTTAACGATCTAGTCTGCACCCGTGGGTTCCATTTTGTGCATAACCGCCATTTTGTGGTTGCCCTCACATAGGCTGATGTCTACAGGATGACTGTGGCCAAGCGAGCCTCTAGGGACGCATACACCTTAGTTTTTATTTGTGTTGACTTCTGTTTGACCTGAGTCAACTGACCCTGTTGCCCGAGGATAAACTTGTTGAGCCAGTACCTTGTTAAGCAGCTGGTCAGATAGAGATCAAAGAGCAGGACATTATTGATTCTATGGCACACGCACACACCCCTCTATCTTTCTCCTCATCTGTTTCTGCTCCTTACTTTTATGGCCTTATGGCCTAATTATTGATTTGGGTTGAGGTCTTTTATGATGGGCCCGTCCGGCCTGTTTGAGCAAGAATGCTGGATTTATGCCCTGTCATTGGCGGTGGGCTGGATAACTGAAAGTGGGTTTGTTGTTATGTGATGCCTCTGTAAATATCGTCCTCTGATTGGTCAAGTTTGTGAGCAATTGATGTTAGCCAGGAATGTGGTTTTTGGCATAAAAGACGATGCGCCACTCTATTATGTTGAGCAGTCTCCTGAGAACATACACCGTGTTGTACTTCTAGGACCTCTGTTACTGGCTGCAGCTAATAAAATTGATCTTTGATGTCAGCAGAAGAATCCCGTGTCTCTGTACTCTGAGACAGGTGAACCCGAAGACTTCGGGCGTGTCCCCTGCGCCGCTGGGTTTAAATCCCGGTTCTTCAAAGAGTGCAGCCTCACCACCACACACAGGAAAAGTTGGCATTCACAGATTTGAGCAGCAGAAATGTAAACACACAGACAGACAGAGTTTGTTTGTGTTCATTTCTGTGACCTGTGTTGGTGACAGATTAAAGTGAGTGCCAGCAACAAATGGAAAGGGCATCATGTCCCATGGGTGGTACATGCATGATTGTTATTTTTCATTTCAGCACTCTTCTCACATATGCAATCCACTGAGATTACATGCATGCTCATAGCAATGTGACATGTATAAGGATAGAAGCCTGCTCGGGAGATGATGTGGTTTCAAATATGTTGCCCCAGGTCCTGTCAGACAACAGGATAGAAGAGGGATGAAGAAGGATCTGCCCCCAGCCCTATCCTGAAATGTGCTTGGATTGTCAGAACTCAGCAGGCTTCTCACTAGTAAAGGACTGTGGGGCCGGCCTGAAACCCATAAACAAAATGTATACAAGGAAAAGTAAAACTTTATTTGAGCTACTGTTGGAGAAGGAATCACTGGGCACATTACCTGGCATGGTCATGGGAGATTTCCATAGGCAAGGCTATGTCGCCTGTCTCTCAGATGAATTGCTACAGGATTGGGGGACCACGGGGACAAGGAAGAGGAGGAGCTGGATTTTCCCGCTCAGAGACACACCAACCTTCCTAAGTAGGGAGTTGTGAATGAATTAATCAATATAACTCTAGGTTTAATGAAGCAGGATTGTCTTGTTAGGTATGGACAGCTGGAGATGTAGTGAGCCTGAAAGAAGAACAGGTTTTCTACTCACATCAGATGTGAACAATGTGAACAATGAGTCTGCAAAATAATGTTATGCTATGTCAGTCACCTGGACACAGAACTTTGAAAGTGGCCACAAGATTTGACAGTGACACTTTCTTTATGTATTGATTTCTGCTCTGCTATATAGTGGTTCTACTGTAGGGCTGTGGCTTCAGAATGCTGAATAGGGTTTGACAGAAATGTAAGCAGAAAACTCATCTGTTAGCTTTAACAGAAACCTTGGTTCAAAGGTTTGAATTCATCTTCTGATTTCTGCTTTGAAGTGTGCCAGGGATGCCTTGTGAGAAGACATTACCTCCTCCTCCGCTTCCTCGTTCCAGCCATTATGCATTTAGGCACTCTGTCAAGAAGACAATGTTCCAAGAGAATGTCAAGGCCAATCCCTCTGGTGCCCTCTAGAGGTCAATGTAACCCATTGCACTCACTGTAGGATGTTAAAGAAGACCCAGGCTAAGGGTAACAAGCATTGGCATAGCCAATAGGTCTCGCTTTTGAGACCTTATAAGTATTTAGTTATGCAGCACAATATCCTTGGTGCAACAACATTAACTGTTGCATGGTTAAACACTTATAAGGTCCCAAAGCCGAGACCTATTGGCTATGCCAGTGCTTGTTTAGTTGGGAGGAGGACGACGTACGTGAATTCATGCAGATGGTTAACTGATGCGCTAGAGGAGATTAGGCATTGTTAAGTTTCAGGGACATGACTTTTAAAGAAAGAACTCAACTCATATACTACGTGTGTATGGAAGTTCTTTTCAAGGTGGTGACGAGCTCCGACACGTGAACCCACTATTTGAGAAGTACATCAAAAGAAGATTACGCTGCATGGAGGTCGGACATAAAAAAAACTACTTTTAATGAAGTCGAAAGAAGCGGAAAAAAGAAAAATAAGAAATACTATCTGAATACACTACGCAGGATTAAAAAAAAGAAGCCAAGGTCAGTCAATAATGCAGTGTTATGTGAAAACTCTGACAAAAGGACTATAAAAATTACATGGAATAATGGAATGATTGTCTGTGCATAAAGAACGTTAAGAAAATACATATCTTTAACGGATAAATATACATATATTGATACGATCACGGAAGGTGTGTGAACAATTGAAGCAAAAAAGACCTTGGAAAATACACACTTGCACTTGAAAAAACTACATTTACCAGAATCATCTGCACAGCTTCAGCCACTACAGTACCAGCATTATCATGCACAAGTCCTGGCCAATATTGGCAAGCCAAGTATGTCAATCGCACCTTTACAAAAATCCCTTGTCTGGCAATAGCAGTTGTTTTCACCTTTCTTGCTTTCTTCCTTACATAGTTACCCTCGATCCTTTGGTTCCCTTTTACTATGCTAGTGGATCCTGCTTTTTTACCTCTTTGCCAGATTGTCTCCATGTCTATGCCTCCTGTCTCTCGATGCAGTGTGAGTTCCATCTTCAGCTCCGGTGCGGGGTTGATTGTACACCGGGGGCTAGTTGCGATGTCTCCCCTGTTTGCACCAAATCAGTTGTGCACCTTCTTAGCCTATGTCTAAAATATGTTTCTTGTTGTTGTCCCCTTAGTAGTTATGTTCTCTGACCCTTGGGTGGAGATCTTGATATCCTTAAGCGTGGCCCTGAGACACTGTACTACCAAAATCTATTCTGGGTTTTCCGAATACCAGCCTGCAGGTGTGTATCTCTGTCTCTCTACTTGCCCCTTTTTACCCTTAGCCTGGGTCTTCTTTAACATCCTACAATGAGTGCAATGGGTTACATTGACCTCTAGAGGGTACCAGAGGGATTTGCTTTGACATTCTCTCGGAACATTGTCTTCTTGACAGAGTGCCTCAATGCATAATGGCTGGAACGAGAAAGTGGAGGAGGAGGTAATGTCTTCTTACAGGGCATCTCTGGCACACTTGAAAGCAGAAATCAGAAGATGAATTCAAACCTTTGAACCAAGGTTTCTGATAAAGCGAACAGATGAGTTTTCTGCTTACATATCTGTCAAACCCTATTCAGCATTCTGAAGTCGCAGCCCTACAGTAGAACCACTATATAGCAATGTAGAAATCAATACATAAAGAAAGTGTCACTGCCAAATCTTGTGGCCACTTTCCGAGTTCTGTGTCATTACGAAATCCAGGTGACTGACATAGAAAAAATTATTTTGCAGACTCATTGTTTACATATGATGTGATTAAAACCCTGAGGAGAAAACCTGCTCTTCTTTCAGGGCTCACTACATCTCCAGCTGTCCATCCCTAACAAGTCTATCCTGCTTCATTTAACCTTGAGTTCTATTGATTAATTCATTCACAACTCCCTACTTAGGAAGGTTGGTGTGTCTCTGAGAAGGAAAATCCAGCTCCTCCTCTTCCTTGTCCCGTGGACCCCCAATCCTGTAGCAACTCATCTGAGCGACAGGCGAGACACAGAGTTATGTAGTATTCTCCTATTACTATCTATCTCTTATGATAACTTGTTCCTAGCTGCTCAGCCTTTGTGAGTGTTCTGAGTGGAATGTTTCGTGTATGTGCTGTGAGCGGAATGGTTGGGTGACTGGACGAGGATGACAGTTAGTGAATGGGGCTGAGCAGCTAGCAGGCTGCTCCCAGTGGGATTGTTGATAGATATCTAGGACTGCTGTTATTTACCACCTACAGGACTTATATACTTGTTAATGATGACCTACCTGTTGATAAGGACTTACTGATGTTACCTGTGAATAAACCTACTTTGGCTTCATCACACCAGCGTTGTCCTGATTGCTACACCTTGCCTATGGAAATCTCCCATGACCATGCCGGGTAATGTGCCCAGTGTTTCCTTCTCCAACAGTAGATCGAATACATTTTTACTTTTCCATGTATACATTTTATTAATGGGTTTCAGGCGGGCCCCACAGTCCTTTACTAGTGAGAAGCCTGCTGAGTTCTGACAATCCAAGCAAATTTCAGGATAGGGCTAGGGGCAGATCCTTTTTCATCCCTCTTCTATCCTGTCGCCTGATAGGACCTGGGGCAACATAATTGAAACCACATCACATCCCGAGCAGGCTTCTATCCTTACATATGTCACATTGCTATGAGCATGCATGTAATCTCTGTGGATAGCGCATATGAGAAGAGTGCTGAAATGAAAAATACCAATCAAGCATGCACCACCCATGGGACATGATGCCCCTTTCCATTTGTTGCTGGCACTCACTTTAATCTGTCACCAGCACAGGTCACAGAAATGAACACAAACAAACTCTGTCTGTCTGTGTGTTTACATTTCTGCGGCTCAAATATGTGAATAGCAACTTTTCCTGTGTGTGGTGGTGAGGCTGTACTCTTCAACCCCCTATGTACTAACCACCACTATCGATAAGTCTGATTGTGATTTTTACTTTGTGTTGGGAGGTACTTTGTGGTAAGCATTAATATCATTCTAAGAGGCTCACTGAAACTCCAGTGTGAATCCCAGTGTTATAATGCGGCAGTAATTGTGTACCAGGTCAACACTGAATCCAAGAGCAATGTGGGATAGGTACACAAATGCCATCTGAGAATGCACAGCAGCCAAAAAGAATCCCTAATTGCTTAATTCTGACAACTTCTGTGGGCCTCTGCTCAATGCATAATCTACACTAGGTGGGTGCTTGTTTCAATTCGTATGCCACTGTTTAATTTTGTAGGTCTTGCCTACTGTGAAACAAGCATTGGCAATGCCAATAGGTCTCGCTGATTGGAGACCTATTGGATTTGTCAGTGGAGTGTGGGTGGTGCATGAAGATCGACTGAGTGGTGGTAGGCAGTAGTGGGCTCTCAGTGAAGGAGGCAGTGAAGAACTTGGTAAGACGGAGACAGCGCAGCAGGAGACAGTGGAGGGTTTTCAGAGGAACAGATAGAGAAGGGCTCCGAGAAGGGCATGCAAAGAAGGTCGCCATTAAGGGCACAGGTGCAGGGAGGATGGCAGCTGAATCCCAGACTCCTGTGCAGCCTTCCTAGTCTCACAGGCCTCCAAGTAGGGCATGCAATGAAGGTCTCCATGAAAGGCACCAGTGCAGCGGATAGCAGCGGAACCCTCGACTACTGTGCAGCCTTCCTAGTCAGGCAGTTCACTGAGGTCTTTGAGTGTCTCCAGGGCAGAGGAAGGAGACACCGAAAACGTCGGACATCTTAAAGGGGAAACTTAGAGTGTGATACGGGCACTAGAAGAAGCTCTTAAGAAGAGGTTAGGAAAGGTGTTCAACGAGCAGTGACCATAGTAAAACAGTAGATTTAGTGCAGGATACACGGCAGTACGCAGCAGTGTTGCTGTCTCCAGAGATGCATACCTGTTTGCAGCAGTCTTTTCTTTTTAGTTTAACTTGTGTTTGAAATTGAACATGTCCACAACAACACCACCAAGCACCGGCAAGTTTATAACCCGACTCTGCGATGTTCTTGACTCCTATGCCATTGTTCGCCATTTGAGTGACATCATGACCCCACCTCCTGAGGGAGGTAAGAAATGCTGTTAACAAGCGCGATTGTAGCTGTCTGGGCAGTTAAATACGTTGCGGCTCCCACATTACTTAAATACATTGTGAGAGCCAAAGTAAAACTAGAGAGTGAATTATCGGATGGCATTTTGTATTACAGCCCTAATGCTACTACCGGCAGAATGCTGCCACGTCCTGCAAATACTATAACAGAGACATACATGAGCATCTGTAAAACATAAAGTGCGGCGTCCATGAAGCGGGTGCCACTCTCAGCCAGCGAAACGCTCACAGGCAGAGGAGAGCGAGTATCTGTGAAAGACAAAGGGCAGTGTCCGTGACTCGTGCATCACAGTGAGCCAGAGAAACACTCCAAAAAAAAAAAGTCCCTGGACAGAAAGTTACATAGAACCAGATTGCCAGCGAAAGAGAAAGCATGGTAGCCTGACCCATGAGGAATGCAGCTGCCACCATGTGCTCCAGCAAGCAAAACGCTGTTGGAATGAACCTTTGAAAAGAGGTGGGACATGAACCCACCTTTAGCCATTTTTAGGCTACGATGGCAAAATGACACAGGCAAAAACCAACCCACTGCGTGGGAGGAGTCAGACCCACACAGAGTAGTTTAGAGTGCTTACAAGAAGCCTTGCAGGGCAGCACATGCGCGCTGGCTCAGGCTCGACCTAAAAAACCCTATGGACCAATTCAAAAACGTACATTAGTCTCAGAGCCAGCCCACTACTTACCATTAGTTAGCTTTCTTGTATTCTCCTTAGCTTGATTCTTATTTATTGGTTTCCTTCCCTTTTTTATGTTTGTCTTTCCCCTGGAGCACAGCCTTTTTAAAATCCTAATGATTGGATGACTTGTATCTTTCCCCTTCTCACATCCAGGGAACGATTTTTTTTTATCAAACCACTCAATGAGAATGCATTTGCTTTTGTTGTTCTCCTCCTAATGTTTGCATCCCTGTATCTAATATCTATCCTACCACGTATTCCGTTTTGCTCCCTGCTCTCCACACCACCAGATTTTCTGTAATTTCCCTGACCCAGCCTTTATTTCCATCCCCCACCCCCTTCAGCTCCTCTGTTTCTCTTTTGCTCCTCAGACCACTTTCCTTTGCTCCCATCATCCCACATATGTACCTAGTGTGCTTATTTTGCTCTCTCCATGCTGCTCTCTCTCTCATTTGTGTGGTTCTCACCCTCCCCTCTGCGTGTAGCACTCGCCCTCGTTTGTTTCCAGCCCCATTACTTTCTTGCTCGTGTAGTTTTCACCCACCCAGCTCCAAGCTGCTTGCTCTCTTTTATCTGTTTGGTTTTCTCATACACCTGCCATGCTTCTTGTTGCTCTCCACTTGCTCGTTTACTCCCCCCAGTGTCATCTAGGTTATTTTCCCCACCAGGACCCCCCTTGTTGCTTCTGACTCCTGTGTTGCTGCAGCCCCTACCAGCCTCCAGTGTTTATTCCCCTTGCCTGTGTTGCTTCCCTCCTCCCACTTTGCCCCATTATTGCTTCCATGTCCTCCACCTGTGTTGCATCTGCCCCAACCAGTTTCCCTCCCCCCCCCAAAAAAAGCTTTCATATATATATTTTTTTTTTATTTGCTGATCCAGCTTGGCGGCATCATTTTGTAGATGCGTGCATGTGTGATGCTGGAATCTACAAAAAGACATGTTAGGGGATGCTGTACAGGATGTCTAAAAGGTATTGGCAGAGACATGGCAGATAGGTTTTGCCAATGCTTGTTGTTATTTATTGCTCCAAGTGGTATTTGCCATCTTGGAATGGCAAATAAAAAATAAATAAAATATTGTCTACATTAGTCTAAGTGTGCCTGCATGGTGACGCATGAGCACATAGGCTGTAATGCATGCATGTACATATGGAATGACGTGACCGTCAGCAGCGCCATGATGCACATGCATAAATGCATATGTTCAACTCATTGTATCCTTTTTTTCATTTTGTTTTGTTTTGTCAATGCTGTACAGCAGCAGTCAAAAGCACTGGCAAGCCAATAGGTAGAAAAGACACAAGCTATTGGCTTTGTCAAAGTGTTTTGTTTTTGTACAATCTTTTGTGAATCGCTGTGTTCCATTCAGAGTTGTCTGGGGCTTCAACCCTAGAGGGAATATCTCTCCAGTATAATTGCGAATGGTCTGATGTATCCAGACCCGAAATTACTTGGTCAGGAAACATCAGACCTTGTAATACGGCAAGGATCCTCAACTGATAAATCAACAGCAGGAGAAAGGCAATGTCTGCAGGGAGAAGCACAGCCCCCCTATTGGCTGCCCCCTTTAGCAGCAAGGTGGGGAGCAGACAATGCTCTCAAACTCCAGATCATAGTCTGGCAGGGTAAAATCCAGCATTGCTGCCCCCAGTCCTGACCTAAGGCTGGCATATTACCACTTACCACCTTTTTTAGAGTAGGTAGTAAATGGCAGCAGTAAACTCCTCAAAATTAGCAAACTCTATCTAAAAGATTCCAGTAATTCTAGATCTGGCAGGTTTACCCATTCCAGGAAGTTTAACTCATAATACCTGGTTACTCATGCGGAGATCATTCTAGAATCAGTATCTCCCCACTGTCAGTAAGTAAGTAACTCAATTGGGCTCATACCCTAGTTTTTATTTCATACATTTGTCTTGCTTTAATAAGCAAACTCTGCTAACGTTTGCACATTAAACAAACACCTATTGGCATTATTGATGCTTGTTATCAATGTCACTTTTCCATTCTCAGAGAAGAGGGTATGCAGTTCATATAGGGGTAAGGGGACAAGGAGGGAGAGATACACACTAATTCCTCATGGAGACAGAAATGTCCCACAGAAAAGGGCGGTAGGGGGATTCCTCGCTTTGGAACTAGGACCCTCACACACCCAGCCAGCTAGGTGTCATGCTTCATCATTGGGTCTGCTCCCCGACGGGTCGGCGCTGCAATACCCGACAGACACCCAAATAGGGGCTCTTTAGCGGAGATCTTTTGTTCCTGCCGTTTGGTGCAGTCAGGGTGAAGGTCCTAGAAAGTGGAGATGTGGTGTAGTGGTGAAAGGAATTGAATAAAACAGGTCAATTGGTCCTAAAAATACCTTTGTTCTGGTAGGCTGACTGCCTGATTAAAACTGTGGAGTGACGGCTATCTAAGAACAATGTGTCTCTACTCTCAAGAGGTCAACATGTTTCTTGCCTGTGGTGTCTGGAGGATCCGAGGCAATTCTTCAGGACCATGTCAAATTACTATCTACACAGGGTGGTGAGGTGGACGACCTACCTACCACGTCGTAAACCTGTAGGACAGTACCCACAGATGTTGAGGAACCTAGATAAAAATAAAAAAGAACAAACAGTGGCAATTGGTAAAAACAGAACATTTGTTGTAACAGCATACCTCTCTCTCTTGTCTCTGTTACACAAATTAGTGACCCAACTGTGTGCAAATTGTGATAAAATCACCACACAACAGGTGCCATAAGTGCAGCTATCAACTGGTTGAAACATAACCAAGAAGTAAAAGGTGTGTAGGCCATCTGAGCTCACCTATACGCTCTAGTAGCCTCGCCAAACAGTATCTGGCGGGATGAATGACACCAAGAATTAGTGTCCTAGGGAAAATGAGGCACAAAGTAGTTCAGTGATTATCTGATAACGTAGAGTCTACTACAACCCTGGAGACAGTAGCAGGCTGTAGGTGGGGGGTATAGGCGGCGGAGTAACTGTCCAGGTGCACGTAGCCCCCCAATGTGTGGGATAAGGCCCCTTGTATGCCTGAGCTACTTACTAACACGTAGCCCCACCATGCCGCCCCCAGGTAGTGAACGAATGTAAAAACTGGCCAAGTGAGCAGAACCGGTTCGCGTTGCAGTGCTCAACAATGGGCTATGCGAGTGACCAGCTCATAGTAGAGCGCGTGCATCTGCCTCTGATGCGTAAAAGTCTTGTGGCCGCAATTATGGCATAGCTCTGGACACTGCGGGTCGAGGTAGCTCGTTGTTAAAAGAATAACTCACCAGCACTCCAATGGATGCGCGCCAGGAGACCTACCCCTCATCGCCGGAACCGGGTGGTACACTGCTGCCATGGGGAGGCTCAGATATACACACTCCGGTTCACGTGCGGTAGAGGGGCGGGGACACAATTGCCTGTTAGCTGTGGCTGATCGCTGACTGTGGTAGCCCGAAGATGGTGTGCAGAATGTGGCGGCCATCTTGTAATGTGCAAGAAGCACAGTTGAACTTTAAGCGTGTATAACCAAGAGGCCCATTGTTAGGGTATACAGATTAACGGCCACTTGTTATAAGTTAAGTATCATGACTGAGTCATCAGTCAGATGTAAATAATCCCCGACAATAGCCCTGGAACGGTACATAAAAGTGTGGCGGCCATCTTGTATTGTGTTATATCACTGATGGTGCAGCCATTTGCATGTTAGAGATGACCCTCAACTGATCTGAAATAGTGGCGGCCATGCTGTAGTATGTTAATTGTCGTCGGGATTTGTCATCCCGGTGTGGCATGACCCAAGTAATGTTGCTCAGTCAAGGTATAAGGAGCAGTGTGTAACTCGGTGCAGGGGAAGTCGAACAGATCATAATGGGGACATGTGAGAGGTCACAGATGGCATTCAATAATTTTCCATTCTCGCCTGGTGATCTGGTGCAAATTGTGTCACTTCCTATTGATTTTCCCTACACCTTCATGGGACACAATATGCTATTAAAGTTGGTGCTCACTGCGCAATGCAATGCAATGCATCCAAAACACAAGCGCTGGAGCAGGCAGGTCTACAATGTCACCCTATCGAACATTTTTTCCAAGAATATGGTGTCACTATATTAAGCTAATTTTTGCCTTCGGCAAATATGTTCATTAGTGTTAGTTGTGCAAGTTGCACATTTGTCTTTTAACAATCTTTCTGCTCCAGAGTTCTAGCAAGAAACAACGGTAAAGAAAAAACTGTTTCACTTTTTGGCATAACGAGAACACGTTGGGGCCAATTCAAAAACGTATTTATGAGTACTGGAAGTAGTACTCCAGGGGATATATGCTAGAGTGTGGTATTACGCCAAATTACGCAACGCCGCTCTCCGACATTTTCAATACGCAGGGCTGTGCCGCATTAAAAAAAATACGGTGCACCCTTGTGTTTGCCCTAGGGATGGTGCTAAAAGAGCAGGTACTCTTACGTCATGTTGCAAGGGTGCCTGAGCTGCAGGGGCGATTGTCTGCACATAAACAATCAATAAAGGCATTTTGCTCTTTCTATGTGTGCTGCAGAATGCAGCACATATAGAAAGAGCAAAAAATAAGAAGAAATTAATAATTTCTCCTCATATCACCATTCAAAGACCAGATATTATGTGGCCTTAGTTTTTGGCACTGCACCAGCCTTGTAAATCTGGTGCCGCGTCAAAAAGCAATGGGTGTTGCAGTGAAACACTCACAGCAATACCCATTGCCTACCCCTTTTTCCCGCAGCAGACTGTAGCGTTAAGCCACGTTAAGTACCCTAGTGCCACCTTGTAAATGTTGGGAATGGTGCAACACCAACGGAGCATCAATAAAAGTGACGATCCGGTGGCTTTATGGGCTGGTAAATATGCTCCCAGGAGTCTTTTGCAAATGCTCCAACATGTTTTTGTGAGTTTTCCCTGAAACATTGCACTTTTTTTTTTGTAAAAGTATACAGAGCAAAGACGTTTTAAGGCATGGCCAAAGTGGGAAATTGCCCAGGATCCCCACCTTTAACGGGGCGCCCGAGAAAGGTGATCTTTCTGTATATATATATCACCTTTCTTTTTTCCCTAGCTCAACCTCTTCACCTCTCCATTATAATCTTAAAGATTTCTTGGGACTTAGCTAAGGCATATACTAGCTGTTTCGGTGTGATTAAGTTTCTGAAAGTTTAACATAGATTAATATTTTTGTACATTCTACTAGCTTCATTAACACAAAACTGGTAGTAAAATTCTAAATTATTCCGAACAGGGACCCCAAAATATCTCTTTCCCAGGACCCCCAAATATCTTTAAGAAATCACTGGTACGGCGTGCACAGTCCTTCCTATTTGTAATATTTGTATAGAACTGTACCCTGAATATTCTCATTTTAATTCTATTTTAGATGGCTTTGGCCAATTCATAAAGGCATTTAACGTAAAAGAGTGCCATAAGGAGTTTTAGTTTTCTGCTCCAAAATTTCTTTGAGAATAGGCCTCATTGTGTTTAACTGCAGCGTTTGCGGTACTGCTTTTACTTGTGCATACGAAATGATTGTGCTTGTTTTCTCTGTACTCTAAACAGATGTTTTAAGACATTGTCACAGTGGGCTCTGGCCCTGGGCTCCAGCCTTTCAGGTGGCCCCCTGCTAGAGCCAACTCTGTTCTGCATGGTCTTGTCTGATAACCTTGAATAATTCCTAAACAGATTGTTTCAAATACCGTTTAACTTTATTTTTAATGTCAGTGATGTGTGCAACATCCAGAAAAAAGTTTATTTAAATTCAAAACAGACCTCACATATGAGAAATGGGAGGGTGTTACAGATTATTTGTAGTACTATTTATGAGCTGCTACTGTGTTACAATATTGAAAACACACCTCACTATCCCTGAATATTAGATTTGGAACCAGTGCGCAGTGCGCGTGCGCACTGTCAATGACCTGGCCAACGAGGGCATGAAAGAGCGGAAATCGGATCATAAATTTAAAATTGTTCCGAACAGGGGCCCCGAAATACGTTCGGACCCGGCCCCGAAAATTCTCAAGATGTCCCTGACCCTAAAATGAACATTAATGTAAAATGAAACTGTCCTGTTTACATGCTGTAGACAAAAGTACAGTATGATAGCGCGTTCAGAACCAAACTAATTGTTGCATTTTCTTGGTCGCTAATGCAGAAGGAGGAACCAGCTGTGAATCATGGAGTGCTCTGTGACACCATACAGAAGAATGCTTTAACTTTATCTAAAAAGTCAGAAGCAGCTGCCGGCCGCCTTCAGAGTGTCTTAGAACCTTTATCTGAGGCCCTTTGAGTGTGACGTCTGGTCTCCGCTGGGGCTAATGACTGACCTCTGACCCTCGGACCGCCAGGGCCCTTGTTATCCTGCTGCGCAACAAGTCAAATAAGACAGACGTGACACTGCAGGCAAGGGAGCGCAATTAAACTTCTAAGAAACCGAGTCTGCTGAGTAGCTAAGTTGTCAGGGGTGACAAGACAAGCCTTGTTTTGCTGGTTTTCGCTGAAGGAGAATTAGACAAAATGATAGAGAAGTGTGTGAGACCTCGAAGGAACATGAAAACGAGGCTAAATGATTGATAGCCGTTTGGAGTGGGCAGCACTTTAATAAATATATCTCAATGACATGGGTTGCTAAATGTGTGTGGTGGTATTTGAGATGCTGGACAAGTCTTTACTCGTGCTCCAAGGCCAAAAAAGGCCACTGGTCTATTCGCCTTTCTTGCTAGACGATGTTATTACCTTCATATTTTTTGCAATTATACTTGTGTTTGCTCCCCTTCATGCTACAAAACTGTCCCTTCTCTAAAAACGAGTTTTCATTCCAGTGGGCAGATGGAACAAGCGAAAACGTGTAGTCAGGGATTTAAGTAGGATGAAAAAGATGGGACGAGGGCTCTGAAAGAAGCATAGCCAAAGAGGTGTAACTATGAATCCTCTGCAAGAGGCGAAGCCTGAGTAATTAAGGGTGTGGCTAAAACTTGTAAATTAAAATCTCGTGCTTCATACAGCTTGCCATTGTATGTGTGTGTCTCCATCACTAGTAATTAAGTGCATCGCTGGAAACTTTTGATTACTGCATCTCGACATATCACAGAATAACCGATATGGGTCCAGACAAGCCTGGCCTATTGGCGTTGCCAATGTTTGTTAGCAATATCAGATAAAGGAGTAACAGTGAAACAGATGTGAGTAATTATACTTGGAATTACTAGAATTATGGTCGGTAGAAACTGCAGAACAGAGGAATACTTTTAGCAAAGAAAAATAAAACATGCTGCAACATTTAGAGAAAAGGGCTATCAGGAGACAGTTTTGAAACAAATAGTTGAAGCAAGCATTGTCAAAGCCAATAGGTCGTGCCTATGCAAGACCTATTGGCTTTGCCAATATGTTTTAGCCCTGTTATACACCAGCATGGCTAAACGTTAGTGAGATAAAGGAGAATGGTGTGGAGGGTAGTGTCAAAGTTTAGTGTTAAGGAGCGGCGTAGAGCGTTGTAGTGTTGAGTGTCATGGAGTGCAATGTAGTGGAGTGCCATGGTGTTGAGTGTTGTGGAGGGTCACGGAGAGAGTAGAGTGCCGAGGAGTTTAAGGTTGTAGAGTGAGTAAAATTAAATGGTGTAGTGTGGAGTAGTGGAGCAGAGTGTCAGAGTGGAGTAGAATGGAGTGGCATAGAGTTTTGTGGAGTGGTGTAGAGCAGATTGGATTGGCTTAGAGGTTGTTGCGTAGAGTGGAGTAGAGTACTGTAGAGTACAATGGCGTAGAGATGAGTAGATTGTCATGGAGTGGCACAGATTAGAGTAGTGTAGGAGGCTGGAATGGTATAGAGTGGAGTAGAGTTTTGTAGAGTTGAGTGAATTAGAGTAGAGTGAAGTGACATAGAGTGGAGTGGCATACATTGAAGTGGAGTGGTGTGGAGTGGAGTAGTAGAGGGGCATATTGTGTTGGTCATTGACTAGAGGGAAGTAAAGTGGCATGGAGTGGCATAGAGGGAGTTGTGTTGAGCATCGTAGAGTGGAATAGTGTTGTAGAGTGGAATTGTGTGGAGTAGAATGGCATAGAGTGGAATTGAGTTTAATAGTGTAGAGCGTTATAGAGTGAAGTATTGTAGAGTGCAGTTATGTAGAGTAGAGTGTTGTAGAGCGGAGTAGAGTGGTCTAGAGTGAAGTGGCGTAAAGTACAGTGGTGCAGTGGCATAGAGTGCATTGGTTTTGAGAAAAATGTTGTAGAGTGCATTGGCATAGAGTGCAGTGACGTAGAGAGGTGTAGAGTGCAGTGGTGTAGAGTAGAGTGAAGTGGCGTAGAGTTGAGTGGTGTAGAGTAGAGTGCAGTGGTGTAGAGTAGAGTGCAGTGGCATAGAGTAGAGTGGTGTAGAATGCAGTGGCATGGAGTGCGGTGGTGCAGAGCATATTAGAGTGGCATGGAGTGATGCAGAGTGTAGTGGCGTAGAGTTGAGTGGTGCAGAATAGAGTACAGTGGCTTTGAGTGCAGTGGCATAGAGTGGTACAGAGTAGAGTGGTGCAGAGGGCAATGGCATAGAGCATAGTGGCAGAGAGTAGAATAGAGAGGCATAGCATGCAGTGGCATAGCATGCAGTTGTGCAGAATAAAGTGGCATTGACTTCAGTGATGGAGAGTGCAGTCTTGCAGAGTAGAGAGTCGTAGTGGGCAGTGTTATATTCTGCAGTGGAGTAGAGTGGAGTGGAGCAGAGTAGAGTGGTGCAGAGAGCAGTGGCATAGAGTACAGTGGTGCAGAGTAGAATAGAGTGGCGTAGAGTGCAGATACATGGAGTGCAATGGTGTAGAGTGGCGTAGCATGCAGTAGCATAGAGTGCAGTGCCGCAGAGTGTTGCAAAGTAGAGTTTAGAGGCATAGAGTGCAGTGGTGCAGAGTAGTTGACGTATAGTACAGTGGTGTACACTGCACTGGTTTTTAGTAAAATGGTGTTGAGTGCATTGACATGGAGTGTAGTGGTTTAGCGTAGAGTGATGTAGAGCACAGTGGTGTAGAGTAGATTGGTGGAGGGTAGAGAAGCGTTGAGTGGTGCAACATAGAGTGCAGTGGCATAGAGAAAAGTGGCATAGAGTTCAGTGGAATGTTGCAATGCTGCAGAGTAGACTGCCGTAGAGTGTAGTGGAGTATAACAGAGTGGCATAGAGAACAGCAGCGCAGAGTACAGTGGTGCACAGTAGAATAGATGGGCTAGAGTGTAGTGATGTAGACCACAATGGTATAGAGTTCAGTGGAGTAAAGTGCTGCAGAGTAAAGTACAGTGGTGTAGAGTGTAGTAGTGCAGAGTAGATTGACAAATAGTGCAGTGGCATAGAGTGCATTGTTTTTGAGTAAAGTGGTATAGAGTACACTGTCGTATAGTGCAGTGATGCAGAGTAGAATGCAGTAGAGCAATGTAGAGTCGAGTGGCGCAGAGTAGAGTGGAGTGGTGCTGAGTGGAGTGGCACCGAGTGGAGTGGCACCTAGTGGAGTGGTGTGGTGCTGAATGCAGAGGTACTGAGTAGGTTGTTTCAGAATAGAGTGGATGGTGCATGGTAGAGTACAGTGGCCTAGAGTAGAGTGGGATAGAGTGCAGAGTTGATTAGAGTGGTGTAGAGTGGATTGGCATAGAGTGCACTGGCCTAGAGTGGAGTGGTACAGAGTGTAGTGCATGTGGCGTAGAGTTTAGTGGCATAGAGTGCAGTGCTGCAGAGTAGAGTGGCACATAGTGGACTGGTGTAGAGTGCAGTGGTTCATTGTAGCATAGTGTGAGGTAGGGTGCATTAGTATAAAGTAGATTAGTGCAGACTAGAATACAGTGACACAGTGTAGAGTACAGTTGCCTACTGCGGAGTGGTGTAGAGTAGACTGCAGTGTTGTGGAGTAATGTAGAGTAGAGTGGAATGGGGCAAAGTGAAGTGTGCATGGTGTGGTAGTGTATTGCCATTACAGACAACACATCTTCAATTTAAATGACCATTATAGACATGACAGATATACAGTTTTAGTGATAAAAGTATACATTGAACGATAATGTGCAAAAATATCATCATCTAGGGTATTGACTTGATCGTATTAACATATTTGTTTCTACCACTGTAGGAAAGTAGGATCTGCTTCTTATGGTTACCCCCACTTTTTAGGTCTCGCCTGACCCAGCGCATGCGCTGGAATGGCAAGACTTTTTGTGAGGGCTTAAAAAAATGCTACCATGGCCGGCCTAGAGCTTGAGTGCATGTGCGCGTTGCGATCACTTTCACTTTTGCAGCCGCACGGCCGCTTTGATGTTTGATCGCGATCACTTTCACTTTCGCTTTGATGTTCTCCGTGAGCCAATGCCTGTTTAAAGGTAATGTTACAGATTTGCTTTTGGTGCATTGATCCCAGATAAAAACAGAAGTGCGTCCGTCCACTGCCTTCCTCCTGGGTTTACTTTCTGCCACTAGGCTTCAGATGTCTCGAAGATGTCAAACAGCGTTAGCACTGGGTAAAATAAAACTTTCTGTGTTCCTGCCAGACACACAAACATAGATGTCAACAAGGAAAACCCAATAGGGCACATGTAGCCTAGAATGAGCTGTTTGCAGCTGCTTTTTGTACTATAGCAGGCTAAAGCTTTTGGAGTATAAAAGATAATGGAACATCACAAACATGGTTTCTGATTGGTGCTATTTTCCTGTAAAAACCATGAATTATGGGGACTGAGGTCAGTTTTCATCCAAGACACTAACAGACCTTGAAAAGTGAAAACTGTTTGTAAATTCCCTACAAAAAGAACCGTAAAAGGAATTTTTTTTAAACTCCCTCTGCAAAATCCATTCGGCCTATACTTACCCCCACACTAATTTTTCGGTGTTAGAACCACACGCCCTCAAGAGCCCAAAGTATCCACTATCCAAATAGATGTGTCTCTGCTGCTTGCTTGAGAGACATTCCCTGGAACAAATACTAACAGAATAACAAACAAGCATTGGCATAGCCAATAGGTCTCACCTTTGGGATCTTATAAGTGTTCAGCCATGCAACAGTTGATGTTGTTGCACCAAGAATATTGTGCTGCATAACTAAATACTTATAAGGTCCCAAAATCGAGACCTATTGGCTATGCCAATGCTTGTTGCTTTTTGTACCCACTGTTTTGACTAGTCTGGCTGGGATTCTGCTATTCAGGACCCCAGCCTATCTGCTTTCTCCCTTAAATGGCAATGTATGTACTTGCTACATCTCCAGATTGGATACTGGGGTACCCTTATTAGTCCCTAGTATATGGTACACCATGTACCCAGGGCATAGGTACACCAGCAGCGTCCCATGGGCTGAAGCATGTATTATGCCCCCCATGAGAGTCCATGCAAAATGGAACCTGAGTTCTGCTACAGCAGCCTGTGTAAGTTGGTGATTGCACCACTTACTTTAGATATAGCTTCACTATATCAATATATATCACTACACTTATAACCTTATACGTTACCCCTATAGCAGGCCTTAACAATCCTCAAGGCAGGGTGCTGGGTTCTTCGTGAGAGGGTGGTCCTGCATGAGCAGGGCCCCTCTGTAGCCTATAGAAACCATTCTCCCGTCTTGTATGTGATATTGCCAGACATATAGGTAGAGGAGCATTATAAACTCACGGTAAATGCTATCTCGAAAACGACTGCAACGAAGTATGTCGTGTTTGGTGCCAAACACCTTGAAATCATACCTCCACACCAGTAACTGATGTGGGAGGTATGATTCCTTCCCTCAGAACCGAGGTTCTGGAGTACCTAAGTCTACCGGTACCAGCTTTCTTGAGCCTTACAGCAAAAAATGGATACTGCCAGCCACAGACACGAGTCTGCCCTCCTGCTGCTGAGCCAAGCTCGAGCAGAGGAAGGCCTAACAATAGGTATCCTGTCACAGGGAGGTGTGAACACCTCCCAGACAGGATTTAGTGTATTGGAGCTGGGTGGGTGCACTGTCACAGTGCCAGAAAGTCTGCACGAGGGGCACACTTAGTTTCCCTGTGCATAGTCGAGCTCAAACCAGTTCTGAGAGTCATTTGCTCCTGCTCTAGAGCGAAACTGGAAAAGGACATGGATGTAGCCACCCCTCTGTCCTGACACTCCCATAGGAGGGTCCCTAGAATCTGTCCAACCTGCTCCCGTGGGTACAAAATGGGTTACCTGGCTACAGGACATTAGATTGTATGTGGACAAGATTCTGCAAGAAGAAACCACTACGCTTTGACCGCCTGGACATGCTGGACTCGCTGGACCTCCCTTGGGCTCAACTTCGTCTTCCCTTGCTCAGTCTCACCAGTGTCCGTGATCCATATAGGCTCTGTGCAGGAACATGTGGACCTCCAAAGACAACCGAAGTATCTCCCTTTGGGGTGAAGAAATCACTCCCCTGCAACGCAGGCCCCGTAATGCAACTGACCAGTTTGCTGATCCTGAGCTCCTGCAGACTCTGAAGGCTCCAGCAACACAAGAGGTGGGTTTCTGAAGGTCCTCGAAGTTGAGCTGCCCTCTCACCGAGTTTGAGGCCAGTATCCCTTGTGGGGACTGCATAACCCGTACTCCTGTGCATCGCGTTCAGTTGCAGCAGCACATGCTTGTTGTCTTGCAACAATTCTGTGCATTGGGCTATCTATACCCTGACCCCAGCACATCTTTTCCACAAAGGACTCTGGCCTCTTCACACTCTGTGCCCTGCTAACTGCTGTCTTGTGAAGCTGCCTGAGGTCCCCTCGCGACTCCTGTGCCTCCAGCCTGTGGGTCCACTTAAGGGTCAAATTTGCTTTTCTTGGGCTCCCCTGGTTGCTCCAGTCCTGCCCTGACTCCTCTTGCTGTGCTGAGTCCCCTGGTCCTTCCTGGGCCAGATTGACACCGAATTTGATATCTTTGTTGGTTGCAGCTGCCAAGGCTTGTTGGTGCTCCCACCAGACACCGACCCCTCAACACTCGACATCCATTGTGGGACAGCTCGCCTCCAGCTCCTGGTTGTCCTAGATGTCTCCTGGTCCTCGTAGGTGAAGAGTCAAGATCACCGTCATCACACCTGAAGCACCAGACATCGGTGGGCGTTCGTCTACCGAGCCCCTGGTCACTCTAAAGTGACCCAGACTCTGTCCCCTTTGCATTGAGGTTCTTCTCACATAGAATCCATGTTTGGATTCCACCTGACACTTTTTGTACTTCCAGCAGCAGCATGTCTTTGTCGACTTCCATAGAGAATGGCAAGGGTTTCCGGCGCCAATTCTGCCTATGCACCTGGCTCCTCTGGTATAGGTAACTCTGGTACAAAGGTATCCACGGGTGGGGTGGCTCTCCAACCTCTTAAATTCCAAGGGTTGTCTTCGTAATCTGCTGGGAAGGGTCCTTAATCTCTAATTTTCCAACCGCGACTTTCCATTGAATTGTACGGAGCATGCGGTCGTGTTCTCACGCTGCACCCATCCTCCTTGGGGTCCCTACTTACTCACTTTGGTTTTTTTTTCATGTTGTCCCAGCAATTCTACACCTTCTAGACTAGGTCTAGTCTCCAGTCGTGGTTCTTATACCACTGATTTAATATATGGTTTGGTCTCTCTCTGGAGCCCACTGTGTATTGTGCTACTTCTGATTGACTCACTGCAACTGTATTATTTGAATTGTGTTCTATCCTCATGTAGAGGATACTAGAGAGTATTATATATAATAAATACAGATTTTTATAACTACTGTGTGGTTTCCCTTTCATTTAACCAATACTATAAGGTTGCATTCTTGTAAAACAAGCTGCTTAACATTCCTTCAAGACTTATCCTGAAGGCTGCTCTCCATAGCTACCACTAGGATAGCTTTCTATTACGGTTATCTTTAACCTAATCACCAGAAGGGTTGTTTAAACTGGTGCAAGGTACCCACTTTAATTAGTGGACAGCATTTACCAGGCCAACTTCTCACATTGGTGTGCAGCGGTTGGGATTCAAGCCTGCATCGTTTTACCAGATAATTCTTTGCATTGATCAACTGAAAAACCACTAGTATCTAGGAACATATAATACTAGCTTTGATAGTAAGTTCTACTGAACTTGGGGTTCAGTAAGCCAAGGGTCTAGCGCACCCTTTCTCCAACCTTAGAGACTTTAGTCTCCACTAGGTTAGGTAGGTGCATACACCACACCTAGTATGTCTTGTAGAGGAGAACCCAGTGGTTCTCTGCCTTCTAGATATAAATGCTCTCACATTTCAGGAAATGAGAGCCGTGTGTGCTTCTAGGATGCTGAAGACAGGGAGAACAGCAAACACCCAACGTTTCATTGAGGTGTTACTCCTGGATGACCTTAGGAAGACCACAGGGTCTGATGAGGTAGATAGAGTGGGTGAGACAGGGGATGAGGACAGGGCAGGAGGGGAAACCTTCTATGACCTGGACTCAAACCCTGGACAGGAGGATCAAACTGATCCACCCCTGGAAGATTCAGATCTCCAGGAGGAAGATGGTAAGGGTCATGAAGATAATCACTTCATTCCTCCAGGGAGTACGCAGAGTTTACCAAGGATATCCAGATCTCCCTTTGCTGAATCAGATCATTCTAGACATTCTATAGGGACCACCGTTTCTAGCAAGAGGGACAACTCTTATGACAGGGAGTGTCAATTGCTAGAGCTTGAGAAAGCTAAACTTAGGCTCAGGCAACAACAATTGGCCCTGGATAAAGTGTCCCTAGAAGTTCAGAAGGCTTGAAAGAAATTGGGACAAGGATCCCATGTTGGCAGCAACATTGTCCCTAGGGTTAGGGAACATACCTTTGATCATAGGAACCTGAGCAATATTGTCCCTCCCTTCCATGTAGGGGATGACATCCAGAAATGGATAACTGCTTTGGAGAGGGCCTTTAAAGTACAAAGGGTCCCTCAAGAGCAACGGGCAGCTATCTTGTGGCTCTCCTTTCCTGACAAAGGTAGAGATAAGCTTCTCACTGTTAGAGAAGAGGATGTTGACAATTATTCAGTCCAGAAGAGTGCTCTCATTGAAGGGTTTTGCTTAACCACTGAGCAATACAGGATTAAGTTCAGAGACACCCAGAAGGTACAGACTCAGGACTTGGGTAGACTTTGTAGATTGTGCCATTAAGGCTCTGGAAGGCTGGTTACTTGGTAGCAAGGTGAATTATTTCAAGGGTTTGTACAACTTGATTATGAGGGAGCAGAGCCTTAATAATTTCCAAAACCAGTTGTTGCATCAATACCTGGTTGACTCTGATCTGACTTCTCCCCAAGAAATGGGGAAGAAGGCAGATAAGTGGCTCAGAACCAGGGTGAAGCAGAAAACTCAGACCAATGGTGGTGACCAGAAGAAACTAGACTCTAAGAACTCAGATAGGGGTGGGGACAAAAATAAAGATCAAAAGTCTTCATCAGGGCCCTAAAAACCTGCGTCTGGGGGGAGTCGCAGTCTAACAAGGGAAAAGGCAAAAAGAACCTTGGTGTTACATATGCAAAGAAAAGACCCATTGGACAAAATATGCCAATTGTCCAAGGGCCAAGGATTCTACTCCTGCCACCACTGCCCCTAAGGCAACTGCTCCCCCAGCACAGTTTCAAGTGGTGATACACAGAACAAGGGAATAGTGGGGTTAACCCCGGGCTCCGAGGTGGGATCTGGCCTAGTCAGAACTCCAGCTCAGGCTGTTCTAGTCTGTGATGGAGGCATGGATATTGCCTCCTTATTTGTTAGTCCCAGTAATCTGGGCAAATACAGACAACAGCCTTTAATAAATGCTGAGGAGGCCGTGGCATACAGGGATACAGGTGCAAGTGTCACAATGGTGACAAAAGATATTGTGGACCCTGACCAGATCATACTTGGTGAGATGTACCAAGTGACCAATGCTAGCAATGTCAGCACAGACCATTCCTTGGCAGTTGTTAATTTCATCTGGGGAGGGATAACTGGCCCTAAGAAGGTTGTGGTGAGTTCAGACCTCCCTGTGGAATGCTTGTTGGGCGATGATTGGAAACTTCAGCCTGGGCTGAAGTGGAACTCAGGACTCATGCAGCAATGTTGGTCATCACTGCAGATTTGTTTGCTGTGACCAGGTCACAGGCCAAACTGAAAGTCACTGAACAAGCCCTGGATCCTGAAAAGATGGACCAGGTGCCTTCCAAGAAGAGGAGCAGGAGGGGTAAGGCTGTGTCTTCCCCCAGGATCAGGCAGAGGATCAGTCTTTTTAGGAAGATGATCCTAGGCCTTGTGATGGAACTGTCTTAGAGGAACGTGAACCTGATCAGGTTGAGTTCTTGGGGACAGGGGGACCTTCCAGGGAAGTTCAGAGCCAGGAGCCGCAAACTTGCCCCTCTCTTCCACCCCTCAGACAGCAAGCTGCTGCTGAGGTTGCAGGGAATGTCAGTTTGTCTCACAAGATCTATTGGGATGAGGGACTCCTATATTCAGAGGGTAGAGACCCCAAGCTTGGTGCTACCAGGTTGTTAGTTATACCTTTGAAGTTTAGGGGCTTCCTACTCACCCTAGCACATGACATTCCCCTAGCAGGACACCTAGGCCAAAGCAAGACTTGAGACAGGCGTAGCCCTCACTTTCACTGGCCTCATATGCCAGAGGACACAAAGGAGTTTTTTCACTCCTGTATCACTTGCCAAGCCAGTGGTAAGGCAGGTGCTACTACAAAGGCCCCCCTGATAACTCTACCTTTGGTGGGGGTTCTCTTTGAGAGGGCTGGCATTGACATAATTGGTCCCATGAACCCTCCAACAGCATCTGGACATTCTTATATCCTGGTGGTGGTGGACCATGCTACCAGGTATCCGGAAGCTATTCCCTTAGGACCAGCACAGCCTGTGGTGGCAAGGGCCTTCCTGGGGATTTTCTCCAGGGTGGGTTTTCCTAAGGAGGTGTTAACAGACAGAGGTACCAACTGTAGGAAGGTGGAATCTGACTGCAAGGTTGCCCCCACTTTTTTCCTGGTGTTTTGCTGGTTTTCGACTTAGTTTGGCTGGGGTCCTGCTATTCAGGACCTCAACCTCTCTGCTTTCGCCTTAAATTGATTCCAAGTACTTTAGGCACACTCCAGATTGGATTATGGGGTACCCTTGTAAGTCCCTAGTATATGGTATACTATGTACCCAGGGCATAGCCTAACAGAAGCCTACCAGGGGCTGCAGCATATATTATGCCACCCCTGGGAAGCCTTCCAAAATGACACAACAGGACTGCTAGAGCAGCCTGTGTAAGGTGGCGCATGCACCCCTTACAGAGATATAGGTTCACTATATCTCTCCATATCACTGCACATATAAACCTATCAGTCACCCCTATGGCAGGCCTTACTAATCCTGAAGGCAGGGTGCTGGGTTTTCTGTGTGAGGGTGCTCATGTATGAGCAGAGCCCCTCTGCAGCCTTCGGAACCTTTATTCTGTGGTTGTTTGTGATGCAGCCAAACCATATACTCTTAAGTGCATTATAACCAAACGATAAATGCTAACTTTGGGATGGCTGCACGGAAACATGTTGTGTTTGGTGTCAAACACCTTGGAATCATACCCCCACACCGGTAACTGGTGTGGGAGTATGATCGCCCCTTCTAGAGGGAGAGACATGACAGCACCGGTATACCAGGTACCAGCTAACAGAGCCCTGGCATCACAAAATGGATGCTGCGAGCCACAGACACGAGTCTGCCCGCCTGCTGCTGGACAAAACTCCGGCAGGGGAGGCCTGGACAATAGGTTTCCTGTCACAGGGAGGTGTCACCACCTCCCAGACAGGCTTTAGTGTATTGGGGCTGGGTGGGTGCACTCCAAGAGTGCTTTGAAGTCTGCACTGGGGGCACATTTGGTGTCCCTGTGCATAGTCAAGCTCAAGCCGGTTGCAGGGGCTACCAGCCCCAGCTCTGGTGCAAAACCAGACAAAGGAAATGGGTGTAGCCACCCCTCTTTCCTGACCCTCCCATAGGTGGGTCCCTAGAGTTTGTCCCACCCCTTCCTTGGGTATAAGATAGGAACCCCTGGCTACTGGACTTTAGATTTACCTGGATGAAACTCTGATATATAATCCTGGAATTTTGATGATCTACAAGGCGCTAGATGACTGAAGAATCTCCCTTGGAGTAAAGGAGGTACTCCCCTGCAAGGCAGGCACCTAAGATGTATCTGACCGGTTTGCATCTCTAAAGTTCCCGCCGGATTCAAAAGAAATTGCAACACAGGAGGTGGGTTCCCAGACTTCCCAGATGCCGACACTGCAGCACTAGACATCCTTTGTGGGACAGCTCGAATCCAGCTCCTGGTCATCGTCGACGCCTCCTGGTCCTCGTGGCTGCAGAGTCAAGCTTCACCTCTTCGCACCTGAAACACCCAACATCATTGGGCATTCCTCTATCGTGCCCCTGGTCATTGGCAAGTGACCTAGACTCTGTCTCCTCTGCTTTCTGGTTCTTCTGATCTTCGGTCCAGGCTTGGATCACACAGACACTTTTCTTCTTCCCGGCAGCAGCACTTTGCAGCAGGTCGCCATTGAAATCAACAATGATTCCCGACACCATTTGACACCTATGCACCCATCTTCCCTGGGTGAGGTAACTCGAGTACTCTGGTGCTCCCGTGGGTGTTGGCCCTAAGCCTAAAGGGGTTTGCTCAAAGTCCTCTCTTAAGTGTCCTTAACTTTTAAAATTCCAACCACGACTTTCCCATAGAATAGTACGGGTCTCGCGCCTCGCACACATCCCCCGTGGGTCTCCTGTGTCACTACCTTGGGTGGTTCCTTGGGGTCCCAGCGATTTTACGTGCTCTAGGCACTGTGTCTAGTCAAGTTGTGGATCTTATACCACTTTCTTAATATATGGTTTGGCCCACCCCTGGGGCCCATTGTATATTGTGCTATTTACTGTTGTTTTAGAACTGTATTAGTGTGTATCTTGGATTCTAATCTCAGAAAGAGATTAGTAGTGAGTTTTTAGAAATATATACATATATTTTATATATACCTGGTGTGATTCTCCTTTCATTTAGTAATTCAAGAGGTTATAATCTGGTAAACCAAGCTGCTTTACACTCCTTCAAGACTTAGCCTGAAGGCTGCTCTCCATAGCTACCACTAGGATAGCTTTCAATAAAGGTTGTCTTTAAACCTATCATCAATAAGGGTTGTTAGGAATGGTGCAAGGTGCCCACTATAACTAGTGGACAGCATATGGCAGGCCAACTTCTAACATTGGTGTGCAGCGGTTGGATTCAAGCTTGCTATTGCTTTACCAGATAATCTCTTTGAGTGACTAACTGAAAACCACTATAGGTACATAGGTACATATAAATCAAGTCTATAATAAAGTAAGTTCTACTGAACTTGGAGTTGGGTTAGCAGATGGACCAGCACATCCCTTTTCCCCAACTCAAGAGAGTGTAGTAGCTCCCACTAGGTTAGGTAGGTGCAACACCTCACTACACTAGTATGTTTTCAAGACCTGAAGCCAGTGGCTCCTTGTCATCCAAGTATGACCATCTCACATTCATGGAATTGAGAAACATGTGTACAGCTAGGAAGTTGAAGACAGGGAGGAGTGCAAACACTCAACGCCTCATGGAGGCACTGCTGTTAGATGATCTCAGAAAGACCCCAGGGTCTGATGAGGCAGGCAAGTTGGGTGGGGCAGTAGAAGAGGAAAGGCCAAGAGGTGACAACACCTATGACCTGGACTCTGATGCTGTCCAGGAGGATCAAAATGATTCTAACCTGGAAAATCCAATCCATCCGGAAGGTGAGGAAGAAGGCCTCAGTGGCCCTCTCCATACCCCACCTGGAAGGGTTGGTGGTGTGCCAAGAAGATCAAGATCTCCTTCTCTGGAGTCTAATCATTCTGTTACATCTGTAGGGACCTCTGTCTCTCATAGGACCATTTTCCCTCATCTGAGAGAGTCCTCTTATGAGAGAAAGTGCGGACTGCTTGAGTTTGAGAAAGCTAAGCTTAGGATCAAGAGAGAGCAGTTGGCATTAGATAAGGAATCCATGGAGCTCCAGAGAGCTTCATACAGATGGGGGCTAGAGCCCCATGGTGGCAGCAACAGTGTCCCTAGAGGTAGAGATCATACTCATGACCATAGGAACCTGAGCAAGATTGTCCCTCTCTACCAGAGTGGAGATGACATCCACAAATGGATGACTGCACTGGAAAGGGCCTGTAAAGTACAGAGGGTCCCTCAGTAGCAGTGGACAGCAATCTTGCGGCTCTCCTTTGCTAACAAAGGAAGAGACAAGCTCCTCACTGTTAGAGAAGAGGATGGTGGCAATTACAAAGTCTTGAAGAGTGCACTGATTTGGAGTGATGGAGCCTGAATGAATGGCCCACTCTCCTCCACAAGAGAGCATAAGGGATGAAGAAACATCTTCTTCCCTCCATACTATAGGTAAGGGTCTGCCTCCTCAGGGAACTGATGCTACCCCTAGTGAAGGAACTGCCCCAGAGGTAGTCAGGCCTGTCCTGGCAACACCCCTGATGGCAGGGGACCCTTCCAAGGTGGTACCCAGTCTGGAGCAGGTAACATGCCCCTCTCTACCCTACCTCAGTCATCCCAGGGCTGCAGAGGTCAGGGAGGCCAGTGGACCCCACAGGGCCCCCTGTCCAGAGGGACCCCCCCATCAGCAGATTAGGGGCACCCAGTCTAGTAGCCCTAGCCAGGTGAAAATTCCTCAACACACTGAGGGATCCCCCTTACCCCTGTGTAGGGAACTCCCCCAGATGGACTCTGTTGGGCAAAGGCAAACCTGGGACCAAAAGGTTCCAAACCTACCATGTCCCCCCAGTGTTCCAATCAAAGGGACCCAACCCCCAGCTGTAAACAACCAAAGGTTGACCCTTAGGGCCAGATACAACTCAGTCATGGAAAGAAAGGCCTCCATGGTGACCAGTGATCTGAGGAAGCTGAGACCAACTTTATTAGGGCATCACTTCTCTACTCAGCATCCCCACCAGCCTTTTACTTTGCCAAAACACACTACAGGTAGTAGCTCCAAATGGTGGAGATCATCCCAAACCCTTGGGGTTAGGGAATGCTTAGTGGACCATAAGACAGGGGGTAACCATGCTAGTGCAGGTTCTTCCTTATATGGGCACTTAGTCAATAAGGGTTCAACAGGCCAAGCTTAGCCTTATCTCCTTTCGTTTTTTTTTGGGGGGGGGGGTTATGTAGGAAGGTGGAATCTGACTGCATGGTTGCCCCCAATTTTTTTCCTGGTGTTTTGCTGGTTTTCAACTTAGTTTGGCTGGGGTCCTGCTATTCATGACCCCAGCCTATCTGCTTTCTCCTTAAATTGATTCCAAGTACTTTAGGTACACTTCAGATTGGATTCTGGGGTACCTTTATAAGTCCCTAGTATATGGTATACTATGTACCCAGGGCAAAGGTACCCCAGAGGCCTACCAGGGCTGCAGCATGTATTATGCCACCCTTGGGAAGCCTTCCAAAATGACACAACAGGACTGCTACAGCAGCCTGTGTAAGGTGGTGCATGCACCCCTTGCTGAGATATAGGTTCACTATATCTCTCCATATCACTGCACATATAAACCTATCAGTCACCCCTATGGCAGGCCTTACCAATCCTGAAGGCATGGTGCTGGGTTTTCTGTGAGAGGGTACCCATGCATGAGCAGAACACTTCTGCAGCCTTCAGAACCTTTATTTGGGGGTTGTTTGTGATGCAGCCAAACCATATACTCTTAAGTGCATTATAACCAAACGGTAAATGCTAACTTTGAGATAGCTGCACGGAAACATGTTGTGTTTGGTGTCAAACTCCTTGGAATTATACCCCCACCCTTCTAGAGGGAGAGATATGACAGCACCAGTATACCCGGTACCAGCTAACAGATCCCTGGCATCACAAAATGGATGCTGCCAGCCACAGACACGAGTCTGCCCGCCTGCTGCTGGACGAAACTCCGGAAGGGGAGGCCTGGACAATAGGTTTCCTGTCACAGGTAGGTGTCACCACGTCCCAGTCAGGCTTTAGTGTATTAGTGCTGGGTGGGTGCACTCCAAGAGTGCTTTGAAGTCTGCACTGGGGGCACATTTGGTGTCCCTGTACATAGTCCAGCTCAAACCAGTTGCAGGGGCTACCAGCCCCTGCTCTGGCATGAAACTTGACAAAGGAAATGGGTGTAGCCACCCCTCTTTCCTGACCCTCCCATAGGTGGGTCCCTAGAGTTTTTCCGACCCCTTCCTTGGGTATAAGATAGGAACCCCTGGCTACAGGACTTTAGATTTACCTGGACGAAACTCTGATACATAATCCTGGAACTTCGACGATCTACAAGGCGCTAGATGACTGAAGAATCACCCTTGGAGTAAAGGAGCTACTCCCGTGCAAGGCAGGCACCTAAGACATATCTGACCGGTTTACATCTCCGATGCTCCCGCCGGACTCTGAAGAAATTGCAACACAGGATGTGGGTTCCCAGACTTCCCAGAGGCTGTCCCAAGCTCCCAGCAAAGCTGAGACCCGTAGCCCTCGTGTGGACCATGGAATCGAAACCCCTGGACACCGTCCACATTAGCAAGTGTATATGCTCCTTGTCAATCCTTGAGGCTGTGCTTTAGGCTACCTGTGGTACACAACCCGAGCAGTGTCTCCACCAAAGATTACTGGCCTGCACTCACTGAGTGACCCGTGGGCTGGTATTGTGTTATTCTTCTCGAGGTCCCTTTGCGATCCCTAGTCTGTCGACTGGTGGGTCCCTGTGAAGGCAACTCTAACTTTAATTGGGCTTGCTCCAGACATGCCCTGATTCTCCATTGCATGGGGAGTCCCCAGGACCTTGCTGGTCCGCACCGAAGCATCTTTTCTCTTCCTGCCTGGGTTGCTATTGCCAAGGCTTGTTGGGTTCAATCTGAGCACCGACACTGCAGCACTCGGCATCCTTTGTGGGACAGCTCAAATCCAGCTCCTGGTTGTTGTCAACACCTCCTGGTCCTCGTGGCTGCAGAGTCAAGCTTCACCTCTTCGCACATGAAACACCCGACATCGGTGGGCATTCGTCTACCGTGCCCCTGGTCACTGGCAAGTGACCCAGATGCTGTCCCCTCTGCTTTCAGGTTCTTCTGATCTTTGATCCAGGCTTGGATCACACCGGACACTTTTCTTCTTCCCGGCAGCAGCACTTTGCCGCAGGTTGCTATTAAAATCAACGACGATTCCCGACACCATTTGACACCTATGCACCCGGCTTTCCTGGGTGAGGTAACTCGAGTACTTAGGTGCTCCCGTGGGTGTTGGCCCTAGAACCCCCTACGTCTAAAGGGGTTTGCTCAAAGTCCTCTCCTAAGTGTCCTTAACTTTTAAAGTTCCAACCGCGACTTTCCCATAGAATAGCACGGGGCTCGCGCCTGTGTTCTCACACTGCAAGCGTCCCCCGTGGGTCTCCTATGTCACTACCTTGGGTGGTTCCTTGGGGTCCCAGTAATTATACGTGCTCTAGGCACTGTGTCTAGTCAAGTCGTGGTTCTTATACCACTTTCTTAATATATGGTTTGGCCCGCCCCTGGGGACCATTGTATATTGTGCTATTTACTTTCGTTGTAGAACTGTATTAGTGTGTATCTTGGATAAGGGTGGGCGGAATTTGCGAAAATTCACAAAATTTCGCGAAATGGCAAAAAATCTCCGCGAACACGTGAAATTTCGCGTGCTCGCGGAGATTTTGGGCTGATTAATGCGTTACTGAATTTGACCTTCAACTCGGGCACCTGCTTTATTTATATCTGTAAGTGCTTCCTGTTGAGGTTTAATTTTTGTGACAGAATCATCGGGCCAGAAGGAATCCTGCCCTGCATATTTATCCAAGAAGATGCCACCGTTTTGTGCAATACCTCTACTCAACTGGAGTACTTTCTACTGGCTAATCAGTAAGTGCTACCTCAGTGGGTAAATGTATAGTGCTTTTCCTACACTACAGCTGCATAAAGGGCCAGAAGAGTTGTCTCCAGCGACCATATGTGTCTGTAACTTTTGCCACCACGGCGATGTGCGCCGGGGTCCCTCGAGTGAGCTGTCCATCATAGTGGGGAAAGGGCGGGAAGACGTTGCACACCGCTGGTGTGTGGGCTGGGGCCAAACGGCGGGGCTTCTATGCAGTTCACATGCCTCTTGTTTATAAAGGGTCAGAGACCGACCAGAGCAGCAGATGAGGAGACAGAACCTCCTGGTGTCAGGAACTACACAGGGATTGCGCTCGAGAAACTTATGGATGCACAGACCTCCATCAAGGATTACAACAAATTGTTGACGGTAGATATGGGGAGAAAGCACACCTGCCTAGCCTCCACCGTGCTCACAAATCTTTTGTGCTGATTAATGCGTTACTGAATTTGACCTTCAACTCGGGCACTGGCTTTATTTAAATCTGTAAGTGCTTCCGTTGAGGTTTAAAATGACAGGAGCATCGTGCCAGAATGAATCCTGCCCTGCATATTTCCGTTCCGCCGCGAATCGCGGAAGTTTCGACATTTTCGCGTTCCGCGCGGAACGGAAATTGTCGCCCACCCTTAATCTTGGACTCTAATCTCATAAAGAGATTAGTAGTGAGTGTTTAGAAATAAATATATATATTTTATATATACCTGGTGTGGTTCTCCTTTCATTTAGTAATTCAAGATGTTATAATCTGGTAAACCAAGATGCTTTACACTCCTTCAAGACTTAGCCTGAAGGCTTCTCTCCATAGCTACCACTAGGACAGCTTTCAATAAAGGTTGTCTTTAAACCGATCATCAATAAGGGTTGTTTGGACTGGTGCAAGGTGCCCACTATAACTAGTGGAAAGCATATGGCAGGCCAACTTCTCAACCAACATTATGTGTTGTTACATAACTGCAATGTGGAAAGAGTATGGTGTAAATTACAAATGTATCACACCATATCATCCTCAATGCAATGGGTTAGTTGAAAGGTTCAACAAAACCCTAAAGGACATGATAATGGGACTCCCAGAGAAGCTTAGCCAGATATGGGATGTTCTGGTGCCTTGCCTTCTCTTTGGCTACAGAGAGGTGCCACAGAAGGGGGTTGGCAACAGCCCTTTTGAACTTTTGTTTCGTCACCGAGCTAGGGGTCTATTGTGTCTAGTGAAGGAGGGATGGGTGTTACCTCTCAAACCCCCTAAACAGGATATTGTGGACCATGTACTTGGTCTCCACTCCCGGATGGCTGAGTATATGAAGAAGGCATCCAAAAACCTGGAGGCTAGCCTGGAATTGCAAAGGCCTGGCATGACCAAAAGGCTGTCTTGACTATTTACCAGCCAGGACAGAAGGTGTGGGTGTTGGAGCCTGTGGTCCCAGCAGCTCTCCAAGACAGATGGAGTGGACCCCACACCATACTTGAGCAGAAGGGAGAGGTCGCCTATTTGGTGGACCTTGGAACTCCCAGGAGCCCCCATAGGGTGCTCCATGTAAACATCCTCAAGCCTTATGTTGACAGGCAGACATGGGCTTGCTCATTGCTACTGATGAGGGACAGGAGGAAGAGTGTGACCCACTACCTGACCTCCTCTCTCAGAACCCTGATGATGGCTCAGTAGATGGTATAGCTTTGACAAACAGCCTCACTGAGCAGCAACAATCTGATTGCAGGAAAGTCCTCAATCAGTTGAGGCAAATGTTTTCACTGACTCCAAGTCAGACCACCTGGTGTACCCATGAAGTGGAAACAGGTGAAAACCTACCGGTAAAGAGCAAAATTTACCGACAACCGGACCATGTCAGGGACTGCATCAGGACTGAGGTCCAAAAGACATTGGAATTGGGAGGCATTGAGCCCTCAACAAGCACTTGGGCTAGTCCAGTATTCTTGGTACCTAAACCTCACACCAAAGATGGAAAGAGAGAGATGAGGTTTTGTGTTGACTGCTGTGGACTCAATGCAGTCACTAGGACTGATGCTCATCCTATTCCAAGGGCTGATGAGCTCATAGATACTTTGGCCTCAGCCAAGTTTCTGAGTACATTTGACCTTACTGCTGGCTACTGGCAAATCAGACTAGCTGAGGATGCCAAGCCAAAAACAGCATTCTCAACCCCTAGTGGGCATTATCAATTTGTGGTAATGCTTTTTGGCTTTAAGAATGCACCTGCCACATTTCAAAGGTTAGTGAACAAAGTTCTCACAGGCCTGGAAGACTATAGTGCAGCTTATCTAGATGATATTGCTGTCTTAAGTTTCACCTGGGAGGATCACCTGATCCACCTGAGAAATGTTTTGGAGGCCTTGCAAAAGGCAGGCCTCACTATCAAGGCTACTAAGTGCGAGAGAGGGCAGAGTCCGGTTGTATACCTGGGCCACCTTGTGGGTGGAGGCCAGGTTCAACCGTTGCAGAGCAAAATCCAGACCATCGTGGAATGGGTTGCTCCAATTATCCAGACTCAGGTCAGAGCTTTCTTGGGCCTGACTGGGTATTACAGAAGATTTGGTAAGTACTATGGGTTTATAGTGACTCCCTTGAATGATCTCACATCAAAAAGAATGCCCAAGAAAGTTCAGTGGACAGTTAGCTGTCAGAAGGCATTTGATGACCTCAAGCAGGCCATGTGCACTGCTCCCATTCTGCAAAGTCTTGACTACTCCAAACTATTCATTGTTAAAACTGATGCATCTGAGTTGGGGGTTGGGGCTGTGTTATCACAATTGAATGCAGAGGGCCAGGATCAGCCATTAGCTTTTATTAGCAGAAGGCTGACCCCCAGAGAGAAGTGTTGGTCAGCTATTGATAGGGAAGCCTTTGCTGTGGTTTGGGCTCTGAAGAAGTTGAGGCTATACTTGTTTGGGACTCACTTCATTATTCAGACTGACCACAAGCCCCTCTTATGGCTAAAACAGATGAAGGGTGAAAACCCCAAACTTTTGAGGTGGTCCATTTCCGTACAGGGGATGGACTATACAGTGGAACATAGACCTGGGCGTAACCATGCCAATGCAGATGGACTTTCCAGATATTTCCACTTAGAACATGAAGACTCAACTGGGCAAGGTTAGTCTAATCTCCTTTTATAGGGGGGGTTTGTGTAGGAAAGTAGGATCTGCTTCTTATGGTTACCCCCAAATTTTGCTTTTCGCACCCACCGTTTTGACTAGTCTGGCTCGGATCCTGCTATTCAGGACCCCAGCCTATCTGCTTTCTCCCTTAAATAATGGCAATGTATGTACTTGGTATATCTCCAGATTGGATACTGGGGTTCCTTTATCAGTCCCTAGTATATGGTACACCATGTACCCAGGGCATGGGTACCCCAGAGGCCTCCCATGGGCTGAAGCATGTATTATGCCACCCATGAGAGGCCATGCAAAATGGAACCTCAGGTCTGCAACTGCAGCCTGTGTAAGCTGGTGATTGCACAACTTACTTTAGATATAGGTTCACTATATCTATATATATCACTACACTTATAACCTTATAAGTCACCCCTATAGCAGGCCTTAACAATCCTGAAGGCAGGGTGATGGGTTCTTCATGAGAGGGTGCTCCGGCATGAGCAGGGCCCCTCTGTAGCCTATGGAAACCATTCTCCCGGGTTGTATGTGATACTGCCAGACATATAGGTAGAGGTGCATTATAACCTTGCGGTAAATGCTATCTCGAAAACGACTGCAAAGAAGTATGCCGTGTTTGGTGTCAAACACCTTGGAATCATACCTCCACACCAGTAACTGGTGTGGGAGGTATGATTCCTCCCCTCAGAACCGAGGTTCTGGGGGTACCTAAGTCTACCGGTACCAGCTTTCTCGAGCCTTACAGCACAAAATGGATGCTGCCAGCAACAGACACAAGTCTGACCTCCTGCTGCTGAGCCAAGCTTGAGCAGAAGAAGGCCGGACAATAGGTATCCTGTCACAGGGAGGTGTGAACACCTCTCAGACAGGATCTAGTGTATTGGAGCTGAGTGGGTGCACTGTCACAGTGCCAGAAAGTCTGAACGAGGGGCACACTTGGTGGCCCTGTGCATAGTCCAGCTCAAACCAGTTCTGGGAGCCACTCGCTCCTGCTCTGGCATGAAACCGGACACAGGATATGGGCGTAGCCACCCCTCTGTCCTGACACTTCCATAGGAGGGTCCCTAGAATCTGTCCAACCCTCTCCTGTGGGTATAAAATGGGTTACCTGGCTACAGGACATTAGATTGTACGTGGACATGATTCTGCAAGAAGAAACCACTAAGCTTTGACCGTCTGGACATGCTGGACTCGCTGGACCTCCCTTGGGCTCGGCTTCGTCTTCCCTTGCCTTTCCCAGTCTCACCAGTGTCCGTGATCCATATAGGGTCCGTGCAGGACCCTGTGGTTGTCCAAAGACAACCGAAGTATCTCCCTTGAGGTGAAGGAGTCACTCCCCTGCAACGCAGGCACCATAATGTAACTGACCGATTTGCTGATCCTGAGCTCCTGTGGACTCCGAAGGCTCCAGCAACACAGGAGGTAGGTTTCAGAAGGTCCTCGAGGTTCAGCAGTCCTGTCATCGAGTTTGAGGCCAGTATCCCTCGTGGGGACCGCGGAACCTGTAGCCCTGTGCATCACGTTCATTTGCAGCAGCACATGCTTGTTGTTGTGCAACAACTCAGTGCATTGGGCTTTCTGTAGCCTTCACCCCAGCGCATCTTTTCCACAAAGGACTCCAGTCTCTTCACACTCTGTGCCCTGCTAGCTGCTGTCTTGTGTAGCTGCCTGAGGTCCCCTCGCGACTCCTGTGCCTCCAGCCTGTGGGTCCACTTGAGGGTCAACTTTGCTTTTCTTGGGCTCCCCTAGTTGCTCCAGGCCTGCCCTGATCCCCTTGCTGTGGTGAGTCCCCTGGTCCTTGCTGGGCCAGATCTACACCAAATTTAACTATCTTCGTTGGTTGCCGCTGCCAAGGCTTGTTGGTGCTCAGGCCGGACACCGACCCCTCAACACTCGACATCCATCGTGGGACAGCTCGCCTCTGGCATAAATAAACGTAAGCACTATCCCCCACTAAGAATTCATATAAATAGGTAATATATCCAAATGCATGTATGACCCACAGAGTATTTAATTGTCATTCATTTACTATCAAAAATATACATACTTTTCTTATTTATTTTACATTAGTTTTAACACAGTATGTTTTAAAAGACTAAACATTCATATAAATAGGTAATATATCCAAATGCATTTATGATCCACAGAGTATTTAATTTTCATTCATTTACTATCAAAAATATACATATATTTATTTTTTCTTTTTCATTAGTTTGAACACAGTATGTTTTAAAAGACACACTCATACATATATAATAAATATTCCCTATAGTAGTGTGTCTGGCTACTGGTTGTCCTAGACGTCTCCTGGTCCTCGTAGGTGAAGAGTCAAGATCACCGTCATCACACCTGAAGCACCCGACATCGGTAGGTATTTGGCTACCAAGCCCCTGGTCACTCCAAAGTGAACCAGACTCTGTCCCCTTTGCTTGGAGGTTCTTCTCTCCTAGAATCCATGTTTGGATTCCACCGGACACTTTTCGTACTTTCAGCAGCAGCATTTCTTTGTCGACTTCCATAGAGAACTACAATGGTTTACGGTGCCACATCGTGCCTATGCACCCGGCTCCTCTGGGATAGGTAACTCTGGTACAAAGGTATTCACAAGTGGGGTGGCTCTCCAACCTCTTAAATTCCAAGGGTTGTCTTCGTAATCTGCTGGGAAGGCTCCTTAATCTATAATTTTCCAACTGCAACTTTCCCATTGAATTGTACGGAGCACATGGTCATGTTCTCACTCTGCATCCATCCTCCTTGGGGTCCCTACTTACTCACTTTGGGTGGTTTCTTGCGGTCCCAGCATTTCTACACATTCTAGACTAGGTCTAGTCTCCAGTTGTGGTTCTTATACCACTTATTTCGTATATGGTTTGGTCTCCCCCTGGAGCCCCCTGTGTATTGTGCTACTTACGATTGATTCACTGCAACTGTATTATTTGAATTGTGTTCTATCCTCATGTAGAGGATACTAGAGAGTGTTCTATATAATAAATACATATTTCTATAACTACTGTGAGGTTTCCCTTTCATTTAACCAATACTATAAGGTTGCATTCTGGTAAAACAAGCTGCTTAACATTCCTTCAAGACTTAGCCTGAAGGCTGCCCTCCAAAGCTACCACTAGGATAGATTTCTATTAAGGTTATCTTTAACCTAATCACCATAAGGGTTGTTTGGACTGGTGCAAGGTGCCCACTTTAATTAGTGGACAGCATATACCAGGCCAACTTCTCACACCCACACTTCAAAATCACAAAAAATGTGCGTCTTTTGTGCTTTTCTAATTCTGAATTATTTTGAAATATCTCCACAGTTTATTTTGAAGACATTTACATTTTGTTGTGTGCTAGAAAACATTGTACAGCCTTCCTCAAGTACAACCCCATTAGCCAGCATGATTGTCACATAAATCCTCTCACTTTGAAGTAAAAGAAAGAAAGGTAAACGCCAAGCTTCGTGGAAGACACATCCTGACACTTGACCTCTGTCTTTAAATGCAGGCAAATGTAACAAGATAGGATCAATATTTAAAGACCTGTTTACAGATATTCACTACTGGTGGAAGAATACAGTAAATAGGAGTTGGACAATAAAAGGGATGACCTCAAGCTGGACAGCCTAAATAAATTAGAGGCAGCAAACAAAAAGGAAGCAAATGTGACTTACAAACCACAAAGCCAATGGTAAGCAGTGGGCAAAATGCATAACCAGGGAAGCATTCCAAATGTCCCCAAGTCATTAGCAAACCAGACAGCTGCGCTGTCCGGTAGGCTTCAACCTAAAAATGCAGGGGGTAACACAAACAGAGCTATTATTTTACTGGCGGAAAAAAAAGAGCATTTTGAATATAACAACAACATAAGATTTGTGATTGCCTTTAATAAACATCCAGACAAATTTGGAAATATTTTAAGGGACATTAAAATATCTTAAGAAGCAGTGGCATAATTGGAAAGGAGTTGAATAACAGCTGCAATTATCTTATCACAAAGCTAAGTAAATAAAACATTTTTTGGTACATAGCCATCTCACATCTAACCAGGGGACGGGATGTATGACAGATACACAGTGCCTTTTACTAGGAAAACACAGTAGGCACAGAAAACCTAATGTCCCTGTAACTGCGCATTGTAAATTTGAAAAAGACTCATCCACCCTTTATTTATTACTGCTGTCAAAACAGGGGAAAGCTTTCAGAATTTGTCACACTATTCTCCTAATCCCATGCCTTATATGCTGTTTGGGAAAGGAAGCTGCTGAAATTAATATTTGATAAGATGTTGACTCAGCTTCTCAACAAACTGATCAAAGTGTGATTTGGCTCTGATTCTTAACATCTGTGTGTAAAGTGGGTTATTTTCATAAATGGTTGCTCAATCATCCATCTTCTTCAGTGCAGAATATCTGTCTGTATTCTATTATAAAAGGTTTATGCTCTCCTGGAGAAGTTCCGAAAGGGGTGACTGCCATCCTGCTAAGTTTTATCAGGCACCCCAGTACACAACACCATGCTTGGAACTTACAGCATTGAAGTGGTTTGGTAAATACTACTGCTCCTTTTAAAGCCATGTTTTAGAAAAATATCAAAGAGAAATATTAACATTGTAAACATTTTTTTGTGCTTGTTAGTCTAAGCGTTGATGAGCCACTGCCATTTGAAATACAAGCCTCAAGTGGCTTGTGCCTTCTCGAAATAGGCATTAGAAGGTTTTTTGTTGCACAAAAACATTCATGTGATGTTTTTTAGGCTCTACTTTGACCTAGTAAAGTCCCGAATTAAAGACTCTTTACTGACAAGGAGCAAAAAACCTTAGATCAGTTAGTTTGTAATGCTACTGATGTACAGAGGGACTGATTCACAAAGGTAAAATTAGACCAAAAGATTAACTTTACTACTTTTCGGTAGTAAACAAAAGTATGTTACGAGTAGTATTTTTAAGACTGCGTAGTTTCTACACTAGGATTGAGTTTCCTCACTCAGCAAGAAATCTCTGCACTTGGGGTGGAATCTCCTCGCGTGGAATTCCGCTCCAAGTGCAGAGATTCCACCGTGAGTGTGGAAACTCCACCCAAGTGCGAAAACTCCACAGTCGTAAACTTACCTTTGTGAATACTGAAAAGTGGTAAAGTTGGACTTTTGGTTAAAACATAGACTTTTGGACTAACTTTTCCTTGGTGGTCCAAAGTGTTTGCCAAAAGTATACAAACCCTTGCTAAGGGTCAAACAGATGAACAAGATGTAATAACAGAAAATATATTCATCTCAACAAAAACTATTACTGAATTGGAGATAGCAACTGTGCATTTATTGATGAACTGCACTTCACCGGAAATGTGTTTTGATTCTAGCAACTTTGAGATCCTTTGACAACGCAGCACAAGAGATTCCAAAGTTTACTTAAGTCCATCACTGAATTATTCTGCTAAGTTTCATGCAGCTTGTTCAAGGGAAGATAAAGTTGTAGGGGAAACCTCAAAGTTTCTACTTTCCATTAAAAAACCGATATACATTTTTCCTCTCGTCTAATGAAAAAAACTGATGGATAGAACTAAACTTACCAACAAGAAAGAGTTTATGACATGGGAGGACCTTTGCTTGCATGGTGTACATTTTTAGAGCTGTTAAAATGAAAAGAAAAATTACTATTGGATTTTCAAACGTGAAAAGTCAAAAAGTCCATTTACTATTACAAAATGTGATACTTCATAGTCACTGTTCTCTAATTGGTCATGGTAACATTTTTACTCTGACATCTCCTATGAGATCCAAGAACACGCCAAGCTGATTCTTGAAAGTTCCTCTAAAATAATCCAGGGCTTTATTTGGAACAGGTTGTTACTTCTGAGGGGAATCAGAGTACACCTCACAGAGTTCAGAAACAGGTCTGCACATAAAAACGGATCCAAAATGCACACATATTCAAGAATCAAGCTCTGACAATTGTCAAATTGTCCAAAAAGTAGCAAGATGAGAGATTTCACAGCCAGATGGCTAATTCCAAATACTAAGGAGGATCAAAGGACATTCAAAGGTGTGGTGAATAACTTTAACACTAAGAAGAAAGGCCACACAACAAGATACAGATTACTATGTGAAGCGACTGCTAGTTTCATCAGCAGAAATTCATTTTGTCTCTGTATCTTGCATCTAAACCTAAGGTTCTTGCAAATAGTTTACCTCCAAAAGAACCTCCTCCCAGGGTTATAAGCCATATGTCAAGTATCAATCATTGTGGGAGCTTTTTCACGAGTACCAGGACAATCAGGGATGGCTTAGCTCACTATATAACAATGAGAGTTTAACCTTTGGATGTCTGGAGCTGAGTTGAAACTACAGTCGAACCAAAAACTAAACATCAAATACATCTGTTTAGCACTTGACTCTCATGGTAGCTAGGCAAAGAGGCCCAAGGTTTGTGAATATCTTATCATCAAAAGCAGTTGCCTCATAGGGAACAGGCAGAGATGGCAAGTATCACTGACTGTGGAAACTTTTTCAGGAGTACCGAAGCAATCCATTGGGTGGGCTCAGAATATGACAATGAGAACCTTTTACTTTGATTCCCTTGGTCGGAGCCTACTCTTAGAGCCAAAACTGAAATTCAAATACATTCCTTAAGCACTTGGCCCTTAGGGTAGCTGACCGGAGTGGTCTAAGTCTTACTTAGGGAGGTGGTGTTGGGAATAGACTTAGCACTCAAACAAAAAATTATAAATCATTGTCCAGCCAATGCTTTTACTTTTAGAGACAAAGCAGTTATAATCATAGTATACATCTAAAGACTACACATGAAATACAGTAGACAAAGTACAAACAATTATCAGTGAGGAATTGTGGGGGTCGGGAGACTGCCAGTCCTCACTTTAAGCTGCTCCCAATTCTTAAAATTATGTATCACAAGATCAGTGTGAAATACATTGTTGTCCCAAGGCCTTGGAGTGCAATCTCCATTAGTTTCTAAACGCTGAAGATACAATAATAATGCTGACAAGATAAGGTTCTCGCTAAGATATCTGTATATATACCCTGATAGCTCTTAATGTTATTGTTGTCCCTGAAATCTTAGTTCCACACTGCAGCTTTAACTAATGAACCATGGGTTTCTTCATTGCCAGCTTTGAATGAGGTGCCACTCCTGTTTTCACTAGGTTTTGAGAAGTGTCACCTCTGATTTGGCCCTGACGCCACTAACTCCAGTGACACGTTCAGATCATACAGCTGTGCAGGATTGTGCCTCCGGTTCAAAAGAGCGGCGGATGTGCAGGCACACTTAAGCAACGGCGATGCTCCTGCACCTTCTAGGGGAAGGGACATTTTCCTCTTTAGATCTAGCTCAGGCCTAAAGCAGAAGAAGCCCACCACCCAAACAAATGAAGAGCCCATCATGGGCATATTTGTTGAGCATGGATGTTTATGTCAATATTTAATTTCTGATCAAGTTAAACACTTACTTAAAATATGTCTGAAGATCTTTGTACTTGTTGTATTCAGGTTGTTCATAGAAGAACTATAATTTGTTTCATTTTGGTTGGAAAGTTGTATCATAGATTCATAGTTCTTGTTTCATTCCAAGATATTGGGCCTTGCATATGCATGTTTTGTGGTGCACTGTATATTTTTATTTCTACATTCGAATAAATGTTACTATTGTCAGAACCTTTTGAGATACATTGTGCATCTAACTATATTGGGTGCACCAGACAAATCCAGTTTCTCCTTACACCTCGCTACAGAGATCCAGTCACAAGGAACCTCTCTGCCTCCAGCGCTCTCAAATTCACCACAGAATACACTCGTTTTGGCAAGCAGGAAGGCACTAGTGCTTCAGGCTCCAGGCGCAGGTGGTCTTGGATTCCCTGGATGATGTTACCTCACTCAGGTGGGAGATAGGCAGGCCTTGACCCTCAGTTCTGGTCACAGGCAAAAGTCTTGCAGAGTTTCTCGTGCTCACATAGCCTGTCTGGCTGCTTCACAGTTGACAATTCTGACGGACTTGAGCTCCCCCTTCTTATAGTCCATTTCCAGACACCAAATGTGATTTAGAGTCTGAGTCATTGAAGCGTATGTTGGGGTCTGCTTCCTTTTGAAGTGCCCTTTTCTCTTGTAGTGAGGACATTGGGTTAACTGCGGACATTCCTAAGTTAGCATAAGTGAGTATATGCTTGGCGGCCATTCTGCCGCTTTTGCACACGACACTACATGGCTCTGTCCTCGTAAATACTCTGCTAGCGCTTTTTCATATGAGAACTGTCTGCCTTTCACACATCTAGCTGTACACCGTGCTCTTCGTCTGCACAGCGTGTTCAAGGTTGAAAAACAATGTATGCTGTTGATTCACTTTGCTCAGTCCCATGCCAATAGACATAACAAGGAACACAGCTGCACTACTGAAACTCGGGTGCTTTTATTATTGCATTACATGCATGAGGAGGAACTTGGAGAAAATCTTTCCAACGAAGAAGAGCTATGTTTGTCCTGAGATGCAATTCATTGCATCTAACCTTGGAGGTATGGGGTCCCCCTGACAAAGCCTAGAGGTCTCCTATAATTATAATAGACTAGCTCATAGCACGGGGAGTGTGGTAAAGGCGCTGTAGTCCTGTTTCCACTGTCATTATAATATGGTTTTCCCTTTTGTGCTTTATGGAATTGTAACAATGCTGATTATATTATTCTTTTGCATTTGGCTGCTAACATTGGCTCGTGTACTGCATTATAGAGCACGTTAGTTAAAATAAACATTTTAAACTATACAGTATCTCTGTTTGCTCACATTGTGGACAAGTATGGGTGTTTAAACGAAAGAGTGTTTTGGTTTCCCACTTCTCCTGAGAGGAACGAGTCGCATGTTCTAGATTGTCTAATCATTGATAGCTTTGCTGTAGTACGGAAAACTAATGAGACATTATTGCTGGTCGGATTGTGGTTCTAGGTACTGAGGTGGGTTTTTGGTACAAAACAATACAACAAGGTCCTGGATTCCTGTGCATAGTTCTGTGTATGTGCAGAATCCCTGCAACATGGTACACCTAAAGTTTGGTCTGGTACTTATATACGAGGCACTTTAGTAGTACTTGTGCTTGTCCACGATACACTCGCTTCTGATTTCCGGACAACAGCTGTGATGGCATAACCTACCTACATTGATGTGTTTATAGGTTTTTCAAGCTTGATATTATTAAAAGGTTTTATTGTTCTTTTGAATTGCTACCCTTTTGCGCTGCCACGCTTTAAGTTGTTACCCTTTCTTAGATCTTATGGCTGATGTCGGTATTACAGCACATAGCTGCGCACCACTCCGTCTTTATTTGACCACATATGGAGTGCCTGACGTCGGTATCAACCTTATTTTTGTGGTTGGTGCTGATCCAGCTTACCACTTTGAGGTGTTTTACTCTTGGGTAACCTTTCCGGCAGTGAATGGAGATGATAACTTGTTCCGTGTATGCACTCACACTGCAACACCTAACCTGTATCGGCCTTATAGAACTCTTGAAGTTCCGATTTCGGCATGGCAACACCGTATTTGGTTTAATGGCGCCCTAGCCCACACAGTGAGTCCGGTCCTCGATTCCAGGGGCCACTTGGCCAGTTTTGGCCGGGTACACAACACATCCACATTATCTAGCAGTCCCAGTAGATGAACTGTGTGTCTGGCACACCTCCTTAATCGAGGTGCATAGGGCTCTAGTACCATACGTTTCCTGCAATCTCCCGGTGGGAGCACCGGGGGTTGCGGCGCAACCAGCTGGACCTTGCGGACTGACTATTAGTCCCGTCATGGTTTATTCGGTTATGGGCAAGCATCCACAGAATAAGGATGATTTACCTTACTGGCTTGCTGAAAAATATGACCAGCAGGAAGCGGTATTTCCAAATGCCACTCCTGTGGAAAATCACAGAATCTTAACAATTAGTTTGCAGAAAGACTTAATACCAGAGGTAACCGATTGTGAAAATTGGGGTAAATTGTTCGCGGCGGTATGTGCAAAGTGTTTTGGCACGCCTTCTATGACTGAGCTCTCCTCCGTGATTAAGCGTGTTCAAGATGAGCACGGCCCGGAGGCGGCGGTTGAGTTAGGGATGAGGCTAGTTGGAGTGTTCGACGTAGTTGCTGATCTCATCCTCAAGGGAGATGCAGTAAACTTTCAAATGTCTAATGCTTTGCATCTTGTCCCAGAGGAAGAGAAAACCTGTGAATTACCGAAAATTATTGCAGATGCTTATAAGACCATTGAACACAATAGTTTGGGTGTTAAGCCTTTTGCTAGAATACCAGTACAACAGCAAACTCAGATGGCGCAGTCTACTAAAGACGACCGTCCTATTTTTCCTAAAAAGAATTGGAAAAATAAAAAGCTGGGGAAGCAACAACAGAAACAAGGGTCACGTGCAGGGTCACCGGTACCCGAGTCTTCTGAGCGCACTTATGATTTGCACAACCGCACGAGAATTAGGTCTCCTGACAGGTTTCAGGTTCCTGATAAGCATTCTCCTCGTTCTTCACAGGAAACATCGGGCTCGCAGGCCGGTGGCGGGGAACGCCAGGAGCGCGGCAGAAGTCAAGGTGCCCCGCAGTGGCGTGAGCAACTCGTCAGACTGATGGAAAAGGGAAGCAAGACGATTTTCCTCGTCAGCGCCCACTGTTTCGGAAAAAGAAAGTTGCCGCTTTAACGGCGAGATATGCCACAGACGGTGAGAACCCGGCTCCGGAACCTATGTTAGGTAGTAACGCTGTTAGACAGCGCAGCGGAGGTTATAATAGTGCAGCAAGCACTGCATCCATTTCTGGAGGCGACAGCAACTGAGACTTTCATCACAGTTGAAACGGCTGACACCCGAGTGGCTCCCCCTGACAGATTATACGAAATTGTACTTCTGATTGAAGGTGATATACAACGTGCAATTAAAGGGATTTTTTGTGAAAATCTGACTTCTTCATATGACATCTTGTTAGCAGAGGCAGATTGGCCCCCGCCTTTTGTTCTGGCCGCTCCGCAGGGAGAGGAGGTAATCCTCCCTAGTTTTTCACACGTCTCCAAGGAGCAAGCAGTCGCTTTTGCAGAAGAGTGGGCTTTGGTGCTTGCACCAGCTCTGTACCATACTCAGGTGGGTTGGGATAAGGATTCTCCCCCGCATGAGATACCATTGCGGTGTATGCCACAGCCACAACCCCAATATCCCCTCCGGCAGGATGCAAAAGCTCCCGTTTCTGATATTCTAGATCAATTAGAGTATCAAGGAGTGATTGAAACATGTGTGTCACCAATGAATAACCCTCTTGTTACCGTAACCAAACCCAATGGGTCGTACCGCTTAGTTTTGGATTACCGACATTTGAATTCTCATTGTCGCACCTTTGCGGTTCAGAATACCCATAGTTCTGCTCTAGTAGACAGTCTTGTACATAAAAAATATAAAACTACGCATGACATTTCCAATGGCTTTTTCAGTCATAATCTGTCACCCACAAGCAGTCAATGGACCGTTTTTACAGCAGGTGGTAAACAAAAACTATTTTGGCGTTTGGCCATGGGCTATAAAAACAGCCCGGGCATATTCATGGGAGGAGGAGCCTATCCCCGACATGGCTGCTCGGAGCTGAGGCTCCGTGGTGAACCCTTTTTACAAACTCCGGTGTGGCGATCCGCCGCACTGCTATGCCACCCAAACAACTATTCAGCAACCGGAATACAGGCAGATCACCTAAAGAGTATTATCGCCCCTCTCAGGCTTTGCTCCACTGAGTAATATTCCTCAAAGCCCCTCCCCATGAAAATGTGAAGATGGTGCCCAGGGAGCTCTAAGAGCATGCCCGGTGCCGACAGAAGTACACCGGGTTGCTACTGACCTCCGTTTTCTTTCCACCAGTATTCCAGTTTCCCCTGATAACCAATACGGGTAGTGAGGGGCTCCGGTGACCTCAGACCTAACTTCAACAGCGCTCTAGGTGAGCCCCGGGATCGTCGCCTGACCCCAAAATGGTGCCCACCAGGCATCCCCGGGAACTTTAGCGGTGCACCCTGGGGAGCCCCCATGCATAATACAGCTCAGTTTGCCTCAGATCTCATCTCCCCCATTGGAGAGCAGGAACACCGTAGGAATAAGTGGGGCGCTCCCAAATTGGACATAACTCAGCAACACTCTTGGTGAGCTGGCGGGACTGACGCCTGACCCCAACATGGCGCTCGCACCCTGGCGGACCCGGGCGGCCTAACACTACACCCGATGGTTCGTAACTCCAAACACGACTCAGTTTCTTCTCACCTGGCAAGGACTATGCTGCGGAGTTCATGGTGAGTAGTTGATCACTCTCCTGCTGCCCCTCCATTACTTTGCCTCGTCTTCCTGTGTAAGAGGAAATACCGCCGCTTCTACCCCACCGTCTCGGCAATCCAAATGACATTCAAGACGTCAGAACTGTCTGTTGCCCACCACGAGTCATGGCTTCATTTTTGCTGAGACTAATTAATTTTTATGAGAGAGTGAGAGGGATATAGGAGGCAAACCCGCCTGACCCTATAATGGTGGCCGTTTCTCCCCCTTGTATCTATATCTCGGCAATATTCTCCTCCTCGGGAGGCAAGCGGTCACTGGGTCTAGCCTCTAGCTTCTCCATTGCTCAACAAACACCCCCTTAGAGCAAAAGATAATAATGGGACTGGATGAATGTAACATCAAGGTCAGAATTCCCTTGCCTGACCCCAAGATAGCTGCCACAGTAGTCCCTACCACCTTGTGCTAATACTCTGGGACAATAACTGGACTTCGACCTGACCTTGATCCTATCCCCCATCATGCTTACCCTTCAGGACTGAGACCTTGTTGAACTTTCCTCCGACAGTGGAGACCTAGCTTTCTGGATGATGCCCGGTGGAGCTACCTGATAGCTAAAGAGGAGATGGGTTGTGGACTTCCCCCTCGGCCATCACCTACCCAGCCAGACTTTGGGCAGACTTTCCTTCATCTCTCTGTCGTATCTCCCGCCTTCCCCTTCACCCTACCTCTCTACACTCCATTCATCTCGTCTTCTATGATCTTTAAATGTTTCTCCATGGAGAGATAGCTATTTGGCTAATGCCCGGTGGAGCTCTGTGATAGCTATTGAGGAGATGGACTGTGGACTTACCCCCCCGGCCGTCACCTACCCAGCTGGACATTGGGCAGGCTTTCCTTCCTCTCTCCACATTATCTCCCTCCCCGTTACCCTTTTACATTACCCCCTTACCCTTCTACACGCCATGAACCAACTGATGTAACTGATGTATCTTCTGTAACAATGTGTAACTTGTAACCTATGTAACTTTCCTCATGTAAAGCACTCTGATACCTACGGGTCTAGCCAGCGCTATATAAAACTTAAGTAAATAAAATAAATACAGAAATATTCGACTCCCGTGTCGTCTCATTGTTAGACGACATAGACCCTGATGCGTACTCGTACGTTGATGATATTTATCTAACGGACAATGAATTATGGCTGCATCTTTGTCGCGTGGACCGCATCATAGTTTTGTTTGCGGACTACGGCTATAAATTCAACTTTGCTAAATCACATATTGCAGAGTACACAGTGTTTTTCCTGGGCTACGAGCTCAATAATGAAGGCAGAGGCTTAGCGCCTCACTTCTTGGAGAAATGCGCACATTTGCGATCTCCTACAACCCTGAAAAAATTACAGTCTTTGCTGGGATTTTTGAACTTCGGTCGAACTTACATTCCCGAATATGCCCAGCGTATCAAGCCGCTGTATTCTTTGATACAACCTAACTTTTCAAAAGCCTGCTGGCTTCTGGAACATTCAACTATCCTGCAATCTTTGCAGTCTGATTTCCTTGAATCTAAATACTTGTTAACTCGTGATAACCACACAAACCTGGTGATACGAATTGTGCCAGGCGCAGTGGGCTTCACTTACTTGACATTTAATGAAGGTGACACAGTTCCTATTGCTTAAAAATCACATTTGTACACTTCGGCGGAATTGCGTTTTTCAACTGTTGAAAAAGTCTTGACAGCGGTCCAGATGGCGATCCTGAAGGAACGCGCACTGGTGCAGGGGAAACGTATGTTGGTTGTGACAGCGTTTCCTGCTCTTGAAGCAGTGACGAAAGCAAGTGTACCGAACTCAAAGGCTTTGCATCTGCGTTGGATACAATGGGCTACTTTGTTGACCTCTCCTGATGTCACGTTTATCTTCGTCTCCTCGCTGCAAACTCAGGAGTTTTCACAATATCAATTTGTTCATCCTCCTCCTCTGTTAATGCGCCCGCTTGAGCAGTACCATTGTATCATTTATACTGATGGTTCAGTGCAACCGGCGACCGGGTCAAAGCATTCGTATTCAGCAGTATACACTATTGTGGCAGGTCCCATAGTGAACGGAGAGTTCAAGTCCAGTGTTGTGCACACGCAGGCACTGTACCGCCCAGTTAGCGGAATTGCGCGCTCTGGTTCTTGCACTGGAGTTTGCTGATCCTAATGTGACTACCTTAATTGTAAGTGACTCTTACTACTGTGTTCAGTCTTTCAATGACAACTTATTCTTTTGGTCTCAAAATGACTATCGTGATTCTAAAGGCAGCGCAATTAAGCATAAAATGCTTTGGGTTCGAGTTGCAGATCTTACACATGTGATTCATACTCTTGGCCACCAGCGCGTAGGAGTACATGCGGTCGGCAACAGTTTGGCTGATGAAGCAGCTAAAACAGCAGTAGCTACGTGTTCAGTTGCAGCAGTTACAAGATTCATGAGTAAGATTAATGATGACATTTTGGCAGCGATAGCTGCTACTGAGAAGGGAGGTAATTACCCGCAGGCTTTTCCTTCAAAATACTCTTATCATTTAAGTCCCGATAAAGTTCCTTATGTGAGAATTCATGACATTTGTGACAGGTTGATTTCCAACGCGGACTGCAGACTTTCTCTGATAACAGCCGCACAAGAAGGCATGGTTTCAACCCATGCTGGTGTTTCTGCAACTGTTTCTATCTTACAGCAGCGTTACTGGGGGCGTGGTTTATATAAACAAACCCGTAATTTTGTGCTTTCTTGGGACATTTATCAGCAGATTAAACCCTCAACTGTGACACGCCCACCACAAACACAGCTGTGAATTTCTTATAAACCTTTTGGATGTGTTTATTTAGATCACTGCGGTCCATTTTCTTCAGATACTGCCTATAAATTCATCTTAGTTGTAGTTGATTCATGCACACGTTTTCTTTGAGTGTGGCCACAATGCAGTGCTGATGCATGAACTATCATCAGGGATTTGAGTGTCTCTGTGGGAATTTTTGCATGTGGCACCTTTCATTCAGACCAGGGTCCCGCGTTCGCCTTTAAGGTTTTCAGATTTAAAGTATTATGCTGCATTTGATGCTGAAGATTTATATTTGAAAACTGCAAATTATGCTGATTTGTTTTGCTACCAGCATTATGGACATCATTATCTGCATAAAGCTCATACATTTAGAAATGTTTTTAATTACACACAGTGGGAACATTGCCCGGCTCCCTTGGAAGGCAGCTCAAAAACACTTTTGAAAAAATGTACTTATTTTACTGATTTAAAAAAATCTAAACCAGGGTCATACTATTTTAGATTAAATAGATCGTCAAATTCTAAAGTAATGCTCACCCACACTAAATTAGTGTATTCCAAATCCTTTATTGATAAATTGTCGGTGGGTGGCTATGAACTGTGGAATGATACAGTAGATTTTAAATCTGTCTGGGGTTCTAGATCCTGGCAGGTGCAAGGCACAGAAGCTTTACATCATGCGTATCTCATACCTACTCAGATTCTGTTTCTAAATAATTCAGTCTATCAGACAACTTGTTTAGGATTGACTACCTCAAAGCAAATGAATACCCCTAAAATTCCAGCTCTGGCTACTTATCAGAACTGGAGCAGTCATACCGATTTTACCATTGAGGATTTGCAATCGTTTACAAATGATACCTTTACTATTTCTAGTCTAGATCCCCTAGGTTGGTTAGTTTGGAAGGCAAGTGCTGATTCTTGCCAACTCTGTTTTCTTGATAAGGCCCCTGGATATACACAGGATAGACCTGATCCACGTTTTTCCATCTCTCATTCGGTAACTACCTATTCATTGGGAAAATTATGTCAGAGTTACAACACCCATCACTAATGTCAGTAAAACAACGTTTGTCTTTGTTGTCAGGTGACATTGACTTGACAGATTTTATAAAAGGGCCTTCTGGTCCTAGATCGAAAAGATTTATTTATGCAACTTACAATGAAATCTGGAAGCTATCTCAAATTGAAGCGGCTTCTCGTCTAAGGGCAATAGACCATGCTAATTTAGAGAAAGTACTTGCAGTTGTTGATAATAGTATTAACACACTTTCTTCCCGCATTTACACATTGGATAATATTGTTTCATCTCTTGTTGATATTGTTCATGATGAAGAGTCTGTTTTATATCATGGTCAAAATCAATTGCGTTCAATTATGCAGTTTGCATGGATTTTGCAAACTCTGAAGATGGGGATTATTTGAATGCGTTATTTTTACCTTTTAACTTGACAGATAAACAGCAGTTTATGTCCATGAAGGATGCCACATACACTCTTCTACATATTGAAAAAGTTGGAACCTTTACCGTTCTCTGTGGCCGAAACTGACTCAGCTGGATGGCTCATCCATGGGGTAATAACACTGCCATTTTCTCTGTTTAAATTTAGTTCATGTATGAAACATTATCCCCTAGGCCGCTTCGAACCCTTAGGCAGTGCATTCCTTCACGAGGTGTGATAGTTACCATTCACATGCTGATGCCTACGGGATCACAGAGAGGTGTACCTTACTGGGGAATCATGTGATTCATCGCCAGATCATTATCGTTTGCAAAAATATACAGTTGCATGGCGCTTGTAACCTTACGGTCTCAAATCTGGCTTGTGTTTTAAAGGGTAATCCAGTACCAGCTATTACACCTACTTGTACTCTGCTTGCAAACGGTAGTTATTTGCTTTTAAATAATGAGGACTGCTGCAGCATGTGGTTTGCTGTAAAAATGTACTTTTTCCACCCCCACACCGGAGGCTCGATATCTCAATTTGGCCTTCCATTCCGACCTTGATGGCAGAGTTCAATAAATTGAGCAGAATAAGAGCACTATTATCCCAAAAAGAAGTTGCGCTTACATCTGCCTGTGAGACATTCGTCCTTCACGTTGCAAACACCCCGACAGAGGTGCAAGCCCTTCTTAATACTGACCTCCCACTGCATTTCGGTGCCTTGATACAGACCATTTTCAATGCCTATAGTACTACAGGCTTGGCCCATTTTTTTAAACTTGTGGGCTCTGGCCTGTGACTTCTTTCCAAACTATATTTTGGTGTGATACCGGCATTTATTCATTCTATTTTTTCCAGCGTCTTCGGCGGCTTGCCACTATTACTTGCCTTAACTGCTGGAGTTCTGCTGTTGATTTGCCTGCTGTGAAATGGCTGTTCCTCCTGTTGCCCTACACAGCCCAGACCGGCTGCTGATGCTTCGTAGCCGTATGCTTGAATGCTACGGTACTCTGCCCCTGGCCACACTCAGCGTGGCTTTTGGATTTTCCTTTTGTTTGTTTTGCATACTACACTTGTGTCTTCACTTGCTTAGAATGTTCATTTGAATGGGCATTGGATCTGTGCCTCTCCAATACGGTATCTCCTGCACTGGATTTTGACCTGCTAATGAGTCCCTTGGTGGCCCATGAGCAAGAATGTTCCGGTGTTGGGATTATGGCCTGTGCGGCTGCACTTGGGGTTTTGGCGGAATGGGATATGTGTGCATCGGCACAGGATTTCCTACTATGAAGTTTTATCGAGCATCACACAAGTTGTCCAATAATGGTGATACAGGCACCCATTGTTGAGGAACACGTATGTTCATTCTGTTTACTCAACTATATGGCGTCTCTTTTTTCTGACGATAACAATGACTTCCTCTTGGAGGCTGTTGCAACTTACTGCTCATACACCTTGATAAATTAACTTAAATGGCGCCCATCATCTGGCAGATATTTTTTTATATATGTGTTGCCTTTTTACAAATTAATTTTTTTCTCTCTCAGACTATTGTGCGAAGTTACAAATTAACTCTCTTTGCCTAAATTTGAATTCACATCCATATAGATGCTCTTGATTCTTACTCGCACTTCTTGAACTCTGTATTCACCAAAGACCACTGACCGTTGGCCTGACCAGGGCAGGGTGTAGTGAGGACATGGGGTTAACTGCGAACATTGCTAAGTTAGCATAAGTGAGTATATGCTTGGCGGCCATTCTGCCGCTTTTTGCACACGACACTACATGGCTCTGTTCTCGTAAATACTCTGCTTGCGCTTTTTCACATGAGAACTGTCTGCCTTTCATACATCTAGCTGTACACCGTGCTCTTCATCTGCACAGCGTGTTCAAGGTCGAAAAACAATGTATGCTGTTGGTTCACTTTGGTCAGTCCCACGCCCATAGACATAACATGGAACACAGCTGCACTACTGAAACTCGGATGCTTTTAATATGGCATTACATGCATGAAGAGGCACTTGGAGAAAACCTTTCCAACGAAGAAGAGCTGTGTTTGTCCTGAGATGTAATTCATTGCATCTAACCTTGGAGGTATGTGGTCCCCCTGACAAAGCCTAGAGGTCTTCTATAATTATAATGAACTAGCTCATAGCACGGGGAGGGTGGTAAAGGCACTGCAGTCCTGTTTCCACTGTCATTATAATATGGTTTCCCCTTTTGTGCTTTATGAAATTGTAACAATGCTGATTAGTCTGTTCTTATGCATTTGGCTGCTAGTCGTGGCTCGTGTACTGCATTATAGAGCACGTTAGTTAAAATAAACATTTTAAACTCTACAGTGTCTCTGTTTGCTCATGTTGTGGACAAGTATGGGTGTTTGAACGAAAGAGTATTCTTGTTTCCCACTACTCCTGAGAGGAACGAAGTCACATTTTCTAGGTTGTCTAATCATTGGTAGCTTCGCTGTAGTACGGAGAACGAATGAGACACTATTGCTAGTCGGATTGGGGTTCTAGGTGCTGAGGTGGGTTTTTGGTACACCACAATACACCAAGGTCTGGGTTTCCTGTGCATAGTTCTGTGTATGTGCAGAATCCCTGCAACACTTTGTCCTGCCCTTCCTCCAGAAAGCAGTCGGTCACAGTAGGAGAAACTCTAAATCTGATAGCACCACAACACAGGCCATGGTAGTGACTAGAGGATCACACCTGGATGTCAGCCACAATGATAAGTGTATCAGAAGGGTTACCCCAGGGCCTCAGCCCTACTCTTTACGGTGCTCTTATTATCTCTATCTCTTTCTTGAGATGTGGCCAGACCCCTTCACAGTGACCCCTCACTGAATCAAAGAGCACACTTTGAAGTATATTGAAGGGCCTGGCTCTCCGTTCCGCCAGAGTGGCTCACCTAGCTCACAGAAAAGCAGCAATCCACAAATCTGTCTGGGGGAATTCTTCTACCTCCTCATGCTCCTCCAGTTAGCCCATGGTCCCCCAAAATAGAACCCAGAATTTTCCATGTATTGTATACCATTTACAGGCCCGCATACACCCACCACATGCATATAACACACATGCGCTGCACAGCACTACATTTCCCATGTATTAAACCCCTCACAGGTAGACAAACACCCAGCACATTTATAATGCACATACACCGCACAGTGCTGTATCACTCCTGTTTTGTACTTTTCACAGGCACACATACACCCAGCACTACACAACAATCCGATGTAGACTATGGGTAAGTTAACACACACAGCAGGCGAATATAAAATGAGGGATCTTGTAGACCTCCATACTGTGACACAGGTAAAAAGACCTACTCACTCCTACTGACCACTATACAGTATGCTGCCACCATGGCCCACATGCTGCATAATGCCTGGCAAAGGCCTTTCACCATTATAAGTGTACCACTTTGGCCGAACATCGTGGTCCAAAAAGACAACACGCAATCCACAAGTCAGGCCTATGTCATGGCGCACACGCATTATCAGTGTTCACGCATGACAACAAAAATCAGCATCAGGTATCCAGAGATCATTACAGTTGAGGCACTCAGGGCAGCGGTACATGTCCATGAACCATGTCAGGGACTTTTCCATTCCAGCAGGTAGGCTGTGAGTACCCTCAAAGGTAAAACTTTTTTCGTGTTGATTACCTTTCCAATGGTTGCCCCAATGTTTTCCTCTTGGTATATATATTAAATGTTTCCTATTCCTAAGCATTGTATTAATTTGTTTGCAGAAAGTCCAATGTAATTACATCTTTTACCATGGTGGAAAGTTCCATCTGTGGGGGCAACTATCGAGTGTCCGGAATATGAATTTGCCCTTTGTGGACAAGGAGGGCTTTTTTGCTCACCTGCTTAGCAAAACGTGATGTGATTTTGACCATATTAGACTAGGTCTATTATGGTCCAAAATGAAAGAGAAAATGAGTTTAAGATTTGAGAATGTATTTCAGAGTAAGAGTACTTGGAACTTGATCATATGCCATAACTTTCATCATCAGCTGACGGGCACCTCAATTTTGCAATTACCCTAACTCTATCAGGCCCTTTGGTGCATGGTTGGGGTCACGGCAGAAGTCCTTAAAAAAGAAGTGGGGGGAATAACCTAGTTAGGCAGTATGCAAGTGACATCACGGCGCGCGACATCACAGTGCATTACATCACACATAGCATTACAGGAATTGACATTATAGAAAGAGGTATCACAAGCCACGACTTTACAGGAAGTGGCATCACAAGAAGTGACATCAGATCTAAAGCGCTCATATATATGTTTAGCAGGTCATTAAAAGTGGATCAATCAAAACTATTGTGTATACCCTACCCAATACAGCCCGCACAGCGAGAAACAAAGTGGGGGCTTCTGCCGCACTGCCGACATCCATGCCGCCCTCTGGAGCTTCACCGGGACGCGACCATCTCCAACACACGGTAAGCCACACTCCCTTCTCCTAACATCTTAATTTGTACTTCTGTATCCAATCATTTTGTGTACTAGAAACTTAGGGCAGGATTTAGAGTTTGGCGGACAGGTGCTCTGTCACAAATGTGAAGAATATCCTACGCACTTGTAATAAGACAGATAAGACATCAGTCACTTATCTGAAGGAGTTCCCATTGCAAACTCTAAATCAGAGCCTTAGTCATTCTATGTCTTTTTAAATTTACATCAGTACCTATATGTCCCTTAATAAAACATTCAGGAAAATGCTGGATGCCATTTCAAACGGTCATGCTTATTATTCTTGTGTATACTATTCCGCTATGTCAACCATATTAATTTGTTTTTCTTTACCCAAAGCCTGGAGTTTAATTGTAAATATGTCTGCAATCAGCATTTCTATGCACAAAAACTTGATAGTTCCTAAAATTTTGTATATATTAATTTAAGGTGCCTGAGGGTCCGAACATATGTTCAGCTTTCAAATTTCCAAACTAAAAATAAGAATTGTAAACTGTCTTACTTAATGTTGTTCTGTGAGAGTATTCTTCAACCTGATTTGGCAGAACTTGACAGGAGGGTATTTAGCTAAAGCAATGCAGTTTATTTATTTATTAGTTGCCTGAATATACTTACCACATACTTAGCCCCTGAGCCAGGGAGAAGGGACCAAGCAACAGGCCAGTAGGTCTATAACACTGTTCACTGGTAACAGATTACTTTTTTTTGTGTGGAGAGGTTCAAAGAGAAAAGTTTTGAAGTGGATCGAGTTCATCTTAAAGCTGATATGGGCCTTGTTGGATTTGATAAGAGAGGAATTAATAAACAAGATGGAATTTTTAACTACTGCGTGTAAAACTATCAATTGATAGGCTTGATTTTTCATAAATACCATACCTTTTGCTGTCTACGCTTTAGTTTTTAGGACTTCTCAAAACAGTTTTGTTTGGTAAAAAGGTACAACAGAGTTAAAAACAGCAATCCTACATGGTTCAGGAAGTAAAGAGATTCTGGTGGCAGAAAGTGAGGAATACATTAAGCTCATCAATATTACAGACCATATACACTGTTGACATGGGTGTATGTCATGTATAAGATACGATAAGGCAATATTAATTAATTAAGGAGTAAATATGTTACTAATTCTCAGGAAAGAGTTCAAATATTCATCCATTACTGGTCTTCAGGGGTTTCTGATAAAGCTGTACAAAGTGAAGCTAGACTTAGCCTAAAGCGACAGGAAGTTAAAGATTACTTATATAGCTGAGATGGATTTACACCAACATTCAATGACAATCTGCCAATAATGCAAAGACAAAATTAGTCAAATCAAGTATTAACATTAAGACGATTCAGAATAAAAATAAGACCACAGGTTGTCAAGAGAGTGTAAGGTTCACCATTATATTTATCAGTTAGAAGTTGAAAGAGCACAGATCATTACCAGTGGTAAAGAGACACAGTTGCTGGTCAAGAGTGACAGCATTCATTTGGAAGCCCACACAATTCTGTGGTAGTTAACTAAGTCTTAGTTGATCTCTTAGAGTTTCTGAATGTTGCCTTCTCTGTTGGATGTTTCAATACACTCATGTTCAGTTTCCAACTCATCTTTGAGAACTTTGTTCAAGATTTTGCGATCCCTGTATGAGCATATCTTTTTTTCACCAGATTTATCTGGCCTGGGGAATGGAGGCAGTAGTCCTTGTGGCATTTCCCTGCTTCCTCAAATGTGTGCTAAAAATTTAATGTTTGTTTTTACATCATTTTTAGGTCGAGCCGAGTGCAGCGCACATGCGCTGCTCTACGGGGAGGCTTCTTGGAATCACTCTAAACTTCTTCTTGTGGGTCTGACTCCTCCCACATATTGGATTGGCCTTTGCGTGTGGCTTTCAATAATGAAAGCACGCAAATGGTCAAAGGCGGGCGCATGTCCCACCTCTTTGTTTACTAGTCACTCCTATGGCGTTTTGCTCTCGGGAGGGAGCAGGGGCACACAGGGAGTCAGCTGCATTCCTCGCATCCCACGGCGTTTTGCCTGCAGGAGCGAGCAGTACCTCCTTGTTGTTATTCTATTTCCAACCACAGTAATCACTGATTGGACTCCAGCATGTGACGCTCTTTGTAGGATCCGATGTGGGCTAGGCGCAGGGTGTTTCAAAGAAATGAAGAGAAAAAAACATTTGTGAAAAACGAAATGCGCTAGGATTTTAACAATCACCTTCTGCTGGGTGATGCAAAACATATCTCTACTAAATCAAGTGGGGAGGGGCAGCTTATCTGCAGGTGAATGCGCTAGAGCAGGCGTGTTTGTATACACCACAGAGGTCCTTGCACGCCATGGCAGTAAACCCTAGCACTAGAGGGGTGTGAAGCCGCAGACCCCAGCATGGGGAGCTCTGCTGTCCCGCTGGGTCACGGGGGGACAATCGCATCCCGGCCAAAGAATTACTGACAGATTCTCAGCCCTCTGCCACCGCTGCATCTGAGGACAACTGGGAGTCCGTGCACAGCTGGGAGTTGGAGAGTGGCGTGGCACTGCAGCAGACTGGTGAGTGCTCCACAGGGTGCTGTGTGTGGTGTTTCCGTCCTTATTCCGTTACCAGCCTCTCGGGAGGCAAAGGCGGTTCCGTGCTTGGATCTGTAACTGTGGTACACTGTGGTGTGGCTGGCTGCATTATTATTAGCGGGGTGTCTGAATTTCAGCGATGCCCCCCCCAAAACCGCGGATTCCTAATTTTCTCCCATTAGCCTGGGCGTTTGCACTCAAAGACACGCCTGCTTGTTCCCATGGGTGCACTGAGCAGGATGCGCGCCCGTGCCAGTCCCGTCTGGTCACGTACATGGGAGGTCACCCCTTCATGTGTGCTCCTCAGGCGCACCAGCTGCAGCCTTCTTTCTATCTTCCTCAACTTGGAAATAACCCTGTTTACATCAACAGCACGTTTTGTTAGCCGCTAAGTAACAGGGAATAATGCCACGCGCACTTGCAAATGTAAAGCGCTCTCTGCATCACAGCACTTTGAACCTGAAACCATTGCCATTCATTTAGATGAAATAAAAAGGCTTCCAATGAACCAATATGCATGTTTCAATCGCAGGGGACTCAAAGAACAGGAAGCTTCCTCCGTCACCCAAGATCTTTTCCACGAATGGAGCTCTGCGGACAGGGTTAGGTGTTCTTATTACTTCCTATAGCTGCAGTGCTCTGCACCACACCGGAAGTGGTCTTCTTGGATGAGGTGTTGACCTTGTTTAAGTGCCTCATGCAAATCGACAGAAAATTCAATACCGCAACAGATCACAGACTCATTAATCAGGGCTCTACAATAGGCCGGGGTGTCCCGAGAATGGGTCCAGGGCTTTAAGTGGGATGGGAAAAACGTGTATGGGGTCTCTAAAAGGGGTGGAGTCTATGTAATTAAGGGCGCTTTGTACAAACAATTTGGTTTATTAAACCACAGGAAGACACAGGTGAAGAAATCCTCAAAGCAAATACTGAAGAAAATAGTTTTGAAAATAAAACCGCAGTTCAGGGATTTATACATTGTTGTTGAAATTACCTGTTCTCTGTACCTCCCAAACTGCAGATGACACACAGAGAGGTGCGCGTTAAACTGCGTGCTGAACGTTGTTGTCGATGCATTCCTACCTTTGTTCCGGGTGCCGTCCATTCCCCTACAGCCCCCCCATATGTTTCTGAGGGATCTCACATACTATCTAAAGAGCTGTCCTGGGTGTTTGTTTAGAACACATACAGCCTTTGTTTGCCCTCAGAGTCTCAGGAGGGCAAGGGGGCGGAACAAGTGGGTGCTAAAATAGTTCCAATTGCCAGGTCCTTAGCTGTGATCACACCTTCTCAAGGACTATCCTGTGTTGTTTTTCCAAGCCCACGTCTCCCCTGAACCTTAGAAAAAATACCTAGCACAAAAGGCCTGTTTCTCTTATTTTCAGTTCTTCATGAAGCCACTTTAGGAATTGGATCTCGGGTTACCAGGTGGCTCAGTGTTACCGGATACTATGTTTCCAGTGCCCAGTTTCCTTTCCCAAATCATTGCTTTTAGGTGTCAGTCACATTTAACTCAACCAACCCTGTAACTCTCAGAATGGAGTCTTTATTGAAGAAAGCGCAAGGCGAAAAACAGCCATCAAAGGAACATGGAATCTCTTGCAAGGTAGTAGGCAGAAAAATACAACACACCCCACCTTGAGCCATGTCCCAGCCAGCTGTGAGCGAGTGGATGCAGCAAGCGAACCAGGCAGTCGTCCGGGAGATAGCCTCCATTTGGGGTTTCTGAAATTCTTTAATTTCCTTTCTTCTCTGCTGCTTTCTTTCAGTCTTTCTTTCCATCCTTTTTCTGTCTTTTTTCCATCGTGCTTTCTTTCCATTCTTTCTGTACATTTTGCCATTCATCCACATTTCAGTCTTTTCCATCTACCCTTCCTTCTCTTCATCTTTCTTTTTATTCATCTTCCTTTTGGTGCATCCTTTTCCTCCCTTCCTTCCCTTTTTTGATCCCTCTTTCCTCCACCCATCCATTATTCTTTCTATCCACACATCTCTGCATCCACCCATTCATCCTTCTCTCCATTCACCCTCCTCGCCATCAGCCATCCTTCTCCCCAACCATCCTTTTCTCCATGCATCCCTTCTTCCGTCTCTCCATCCTACCGTCGCTCCAGCCTTCCTCCCTTACACTGCAAGAGATTGTTTCTACGAACTTCCTGGAGACCAGAGTCTCCGATCCAAGTAAAAGAAGCCCTAAAAAAGTACATTTTTCATGTTACGCTAAATGACCCTGTGATGGCCACCTACAGAGACGCCTCTCCACACGCAAGCACACGCTGCTCAACAGAGCAGTTCTGTGAAAATTCTCTATTGAAGAGTTCAGCTGCTATGAGGCTTCCTGTTAAGGATCTTGCGGCGCACTTTCACTTTAAGCATGGTAGCTGCCGCCATCATAAACAGGCTGCAAATATATCTTTACTGAGGCCTGTTTGTTTTTGACCGCGCGTTTTAAGCTGAAGTGTTTCCACAGTGACGACTCTACGTGGGAAAGGCATGCTCTGGCTAAACACTTACAAAAGTCCCAAAGGCGAGACCTATTGGCTATGCCAATGCTTGTTATTTTTCTATTTAAATGTATTTATAACGCAGAACGTATACCCTTATTGGGTGTCCTGGCACTAGACTGTAATACTGTCTACCCTAGACCAGCTTATTCAAACAGCCAAATTTCAATTTCTTTTAAAAAATTGCAAGGGAAGATTTTTGCCTAAAGTGAGAAGGTGAAGCATTCTATTTTCTTGGTGATGAGTAAAAAAAAGGCATAGCCACCCCCCAAACTCCAGTGAATGTGGAGGGCAACCAGTAAATTTGCCATAGAAGACCAAATAACCTGCATAGACAGTAAGGTACAATGGAACTCTTAAGATATCCTTGTCCAATTCCATGTGGAGATCTGTGAGTCAGGCAAAGTGTGTTAAAAGCAGGTACCTTTGCAGACTGATAGACAGTGGGGTACTCTAAGATGGGCTGTCATATGAGATTTAAAATCAGCCTAGCTCCAGCGTTTTGTACCACCTGCATACACTTCTGTGATATCCCAGATACAAAGTGGTAAAGCAGCAATTGTTTCTATAATGGATATGGATACTTTGAAACAAATGTTTCCTGTTTGAGAAAGCAAACGAAGGGATGGAGGTCTGCTGTGCCTAAGACACTGCATTCGTAGCCATTCACATAGGGGGTCGCAAAATAATAACAATTGAGCAGATCAACAGACAATTTGCGATGAGATCTAGTAGCACATAGGCTGCATTAAAAATTGCATCCCTATTTGCAAACCAGTCAGTGTGCAATTTGCATATCCCTTGTTTTTGAACGCACATAGCACATTAGGCCATCTTGTTAGACTACTGGTCATTTCCTCAAATCTAACACTTTTATTCAAATTATAATACAATGTCTCTGCTCTAAATATATAAATGGTCAGAAGATGGACTATTAGAAATGATTACGTACGTTACAATTACAAATTGTGCAATGTTGCACTAATGATATGCAAAAAATGGGATTGGTCAGGAAGTTTGGTATAGTTTCCTCTCTTTGAACAAATAAGCATAAGCTATCTATGTCATCATAGCGATGGGATCAGATAAACCTTTCTATATATATATAATTTGCAGTAGGAGGACAGCTATGATGAATGGATCACTCTACTGTCTCTTTTCCTTCCTCTTGGTCTCCTTCTGTGTTCAAGCCATAGTCAGGAAATGGCAGGTTGTGATGTTATCGCCATGGCCTGTCCAACAAAAACAAATACTAGACAGTGTGCTCAAGTACTAAGAAGCAGCTGCCAAGCAAGCAGCAAAACATTTCTGTCCCAAAACTATTTTGAGCACTGAGACTTTCCAGAACAAGCAAACTGACCACTTCAATCAATTATTGTCCTTTCCACCACAGTTTGAAGGAAAGAAAACCCATATATTTTACAAAATGAGATATCAAGCACACTGTTGTTCGCTTTTTACATTCATTGAGAAAAATTGCCTTTTTTTCTGGGCACCAAAAACAGTCGTAAAGCCAGTTCCTCCCTATTCCTGTAATTTATTTTACTTTTTAATATGTATAAATAACGTTTATACAACAAGCTTAAAACAATTTAAAATCAGTACACATTGATATGAGCCGCAGAGTTATTGCACCAAGATGTAAGCTCAAGGAACACTTTGCACAAAATTCCAAAGGAACAGTAGAGGACTTTTTCAAGACATAAACGTGTACACAAGCATGGGTTTGTAATAACTCTGCATACCTTTAAGTAACTTCAATTAACACCGAGAAAATTGAACAAAGATATAGATGAGCACGAAAAGTGGGTGTGTCAAGGACTATAAAATGAAAATAAAAAACTTACATATGCAAAATTGATGTGCAGATTGAGTGTCAAAGACGTGGTCAGAGACCACACTTTGGTATGAAAAAACAGGAGGAGGTAAAAGTTGTTAATTGCAACCACATTGTCTTCCTAGCAGTGCTTTGGTGGTTTCCAGTGCTGGGCACCGGCACTTAACTGTCATCGCCACACTTATGACACTCTGCCACATGGATGAATACAATATACATTAAAAAAATACGAATACCTGCCTCCCCGCCATTCTTTTAGCCTTGGGTACCTGGAATAATCTGAACAGCCACACTTGCAGGCGAGAGAGATGGTTAGTAGTTGTTTTGGTACCCTCATTGGCAGCGATTAGGGGGCAATGGGTGGTGCAAGCTGCAGTGGCTTCCTGGTCAGGGCCCTGGCACTGATTATTTTACAAATAAATCACCGCTTCCTAGACATGACCAGGGATTTCGATCGAAATCAAATATGGCACAATAATGTTAATAGAAGTAAGTGTCCCAAATATAGCTTTCCCATCATGCAATTTTTCCTTTGTTTTCCTAAGTTACCCTCTAGGTTCATTTTAAGTTGGATTCCCAAGTATACATATATCTTACACGTATGCACTTTCAAATGTAGTTCCCCATAATAGCAATTGCTGACCAACTTGACTGCTGTTTTAAATGACATACACTGCCCATATTGAATGCAGTAGAGAAATGATATGTACTTATGTTTAAATGTATAATTGCATATTAAATGTGCTCTATTGATTCAATGTGTTAACTTAGCTTTACTCTTTAGGTCTGTGCATTTTCTGTTCCAGAGTAAAACAGCATTTGTTGCAAGCCTTTCTGACACAGCATTCTTGCAGGTGTTTCCACTGACTCTTAGTTCAGAATGGATGCATTTGTTTATTAACGAAAGGACACATGGCTGGGAAGTCAGCCTTGGAAAGGAGCACACGAGAATCTTATGCATAATGAAGAAGCCATTGTGGATTACCCTGGACGTCGTGCTTGGTGTGTTATTTTACATCGATGTTTCTGATATGTACCACGTGAAATGGAATCCCACCTATGGATGTCGGATGATGGTGGTGTGACAAGTGGGTGTAACCCATCGTTTTCCTTGGATGCTTGGGGAGACCTTTGCAAGACTTTTCAGAGAACTGCTGGAGAACTTTTCCAGAAACCTTGCAGAACTTTGTCAGACCTACTGCAGAACCCTTTCAGACTTCCTTGCTCAGCGCTTGCTGATAGCAGGACTCTTGAACGTTCCCTACAGTCAGATTGACTTTTTCCCCTGCTGACAGCTGAACGCTTGGACTTTTCCCTTTGCTGGCAGAACATTCCTTGGAACCCTTTCCCGAACCAGGTTCTACAGATGCCCTGCAGAATGCCCTTAGGAATCCTTTCCTAGTCCCTTCCATGACTGCCCTGCCCTTTTTATGGACTTTGAGAACTCTACGCCTTATGTCCTTTGGACTCTAATCTGAGCATAGCTTTATGCTATAATTATTTCCAACCCATTGAAGACTCCTGAACAAGCTTCCGAAATGATGTTACTTGTACTACTTATACTCTTTTGTCTTATTCCTATTATATTGTACAAGGTTGCTTAAACCTATGAACCCTAAACATTTGTGTGCCTTGGGGTTCTACTTAGGAAAGTTAGATCACTAATGGATAGCAGAGACAGCCATAGGCTATTTTCTGAGCACCAAGTGTCTATTTTATGTCACTATTGCTAAGTTATTGGTGTGTCTGATTCTCGTAAGCCGAAACTTTTTTAGGAGACTTGGTCTCCCTGCTGCAATCCTTTATCTTTATAACATGGTCTGAAGAGTCGTATTTTTAAATTTTATCACTAATCTCTAATAAACCTCATTGCAACTTGGGCATCGATTCCTGGTCCTCATTGTGTAGCCAAATGGTTGCATTGTTAATTATTTGAATTGAAAATGGGCAATGGAACGTCCCTGACCCCTCAGTGCATATAAATAAAGATTCATCGGAGGACCAAGAGTCAGTACATAACAGATTCATAAATGTGAGCTCAGAAAACACTGGATCAAATCTAGAAATGCATGCACTCTCTACGCATTCTGTTAAATAAAATCAAAAAAAGAGTAGCTGCAGTAGCCTGCCCGCCTGCCAGTGGAAGGACACTGGCCACAGGAAGCAGTACTTCGTCCAACCTCCAAAGGCATGGACAAAGACTCCAAGCCCAGACGTCGGAGGCCAGGAGGAGCTCTGACCAATAGGAAGCAAGAAAGTGAGAGTGACGTGGGAGCCAACCAACGGGAATTAGAGGGAAGTAATGGGTGGGCTCTGAGACCCTTTTAAGATTTTCTTTTTATCTACAAGAGATTTCACAAGCACAACGCGAGTGCTGTGCAGGCGAAACCTAACAAACAAAGGGGCATATTAACAAGGGCTTTATCTCCGCTTTTTAGCTTTTAGCGGAGATAAAACTATCGCCCTATTTACAAGAGGGTGCTAACATGCATAATCGCATATTAGCACCCTTTTACCCGATGCATCCTTTGCATCTCTAATGAGATGCAAAGTGGGCGTCACTGGGCAGTACAGCCTTGCAAATATCGCTGATGTGCACATCGCGATATTTACAAGGCTGCCCCAGCATTTTAGCAGACGTAAGGGGCATTTCTACAAGGCCCCGTGATAAATATCGCTAATCATGCTTAGCGTGATTGAAGTTATCGCCGGCTATCGCTGGATATTATCGCTGAGATAGCGCGTTATCATTAACAACTATTTCCAAAGCGATAAAATATCCAGCGATAGCGGCGAAATGCTGCTACATCACTGGCAATCCAGCGATAACATGTCAGCGATAGGGTAGTCCTTGTTGATAAGCCATGGGGGATTCAGCATGACAATCCACCCCCCCATAGGACAATATGGGTAAGTCAGAAATTAACCTGGCGTTAGAAACCAGAGTTAATTGGGTCTTTGTGTGACTTTCATAGACGCAACGTGGGAATGGGGCATCATTGTTGTTAGCGCAAAGCCGCGATATCGATGTTCTGACATGTAGTGAATGTCAGGAACGCCTACCTTGCATCTCATTAGCGATGAGATGCAAGGCATTAGTGAAATGTGCGATGACACAAGGTAACACACACTAAAGCTGGTTAGCGTGCCCTTGCTAATATCGCGTTAGCATTATTGTCGCTTTATGGCCGAAAATGTCCGCTAAAGCAGCGATAATCATCTTGATGATATGTCCATTAGTTTTTTGAGAAAACCGCTGTTTTCTCCAAAAACTAACATCTGCTAAATTCCTGACTTACCAATCCCTAACATAGGGGGTGGATTATGCTGCTAGGACCACAGGGTCGTATCAGCAAGGTTATCGCCCTTTTGCAGGGAACATCGCTGTAAAAGCAGCGATGTTCCCTGCAAATCGTCGAATTTCCCCCGCTATCTCTGGAATTTTTATTGCCCTGGAGCAACGCGTTGTTGATAACGCGCTACCAGGGCGATACATTCCAGAGATAGACGGCGATGAATAACAAAGTGCTAAGCGCACTTTGCGTTATTCATCGCCGTTCCTTGCTGATATGCCCCAAAGCGCAAGTGCTGTGCAGGCAAAATCTAAAAAGGGAAAGTCACATGTGATAATGAAACACTTGTGGAGGAACAGAAATAGGGACAGGAGTTAAATAACCTGTGAAGCAACAGGCATAGACTGCAAGAACATTTTGGTGTGTTTTGTGGCTTTACGTCATTCAACTCAGCTTGTACTGTTCACCAATCACCAACACACAACCTGAACTCACAAGTGAATTTATGCAAGCACCAGGTCATGCGGGCATAGTGTTATACAGAGTTGGGAGCCCCTGGGGAAGGTAGGCTCTGCCTGTGGTAATAATTGATGTGTTTCTTTTCCACTGCATCTCCAACAGTGAAGTAAGGCCAGTAGTACAGTATGTTAGAAGTACAGGTACTCCCAACCCCCCCCTTACAAGCTGCCATCGTCACGTGTATACAAGGATGCAGTCGAGAGACAGCATGTTGCACCCATCTTGCTCCTCCTGCAAGACCTCTGTAGCAGAATGGATAAAGAGTTTATGCCTGCTCTTTCTAACAAGTATACCAACAGACCAAAGGAGTCCTGAACAGGGCTAGACTGGGAACCAAAACCAATCCTGGCATAAATATTTAAACCATGGTCACTTTGCACAGAGTGAGCATCGAATGTGGACTGCAGTCTCTCCACGTGAGCGGGGAAGTGTATTTTACAGCACACATGTTCTGCTAAACTTTCATAGGATTTAAGGCAGGTAAATGGACTAATGAAATATTCAGATTTTTCTTGGTTTGCCACAGTACTCTGAAGAAATATTACTCCAAAGGAAAAGATCACACCTGTCTATGAGTAAATAGTGCACCATTATGCACCAGGCAGCTATGTGGGCCACAGCAGACCAATGTGTACAGGATGTAATGTGCCCCACTGAATAAATGGCTATAAACATTTCCGACAGGACTAAAGTACACTAGTTTTCATTTCTGTATCAGATACTTATGTCCATCACCTTTCCTGTGCTCGATAAAAGGTGGTCAAAAGGTTTGCGTTGTTAGGAACATGATATTAAAAACTGCACCATCCCAAGGATGCCAAGGCAATCTATGTTCAAAATACCAAAATAGATTTACAGAAGGGGTCAGTGATGGTCTGATGGGCAAAAAGGCAGTTCTGCTCGTTAGGAGAGGGGACAACTCACTTTTCAGGACACTGGTCATGCTGCCAAGATTTTGTTGAGGACGATAGTACTAGTTCAGTCAACCAATGACTGAGCACAAGTACTCAAGTAATAAGTTTCCCATTTGTTTAAAGGTTGTTCGAGGGCAACTATTTCCACAATACCTTAGTATGAGAAACACATCTTAAAAGTGCAATTCACTTAGCTGATAAAACTCCACCGTCATTCAGAACCCTCTTTGCTGCAGTGCATTAAGGGCAAAATTCTGCTCTCAATCCACAATGTTCAGGTATGTGTTCAGGACTTCAGAGCCAAGCTGTTGGAATATTTAGCACCCCATATCCTTGCGGCAGATGGTTTTCTGCTACTTGGGGATTTTAACTTTCATATAGATATCCAAACAGATCCGGATACTACCCAATTATTAGCAGATATGGAGTCTCTTGGACTCCACCAACTGGTATCTTGCCCCAACCATAGAGGAGGGCAGACACTAGATTTAATCTTTGCTGATGCTGAAAACATATCAGTAGAAATTCCCATAGAGCAGACAGGGACTGACCACTTCTCTACTAATTTTGGAGGATGGTGGTGCCTTCCACACTTATCCCGGTCATTAGTCCTCCACCCATTATGGATCACAACGATATTAATCTGGCCTTGACAGCCTTTGAAGCTTCACTCGTAAAGGCCTTTGACTCCATTGCGCCGCTAAGAAATCCAAAGTCTCGAGGAGAACATACCCCTTCTCACTGGTACTCTGAGGCATTAAGGAAGGAGAAAACCATGGTAAGGAGACTAGAATGGAACTGGAGGAAGGACAAAGCCAAGGAGGGCAAACTGGCCTACAAAGTTGCCTTGAGAATGTATCTCAAACATTGCATTCTGGCCAGAAGAACCCATATTGCAGAGAGAATCAACTCTGGCCCGTATAAATTCTATGAAATCAGGGTCCTCGATAGACCCAGCACCTCCTCATGTGATTACTACTTTAGCTCCTATTCTGTGTACTCCACTCACAGATCTATGTAACCTTTCCCTACAATTGGCCAGTATACCATGTAAATAGAAGGCAGCATAAATCAAGCCCCTCTTAAAAAAAGCTACAGCAGAACCCCAGAATTTCGCAAACTAGAGACCCACCCACTCCTTCCTTTTTTCTCCAAAAACCTAGAATCCGCTGTGAATGCCCAACTATCATCCTATCTGGAATCGAATCATCTACTCGATTGGTCCCAATCTGGCTTTCGCGCCTCACACAGTACGGAGGCTGCACTTGTGAAAGTCATGGACACTATTAAACTGCCATTAGATCAGGGATCAGCGACCATGTGAGTCCTTCTAGACCTTTCAGTCACATTTGATACCATCTCCCATCAGATCTTAGTTCATAGACTCTGAGAGTTTGGTATCAGAGGCAATGTACTGGAATGGCTGGTCAATTTACTGTCAGAACTTACAAACCAGGTCCAGTTGGGCGAGTAAACATCAGCATCTTCATCTATTGATAAGGGGGTGCCACAGGGCTCAATCTTGAGCCCGACACTGTTCAATGTGTATAACACCCTTTGGCACAACTCAGATCTTATGGTTTTGAAACCATTTCCTATGCTGATGATTCACAAATAATCATCACTGTGGGCCATGACCTCGCCCTGACGAAAGCGAGATTTAAACATTGCTTGCTGACAATAGCCTTGTAGATGTCCAAGAACTGTCTTCAACTGAACATGACCAAAACAGAGATCCTTCTGTTCGGGAAGGCACAGACGGCTTGGGCAGAGGATTGGTGGCCTCCTGAGCTAGGCACTCCACCTACCCCCGAACAAATGTGCAAGGAATATGGGAATAATGATGGATGATAAGCTTTCCATGAAGGAGCATGTCAAAACAGTGTCTGGTACCTGTTTTGGCATCCTGTGGACCCTTAAAAAGGTTTTTCAATGGACTCCTTTGCAGGCTAGGAAGACACTGGTACAAGCACTAATGATGAGCCGTCTGGACTACGGTAATGCCCTCCTGGTGGGGATCAGTGAAGGCCTTTTGGTCAGGCTCCAATTGCTGCAGAACTCAGCTGCTAGATTGATCCTAAATCTTCCACCCTGCTCCCCCTCTGAGCCCTCTTTATATTCCCTTCACTGGCTCCCAATTAAAAAAAGTGCCCTTGTCAAACTTCGCTGCGTGGTGTGTAATACCATGCAGGGAAAGGGCCCTCTCTACCCGAGGCAGAAATTACAACCATATATCTGGACATGGCAGCTCAGATTGAGTGATCTATTGCTCCAATGCCCAAAACGCATCAGAACAACGAGGCATGGAGGCGGTGCCTTCTCATTCCTGGCCCCCTACCACTGCAAAAGGTTACCTTTCTCTATTCGAGCATGCACGAACTTCACCACATTTAAAAAACTTCTGAAAACCTGGCTTTTCTCTCAGTAGTCTAATTCCTCTCTACTCCCACACTGCAATGGTTCCTAGAGATCTCTGTAGGGATGATTTGTGTGCCTAACAAATGTAACTAATAAATAACTAATAAATGTGCAGCACCATTGTCATGCCAAGATTCACATTACATTGCTAGGTACAACCCATCTACGTGTCAGAAAGACAAAGTGCACCAGCATTTAAAGTCTCATTTAACTGCAAGCACGAATAATTATACCACATCTCCCATCATCTGTCCTTTAACCTCCTCTCCTCCCCATCCATCCTACAGGAGCCTAGCTGTAACAGTCGCAGAGGTGGCCATGTTGGAAGTTCTTGCACTTGGATCTACAGTGGATTCCACCCAAACCTGGTGCAGAAAGCAGCTGCACAAAGGATAAGCTCTCTTCTTCCCGTTCAGTATGTCACTTTTTGGAACTCCAGGTGGTGGTCTTCCACTGCTCTGGTCGCCCACAGCAGAAACATTATCTGTATACATACATGGCCATGTATTGCACAGTCCTTTTGCAGGTCTTTTGTTACTCCAGCAGTGCAAGCTTCCATCAATAGGGTGCCATCTCAAACCACATTAACAGTAAGTAGCCCATTCAGCCTGGCACAAGCACTTTCAAGGAGTTGTGAATGGAATGGGCCATGCACACTTCCATGTGTTACGGCAGCCCATGCAGCCCTCAGCCTGCAACACACCGGTAAGATACCAGGGGGCTCAAATGGCCAGTTCAGCTCTGGTCAGTAAAATCACGGTACCTGACCTAGAGTGTGCAGAAGCCATCCAAACCTCTCACCCTTACCATGGGTCTAACAGTGCAAGTGAATTGAACCAACAGCAGTATTCTGCCCAGTGAACAAGTTCCTCTATGCCAAATTTTGCCTGTTTGACTGTGGTACACCCCTACAGCATTTTCAGTACCCACTAGCCGCCAGCTGGCATGGCATGACCAAGGGGCCATCATAAGCCTTCTTGGCCTGGGTCACACACAAACTGTCTTTGAGCCACACTTGGGAGTCTCTCTGACCCTTGCATGCTGTGCAGCTAAACCGTGACTCGTGACCAATGTCATGTTAGGCCAAAACACATTGGGTTTTGCTAATACTGCGTGATTTGCAGAAATAAATTAGTTTGCCTTTAACAAGTGTGAATGTGTTTCTGTTCTAATGAATAGTAATTTCATGCGAAGTATTACTTTTTAATTGTGTAGCTGGGAGCCTGTTTTACCTTCGCTGCTTGTGTGCCTGCAGGGGGGAGACCACAACCCCCACAATCCCTAACGGCCTGTGTGCTGCAGCTGATGCTGCAAGTTTGCACCCGGAGGCGCTTTCAAAACACCAGGGGACTTACCACAGCACGGGATGCGCACGGGCGTGCCCGGGCAAAGCCCAGGGCAAGGGCAAGCCCATCTGTGCCCATCAGAGCCCGGAAGAGGCAGGGCAGGGCCTCCTCCCTTGGCTCTGTCAATACTTCACGGCACTACCGGTAAGAACTCTTGTTTGCCTCGTTTGCCTCCCATGCAGCTTGGATTGGACTGGATGAGGGTATCCTCCTCCTTTGGAACTTTCTGGCAATTAGAACTAATCTGTGGATTTCTAGACTGTTGTGCTATCATTAGAACTATTGCTTGACTCTGGGCTGAGGGGAAGCTGTGTATACTCCCTCCCATAGTACGCTCATAATTGTCATACTTGCTCATAATAGATTTGTACTTTCGTTCACAGCCATCTCATGGCTGTTAAAAAGTGCTGCTAGTCGCCCCAATTACTGTATAACCATCAATAGCAACAAGTTTGAGCGACTTGCAGTAAGGATAATAGGGAAAAGGAAGACAACAGAGACAGCAGCCGGAAGAAAGAAAGAAGCAAAGACCAGTAAATGAGTTACATTTGCAGCAGACAATCGCACCCTGGCAGCAATCGATGATCTAATTGAAGAGGTTGAAACTATGCTAGCGAAGGGGAAGGACTTTCCAAATAAGGGCACTAACAAGATTTCTTCATACTATATATACTAAACAGGACAAAGTCAGTACCACAAAACTGACTACCCCTCAAACATCGTGCACCAAACTCATAGCGAGTCTTCATCACATTTGCTAAGCACTTCCTTAACACCTCTAACACCTGGGGTTGTTAAATGGTAGCGGCAGTTTCAGTCGATAACCTTTCAAGTATTTGCCCGGCGGTAATCGCCTCTCATACCACTCGATAATTTACCAATGAAAGAGGCAGGCGCCGGAGACTGGAAGGCAGGAAACAAAGTTTTCTTCCGTCGGAGCAGAACACATCAGATCAGACAGCAAGGTATCGTCACGAGGTGCTCTAACCGCATCTCTGAGACCTGGTCTCTTATACACCGGTTTATTGCTTTATTACACATAGTACATTCTTGAGATTCTCTTGATGCATGAAAGAACATCCCCTGAAGCCCCGGCTCAGATCCGATCCCACACATAGTTACAGTAGAGGTTCCCACCCTACCCGCAGTGGGAGATGGCTATCGCGCAGCAGGGAATTCCGCTAATTCCCGGGGGTGTGTGCAACCGGCCGGGTCTCAGGGGGTAGGGGCTTTGATCTACTGTAATCCCTTTGATGCGGGGTGTTTCCCTTACAGTAGGGGCAATAAACTGCATCCGCAGGGCTAGGTGATGGCCTGGGACCAGTTCGGACAATGGGGCGCAGAGGAAGGGGGTTATCAAAGGAGAGGCATGACCATGTATGGGATGTCGGTCGGATGTGGTTCCGTAGCAGGGTTGCGCAGAAGGAGAGGTTTTATGGCCCGTGTATGAGAGAGCGGGGGTGGCCGGCGCGCGGGGGGATGTTCGCAGCGCCAGGGGGAAGCGCTGGTGATCGAGAATGAGCGGGGAGAGAGTGGGGTGCCTAAAATGGCGGCCGTGCATTCGCTGTGCGTGGCGCTGGGGAGAGGCAAGATGGCGCAGATAATGTTCAGTTTGCACGCTAAATTTCCACAGTCCTCCCTTTTAACATATCTCGCCAGCTTGCCTGGCCGTCATTTATCTTCGTTAACCTTCAGCTATAATATCGTTAATGTCTTTCGTACATTCCTTAAAGATACAGAGTTTTTAGGGCATGCAGGAGTAATCTGACACATTTGCTTATAGTTACTTACAGGTGATAAAGTAGGCGAGGAGGTAGTACATACAGAGTTACAGTATAGTCGTGTACATGGCTGGTGTTGTATGGATGTTACTATACAAAGTTACATTTTCTTAACTTCTCAGTGTACAGTCGGAAGTGATTGATGCAACACCATGAAAACTTGATAAGAAGATAGTTAGTATAAAAAGGTGGTTGGGAGAGGATTTTCGACTTTGACATGGGTAGTTCTTTCCAGTGTCCTTTTTATAAAGAGCTATCACTGGTAAGCTCTCATTGTTGTTCTTCTTTCGTTGGCACTGTTGAGCACCGGCGGTGGAGCTAAGGTCCAGCTCAAATCCAATTTCTCACGTTGCAGGGTGTGATCATTCATTGTTCTCCGATCACAGCCCTGTTCCTTAACACAGTTCACCATAGGTACTTTGAGACAGGGTACCTGCCTTTTGTTCTTCTGTGGGTAGGTCAGATTCATAATCCATATAAAAGATGGTGAGAGAGAGAAGGGTGTGACGTGCTTCGGGACGCCGAGGGAAGAGGGGGTGGAGTGGGATCAGATCAAAAATGTGGACCAAGGGGAGCAGAATCTTCCAGCACTGGGCCCATCAATCGGGCCCGACGGGTTGAGACTTCAGGCACGCTGGTCGGTGAGCAGGGGGCCTCGATTTAGCCCCTCACGCTTATCATCCTGAAAATGGTGTCTCGTCCCATGCCCTTTTTGCTTCGTAGCCTCCCCCTTGGTCGATGTCATAGATGTTCCAAGGTCTGCAGCCAGGCTGTGCGTCACGTCCGACCCCTCCCTTCCGATGGCAGCACGTTATCTTTAAATGGGTACAAGAAACAAAAGTCTTAGAGAGTTGGCAGGGAAGACATTTACATACTTCATCCTCTCTCCCAACCACCGAGTAGTTGCGGACATGTTTTTATCGGTTGCTGCATGATTGGTGTCTTTTAACTCTGATGTTAGTGTGTGCGTTACTAATCTATTAATTATTGTTGTGGTGCAAGTTTCTGTGGGTATCCCTGTCCATCGTCTGGCCCCCTAGGTGCCGATTCCTGCGCCCGATACTGGTTGCAGGAAGCCTGACATCTGTCAACCTTCTAGTCTATAAAAAAAAGAAATTCGAACCGGCTTCTCCGGCAGAGGCTCGTTCGTCCCAACACAAGTTTTGTTACTACATATTTCTTTCCGAGGACTGCTAAGTTTATAAAAAGAAAGTGCGAGGTGCTACTGTCACGGGTTCACGAGTATCCATTTCGGGGAGGAACATAAGCTAAGCATTATTTTTGCTGGCGACAATAGATAACCCTTTATCAGTTTAGGCGATGTTTTATTAGTGAATAAGGTCATCAGCTGTGTCGTTCGAAATACTCTGAGGCGGCTAGTATAGGGCTGGGGTTATCTTGGGAGAACGGGGTGCTTTTAGACATTCTATTTCGGGGTAATTGGGCGGGGGTAATTCTGGGCGGTAGAGATGATGTTGTTAAAGCTCTGAAAAAACGGAAACCACTGACATATAGTCCCCGTGATGAGGGCCAAATTGGGAGACATCAGTCGTCTTACCTGTCCCTTCTTTTCTCAGCCAATTAAGCTCAATATTTGTAGAAAGGAGAGGTAGTAACGTGGCAAAGTACGGTCGTTTTGTTTCAGTCAATTTGTTCGAACACCACCGTGCTCCAGGCCAATTATACACTTACCGAGGAGGTATGTATCGTTAATTTATTCAAACAGAAAAGAGGGTAAGAAGGCTTTTTAGTGAGGGAGGGAGTGAGAGGGAGAGAGAGAGAGAGAGGGAGAGAGAGAGAGAGAGAGAGAGAGAGAGAGAGAGAGAGAGAGAGAGAGAGAGAGAGGGAGAGAGAGAGAGAGATAGGTGTGCGTCAAGTAGGCTATTTGGCATACATACGATACAAAACGAGAGAGACATGGGTAAGATAATAGGCCACTTGGTGCACACACAACATGGAGTAGCATGGATCTGTTCCATGTAAGAAAACACGAGCGGGGAAAAGACATAAATTCAGTGATCACGTACACACAAATGCCGGATAGGGTGTGACAGTACATGCATGCAAGACGGAGACTCAGGGCTACGTTGAGTATGGGGACCTCTCCTTTCCTGTCCTCTTTTTCTATGCTGCGTACTTTCAGTATTTTGTAGTTCATTTTAGGGGGTGTCGGACCCTGTATTCTCCTCCCTTTGATCGATGGTGAGCATTTCAATCATACAGTGACGCTCTCTCTCCAAGTGACCTAAGCATGAGATGCACACACATTCATACCGTGTAATTATAGCACACACGCACAATCATGCCATACAGTTTCTTATGTTCTCAATGATGGTCTGCACTTCACGCACTATCTCACAATGTTTGTCTAAATTTTCCCTGATATTGAACTCGGTACGGTCCATGTCCACTTCATTCTTCAGTCGGAGCTTCGTTGTGACCTATAGAGGGGAAAAAGAGGGGAGGGGATGTGCAGTATTCAAAGTACCCCAGCGCGCGCAGACACGAAAAAGTTCTACTTACCACGTACCAAGCTAGTCGCAGGAATGGGTGATACCACAGACCTATTATTCTCTTTGTCCGAGACAAAGATGCTCTAATTTATTTCATTTCCTAAATTCGGGTTCCCTTGTCATATATGCATTTCTCAATCGGTCGTGTATTAGGGTGCAAGATACCATACCTTGCCTTCGGCATATACCCTGAGCTATGGTTGACCATGGTTTAACAACTCTTGGAAAAAGATAGGTGTGATGGGTACAAATTCCGTTAATCAAAAAGATTCAGGCAAATGGGGACTGCATTATCTGTTTTCTATTGCTTGGGGGTAACAATCATTTATTCAAATGAAGAAATCTCTATCAACCTATGTGATTAGTCATGGCACTGATTCCGTAATTCTTTCAAGAGACCCTTTATTTAAAACAATGTCAGCATACAAGATACGGGCCTACAACCGTTCAGGCCGGCCACGTGGTGGGGAGGCGTCGAGTGTCATGAGCAACGCTACTACGGCATAAAATCGGTTCCCTTCCCGCCCCTCCCCGACCATCATGTGTGGAAGCATCGCATATATATATATATATATATCTTTTTAACACAAATGTCACGTGACTGGGATGCCACAAGGGTGTGTAGGCCTCTCCTACATCGGCGCCATCTTGGGGCGAGGTCGGGCCAGAGTACAGTCTAAGTCTTTCCATGAATTAGCTGTTGGACCAGAATCCCTTTCAGTAGTTCGAGAACTTTCGTTAGCGTCAATTTTGCGTCAGCATGGCGTCACTGCGACCCCGTAGAAATGCCATGGTTCGTTCTTGGGGCGGGGCAGGAGGCGGGTTCTTCTGCCGATGCTTCGAACCAGTCTTTCTCACTGCACCAAGCGGAGGCAAGGTGGCTGCCGTCCGGGGCAAAGAGCAATGGCGGCGGTTTTGTCCTTACCGGAAGTCCGCGGGAGTCGAGTGTCAAATGACTCCAGCCGATTCTGCAAGGCTGAGGGGAGCATTTTGTCAAGGGTGGGGCCCACGCCCAAGCAGACAAGCTTTCGAGTCCAGAATTGTCTCACGGTGGGCTTTAGGCCTGGATCCGGAGGAGTCGACCGCCGGAGTTCAAGGGCAGCAGTAGCAGCAGCTCTTCGGTACAGTCACCGGAGAGGAGCCAGCAGCAGTAACAGCGGCAGTTCGGATGGTACTGCCACCGGGGTGATTCCAGTAGCAGTGACGAAAGCAGTTTGGATGGTATCACCACCGGGGTGGGTCCCCGATTACCTGGCTGCGGGGGCCCACTCCTCGCGTCGGGTGCTAGCGGCAGTCCTGGTGAACCCGGTGCTTGGGTGGTTGCCTGGCGGCCGCGTGCAGGGGCGCCGGCTCAGCCGAACGGCGAATGAAGTGGCAGGGCGCAACTCAGCTGGCTGACGTGTGAAAGATGCGGTTGGGGTGCCCTCATCTGCTGGCGAGCCTCCACCTGGGGAGGCGGGGGAGGCCCGTCCGCGTCGCTTCCCCCCGCCAGGGCATCAGCCCTTATTGAAGAAAGAAGAGAGAAAGCGGGAAGATCCGCACAGCGTGCCAGGGTGAAATTCAGCAGGCCGATGAAAAAGATGGCTGGGGCGTCCTCATCTGCTGGTGAGCCTCCACCTGGGGAGGTGGGGGAGGCCCGTCTGCGTCGCCTCCCCCCGTCAGGGCATCAGCCCTTATTAAAGAAAGAAGAAGAGAAAACGGAAAGGCCCGCACAGCGTGGCGGGCTCCGCCTTGGGGTTGCCAGAACTTCGGCGCTTCGTATAGCCTCCGGCCTATTCGCACAGTCGTCCGCCACTGATGTCAATGGATTTTTGCATGGCTTTTATAGCCCAAAGCCGACTAAAAGAACCGCCCAAAACAGGCCAATGTTGCAATTTCGAGGAAGGAGAGGCGAGGACGGTGTCACGTGGACGTTAAGGCTTTGGGATGGAGGTTGCAGCAGACTGTCATGTAAATAGTTGTTTTAAAACGTGTTTTAACCTGGTTACCCTGTTGGTGTGTTCGTTATATCTTATAAGTTATTAAAATGTTATAACTATACTACTTCGTTGGAGTGTTTGTACCTATTTGCAATTTGATGACGAGCACAAGGAGGTTACTGTGCAATCGGAAAAATAACATAGACCAATTGCGCGCGATCTAGCCCTAGTTTGGTGACGTCGGTGGTGGGTGTCAGCAGGCTTCCGTTTGTGCGGGATTTTGTCATGCTTATTGGGCGGGGTGGGCAGTAGGGCAGACATGTTTAGGTAGCGAGAGTAATGGAGTCGGGCTACCTCGTGGCCGTCTCGACCGTGAGCTTGACTCCTTCCCTTGGTTTCATATGTCCCACAAAGGGCTAACTCCTAGCGTTACTTTAGTTTTTGTAAGGTCAAAAAGGATCCTACCAGTGCCTTTACTATCTTGTCGATTCCTGTTCGTTTATCCTTCGCTAGCCGATTCATTCTGGTGGACTCTTTCTTTCTCATCTATGGGTCGTCTAACGTTATAGCCGACGTTGTGTTCAGCACAGGAGGCTCGGCCGGCGCGGAGGCCGTGAGGACCGAGGCCCCTGTACTGCTTTCGCTCGTGTTCGGGGGTTGTGGGTGTTGCACTACTGACTGGGAGGGTGCATATGGAGGGGGCATGTAAATGATCGGGGGACCTAACAGTAATTCATCATTCGTTCGCTGCTTGAAGGACAACTCAGGGTAGAGCAAAGAAGGGGTCCTAACAGCGTACTGGCCTGAGGTTTCGGGCTCCTGTCTTAGTTTAGTTTCCCTTCTCTCCTTTATGTCTTCTTCTAACCTTCTAGCGGCAAGGTGAGCTGCCTTTCGTAATTCCTTTTCTGCTTTTACTTCTTCCCTCTTTTTCCGTTGCGTTGCTTCTTTGCGCCACATGCCGATACTGTCAAGCATAGTAGGCGTCGTCTTATTGCTACGCAGAGCTACTTCTAGCGCTTCTATCTTATGGTCGTCGAAGGATCCCATCAGTGGCCACTGACTCTCGGGGTCCTTCTTTGTATATTTATGCCATAGCTTGGTATAAGCTACGGCGACTAGTCCATATTTAGTGAACATGTCCTTATTAGGGGTGCCCTCCAGTGGAGCCGGATGGTTCACCTCTAATAAGCGGTCCGGGCAGAACCAACTACCAATCAGTGGGGAGAAGATAGGCATGACGGGTTTCAACGGGGACAAAAGTCAGCACTACCTATCTTGTCACTGCTTGCAAAGACTAGACAGAATATCTCTATTCTTCGTTATTTGTAAGCAGAGAATACCTCCAAAGAACCAATATCGAACAACTAGTGTTCGGACAATCAATCAATCAATCAATCAATGGGAGATAAAGATAGGCATGACGGGTTTCAACGGGGACAAAAGTCAGCATTACCTACCCTTCACTATTTGCAAAGACTAGACAGAATATTTCTATTCTACGTTATTTGCAAACAGAGAATATCTCAAAGAGCACTATTCTTCAAAACAATCAATGTTCGGACAATCAATCAGTGGGGAGATAAAGATAGGCACGACGGGTTTCAACGGGGACAAAAGTCTGCGTTACCTACCCTTCACTATCTGCAAAGGGAGAGAGAGAGAGTATTTCTACTCCTCCCCGTTTGTAGACAGCGAATATCTCAAAGAGAACAATCAATGAGCACAATCAATGAGCAATACTAGTATTCAAAAAGTTTCGGACAATCAATCAATTATTTCGCAATTTGTCGTGTGTCACGACCTTACCCGGACCGCGTGGACAGTTTCTCGTCTTCCGCCTCCAGCGCCCGATCGTCCTCTACTCTCCGTTATTGCCGCGGCACTCCTGATGGTTCCCAGTCTGGACCGTAGATCACTCGAGAGAGAGGTCTGCTCGGAACCAGTGAAGTTCGGATGATCGGCTGCCAGACGAGGGTCTATTGGGCAGGAGCTCTCCCGATCGTTGCAGTCGTTCACTCTGTCGTCGGGACCTCTCCCACTGGATCCACGTGTCGCTGATGGGCCCCACGTTTGGGACGCCAATTGTTAAATGGTAGCGGCAGTTTCAGTCGATAACCTTTCAAGTATTTGCCCGGCGGTAATCGCCTCTCATACCACTCGATAATTTACCAATGAAAGAGGCAGGCGCCGGAGACTGGAAGGCAGGAAACAAAGTTTTATTCCGTCGGAGCAGAACACATCAGATCAGACAGCAAGGTATCGTCACGAGGTGCTCTAACCGCATCTCTGAGACCTGGTCTCGTATACACCGGTTTATTGCTTTATTACACATAGTACATTCTTGAGATTCTCTTGATGCATGAAAGAACATCCCCTGAAGCCCCGGCTCAGATCCGATCCCACACATAGTTACAGTAGAGGTTCCCACCCTACACGCAGTGGGAGATGGCTATCGCGCAGCAGGGAATTCCGCTAATTCCCGGGGGTGTGTGCAACCGGCCGGGTCTCAGGGGGTAGGGGCTTTGATCTACTGTAATCCCTTTGATGCGGGGTGTTTCCCTTACAGTAGGGGCAATAAACTGCATCCGCAGGGCTAGGTGATGGCCTGGGACCAGTTCGGACAATGGGGCGCAGAGGAAGGGGGTTATCAAAGGAGAGGCATGACCATGTATGGGATGTCGGTCGGATGTGGTTCCGTAGCAGGGTCGCGCAGAAGGAGAGGTTTTATGGCCCGTGTATGAGAGAGCGGGGGTGGCCGGCGCGTGGGGGGATGTTCGCAGCGCCAGGGGGAAGCGCTGGTGATCGAGAATGAGCGGGGAGAGAGTGGGGTGCCTAAAATGGCGGCCGTGCATTCGCTGTGCGTGGCGCTGGGGAGAGGCAAGATGGCGCAGATAATGTTCAGTTTGCACACTAAATTTCCACAGGGTGACTGACCATACCCATACAGTATCCCCTAGGCGGGACACTATAGCCAAGAGCCAAGCTACTCCCATAAGCAGGGACTTTATTGTGGTAGAATGTTCCAACCGTTACTCGGTGTTAGCAGCTGATCATGGAGAAGATCAGGATGGGCAAATAAAAGAGATTGAATGTAATACACGGTCTCCAATCAGCACCAGGGAAGCAGGGACCCAGACAAGCCGAACCGAAACGGAAACCATCGGAACGATGAGGGACCTTCATTTAAAACAGAACATACTACAAGATGAGGTATTAGAACTCAAAAGGATGCGTGGGGACTTATTAACATGCTTGCCTATCTTTCCAACTGAAAAAAACAAAGCACCAGTCTATGGTGATCACTTTAGTGGGAGATCTAACTACATCACTGCAGAAACTGAACAATTCGGGCATCCATCTAGAGTAATTCCCAAATACCCTGTAAGGGAGCCAGTAGCCCAGACTAAGCATGTGACCAACTTAAACCCTTACCCATCTAGGGCAGGCAAGGCTATCCCAAACCGAATGCCCAGATTGCCCCCCTCATTAACCATGAGAGACTCAGAAGAGCACCTCCTGACACCCACATCCCAAGTAGACCAAAAATCTCATGTCAAGTTGAACTCAGACAAAACAAAAGAAGGGGGTGGGAGGACAGGACGGGGGCTACTGCCAGGCTCAGGAACTCTTTTCAGCACCTCTCCACTCGGATAAATATAAGCCCAACTCATATAACATCTTTTTGACAAACAGCCCTAGATTAACGCAGGGAACCAGAGAAGATGAGGACTCCTTAATAAATAAGGTGATACATTGGTTCAGATCTACACGCCAGTGCCTTTCTATAATAAGTTCTGACATACTAAAAGCAGAAAGGCTCCAGCAAGAAACAGGGAACCTGGATGACTTAAAACTAACATTGCACTCAAAGCATATTGCAGATAACCTGATAGTCATGAACCTTCATTATCACTCACTCTTTCAATCAAAAATTGGCATCAGACAGTATAACTTTGAACGAGACAAACACAACATATCTTTACAAGACATGGAAGAGCCAAATAACTTAGACTCTATAGACTGAGTGACTGAGCAGGGTCCAGAGAGCATAACACCATAGAGAACCCCTAGCCAACAAGATAGGATGCACTTGGCACTCCAATTCAGCCACCAAACCATTTATCTTGCCAATCTTGAGTGAACACACTTTCATGAAAACAGGCCAACCAAAGCTCATGATATCAAGTAGAGTGGCTGCCTAACTAGGCTCAGGGACCCGCTGATTACAACAGCAGTTGTGGCCCTCAAGCCTATAAAGATGGTCTCCTGGAATATAGGCGGGTTAAAACAAAAACGTGCCGAGCCGGACTGGCAGAAATACGTGGAAGATTTCGACCTTTGTCTTTACCAGGAGACCTGGGCAAGGGAACCACAACACAAAGCTGGGTACAGAACATTTAGTATGGAAGCGCTGCAATCAAAAAAAGGGAGACCATTGGGTGGCTGATAACTTGGGTAAAAAATGACATAAATGCTACCATAGAAATAATTCCCACAGGCTCAATAGATATCTTGGGACTGAAACTTAAGTTTCCAAACTCAAAACAGATACACCTATTCAATATATACATCAGGCCAAGGGAGTGCTCGAAAGAATCGCCACTGATACAACACTTTGAGGAGATCCTCAAATCTATTGAACCAAATGGCGTTATCCTAGTGGGGGGCGACTTCAATTGCTGCTACGAACCTATAGTGGGACTAGACACTGTTTCTGAGGAGGAAGACCTAGCCAGAGGGATCCCCTCTCTCACGATAACAAACACTGTGCGGTGTTCGACCTCTGCTTTGCAGTTATACCCTTATACTATTGAGAGAGGCCTTAGGGCATGTAATGGCAATTCACCTCAGACTTCGTATGCTCAAACACCTTTTCAAGAGGAAATTCCTTATCACGCATAGATTACGTGATGATAAGTATAGCACATTGGGCATATGTACAGGATATTAAAGTAAGCAAAAGAAGAGAGAGTGACCACTTTCCTTTATGCTTAGCTCTGGTCGGGAAATGGTTCCCCACCCACGTGACCCTATATACTGAACCCAGGGAGGAGATAAGGCAGCCTTTGATAAGTAATAGCCGGAGGTCAGTCAGATGGCCTGCCCTACTGGACCAAGTCGAACCCCTCACTAACATATACAATGTATTTAGTCTGCTTGTAACTTCGTATTTGGAGCTCGGTACTGAACGTATGCAAATAACACAAATCTATCAAAAACTGTTAGATAAAATCAAACTCTATCTAACTAAACCCCAGGCAGGAACAGGCAACCCTAGGGTGTTAACACAGCTGTTAAACCCCTGGTTTAACCAGGATTGTGTACTGACCAAACAAGGGCTCATCAGGGCTCTGAAAGACAAAAACATAACTGAGATCAGACGTGAAAGAATAGAATACAGGAGAACCCAGAAGGTGGATCTGAGAAACTGGGATGATGGCATCTGGGAAGATCTTATAATAGCTTCAAAAACTGGGAACCAGGCCATGTTCTGGAAGTTAATGACTCAAGGAAGCAAAATAGACAATACGGCTTCTGATAATTTCTTAAACCCCAATACTTGGCATAGACACTTCTCTAACCTTTTTGACACCCCTAATGAGTGAGAAACATATGCAGATTCCACAAATGTAACCGGGGGTCTTTGATGCCCAGACGAACAGCACCCATCCAATTTAGCATTGATGACACAGAGCGTGCCATAGCAGTCATTAAGTCATCAAAGGCGCCCAGTCCCGACAAGATCCCAGGGGATTTATTAAAGCACGCCCCAGAAGTGTGGGTCCCATATACAAATGAATTATGCAACGCAATACCCCGGGGGATAGCCCATTCCAACTTCCTGGAAGGGCGCAGAGATAGTTCCTATTTACAAAAAGAACAGCAGAGAACACCCTGCAAACTACAGGCCTATAAGCCTGATAGACATCTTGCAGAAAGTTTATGCAAAGCAAATCCTGTTTAGACTAACCGACTGGATCATAGAGAAGGGTGTCATTTTGCCCTGCCAGGCTGGCTTTACAAGGAAAACATGTACAATCAATCAAGTTTTCAGACTTCTAATTCTAGCCTGGAAGTACACAAAGCTGAGAGATAGTCACTTATATGTTGCTTTTATCGACTTAAAATCAGCATTTGACTCAATCTCAAGGGTGCAGTTATGGAAAAGCCTATACCAACTGGGCGTACCAGATGAGATTTTAAACCAAATCATAAGGTTACACGAAGGCAACTTTTACAAGGTATGCTGGGGTAAAGGAGGGGAGCTCCCCAACAAGATCCCGGTCAGGAGGGGCATGCACCAGGGCTGTGTTTATTATAGAAACGCACTGGCGTGTAGATCAACCTTGTAGATCAACCTTGTTTCTTCTATATGTAAACAATTTGGTAGAATACGCCCAAACTTGGAGGGAACCATATTTGTGCCCTAACATTTGCGGACGACACAATTTTGTTGTCTCAAACTCCCAGGGGTCTACAAACCCTACTTGACAGCCTTAACAAATATTGTAAAGCAAAAGGCCTAGAAATTAACCCAATCAAAACCAAATACATGATGTTGAGACCACACAAATGCTGGAAAAAGAAAATAACCTCGAACGGGACAACTCTGGAGCGTGTATCCAACTTCCTTTACCTGGGGGTCACCATCAATTCTAAACTTTCTTGGAAACCCCAAATAGAGGAATCAAAGGCCATCTTAATGCAAAACTCTCTCCCCATCGCAGAAAAATAATTGGCAATGGTCTCCACAGCTATTACACCTGCTTTGGAAGTATATAAATCCAGAGCTCAAACCGCTGCCTTATATGGCTCAGAGATATGGGGCGGCGAAGCTCTAAAACCATTAATAGTTGGGGAAAACAAAATCTTGAGAATCTCCGTGGCCCTCCCCCAACACACCCCATTGATTCCTCTGACCTACGACATGGGCATCAAACGACATGAGCATTTAGCTATCTTGAGAACACTGTCGTACTGGGTCAGAATTTGGACAACAGAGGAGCTAGGAACCTATTGAGAATACTTAAGCAAACTGATGGAATTGTATTCTCGAGTCACCTTCCCTTGGTTTGCTCATTACCGGACATGGCTCCTTGATCTAGGGTTGAGCAGATTCTGGATAAATCCAAGGCTGCTAACACCTGAATCAAAGCGTGGGATTAAGCAGATTTTCTGGGATTTTATCAGGCATAAAGTCATTTCAAATAGGAAAGGCTCACCACACAATTTTTAGCATTCAAAATAGCTCCTTGTTTTGAATCCTTCATGGATGAAATTGAACCACAATTAGCAAAATCATTGTACCTGAAATTTAGATACGAAATATTGTAGTTAAACACTTTTACCTTCAAATGGGCATCATCACGATATAGGGGAGGGGATCCCAATTGCAACCTATGCCAACTAGTAGTGGAGGAGAATGTTGCACAAGTTTTTTTTTTATGTCCTGCGTATGGAATGGCCAGGAAGAAATGGATAAAACCGATAGGTAAGAGTCTGAATGCCAGGAAGTACAAGGAGATTTTACGAATACTAAAAACAGACAATTCACGACTCGTATTTGGTTTTAGCAGATTTTTATTGGCTATTGGTTTTATAAGGAAAAAAAGAGGGCTAAAATTGTAAATAAGATGACCCAGACTTGACATCCAAATATATTTATTATGATGTTTTTTTAGAATACTTGTATTGGGTCAACTCAAACCAAACCAAGTTGAGCACTTTTCCACAAAAAAGGTATTGCACTGATGCCCACGAATTACGTTAGTACAATGATTGACAGTTGTGTACTTCTGGAAAGGGTCAATTTAGTATGCACTTGCACTTTATGTAAATGGACAAATTCTCCTAGAGGGAAGGGGAAATTGGAAATGTTTGCTCGCTGATACATAGTGCACTTGTTCTGAATATTAATGTATTAATAAGTGGAATCCACGTTTTATGTATTTTTAAATTTTTTAAAAATTTTAAGAAATGCTTTGATGATTCTTTGAATCGAATAAAGATTTGAATGAAAGTGTGTAGATGAAAGTATTTTTCTCTTATCAATGTAAAGCACTGGTTTAGACATTCAGTTATTGTGCTGCTCGGTGATTATTGAGTGTTGAGTTTGTGTATTCCTACACTATCTCCCTGAGAAGCTTGTGTCTGCTCGCCATTGCTACCACTGAGAATCAAGTGCTGAAGGGATTGTACTTGGCCCAGTTTGCAGAGCCCCGGGACATCAGTGCAGCTGCGGTCCATGCAGGTAACAGTGGTGGGGCTGGGTAAGGGGGGATTTCGAGGGACAAAGCAGGGGGAAAATTAAATAAATAATGAATTTGCATCAGCATTGTCCCTCGAAATCCCCCCTTACCCGGCACCACCACTTCACCGCTGTTACCTGCACGGACCGCAGCTGCATCAGTGGCAAACGAGGCCAGCCTCCACAGCTGAGGCCCACTAACCCCTGCCTGCTATGTGGTCCCTCAAGTGAGTCTGACACTACACTAGTGTAATAATCTCAACCGATATGTATGCTACACTTGTGGATCAAATTATGCACATGCACAGAATAAGCTGTGACAAGATTGTGATATAAATCTAAGTATTAGTCGTTACATGTCGAAGGTGTAGGATGGCAAACTGCAACTGAGCTGTTAAATATATGTATGATTTAAAATATAATAATATACCTAATTGTATCTAATATAAATGAATCATGTGGTGCACATTCTGCTGTTGTTACAGAAATTACTTATGTTGCTTAGCAGAAGAGCAACATCCCACAACTTCAAAGGTCAGTGCAGGTGGAGTAGATCAGGCAAACATGCATTTAACTTCATTTCTGGGAAGGTGTGCACTTAGGGGACAGGGACATTGTGAACTAGAAGCACTGTTCATTGAGACTGGTACAAGAGACTGGCTAAGAATGTTAATGTTCAGCATGTGTAAGCAGCAGATTAAGGATGTTTGATGCATTGGGGGTGACCTGAAGGAGTTGACAAAGATGATTGCACGTTTTTATTCTTTAAGGTTGAATCTTGTGTTATTTCTGGAGGGAGGAAATCATTTAAGAGACATTTAAAGCTGTAAAATGTAGAAGTATGACACCCTGTTTCTGCTTCACAAGGCTGCATACAGATCAGACCCTGTATGCTTGGAAAAAGACTTCAGGTTTCTTACTGCACACAGGCACCAAGTGCTTTGATCTGAATCTAGGCTACCTTCTGCACTCAAGCCCAGTGTACTGACATCTCTTGTTACTGCAACCTGTGGAGGAGATTCTAAGGTGAACCGTTCAATAGACTGAAGTGAATTGTAGCACCTCCTGCACCTCTAGGCAGCGGACATCATGATCTCAAGTCTTGAGACTTTAAATACTATTGGCTGTTGGATTGATCCATCAATTCAAAGAGAGGAAGGCGTGTCAATGGCACTGCATGTACAAATTCAGCCCTTTGACCCTCTATTTGTATCCACAATTTCACTGAAGCAACTCGATATCAAAGCCAGTCAGTCAGTCAAATATCTTTATTCGGCTGACTTGCAGCCATAAAAGAATACGTGATAAAAAAAATGAAAACATGAATAAAATGAAAAATATGATACAGACAATATACAGAACACTTCAAGACAGTAGTAATTCATAATGGAAGTGTAATAAAGATAATGAATTAAGTTGATGTTTCTACGAGGTGGCAACATGATATAGAAACAGTGTATAATATAATTTGTGATAACCCCCCTGTCCCAAGGATCATAAAATCCAAAAGTAACTCATTAAGAACCGAACAGAAGAAATAATTTCCCAACAATATTACATAGACAGACAGCTGTAGAGATATATCTGTAGACCATTAAACAAGTAAATTAATCCTTTAAGAGCTGGATATGATTTAAAGCTGGCCGACACTTCCTGATATTTAACATTTTTTAAAGTTAAATAATATAATTGCGCCTTGGTTTGATATAAAGTTGACAGAAAAACAGGAAGTGAAGCGTGCTCTGTGTAGATTTGGAGTCACAAGGGCAAAGATCCAGTTTAGCGTCACAATAGACTTTACGGTGATAAGGGACCAAAAGGTGCGAGATGCCAAACCTGAATCTAATAAGATAAAACAATTTAGTGTGACAGACATAAAAAGAGAGATAAGGCTCAACACCTGGAAAACGTACTAAAAGCGAGTGTTCTGATACTCTCCCTTTAACCATCTCTAGGCGCTCACTAGACAACTTTAAACAGGTCAAGAAGTAGGGGTGGGCGGAATTTGCGGAATTAACCTTCGCAAATTATCGCGAGAATGTTTAAAATTATCGCAAACAAGCAGAAATATCGCGAAGATGCGGAAGTTTTTTTCCGGCATGTTCGCGAGATTTTCTGCATGGTTGCGGGTCGCCAACTTACCCATGTGGTTGCTTGCGGGCGCGGCCATCTTGTTTTGAGTTGTTCTCGCGGTGCATGATCGCGAGAAGAAAGACGTGATCACGCGACGCATGACGTCACTGCGGGCGCGAACTGTCGCGAGACAGCGCAAATGGCTAAAAACAATACAACATCTCATGGAGAACGCGACCGGATCAAGAAAACTTGTCGGCGAACGCAGGGATTCAGGTAAGGCGATCGCGCGCGCGCAAGAATGTATCATTTTACAGCGCGAGCAAGAAACAAATTATCGCCAAGCTGCGGAAACCGGAATTTTTGACATTTTCGCGCTCTCCGCGGAACGCAAAAATGTCAAATTATCGCAATTTCCGCGAACGGAACGAAATTTTTGCCCAGGCCTATCAAGAAGTCCTTTTTCAATTTGTTTCTTTGGAATCTTAGCAATATTCGCTGGATTATAAAAACAATCGATCAGCCCCATTAACTCCATCTATTTTTTCATATAGCCAAACCAGGGTATCTTCAACATGTAATCAAGTTTAAAACAATCTAAGATGATTCCCCATTCGAGGGCTGGCTCCTCCTTTACCCAAATTGAATGCCACAGTAAAATTGGTGCAGTTTGTATACGAAAAGACAAAGGAGTCAAACCAAGATCACTATGACAGATGGTGGCAGGAAGACTACTGGAGCAAACATCTCATAAAGTTGTTCTCGGCTGCTTGGAGACGAGCCGGACTACAGAAGCCCCAAACTCCAGCCCCATACAAAGTGTCAGTAAACAAGCGGGCCTTATCAATATTAAGTATTGAGCTGCTCGGTCTTGAGCCTAGCTTCTTCATGAACCTCAATACCGCCACCAGATTTTGATTAAAACTACTGACCCTTGTTTCAACTAGGTGGTGTCAAGTGCTTTTCTGACCCAACGGGATTCCCAAGTACGAAAAAGTTGGGACATAGGACAGCCTTTCATTATCAATAAAACATGATTTTAAAATGGGGGGAGATTTACCAGCCACAATAGAGTAGGACTTTGCTGTGTTAGTCCTTAAGCCCAAATCGGTCATAAAACCGTTAAACCTAGTCACAAGCTTCTGTAGGCCCACACTGGTTCTGGACATTAGAACACAGTCATCGGCATAAAGTAATGATTTCTGTTACCTATCTTAGGGACATCCACATTTCCTTGATTAATATAACTCTCTGGGTCATTTATGTACAAGCAAAATAAAAAAGGGTCAAGGACACAGCCTTGACGAACCCCACAGTTCATTTTAATGGGAGCTGTGAGTTCCCCACCCACTCCGTACCTGACCATCCTAGTCACATCCTGATGCATCTGGGCTAAAAAATGGACTAAAGATGGATCAATGCCCAAATCCAGCATTTTTTTCACATAATCTCCCTCTCTGCTCCCAGTCAAAAGCTGATGTAAGATCCATGAACCCTAGATAAAGGGATCTGGTCTTTGCTATTGTGTACTTGCTTATGACCAGGTGCAGATTAAGACACAGTTTGACAGTTCCCAGGCCCCTACTGAAGCCTTATTGTCCATCCAAAAACGTCCTGCTTTTAGCTATCCAGGTCTCCATCCGTTCTAGTATGACCCTGCCCATCAATTCACAAGTGCAATCAATTAATGAGATAGGCCATTAGCATTTTGGATCCGACCTGCCCCTTTTTTTAAAATGAGGACTATAATCACGGAGCCCCATGATTTGGGTGGGCCCTGGGATGCTATACAGCTTAAAATGTTAGGGGGAGTCATAGGGCGGGAGTGGCCAAAAACAAAGCAGCAGGGACGCCATCAGTGCCAGATGCCTTGCTCTTCACTGTTTGATTTAATGTTCTTTCAACTTCATCTAGCATAGGGTAAGTTAGCTCTGAGTTCCCATAATTTAAAATGGGACAGTACTCGCCATTGGCACTACATAAGCTGGAGAAGTGTTGTACCCACGCATTAGGCATAATTGTGGCAATAATATTACTATTGTGGGAACTATGGAAAAAAATTAGAGTTAACAGTATTCCAGAAGAGTCTAGGGTCTTTATTTTGACAAGCTTCATGCAGTTGTTCCCAGGCCTCTTTTCTTATGTCCTGTTTACATTTCTTCGGAGAAATTTTACCACCAGGTTACCCTGCATTTTATTTTTCCAGTGCCTTCACATATCAAAGCAACGCTCCCACATAGGTCAGTGAGTGATGACATCACAAACAGGAAGTAAAACAGCAGTAGGCCTATAAAAACACCAGAGAGTCTTGGGACAGGTGACAACCAATACAATCCAATTGGGGTCTGCAGCAATCACAGCCATCCACCCCTGGAAAAAAGGAAGATGTCCCAGCAGAATCCTGAGAAGGAGAAGGACCTTGGAGGGAAGAAGAGGAAACTAAAGTTTTCTGAGAAAGAGTTGGAAATACTCACAGAAGAGTGAGCTGCAAATCATGATGCCTTGTTTGGGAAATCATCCCTCTCTGTGCCAGGGGCATAGAAGAAAAAAATGTGGCTACAAAATCCAGGAGTGCATCAACTCTGTGGAGGTCACACAGAGATCTATAGATGAGATTTGCAAAAGGTGGTAGAACCTCCGAGCCAAGACCGAAGAGAAGTTGACAACCCATAGAACTGAGGCCCATGCAACAGGAGGATGACCTTCAACCCAGCCACCACCAACTCCTCTTGAGGAAATTATCGAGTTCATCCTGGAGCCAGAAACTGTGTCTGGACTCAGCAACATTGAGACTTCAGAGGCTCCTTCTACTTCAAAAGGAAAGGGTTATACAAACACTTACAGTGTCACAATAACATGTTTGAAGCAATGTGTGAGGCAACATTGTAACCATGTTAGGCTAGTGAAAAGCTTAGTTCTGATAGAATACAAGACAAACACCATTAGAAGTGTTAGGCCTAACCTAGTAGTGCATTATGGGATATGTAGTACTCCATTATGAACACCTTCAGCACAAACCAAACCTTTTTGTTTAATTGAGAGTAGAAAGCAGACAAAGTAGACACGTTAAACATAGTATAACACTAAGAGCACACATTCATAATATCCAAGTTCATATTTCAGTAGACAATAAATAGATTTGCATATAATATAATCAGCATTCTAAAAAGCCCCCAAAAAATGGCATAGCTTCTCTAATATCCAAATTCATATTTTGGTAGACAATAAATAGATTTCACATATAATATAGCTAGCACTCTAAAAAGCCCGACACAGGGAAGAAACATTATGTAAAAAAAAAAGAGAATCTCGTGACACTTCTTTACCCCAAGGGATAGCCTGCCTTACCTATTGTCTTCTGTACATGCAATCCGAGCATAGCCCTCCCAAGTTAACTTAAATCTGTGAAGCGTCCCTACCCTTTTTGCATATGCCTCTTCAAATCGGTAGGTCTGGGCCAACTTGGAGAGCCATTGTCCCATTGTAGATACCTTCTGAGATCTCCAGTTTTGCAACACCAGAGATCTAGCTACTGCAAAACGAAATATTGCCTATATTTTGGCAACTGGCTAGTTACGGGAGAAAAGCCAAAAAGGAAAAGCGGTGATGAAGGTAAGATGATCCTAGACATACAATCACTAATAAACCTGAACACCTCTTCACAAAAATGACATAGTTTGGGACATGTAAAAAATATGTGCGTCCAATTTCCTGCTTCCACCCGGATACATCTAAAGCATTTGTTTGGAAGTGCACAAAACCATTTGTGTAATCTGAGGGGGGCATGATAGACTAACCACCTCGAAAGAAAGGACATCCTCTTAAAATTCCCTGCCCTCAATGCCTTATTCCCAAATTTGCATCCTTGTTGCCATTCCTTTATATTAAACCGGCAGTAAGTTTCCTGGGCAATTTTTAAAAGCATTGTCTCAATGAGATTCTGGTTCGAGCCTTGTCATAATAAACGGTACCAATTACCGATACCACTTAAATTCAACTCTAGGGCTGCTTTCAGAATTATTCTTTCCCTCTTGTTGATTATATTATACTTATTTGTGAGGAAACAAATTATTTGTCTAAAACTTGACCAGAGATCACCCCTCTGAGATACATAATGCAATGCGAATGCCTCCCATGATATACAATTGGTGCCTTTGTAGAAATCTCCCAGTTTTCAAAATCCTAGCCTATTATAAATCTGCAGTAGATTTTGTGGAACCTGGAGACCCCACAGCTCGCAGTCTTTAAGGGGAGTAAATGTGTGGCACAATGAAATGTTATGAGCTTTATGGAACCGTTGTATATGGTTAGCAATTATATTCATTACCTTATATCTTTTTTTTTGGGGTAGCTTAGCTGTGCGCAGAAATGCTGGTAGTTTATTTGCACTTTCTATTAGCATCAGATTCAGTAAGAAGTTATCGAATTTCGAGGCCGGAGCAGCTTGATAATGGGTAAATAGGTGGGGTGATGCAAGTCCACCCTGCTCCACGTCTAATTGGAGAATAGCTAGGTTGGTCCTCTGTTTTTAGTTTGCCCGTATAAAATGCCGTAAAATTTTGTCTACTGCATTAAAATAAGAAATCGGTATTTTTAAAGGAAGATTTAAAAACAGGAATATCAGCAGGCGAAGAATTTACATTTTCACTAGAGAGACTCTGCCTACTATTGTCAGAGGTAAAAGCACCCATTTTTCTAAAAGATTTTTAATTTTATTGAGCGTTTTTATGTAGTTTAAATGTAACAGTTGAAAAAAATCTGCTGTGACAAAAAGACCCAGGTATCTAATAGGTCTTAATTGCCGATATTCTAATCCTTCAGGAAGATCGACCTCTGGTGAATTAAATAGAAGAAGCTTTTTTTTGGACTGACTGACCTTGTATCCTCCTAATTCTGTAAAAGCTTAGATTTCCCCTATCACCAGCTGAATATTTGCCCTCTCTGGGTTCACATATAAAATCAGGTCATCTGCAAAGAGCATGATTTTAGACATTCCTGGTAATGGAGCCAAGATTGACGTATTAGCTCGGATCTTTATTGCCAGTGGCTCGATAAAAAGCGAGAATAAAAGTGGGGAAGAGGACAGTCTTGCCTAGTCCCCCGTCTTATCAGTACTTCTCCCGCCTGCTCTGCGTTTATAATTAATTTCGCAAATGCCACCATATAAATTCTCATTAGCATCTCTATCAGGCGGAGCGGAAAGCCACACTTCTGAAGGATGAAAAAAGGTCCTGCCAATCAACCAGGTTGAATGCCTTTTCTGCAGAGAAATAATCAATAGCTTGAATCAGATAAAAAGTATTCGCCGCCATTGATCTGTCAGGCAAAAACCCTGTTTGGTCCGCATGTATCAAATGACGGGTACATCCTGAGATCCTCTTCACCCAAAATTTCAGTCCACGTTTAGTAGACTAATTGGACAATAGGAACTTGGATCGGCTGGATCCTTATCCTTCTTCAGGATAGTGATCATATCTGCTTCCTTAAATCTATTGTGGACAGGCAGGCCATCCATAATCTGATTGCACAAAGACTCTAGCATGGGGGAAAGTTTATCTATAAACATTTTGTAAACCTCGATTGGCAACCCATCATTACCACTTGCCTTCGCAGTGGCCATTTCTTTTATAGTATCCCTGAGTTCTGTAGCTATAATTGGTTCACCCAGAACCTTACACTTGTCCTCAGTAACCAAAGGTAGTTGGACAAGCTGAAATAGTCCTCAAGGGCCTGGGTGCTTACTAGCTGGGTCTCCGGATAGATTTTCTCAAAGTGTGACATGAAGATCTTGGCAATACTATCTTTATTGGTAATTAGATTACTAGTATTGGGGTCCCATATTTGAGGAATTAGTTGCTAACTCTGATGTGTTTTCGTCGACCAGGCCAAGAATTGCCTATATGTTAACTTTCTTCATACACCTTCTGTTTAAATGCATTACTTCCCGAAATCGCTTCAAGAGTAAAAATAAAAATGGTATTGCTCCTTTGCCTTTATTAAGTCCTGCTGTGACATTTCTTCCTCAGAGTTCCCTGAGGGCTTAAAAATAAGTTCTGACCTAGCTTGATCCACAGCATTCTGAATCGCCCGGATCCTCTCCTGTTTTTATAGAGATTTGCCCTATATGCAACCACCATACCCCGAAATGTGGGTTAAACGCTTCCCAACCCATAAAACCCAATGCTGTATTAATATTTTACTCATAAAACCATTGTATAAAACCACGGGTTTCAGTCATCCAATTTTGGTCCGAGAGGAGTGCTTTATCAAAATACCTTCTGCGGTTATGTTTTTTCGGGGAGGGTAAGTATATCACCAGAGAGACTGCTGAGTGATCTGAAAATTAATTAGAAAAAATGGTGGATTCACCTTTTTCCAATTGTTTACAAAAAAATCTAGGCAGGAGGCTGTTTTATATCTCACTGAAAAACAGGTAAACTGGAGAAGGACCAGGTGATCAAGACGCCATGGGTCGATCAAGGCGAAATCTTCTTTGATAATTCTAGCTGTCTTTGGTTTCAGTTGTTTTTTACCTTTATTAGATGTATCCAGACCCAGGTCTTGAATGAAATTGAAGTCGCCACCCATTAGTATACTACCCTGGGCATTTATTAACAGGTCATAAATCTTGCTCAGGGACCCAGTATCATCAAAGATCGGCCAATAGTGATTCAATAGCACCAGATCTACCCCATAAACTGAAACCTCAATCCAGATCCACCTTGCGCTTTCATCTCAAATCACTTTACCAAGTTCCCACTCTAGGGCAGAAGAGAGTAAAAGAGCCACCTCACCGAACTGCAGAATATGATGAAGCAAATTATGAGTGAGCATATTTCCTGGAGAGCGAAAAGTTGGGGGAATTAGATTTCAAGTGGGTTTCTAGAAGAAAAATCACCTGCGGGGAAAAAGAGGCTATCCAATTCAACACTGCTCCTCTTTTCCGTGCATTCGAAAACCATTTACATTGCATGTAATTAATTTTAATGGTTGAGACATCCCTCATATTAGGGCATAACTCTCAACGCAACCCACATAAACACATTATACTCTCTCCTTTGCCTGGCTTCCTTTTGTGACAACCTCCCTCTTGTTGTAGTTACCTGGCATCACCTAGTGGCATACCATACCATCCCCTCCTTTTCCCTTGCTCTCCGGTCTTGGCTGCCTTCGTGATTTGATTCTTATTCATATTCTTACTTTTTGCTTGCCTGCTACTGCTACGCCCATTTTTGGTTTTATGCTTCACACCCCAACCCCTCCACCCTTGACCTCCCCACCCTACCTGAGGTAGGAGGTAGCCCTTACCTCGCCTCCTCAGACCCCCCCAGAAAAAAAGGGCGCCTTGACTTGGCGCCTGATTACGCGTCTATCCTCCCTCCCCTCCTACGTGACATATAACATGTGCATAAAGTTAAAGTGAACACAAGTACATCACAAAGTGCCTAAAGTGCTTAAAGTACAGGGCCCTGGCTGTGAGAATTATTTCAATTTTAAATTACTGTCTGCAATCCCCTAATTCTGTGGACCAAAGAATCATACTCTGTCCCGATCTTTCCCTATTTGCCATGTGCTTGCGTAATCGTGTGTAGTAATTCTTGAGCTTCCTCCAAAAAGGAGCAGAGATGGAACTTTCCTTTCCATAAAACTTTCAGCTTGGATTGCTGGGCAACAGAGACCTGTGCTCCTGCACTGTTAAACTGACCTATCATCCCCGCAAAATCCCGTGGTCTATGTGCTGCAGACGCTGACATATCGGAGAACACTCTCACTCTGGCTCCGTCTGGTAGAACAATGCCTCTTTTATGAATCGCTTTGGTAAGGATAGCCTCTCTAATCTGGTAATCTGAAAAATTAACGGTCATTGTCTTGGGATATTTGGCCCCCGAAGGTCTCTGAAATGGGACTCTGTGTGCTCTCATTATAGTAAGGTCCACCGGCGCTTTATCAAGTATATGGTCTCTGATTAATGACTCTATGTAGGCTGGAAGATTGGGTTGGCCATTTAGACTTCACTATCCTCTGGTATCCCTGTAAAACGTAACTTTGATCGTCTTGCATAATTTTCCATATCGTCCAACTTTAACTGTGAGGCCTGTAGCTTTTTCTGGAGAGAGACAATATCCATGTCTCATACCACAGAGTGGTCCTGAATATCTGAAACACGTTGTTCCAGTTCTTGGAAACTTTCTAGTATTTGCTGTACCATAGACTCGATTTTATCCAATCTCTGATACAATAGAGATAATTCCTGGGCCTGTGAAGATTTGCAGTCACATATTTCTACCCAGGATAGTTTCGAAAAGGTTATGCATTTGATCCGTCTAAACCATAAAAGATTGGGGAATAGTAGTACTTCCTACGGCAGCTACAGTTTTGCTTGTGCCTCTCTGCTGGATAGATGGATCCGCCCTGAATTTCCGCTAGAGACCACAAGAATATTGAGGGAGAGAGAAACCCAGGATCCCCCAATGTCACATGCTCCTGAAACGTATCGGCACCTTCTCCCAGAGCTGCCTGTGTAGACTCCTCAGGGTTGCTTTCTTGTGGAGCCTGGCCATCCTGACTGTCCTGGCCATCCTGTACCATGGTACTGACAACCAAAGTACCTGAGGTAGTTTGAACTGACATCTCAGGAGAAACCTGATCCACCGGGGGAAATTTGATGACTGGCTGGGCACCCTTGCTGTTCTTTACAAACAGAGGATAGTCTTTGAGGGGATTAGCAGACACTGACATTGCACTCTCCGACTCAGTTACTGCTCCTATGAGATTTTGCAGGGCCGGGGCATCACTCCCCCCACCATTACTCTCTCGATGTGTATTGATGAGTCGTGGAGTTTTTGTATCTGCTACCCTTCCTGATACCAAAGCTTCTGTTCCCCCAGCTGTCCTACCATTAATCGTCCTGGCAGTGCTGCCGACATTTTCTGGTGAGGACCCTGAAGAGACTGAAGACCTCTCTGAGATAGTATGCATCGGAGGGGAAATGCCTAAAAGTGCCCACTCACTTGTAGTACTCATTGCTTCGCCTTTTTTCTGTATGGCTCTTCCTCTCTTAGCCACCAATAAACGTGCTTGCGCTGCTTCTCTCTTTATTTTTAAAGTCAGTGCTGGGGGGTAGGAGCCTCAACCATAGCTCTTGCTCTAAATCCTCTTCGAACCATCTGGTGCATACTTTATGTCCCGGGCTCCAGAGTAAATCACTCTCAGCTGCAGGGCTGCTGGGTACTTAATTTTGACCAAATCAACTTTGCAATGAACTGCTGCTGCTAGCACACGATTGACACACACCCTGAACCACGTGCCTCTTGGTTATCGTAAAGAGGGAGCAAGCCATAACAAAGGTATCACCCTTTCCCTTATGACTCGCTGCAAACAAAATTCAAATGCCAATAAGACGTAAACTATCAGGAGCCAAAATATATGTGCCAGGCTGTCTAAGGAGGCTATCACACGGCTACCACAAGGCGCCAGCACCAGGCTAATTCACTGCCTCCAAAACGTTATGTGTTGTACCTGCCATGACTTTCCCCCTTCTCAAGGAGTCTGTAGCACGCCATAGGGCTCCCTATCCTGGCGGTCCTTCACCTTCGGCGCGGCAAACATCCGTTCTGGTGGCGTATTGGCATTGATGAATTGCGGCTCGCACCGCTACCCCCAAGCAGACGGGGTGGAGAAGATTCCATTCAGGAAGCCACCCAAGATCTGCGATCCAGCTCGCTCGCGGCTCCCGCAGGCAGAGAACGGCCCAGAAGCTGCTTGCGGGAAGAAAGGGAGGGGAGGAGCTACGCCCCTCAGTAGCGGCAGTCCATCGGGCTCACCCACCGGACATCCCCCCCAGAAGACTGCTAGCACAAACCAAACCTATCATACTGTAAATGATACAAAAAAAGTGTGTATAACAATATTTATTTACAAATATTTACACATTGCATCTATACAGATGTTCTAGCACAAACAGAACATGAGTGCAAAGGAGAGAATCAGGAAGATACACAGATGTGAAGTCAAGAAGACAATGACTCCATTTGCCACATGCATCTCCCCAGAGGCAAAGTAGCAGTCCTGAGCATGGCAGTCAGACACTGCCCATTGATGGAGCGGATCATGCAGGAGATCCAAATGTCATGGAAGAACCTGCGGTGAGGCCCAGACAGCTGCACAGGAGTACTCGTGTTGGACATCGCAGTGTCATCAGGCAGCCCAATTCCAGATCAGGGTCCACACAAGATATGGGCGATACTACACAGGTGTTCAGTGGTCTTGAAGCCTGCATGTTGAAGGTGTGTGTTATTACCAAAAAAAGATCTGGCATAGAAAGAAGCATCACAACTGGCTTCAAACATGCAGCAACAACTATTGAAGAATCATACAAGTCACTGGAGGCAACAGTGGACTCTATGACTGAGGCTATGAACAATCTATGTGGCCAAATGCAACAGTGCAATGCAATGCACTGATGCACTCAACATCATTTATTCTCCCGTATGGATATGTTAAGTCGGTCAATAAATCACCTTGCACAGGCCACATCAATAATCTCATGCTGTACTTTTGGGCTGCAGGTAAAAATCGGTCACTATAGTGGCAATGACGCACGGGACCTTGTGCAAGTAACCACTGCAGTAGAGAGCTTACAGACCACTTAAATAGCATGAAGCCGAGTAGCTGGGCATGCCGAAAGTGATGACCTATCCAGTATTAGCATTGCCTCTGTGAATGAGGCAATGAATGTGCATTGCAGTAAAATAACAAGGTGGTGTTGTTTTTAGATGCACCAGAGGCTACCACAATTAAAGGCAAGAACCTGGTTACCTCTAGGCACTTTTAACTTTATCTAGATTTCCCTGTTTTGTCCAAGAAAATATCTTATCTAAGAACTCCCTCAATCATGTCCACTAGGAGGTTGAGTCCACCTTGGTGGTATTGTCCTATCAGTGTGGGGAGAGGTTGCCAATGATGAAGCATGTAAAATTATGTGAGTGAGTCTTCCTCTTCCAAAAATATTGGTCTTTCTTCTCTTCTGTTATCCCCCTCCACACCAGGGTCTTGGTAATTAAAGTACGAGTGATTTGTACATATAACACTGATGCAAACAAGCACTATGTAGCCACCATGCCTTTTTTGTGTTTTATTTTTCCTAAAGCCACCATTCTTTGGGTCTGACACTCCCAAATTCTTAGGTCTCTTTACTTCTTTCTCCCTAGTGATTTTCTATAGAGAGAGGAGAAGGAGTCACAGTGCAGCTTTTTGTATCTGCATCAGTGCATGAAGAATGCCACAGTTAGAGACATATCCGAAAGGCAAGCAATTGCATCAAAACATGCTTTCTTCCACATTAGCTAAATTAGCTACATTGCAATGTTGCTCATTATTCGTAGGTTTCTGAAGAGCAGAATGGCAGTTTTCTGTTTTTATTAGCGTCACTAAATTCAGCCTGTTTATAAGATTATATGCCAATCTTGCCCACTCTGTTAGCTATGATCACAATTCAAAATGTTCATTTTCTAGGTACTGTCCCTTTCACAAACATGATACACTAATTATAGGATTAGTGCAGACATGTTTATCGTATAATTAAGCCTGATTTGCATATAACATGTGCATGTCATCAGAATAAGCCCTGCCACAAGTGTCACCACTTTGTCCACTCCTTTTTTTCCTGGTGATTGAGCCATTCAATGAGTGGATCAGACACCACACTTTAGTACATGATTATGATGGCAAAATTACTATGAAGACAGACTGTCACTGTATGCAGATGACATGCTTCTGTACGCCCAGAAGCCAGAGCTGTGGAACCCAGGACATATGGGGATCCGGTAGGTGCATGGGTATGTGTCTAGCTTCCATGTAAACTGGGTGAAGTCAATATATGTACCGTTCACAGGGTACACTGACGCTCCCCAACCTTGCCACAACTTTGTTGGGCTCTAGACCATTTTAAGTACTTAAAAGCACACATTATTGGAGACCCTAAATGCTCCTTGACATAAACATTGCCCACTCTCGCACAGCACAAAAGTGGATTTAAACACCTGGGGAACCTTGCCTATGTCAGCAATGAGCAGAGTAGCGCTATTCAAGATGATCACGCTCCCTTGGTTCACAGAAATAATTCAAAGCTATTCCTACACTCTGCCTTCTTATTCATTCACAGATTTACAATCAATGCTCAGAATTCATTTATGGGGGAAAGCTTCACTGAGTATCGTTTAACAAATGCATTCAGGTGCCACTCGATAGGGACCTTTGAAAGGTGGATACTCGACCCTATTACTGGGTGTTAACAACTGGATTTATAGGGACAGACGCAATTCAGCTTTCGACTGTTATTTATTCGTTTCCATGGTGCTGACATGAAGGCACTGCTATATGGCTCCTCTATCCCACAGAGACTGCCTTATTTCAATAAAATACCACTTTTACATTGGCAACAGTCCATCAAACGTATTAAATGGTACAAGGTGCCAATGGGCGAGACCCCGTTTTGGTGTGAACTCCTTGGCACAGGTGGCTAACGTACAGGGATTTACTCAATGACATATAATTGGAATCTCGAAGCGGGGTGGCATATGGGCCTCTACCCATATGAAAACATTTGAGTAGTTTAGTATAGACTGCATAAGTCACAATTTATCATTATCTGCAACTACGCCATGTACTTGAAACATAAAAAGACAAATTGGATACTGTCCCAGAATCTAATCCCTTGGAGCCTCAAAGCACAGTGGAACAGATATCAATAACTCGAGGGTATATAAGCTAAGATAAATACCTCCCCAGACCTCTTGAAAGACCAGGAAACCCAGTGGTAACACAACCACACAACCTGGGCAACATAGACAATGAGGTATGGGCACAAGCCAAAATATCTCTAACCTGCTTGGAGATCACCTCTCGCCTTAGGCTAATACAATTGAATTTTTTGCACGAAACATATTATGATTCTAAAAACTCTTCAAATGGGGAGGCCACACAGCCTGGACTGCCCCAGGTGTGTCTGTGTTATGGGTAACTTATTTCACATGTTTTGGGAATGCCCAACTGTGGTGCGGAGCTGTAATCGAAAAAACAACACACTATATGCAATAGGGAGACAATCGATACCCCTTATCTCAAAGCAGGCATTTCTTGGCTTACAGGGGGACTGGGTGGTATCACATGGGTCTTGGTCCTTGGTAGCTTTGGAAATGCTGGTTCCCCAAAGAAACATTGCATGCTATCGGATCTGGGATGTAACCCGACCACACAGTAAGTTGCTGAGAGGTGTGGACTACTGCGGCAAGGTGGAAGCAACAATGTATATAAAGCACAGGGCTTTGACAAGAAATACTAGTAGATCTGAGGACTATAGTTGTGACATTTCCAAAACGTAGTACCTCATATATGATTTTCTGTACCCCATATAAGAAATATCTATGTTACTATTCATGGTTGATTGGGGTATTAGGCATGATGCCTGAGCGCAGCTGTTATTGGGCATGTCTGTTATTATGTAAAGAAAACCTTAAAAAAGGAGTTAATAAAAAATGTGCCGGCCGTTATGTAATGCAATGGTTGACCTGCGTTAAATTGTGCAGGGATCATGATTTGAAGGCAATTACTTTTTCTTTGAACTAATAGCATATTATTTGGATCTTGGAATTGGATTTTACTTATTTCTTTGGTAAACCGTAATATAAACTTGCTTCCTTTTTCATTATAACTGTGCATTGCACACATCACCAGGGTGCAGAGAGATTGGCAGCCTGTCACCAGCAGCAGCTCTGGGTTCTATGAAAGCACAACACAGTGACACAGCACAGGCTGGGCAACTCTCAGATGCCTTTGGGTGCCACTGCACTTTATTTAGGAGCCAAGGAGGAGCTCATTTGCAATGCCATAGAAGGACTACATTTTTTTACTATCACTACTGCAAAATGTAACAGTGCAAACTGTTGAGGGCCGATACAAATTCATAGTACTTTAATCAAGCAAGGTCTTGAAGGGACAGACCCAAACAAGCCAACTGCTGAAGGAAACTGAACAAGAGTACACTCTCTAAATTGTGCGCAAAAGTTCTTGGCTGTACTAGACCAAAAAAGGAAGATCTAACACCACCTATAAACTACCTCCTCTAAAAAACACTGTGTCAAACAGGTAAAATATGAACCAGAGAGCTGATATCTTCATGGTAAAATTCGATGGATGCACAGCACATCTTGGCTATTTCGCAAACTAAATTTCACAAAGATAAGTCAATTTTAACAAATTGCTTTAATTTAGCAATCAAGTTTTCCTAAAAAACACCTGTTCATTTAGAGGTTGGTGGATGGTCTACCAGAATGCAGGTCATCAAAAATATAGCCTCTGTTTCTTGTGTTGCTTAGCAAAGGTGTAATGACGAGGCTTCAAGGGGTGAGTTAATTTTGATCTTTATTGCAAAGAGGCACAGCACAACCATAAGCATCAAGGTTGAAGCTATAACTGAATTTCAGGGAAATCTGGAACATGGAACAAGCATCGTACAATGCAGGCACAACGTTCCATATTCCAGGAAAGGGCTCAGGGAAGGAAGGGTAGAAAAGGAAGAAAGATACAACACATCTCACCCTTAACACAGAAAAAGAAATACATATAATATTCATGACAATCAAGACAAGTACCTTGCAGGTAAGAACCTGGGTCGATCATTACATTTAACTCTGGATGCCACAGATTGGGTGGAATGAACAGAGTTACTATTGGGAACAGGCAAAACATGTAATGGTGAAACTTCATCTCTATCTGAGGTGAGATTTACAGATTTGCATTTGGCCACCCTTCTTACATTCCATACTCTACCATCCTGAGTAATGACACTGTTTTTGCAAACCTTAACAATCTTAATGGGATGACCAAACTTGGAAGTACCTTTTACTAGGAAACCAGGTTTTTCAATCCTAACCCAGTCACCCACAGCAAAATCAGGAACATTAACATTCATTTTGGAGTCAAACAATGTTTTCATCCTATTTTGCTTATTTTCCACACGCTTAGCAATCAGATCCATATCAACACATTCATCAACCTTAATAACTTTTTTGATCCACCATGGACAAATATTCAAAATAGGTTCTCTGCCCTTCAAAAGTCTGAAAGGACTGACTCCAATCACTGGATGAGGAGTAATACGATGCATCCACAATTTCTTTCTTACAACATCCTTCCAAGACTCATTGGATATGCTAGCAGACTGAATGCCATCTTTGAGTACACGATTAAATCGTTCCACTTGGCCATTTTCTCTCGGCTCATATAAGGATGTAGTTATATGTTTGATATTACACATGTGAAGAAAACTTTCCATCTCTTGTGATGTGAGTTGTACCCCATTATCTGTTACAAGAACCTCAGGGGACCCCTCACGTGCAAAAACTTCTTTGAAAAAGGTGATAATAACTTGAGTAGAGGTATTCTCAAAAAATTTGACCTCTGGCCATTTGGAGTGGTAGTCCACCATGACCAAAGCAAAACGGGCATTTGAAGGCAAGTGTTTAAAAGGGCCTGAAATATCAAAAAGCCACTTTCAGGCCAAGGAACTGGTTTAAGGGGGGCAGAAGAAGTTTGCAGCATTTTATCACTACTGATACACTCTGGGCATTCTCTGACAGACCTATCCACCATTTTGTCAAGTCCCGGCCACCAAAAGGTGGTCCTGATAAGCTGTTTCATAGAGGACATGCCTAAGTGTCCTTGGTGAGCAAGAAGTAAAATTTTATTTTGCAAAGAAGCAGGGGGAATAATCTTACCTCCTTTGAATAGTGAACCACCAATGTCTTAAAACCCTAGCACACGTGATATTCAAATTATGGTTCTTTTCCCCATGTTATTCACACAAAACAGTTAATCAATCAGTCGAGTTCTTTTCTTTTTCTTTTTCTTTTCTTTAATCAAACTTCAGGTTTTCCAGTCAGTAAAAGGTTCCTAGGCCAACACGTGTTTTGTCGCCTCAGTAATTTTATACACGCGACTTGTTCACGGCTGAACAGTAATACTGAAATATAGTTCCTAATGTGGCGATAATTCCAGGCCACATTAATCCTGTGGCGTGGGGTGTTCTCCAAATTGTTACAACAAATGTGAGCTCCGCTGGGTGGTCAATACGCACCCCTCTTCTGTAAATAGGCTTCCAAATTTGATAAACGTGTTGCCGTTCCGTATATCGTCCCCCACGCCGGCCTCCTCGTGTGCGAGTGCCCTCTATATTTCAGTATTACTGTTCAGTCGTGAACAAGTCGCGTGTATAAAATTACTGAGGCGACGAAACACTTGTAGGCCTAAGAACGTTTTACTGACTGGAAAACCTGAAATTTGATTAAAGAAAAGAAAAAGAAAAGAACTCGACTGATTGATTAACTGTTTTGTGTGAATAACATGGGGAAAAGAACCATAATTTGAATATCACGTGTGCTAGGGTTTTAGATCATTGTATCTTGTTGCTTTTTGCCACAATAACTTGGGGAGGCGGGTGGTTCTCCCTTACCCTACAGCACCGTCACTAATCAGAAACTCACCTTGTAAATTTTAGTGAAACCACCTTTGGCGCCTACACCCTATTAACTATACCACCTAACCTTATTTAAGAACCACCAATGTCCTCAATCTCATCAGAGACACGACAAAAAGGGGCAAGGTCAGCACTGGCCGACCTTTCTTTGGGCCAACCATTTCTCACACATTCAATAATGTGTTGACACACTTCATCCTTATTCATTTCAGCCGTCCACTCAGTCTCAGACAAATACGAAAACTCCTGAGATACAAAATCCATGACGGTGGAAACTATGTCCACTTCTTGTTCACCACGAAGCTCACATTCATCAGGACACGGGAGCCTAGAAAGAAAATCAGCCGTGACATTGTTTCTCTCTGGGACATACCACACCTCAAAATTATATTCCTGTAATCTGGATGTGAGACGAGCTATCCGGGCAGTAGAATTCCATCCTCCCCCTGGAGATAATATGCCAACAAGGGGCTTATGATCAGTTCTGAGGGTAAATCTATTTTCCCAGACATAGTTGCGAAAGTGTTCTATGGCCCATATGCACGCTAATAACTCTCTCTCGATCACAGCATATCTTCTTTCCGTAACAGAAAGAGTCCTAGAAGCAAAAGCCACGCACCATTCTTCTTTTCCTGAAGATTGGCTAAGAACTCCCCCAAGACCATAAAACCTGGCATCAACCGTGATAATGCATTTCTTATTAAGACAGAAAGACCTCAAGGTGGGTGCATTAACAATTTCATTTTTGATCTGTTTGAAAGCCATCTCTTGTTTATCTGAACAGATACATTCAGTAGACTTTCTGGTCAACTCCCTAAGGGGCTCCATTTTGGTGGCAAAGTTTTGTATGAATTTGCTGTAATATTCACACAGGCCCACAAAAGAGAGACGTTTTTCTTTATTGTCAGGAGCAAAAGCATTGACGATGGCATCAATCAATGATTTTTTGGGCACTACACCGTCACCAGAAAGCGTGTGACCTAGGTATTTCACTGATTTGCAAAAAAATGTACATTTGCCAGCTTTAAGCATCAAACCACATTTTTCTAATCTAAGGCAAAATGCCTTTACATGATGGAAATGATCTTCTTCATTTTTAGAAAAAATTTAAATATCGTCCTGGAAGCATTTAGCAAATTTGTTGACATCTTTAAAAATGTAGTACATGGCCCTCTGAAAGACAGATGCGGCCGAGGCAAGACCAAAAGGCATTCTCTTGAATTGAAAAAGGCCATGAGGTGTGATTAAAGCAGTAAAGTGTTTGGAATCATTAGTGAGTTCGATTTGGTGATAGGCCGATCGAAGATCAAGGGTGGAAAAAACACAAGCACCATCTAACATGCATACCATCTCGTTAATGATGGGAAGAGGGTGGCAACCAGTGACCAAAATTGCATTAAGCGCCCTCAGATCAACACAAAGCCTAATACTTTTATCAGGTTTTGGGGCTAAAACAATGGGAAAAACCCATTCTGAGGATTCAATTTCCTCAATTATGTCACTCTCAATCATACCATCTAACATGTTCTTTAACTCAGTCCTAATGCTGATGGGAACTCCCTTTAATTTCTGTTTCACAGGAACAGAACCTTCCTTGATTTTGATCCTGTGAGAGAAACCAACAAGTTTGCCAAGATTATCTGAAAATACCTAGGGAAATGATTCAGTAAACTTAGTGGTATGAGAAGATAATGAAAGGACAGAAACAGGTTTTTTGCTTCTGGGGTTCAACAAAATTCCCAATTTGGCCTGGTCACGCCAACCCAAAACATTAACACCTTTAAAAGCTATGTATAACTTGATGGTGGCAGAATTACCCTTGAATTCAATAAGTACTTCCTTGAAACCCATGAACTCAATGTATGAGCCATCAAAATTCTGTGCTACAATATCTGGTTTGCATAATAAATTGAGATCAACTATTTCTCCTAAGGATTTCAAGCACTAATCCTTTGTGATTATAGTCCAAGGAGATCCTGAGTCAGCCATAAGTTCAAGTTCTCTTCCCAAAATGCCTCTGGGAAATCCAAAGAATCTTGGATAGAAACAACAACGCCAGACTCAACATCATCTTGTAAATGTTCACAAGATGGAGGATTACAAGTTACACAAGAAACTTTCCCTTTAGACAATTTAGAAGGTGGTAGTACAGATTTCTTTGAGTACGAGGCATCCCTCAAAGTATTCTTACACATTTTAGAATAGTGTCCTCAACGTCCACACTTACTACATTCTTTACCTACAGCAGGACAACGTGGAAAAGAAGCTATATGGTCAGGATTACCACACCTATCACAATAAATGTGTTTGATACTAGAGTCACTTTTGTCACCGGAATACACTTTGGAGGTGCTAGGGTGGACAGTGTTTACCTCACTGGACGTGGGGGATTTGGTTTCTTTGTTAAGTGACTTCATCCATTTATTGGATTGTTCTAAGGACTTAGCAGTGCTAATGGCAGCTTCGAAATTGGGGTCGCCCATTATCCACAGTTGTAGCTGTACCTTCCTACATGAACAATGATTTGATCCCTGATCATTTCATCAGTAATCAAACCAAAGTTGCAATGTAATGACAATGCACGTAAAGCAGTGAGAAATTCATCAAATCTTCTCCCTCTTCTTGAGCTCTGGTATAGAATTTAAATCTATTAAGGACAACACTAGTTATTGTTTTAAAACCTATCCTATATACACAAAATGGCCTCATCATACACATTGTGATCACCCCCAGTCCTGACAGGAGGAAGTGTTCTATAAACTACTTGTCCTTCAGAGCCTAGACAGTGAAGAAAAATGTTCTTTTTTCTCTCAGCAGACATACGTTCTCCATTGATGGCTTTAAGGTAAGTGACACATTCTCCTTCCACCTGGTCCATGGAATGGGTGGTTCTCCTTTTGTTTGTAGAAATTTAGAGGGTGGATCAAACTGCATATTGGTGAGGCAGAAGCTACACAAAGGTAAAATATTATACAGAAAGTGGAGAAAGTACCAACAAGTAAAATCACAGGTAAGTAACTTTCATGAAATATCAGGTAAGATGTAGGTAAGGCAGCAAATCTGAAAAACAAAAGTTAGAAAGTACGTGTGACACAAACAAAATTAAGTAATGAAAAATGACACTAAAGTGTGCCTGTCACTGAAATAGAACAGGCAATGGAACAACAATCAAAGTGTGTCTGTCGCCTACACACTGACAATGTGAATTACAAGGTGTGCCTGTCACCGTAATGGATGCAGGCAGTGAAACAGCAGTGATTTTAATTACAAGGTGTGCCTGTCACCGTAGTGGATGCAGGCAGTGAAACAGCAGTCAAGATGTACCTGTTCCCAAAAATAAAGAGGCTTCCTACCTGTAAGTGGAGAAAATGTGCTCAAGACAAGGATTTATTGTTAGAAATAAACACAGTGACGAATGCTGGTCAGTATCGTTATGAATCCGGACGGACCGATGCAAATATTGAAAAGTATCGGGTATAAAACTCGATCCAAGATGGCCGCCACAGGCGTAATGACGCACAGCGTAGCAAAGCGGAAGCAGCGAGAAGCGTTGCAGCTGGTATTAAAGTGGTATCCAAGGTAGCGCGTCACAGGACGTTACCAAACAATTGTAGTCATCCACCTCGTACACGTCAAAGGAGGTAACCAGGCAACAGTTGTCAAGCACCGTGTAAGCAGAATCCAGGAAGCACGTCACTCAGTCTCCAGGCAATGCATCATTTGGTATCGAGGCAGCACGTCATAATAAGGATCCAGATAATGGCCAACACAAAGTATATGTCGGTAAAAGTACAAAAAAATACCGTATAGCGACACCAAAAATGCCAAAAATCTGCGGTTTGAAGTCAATAGCGTAAGAAAATATCACAGCACACGCGGATCACTTAAGTAATGCAAAAAATCCAAGAATAGGAAGACGGGTTCGGAAGACATCGCAGCACCTGTGCCTCCAACGAAGATGTAGCCAACGAAGTCTTCAATAGATCGTCACCAAATTTGTAATGACGAGGCTTCAAGGGGTGAGTTAATTTTGAAGTTTATTGCAGAGAGGCACAGCACAACCATAAGCATCAAGGTTGCAGCTATAACTGAATTTCAGGGAAATCTGGAACATGGAACAAGCATCGTACAATGCAGGCACAACGTTCCATATTCCGGGAAAGGGCACGGGGAAGTAAGGGTAGAAAAGAAAGAAAGATGCAACAAAAGGTTTTTGTTTTGCTGAAACAAATCCCCAAAGAAGGGATTCATTGCAAAAAAAAAAAATATTATGTCAATGATGCGCAGTTGTGATTTCCCTGATTTGGACCACCATGACAAGCCTGGTGGCCCCGGCAAGAGAAATCTATTGACAGTCAACCTGCCCTCAGTAGGGCAAGGTGACCTTTTCAAGACCTGGTATCCCAGTGACTAGTATGCCACCTAGTGCAGGGTTTCCACATGCAGAGTCAGTTGAGTCTCCATCAAAGGAAACCGACCAGTTCCCCATCTCTAAACAGAGTGGAAACACCACATGTTTGACAGGGTGGGAACACAACAAATTTATGGCAGTGCTCCCACTCTTGCATATTCATCTAGCTAACTCTCCTTCCTACTGTCCTATATTAATTTAGAACAATGGAATAAGTGCTGCGGTTTTCCAAAAGAAGCACATTTGCTTCATTCGCTTAAATTGTCTTAGTATATCACAACACGTGTGCACCACTCACACCCTGAAAGCATGATGGATGATTCTACTTCCTCCTCAGCCACAGGTAAAATGAGGTTCGGAAGGGGACAAGGAAGGTGCGTGCAAGCAACGATAAAAACAAGGCAAAATGGCAGACTGCAGGGGAAGCATACTAGGAGAGGAAACCATGGCAGCACCATTGAGACAGAATGCACAAACCAACTCAAAGCAGATGAGAGGCCCTCAAAGGGGATCAACTACAGAAGCAGAGGATTCCCACCACAAGTTGCAGGTGTCATCCCCAATTTGAGGGGCAGGAGAGAGCATACTGGTACAAACCTCAGTAGGACACATTTTTGGAATGAAAGGTTGGGAGGGACCAGATCAGAGGAATACAAGAGCGCAAGGTGTGTGTGAAAGCCATATAATTTGGTTTCGGCTAAGTACACAAAAATGCAGGAAAATTATGTGGAATTACGCATAATTACGTGAAACACTATTGAGATCAGAATTTAGTGCCGTATTTTAGCACAATATGTGTCTTCTCATCTATTTTAGTTGGATGGTGCATTTTGCAGTAAAATATTGTGCCAAAAACATGTGATGCAAATAGCAGTCTTGCACTCCCATGAACGCAGCGCTATTATGCGACATGGCATAATGGTGTGGTTTTGGGAATTTTGCACAAGAGTAATGCAAAATTCGCAACATTACACAAATGATATCGGTGTAATTGAAATTTCAGCTGGGCCTAAACACATCAGAACTCTAAACAACCATATGATTAATGATAAGCAAAAGCAAAGCCTGACACCCAACTGAGGAGCTTGGTGCAGCCACATGGATCCATTTCCCCTGTACAACAGTTGCCAAATCCAAACTCACTCCACTACAGCACCGGGGTGTCAGAAGAGTTTCAGAAACATGACAGTTAGGAACCCGCCTGAAGATTAAAACCTCTATTTTCATAGTAGGCATCTGAGGAATAGCTTTTGGAGCAAAACTGTCACATTAGGACTAATACACACTACATGTAAAATGCACATGCCTGGAAAAGCGAGCCAGAATTGGCAGTTCAAAGTGGATCAAGCAACCCTCCTACCTTGCCGCAGGGCCATATCCACTCCCAGATTAATAGACACCTAGCTAGAAGATCAACTATCCATCCTGTTCGAGAAACAATCAGTATGAAAGCCTTGAACACTTAAACTCACCCAAGCTCACACCCCTGAACCAGAATGAAGAACACAGCCATATCCATGAAAAAGGGAAGATAAGTCTGTTGATTATCTGCTGGCAGTTCTGAGTTAGGCAGATGGCCAGAAGAATAGTTTTCCCTCTGGATGTAGTGGCAGCACAACAACTTGCAATTTACCTCTCAGAAATGGTGATTTTATCTGTCAATGATGATATTAGAATGAATTCCGATGCAAGCCAAATTTCAGCCTTGATATTGCATTCTATCGACAGCCTGTGACACTTTAGCTCATAAAATCTTACTTCAACTTGACCTGGCCGTGGGTATCTCTGATATAGTACGCAAATCGCTTGAATCATTTCTGGAAAATAGATCGCAGGCAGGTTGGTTCCCATTTAAGACTGAAGCAATTAGATAAGTAATGGAGTATCACCATGTTCGTCAATATCCCCTCACTTATTTAACATCTATATTCGACCTTAAATAAATTAGTAAATTCATCTATAGTTGGTATTTTTCCCTTATCAGTACATACTGAAAACAGTATGTATAGGAAGAAAGCACTTTAAAAAGTGGTCTATTTCTCCCATAATGACCCCTGAATGATAATGTTAGTAGAGAAAGGCCATGTTAAAAACTATAACAGACAATTTGATTTGAAGTTCTATTTTAGTATCTTCTTCGGACCTTTATAGAAGGTTAAAACATGAACAAATGGTTAATATGTTTTTCTGGGAAAGGTGACAACCCTACCTATAGATAGCTTTTAACTTGTCAAAAGACCTATTGTAGACCATACCAAAACTTAGAATTGGCTTTGTGCCAGGTCATTGCTTTGCTTCTTATCACTAACATTTCCTTGCTTTTATTTCAATGACTTTCCTTCCTCTTCTTATATCTGCCCATCTACTGGACTATAGGTTCTTTACTATCTTTTTGATTGGTTGACTTGCATTCTCCCACTGCTCACATGCAGGAAATCATGTTTTTCTTTTTCTTTCAGCACTTCATCAGAGCATGTGCTTTCTTGCTCTCTCCCTCATATGCTACTTCTGCCCCGCAAATACTCACCCCTGTGCACTCTGTGCTCTTCCATCCCACACTGAAATTGTCAACTTGCCCCCCATTGATGCTATTGCCTCCCCCTTTCTCAAGCTACTCATTGCTCCCCCAACTTCCTGTTGATCCACTCCTCATTGATTTCTCTCCCATCCCCTCTACCCACCCCTCTTCCATTGCACCCCCATCCCTTCCATCACGAAACAAACAAAAAGATTTAATACCTTTTTGTAGGGTCCAGCCGCTGCCATTTACTGCCGAGAATCTCTGTTTTCAAAAAGCACTTTGGTACATTTATATATGTTTTCCTTTTAGTTACCACTTCAAGGAACATTTTGGAATTATAAGTAAAACAAAAAAATCATAAGACGACGGCTGCATCTTGCTGTAAGCACGAGCTTGTGTCGTGACATCTGAGCCCGGATTTGTCATCATACTGGGCTGGCATATTCATGACACATGCATATGCATGTGTGAGTACATCATTTTTTTGGGTGATGCTGCACAGCATAGGCAAAAAAAAGTAAACTAAATTTCAATGATTTTCATAGTGTACCGCTTGGCCGGTATTTTGGTGTCTCTCTGAGCTTTCTGTTCTTGCATCTAGATATATTAACACAACAACTGGCATACACAATCAACTACCCTGGACTGTCTGCTTTGTCAATGGTCATTTCTCTGCTCTCTGCAGAGAGGCCAAGGATTGGATACCCATGTATTCTGAACACCTTTTTGACACACTGACAGGTAGTTCAAGAAACTCGCACTGCCTTGAGCCTGAACACCAGAGTTCTCAATTGCAGCACTATGCAAAAGTAATAATGTAAAAACAAAAAAATTCAAAGACACATCATTGTGGGAGTAGCTAACACTCTAACGGAATGCAAGATTCAGTAAAACGTGAAATTTAAACAGGAACTAAATCCCTATAAATCACTTTACATGGATCACCTGAACATTTATGAAATTCATTGTTCAGAAATCGTCAGAGTTCTACCCAGTAAAGTTAAGTACATGAATATAGGGCTCGGTAGATACCCGTTTTAATGTCCATTCTAAAATACTTCCGGGACTTAGACCCGCACGGACCGCACCACTTAAAGCACTGTTTATATGTCAGTAAGTCAATCAGACAGGATTTGTAAAGTGCAGCTAATAGCCCATGAGGGTCTCCAGGTGCTGTGAAGGGGTTCAGGTGAACAGGCATATATTAGCATTATTATTTTTACGAGGGCCTGACAGCCAGTTCTGTGAAGCGGCTTGCTTCTTTTCTGGTGCCTCCACAACACCTGTACTTTATGCCGCGCTCTAACCTGCTTCACGTTACCTTTTTAAAAAAAGGTTTTAACAAGTGCCCAGCACTTGCATAGCGTGCTGGACCACTCATTTCTTTTTTTGGTGCTTCGCACCCACTTTTCTAATTGTTTAACATTTAAATTTACCATTCTAACATAGTCATCTGGCACTTTAGAATGGTAAGTTATAAATGAACAAATGCTTCATGAAGCATGCACGTAGACTCATCACGATGCAAGCGTGTGCATCAAAAGCCATCTTGGAATTTGTTTTCTTAAGGTGCTTATCTATGAGCGCCCTGCGCCACTGAAGCAGCCCTTTTCGGACGCTCCGGTGGCGCAGATTACAAAATCACATCTGTGATAGCTTTGGATGGCCTCATAGATATGGAGTAAGGCAAGGCAGTGCAGATCAATGCGTTGCCTTTCTCTGTGCTCAGGACGCTTACCCAGGTTTATAAAATCATGTAAACCTGGGGAAGCTCCAAATTCGTATGCCTCCAAAAGTGAGGCGTAACAAGGGTATGTTTATTTCTCCTCATGTTTTTCTCTTTCTATATAGAAAGTCAAACAAGCATTGGCATAGCCAATAGGTCTCGCCTTTGGGACCTTATAAGTGTTTAGCCATGCAACAGTTGCATAACTAAACACTTATAAGGTCCCAAAAGCGAGACCTATTGGCTATGCCAATGCTTGTTTTAACTGCTGCAATCTTGAAGCCTCACGGAGAACATCAAAGCGGCCGCACGGCCGCGAAAGTGAAAGTAATCGCGGTAAAGCGCGACGCACACGCCCACGCACATGCACTGTAGCTCTAGGCTGGCCTGGTAGCACTTTTTGGAGCCCTCACAAAATGTCTCTCCAGACCAGCGCATGCGCTGGGTCAGGCGAGACCTAAAAACCCTCTATGGATTGTTTCTGTGCAAGAAGATGCCCTTACCTGCACATAAACAAAACAATCCTGATGACAACACAGGCACCCTTGCACCAAAGTGCAAGGGTGCCTAGGTTGGCGCTAGGCTGCCGAAATGGTGCTAGTGCAGGGCAAAAGGACAGGAATACACAGTATTGCATAAATACAGTGGCTTCCTGCCCCTTCACTTTGGCATAGAGCAGCGCAGCAAGGTGACTTTCTGCGCTGCCCTACGCCAAATCCCCGGAAATGAAAGCCTAAGGCTGCAGGCTAAGCGTGCACATGAATCTGCCTGTGTTTGCATGCCAGCGGCAAAAAGCATCAGCAAAGCTGGTAGCTCAGCCTTTTCAAGCCGAGACCGATTGGCTTATTCAGTGCTTGTTACTCTTTTCCTGTTAAAAAAACCCAAAGAACTTGCATGTATACCGATCAGGTGGGTTTGCAAACGAATTCGCCCAAATGTTGATGACTTCCCTGAATAACATTTTCCCTTGGCTAGAGAATATATTGGTTGTTATTTATTTTTTTTAGATTGGAATTGCCATTTGATATCCGCATATCAAACTGAGCAACAGACACCCAACTCTTCTTTCATTCAATTAGGTACGATTTTGACACTTTTTATTTGATTATCATGAACTTATACTGAGTGCATTCCAATCTCTCTTTCTGAGGAGTTCAATATGTTTTTCTTCTATTGATTCAGAACACATTCCATACGTCTAAATATTTTATCTCGAGAGCTGGCTTTATTTGCAACTATAACAAACACACTAATCAATTCAACACCGGGGTTACATGGAAAGTTTCTCAGGTCGCCTGTTTCCCATGAGAGTCGGGTTTATTTCAGGGTTCTTGGTTGAAGGTGAATGTCCTTGTACACAAAGGCCCGACTATCAGAGATGCTTTGAAGTTAGCATTTTTTTAAACGTCCCAGAGCACATATTTACGCTTTGCATATATATATAGTTCACATAATTTGCTTATCAGTTATTTTGGAATGTGTACAAGATGTTTAGAAATATGGAAGTTTCCACGAGTTGCTGCTCTTTGGAGTTAAAAGCCTCTCTCTTATCTAAAAACAGATGCGAGGAGCATGGTTCTCAGAGTGATGTGTTTTGTATTGTGTTGCAACATTCATATTGCGAATATTACCCATATGCGGGGCACTGACGCGCTTGACTACATGGGCAGCATGCTACGCCGTGTAGGGCGGATAGTTGTTTTTGATACTATGGGGAATGCATATCATGCTGTTCTTGATGACCACCAAGGTGTGGTTATTGTGTTGTGGTACACAGCGGTCAGTGTGGTGGATGAAGAGGTGTGAGAGATAGGCGCGCAGTTTATGATTTTCAATAATCTGACATCTTTGAGCAGGATTGCAGATCCCTATTGTGTTTCTTTTTATCAATGTTCACTTACCTGGCTACTGCACTGGGTTGTCCAACCAGAATTATTTCAAGTAATGCCAGCAACAGCAAAAGAAGTTGGCGCTACGTTAACCTTTGTCCACTGCAAGATGCACTAGAGAGTCCACAAGCATGGACAATGTCAGCTGATATTGGGCACAGATGTATGTATGTATGTATAACACATTTATAGAGCGCCTGGTTACACCACAACGGTGTGTCCCCGAGTATACAAAAAGACATCAAAGCATTGGCAATGCCAATAGGTCTGGCGTTGAAATGAGAAGGCCTCTACAGTAATAGGATTGGGCTCTCAATAAATCATGAACACATGCACACTTTCACTCATCCTTGTACACACAAAACCACATTAAATTATGCGCTCAAACTCAACAGCATATGTAAGATGAATTAAAATAATAAAAGTAGAAAAAAGAAAACATACTGCCAACTATTCATGGTGGGCAAGGCGTGGCCAAGCCGCGGGCTGAGATGGCCGCGCGGTGTTGAAGCTCCGTGGTCGACTCGGCGCCAAACCTGTTTTTCCCGACATCCTGATGCGGGCGAGGGCTGCCCGGACCCAGCGCTGACTCCCCTGCTCTCCCGCAACAGCCCGGAGGGGTGATCCGGCCCCGACAGCGCCCGGAACGACCAAAGAACGCCGGGGCCTAGCGGACCCGATGCACAAGATGGCGGCCTGGCTCGGTGGCCGGAGAGGTTAGTGCGGCGGTGGCGGCCGACGGTGATGCGGGTGGCCGGGGGGTAACTGGGGGGGGGTCTGAGCACTGGGGCGGGGTCTGGTGTGGTCCAGCTTCACCCCCTTCGCCGCCGTTGGCCTGAGGCGGGTCGGGCGTTGGGCCGTTGCTCGGCGCCGCGGCCGCCTCCTCCATTGCCGGCCCCGCTCGGGTTCCCCGCGCGGTAGCGGTCTGGGGGGCCTGGGGGAGCGTCGACACGGCTGACTGGTGGTGAGGGTGGGTTGGAGGGGATCTGCGCGGACCTCGGCGCCCGGGCCGCCTCTGCCCCCCTTCCCTGGGACCTCGCTCGGCTGCCCCTGGGGTTCTTGGCCTGCGCCGTCCGTGTGCCCCCTCCCCGGTCCTGAGTCGCCTAGCCGACTCTACTGCCGCCCGGATTGGTCCGTGTCTCGGACCCCCTGAGAGGCGCCCCCTGGTCTTTGGCGCGGAGAGGACACCTGGTGGCGGTGCGGCCTGTGCTGGTGCCCGGGCCCGGTTGGACGCGTGGCCGGTGCTGGCGGGGGACCGCTACGTCGCCCGCGCTGCGGGCCGAAGAGGTTGCGGAGCCGTTTCTCCTTCCGAGTCCTCGTCCCAGTACCCTGGCACCGCCTGTTGGCACCCTGCCCACATCTGGCAGTCGTTCCTGGTGGGGGCATGGGGCGAAAGGACCCTAAGCAAAAGACCTTGCCCTTTGAGAGGCTCCACGATCAGCCTGCGGACCAACGCCCAGACATGTCGGACCCTGCTGGAGGCCAGTCCTCTGGCCCGGCGGCTACCGCTCCACCCCCTGAATGGCTTCAAGAGATGCGTGCTGGATTCAGGGCCCTCGATGGGCGCTTTGATGCCCTGAACAAAACGCTAGAAACGATGGGGGCGAAGGTTCAGGCCCACGATAAGCGTTTGGGGGAGGCCGAGACCCGGATATCTGCGGTGGAAGACGGCGCAGCGCAGGACACTAAACGCCTAGACCGGCTGGAGCGCATACTAAAGGACGTGGCCATCAAGAACGAGGACTTGGAATCGCGCAGTAGGCGCAATAACGTCCGAATCACTGGGCTTCCTGAATCCACGGCTACCGGCAGGCTGGATGTTTTTGTTGAGCAACTGTTATCGGACATTTTTGGGAGAGACTCCTTCACACCTGGCTTTGTGGTTGAGAGGGCGCACCGCTCCCTTGGGCCGCGACCTAACCCGGGGCTCCCTCCCCGCCCTCTGATCGCCCGGATCATGAACTTCCGAGACCGAGACACGGCCCTGAGGCTGGCCAGGGAGAAGGGCGAGATCACCTGGCAGGGCTCGAGACTCTCGTTCTACCCTGATTTCACCGCCATGGTACAGGAGGCTAGGCGCAAATATGTTGGGGCGAAAGCTGCGCTCCGCAATCTGGGCCTCAAGTACGGTATGCTGTATCCGGCCCGGTTGAGGGTTGACATCGATGGCCGACCGCGAATCTTTGACAATCCTACTGCGGTGCAGGAGTTCTGCCGAACATATAAACCACGCAGGGGCCCTTCGGGGGGCGATGAGGATGGACACACTCCACCGCACAGTGGTGCTGCACTTAGCCAAGACCTGTTCTCCGGCTCTGGGCCTGGCTGAGTCGGTGCCCGCGACGCAGCTTGGACTTCTTTTTCTGCCTGTTTGCAATGGGAACGTTTGAGACACTTTGCTATGCCTTTGTTTTTTCTGTGGCGCTGGGTCGGCGGCGGGTCGTTGCCATTCCCCTTTGGTTGACACCGCCGGGAGCATTTTTTGACCTACAATGCCTATTTTTTGTTTACTTGTTTATCAATGGTTTTGCTATTTGAAACTTCGCTTTTCTACCACAGGTTGGGGATTGCCTCACGTTTGCGTGATGTGGCTGGGTGGGGGGTGGGGGGATGGGATGGGTAGTTTGGACACTCTTGACATGGCTGATCAGATTGTAACTTTGCGAATACACGGAGACACTTCTGCTTTCCTGCTCTCATTGTTAGGGATATGGCGGCAACAGTACACGTAGGCTTACATGAAGCCCCCCAGGGTCTTTCACTCATGTCATGGAACGTCAGAGGCCTGAACAATCAACGGAAATGTAAGCAGGTGCTACACTATTTGAATCGGCACAGGGTCGACATTGCCTTCCTGCAGGAAACGCATTTACACACCTCTGTTCCCGCTCGCTTTGCAGCTTCCTGGGGCGCCCACAGATACTTCTCCAACTTTAGCAATTACGCCCGAGGCACCGCGGTGCTGATTCACAAGAGAGTCCCGTTTCACTGCCAACTGTTCCGGGGGGATCCTGAGGGTCGCTTCTGCATAGTACGGGGGGTGTTGATGGGTCATGCGATCATCCTGGTATGTGTGTATGCCCCCAACACTGATTCCCCGGAATTTTTCCACGCACTGTCTGCCCAGCTTGCGACGCTTGAGCCTGCGGGCCTCCTTCTTGGCGGCGACTTTAACTTATTGCTCGATGCAGCTTTGGATAGTACATCTGGGGCTGCTCCTTCCAAGCCCAGGGCGCGGCGCGCTCTTGCGGACCTCTGTCAACAGTTCTCCCTAGTGGACATTTGGCGCAGGCGCAACCCAAACACCACTGACTATACACATTTCTCGGGGCAACACAACACTTGGACCAGACTTGACTATTGGCTGCTGTCCCCGGGCCTGTCCCCATGGTTTGGTGGGCTCCTTACTCTCCCTAGGACGTACTCTGACCATTCCCCGGTCTTGCTCCGCTTGGATGTCCCACGCCCCGAGGGTTTTGAGCGGCAGTGGCGATTCCCTGGGAGAGCTCTGCTGGATGACTTATTTGTCCACGAGATTTCCGAAGCAATAGAAGACTACTTCACGATTAACACAGGGTCTGTAGACTCACAGGCTGCGCTCTGGGAGGGGTTTAAGGCCTACATCAGGGGGGTTTGCATAGCCAAGCACTCTGGGGTCCTTAAGGCACTACGCGCAACCATTAAGCAGCTGGAGGCACAGCTTGAGTTGATTGACGCTGAGGCGCAGCGCGGGCTGGACGGGGACGTGTCCGCGAGGCGTCTTCGCCTCCTGACTGACTTCAGGGAGGCTGCAGACAGAGAGATTCTGTACCTTGGGAAGTACCAGACGGCGCGTAGATATGGCGAGGGAGATAGACCGGGACGCACACTGGCTCAGGCTTTGAGGCCTCCGTATGGTAGGTCCTTGATAGTTGAGGTGAGGGGCGTGGATGGCTCGCTCCGCACAACTCCCACGGCGATCAGAGACGAATTCCTGTCCTACTTCTCCGACCTATACAAGACCAAGTTGGGGGAATCCCCAGCCTCTCGTGCGGCCTACTTGTCCGAAATCGCACTTGTGTTTCTCGATAAGGGTATGCAGGAGTTCATGGCTGAGCCTATTACTGTGGCGGAGGTGCGCGGGGCGATTAAGGTGCTTCGCGGGTCCACGGCCCCCGGCCTAGATGGCTTCTCTGGGGATTTTTATAAGGCGTTCACTGATCAGCTGGCACCACAACTGATAGAGGTATATGCGGAGGCCCTGGAGCGCGGCTCCCTACCGGCCACCCTCAGCGAAGCGGTGATAGTTCTCCTTCCTAAACCAAACAAGGACCCGACGTTGTGTAGTTCCTATCGCCCCCTCTCCCTTTTAAACTTCGACTACAAGATCCTGGCAAAGATTGTGGCCAACAGGCTCTCGCAATTGATGGAATTTATCATTTCGCCCGTCCAATCGGGCTTTGTCCCGCGTCGCTCTACGTCTTTAAATCTGCGAACGCTTTTTACGGTCCTCCATAGAATTAACCCTGCCACGCCGGCGGCGGCGGTCCTCCTGGATACCGAAAAGGCCTTCGACACTCTAGAATGGCCCTTTTTTCTCGCCGTCATGCAACGTATGGGCATGCCGGAGACCTTCCTTGCCACTACGAGGCTTTTGTATAGCCGCCCCACGGCCCGATTGCGTATCAATGGCACGCTGTCCTGTCCCTTCTCTTTAACGCGTGGTACGCGGCAGGGCTGCCCGCTCTCACCACTACTGTTCATTTTGGCCATGGACCCCTTGATCCGACATTTTCAGGAGCGCCACCTCCACAGGGGTCTCCAGTTCCGGACGGGCCCACTGCTAGCGTCCCTCTACGCAGACGACACCATACTGTATGTAAGAGAACCGCAGGTCAACCTTGCCCCCCTGATACGGGAGATCCTCCGCTTTGGCGCACACTCCGGGCTGGGCATCAACTGGCATAAGTCCGTCATCTTCCCCTTGACCAGCGGCACCTCCCCATGGCAGTGCGAGTACCCGTTGGAGTGGTGCTCTGACTCGGTTAGGTACCTGGGTGTGCAGATCCATCTCAACACGGACGAACTTATTCGTCTCAACTATGGCCGCGCTTTGGACAGGCTGGAGACACAGGTGGAGGGATGGTTGAGACTCCCGCTGTCTATGTCGGCCAGAATTGCAATCATAAAAATGATAGTTCTCCCTAGATTTTTATACCTCTTCAATAATATCCCCGTCCCCATCACCCGTGCCTTTTTCACCGCGTTGCGATCCCAGCTGATCAGGCTGGTATGGGGCGGGAAGCACCCCCGGATTGGTTGGAAGACCCTCATGCTCCCTCCTGATAGGGGCGGCCTCGGGGTACCGGATCTGTATTTGTATTATCTGGTGGCGCAATGTGCACATGCCTATGCCTGGTACCACCCTGACGCTCGCATTCCGTTCCTGCGTCCCGAGGCGGATTTCGTTCTCCCGGGCCGTTTAGCGGCGGTGTTGCCGAAGGGGGTCCCCAGAGACCCAGTTGATATCCAAACGGTGTCCACCACAAGTTGGGCGTGGCACCGTCTTACTCGTTATCTAGCCCAGCCCCTCCTTTACTCCTCTTCTCTTCCACTTCCTAATCCCGGATTGCTGTCTGGCACGGGGGAGGCGCTGGTTCAGCGTACACTGACCAAGTTTCACCTTGCTACGACCGGGGACCTCTACCCGGGGGGCCACATATTTTCGGTCTCGGAGGAGGAGCGCTTCAGTGAGGCCACGTTCATGGACAAATTTGTCCTGCGCCGGCTTTACTGTGCGGCTCGTTCAGACATTGCGGGATTCCCTCTCGAGCCAACATCCTTCGAGCCTCTGACTCTCCTCATTGACGACGACTCGGGTGCCCATATGGTATCTAAGCTGTACAGGGCATGCGCGGCGCTGATTCCATGTGAGGATGGCCGGTTGAGAGCGGCCTGGGAGGCGGACTTGGGTAGGCCGATCACAGATGAACAATGGACCGCTTGCTGCAGAGTCACTAATGCGATCTCGCTAAATAGTCGGCATAAGCTCCTCCATTATAAATTTCTTCGCCGCTGCTACATGACCCCAGCTAGGCTCCACGCCATTGACCCGGCGCGCCCGCACACATGTTGGAAATGCGCTGCACCACACGCTGACTTTGCACACCTGTCCTGGACGTGCCCCAGACTACAACCATACTGGACGCGGGTCCACGAGATCCTTGGCGCTATGTTGGAACTCACGCTGGTTCCCACTCCTGAGGTTGCATTACTGGGCTATACAGTGAACTTCCCCAAGGGCGTCCGCAGGCTTGCCTCCCTGGGCCTGCTGCTCGCCAAGAGGGAGGTGGCAAAGCATTGGGGCGGTAGGTCGGCCCCCACTGCCGAGACGTGGCTCACGTCAATGGCTTATTGCAGCACAAACAGCGAGATATATGCTAGTCTCCTCCCTGCAGTTGCGCGTCCCAAGGATATCTGGGGCCCCTACAAGACCTATATCGCTAACCTCCCGAGCGCTTCCCCACCGCGTGCCAGCTCTGGAATAGTACCCACAGGGGTGGGGTAGCTCTGACGGTCCTCCCTGTGGGGAATTGGGGGGAATGAGTGCACGCTGCGCGGGCTGCATAGGTGGAGATGTGCCGACCATGGGGGTGCCCACTGCAGATGGTTGGGGAGTCCTGACTGAATCATTTCCCTTCGATGGGCACGGGCGGAGGAGAGGGGTGGGCTCTGGATGGGGGGTCTATCTATGGTCTGCTGTCATACAATCGAACTGCTGCTTATATATGAGGGAAGAGTGTAATGATGTATCTCCGCACTTGTGCCTACAGATCTGTACAGCCGATATTCTTGCATTGTTCTGTTTTTCAAAACTCAATAAAAACAGTTTAAAAAAAAAAAAAAAAAAAAAAAAAAAAAAAACTATTCATGGTGGGCATTTGCTTATATTAACATAGCAGTGGTTGGCTAGCTTGCAATGGTATTGTAAATAGTGCATCATGGTTTTAAAGTTTCAGCATGGCTACAACTTTTAGAACCAATGTTTTTGCCATGTTGGAATAATAAAAAAATGATGCACTATGGAAAATACCATTCCATGTTGGTTGCCTAGTTTAGAGACAGGTGCCACTTTACAAAAAGCACACTTTAAATGAGATGACCGGCAAGCAAGTGGTCTGTAAGCACTCTCTGAGAAACTGTAGTATGCTTTAAAAAATAAAAATATAGAAGGAAATAAATGAATGAAGACCAATGAAAGGAGGGCATGTGAATCTAAAGGATGCCCCATCAGCTCTGGCCTGAAGTGCTTTAATTTTCTGGCTGATCTGTACATGTAATCAGACAAATGCCGTCACTCCCCAGCAAGAGAAACAATGGTTGAAGTGGGGTGACCCATTGCCCCGTTCTATATGCTGTTGTAGATGGAAGCCGGAGTGTAAATGACAATCACTTACATCGATGGCAATAGAGGGATGACCCTAAGGCCCTCTATGTATATGTATGCACATACAATATATGTATGCATGTATTGATTCTTTAATTATTTTTCATTACAAGATTCTGGCAACTAAGACTGTTTAGGCCTTCACAAGGGATTTTTAGCAAGAAGTATTACAATGCACATCTTCTACCCCTAGGGTTTGTCAAAGGGTGCAATCAACACAGTAATCCTTGCCCGGAAAGGTAAGCTCTGAGATTTCATGCAGCAACTATGTCTGTATGCTTTAACACAGTGCAATCACAATACACCCAAAAAGGTCTATCTTCTTTAACATGTGATGTTTATAATAATTTAATCAAGTCTAAAGCCATTATCATTTTCATAATAAACCAATCACACCTACGGCATCTGAAATACGTTTTCCCAATGACGTTTTCAGGCAAATAACTTTTGTCATGGTCAACTCACCACAAACAAGCCTGACTTACTGTATTAAGCATAAGCTTTCCTATAAAGCAACCACGAGGTGTATCATAAATAAACCACAAATATGTAGAAAATTGCAGATGTCAAAACAATACAAAATTCCTCAGAAAAGGGCCTAATACGAAGTATCATTGTGTAAATCTTCAGTCCCCATTGTTAGTCTGATTGAGTAGTCAACACCAAAATCTTTGCCTTCCACTGTAGTCTGTGAGATTCAAAATACATGCCTATTGGCATTAGCAAAGTTTAATAACAACCCATCCTTAAAAGTCTATTGCATTCAACATGTAGGGAAACAGCCTTCATACCGCAGCTCGAACCACGCTGTGCCTTAAAAGCACAGTCCGAATCACGGATGCAGCTTTACGACGCATTCCTTTACCGCGCAAGTCATTAGAACGACTTGCCTTAAGGAAAATGCTGTTTTATTAATGTTGGACTTTAAGCCCAACACTTTCTCTATTGTTGCACAGACTAGTAAATTGTACTATTCCAACTCCAGCGCTCTCTCTAAAGCAAGTCATTGTAACAACTTAAGTGGTAATGGAATTCGTTGTAAAGATGCATTTGTTGTTCGGACCACGTTATTAAGGCAGGCATGATTAATGGCTGAGTGGTTCCAACATACAACCAACATGTGCCTTTAAAAGTAAGGCAGACCTATTGACTTTGTCATAACTTTTCAAAATAAAAAGATCAAACATGCAATATCATTTTTCCCAATGAATCAATAATGCTTGTAACCTTTATCATTAATTTGACACCATAACCTAAACAGGCCACAGAAGTGTGTGTTAATCGGCGACCATCATGCGCACAGTTATGAAGATCTACATGTGTACAAAATTACAGATGGAAATACAATATACATCCCCCCTCAAAAGTCCTACAAGAACTATCAGCGTGAAACTCTTCTATACTTTGGGGTTGTTATAGGTGGAGGCCAAAACCCTTGTCTATAATGGTAATCTCTAAGAGTTTATGTAACTAAGGGCCAGATGCACTAATATTGGGAATAGCGATTTCCAAATTACGACTATCTCTGAATGGCAAAATAGGAAATCACTATTCCTAATGTATGAATCTTTATATTTTAAGTTAGCAACTCCTAGATGGTCGTAAACTGACCTACCTCACGAATATTGCACTATATGCACTTAAAATGTGACTATCATAGAGGTGCATCTGTGACTCTTAGTGGGTAACAATATAGATCAGTTTGCCATTGCCCCTTCTGCCACAGAACAGGTACATGGTTTGTATGAATTACTGCAAACTATGTTGTCATGCTACGAAGGCGAGACTAAAGAACCTGTGATAGAGATCAGGGTGTGTATAATATTCCCACTACCACGGATAGAGTAATCTCACAGTTACACGCACATGCATACATCATACGCTAGGGCCCGTTTCACTACACTAACATACGCTCAAATACCCTACCAGCAATAAACCTGTGGAAAGAAAAACTCCTAATCACCCTGCATCTATATCGAGGTCGATAAGACCTGGTTTTTGTGACTGTCCTTAAACATAATCTATACAACATATACAGCAATAATCAAAAATGTAAACCCAATAATTGACAAGAAAGAATATCCAACACCATGTTCAAAATTATATTGCTTTATCTAAAATTAGTCAAAGAAAATCAATCAGAGTAAATCATTTCTCATAGTTACCTATTCTAGCTAAATGTCAGAACGGGTCAGGACAAGTCTCTCGGTAAATGTCTCTCAAGACGAAGTCCCTTCAGCATCAATCCTCAGCAACGCAGATTCGGTACGCGGCAAAGGAAAAATGGCAAGTGGCAAAAACCCTCTCTAGGCTAACATTTCTTATAGTTTCTAAAACAATGGAAAGATACATTGGAAACATAGAAAAAACTGTAATGTCCGCCGGACCTTCTGAGCAGAGCGAGAAGGAAAGGATGTAACATCGCTACATTTGAAAATCTCCGCTCAGGAAAAGTTCACATAATAAAGACTACGGAACAGGAACCAAGAAATAAAACATGTATCTTATTAGTTCTACTTCTCCTCGGCAATCGAGCCACAGTTCAGAGTTTTTCTCTAAGGCTCCTTTGTTTCCCAAGGCTGCCAAGGACATTTTCATTTCACTTGGAGATCTCCCAAAACTGCTGCTGTCCTCATGGAAAGTTTTCAAACAAGCAAGCAAGGACCATGGTCAGTTAGCTTCAGGACCATTTCCAGCAGGGGTCTCCCTCGTCACAGTTTTCATATTATAAATCACAGCCAGGCTTACAAATCGGCCATCTTTTCTAGGCCATCATAGGCCTCAATAGACCATCTTAATTAAAAGAAACAAAAACAACGTTACCACAGCATAGTGATTAAACAGTGTTAACCCCACTAATACCCTTATGTGTATGCATCTATCTAGCACTTGCAACATAGAAAAGCATTAATTCAGAAAGCATTTTGTGCTCAAAAATAAACAGCACATAGCAACGTTTAAACATGAAAACACGCACGTTAATTTTAAACAGCACATTTATGCGCACCCACGTGTAACTCTCTCTTGTTAAGACAAACGGATTGATTAATATAAACGCACTTGCACAAGACAAATAATTAATTATTAATTATTAATAAATTAGTACAACGAATAGACATGCCAGAGCTTCAAAAGCCACTGAATTTTCAAACTGAAAACTCTGCTCCAGCAATCCCCCCTTTGGTGATTTTATCACCAAATAAACCCAAAAACAAATTAGTGAAAATTTAGTCCCATTTTAGGAGAAATCGGAAATGTCTTTTCCCCCTTACACAACTTTACACACCAGTCACTCTTTCATCATCCCTTTTTGTCTCTAAGTAAACACTCTCCCTTAATTCTTCTAATTCAATTTCTTGCGGTTCTCTTTTCAACCTCTTGTTTTTCTTTTCTTTATTCAATTTCTTCCTCCCTCCCCTGTTTTTACAACACACACACACCAATCTTATTATCAATAAAGCAACAATTATACAAGTTAAGGGAAACAATATTCTACCTATAATAGTACTACCTATTTTTGCAATAAAATCCTTAACAGCTATCATTTTATTAGCTATTTTAGTCCATAAATTCTCAGTTTCAAGTGGTACTAATTCTTCATGCAAATCAGTAATATTTTTGATATAGACCTTCAGGTCTTTGCTTTCGTCTGGAATGTAAGTGCAACAATGTTGAACTTTCAGCATTCCACAGACTCCACCCTCCTTGGCCAATAGAATATCAAGGGCAAGTCGATTTTGCATAGACATGGCACGTACGGCACTTAATTCCGTATTCACCAAAAGAAACCCTCCAGCGGTATTTGTCGATAAGCGATCAACCACTGTGGACAGTTTCCGAATTCCATAAGCATTCAAAGAAATTCCCACTGCTGGAATCAAAACCCCAAAAATGTCACCCACTATTTCAGACCAAGTTTCTCTCTTAAAACGCATTAGTAAATTAATATGTTCTACATCTGTTATTTTATCTATCTGAAAAATCTTTGGAAAAACCAGGCCCACATAACACGTGCCATACCAATGGTCAGGCAACTTGTAATAAGCCTTATTCCCACAAACATAATATACTCCTGGAAAAATTGTATCTTCTCCACCTCTGAAACCCCAACCTGTTGCAATGAAGTATGTATCATGGCACTCACTAGTCCCAACAAAATATGTATCATATTGGGATTTCCTTCTTGTAATACAAAGTTTACCCTTCTGTGGTGCATCTAGAGCTAAAGTTGGACTAGCCCCATTCTTCAACTCTTTTCCCATCTCAATGTCCCAAATTGTCTCACTCACTTTATATTTTCCTGCTTTTTCCTGCATGTTCAATCTCCTTTCTTCTACCATATCCAGGAAAGCTTTCTCCTCTCCTTTCAAACTGCAAGTTAAATTATTCTTAAAAATATAATCTAATGTTAATCCTTTTTCTTCAATAAAAATCTCACCAAAAATGTTAGCTTCTTTAGCTGGATTCAGCTCTTTGTTCATTGGCAAGTGTCCAAAAATACTATCTCTGTTAGACATCTTATAATCTACTTTCCCTAACAAATAAAAAACACTACTTAAAATACTACAGGAAATACCATATGTAGCTGGTAAATGATGATAAGTAACACCCTCTGAAACGGATGCAGGTAATTGCATACAGACGTAGCAATCCCTTACTTCCATTGTTTTCACATATTCATATAACAGTTTTGAAAAAACATTACTAGAAAAGTTATTAATTGACCTATCTTTGTGTATGTAAGTATTACTAATTCTAATTGGAACTACTTTTTGCGAATTCTTCTCTACATTTGTCACATTCTCTGTATGCATCTCAAACTCTACTTTAAAAGTAACTAATAAAACTAAAACACCCCATAGAAGCATTAATAATCCAGTACAGCAGCAGCACATCCTACACCACCTTTTAAAGAAGGCACATCTATTTCTATTATCCTCTATGTTAGCCATATCACTACTTTAGTTTAGCCTCTACTACTCCACTACTGTTGAAACTTCTTCAATTCTTCAGCAATTCTTCAGCTTTCAGTTTATCCAAATGATCTTTTCGTTCACTTAATCCAAGTGAATCCTTCCTTTATTCAGTTTGGATACTTGTCATTCTTCACTTCAATTTCTTCAACATCAAATTGTATTAGATCTCCAACATCAAAATCCTCAGTACTCGACTCTTCTCCAATGTCAGTCAAGAGTACTTTCAGAATTTCACCAGTATCTTCCTCAACCACTTCTCTCAAGATCTCTTCCGGATTATCTCGAGTCACTGTTTCTTCTTTTCCTCCTTCAGACAGTGCCACATAAGACCATTCCGGTGATCTGTACTTTTGGTTGGGTCTTCTTACTCTTTTTATTTCCACTGGTTCTTTTGACTCCTTTGATTCTTCTCCTTCAGCTTTTGAACTTTGACTCGAAACTTCATTCACTTGTTCAGCTTTCGATGTACTTGCTCTTATTATTTTGTATCTCAGCCTCTTAACTCTGTTGTTAGGCCAACGATCTCCTCTTAACACCTTTTTCGTCTTTATTTCTTTATTACTTCTTTCTCCAATCCAAGTTCTCTTTCTCAGAACTCGACCCTCTGTTTGTTCATCCTCATCATCTGTTTCAAGTGCCTCTTGTTTCCGTTTTCCAGCAGCTTTCTTCTTTTCCACAGATTTTTTCACCACTGTTTGAGACTTCCCTACTTCTGTCCCTCCTCGAGTCTCCGACACGCAATCTTCTTGCTGTCTACTTGTCCCTTCACCTAGCTCATCAAGAATGTTCCCTACACCTCCTCGGGGGTCTTCCGCAATCTGTCCCTCTCTATCTTCTTCTGACCCTACTTCTTCAAGTATAATCTCAAGTGGTTCTTCAATCTCCTCCTCTTCTGATTCAGGAGTAGTCTCTGTGTGATTTCTCTTTTCTTTTCTTTTTCCTTCACTGCTGTTTGAAACTTCAGGCTCTCTTACAGAATCTGATCTCTTCTCTGATACTCGCAGTGGTTCATTCGAAGCTTTTCCTACTTCTTTCCCCACTGATTCTGTATCTTCATCATCACTGGAATCTGACTCTTCAAAATACTCTTTACCAGTCCCTTCTTTTGGGTTTGGAACTCTCAGAGTATGACTTGCATGTACCCAGTGTTTTACTCCAGCACACTTTACTGCAGTCGTCGTAGTCAGAATAACTTGTCTCGGCCTTCCCCACCTTGGAATCAAGCAATTTCTTCTTCTGTGAACTTTTATCCTCACCCAGTCTCCTGGACTCAGATCATGGGCTTGCTTCTTCTCAAGTGTGGTAGCTTCTTCTCCAACCTGGTGAAACACAGAATGAACTGCGTCAGCCAGGCCTTTACAGTAATCCAAAATCATGTCATCAGTTATTGTCACCAACTTATTGACAGGCACGAATGCATGGCGCATTGCACGTCCCATTATTATTTTGTGCGGACTCAAACCAGTAGTTCTATCTGGAGTAGATCTCATAGTCATCAGAACTAGAGGTAAAACGTCTGTCCATTTCATGCCAGTGGCTAAGCACATTTTTCCAATCCTATTCTTGATTGTGCCATTAATCTGCTCAACCACACCAGAAGCCTCTGGTCGGTATGCACAATGTAGCTTCTGCTGTATTTTCAATGCTTCACAAATCAAACCCATAAGCTCATTTTGAAAGTGTCCACCTCTATCAGACTCAACTGTTACTGGAAACCCGTACCTAGGAATCAACTCCCTTAACAGTAACTTTGCCACTGTTAATCCATCATTTCTTCTAGTCGGGTAAGCTTCCACCCACCTTGAAAACAAACAGACTACCACTAAAACATACCTCAGTCTGTTTACTTGGGGCATTTCAATTAAATCAATCTGCATTCTTGTAAAAGGCCCTCCTTCTCTGCCTATTGTCCCCAGACTCACCACTGTCTTTTTCCCAGTGTTAAATTGCTGACAAACTAAACACCTCTGACAGATGCTTTCTGCAATTGTCCTGAACTTTGCATTGTACCAGGTCTGCTTGAACGACCTAACCATCGCGTCCCTCCCCAAATGTCCCTGGCCATGATACATCCTTGCCATTGACGACAAGATGGAGTTGGGCATTACTGGTCTGCCATCTCTGTAGACCCAAACATGGTCTGTTTCTCTTGGAGCACATCCTGCCTTAATCCAATCTTTTTTCTCTTCCTCTCCTGCCTCATCTTGCAACTGTTTCACTTCATCCCAGGTTTCTAAGACATTAATAAACATCACAGAGAGTAAAGACATTTCCCCCTCTCTGTCCCTGTTGATGGACTGATTTGTTTTGGCACAGTATTGCGCAACATCGTTGGCATAACGGTTTCAGACCGTTATAAAATCCTCCCCTTGTCCATGGGCAACACATTTTACAACTGCTAACTCCTTAGGCAGCTGTATCGCCTCAAGCAATTTACCAATCATTTCAGCATTCTTTATCGGAGTTCCACTCGATGTCAAGAAACCTCTTTGTAGCCAAAGCTGGCCAAAATCATGCACCACTCCAAATCCATACTGACTATCAGTCATTACAGTTGTCCTCAAATCTTTCCCAATTTCGCAAGCTTTTGTCAATGCCACCAATTCAGCAACTTGCGCAGATTTCACTCCTTTCAATGGTGATGCTTCCATGACCTCTGAAACTTTGCATACCGCATATGCTGCACATAGCACACCATCATCATTTCTCAGGCATGATCCATCCACAAACAACACATGATCACTCTCATTCAAGGGTAGATCTGTGGAAATGTGGATTTTCCTGGTCAGTTATGTCCCCTATCTTGGACCCCAACGGTTCTATATGCATGTTACAAGTACATGTATGTTCCCTCCAGTTCCAGTTTCTAAGACGCAAACATATGTGTGTCTACCGTCAACATGTTCTCTGTCAGATCCGCCATCAATGGGCTGGATATTCGATTCTTAAGTATGAAAGGCCACCGACTTTATATGGCTAAGTTACTCCATTTTTACAGTTCAGGCAAGTAGGCCCGATTTTGTCCTCAAAGCCTTTCCCTGCTCTCTGTCTCTGACAGCTTCAGCTTGAGCTCGCATCTGTATCCATGAACTTTGTCCTACTCCCTGTGCAGCTAACGGTGCCTGCCTCGGCCAGTTTTCGCATGCCTGCCAAGAAGCTGTATTTCACCTTCGAATTATCTATTTTGCTCTTCAGCCGATGCATTCCTGTCTAGTGATTTAGGTAAACATTTCCTTTAGCTCACAAGCAAAGGACTCAGCCTTTCCGTCCTCCTGCAAGTGATTCATAGCCCTGCTGCCATGGAAAGTTTTCTGCCCCTCGCATCTCATATAGACACTTAGACGCTTGTACACGCACACACAGTTAGTATAGAATAGATTCTGTTCGAGAGTCCTTCCTTGTGGATAACATAGTTCTCCAAACATAGGATGGTAGATATGATTTGGGATTAGGTTGACTTGACCCCCCAGACTTCTCGTCTCCACATGTAGAGCTAAATGTCAAGTCCCCTTCACCCCCTAGTTGCACGTCAATTACACGTCATGCTGCTGCGCGCGCATCTATGCCAAGTATTATCTTATAGATCCACCTATGTCTGATAATGCAAACCAATCATGTTTCTTTTATTCCTTATTACGCCTAGTTTCGATTATGTCACTGTCACGTCACTTTTCTTATCAAATGTTACGCCTTCTACATTCGTTTCATTGTAATGCACTTATTATAAAAATACATGTCTATCAATAAATTATTGTACTTCACTTCCTGAACCCTCGTGGTGACGGAACCTGAAGGCCGCGACTCGAGTCGGCCATTTTGAATGGAATAAAGCCCATTAGAAAACCTCTTATACCACGGATTCTGCCTCTTGTTATTTTGAGCTATTTACTTTATTTTAAGATTCCGTATGAAATTCAGTCCGGTATTTTTATTTACCACAGAATGGCGCCCGAATAGGGACACTTTCTCATCTCACGCGCCGGCGGTGCGTTGCAGGCCCGGTCTCCTGCCACAGCTGGACGGACCATAAACGCGTACCAGCAGGATTTCCTGTAAGCTCCCTCCGGTCAAGCGGGGGCGACTGAGGCTGCGATCAACCCAGACGAGGCGGTGAGAAGTGCGAAGTATCCCGACCAGAGCCTAGCTGAGAGAGCAAGATCCGAGGTATACTGAGGCCCACCAGGTTTCCCGAAATCCCGACGTCCAGAGGGTCCGCTGTCCGCAGTTATCGAGTCCTGTCCATTCTCTGAGGCCTTCCGTTTCAAGGAGCTACTCGGTGAGTACCATCGCCGGGGAGGCGTGTTGACGCGCACATAGGTTGTGCCGGTCAAGACGGATTTGGGTACACAAATCCGGTCTGCACTGTTTAGCAGTGTATATGTACTGTTTAGCAGTATATCAAGCATTCCGAAGTATTCAGTTATTGTCAAGAATTCAGCGTGGTGATTAGTTAGGCAGACTGTCATCATTGTCGATCATTGTTATAATGTTTAATGTTTAATGTTTAAAGTATTCAGAAAATGTCTTGCATATTGTGGTATGAATGACTGTTCATTGTTCACTGTTCATTTATTGTGTTTTTCGTATTAAGAAAATTCAAGAGTAAGTATCAGATCAGTTGTAAATATGCCGCTCTTCTCGAAGTTAAGACAGATTACTACCAGAAAAGGGGTGCTTGAAGAAGCAGTTCCTATTCCTCCTAGGGACACTCCAGGGCATTTCATGTACCATAAACATGGCTTAGATGCCATATTGTTTCTTGATCTATGGGTAGATTATACCAAGGGATTGCCGGAAAGTCAAAGGTGGCCCGTAGCGGGAACCTGGGATGCAGAGTGCATCATGAAAGTGGAGGAAGAGTTATGGAAGAGAAAGGTCAGACAGTCACAGAAAGACGCTGTTGAGTTATGGCGTAAAGAATCTCATAGACGAACAGAAAAAGCACGTAGACAAGAAGAGAGGAGTAAAGAAAGTTCAAATAAAGTTCAAGAAAATCTATTAATTGAGGAGGGTATCCGAGTGAGATCAGAACAAGTAAATAGACAAAGAAATGCTCTTATGAATGGTATGTATCCCCTTCTAGCCGAAGGACTACCTAAGGCTGCTCCAGAGATACCAAAAGACTTGCCACCCCCATTATTTCCAATTAAGGTACATCCAAAAGGGCATCCCAGAACCGCAGAAGATGTTTTTCTTTCCTCATATCTAGATGACGCAGCTCCCGAGTATGCTAACGCCACACCACATAGACCGTCTGGCGGAGGGGTTCAACGTCAGGATCAGGTATCTGTCCCCGTGCAACAGCAAGTCTCGATACAAGCTTCGGCAAGCACATCTGTTTCCGCATCTGTCTCCGCAGTCGATCCTATAGGGGTATCGACACCCATAGTTGCTGTGTCACGTTCAACGAATCCATTCACACCCGACGCCCCAGATGGGGCCACGGGAGGGGCTAGCAGTACTTTTACACCACCTAGAATAAATAAACTTGTCTTTCAAGAGTCAGCACATTCACGTACACCTAAATTCGTAAGTGAACGTACGCTTAAGGAACTCCTTGTAAATTGTAGATATGACCCGGTGGTTGGTAAAGAGGACGAAATGGTCCTGGCATCATTACGTATCAGGCGAGCCGCAGAGTATTTAGCGAGGTTACCAGGGATGATTACGCATCTAGATAACATATATCATTTTGTTCAAACAGGACGAGATCCAGGATGTATTAACAGAGCTATGGAATTCCAGAAAGTAGAGATACAGGGGGAACTGTTACGTTTCCTCATAAACTGTGTAATCAGAAATCAAGATCGTCCAGGGGTAGACCCGAATGCAATGCTTATTCTTACAAGATGGAGTCAGAATATATCAGAAGGGAGACACGATAAGCAAAATTGTATAATAGCCATGTGCCGAAAAATACGTAAAGAAATAGAGCGTATTCATGAAGAAAGATTGGGAACAGACGAGTTTGAGCCAGATGAAGTGTCCGAATCAGGGAATTCCGCAAGACAGTCAGAGACCATAGCCTATGTAGGCAGAGGAAGATCCTGTGAAAATACTAGATGTTTTTCTGATCCCATACACTCTGTATGTCCAAATAATAGCAGAACGTATCCGACGCCTGTAATAAATCTGAAATCTCCTGAACATTCGTTTCAAACCGCAGATAAGATACTACGAGAACGAAGGGGTTACCACCTCCTCGATTCCATGGATGAGCAAGAATTAGCCAGATCAGCCGTTCACTGGATTGACAGTCCTGAAAAATACGGTGATGAGACCGTAGCACACACGTTTCTCAATCTCAGTACAGATGAACAACGCTTAGCTGGAATCTATATGATTCAGCAACTCCTCATATTATATAAGAGCCAACATGCTGACCCTGGTCCTTTACCTGATATATTAACGGAACTACTCACGAACAGATGGAGAGGTTCTAGTAACAAGCTAATTAAAGAGATATTAGTGTCACGTAAACAGTATGTCCTTTTTGTAAGTCCGGATTCTCTCTCGCTGCCCCACAGAGAAAGAACGCCGTACTATATGGATAGACAAAATCCTTTACGGGAAGTGCACCCAATAAAAGGCGAAGACAATGAGTTTCACCGTGTATTTGTTTACACACCCATATCAAAAATGGAATTATTAGAAATGAAGAAAGTAGTACCTAGTCATGACAAGGACCCAGCGGGTTTCCACCGAGAAATTAAAGACATGTTACTGATGGGAGAGTACACCTTTCCTGATATTATGACGATATTAAAGGTGCTTTTGCCTGCTGGCATTTATGAAAAACTGAAAGAAAAAGAGTGGGAAGTGGGAGACCAAAAGATAGACTGGACAGCATTAGCAGAGGAAGAAAGGGGCCGAACTGCAGGTTCGGGGCTCGGGGATAAAGTTAAACTGTTACCAGGTTTACTAGTACAGGTACTGCCACGTTTATTAACTACAAAAAAGGAAGATTGGGGTGCAATCACAGCCTGCAAACAAAAGCAAGATGAAGACACAAGCGATTATTATGCTCGATTTGAAAAATGTTTTGGTATAAATAGTGGTATAAAAGCAAGTAGTGATTCATATCCACATTTATTTGTGACAAAATTAGTGGAAAATGCATTACCTCCAGTAAAGAATAGAATATTGAAATTCGAGAGTACCTGGCAAAGTAACACTCCGTCGCAAATGCTACAAATGTTACAGTATCATCACAATAGAATTAGGGATGAACAAGAACACGAGCATAGACGCATGAAGGATACAAAAATGAAAATGCTAGTTTCTCAGACAGTACCAGCAGATGGTCACAAAAAGGGTGTGACACATTCTGGTGATTCTGCAGTTCCTGTAAAAGGAACCTGCAATTACTGTAAACAACTAGGCCATTATGTACACGATTGTCCAGTCCTGAAACGTAATATAGCTACAGGTATTGCAAAAGAGAGACCACGATTAGTTAGACAAGATCAGAATGAACAAGGAGCTATGCAGCATGGACAGTCCATGCCAGTTCAGCAACAGGCAATGCCAGCCTCACAGCAACCCATACAGTTTGTGCCAGCTGCACCACCGTTGCCTGCTACTGCCACACAAACAACAACACGACAAATGTATCAGACTGCACAGTATGAATACCCTGAATATCAGCGCTACGCATGAACCGGCCTAGAGAGGGAAGTTGACTTACCGCTTATCGAGATTCCTGTAGATCAAGAAGGACCTTATGTACATAGTGAATTATTAGGTCAAGATAGAAAATTCTTACTCGATACAGGGGCAAGTCGAACAACCATAAAACGTAGTGAAGTTCCAGGGGCACCCCTCTCAGGCTCTCAAAATGTTTCCCTTGGTTTTTCAGGAAAACCTATTGTTAATGAAGTATCACAGCCTCTACCACTTACGATAGGACCTTTGACACGAACTACAGACTTATTACTTACTAAATCATGCCCAGAAAATCTGTTAGGAATTAAAACTCTGAAAGCACTAGGAGCCATAATATGTTGTTCTCCGGAAGGAGTAAGGTTGTTTTTGCGTGATTTTAAAGGTCACTATGTGTCTAGAGACATGGATCCCCGACTACAGATTTTACCAGTACATCTATGGGCACAAGGCCCTACGGATGTTGGCTGCATGAACATTACACCCTATCGAGTTACATTGAAAGCAGGAGTGGTACTACCACGAATGCGACAATACAAGTTACCGCATGATGCTGTAGTGGCTTTGCTGAAAATCATTGATGAGCTGATTGCCCAGGGAGTAGTTATAGAAACAGACTCCAATATATGTAATTCACCGATAATTCCGATTCTTAAACGAACTGATCCTACTGCTCCGCCAGTATACCGATTGGTTATTGATTTGCGTGAACTAAACAAGTGTATTGTACCACAATTCCCTGTGGTCCCTGATATATCATCATTGTTGACAGCAATTGATTCCGAAGCAACATTTTTTACTGTAATTGATCTCAAGAATGCTTTTTTCAGCGTCCCAATAGATCCGGAAAGCCAATACTTGTTCGGATTCAGTTTAAATGGGCGCAGCTTTAAATTCTCACGCGCTCCCCAAGGATTTACAGAAAGCCCCAGCATCTACAGCCAAGCACTGAAACGAGAACTTGACAGTATCCACATGCCAGTCAATACTGCACTGCTTCAATATGTCGATGATCTGCTGATCACCGCGAGAAGCGAGTCAGAATGTGAAAAAGCTTCTCTGACAGTTTTACATTTCCTAGCCGACAAGGGGCACAAGGTGTCCCCTTCTAAGCTGCAATTCTGTGTTCAGCGAGTTATTTATCTTGGTCACTCGCTGTCCAAGGAGGGAAGGCAGCTTACACCAGATCGCATCCAGTTAATTGCTAACATGTCAATACCCCAGACACAAAAGGAGGTGCGAGCTTTCATAGGCCTCACTTCATATTGTAGGCAGTGGATCCCTCAGTACGCATTTCTAGCAAAACCACTCATTCAGTTAACCACACAGGAGGCAGCCACATCGACTGTTCTCCCTTGGACTCAGGAACATACACAAGCTTTTGAAAGCCTAAAGGAAGCTTTATGTCAAGCACCTGTTTTAGCAACACCATGTTATAGCAAACATTTTACACTCTTTGTTACAGAACGCGAAGGTACTGCCTTGTCAGTACTCACTCAGGATCAAGCAGGATCACGCAAGCCATGTGCTTATTTTTCCAGTACATTAGATCCCGTAGCTCAGGCTTTGCCTGCATGCCTGAAATCAGTGGCAGCGACAGCTTTAGCAATCAGACAAAGCGATGCCATAGTATTAGGACACCCATTGACAGTACAAGTACCACATGCAGTAGAGGTTCTTGTGAACCGAACACAAACACAACACTTGACCATAGCAAGACTTACCGGTTATGAACTGACATTGTTTCAACCACACATAGAGATCCGACGGTGTAATACATTGAATCCTGCTACACTATTACCTGTAATTGGAACAGACCCACTAGCTCACGATTGTGTTGAAATTATTGAAATAAAGACGAAACCTAGACAAGACTTGACAGACGTTCCATTGTTAGATCCAGACCTGACGTTGTATGTAGACGGATCGTGCATGAGAACAAGTACAGGAGATTTAGTGGCCGCGTATGCAGTCACAACAGACACTGAAGTTATTGAGACACATTGTATAGATACTTTGTCAGCCCAAGCAGCAGAACTTATTGCCCTAACACAAGCCTGTATTCAAGCCACATATAAGAAAGTTAATATATACACTGACTCACGTTATGCATTCGGAGTTGTACACGACTTCGGCGTGCTGTGGCGAGAGAGAGGTTATCTAACGTCCCATGGTGCCCACATTCAGCACGGGCCCCTCATTCATGCTTTGTTAGATGCAATACATCTACCCACTGCCATATCGATTATGAAATGTAAAGCACACACGAAGGTTACTGATACCATTTCTCAAGGCAATGATTTAGCTGACAGAACAGCTAAACAGACTGCTCAGAATCGCACATTAGACATGACAAAGCCAATAGTTCAGACACCAACACAGTGTATGACAATTAAGGATCCCACACTTGACGTAATTGACATACAGACACATGCCACAGCAGAAGAAATAAAGAAGTGGACTGAACTAGGAGGGATCCAGACAGATCAAGGGTGGATGACGAAGGAGAAATCTGTATGGTTTCTCCCTGATTCCATGGTTCAAGCCATTATAGCTACAGTTCACAGTCCAGCACATTTAGGAGAGAAGGCTATGCTAGACAGCATTCAGCACATTTGGTTCAATAAACATTTACGAGCAGCAGCTAAACAAAAAGTTCGTACCTGTATGATATGTTGTCAGTTTAATCCAGGAAAGAGTGTTCCCGTAGAGCAGGGTGGATTTCAGCCTCCTGACCATCCTTTTGAAGTCCTCCAGATGGATTATATTCAGATGGAACGTTGTCGAGGATTCAAATATGTCCTCGTAGTTGTCTGCGCTCTCTCCCGTTGGACAGAGGCGTATCCCGTATCAGATTACACTGCCCCGACTACTGCCAAGCAGCTAGTTCGAGAATTCTTCCCACGGTACGGTTTACCACGTGTTGTATATTCAGATAACGGTCAGCCTTTCTCATCCGAATTAATGAAACATGTCTCACTTTTGTTGGGATATCAGTGGAAATTCCACTGTGTCCGACACCCCGAGGCAGCAGGTCTCGTGGAACGACATAATCAACTTTTAAAAATCAGATTGTCTAAAATATGTCAGGAAAAAGGTGTGGACTGGATAGTAGCCTTACCAGTTGCGCTATTCTACATGAGAATGGTAGCACACTCTCGAACAGGGCTATCCCCTTATGAAGTGATCTTTGGTAGACCACCGAATATGTGGGGGACGCCTATACCCCGTAAAATAACTGATGTTGACTGTAATATGCTGACAGATTACCTGGCTTCCTTGATGTCTGCACTACAATCTTGTCGTTCACAGGTAGTCGCAGCTTTTCCCGACAACACCGAGGTGAAACCTCATGATGTAATTCCCGGTGATTATGTTCTCATCAGAAATTTTGATCGGAAAACCCAACTGGAGCCAAGGTGGAGGCTTCCTAAGTTGGTCCTGCTGACGACCAGAACAGCTGTGAAGATCGAAGGAAGAAAAGGATGGGTGCATTCCACCCATATAAAAAAATTTCATGGACTTCCTCCTGACACAGACAGTACTCCCCGTGTGTCTTCCCCCATTGACTCAAAGCTACCTTTGGCTGAGGCCAGTAGCACCGAACTCTATAAACAGAAACTCAGGTCCAGATCTAAACTGTCGGACGATTTGATTGTTTAAGTCCTCTCCAAGGTGAAGCGGTTGAATCTGTCCCGACATGTATCCCTTAGGTCTGAATCATGTAGAGTCCAGAATCATAATGAAACGACATGCTTATTGTAAATCACTGCGTAACCACTGTATTGTGACTTTATTAATTTTGTTTTTCTTGAGTTTTTTAATAGTTACTGCAAGTATATTGTTGCATATGTATTATCCTGTTTCTAAACGTGCTTTCAATATAACTGATGAACATTCTTTTAGTGACCTACCGCCACATGAGTTGTCCTATAGACTTGCGCTGCGCAATAACACATTCATTAGTATGTTACATCATTCCCATCAGACTAGTAATGCCACCAATTGTTGGGTGTGTGGCCGACTCCCTCCCTATCAGAATAACAAAGGAGTTCTGCCTTTCTTTCCACATCCGTTCACACACAATGGCTCCTGTGGAGCATGGTTTAGTTTATTAAATTCCATAGACCCAGACACAGCAGTTTATCAACAACACTGGATATGGGGAAATCTGAATATAGTTTTATTCAAAGTCTGTCACCCTAATAAGGAGGGTCACCCCAGTAGAACAGGAACTGATTTAGAGAATGAAGTGTATAAATTAGGTAATTTTACGCCTAATCTTATGATTCTGAATGTCAAATCCGAAGTTGAACTAATTCTGCCCACTATGTCAGTATTTCCAGTTAAGGGTGAATTATGTGTGAGAAAAGTTGGTTCCATACATATGGGCCATAGCCAATGCGTTACTATAGTAGAATATAGTGATCAAGGTAAATCTTCATTTAGAGCTTCTCGCCATTCTTACTTTATATGTGGTCAGACGGCATATATGCGTCTGCCTCTAGATTGGGATGGTACCTGTTACATAGCATTCCTTTTGCCACCTGTTTTCCTAGCTCCCCCTGATTATTATCGAAATGTTCATTTAGTACACAATAGAGAGCGAAGAGATCTCCCAGTTGTCGATTATACTGAGACAGCATGGGACAAGTATGTAGATTTCAATAAAGGTATCTTTCCCTATATAGGTACCATATCAAATAGTAAGCTGATACGCAGACTCACCAAGACTCTTGAAGCTGTAGTAAACGAGACTATAGCCGCCCTAGGCAATCTGACAGAGGAACAATCAGTGATGAGAATTGTTGTTCTCCAGAATGGTCTTGTCCTTGACGTCATCCTGGCCGATAGGGGCGGAGCTTGCAGGGTCATCGGATCCAGCTGCTGCATATTCATACCAGAAAATTCGCCATCTGTATATAAAGCTATAACACGCCTTCATAAGATTGTAAGCCAGATACACGAAAATCCAGGCACTTGGACGTGGTCCGGGTGGTTTTGGAGTGTGATATCAGCCTGGGGATGGAGAGTTCTATCCTTCCTAGGTATTGGCCTTCTTATGCTCTTCAGTTGTTGTTTATGCCTACAATGTGGACCAGTGATTTGTGGTCTGTGTGCCACATCATGCATTCCATATCAAAGTTCTCGTTCAGAATGCCGGAAGAAGAAGGAAGAAGAAATGATGCTCCATGAGCAAATGGATGGAATGATGAAGATTGATATCTCTTGAAGGGCAAGAAGGGGACAAGGAGGGAATGTGGAAATGTGGATTTTCCTGGTCAGTTATGTCCCCTATCTTGGACCCCAACGGTTCTATATGCATGTTACAAGTACATGTATGTTCCCTCCAGTTCCAGTTTCTAAGACGCAAACATATGTGTGTCTACCGTCAACATGTTCTCTGTCAGATCCGCCATCAATGGGCTGGATATTCGATTCTTAAGTATGAAAGGCCACCGACTTTATATGGCTAAGTTACTCCATTTTTACAGTTCAGGCAAGTAGGCCCGATTTTGTCCTCAAAGCCTTTCCCTGCTCTCTGTCTCTGACAGCTTCAGCTTGAGCTCGCATCTGTATCCATGAACTTTGTCCTACTCCCTGTGCAGCTAACGGTGCCTGCCTCGGCCAGTTTTCGCATGCCTGCCAAGAAGCTGTATTTCACCTTCGAATTATCTATTTTGCTCTTCAGCCGATGCATTCCTGTCTAGTGATTTAGGTAAACATTTCCTTTAGCTCACAAGCAAAGGACTCAGCCTTTCCGTCCTCCTGCAAGTGATTCATAGCCCTGCTGCCATGGAAAGTTTTCTGCCCCTCGCATCTCATATAGACACTTAGACGCTTGTACACGCACACACAGTTAGTATAGAATAGATTCTGTTCGAGAGTCCTTCCTTGTGGATAACATAGTTCTCCAAACATAGGATGGTAGATATGATTTGGGATTAGGTTGACTTGACCCCCCAGACTTCTCGTCTCCACATGTAGAGCTAAATGTCAAGTCCCCTTCACCCCCTAGTTGCACGTCAATTACACGTCATGCTGCTGCGCGCGCATCTATGCCAAGTATTATCTTATAGATCCACCTATGTCTGATAATGCAAACCAATCATGTTTCTTTTATTCCTTATTACGCCTAGTTTCGATTATGTCACTGTCACGTCACTTTTCTTATCAAATGTTACGCCTTCTACATTCGTTTCATTGTAATGCACTTATTATAAAAATACATGTCTATCAATAAATTATTGTACTTCACTTCCTGAACCCTCGTGGTGACGGAACCTGAAGGCCGCGACTCGAGTCGGCCATTTTGAATGGAATAAAGCCCATTAGAAAACCTCTTATACCACGGATTCTGCCTCTTGTTATTTTGAGCTATTTACTTTATTTTAAGATTCCGTATGAAATTCAGTCCGGTATTTTTATTTACCACAGATCCCTTATGTCTGGTCTCGGTTTTGTACAGTAATCAAGCACATCCAAACAATCATGATCATCTTCCATTTTCACACCCACATTTTCAATATCTGGCAAAAGTGTCGCTGGATTCACATTTACACATCTCTCGAGAGTCACATTTGATGCTCCCAGAATCACTTTTTCATATTTAGTCAACCGACTATGTGACATGTACTGAGTTCTGCTTCTTGTCAAAAGAATTGCCACATTGTGAGGTACGAATACCCTTACAGGATATCCCATTATGATTCCCTCACTCTGTTCCAGACTCCTGCATGTTGCTGCCACAGATTTCAGACAACCTGGTAAACCCACAGCTACAGGGTCAAGTGTCGATGAGAAGTACGCAATAGGCCTTCTCAGTAATCCATGTTTCTGAATTAACACTGAAAGTGCACATCCATTTCTTTCACTGCAGTACAACTCAAATTCCTTTTCATAGTCAGGCATACCCAAAGCTGGAGCCTCACACATTTTACTCTTGAGCTCTTCAAATGCTGCCATTTGTTCTGCATCTAGATCCAATGGATCTGTCATTTCACTTTTTGTCAGTTTAATCAGTGGCTTTGCTATCAAGGAAAAATTAATTATCCACTGACGACAATAACCCACCATACCCAGGAACATTCTCACTTCTCTCTGGGTTTTTGGAGCTTTCATTTCTCTGATTATTCTGATCCTGTCATCAGTCACTTTTCTCAGACCCTTTTCAATATTGTGTCCAAGATAATGCACCTCTTTCTTGCAAAATTGTAATTTGGCTGGAGATACCTTTAACCCTCCATCTGCCAGATGATTCAGTAAAGCTATGGTATCTACTTCACAAGCTTCACGTGTCTTTGATGCCACCAGTAGGTCATCAATATACTGCACTAGCACTGAACTCTCGGGCATGATCAAACTTTCCAACGATTTCTTCAATAACTGATTGAATATCGAAGGACTCTCCGTATACCCCTGTGGGATACGACACCATGCTAAGATACGCTGGCCAAACCTAAATGCAAAAATCGGCTGGCTATCATGATGCAATGGAATTGAAAAGAACGCATGACACAAATCAATCACTGTATACCACTCAGCATCATGTGGAATTTGATACAGGATCACTGATGGATTTGGCACAATAGGACAACATGCCACCACAATTTGATTAACTTTTCTCAAATCCTGTACGATCCTAAATTTCCCATTGGGCTTTTTTAGTCCCATTATCGGTGAATTACACGGACTACTCAGTAGTTCTCTCAGGACTCCTTGCTGAATCATTTTCTCAATTATAGGAGTTATCCCTTCAATTATTTCTGGTGTCATTTTGTATTGAGGAATGTTAGCATATGTGATTCCCTCTTTTACTGCAATTTTCACTGGATCTACATTATTCATCAATCCCACATCCTCTCCAGTAAAATCCCAAACTGTCCTTTTCACTGTGTCTCTCAGCTCTCGAGGCAAATCCTCCGGATTAAACACAGCAAATGCACCAATTAACTCACTTTCTCTATTCTCTAGAGTCACTCGGTACAAAACATCTTCATCTGGTGTCTCAAAGGCTATTCCATCCGGTGTACAAAAAATTGTGCAGTTCATCTTGCACAACAAGTCCCTACCCAACAGGTTCACTGGACTCGTGTCACAGACAATGAATCTGTGCATGTCTGAAAATTTCCCTATCTGTACTCTTACAGGTTCAGTAAGACGTGTTCTGATTTGTGTATTGGCTACACCAACTACTTGGATTGCTTCATCCGAGAGAGGAAGATTTCTAACATCTGTTGACCTGACAGTTGATCTTGTCGCACCTCTGTCTACCAAAAAGTAACACTCTCCTCATTTATTTTCCCATCCACAAATGGTCCTGCCTAGTCTATTTCTAGAGTTGCACCAAGTATGCACTCTTCTTCCTCTCCTCGGCACCGTCAATAATCACCCTCAGACTCACTCCCTTCACTCTTTAACAAGTACTGTTGTACTTTGTTAGAACGTCTTGGTTTGTTTACCTGCTCATCATTGTAGAATCCTGAATCCTGATTATACTTTTGTAACCCTCTATTCTGCGGCAAGGGTGGTTTTGGCTCTTGACTCTGCTGTCTCACAACTTTCTGTTGTTGCTGCTGTTGATTATTTCCTTCGTTCTGCACCTGTTGATTTAAGGATTTATTCTCATTACTTACTAATGGTGGATTAGGACACTCCGATCTCCAATGCCCCAATTGGCCACAGTTGTGACAAGGAAACTTTTTCTTCGCTTCCTCAAGACTTCCTTTTCCTTTCCCTGCATATCTAGGTCTATTCCCTGCATTATTTCCTGGATTATTCGCCTGTTCCACTAACTGTGCTTCCTGTCTTTCCGCAACTTTCACTTGTGCCCACATTGCTTTCTCTTTCAGCTTTCTTTGTTTTGCTTCAATTTCATCACTGAAGTATTTTGCATGTCTCAGGATCTCATCTACTTTCTTACTCTGCCAATCCACTGTGTGCTCACGAATTCTCTCACCAATTTCAGGTCTAAGGCCATATACAAATCTGTATACAAAATGACTCAAATCTTTGTCACCCAGGTGTTCATCTCCACTGAATTGTTTAAATGCCAGTATCAGCCTCTCGTAAAAAGCATGAACTGATTCTTTCGCTTCCTGTTGTGTTCGATCTATCTTTACCCAGTCTGTCTCTTTTGCAGGAACTTTACTCTTCAGGTATACCATCACCTGATCATACTTTCTCATTACCTCTGGATCTGGTGCCCCTGTTCTTGGGTCTCTTGGATATTCCTCAGTAGGCCAACTCACAACTATTTTACACTCAGTCCACAAGTCTGCTGGAACAATTATATCAAACAGACTATTCAGGTCAACCCACAGCACTTTTGACAATTTCACAAACCTATCTACCTGCCTATACCACTCGACGGGTTTTTCTCTCAATCGAGGGAAATCATTCGTGAATGATAAAATATCCTGTCTGGTCCATGGAACATGTACATATCCTCCTCCAGGTATTTCTCTCATAGGATAATTATCCACTGGTTTCTCCTTTTCTCTCACTGGAAATGCTGAATAAGTTGTTCTATCTTCAGCCTCATCTCTTTTCCTGTACCACCTATCCTTCCACTTTTCTACATCACCCCATCTTCGCAATAATGCTACCATTTCCTTAATCTGTCCTGTTCTACTAGTAGCATTCAAATTCTCAATATCCTTCTCTGTAAAATCCATCCTGTAAGTTCTTTGTAAAGCTTTCACTTTATCAATGTCAACTCCCTGCTCATTCGCTATTGGTCTTAGCCTGTCATGTGTATTTCTTGCTCTCCAGGTAATATTCTTGCACATGAACATTAGTTCACCATCATGATGACTCTTCAAAATCTCTGTTGGAACTGTTCCTGTAACAAGCTCTTCTAGTTCTACACGTAACCTAGCTACATCAATTACTTGTGAATCTTTATCCTTTTTCTGTAGAACCTTCATCCAATCATTCAAATCATCAACTGTTATTTCGGCAGTTTTTCTCACTGGAACCACTCTCTTTTGCGGTTCTAAAATTGGCATCCCTGAACAACTAGCTTCACTAGCATCCAATATTTCACTACATGTGTCATGTCTTGATTGTCTCAGGTCACTTCTTTCTGCTCTTTTGCCTGAATCTCCTGAAGGACCAACTGAATTTGTAAGATTATTCCCAACATATGGAATCACCAGTCCATTCTCACCTGTCCTCTGTTTATCAAACACAGGCATAACCGGACCTATTGTTACAGGCACCGTAACAGCTTCTAGATTCTCCGTTAACTCCCTAATCTTCTCTGTCAACTCTGTTGTAGTTCTGGCTAATTGTCTGGCATTCTCATCAAGGTAATGATCACTTCTTACCTCAGGTGTCTCATTTTCCGTCTCACTAACACACACTGTATCTCTTATCGGAGAAACAACTGGTGTACTTTTATCCGGTTCTGGTCTATATGGAGGTGGTCTCTTGTAAATCATGTCATTCAAGACCTCATCCTCATACTCATTAACTCCATATTTTCTTATTTCATACTCAGGAACCCTTTCTGCTCCTCCTTCAACTGTTCTCATCGGATATAATCCCTCTGACATACTAACATCTCGCCACCTTTTCATTCGATCATGATGAGTCTCACGATCATGTCTCCTCCCAAACATATACCTATAGTACCCTCCAGATCTCTGTTTTTCTCTCTCATGTACTTCCTCTTCCCATTCCACTAAAGCCTCGAACTGTGTAGGTCTCGGTTTCGGGTCTAAACATAGCATCTTTTCCCGTAAATTTCTCAACATGGCCAGATTAAATGAACCATGTTCTGGAAATGCTAGAACACCATCTTCTTTAGTATACCTAACCCAATTCTCCAACCATATACAGGTATGAAACCCATGTCTTGCAGCCATGAAGGATGCAGGTGTTTTCGGTGGAGGTAACAACTCACCCTCTCTTGTTTTAACATCTTTATCCTTGCTAAACCACTTTTTAATTTTACCAAAAAATGTTTTCTTCTTTTTCTCTTCTTGGTAATACATTTTAGCGTTTACCAAAACTTTTCTACTCTTTCCGTATTATAAATATACAATACGAATTTTTCAACCAATTGCAGCGCGATTCACACTAACGCACCAATCCTGGAACGTCTACGTCACTAAATAGCCCTTCCAATCCTTGCGCGGCTCACACTAACGCACCAATCCTAGCGCGAGCACTATTCTGATCTACCATCCAATCAGAGCGCGGTCTTTCTGACGTCAACAGTCGCTGCAGTCGCTTGTCTCCTGTCTTCTGTCACTCGTCTACCCCTCCTTTACAAAATCTTTTCAGTAGACTTTGTGTCAAATAATTTCTACAAAATCTATTAGTTACAACATAAAAACATCTCCATTGTCTGCTTTGCTAACCACAGAATAGTAAAAGAGAGTCTATTTCATAAGAGATCTTTCATTGACACAGCAGCACTTCCTCTACTCTGCCCTTTTAACATACATTCATTAACTGTTTCCTCTAGGTCTTGTCCAAAGAGTCTTACAATCAACTAAATGTACAAACATTCACGCACATTCATACAAGGAAATATAGTACATACGCACAGAATCCTGCATCCCGAGAACAGACAATCTGCTCCACTACAGAATTATAACATACATCAACTAAGCAAACTTTCTTTGCCCAGTTCTTCAAACAAGCTCAGAAAATACCTATTACTCCTCCCGTGATAAGCTTTAACGGAAATCCTTACGGATCCCTGGGACTTAAGACCAGAGTTTCACAGATAACCTTCACTATCATACACACTCCTTATATACCAGAAATATCTAATAGTAACATCCGACGATGTCACTGATTCCGAACCCAGACAATGTGACGCGCAACTTCAATTGTCACACGTTATTCCTCACAATTCCGTCTTTCCCGAGAGCAGCATATACTTCCCTCTGCCCTACTACGGAACTGCTACAGCTTCCAAGTTCCAGAAGCACTACATATAACTCAACATTACGACTCCAACATATAGTATTAGTACATATACCAACATGAACCAATAATCAATAATCAATAAACTAATGTACAAGCAATCTTATCAGATCAAGACAATCATCAAAAACCATCAAACTCTGCTACCAGGAAATTGATAGAGATCAGGGTGTGTATAATATTCCCACTACCACGGATAGAGTAATCTCACAGTTACACGCACATGCATACATCATACGCTAGGGCCCGTTTCACTACACTAACATACGCTCAAATACCCTACCAGCAATAAACCTGTGGAAAGAAAAACTCCTAATCACCCTACATCTATATCGAGGTCGATAAGACCTGGTTTTTGTGACTGTCCTTAAAAATAATCTATACAACATATACAGCAATAATCAAAAATGTAAACCCAATAATTGACAAGAAAGAATATCCAACACCATGTTCAAAATTATATTGCTTTATCTAAAATTAGTCAAAGAAAATCAATCAGAGTAAATCATTTCTCATAGTTACCTATTCTAGCTAAATGTCAGAACGGGCCAGGACAAGTCTCTCGGTAAATGTCTCTCAAGACGAAGTCCCTTCAGCATCAATCCTCAGCAACGCAGATTCGGTACGCGGCAAAGGCAAAATGGCAAGTGGCAAAAACCCTCTCTAGGCTAACATTTCTTATAGTTTCTAAAACAATGGAAAGATACATTGGAAACATAGAAAAAACTGTAATGTCCGCCGGACCTGCTGAGCAGAGCGAGAAGGAAAGGATGTAACATCGCTACATTTGAAAATCTCCGCTCAGGAAAAGTTCACATAATAAAGACTACGGAACAGGAACCAAGAAATAAAACATGTATCTTATTAGTTCTACTTCTCCTCGGCAATCGAGCCACAGTTCAGAGTTTTTCTCTAAGGCTCCTTTGTTTCCCAAGGCTGCCAAGGACATTTTCATTTCGCTTGGAGATCTCCCAAAACTGCTGCTGTCCTCATGGAAAGTTTTCAAACAAGCAAGCAAGGACCATGGTCAGTTAGCTTCAGGACCATTTCCAGCAGGGGTCTCCCTCGTCACAGTTTTCATATTATAAATCACAGCCAGGCTTACAAATCGGCCATCTTTTCTAGGCCATCATAGGCCTCAATAGACCATCTTAATTAAAAGAAACAAAAACAACGTTACCACAGCATAGTGATTAAACAGTGTTAACCCCACTAATACCCTTATGTGTATGCATCTATCTAGCACTTGCAACATAGAAAAGCATTAATTCAGAAAGCATTTTGTGCTCAAAAATAAACAGCACATAGCAACGTTTAAACATGAAAACACGCACGTTAATTTTAAACAGCACATTTATGCGCACCCACGTGTAACTCTCTCTTGTTAAGACAAACGGATTGATTAATATAAACGCACTTGCACAAGACAAATAATTAATTATTAATTATTAATAAATTAGTACAACGAATAGACATGCCAGAGCTTCAAAAGCCACTGAATTTTCAAACTGAAAACTCTGCTCCAGCACCTGCAACTACTAGTTGGTTAGAGCAGCTTTGCCACAGGTGCATTTATGCTAATTAATGAAAATACACCCTGGATGAACCTCCATGATCATTGAAAAAGCTGAGTTGAAGAATCAAACACAGTTATTGGTCAAAGGTATTTTCCTGTTGGAATACAAGGGTATAACAATGTAGCATTTAGCAGGACACTATAGCTTTTCATGTATGCTGCAGTGAGCTGCTGATTTGGAGCAATATTGTAGAAAATTGAATGTATCATTCCACAGTCAGTTAGCTGAGCCCATGCTCCATTTTGTAAGAATGGCTTACCATCTTTTGATGGGAGGAGAATGGCCTTTTATGCAAACAATTAAGTAAAGGCATCACTCTTGGAAAAATGTCAAGATGTCCATGGATTAAAGTTTTTTTTTTTTTTAAGTCTCTGCCTCGCGAAACAACTAATGTCATATCTGCTCTCTTTCACTATTTACTCTCCTCCATCTAGGCCATTTCATCGGACTCTTATCTCTAGCAACATTGCAAGATTTCTGCTGCGAATACTGCTTTCCATCAAGGTCCAGGATGACCTATGTGTTTCGGAGAATGTGCCTGCACTCATATTTCCCCTCTACTATATCTTTACTTTCCTATGGTGTAGGATGGAAAATCTTCATTCACATCTTTTCTAAAGTAGCCCACACTTGACATTCTGGCTCTCTATTCATCGATACGGAAACTCACTCATCCTGGACTCTTGTCAATCTGCATTCCATCTGGATTATGGCATCAAAACTAACCACTTTTTGAAATGACATCTCAATTTAACCATCATTTTGATTGAAAAACCCTGGCATCTATTCCTCTTTGAGATTTGATCATCTAACCAGGTACATATCACACTAGCTACTGACAAAAAATCTAAGATGAATTCCTCATACTTCTTTGGTCTTTACCTACAAAATTATACGTATCACTCAATGATGCTTCATTGATGTACTTGTTCACTACCGTTGAACATTTTAAAAGCCCATGTGATGCCTGTGTAGCATCCAGGATCCAAACAGGACTGCAAACATATATTTCCTCATTCTTCAGATTGCATTGGATGTTATGAGGCTGATAACTAAACAAATGGAAGCCAAGTGGCATTAAAAAGTATAAGGAAAAAAAGCATTTACTGACACTATGTCTGTGGCTATAAAATGCCAAATAGAAAGACCAAATGCATATATTGGGACCACAAAATCAATGATGTGCATAATAAATCAATGTAATCATTTCATATAGTTACTCCTTGGTTAAATCCACAGGCGTGAGTTCTAGAGTAACTCAATCTCAGACCAGCTGTAATGAAATCACTGAGTAATTAAATCAAATATGTATTAAACCAGATGTAACCTTTGAGTCTCTTATAAGCCAGATGTTCCTTCTTATGGGCCCAGCAAGAGTAACCAGACCCCAATTAAGTCTGAATTCACTCTGTTTTAGGAAGAATTCCAGGACCTTAAAATGTTTAAATTCCATTGATTGTATATGTTACGCTGCTAATGTTTTGTGTTGTCTTCTCCTCTCAATTGTATACCAACATTAAAGTAGTAATAAAAAGAATGATAGGTGGCTACTCTTAAGCAATTTATCATCATGCTTCAGCTAAAACACTGAGCCTGATCTACGAGGAGGCCTCGGAATCTTAAGTAAAATTAGACCCAGACAAACAGAACAGGATGGGCTTGAGATAACTTCGGCTCTGTTTGTACCATGGAAATGAGAAAGAGCTACTGGATATCACCAATTACCTCCACTACTTAGTGGACAACGGTCAACTAGTTATACTAGTTATCTATTTATCTATTAGTTCCCAATATATCACAGTAAAAGCCCCACACCCAGGGTGTAAGAGCACTTTATAAAATGTTTTGTTGGACATCCTTTCGAAGAAAGTATTTCAATAGGTTTGAATCATTACAGCCAATTTGAATCATGTTAGTCAACAAGGGAAGGCATATCTCGTATTTTAAAGCACAGGGGATAGGGTAGATTAAATATATGAATCCAAAATGTTGTAGAAAGTGCATGTGGTAAACAACATGAATTTAGGGTACATAACAGTGTTACGGAGAAGTGAGCTGCATTAAACCCATGTTGGAGTTGGCAAAAAGGCCAGTACTTTGGTTATGTAAGATAATCTCATTATAAAGCCTCCGGTAGACCAGGTTACGAGACGCATATTTTAGTTTTTTTTACATTGTTTTAGAGAAGGGCTTTCTTCCATCCCCCATTTATTTATAACTATTTTACAGGTGCACCAGTAAATTGCATACTCAAAAAATCCAGTCCTGCTCTGCGTGGATCATTAAGAAGTTGCACTCCTTTGGTCCCCAGGTGGCACAGGATGTTGGAGTTAGAGCAGCACCAGTCTGACTAAAGGATGAAAGCCGCATAGAGTTTAACTGTTAATGCTGATTACATCATCTCTGCTTACTCAAGATTCAATATATATCCACAAGAAAGAAACCTCTTTCCTGTCTTACAATTTGTCCATGGAAGGTGAAGGTAGACATACTTTCAGAAAGAGGTAACGTATATTGATGCCCTCATCGAGGACCTTTGCCTTGAACAATTATTTCCCAAATTTGAATCTGTCCATAAAGCCTTGTCCTTGCTTAAGTTCTCACATGACAGAGTTGAAAGCAATTGTCCACAGTAGCACTTACATACGTTTTATATAGATTGTACTATGCAATCCACCAATCCATCCTTCTATATATACATCCATCTGTGCACACATCCATACATGCCCTTGCTGATGAGAGCTTGCTCTCTATGCACATCCCTATCAGCCTGTTAGAACTGTAAAGCGTGGTTATCTACACCACTCTCCTGTAATATTTGTTTTACCAGCATCCACTCCAGGACTATGCATTATTGGTTTAAACCTTACATATTCAGAAGCAATAGGCTTCACACACTCATTTTGGGACCTATTCCTGTTACTTTTGGCATTCTAGGCACTTCTTGGGGTCTCATCCACTTTTCAAAATCGAAATCTTCCCAGTCATGAAAGTGTTTTAAATATGAGCCTCACTTTCCAATCTGACACAGATGACATGCAGTTTTCTCTAAATGTTAGCCGAACCCTCAATGCCCTCCTGAAGGTGACCAAATCATGGAACATCATAGATTAATGGATGGTTAGACTGAGTTGAAACTGAAACACAAGTCATGTCTGTTGGTCGCAAACTCATTGATAACTTACCAACCCGTTTCACCTCTCCTTCCTTCTTCAACCAAACTGTCCAGTATTAGCATTCTACTAGCATCTGGTATCCTTCTTTGTGGAGTCCTCAATATAGATTATCATGTAGTATCTATCACAACAATCATTGGCATAGCCAATATGTCTCGCTTTTGGGACCTTATAAGTATTTACTTATGCAGCACAATATCCCTGGTGCAACAACATCAACTGTTGCATGGCTAAACACTTATAAGATCCCAAAGGCAAGACCTATTGGCTATGCCAATGCTTGTTTTTAAAGTAGCAGAATCAACAGGAGGGGAAGCACCATGAACGGTCTGAAGGAGTGTGGAAGCAACATAGAGAAGTGCTGATAGTGGCATGGAAGCGACATGGGGGAGTTTGGACAGACGCAACAAGGGGTTTGAAAGTAGCAACGTGGAGGGCACAGGTGGGGGGAAAGCACTGACGGGGAGAGAGGAAGAGCATGCTTCCATGTGGACTCAGGGCAGCAATGGTGAAGAAGCACACGAACGAGCGCTACAGGGAGTGGGTCAAGCAGAAGCACATGGGTGACCGAGAGCAACACTGAGTGAGAGAGAGAAAGAAATACATCAGGGAGACCGCTTAAAAGACATGCACTCCCATGTACTGCTTTACCCATTGTATGCTCATGACGAGCCCAGCTCGTCATGAGGCACAGTGGAGCTGTGCTCATGACGAGCTGGGCTCGTCATAACGGTTGCGCCACTCCCACGCGTAATTGATTCCGCGCCTGTGCGGGAGAATCAATAAGTGGGCGGAGTCGTGACGAGCCCAGCTCCTCATGAGCACAGCTCCACTGTGCCTCATGATGAGCTGGGCTCGTCACAAGCACAGCGCCGCCACCGCCGCCCCCGCCGCCCCCCGTGCCGCGTGGGAATTACCCCCACGGCGAAGGGGTTAAACACAAAGGAAACGAGAACAGCTGATGTAGTTGCTATGACAGCACCTCGAGCCTTGACAGGTGCTAACACTGAGCTTCCCGTCTGAAAATTGAGGTCGCTGTAGATTACTACCCAGACAAAGCCACTGGTGCTCTGCGAAGGCGAATCCATTCGCTTCCCCGTCATAACTCATGGTTATCGAAAGAGAGCTAAAGTGACAACATTTATCCAATGCCCGATGCTGAAGTTGCTATGGCCTAAGGTTTTGTTTGAACACGCAAATTAATGGACACATTTTGAAACCTTTTTCGCAGATATGATTTTATGCAGAAAAGTGGTTACGGTCGTACACCATGAATCTGATAATTTTTTTAAAAAAGATCACTTCTGAAGATATGTAAACACTATATACATGTCACAAACGTCATTCTTAATTCGGTATTAGGATGCCTGCCTATCATATCGGCTTAGCAATTGACAACCGTTGTAAATTGGAAGAAAGAAAGGCACGGTCCAATACGACTCACTATAAGAAAAAGGTACCCCCTGTGTACTTTTGGGTTATAGAGGAAGGGGAGAAAGAGAAAATAAAAAACAATACCTCTAAACTAACCCTCTTAATATAATTACAGGCTGTAGGCTCTCATAAATCTGAAAATATCCCCCGAGGAGGAAAAATACAGTTCTACAGAATAAGTAGTTTATACAAAAAATATATTTATTAATTTATTAAAGTGCATTTCTAAGATATATAGTTCTCTATCTTTTTTTAAAAAAATGGACCTTTACATTTATTTTGTCACACCAAACAAGATATGCATATATTTACAATTTTGACATAGACATTGTCTAAAAAACATCATTTAAACAAATTTTATGTATCCCCCCAAAATAACACTCATCAACACTACATTCAAACCTCTCATCAATACTGCATACACACTACAAAACCTGCATCATGACCAGTGCCACAAAGCAAATCATAGCAGGAATCCTATTTGCTTTTTTGCAGGGACATAAGAAAGATTATGATCCTTTCTATGATAGTTTTGCTTCCAGTTATTTTCTTGTTTACTGTCCCTGGTCGGATTCCCTTATGTAGAGAAAAGGGTCTACGCGCGTTTCAGTGGTTAATGCGTTGGAGCCACCTTCATCAGGACCAAAGCCAAGGCTTGATCAAAGTCAAACAGGCGCGTAGGCTGTGGGGTTATCTGAAATAATATTGAATTGTCTTCTTCTGAGTGATAGATCACAAATATCTCATAAAGAATGCCCAGAATGTCTTTGAAAAAACTGCTTCCCAATTCTAGGTCGATGCTCAAATTATTATATGGAGAGTTTCCTATTTGTGGTTTACACTTGTCTGTCTCATCCCACAGAGAGTAGGTATCATTATTTCCCAAACGAGAAACAGATTTGTATCTACAAAACCGTCTGAGTCCAGGTCCAAGGATGTTTAAAATGTATTCTTAAATAGTTGCGTTTATCGTATTTCATCCATAGACTGATTAAGAGGGTTAGTTTAGAGGTATTGTTTATTACGGTCCAATATGATGACTGCATCCAACCCACCAGTCCTATGTCTAGCTCCGTGCACTCGCCGTGCTTGGCTGTGATGCGACCTGCTCGGCGGAAGGGTTGGATCGTAGCCTCTTTGGGATGCGGCCAGACTCGGGTATGCGGGCAGCAGCCACAGGTAAGCCGATATCGACAAGGGAAAGCGTCGGAACCGAGAGGGGGGTTCCTGGCTTTTTGTGAGAAGTGGGATGAAACTGCGCAAAGGGCGGGACTCTTTTGGGGTGCAACTGTAACCGGCGTCTGCACGTGTGTTGATTATAGGGAACCAACCCTGCCCTCGCACCCACTGTGTGTGACTGACTGCGGGCAATGTCTTCAGCTTATCTGCTTGTCCCGCACAGCCCTCAGGTTGCTTGCCTAGTCAACTTTTTGACAAGCCGCCTGGCGAGCATCAACTACGTAACTTCCGGCTTGACAGAATGTAAACAAAGACACATTAACAATTACGCCTGGACATTTAACCGACCCTCACTAAACAAGCACGCGAGCGGTGGGTGCGCGTGCGCCACAGCGAGCCATCTGTTTTGAATTATCGCTCAGGGCACGATAATTCAAAACAAATTGCGCCCATGCGGGTAACCGCGAGCATTAGGCCGTGGGCGGAACAAAGGCAGGACATGCACCCGCCTTTGCCCAATTGCGTGCTGTCTTTGTTAGAAAGACACACGCAAAGGCCAATCACCTCTGACAAAAGCACACGCACAAGCATGTGGTCAGATTTTTGAAGCCCTTACATAAAGTCTCGCATAGCAGCGCATGTGCGAAGTGCTAGGCTCGACCTAAAAAGGAGTTCTATGACCATTGTCAAGTTAAATGACTTCCTCATTTCCCCACTCCATTATCCAAATGTTATTCTCCACTTTCTACTTTTTTAGGGTGCCAGATCGCATATTTTCAAATGGTTCAAAATTAATCTGTCCACTGTATTGTCTCACTCAAAAAGTGATTCTATGTCCCTAACAAAGGAACCTCTGCCTCACCTCCAAGTATCTGTCTTTCAAGGCTTTTTGATACCTTCAGGTGTAAATGACATCCGACTTTCTTCCAAAAAACATCAAACCTGCCATCTTTCATGTCCTTGCTGCTTCCACCTTTGTGTGTGAATTGTAGAAGAAACCAACGGGTCTGTGAATCAGTTTTCAAACTGTGGTACTGCCTCACTTTCAGGACAGCTGTAAACCTCTTACTTTTCAATTAAGTTGTAAACTTGTTATACATTCTGCTTCGACTTAGCTCAGGTCCAAAAGCAATCCATAAACATGAGTCCTCTGGTGAACGCCACGCAAAGCCGCCACTGAGACAGGGTGTGGTGGTCACCTGGGAAACTTAATTACATTGTAATGAATAACAAAATAAGAGGTTTAATGTCAGGTGGTCATCCTGCTGAACGTTTGAAGTAAGAGCTCAAGAGGCAGGACGAAAGAAGTCAGGGGCCTGCATGGCCAATAGTTATTTATTTTCTTCGTAGTAATTTTGAACAGGGTGCATGGTTACATCAGGATTACAAAGATGTGGCGGAGGTGGTGTGAAACCATTACAAAACAATGGGGAAACCCAAATAGCCGTAGGACCTGGGTAAGAAGTGGTATGAAACACAATTGGTCCCAGCAGAAATAATTTTTCTTTAGTACTCAAAAGGACTTTTTTTAAGATGACAGACACTTTAAGGAGGATTTTTTTTTTTTAATTATGACAGACACTTAAAAAATACGAAAAGGATTAGATAAACTTTATCATAAGTGAAAAAATGCGAAAAGGATTAGATAAACTTTATCATAAGTGAAAAGCCCACACACCTCCACTGTACCCCATATAAAAGGCCCATACTTTATTGTGGAATCCTTACCATGTTACCAGCTCTGGTTTAAGTTTATCACAATGTTGTTCTAGTCCTCCTGGGCAGGTGAACTGCCTATAGGGAGTAGGTGCCATGCTGTCATAAACATCATACATCCAGGTGGAAAAAGATGGGATGAAGTTTTGGATCCTAAGAAAAATTGGAAACTTCATAACGAGTAATCAGCTAAATCCCTAGTCAAGTAATGACCAAAATTCGTTTCAGTGTTCAATCACTAGGACATTCCAGTCTTTGTCTGTTATTCTTGTTCACACTCTTCTCTGATTACCTTTACACGATCTCACCACTGCCAACTTCCTGAATGCCATTTGCAGACTGCTGTGCCATTGCAAGGTGGTGCATTTTATCCTTAATCCCAGCATTTCATCCTCCTCCTGTATCTATGTTTCTCGCTAAATTCTTTACACAGAGGAAATGGCACATTTAAGCTTAGCAGATATGTAATAACAAAACGTAAAATGACCAGTGCCAGGTGGCTTCTTAACAGACACCCAGTTCAGGCCAAAATCAATAAACAGCACAAACACAACAGCTAATCAGTGACAAGTAGATAAATAGTTTAAGATTTAGATTACAGTATTACGAAATCCTTCCCAGCACAAGTGTGCCAAACGTCTGTGCCAGATGGTCAATAGTTATTTTCTCTGCAACTGGATATAACAGTACAACACACCCTCTCTTCATGCAATCTACTGATACAATCTGCACATTTCCACAACCTACTTTGTATTGTAAGAGAGGAAGGCACTGGCAGAAGGTGCGGAAAGGTGTTAAATGTTCACTTTGACACATAACGATTTTGGCATTAGCCAGCTTCCCATAATATTAATAACAATACCTAGAGTTTAGTAGAAAATGCTCCAGAAATCTGCCTGCTTCATAAGTTGAAACACATTTCTATTCTCAGTTTTTGACCAGCTCTGAATTCTAGTAAATGTTTTCTTTATAAACTCCAAGTCCCCAGAGGCTCAGATCAGACAGAGGCTCATGGGCAATGGCTCTGCTACTGATTAAATAAGAAAAGTCAGCTTTGTGGTCTATTTGCAGCCTTGTTTCAATCAGATAAGAAGGATAATAGGATCCTTACAAATCTAACTGCCTGCTAACTGTCTGCTTCTCCTCATGTGCACACTATTCTACTAATGTCTAAGACAGCATGCCATCAGTGCAGATCTGGCATTCATTTCTACTACATTAATAAATAAAAAAAATTGGAAATGCTCATCGCTTTGACCCCTATATATTGAAAAGATGCTTCGCTTCTCCTATGTATATTAAAAATATGATCCATAAAAGAGTTAGCATATGGGTAGCAGTCGTGGATACCTATTCCCTGTACACAGGTGATATTAGACTACTTATGCACATGTTACCTCAGTTCTGTCTATGAGATAGCATACACTGCTGCCACCCATCCTGTAATCAGTGTTTGTGGTTGGGAAGCTTGCACTTCTGCTGCAAATGCTATTGCTGTGTTTTATGTAACTGCATCTTCTTGAATACCTTTTTATTACAGAAAAAAAACAATTGTTTGAAGAAGATGCCAGAAGCATATGATAAAGGGCAGCTGAGCGCGTTAGACTGAAGAGTACAGGGTGCAAGGAGATGGAAGGGTCCTTTTCACTTAGATAGACACAGTCAACAGCAGTGCATGCTGCTTCCCACTCTCTCAAGAGCTGTTCATAGAGCCCCCTGCACTTCTGGTATGTTCTGGATTTAAAGATGGGCAGATCTCTTGTGGAAGCCACTTCATGTAGAAGCTCTTTTCATAAAGCTGGAGATATGGCACTCTCCAGCCGTGTGAATAGAGAACACAAGGCTGAAGAGTGCCATCTAAAACAAACACCAAAAGGAGAAAAAAGCCTGATAGGAGAAAAAACACTTCCTTCTGAAATTTACCTCAAGCAATAGCACCCAAGTAGTCAGAAGAGCCAAAATCTCAACATGAATCAATAGGCAAAGGAAGGGAACTGTAGGTAGGTCATGGGATGCAACTGGCAGAAAGGAACAAAACTGGGGAAAGGAAAAAACTCTTGCTGGAAAAAACAAACAAACCAAAAGCATTGTGGTGCACCAAAGCTGTGTTGATTGAATACTATGTGCTAACCTAGAACAACAGCAGTCGACTCAGTAAGCAAAATTATTATCTTAGATTGGTTAGGCATGTACTGGGGCAATATAGAATGTCAGCCATAAGGGATTGGGCAAAGGAAACAAGAAAGGCCAACATAGCATGGCCCCGAAGTTCCCAGAGGCACAGAATGTGCCTGATGGAAGTAACCTCTTTAGAATGCCCACCGTGCACACCACTGTGAACCAACCTACAAAGGCCCCCACCAATCATCCTCCAAAACTGGTGCTCATTCTGTAGGTGACAACTAGCAGGTATGTGATCCAGCCAGAGTTGTGCTAGACAAGTTTTTTTAACCAGTATGTATTTATTTTTTCAATTTGTAATGCGCAACTGCTACCCAAAAAGGGTTTCCTGTTGCAAAAGCAGATCAGAGACTTAGGTGAAAAAGGCTTGCAGGTTATTTGTTAAAAAGCCACGTCTTCAAAGATTTGCGAAATTGGACATAATCGGTTTTGTTTCGAAGAGCTGTGGACAGAGCATTCCATAGTGAGGGGCCTAGATATGAGAATGACCTTCCACCCATCCGGGATAGTTTAATTTTGGGAGTAATGAATTTGCCCTATGTGGAAGAACGGAGGTTGCGAAAGGGGATGTAAGGGCAAACCAGAGATTGAAGGTATTGCGGGGCAGTTCCTGTTTTGATTTCATGCATATAGCTCAGGGCTTTGAAATTGATTCGGTTCTCCACCCTGAGCCAGTGCAGGTTTCGTAGATGACCGGAGATGGAGGCAGCTCTCGGGACCCCTCACAGAAGCCTAGAAGCAGAGATTTACACCATCTGTAGCCTGCGAGTCACCTCCTTGTTTGAGCCCAAGTAAAGAACATTTCTGTAGTCCAATCTTGACGTAATCAAGGCATTGACCACAGTTTTCTGGGTGGACTCTGGTAATATCCAATTGATCTTTTTTAACCACTTTAAAATGGTAAAACATGTGGCTGCTACTTTGACTGCTTGGGAGTGCATATTGAGCGAGTCATCAATAGTGACGCCCAGATTGCGAGCTTGGCGGGAGGGTGTGGGAAGAGTGCCCATCTCACAAGGCCACTGTTGAGGGCCCCAGAGTTCCTTATTTTTCCAAAATATAAGGACCTCGGTTTTTTCCCCGTTGAGTCTGAGGTAATTTGATTGCATCCCTGATGCTATTTTGCTCAGACCCAACTGAAGGGGAGGGGGACCGACTGTGCTCTGCATGGAGAGAGAGAAAATGATTTGGGAGTTGTCAGCGTGGGAGAATAGGGACAGCCCTGATTCTTCTGCCACATCGGCTAAGGGTCTGACGTATAAATTAAAAAGTAGAGGGCTGAGGATGGAACCTTGTGGTACCTCATGGGTAAAAGAGTGGATGTCCGAACTGGCTGTGGGGGAAAAAACGTGGATGGTGCGATTAGTAAGAAATGAGGTGAGCCATTGTGGAGCTGAGCCGCGGATGCCCAACGATCTTATAGTATTAATTAACAAGGTTTGAGACACCATGTACAATGCTGCGCTCAGATCCAACAAAATGAGAGCCACAGTGTCTCCTGCGTCCAGATGACAGCGCAGTCTTTCAGTTACCCCTAATAGGGTGGTTTCGGTGGAGAAGCCAGCTCTGAAACCTGACTGGGAGGGATGAAGAAATCTTTGAGTTTCCACAAACTGGGATAGCTGTGAGTGGACATGTTTCTCCAAAATTTTTGAGAAGGCCGGTAGTAAAGATATAGGTCGGTAGTTAGAGAGCACACCCCGTTAGACTTAGCATCCTTTCTGTGGTTTCCCCTGACCTTTTTGCCTTCTGATCTCTTGTTTTGCTGACTTACTGTTTGCTGGATTTGGGACTCTGGGCACTTTACCACTATTGCCTAGTGCTAAAGTGCATGTGCTCTGTTCTTAAACCTTATATTATTGGCTTATCCCAATTGCCATATTTTTAATTTACTTATAAGTCCCTAGTAAAATGCACTGTGCCTGTAAATTAAATCATACTATTGGCAGCAGTTATTGTGCCACCCACTGTAGTAGCCCTTTAAACATGTCTCAGACCGGTCATTGCTAAGCCTGTATGAGCAGTTTTAAACTGCCATGCTGACCTGGCAAGTTAACCCTCTTGCCAGGCCCAAACCGTCTTTTTTCTATAACATATAAGTCAGTCCTAAGGTAGGCCCTGGACAGCCCCAAGGGCAGGGTGCAGTGTATTTAAAAAGTTGGACATGTACTTTAAAGTTTTACATGTGCAGGTAGTGATAAACTCTTAAATTAGTTTTTCACTACTGCAAGACCTATCTCGCCCAAGAGGTTAACATTGGGAATACCTTATTACATATTATAAGTGTAATATTAAATTGGGACGAGATGGGGCTCCCAAGTTTGGTGACTCAGGAGTCACAAATTAAAATCCTAACTCATGGTGCAGTTAGATTTTTAATTGCAATTCTGAAAATTGGCATTTTCTTATTTTAGCCTTTTGGTGCCGTCTGCCTGTCTCTGAATACATGTCTGAGGTGGGTGACAGCTGGGCTTTGTGTACTCCCTCCATCTAGCCATAAACAAAGGGAGTGACTGATGGGCCATCTTCATCCTGATGGGCCATCCTAGGCAGGATGGGTGGGAGGAGCTGACACACCTGAATGGACTGGGATCAGTCCCCACACAAAGGGTTGAATACACATCTGTAGTGAGTCTGGAGTCAGGGCAGGAAGTGCATTTCAGAGGCCCCTCTTTGAAGTCTCCCCCACTTCAAAGGCACAACTGGATATAAGTACTGGACCTCTGAAACCACCAAATCAGTACATTTCTGGGCCTGTGGATAGCCTGCCAGGACAAAGGACTTCTTTGTTGCTTAAAGACTGTCACTCTGCTGGACTCCTGCTCTTCTGTGCTGACCTGTTGCCCTCTTGCCTGGAATTGAGCAGGACTGGACCTGCATCTCTTCACTACTTGAGAACCCAGTGTAGCTTGTCTGCTTGCCTCCTGTTGGAAGTCTCAGTAACATCAAAGGCTTCACTCCACTCTCCAACAGCACCTGGATTCTGCCATCAGAGAGTCCTGCCCTGCCAAGTGGTGCCAATCTAGTCCTGGACCCTTGTAAGTAGGTTTAAAATGCTGCAACCACAAATACCCAAGCATTGCCGTCATTGCATGGCTCGGAACCAGAGCATCTCCTTCCACGCTAATGCACGACTGCTGCTGCCAGGATAGAGGATATTGCCGACTTTGCATCTCGACAACGGCGCATCGCCTACATCAGTGGGGTTTGATGATTATGCAACTCTGATTTGTGTGGCTCTGAACCAACACATTGCCTATATCTCCAGGGTCAAACTCGATCCATCATCTCCTGTACTCCTCCCATCTCGTTGTCAACACAACCCCGCACCAAGGTACTGTGTTAGTGAGCCAAGGCTGGTGCCTGTATCCAACCGGCGCTCCAGTGCGGTCGCCCTGAACGTATGGATTTGACATGGTTTAGCACGAACAGATAGCCCCGGTTGCACTTTATGCTTCTACGCACTATATTTCAAGATATTCTTTAGAAATGTATAGCTCCGGTGTTACTAATTTGCATGATCTCATTTTAGTCTTGTTTATTACATTTAGCATTATTGCTCTCACGAGTGTGGTATCTTTTTGTGTGGTGTTTTCACTGTTTTACTGTTTTAAGTGTTGCACAAATACTTTACACATTTCCTCTTATGTTAAGCCAGCCTGCTCAGTGCCAAACTACCAGAGGATGAGCACAGGTTAATTTAGGGTGTGTATCTCACTTACCCTGACTAGGACTGTGCGCATACCTCTGCCAACTAGGACTGTGTGCATACCTCTGCCAAACAGAAACCCAGTTTCTGACAAGCTCCCTTTTGAAGCTCCTGGTTTATATTTGTGAGGATGAAAAAATCTCCATACCAAAATTGGACCTTGAACTGCCAAGCAAATAGGATAGCCGTTCTAGTTAACAACAGATTGCATTTTTTCTCAAACATAATGGGAATCACACACATCTGAGACTTCAAATTCAGGAACCAAATGAACCTGGACAGGAACGGAGGGGGGCTAGAGCAGGCAAAATTATCAGGAACAAAGAGTTTCAACTAAGAGACATTAAATACTGGGTGAAGTTGTCATTTGGGTGGTAGCTTTAAGCGGACAGCAACAGAATTGATGCTGTTATTTAAGAGTTTTATATAGGGCTGGACAGACCCGAAGGTATCAGAGCGCTTTACAACATTTATCGTGATGCAATCAAACACAAAGTATAACAATAAACAAAATTGACTCGAGACGAATCCTGTTCAGGGAGGGGGGACAAAGGTGCGAGTCAAAAGGCAGGTGATGTAAAAGCCTTCTTATCAAAGTGACTATATACTGCTTTGGGCAAGATTCCTCGTTAGGCGGCAGCTATCCATTCGGATGACTTTGGTTGATGAAGCAGTCTTTGAGCTGGCTTTTGAAGTTTATGAAGGAGGGGTTAGTCCTGATATGGACTGGGATGGAGTTCCAAATTTTAGGAGCATTTCCAGAGAAGGAGCGTAATAAGGTTTTTTGTTTGCGAGTTTTCAGAGGAATGAGAAGTAGAGTGTTAGTACTCCTGAAGTTCCTTGTCTGGCCGGCCTTATTGAGTTTGGAAGCCAGGGAGCAGGTTTACCAGTGTTCAGAGCTTTGTGTGTGAGACAAGCACTTCTGAAGTTGGAACGCATTTCGATTGGGAGCCATTTTAGCTCTCTGAGAGAGGGAGAGATGTGTTTGCATTTCTTTACTCCAGTAACCATCCTGACTGTTGCATTTAGAGTTGATCTGACGGGAGCTAAGTGAGATTTTGCCATGGCTGTGAGGGTTACATTCCTGTAATCCAATCTGGACAGAACTAGGGATTGTGTAGCCTGTTTAAAGTAATTGGGAGGGATGAAGGGTTTTTTTTTTGTTGAGTAATTTTAGGTTGAAGCAAGCACTCTTTGCGGTGTTCTTGATATGTTTGTCCATGTTTAAGTTTGGGTCCAGAGTGATTCCCAGGAATTTTACGGAGTCGGCCGGGGTGAGATTGCAGTTGAGAGCATCAATGGTTTTTAGCCATTCTGTGACTTGGGGGGTCCACTCTTTGTTGGATATGAGAAGGATTTCCACCTTATCTTGGTTGAGTTACAGGTGGTTGAGGGATAGCCAGTGTTGGACTTCTCTTAGAGTGTCGTTTAGTCTCTGAATGTCACCAATGGAGGACGTTTCTAGCAGTCCTGGGCGTAGTTTGCGGAATTTTACTCTGCGAAGTTCCGCAAGTGACGGAGTGCAGTGTGAACTGCACTTTGTGCTGGTATTCCTGCCGCTCGGGTAGAAATTCTACCCAAGCGGCATGTCCTGCTTTCAAACTAACTGTTCGCGAGCGTGGAAAAAACTCTGCTGCACATTGTGAATCGGAGTTTTCTGCACTCCACGAGCTCCGTGAAGTGCAGAGTGCAGAAAACTCTGCAAACTCCATGAACAGAGCGAAGTTCACAGCCAAGGCCTAGTTTCTAGGTAGATCTGGGTATTATCCGTATAGAGGTGGAAGGGGATGTTGGCTTTTTTGAGAATGGTGGTGAGGTGCTCAATGTAGATGTTGAACAGTGATGGGGAGAGAACTGATCCTTGATGGACAACCCTGTTAGTAATCAGAAGAGGACCCAGATGCCAAGGACCAAGTTGAGGATGTCTCTTCTAAGAGGCAAAAAATCAGGTGAAAAGTCAAATCTCATCTCCCTCATAATAACGAGGTTCCGCATATCTGTGTCGGTCTGTCTGATCCTTAATCTTATTCCTGGCAATAAGCTATCTTTAACCTTATCCATAACTCCTATTAGATGTTGTTAGAATTCAGAGGCTACTGGTGCTGAAGAGGTATCTCAGGACAAATCTTAGGATGAAACCATTGTAAATAATACAAAGGGGTAACTCTGGTAGCACTGTGCATACTTTGTCTGGAGACATGCTCTACATAATGCAACAAAAAAGCCCGGCTACTATATGTAGAAATACAAAAACAACATATAAATTGCTTCAAGGCCTAATTAATGCATTCTGATCAAACTGTTGGTTTGAGATAAGAATTCTTAAGAGAAACCCATGATGATTCATTGATCCAATCAAATGGTCTTCCAAAAAGTATATATGTATTAAGATTACTTGTCAGAAACAATTACTTATGGTAATGTATGCAGTCGAAAAATATCTTTGATAAATCATTCAGCCCCCTAGCTTAGATGAGGATATCTTCTTGAATGTAGAAAAATTTGCTATCTTTGAAAACGTGCCCACTGTGACCATGATGGTGGCGTATCTGTTGAACATTGGTAACATCATAATGAAGTTTATCAAGGTAGTATGCCAGGGTCTAGGTGCAACTTGCAAAGATCGTAGCAGCCCATGAGGTCTTGAAGGACAGGGTTTAAATAATGCACAAGCCATGCAAGAGGACACATAATGATCAACATACATCACCACTGATGGCCACCAGAAAGATAAAATAACTAGTTCTAATATATTTATTTTGTCTAAATGGCCAACACTCAAGGTGTTATGGCATGTAACATCATCTTCTGTCGTTCAGTAGAGATACATAGAGCCTCTTTCAGGAAATATAATTGGCCATGTTTTGTAATGATAAAGTTCTGCACAGTATTTGTAATATTTCCAGATCAATTGTTAAGTAGGCCCTCTTGACTTCTAAAAAAGAAGAGACTAGAAAGATGATTAATTCTGCAAACAGCAAGATCATTGTTCAGGCACCAAAAAGGCACTATGATGATAGGACATGGCATCCGCCAAGATATTATCTTAACTAGAAATATATGTGATTACAAAGTCATATTGCAGAATAATAAAAGTCGGCCCAACGAGCTTGCTGACTGTTCCGGGACTAAACATTTGCAATGCTTGAAGAGTCCGAAGATCTGTTCTTATTCCAAAAGGGATATGTGGATCCTAGTAGCAAGTATCTCCACTCCAAACATGCTTCTTTTATAGCCAGGTACTCTCATTCAATAACTGAATAATTACATTCAGAGGATGACAGGGTTCTAGATCAGTAGAAAAACACCACATGCTCCATGTGTTCATGATCCATTAGTTGATGACTCAATTCAAGACATGCAATCTATACAGGGCCTTAACACATTTGTCTCCTTGGGGGCAAAAAGGGGCGCCCCAGCAAGAGGCATACATGTACAATCAATCCATTCTCCAAGTGCTCATTTAAATATTGCAGAAGGACTTTCTTCTCTATCTTTGAGAGAGAATACATTATGCCACACTGAACCTCAGCCCCTGGAACCACCTCTGTTGCAAAATCACAGGAACAATGAGGGGGCAATATATCAGTCCTGTCCTTATCAAAAACATCAGAATAGTTATGATACTGTAGAGGAATCTGAGAGATGGAAGCTATGTCTTTTTTGAAGAGTTCCCTATTCCTTGGAAATCTTTATGTTCAGATACAAGACACCATATAAAACAGAGGGAGCTCCAACAGGAGAGCTAGATGTACAATAAACCTTTTCTCCAGATACTCATAGAAATATGGCCAAAGGACTTTCTTCCCAGTCTCATAGACAGAACATATTCTGCCACATTGAATCTCAGTTCCTGGAATCAACTCTATTGCACAATCGCTGGAATGATGAGGGAGAAATATCTTGTTCCTATCCTTCTCAAAAACATCGAAATATTTGTGGTAGTGTTCAGAAAACCGGGAGAAATTAGCTAATATAGCCACTGCTTCTTTAAAGAGTTCAGTCTTCTTTGGAATTCCTTATATTCAGATCTTAGGCAATTTCTAACACCAAGTTCTGAACTGAGGGATATAATTTCCGTTGTCTACTTTATATACATATTATGGCAGACTAAACAGGAAAAAACTAAAAAGCAATGGGTGGTTTGGAGTAGGTATTAGATTGAAACATAGTTCTTCACTGTGGTTAAATAATGGCACCAACAGAGAGATTGAAGACTGAGTGACAGGTTTAGAAGCAAGTAGAGTTCCATCTACTGTGTGTATTATATCTACCTTATCCTTTGCTTGAATTGCATATTATCCTTTAAGCCCCACACTTTATCCATATACAGCCGAGTGGCCCGCAGTCCAATAAGGCCATTACGTAGATAGGAGCTGAATCTCCCCAAGATACAGCTACTGGCAAAAAGAGCAAATAGGCACTGCCAAGGTTTTTCAAAGGTGATGTGGGCATCACTTGATAAAGAGGTTACTTACCGAATCTTCCTCTCAAAAAGTGAGATTACTTGTTTCCAACTAGTTTCTTTGATGTAACTGGATATTGACGTAACAGATGGCCACTCTTGCCACTGTACAAGCAAGTCCCCTCAGCCAACATTGATGTCTTTTGTCATCTGACTAAGGACCATGTGCAATGTCAATCTGTGTTGGTTTGTCATGGGTTGTACTGGGTACTGGTGTCTCAACTCCTCAAGAAGGAGCTATCCTAAGACCCGCAGACAAAGTCTGAAAGCAAATACACTTCTCCTTCGTTAAGTCAGTATTCGATATATAGTGCATAATCAATAGCTTATTTTAATGACGTTGGATAAGGAATATGAATTAATTCCTCTTCAATCTCATCGTTCAGACCTTGACTTTGAAATGTGTAACATAGGTTAACACATTCTGTATACCCTGCTGAATATAAATTGGGCTTCTTCTGTAACATAGTCATCCAAAGATGGGTTGGCTGAAGTTACAAGAAGGTTTGCCAAATTCAAGGCTGCTCTAAAAACACAACAAATCAAGTATTCCTCGTTTATTCTGTCCTGTGAAATTTGAGCAGGATAGAAGACAAGGTCAAGCATCCAAAAATGTAAAACTTATTTTAATTTGTTTGTATCCCCATGAAAATTTAGTTTCCCACAGGGACATGTGATAATTCAAAGGGCACTCTAGCAGTCAGGGCTTTTCGTGGGATAGTGTTCTCATTGCAAAGAAAATTAACTTCTGCATTTTGTTCTTGAATCTTGCCCTGCAAAGCTCGAGTGTGGTCCATCTTTCTTGGTTGACAACAGTGTTGCAATTAGGGGTGGGCAGTGAACTCCGCTCCACCCGCAGAGCTTGTGAAGTTTTAATCACCCCGCCTTCGCTTGGCGCGTAGAGTTTGGAGTGCTTTACACGAGCATTGGTTACATCACACAAGATCAAATTCATTTTGGTTGTAGACATGGGGAGATTAAGTGATTTGACCAGAATCACAGAATGTTGAGCTGAAGCAGAAACTCCAAACTGGTTCCCCAGTTACAACGTCTGCAGCTCTGGAAGTAACATCACATCCTCTCCCCTAAGTGCAACATTTAATCAAGTGGTCAACTGGATAAAAAAACATAAAGATTACAAATAATTTAAAAGTTCTTTGTCGCTATTTGAAAACTCAGAAAATATGTCCTCATTTTAGTTTTTTAGAGCACTAACCATAATTTTGATGCAAATAAGACCCTCTCATATATGTAATTTCTAAAGGAAATGCTCTAGGTATTACAGTTTTGATTACATCAAGATGACGTCAGGCGTTCCACACTTTTGTAATAAATATAGAATGTTAGCAATCTAGTTGTTCATTGGGATACTGTTGAGAGGCAGAGGCCAGGGGCACGGACTCTGAAAATTGAAGGCAGGTAGGAGAGTGCAGAGGCAACAATTTGACCACACTGGGCAGGCAGGAAGGGCAGTGGCAGCACAACAGACTATGGAGGGCAGTGGAAAGGGGGGCAGGGGCAACAAACCAACAATACTGGACTGGCAAGAGAGGCTGTGGCAATATAATAGACCATTGTGGGCAGAAGTAAGAGGCAGTGGTAGTACAACCATACATGCCAGCAGACCTGTTTCAGCCAGGAAAAGTCCAATATTTTTAAGCTCAAATGGGTTTTATTTGATCTGTCTCCTGTCTACAACCTCCTCTTTTTCAATGTAACTCAAAGGGGAAAATCAATGCCCCAGTTTTTTTTCAAAATCTCCCTCTTACCAAGTTCAAAATGTTCGCAAGTATGGTACATTGGATCATGGTAGGCAGGAGGAATTGGGGTAGGGACTTGGACTCGGATACCAGAAGACAGGAGGGACATGGAGAGGTGCACCAAACTGACCCTACAGGGCAGGCATCAGGGTTTGCAGCAGCACAATACACCACACAGGACATGCGGGACGAGAGTGCATCACAACAATCCATAGAAAGCAATAGGGAGAGGACAGGACCATGCACATGGACAACAGAGAACAGAGGGGGAAGAGGCAATGGTAGCTAGCTGACCATAATGGACAGACAGGAGAGAAAGCTGCAGCATAACAGACCATAAAGGGCAGGAGGGATGGATCAGGGGCATTACAATGGAACAGATAAGCCAGGAGGGAGGGAAAAAGGGTCTTCACATGGAAACAGAGGGCTGGGGGCAAGGGGGCAGGGCAGGAGCAGCAAGATGACCATGGAGGTCAGGCAGGATGGGCACTAGAAACAAGACACACCATGGAGAGCAACAGTGAGACTATGATGGCATACACACAGACCATGGAGGGAAGGTGGGAGGGGGTCAGGGGCAGCTAGCTGACCACACAGGGAAGGTGGGAGGGGCCATGGCAGCACAGAAGACCATGCATGACAAGCGGGAGGGTTAGTGGCAGCACAATGGCTATGATGGGCAAGAAGGAGGGTGCAGGGGCATGCACAAAGGACCATGGAGGATAGAAGGGAGGGTCAGGACCTGGACACAGACAAGAGTGTTCAGGGGAAGGGGCCTCACAACAGACCGCGTGGGGCAGGCAGGAGGAGCAGTTGCAGCACAACAGACCAGGGAGGGCAGAAGGGTGTGGCAGTAAAATGGACCATGGAGGACAGGAGGAAGGGGATAGGGGCATGGCATGTGGACAGGCAGGGTGGAGGTGGCAGGGACAGGTTACAGTCATCTGACAATGCTATGCAGGTGGGAGGGGAGTGGATCCTTTGCGGGCACGCGAGTTATAGTTAGCTGAACTAACTATAACGGGGGAATTTCAATGGTTTTGTACGAGTGAAAAGTCCAGCTAACTATAACGCCCCTGAAACCTATGTTTTTTTTAGTGAATATATATATATATTCACTGAAACAACCATAGGTTTCAGGCACGTTATAGTTAAAAATTAGCATTTAAAATACCTTAGAAATTAATTCATAGGTTTTAGGGAAAGTTATAGTTAGTTGGACATTGCACTCGTACAAAACCAGTGAAATTCCCCTGTTATAGTTAGTTCAGCTAACTATAACTTGCGCCCCCACAATGCACTGCTGATGACGTCACATATTACAGCACTCATGACATGGTCAGTGACATCACTGATGACATCTCAAATGACATCACTGATGACATCACTAATGAAATCATCCATGTGATAATTTCATGTATCTTCTCACACCCTAATATAATAGAGAAGCACCCGAGCAGAAATGTAAGGTTCCAAGCCTTTATTTACAGGTATGGACAAAGTTCATCATGCCAGAAAAACATAGAACAGCTTTACGTCGAGCCTGACGCGTTTTGAAGATTCTCTTTATCAAAGGCATTGGTGAAAGGTGCGTGCTGTGGTGGTCACTAACCCCCATTTAACGTTGAATGTAATGACACGCCCCCATTGGAGCTGCCCCAATGAGACAGTGTTTAGGCATTCTGGGAGTTGTAGTGGCCTCAATTCCCTCCGTTATTCAGCGCACTAAAATTACTGTTGTTATCAATTCAGGCTCTATGTGAGCCCCAGTAAGTGAACCAGTCTTCAATCCTGCATCCCTGCTCCACATTGAGGATGGTACATCCAATCCTTGTGGCCCCCTTGTTATCCTGGGGTGGTGCATTCTCGGCGGCCAGGCTGCCGCCCATTGATACCAAAACACAGGTAACCCACGCTAGAGAAGTACTCGAGCTGAGATGTATGGTTACCAGCCTTTATTTACAGGTATGGACAAAGTTCATCATGCCAGAAAAAATATAACAGCCTTGCACATTTCGAAGATTCTCTTTATCAAAGGCATTGGCGAAAGGTGCATGCTGTGGTGGTCACTCACCCCCATTTATCGTTCCATGTAATGACACACCCCCATTGGGACTGCTCCAATGAGACAGTGTTCAGGCATTCTGGGAGTTGTAGTGGCCTCAATTCCCTCTGTTATTCGGCACTACAACTCCCACAATACTACAACACTGCCTCATCAGAGCAGCCCCATTCAGGGGTGTGTCATTGGAAGTTAAAAGCGTGGTGGAGTGCCCACGATAGCACACATCTTTTGTCATAGCCTCTGAGGAAGAAATAATTTCGAAACGCGTCAGGCCTGACGAAATGGCTGTTTAATTTTTCCTGCATGACGAACTCTGTCCGTGCCTGTAATAAAGGCTTGCACCTCTACGCTGTTGTCTGAGTGCTTCTCAAGCATAGGGCAACCTTCGAGCAGAATCTAAATGTGGCGGCCCAGCCGCCGAGAGTGCACCACCCCATAATCCGGGGGTCACGAGTAGGATTTACTGATCTCAAATGTTGGGCAACTGCCCAGAATTTAGTACTGACTCGCCTGCTTGGGCTCATACAGAGCTGAAATGGACTTATACAGTTTACTACAGTGCATCTATCTATGGAGTGAATATGGGCACTACAACTCCCACAACACTACAACACTGCCTCATCAGAGCAGCCCCATTCAGGTGAATGTCATTGGAAGTTAAAAGCGTGGGAGAGTGGCCGCGATAGCACGCACCTTTCGTCATAGCCTCTGAGGAAGAAATAATTTCGAAATGCGTCAGGCCTGACGAAATGGCTGTTTCATTTTTCCAGCATGACGAACTCTGTCCGTACCTGTGATAAAGGCTTGCACCTCTACGCTTTTGTCTGAGTGCTTCTCAAGCGTAGGGCAACCTTTGAGCAGCATCTGTAGGCGGCGGCCCAGCCACTGAGAGTGCACCACCCCATAATCCGGGGGCCAGGAGGAGGATTTACCGATCTCAAATGTGGGGCAACAGCCCAGGATTTAAGACAGACTCGCTTGCTGGGGCTCATACAGAACTGAAATGGACTTATACAGTTTATCACAGTGCATCCATCTATGGAGTGACTTTGGGCACTACAACTCCCACAATACTTCAACACTGGCTCATCAGAGCAGCCCCATTCATGGGCGTGTTATTGGAAGTTAAAAGCATGGGGGAGTGCCCGCGATAGTACGCACCTTTCATCATAGCATCTGAGGAAGAAATAATTTTGAAATGCGTCAGGCCTGACGAAATGGCTGTTTCATTTTTCCAGCATGACGAACTCTGTCCGTACCTGTAATAAAGGCTTGCACCTCTACGCTTTTGTCTGAGTGCTTCTCAAGCGTAGGGCAACCTTTGAGCAGCATCTATAGGCTGCGGCCCAGCCACTGAGAGTGCACCACCCCATAATCCGGGGGCCAGGAGGAGGATTTACCGATCTCAAATGTGGGGCAACAGCCCAGGATTTAGGACTGACTCGCCTGCTGGGGCTCATACAGAACTGAAATGGACGTATACAGTTTATCACAGTGCATCCATCTATGGAGTGAATTTGGGCACTACAACTCCCACAATACTACAACACTGGCTCATCAGAGCAGCCCCATTCAGGGGCGTGTCATTGGAAGTTAAAAGCACGGGGGAGTGCCCGCGATAGTACGCACCTTTCATCATAGCCTCTGTGGAAGAAGTCATTTTGAAATGCGTCAGGCCTGACGAAATGGATGTTTCATTTTTCCAGCATGACAAACTCTGTCCGTACATGTAATAAAGGCTTGCACCTCAATGCTGTTGTCTGAGTGCTTCTCAAGCGTAGGGCAACCTTCGAGCAGCATCTAAAGGCGGCGGCCCAGCCACCGAGAGTGCACCACCCCATAATCCTAGGGCCACGAGTAGGATTTACTGATCTCAAATGTTGGGCAACTGCCTAGAATTTAGTATTGACTCACCTGCTTGGGCTCATACAGAGCTGAAATGGACTTATACAGTTTACTACAGTGCATCTATCTATGGAGTGAATATGGGCACTACAACTCCCACAACACTACAACACTGCCTCATCAGAGCAGCCCCATTCAGGGGAATGTCATTGAAAGTTAAAAGCGTGGGGGAGTGCCCGCGATAGCACGCACCTTTCGTCATAGCCTCTGAGAAAGAAATAATTTCGAAATGCGTCAGGCCTGACGAAATGGCTGTTTCATTTTTCCAGCATGACGAACTCTGTCCGTACCTGTAATAAAGGCTTGCACCTCTACGCTTTTGTCTGAGTGCTTCTCAAGCGTAGGGCAACCTTTGAGCAGCATCTATAGGCGGTGGCCCAGCCCCCGAGAGTGCACCACCCCATAATCCGGGGGCCACAAGGAGGATTTACCGATCTCAAATGTGGGGCAACAGCCCAGGATTTAGGACTGACTCGCCTGCTGGGGCTCATACAGAACTGAAATGGACTTATACAGTTTATCACAATGCATCCATCTATGGAGTGAATTTGGGCACTACAACTCCCACAATACTACAACACTGGCTCATCAGAGCAGCCCCATTCAGGGGCGTGTCATTGGAAGTTAAAAGCATGGGGGAGTGTCCGCGATAGTACGCACCTTTCGTCATAGCCTCTGAGGAAGAAATCATTTTGAAATGCGTCAGGCCTGACGAAATGGCTGTTTCATTTTTCCAGCACGACGAACTCTGTCCGTACCTGTAATAAAGGCTTGCACCTATACGCTGTTTTCTGAGTGCTTCTCAAGCGTAGGGCAACCTTCGAGCAGCATCTAAAGGCGGCGGCCCAGCCGCCGAGAGTGCACCACCCCATAATCCACAGGGCCACGAGTAGGATTTACCGATCTCAAATGTTGGGCAACTGCCCAGAATTTAGTACTGACTCGCCTGCTTGGGCTCATACAGAGCTGAAATGGACTTATACAGTTTACTACAGTGCATCTATCTATGGAGTGAATATGGGCACTACAACTCCCACAACACTACAACACTGCCTCATCAGAGCAGCCCCATTCAGGGGAATGTCATTGGAAGTTAAAAGCGTGGCGGAGTGCCCGCGATAGCACGCACCTTTCGTCATAGCCTCTGAGGAAGAATTAATTTCGAAATGCGTCAGGCCTGACGAATTGGCTGTTTAATTTTGCCAGCATGATAAACTCTGTCCGTACCTGTAATAAAGGCTTGCACCTCTACGCGTGTGTTTTCCCCTAGGTTACCGATTGCGACCCTCAGGGGAAAACACAAATAAAAAAAAATAGGAGAGGGTTCAAGCAAAGCCCGCTTCATATATTGGAGTGTTGCATCTTACACATTATTCTTCACCCAGTGCAGCATGGTACAGTGGGTTTGGCTACTTCTACCGTTGGCTAACTTCACTGTGGGTGATAGCACTGCGAATGTTCTCAGGGAGCATGTCTGCTCACAAAGGTGCAGGGGCTACTATGTGAATTTGTGCTTCTTGAGATCAAAGGTTGATATTTTGTCTTCAGGAACTTACTTTTAGACTGGTATATTGCCCAGCAGCACCCCTCACAATATAGGTTTGCATAAGCCATAACAAAAGTAGGCTGCGACATTGATCATCTGACAAGGTGAAGTAATTTCTTTTTAGTGCCTTTGGAGAAGCTGCAACTAAATCAATAAGGTAAGTGTTTTTTACTTTTTCACACATCTCACAGATGCACACACATACCGACTGATTTAGAATCATACTTTGCCTTTTAGGTTAGGCAGTGTTTTAGAAGGAAGGTTTTAGACAGTCAGCAGATATGGCATCGCTGTGGTTGACTGCTGTCAGGCCCTAACTCAATTAATGGGGGCCGGCTCTGAAGCAGGATTAGATACTGAGACAGCATCTGAGGGAGAGGAAACTGGAGAAGAATCGGAAAGTGATTTTTCAGTCAGCAGATTTCCATCTGATGACATGTCTTCCAGTGATTCTGAGGAACATAGTCATGGTAGTCTTGATAGCCCTTTGAAAGCACAGTCTGTGCAGAGGAGCGATCTTAGCATGGTAGATCACCCCAGAGAGCAGGCATGTGCGGCAGCTGCACAGACGGAGTGCTCTTTCGGCACCCCCCCCCCCCCCATTTTAGTGCAGCCTCAAGTTCCATCGTTCATTGCAGATGCTGGATGTAAAGTTAATACAAATAATTTTTTGCTGATTGCCTACATCCACCTCTTTTCGGATTTTCGCTTCTTTGAGGAAATTGTGCAACAATTTGCGTGCAGAACAATATCTAAGGGGGGCATGGAGGCACTATTGGGCCTCATTCTATGGCACACCAGTGGACTCCAATTTCACTTGAGGAGTTGAAGAAATGTTTGGTCCTAACTCTCAAACTGAGTACAGTAGACTATTAAACCTTGCAGTCCTATTGGTCTACTCGCACAGTTTGGGTAACACCCATCTTCGTCCCGCACACGAGCAGAGATCTGCTTTTGCTATTGCACTTTATGCTGCATTTTAGTGAAACTTCTGCTGCATTGCCCAAGAACTGTCCTGACCATGACAGGTTGTTCAAAATTCAGCCTAACATGGAGCTTTTGTTTGTCACTACTCCAGACATTTTTACTCCTGGAAAAAATATAGCCATTGATGGGTCCTTGATCCTGTACAAATGGAGTCTACTTTTCAAGCAGTACATGCAGAGTAAAAGAGCTTTTTATGGTATAAAGATGTACATGCTTTGTGAGAGCTCTATTGGCTATGAATATAGCTTGAGAAATTATACAGCAAAGGAGCCCACTCTAAATCCTGTAGGTTGCTCTTCTGTACTAGGAATCACGGCAAAGATTGTATGGGAGCTTGTCTTCTATGCAGGAGTAGAGATGGTCAGTTAGCTGTACAAAGCTGGCCCTGTGGCATATGGTACAGTTGGATGTTGCCTTAAAGCATTTCCATAGGAGTTTGTTTATAAGAAGCTCTAAAAATCCCAAGCACTGTGTTGCATTCAAACAAACTACTTGCACTCAAATTCTCTGTTAGGTGAATGTGTACGTCACAGGTTTAGAGTCAGTTAGACGAAGTTCACAAGCCCAGCTTTATACTTGATTTCAACAAATACATGAACAGAGTGGATAAGAATGACCAGGTTCTTCAGCCATACAACATGAGTTATACATCTAGCACTTGGTGTACAAAGCTGTTAATTTACTTGATCCAGATGGCAATAGATAATGTGTATGTTGTATATCGTCTGACCACCATGGGAAGACAATATCTTTCTATCTCTTTCAATTGACCGTCATTGAAAGTCTTACAGATACAGAAGCAGCAGTCTCAAATTCATCTGATGTGGAGGATGTGGCAAAGCTGCAGGATTGGCACTTTGTGACCACATTCCTGCAACATCCAGAAAGGCTTGACCATGTTGTCATTGCAGAGTCTTCTCTAAGCAGGGACAGAGGCAGGAGACTTGTTGTTACTGTCCCCAGAGTTCTTCTCAGCCAGCCCTATGTTTTCAAACTTGCTTTATGTTGTACAATGCAAGAGTGAAATATTCGGACATTGACTGAGGTGAAGCTGCCCAAACAGGTACATTTTAATGGCTATGCATTGATAGATACCGTACATGGGCCACTACTACACAAGGCATGCAGCCTCACAAATTGTTTCTTCTACTTGAGGAAATCATGGACTTGCTTATGGCTTGCTCAACACATATATCTGTCTTCAGAATGTGGGTGGTGTTCTGTTTGCCACATGGAAAGTGCATCATAGTCACCACACTGCACTTAATGGTGGGCAGGACATAGTCCACGTTGTCATGGAGTAACCTGTATGACCAAATCTAAAGACATTATTCGTTTTTGAAGTGCTCTTTAGGAAACTTAGGAAGTCTTCCCCAGCATGTTTGCCTTAATTTAAAAGTAGACATGCTCACTCATTTAGAGGAATATGGGCATCAGAAGGCATTCTTAGACACTCCCCAAACAGCATCCACAAATTAGAAGGAGTTGGATTTTGCAAAGTGAATGCACAAAAGGTGCACAAAAGACATATTTTCTTGAGCTTCAGGTAGCTAGCAATGGAGGGCATAAGTAAAGGTTCACTTGGCAAGTATATGGGATTGGTCAAAACTTTGAAGGAGACATAGACATGAACAGGAAGGAAAAGCTTATGGAAGCTGTGCTTTCACAGGGATGCTGCATGGGTAGAAGGCAGATAGTTAAGGTAGTAGAGACACACATACCGTCACTTCATCTTCACCTAAGGACTCAACACCATCAGTGCCACAGTCCCCCAAATTCTCAATTACCCTCTCAGTCAACAAGGCAGATGACTCCTAACAACACAGAACACAGCAGCCAGAGTCCCATTCAACCTCCCACCACGTACACACCCTGCACCTCAAAGAGGTAGACTGGCTCACCAACCACAGCTCTCTTCCTACTCCTAACACACACATTCAAAGCCTTATTCAGTACTGGCCCAGCATACCTCAAAACCTCCTCAGATTTCAGAAACCTTTCATGCATACACAGTACCAGAACAGGCAGTAGTGACTTCTACTTTGCTCTGAAAGGCTGGAATGACCTGCCCCAACACATCTGCACTGCTTCTAAAATTGATGCATTTCACATGAAGCGGAAGACTTGACCTTTCAACTTCCTGAGTCCATCATGCTCCTGCATCTGCAGCAGGATACTATCCCAGGTAATAGTGTGCTATAGAAATACACATAAAATTACAGAGAACTCTATATCCAATGCCACACATATGGGTCATACATGTGTCCTGCTTGCCAGGTTCATCCTCTGTTAGCACATAGTAGATGTTCAGTTCACCATATAACAAGTGCATTACAGTCACAGCACTGCACATAATGGTGGATGGGACACATGTCACGTTCTCACTGACTACCCTGTGTGCCAAAAACTTTCTATGTAGTTTAGGACGTGCTGTTTAGGGAACTTAGGACGGTCTTCCCCAGCATATTTACGCTAGATTCAAAGGTAGATATTGTCACTCAGTTGCCTTGGAAGGCATTCTCGGTCACCCCCAACTTACATCCACAAACTGGACAGAGTTGTATTTAGTACAGTGAGTGTGTGAAAGGCACATGAAAGACACATCTTCCTGAGCCTCATGTGGCTCTCATGGGAGTCGTTAGTAAAGGTTCGCTAAGCATGTGTTTGGTAATAGAATGTCAACAAAGGTTTATACTTGACTGGTAGTAAAATCTTAGCCAAACTTTTTTTCATTTGTAAAAGTTGTTGAGGCACCAACCATCAACATGTCTGGCCATATGTGTGTAGCTGTTTGCTTGTGGCGTGTTTGTATGCAAGTTGGTTGATGGCCGGGTGAGAGGTGGTTTGATTTGGCATTCCATCATCTAGCATATGAATGTTATGGGCCCTTTAATGGCACCGGAATATTGATGTGAGTGCACATCCGTATTGGATTTGGCTCATGACTGGCAGTATGAAAGTCATCTGTGTCATGTGTGAATGGCATGTCAATTGCTGATAAAGCGGTTGATGCCTTGTCATGGCTTTTTTTCTCACATTTAGTAGTCTTGGTTTCAATATTCTGATACTGGGATTAGTATTTGTTCTTTAAAGCTATCACTTCTTGAGGGGTTAAAACCAAGCTGTATGAGTGCTGATTTTACTTTGAAAGTTAATTAGCAACCCCTAATTATTTTGAGAACTGAACACCCAGAGGTGTCCAGGGTGGTGTAGCCTGCAGTGATCACACTAACCTTCTCAGAAATCCCTGCACAACTCTAAAGTTTGCGTAAATGGCTAAAATCACTCTTTAATTTGCATTTTGTGATTGCTGCAAGGACTTCCATTAATCCTGGTTTGAACCATTCCTTTTGTGTGTACTAGGCCCAGCCACACAATTGAGGCAGCGTTTTTATTGGAACAAGTAAGGTACAGCTGAATGGTAGGAGTTTTGTGGATTCCTGCCATTTCTGGAAGTTTCCATCACAGAAATCTCAGGTAAATGTGCAATTTTAGGGAACGTTTGAGGTTTGTAGAGCATTGTGGGTATGAAAACCTCATAGGATCCATGCAAGGCACACTGCCCTGGAATTCCCTTGGTATCTAGTTTTCAAACATGTGCAGGTTTGAGAGGTTTCCCTAGGTACTGGCTGATCTATGCCCGAAATTCACAGCTACTCTCATCGCAAAAAAGGGTCTGTTTTCAGTGGAAAATGTTGATATAGTCATGTTGTGTTTTGGGATCTTTCCTGTCGCAGGCACTAGGTCTACTCACACAAGTGAGGTAGAATTTTTATGGGGAGACTTGGTAGAATACTAGGTGGTAGGAAATATGTGGCTCCCCACAGATTCTTCAATTTTTCCTCACAGAAATCTGAGGAAAATGTGTGTTTTTAGTCAAAATTTGAGGTTTGCAAACATTACCTCATCTGAACTTCCCTGGCTGCTTAGTGTTTAAAAAAGTGCAGGTTTGTTAGTTTTCCCTAGTTGCTGGCTGAGCTATGGCCCCAAATCCATAGTTACCCACATTGCAAAATAAATGTCAGTTATCAGTGGAAACATTTGATGTGCCTATTTTGCATTTTGAGCCCTTTCCTGTTATGGGCACTAGGCCAACCTACTCAAGTTAGATAAAAAATGTATTAAGAGACTTGGGGGAAAGCTAGGTGGTATGAAATTCGTGGCTCTTCACAGATTCAAAATAATTTCTCACAGAAATGTGAGAAACAATCATGTTTTAGTCAATGTTTGAGTTTTGCCAGGGCTTCCAGGCAATACAACTGCGGAAGAGACATGCATGTCATCCCACCCTGGATTCCCCTAGAAGTTTAGTTTTTAAAAATGTGCAGGTTTCCTAAGTTTCCCTAGTTGCCGGCTGAGCTTGGGCCCAAAATTCACATATACCCATGATGAAAAAAGGATCAGTTTTCAGTGGAAACATTCAATGTGTCTATATTGTGTTTTGGGCCCTTTCCTGTGGCTGGCACAGGCACAAGTAAGGTACTATTTTTATCAGAAGACAAGTAGGAACAAAACATGGTAGAACATTTGTTATTACCAATTGGAGGTCTCTGCATTTGTGCCTCCCAAATGTAAGCCACTGTGTAAGAAAGAAGACATTTTGAAAAATGTCCTCCGAGTCACATGCTAGTATGGGTACGCAGAGATTCAGAGATGTGCAAATAACCACTGATCCTAAGCTTCATATCTGATGCCCATTTCAGAAATTCATACGTTTTCTTGATACTCATTTTTCATTCTACATATTTTACCATATTATATTGCTCTATACTTGGTACACAATGAAAAATCATTGTAAGGTGCTGCTTCATTGGCTCTGTGTACCTCTGTTTCTGTTTTTTAGAAAATTACCTTTTCCCTGCCTGAAGCTCCTGGAGGCTAATTCGCATTAGTTCTCCAGCAGTAGCCTGGCGAATAGTTAGCACTGATGAGGTGCAAAATCTTTCCCTGAGCAGAGACAAAGGGTTGGGGGCAGGGAAGTGGTTTCTCTTCCCCTGTCAGGAAGAAAATTTAGGGTGTACCCAGGAACCTAATTTACTTCAAAGGGGTCTTCCCTGTCATAAGCAAATTTTAAGAGACGCCTGGAATGGACCCAGGTTTTGTCGTTCCAGTTGGGCAGATGCCAAACCCAGTCAGAAGACAGCTGCCCACAGAATCGAATTGAACTAAGGAGGAAGGAACACAGGCTCTGGAGGGCACTCAGACTCTGCACATGGGAAGGAGTGATTGTATTTTAGGAGTAAGGGGCACCATGTGATTATTCGCAGTAGCGCAAATAGTAACTGCTTCAAACGTGGATAGGGTTACCTCTGCAAACGTCTACCCCATTGATTATAGAAGGTCCAGGAGTCACCTCTATCTACTACCTAGCGCAAGTCATAAATGTGGTTTACCCAGGCACCCTCTTCAGACCATCCATTTTCTGGACCTGGGAAGAGCAGATGATTACAGGACTTGGTGTCTGTGACCTGGAAGGAGCCCTGAAGTACTGGACCTACTCCCTTTCGTGTCTAGATCAAAGAAATTAACATCAGAGGTCAGTTGGCTGACCTCTTAGGTAGCTCAGGGCTGCCAAACCATGCAAGGGGCCTTTTCCCAGAAGTGCTGAGCTGACCAATACCAGCTGGACCTGACCTAGACTTAGTAGGTGGCCACGGCTGGAGTGAGTGTTGACCCCCAAGTGTTGTTCCTGATGTTCTGGGACTATTCAATCTAACTGTACAGTTCTCCTACCACCCCTGAAAACCTGGGACTAAGACAATGCTTGGACTTCCAGTTCTCCAGAGGACTCGGGCAAACCAGCCAACGTTACTGTTCATCCTCTGTGAGTTTTTCCTGTAAAAATAAATGGCTTCAGCGGTAGCTTATCTAATGCCTATTCAACTTCCTGAGGTCTTCCTCGGATACAGCTTGCTGTCTCACCCAGCCGAAGGATTTTGACTTACAGAAAAAGACTAAGAGCCAGATTTAGATCTTGGTGGACAGGTTACTCTGTCACAACGTTGATGGATATTCCATCCACCTAAATATAAATTCCATTATATCTTATGGGTGCTGCTATATCATACTGTATAGATTATACTTCTTATATATTGTTGCTATGCACTTTTCTCTACTCCATTTGTATCTCATGTAATTACTGCTATGGTTACTCTGTAAAGTGGGCCTGGTTAGCGTTATCATCCTCATATACTACTGTCTATTGTATGCTTCTTTTATCTACTGTTGCTATGTATTATTATTTACTCCATATGTAACTTGCTGCTGTAGCAACTCTGAAAAGCACTCTGATACTTCTGTTCAAGTTCACGCTATACAAATCAGGCCCTAAGTCTAATTTCCAAGGTGAAACCTTTCACCCAGATGAACCTGGTTGATGTATCTGACCCGCACTTCACAATGGTAGGCCTGAACTTGTGCTTAGGTCCTGGTATACGATGGCCATTGATTACCGTTATCGCTTTGTGCCTTTTGGTACTATTGCTAGTGTAGGAATAGGCTACAAAAAGCACCAGGTATATAAGCAATGTGATAATTTTAATAATATTGAATAGGTCAATATTAGGGGTGGGCGGAATTTGCGAAATCCACTTTCGCAAATTATCGCGAAAATGTTTAAAATTATCGCAAACAAGCGGAAATATCGCGAAGATGCGGAATTTTTTTTCCCGCATGTTCGCGAGATTTTCTGCATGGTTGCGGGTCGCCAACTTACCCATGTGGTTGCTCGCGGGCGCGGCCATCTTGTTTTGAGTTGTCTCGTGGTGCATGATCGCGAGAAGAAAGACGTGATCGCGCGACGCATGACGTCACTGCGGCCGCGAACTGTCGCGAGACAGCGCAAATGGCTAAAAACAATCCAATATCTCATGGAGAATGCGACCGGATCAAGAAAACTTGTCGGCGAACGCAGGGATTCAGGTAAGGCGATCGCGCGTGCGCGAGAATGTATTATTTTACAGCGCGAGCAAGAAACAAATTATCGCCAAGCTGCGGAAAGCGGAAATTTTGACATTTTCGCGCTCTCCGCGGAACGCGAAAATGTCAAATTATCGCAATTTCCGCGAACGGAACGAAATTTTTGGCCAGGCCTAGTCAATATGACATATTGATAAGTGATCCATTTTTTCAGAAGTAGAATATATTGTTTAAATTGGTGTTCACTGTTGGAGGATTCCATCTCATCAATTTGCATTTTAATCATTTTGAAAATATTCAACTTGAGAGACATGTCCTGGAGTCCCATCACTGTTGCCAGGGTATTTGGAATCTGATGGAACTAAGGAGGTAGATTTACTTAAAAAGCACAGACTACCACACAGAGAGCATAGTTACTGTGCTGAGTATGCGGGAAAGTAGACCACCATCATACCTACTAAGATATTATACTGTTCTTCGCTCTGCCTAGTGCTGGTGCTCAATATCAGGTTTCCTAGCACCATGCACACATCTTTTCACTGTAGCGCAAAGGTGCCTGTGTCACGTCTAGCATTGGTTGTGTACTCAAAGGGTTCTCTTCTTTACTGAAGGGTTCCTATTACCAACCTAAAGGAGGCTCCAAATATAAGGCAGCCAATAGAATGAGACCTGGCACATGACAGATATCTAATTTCATCCTCTCTCACTTTCTGTGTGCTCAAAAGTCTTGAATTACTGAGGGACAGAGCTTGCTGGAATATCTGTGTTTGGCTTGAGAGCTTTCATGGTCCGTGGTAATTAAGTTCTGGAAGGTATCAACTTTGATCAATACAAGGAATAAAGGTTTCTGATTTATTTTGTTACTCTTCCTGTGTACATCTGTATAATACTTTTTTTCAATAAGCCATTTGTGTAATTAATGTCGTCACCATATTTACTGTGTAATGATGAGACTGAATGCGGTGCGCGTCGAATATATTTATTTAGTAAGTACGGCATGTTCCATCCCACAGATACTGCCCAGCATCCGCTGTCATGACGATCCTGTCTTCTTGACCAAACTGTCAACAGACAGAGCGCTTGCAACGACATCACACTAGGCATGATGCAACAAACACACTGCCCATGCAGAAGATGGTCATGCGGGCAGATACTACAATTTGCTATCCATCAAAAAGTGAGGCTAGTCTTAATTTGTATCTGTGAATTCACCCGACAAAGGGGCAACATGCATTCTTTTGCTTCCAATCAATCACTCCAACAGGACCATTTGCGCTGGAAGTGATAAGGGGACATTTCGATAAAACAAAACAGGAGGCCACGGTGTCCCATTGGTGAAAGGTCAGAGTGGATCATTAATATTCCAAAGATGCCTTGCAGTTTTAACCGCCCATTAATTAAGCATAAAAAATGGGACTGTCACCAAGTGAATGGCAGTATTGGGGACATTAACCCATGACACAGTCTCCAAGTTACTATGACTTTGATATAGCGCAAAATCCATTTTCAACTGTAGGGGTGCATTATAATCACACGTGTAGAATGCATCCAAAAATAATCGTACGTCGTGTTAACCTAAGTATTAGGATATTGTAATCTAATAACATAAACATGATGTGTTTAAGCTATTATGTAGAATACGTGAAGAATTAATGTGAAAAATCTAATGTAATACGCAGAAAACACTAACAGAAGCACTCGTGTTGTGCAACTGACAATCATTTGTTATAGAATGTGTTTATTAATCGTTTCATTTTATATAGGTAGGAATATTAACTGAATGTGCCTTACTTTCCAATGCAATTTCATAAAGCTCATGCTCCACTTCTCTTTTGTTAGCTAAATGTTTACGGCTGAAATACATTTTTCCTGAAAGCTCTCGTGTTAGAATTAATAGTTTGAATTTCATGTGCACTATAGATTCTGTTCTTTCTCATGTTTGTGTTGGTTGAAGGTGGAAGAAGTGTTTTTGTTAGTTAGAATAATGTCTTAGTTTTAGGAGTTAGGCAAGGAGAGGAGAGGACACATTGGGAGTTAATTCTGATAAGAGAACTGTTGTATTTTCTCACGGAGAAGGCCTGGGAGTCAAGGTCATCTTGTAACTGTTCGGACGCATTGCCGTCCTGTGGAAAACTACCTATGAGAATGTGGTCTGATCAGATGGCGTGACCCGAAAGGAATCCTGGGAAAGACACCTGTGATATTGGAATGTTGCAATTAGGGAAAGAGCCCATCTTCTTCTTTGCCTTTGGAGAGAGAGCATCTTAGAACGAGCTTTGTCTAGTAGCTTCACCCTACCTGACTCATTCTAGTGGAGAGACTTCTATGGAAGACTTCACACACTGACACCTTTAACTATCCTACCCCCAAAAATGCTTAAGTAGGGATGTCATGTTAGCGCTAGTGTAGGGATAGATGAATGCTTTATTTTCATCGACCCCAGATGCAAGGAAACTTGCACTCATGCTTTTTGATTCTCTGCATTCTATTTGTTGAATTAAATGTCTTGTCCTTGTTGCACCAATCCAACTTTATTCGCAGATTTGGCTTTATGTTGGTTCCAATGTATTTTTCCACCTTCGTCTTGAGGTGTCTCTGTATGCTCATTTATTTCTGGCTTTTAAATAAATCAATTAACCTTATTTAGTAGTCTGTGGTTACTATGGGTCTAGAGAAACTGCGATTGAATTGATTGACATTGCTAATGACTTCTCTCCCCTCCACGCTTTCATGCTGAGAAAAAGTACAATAGATTCTGGAACATACGGGCTAGGCACCTTCAAATTCAAAGTGCGGCTTTTTCACTAATATGCTTTTGAGGCCTGCAAACACGGTGCTGGTGCTGCCAAGGGTTTGTTTTTAATACTTTTGCCCATGGCATTTGCTGCTTCATGCAACTAACAGTCGTATGATCAGGGTAAAGGAACAGGAAAGGAGAGTCGTTGGTATTTATAATTAACCAATTCAAACTTCACAGTTCCGAAAAGACCAATTTCACTTAAGTGCGTCAGTCTACCTGTTGTTTCTCTGTAAATGCTGTTCATTGAACAGCTGCTGTTTTTAAACACTAGTTGCACGGCAGCCACAAACGTGTGCCACATTACTGAATATTTGCTGGCCATTGTGTGTAGTAATGCCCCCACTCCCCCACCCCCGACCTTCCCTTCAGAGAAAACATACATTGCAATTCATAAAAAGTATTTTTCAAATTGTTTTAAACCCTAATCCATGCAGCACCCTTGCTGCCTCATGAGAATACCTCCCTGCTTCTTCTGAAAAGTTAAGCCCTCAGCCCTTTTGGGTACCCAGCTTTAATTTCCGGGAAATTACTCTCCAGCTGAATCCGGAATCCAATATCACTCTTTTTGATGTGATGCTTGACGCAGGAGCAAAGTTTGTTTGCCCTATATAAATAACCCTCCTTTCCAGATTTATGTGCTACTGCTGGTGGCACGCCAGAAGTTAAGTAATGTTTTTCTTTGTTTGCATTGCTATCCGCTCTGAGAGCAATGCCCTCTAGGGTTGGGCTTTCATGTTCTAGTCAACTGTTTTTAAGGCCAGCTGGGTGTATCAGACACTGAAGATATTTCCGTGCAATAAAATAACATTTTGTAATGCTCGCCATCTGTCATCTTGAATTAAAGCATGTGCCTAATATGTTCAACCTGGATGGCAGACAGTAGGGGCATGTGAAGTCCCAAAGATGTTCTACTGTGACCTACTGCAAATCTCATATGGACGAAAATCGTGCACAGTAGGGTTGTGAATTGAGTGTGTTATAAAAAAAATATAGAAATTCACAGAAAAACTGTTAAAAACTGAGTTATGGTTCTGGCTCAAAAACTCATAAACCACTGACATTCACCATTTATGGTATGTAACATATACAACACACGCCATAGCTTGCATCACTTTCAATGAACACAACTTCCATTTGCAAATGGCACTGGGCAAAAGCTGATTAAGAAAGAGTTAAACATGGCTTGTGATGTGAGTTATAACGTCTCGTGTGTATGTTATACCATAGCTGGCAAATTTCAGTGATTTCGCGAGTTTGAGCCAGATCAACAACTCAGGGCCATATTCACAAGGATCTATCGCCGATTTAACGGCACTTTATCACAGCCAAAGTTGCGATAAATTTATCGCCCCAATCACAAGCTGGTGTAAACATCCCACAGCACCAGTTTACCCACGATAGCAGATGCAAAAAACATCGCAACAGATGACCCCCGCAACTATCGCTAATGAGATGCAGAGTAGGCGTTCCCGTGCCAAAAGCCACGACAACACCACTCCACAACCTTCACAACGAGCAGCCAGAACTGCAATAAGAACACAAAACAGGCGATAAGGCGCGTTAGCACCAGGAAAATAACACCTGCTCTGACCTTGTGCTAAGTCGGACCACAGCCTGCACCACAAAAGGGAGCCCAACCCACAGCCACATTGGAAGGCCAACAGATGCCATGGAGCCACTGGTTATGCGGCCTCGGACACCCAAGAGGGCCACAACACCCACCGCCACCACCCCAGGACCCCGTACAGCACCCGGAACGCCCCCCCCCCCCCCCCCCCCCCCCCCCGGACCACCACAGAGGCAGCACAGACAAAGACAGAGGACACCCAGGAAACTCACCAGCCTCACAGACCCAACACCTGACAATGTCATTGCCCACTACAGGTTCAAAAGGACAACCATCGCACGTATCATGACCAACAACGCCCAACAGGCTGACGGCACTAACACAGCGGACAACCAACATCCCACCCCACACAAAGCTGCTGGCTGTGCTGCACCTGTTGGCCCCTGGTACCCCTCAACCAGCACCCGCCAGAGTTGGAGGGGTCACACAGCCAGCCACATCCCAGTCCCTCACACTTGTCCTGGACATCACTATCAGCCTGCTACACCAGTCCCCATACGTCCAACATAATGCGCAGGATCGTCTGGAGATCAAGCAAGGACCATACGCCATAGCACGATGCACGCAAGTGTAGGGGGCAATCCACAGCACACGTCCTACCTGTGCCCGCTGGTCACACAGCACACAATCACCGCAACAGAAAGCACACGTTTCACATCAATGTGAAGGCAACAACCGAACACCATGGAACCTCCACCAATGTCGCCTCCAAATTCCCCACCAGTGTACATGATACCTTCATCCTCCGACAGTCCATCAGAACCCAGTGTTCCCAGGATGGCACCAAGGGAAATGCACAGTCCCTTGGCAAGTACAAAATGAACACCCTACTAACCTCAACTCCACAACCATGCAACTCTGGCAATACACACAACACAAATTCACAACCAACATGCAAAACAACATGCCCACCCACCAGACATGAAAGAACGACTAATAACGGTAACCTGGGCAAGCTGTGAACATGAGCCATCAATGGCATGGCACTTCAGGCACACAATATCTGAATGTGGGGAGAGATGGCAACCAGGCATGTGTGAAGGAGGCAGGAGAACAATGATTGGGAAAGTACTCAATGCCAAGAGTGGCGTAGATGTGCTGGACAGACTGCAGCATGCATAACACACCCATATCCATGGCGACATACACCGCTGGTGTATGGAGTGTACTGGACAGTGGATGCAACCATGTCACCCCAGCCAGTGGGGGAGTTCGTGGAAATGTTGCCTGTTACGCCCCCCCGTAAGCTTGAGTGGAGTGGGATGGACCGGCATACGCCAGACCAGCGTAGAGGTGTGAATAAAAATCACGTAGCCCTGGGCATGGTCCTCTTCCGGAAAGCCCAACGTCTCTGCCAGGGCGGTGCCTCTCACCACGCCACGAGGCCGACGCCGTCCTCGTGAGCAGAGTTGCCTGCTATCCTGTGCGCCTGCCGTACCCCGGTCCTTTGGACACCGAAGCTGTCAGTCCTGCCCCTGTGCAGCCAGGCCAACACTGATCGCCTTCCGACACCGGCGTGTGTCAAGGAGGGCCCACCACATGCCTGCGCAAGCTTCAAGCCCGAGGGCCATGTCTTTGGCAGTCTCGCAGACCATCACAGCCTCCACAACACAGGCCCGCTGTAGTCCTTTCACGTTGACGTACTCTACTGCCACCTCTGGACTACACCACGGTCATGCAGGTCACACATTTAGGACTGAGTCTTGATTACACGATGGCAGAGGGCATATGTTTATTGCAGAGTTTACATCAGTGTACTCCCTTCGACGTGGTGCCACCAACTCGGTGCATAGCATTACAACCACACGTGTCTGTGGGCCTACGCGGACTATTGCCCTCGGCCTACACTGCGCACAAGTAGGTCACAGAATTGGAATTGAAAATCAATTTTTCAAAGGCAGATTACATATCTTCGCACGCAAGGAGAGGCGTGAGAGGATGACGCGTTGCAGTCCGGAGGGAATAGGATCATCGTCACGGAGGTGATCGAACACTACTGACAACTGCCCTGTTGCCACTAACTCTGTGCATTGCGAGCCAATGACAGGTGAGTGTGGTCCCCTGCTGACTACTGCCTTTGGCCTAAACTACGGACAAGTAGGTCACACATTTGGAACTGAGTCTTGATTATACATTGTCCGTGTACGCATGAAAAGGAAGATTCCACTTCACAGTACTCCCTTTGGTCAGGTAGCAGCAACCATGTGCATTGCATACCAACAACAGGTGGCTGTGGGCCCTTGCTGACTGCTGCCCCCGGCCTACACTGCGGTCGAATAGGTCACGCTCACCTTGGAATTCAGACTTGATTTATTTATGGAAGACTTTATGTCTTTGTACAGGCCTCATCGCAGACTGCTTCTCCTTTCAGCCCCGGTGCCAATATGGCTATTCCCCGAGACCCATGGTCACTTTCTGGTTGGACTTTGGGGCCGACTGACTGCATGGACTTGGGGTTGTCGTCGCCATCATGGTGGTGATACTGACTTTGTGGCGAAAACGAGGCAGTGGCATTCCACTCCACCATTTGCTGCTTCCGGATAACATCAGACCTTTCGCTTCATGCCCTGGAGGACACCTCCCACTGTCCTCCGCAACATACACCTCGGACATTGATGAGGACCCGCTCAGGTCGCATGGCCCACCTGACTGCACTGCAAGTCACCGTCCCATGGCAGGGTGCCTGTGCCGACCGCTGTGCATCCAGGGCCATTAACTCTGTGCTGGTAATGTCCGGGACCCCTTCTTCTGAGGTATTGGATGGCCTCTGAGGTGATGGCCTTAGTGTAATCAATGCCATGTGTCTGCGGCCTCTGCGCTGTCTCCGGCCTCAACTGCGGTCCACCTGGGATCACACATGAAATCGACTCCTGACTGGCCCGGACGTCGCATCACTGCAGGAAGGCACACGCAACCTCCGCCAGGAAAACCTCCAACCGCCATCTGCCAGAGTCGAAACGGTGGTCCTGACAGACCTACGGAGTTGCTCACACCTGTTGTGGATGCCATCATCATACTGATACCCTGCTCAGCACTCCAGGTGCCACTAACTCAGTGCACCACAAGCCATCGTCTGTTACTGATTGTGTTTTGTGCTGTGGAGAGGCTGCGCAGCAATGTCATCTCTAGCAGTGTGGGAGACCTGGGACATTATTGAGTAAGCTCATGCAGGTCTAACACACCCCACTGCATCTGCATCAGGAATATCTCAAAGGTAAACAATCTGAGACTTTTTCTTCACATGAGCGCACTCATCTCTAGTACCCCAATCACAGTGCTCTGCAACTCACGGACACTTCTGTTTGCATGTCACCCTACACACATCCAGCACAGGCGTCACTGTACACGTGGCCCTGCCAATAAAGGGGCCAGCCGCACATGCCCATAGCCAGTTCAACATGATATCTACGTGTGTCCCTGTGGTCTTGTTGAATACATGAGGGCCCCGGGCCCTACGAAATTATATTGTGCTGTGTACAGCGGATGCAGACATGTCACCGCAGCCAGCGGGTTGGAGCTTGGACATGTAGTTTTGTCATCACCTACTCAATTCCTAAGGGGAGTGGGCTGGGCCGTCGTAGGCAGAGCCAATTTGGGTGTGTGACTGCTATTTGCGTGCCCCTGGGAGTGGTTCCGTACTGTGAATGTGCATCTGCATGTGCCTCTATGGCTGTGTGGGTCTCCTTTGTGGGGTGTGGGTGGTCCCTGAAGTGTAATGGACACCAACATATGTGATCTAGTTTGCCTTCCATGGGTTCAGACCCCACCCACGCCTGTTCAGCCACCTCCTATTGGCGTGCTGACACATGGCAATGGGGTGCCATGTGTGGGTGGGTGAAGTGTTGTGAGCCAGCTGTGCTTGCGGGTGCTTCCTGCTGTGTGGTCTGTTGTAGGCTCTGTGTCCTCCTCTGAGTAGCTTGGCTGCCCGAGTCCTGGTGGTGGGTTGCGTGGGATGTCCATGGTCTGTTGTAGGGCGTCGTTGTCGAAGATGTGGTGGTCCTCTCCGGCATCACAGATGTGTTGTTTTCTGTGCTCTGCTGGAGGTGTTGTGTGCCCCTCTGCAGTGTGAAGGGGAGATGCATGTTGACATTGTGTTGACATGTATGTTTGCGCATTGTTCCGGTCTTCATGCAGACTGTATGACAATGTACATTGTGACTGTTTGTGAGGTGCTGAATTCTGCTGCGGGACAGTGTACATTTGGACTACATGACGGATGTGAGGTCGTACGCGTACATTTCCATTTCACAGTTTCCTGCTCTCTCAGATGTTGTAGGCATGTTTCTGTGCGTGTGCGGAGCCAGTTGTGTCCTCTGTTCTGCAGTATCGCATTGTACTACTTTGTCGTCAATGTGGGTGTGCTGTTCTTGCTATGTGTGTGCTGCAGTGTGCCAAGGGGATCAGGGACATGATCCTGGGTAATTGTGGGTGTGCAGTGTGCTACGCCTCGTTGTGCATGTGTGCCATTGTGCCCATCTCCCCCTATCCCCCCAGTCCCTGTTGGTTACTCTCCCTGTTGATGTGGTGTCAGGTCCTCTCGAGCTGTGTCCGTACTCCCTACTCCTTGCACCATCTCCACACTGATGACTGTGGCCTCGGTTTCCTCCATGTTCTCCTGTGGCGCAGGACTCCCACATCCTGTTGCCGTTGCTGCCTTCCTGTTGGCAGCAGGTTTGTGCCAGGTTTAGGTTGTCACGTCATGCCGGTGCCGCTTGGCCTCCTGGATTGGCCTCCTCGGCATCTGACTGCATTCCAGGTGGTCTGCTTGTGGGTCAGTTGCTGGTAGTGTTATGTCACCTCTATGACACTGGGCTTGTTTTCCAGCGGTCAGCACCCTGTCTTCCTCTCCCTCTTCTCCTTGGCCTTCCCCCTACCCCGTTGTTCCTTGCTGGTGGTCTGTGGGGGTTGTGGGGTTCGCATTGGCCTCTGCGCTGGGTCTGGGTGCATCCATGTTCGTACGTGCTTTGGCTTTTTTCTGGTGTGTTGTTTCTGTGGTTTTTATGGTGCATTTTCCTGCCAGACGTGTGGTATTTGCAGGCCTGTGGCAGGTTTTCGCTACTTTTTGTACCGCGATTGGCCTCATCGCATTTTTTTTGCATTCGCGTTTCGCATTTTTGCTGCATGGCGTTGGATTTTGCGCGGCCATTTGATGCGTTATCTGGTGACTGACTATTGCATGCTGCCACTGCGTTGTAAATACTTGGTTGGCACGGCGTAATTTTCCCACGATGGGCTGCGATGTTGAGAGTTGGGTTAGGCTACTCTTGCAGTAGCTATCACACGTTCTTGTGAATATACCCCTCAGTATAAATGTTTTTTCTAGTGAGAATATATACGTATATTCTGCTTTCGGTCATTCTTTCTTCATTTATTGGTCTGTTTAACTTTCATTTACATTTTGCATCCAACCACCACGGCCTACAGCATGAGGCAAGTGGCAGAGTGGGCTGGCTACAGGGCGTTTTGGTGGGCTAGGAGAGTGGAGACCGATTTCACTGTCCTGGGGGTGGGGTATTTTGTTGCTGAGAACCTGCCGGCCATGTTTCGACTTGAAGAGCTTTTAAATAAACAATGCAAAACCAAATAATTTTAAATCGTGCTTCAAGCGTACTCTAAAACCATTTGCATTGTTTATTTAGAAGCGCTGCAAGTAGGAATGTGGCCGGCAGGTCGGCAGCAACAAAACCGGCCTCGACAGGCAGTGAAACCGGCCCCCACGGTGCAAGTGCACAGAAACGCCTTGTGCCCAGTAGGCAAATCCAGCCCTGGCAATTGGTCAGCCCACTTCAGACATTAACTCTCTTCACTGTGAGTGATGGCATATTGTTCTTGCACATTTGCACCTCCACTTCAGGTCCAGGGGTGGTAGGACAGTTGCTGCTTCGTTATCTACTATCATTTTATGTCAAGACCAAACCTAGGGGGTCATTAGTATGGTGGGCGGACTTTGTCTGCCCTCCATACCCCTGGGAATCGGGACCGCCCGCAATGCCAGCGGCGGTCCCGCACCCTCTATTAGGATGCGCCCGCCACACTGGTGGGCGCATCGCGCATTTGAAACATTGCGGCGGGCGTTGCTGAAAGCACCTTCCGCCGCAATGCCACAAAGGCAGGTTGTGCCTTTTAATGCACAACGTGATAGGCACCGCGCGGTGCCTGCCACATTGTACATTGAAATCTATGGGGGTACCTATGTGCACCCCCCACCCCCCAGAGTCCCTGGGGGCCCGCCACAACGGGCCCCCGCCAGTAAACTCTGGCTGCCTTTCGGAAAGGCATGTTTCTGCCCCCATTGTAATATTGCTGGCGGTGTCTAACAGACACCGCCACCACATTGAACCCTTTTCCACCCAGTCGACTTGTTGATCAGGCAGAAAAGCGGTGGATGGTCTTTCTGTCCACCGCGGACCCCCCTACCATCGTAATATGGCGGGGATTCCTTGCTGCATGGATGGCGGGCGGATCGCCCCTGCCAGGCCGGCGGTGACTACCGCCGGCACGGCGGGGGCGATCCGCCCTCCATCCTAATGGGGCTCCTAGTGTCTTTGCCACTGCTTGTTTAAACATTTGTGACGAAAAAAAGATCACAAACATTTATCCAGTTTCTAAGTTGCAAGGAAAATTGTTTTAAAGTTATCTTGCAAGGCAATAATACCAGTTTTCAGGGTAAAAGTATGTGACCATATAGATGTAGCAATAGCTACTAGTAGAGCAATAATCAGGAACTACACAAGACTGCTCTCATATAAGAGATACCACTCACCTCTGTGAATAAGAGTTTGATGATAACAGATAATACAGCACTCTTTGGAAGAGCTGCTAAATTCAGACAAGAACCCACAAGAAAAAAAATCCACATATCGTCCCTGTGAGGGAAATTCTAATGATGGTGTCTCCTATAAGTTCAGTATTTCCAGTAAAAATCAGAAAAATCATTCCTAGACAACTTTAAATCAGGCCTGTAATTAGGGTTTCAACTTAGAGAGCTGTAATTGAATTATTATTTGGGGTGGGAGGTTGCCCACCCCTCGGAATAATGACAATATCTTGTGAAACCCAATAACACTACATCAAATAGAGCTCAACCCTCTGGTAGCTAAGACACAGAGCAAGCAGGCTTAATGTAGGGCAATGTGTAAAGTATTTATGCAGTACCAAAACAGTAATGAACTCAAAACTTCAATCAATAAAAATCGAAAACTGAATTAGATAAATAGAATTAAATGCAATATACAAAATGACAACCAAAATGACAAAAACCAACTCAGGGGAACCAGAGATACAAATGTTAAAATGTTAAGTAAAAATGCACTAACCACTAATGATAGTCTATGGAAGCAGAAGACCGGGGCCTAGGTGTGATTTCAGGCCAACCACAATGAAGCTCAAGTCGGATAAACAAGCAGGCTTCTCTCAGTTGAAGATTTTGCTTCTGGCTTGGGGCCTGTTTTAGAGTTTGACAGACAGGTATTTACTCTGTCAGGGCAATGGAGTACAGCATTCCGTTGCCCTAATGGAGTACACGCCAGGAGAACATTTGAGATATCTACTGGCCCAGCGGGCATCTCTTGCATTTCCAGGAACCACCATCACGCCAGTTCCTGTAAATGCATTGAAAGTTTGACGGACGGTCCATCAACTCAATGGAGCTGTGCAGCAAACTTTCAATGTTTTATTTTATTTTCAAAATGAAAACCCGAACATGAGATTTTCTTTTTGACAAAAAAAAACAAAGACCCTCTCACCATTGGTATTTTCTCCAATGACAAGAGGCTAATTTTACAGTTTTCACTGTCCCTTGGTGACTGACAGTGAAAACGGCCCATTTGTCCAGCCACTCTCAATAGGGAGGACAGACAAATGACCAAACCTCTGATGGCCCTTCCTCTATCAGGCCATCAGAGGTGTGTGTCAGTGATGGAGATGGAGTAGTCTCCGCTGTCAACATACTGAAGGTCAACCTGACTCTAAGGGCCTCATGTAGGTAAATAAATTTTACCGGTTCTTAAATACCGAGCCGTACCGAATCGGTAAATTAGAATCGGTAAGTTACATGTAGGTAAAAATTCGGTAACAGTTACCGATTCGGTAACAGTCGGTAAATACGAATCGGAATTGACCGATTCGGTAAATACCGAGGTGATAATTACCGAATCGGAAAATACCGAGGTGGTATCTACCGAATCGGAAAATACCGAGGTGGTATCTACCGAATCGGAAAATACCGAATCGGTATGTACGGATTCGGTAAATAACATCACATGACTTGACGAAACAGCTAATCCTGTGCAACGACAGCCCACCCAACCAGGAACTGCCCACACCCAGGCAGGTGTACACAATTAGCCGAAGTGGCCACACCCAGGCAGGTGTACATAATTAGCCGACCCTGGAGAGGCTTGGAGTGCAGAGGAGAGGCAGGGAGCAGTTGCATGTGCGAGCGGGAAACGAACAGCATGTCCAGCCAGAGAACACAGAAAGACGGAGGGGAAAGGAGGAGGAAGCTCAAATTCAGCCCCAAGGAACTCCAGGTGCTGGTGGAGGAGGTGGTGAAGCAGCACCAGAAGCTGTTTGGGAGGCAATCCCTGCAAGTGCCTGAGGCCGAAAAGCGCAACATATGGCTGGCCATCCAGGCGCAGGTCAATGCTGTGGGAGTGACCCACAGGGAAATTGAGGTCCTCAAAAAGCGCTGGTATGACCTGAGGATTGTGACCAAGAGGAAGATGGGCGACATCCAGAAGGAGGCCAGCCAGACCGGAGGTGGAACCAACAGGGCACCTGCCCTCACCGAACTGGAGGAGCTGGTGGCGGCCACAATCGAGCAAGAGAGCGTCGTGGGTCTTGGGGACGCCGACAGCTCTGCCAGAGCCGCAACACACCAAGGTAAGACGAAAGCACAGCAATGTAGCCTCCCCTACCCCTATCCCACATCCCCCATTGTGAAACGAGAATCACACTGCAGTCCACACGTGTCAGTGCAGACAGGCAATGCATTCCGGGAGATGTAGTCAGGGCAACACTAACCATGACGTAAATGTTACAGGGCAACAAGGCATGTCACGCACTCGAGGCACAAGGAGACAGAGGACAGATTGGAATGTGAAATGATTTATTGTGACGCTTGCAATGCAGCCCTTCGTGGACACTGAGCCAATGTTGTTTTTCTGTCCACAGATGTGACATCATGCAGTACAGGGCATGCTGCAGGGGAGACGGCACACCGGCCACAAAAATCACCTCTAGCCAGCACGAGTTCAGACCAGGGAGCAGGCCCACTGGCAGCCGCACCACCAACACAGCCAGCCTCGCCGCACACAGAGCCAGCATCACCTCACCGAGAGCCAGCATCACCACAACCACAGCCAGCATCGCCACTCTTGTTCGAATCACCGGCCACATCTCCGCTTGCAGGTGTGAGAATGAGGAGGCGTCCAGCAGCCAGGCTACGAGCCTTCGACACCTCGTCAGACGACAGCATGGGCCCAGAAGACCGCACCGGGCCCCAGGAAGGGAGCCATCCCACTGTGCCCCACACCTCACAGGCAGCACAGACGGGAGCAAGAGGGCGCCGCAGGTCGCGTGTCCAGAGTCCACCAGCACCCACTGACGGCCATGGTGTCTTCTTGGGGCTCGAGGGCCAAATGTTGAAGCAACAGCGCCTGCAATCAAAGGCAGTTATGTCAGTCCAGAGGCACATGCGGGTGATGAAGACAAGCTTAGTCAACATGGACACAAACATTGGCGGCATGGCTGCGGGCATTCGGGACATGTCCCAGTCAATCCAGCAGTTGTGCAGCAAATTAGATGCTGACATCGAAGCACGGCGCCGGGAACGCCAGAGAAGGGACACTACCAGCAGGGCACTCAACCGTCTGGCAACTGCGACTTCCCTACTTTGCCGGCGCTCTGTGACGATGCAGGAGGGCCTAACACAGTGCTGCAGCGACCTGTCTCGGGGGATGGTGCAGGTGACAAGTGCACTAGGGGTGCTATTGACTAGTCAGGCGTCGACAACTGCTGCAGGGGATGCTGCGGAGAGCATCGACACCAGCAGCAGCATCACACCCCCCGTCCCCGAAGCACGCAGGAGCAGCAGGCGGCTTGGGGTTGGCTCTAGTGAGGATGCACAGGCCGTGCAATCCACCACTGCAGCGCGTATGCGCAAACATTGATGTGGCCCTGCTTAGCCACTTCCCATTGGGTGACGTAACCCTGGACATACTCCTTGTATAGATGGTATATTGCCAGATTGGCCTGTTCATGTGTTCATGGCGTGGTGCCACATTAAACTACGTCATGACTTCTCACAACTCGCTGTGTCCCCTCACTTACTCAGAAATAGTTGCATGTGATCTCTGCCCGTCTCTCTCTCCCATCGATTGCAGTTGGCCCTCTAGCTGCGCTGCCCTCTGGCTGGCCTGACTCATCCTCGTTGTCCTCAAAATATGTTAGTTCCACATCTGTACCTTTTTTCGTGGCAAGGTTGTGCAGCATTGCACAAGTGGCAATAATCTTGCAGCAGGTGATGGGTTTGTACTGGCGTGCGCCTCCGCTCTTGTGGAGGCAGCGGAACCTGCTCTTCAGTAGTCCAAACGTGCGCTCCACCACATTGCGTGTTGTTTTGTGGGCCACGTTGTATCGTCTCTCACTCTGGGTTGCTGGGTGTAGGTAGGGAGTGAGGATGAATGAACGGCATGCATATGCACTGTCGCCTGGATGAGTAAAAGGGAACCATCTGTTACATGCCTCTATACACTCTGATTTGCAGGTTTCAAGGGGCGTCACTGTTACTTACCCAGCAGGTATCCCTCTCCGAATTCGCCGGCACTCAGTCGTGTGTAGATCCCACTATTCTGGAAGATGTAAGAGTCGTGGGTGCTCCCAGGAAACTTTGCAACAATATCTGTGATGATGTTCCCTGCATCACAGATCACCTGCACATTGATGGAGTGGGTGGACTTCCTGTTCCTGTAGATGTGCTCTGTATCAGCTGGTGGACAGATTGGGATGTGTGTACCATCAATACAGCCGATGACATGGGGAACTGTGCCATGTGATAAAAGTCTGTTTTTGTTTTCTGCAGTGCAGCCTGTGTGTTTGGGAAGCTTATGTAGTGGTGCATTCTCTGCATCATGGCATCCAGGAACTTCCTGAAGAAACGGGACAGGCAACTCTGGGATACACCACCCACCGCAGCTATCACCACCTGATAACTGCCGGATGCCAGTAGATGTAGGCTGCAGAGCACCTGCACATGTGGTGGTATGGCGTGCGCCCTTCTTGTTGGCTGGTCCAGGAGTGGGTGCAGGTCCCTTATCAGGTCCATGATGGTTTCGGGGTGTAGCCTGTACCTCTCATGTATCTCTGCATCAGTCAGCTGTAATAGTGTGATGCGCTGTCTGTAGATTTGTTCCTCCCGTCGCCACACCCTCAGTCCTGCTGCCTGTAGACGTAGGCGCCTTGCAATGACGTACATGGCGGCCATGTTGTCCACGCTGTTGCATTTTGGGATTGCTTATGTGCATTGTTGATGGTTACCACCTGCTTTCAATCCGTGTTATTTACCGACTCTTATTTACCGATTTTCCTGGATTTCTTAATTACCGACTGCTCCTACATGTCATTTTAAATTTTTACCACTACATATTTACCACTTCATATTTACCGATTCGTTAATTATGTATTCGGTAAATATGAATCGGTATTTTAGAATTCGGTAACTATGAATCGGTATTTACCGCCTCATATTTACCGAAAAGTGGTTTTTGGACTCCTACATCTCACTTGTCTGAATACCGGTCGGTAACGGCATATTTACCGAAAATCGGCCGTTACCGACCGGTATTTCGCTACCTACATGAGGCCCTAAATGAGGTGGGCGGATCTTCAGTTTGGTAGTGAGGGTAGTGGTTCACTGATAGAATATCGATGTAACAAACACTGATGTCCTAAATATTGGAAAAAAATATCAACTGCACAAATATCGACTCCAATACCTTAACAGGTAAGTACAAAAATATTGAATCAAAAATATCTAGGTGAAAAATATAGATGTAAAAAATATTGATTTAAAAATATATATAAAAAAAAATAATATATAGACAATATATCAAATATTATTATTTTTAACAAAATACATTTAATTTAATATACATTTTAACTAAATATAACAAATAAACCTAATTTAAAAAATATAAACACACAAACATAAAAATGTATACATATCCATATATTTACTTTAAAATAATTTATTAACTATTATCTTTATTTAATTTTCAAACTTTAAAATTATATACAAATAAAATATATATATATATATATATATATATATATAGTATCAATAATTTAAAATAAAATAAAACATTCTATAATAAATTTAAAAAATGTAAACTTACATTTCCCAATACAATAAGTGCAACAGTAAGGAAAGTGTTGAATAGCGGAATAATTAAATTTACTATTCGAACTCCAGTGAGTGCAACAGTAGGGAAAGTGTTGGATAGCGGAAGGGTAAAAATGACTATTCCCACTCCAGTGAGTGCAACAGTAGGGAAAGTGTTGGATAGCGGAGGGGAAAAAATTACTATTCCGAATCCAGTGAGTGCAACAGTAGGGAAAGTGCTGAACAGCAGAGAGGTAAAAATTACTATTCCCATTCTAGTGATTACAACATTAGGGAAAGTGTTGAATAGCAGAGAAACAAAAATTAATAATAACACTTAAACAATTGAAAAACAAAAAATATTACAAAATTGTAAAAATCATAAAAATAAATAAACAATATTTTAAAAATATAAAATTAAATATATCAAAAGAACATATATTATCATATTAATTACATATATAAAAAATCTGCAAATAATATATAAAATGAATTAATAAATACATTCATAAACAATAATTATTTTAAGAGTAGCAAATATTAACAAAAAAGAAATAAAACATAAATGTATTTATTTTCTTTCCTACCCTATAACACTTCAACATTCTTTATTAACTTTATTTCTATAATTAACATAATCAATACTCAATTAAACAAATCTTATTAATAAAAAAATCATTGAATACACATGCTTTAACACTATAATATCCACAACACACACCTAAATTAAACTATAAACAATTAAAACAGAATTAAATGTTATTTTTAAAAGAAAAACTATTACTATTAACAGCTAATAATTAAATATTTAAAAATGTATTAAATACCCACCTTTTACCCCTTTAAAAGTAAAAGCAACACACAAATAAATAAACAATTACACAAAATAAATATCAAATAATTAACATTAATTAACAACTATATAATAATTATTAAACACAAAATACCACCCTCTACTCCTATAAACACCACAACACAGACCTACAATTAATTACACAATTACCATAATTCATTACTAATTAATTAATAATTAATTAACAGCTAATTATTAATTAATCAATTAAAAATAAATTACGTTCAACCATTCCCACCCTTTACACCTATAAACACCACAACACACCCCTAAAATTAATTACACAATTACCATAATTAATTACCAATTAACTAATTAAAATTGATTAACAACCAATTAATAATTAATTAATAATAAAATAAATTACTCATATAACACTATAAGATTTCAATTAAACAAATAATAAATACAAAATATTCAATACATTTAATACATAATGTTAATAACTACTAAAAATAATCAATTAATTTTATATAATTAAATTACTTCCCACCCTGTTCCCCTATAAACCCACAACCCGGAACTAAAAATTCAAAAATAAAATAAAAAATAATTAATAACTACTAAAAATGTAACACATATATTAAAAATACAAACAAATCTTATACAAAAAAACATACATATAGAATACATACTAAAATACATAACATTAATAAAAAAATCGATATTTTTAACAACTATATTTATGCAAACGATATTTTACGCTTTGATATTTTTAACATCGATATTACTTACCTAAATTCGATATTCTTGACCACGAGAATTTGTCTGTAGCTATTTCTGACTCACAATATTTTTAAGTTGATATTTGTGTAAATCGATATTTTTGACTCAATATTCTGTCTCTGCACCGACGGTAGTACGTAGCCTTTGTAACAGAATACCATCTTTATCAAACTATAAATCAGGCCCCTAGTCTTTTTATAGAGCTCAAAATACTCTAGAATGGCAAGCATGAAGCTGTATCTGAGAAATATGCATTGAAATCGAATGACTTTACCGCAAGGTCCTCCTGATGGCGAGGATGTTTTGGAAGTCCAAAACATTTTTAAGTCCCATTTTTCGAAGTTTCTGGAGCAGCTCTTCTAGGTCGTGTCAATGACTTGAAGGACCCCAGGGACAGCACTTAGGGGCCAGGACTCACTCCAACAGAGGCCACTAGAAAAGTCCAGTCCAGCTGGTACTGGTCAGCTGGTCAGTTCAGGAAAAGGTCTACTTGCAACTTGATGTGTCCCTGTAGCTACACACAAGGGCATCGGTCACTTAGAATCTATTTCTTTGCCCTGTGTATAATAGGAAGGAGTCTAGTCCTTCAGGGCTCCTCTCAGGTCACAGACTGCAGGTCCAGTCCTCTCACGATTTTCCTCAGGTCCAGTGTTCTTAGGCGGTGTCTTGGGTGCCACATTTATGGTCGGCTACCCACTTTTTCTGCAGTTCCTGTTTGTGCTACTGCAAACAATCCTACAGGATAACCTTACTCCTACATTTAAAGATGGAAAAATTCTTCTTCCCTTATGCAGAGCCAGTGTGCCTACCCACAGGAGTGGCTGAGGAAATTAACAGTCCCATCCTCTATGGTAACTCAAAAACAGTTCAGATGGTAACTCCCCTCCCACTGGGTTTAGTGCCAGCTTGGCTGCAAGGGCAACGGGTTGCCGTCTCCATGTCTCATTTTATATTTACCGGTGAAAGGACAAGAATTCCTTTACAAGTTAATAAAGTTCCTGGATCCATCCTATCTGGTCTTCATTCAAGGGGATCAAAAATATCTCCCTACACCCAGGCCATTGTCCCTGCTCTGGGGTTGGTTTTCACACTTCATTAATAAGGCCAAGCCTTTTACTCCCAGCTGTCAGTAGTTAATGCTAATTAGCAAACTGGAAGTTCAGGCATGTAAAAAGTAACTTTGCAATAGTTACTTTTCCAAAATTGTTATTATAAATCCAACTTTATCAATAAATTGGATTTTTACTAATTATTAAAAATAGTCTTTGTATGACTTTTGTACATGATTACTATCAAAAGTTACAAATCAGGTTTATATTCTGTACTTTGCATATTATAAGGTTCAGCTATAGCCCTGCCAGTAAAAATAGTTATTGGGGCCTAGTCACTTGAGGAGCATGTCTACTTTAACTTCGTACATGTTCCACTTTAAAATATATAAGCACCCTACCATGTGGACAAAAAGTTGACATTAGGGTTACTTATTAATATTTAAAAGCAGGGGTTTTAACAGGTCTGTACAATAGGTTTCCAGGCTGTTGCTGTTAGGCTACCCAGGGTAGGCCTCAGGCCATGTTATACAGGCCAGCTCTGTGGATGACGCAATAGGTGCTGCAGTCCACAGCTGGGATTTAATTTCCAGGCCCTGAGTGTATTTTTTGAACCATCTTATATGGACTTATAGGCAAGTTAAACATGCCAGCAAGGGATACGCTAATTTAAAGGTTAATGTTTAAAGGGGGACAAGCACTTTACTCCTGTTTAACATAGGTAACAGTAAACAGATTTTGAAGTCCAGCAAAAAAAGTGTCCAGAAAAAGGCAAAAACTCTGGGGTGACTGTGTAGAACAGATCGATTTTTTTACAGAAGCAATAAGGAAAGATAAGGAAAGGAGCTTGCTTATTTTAAGTTAAACCTGTAAGGTATTAGTACCTCACCAATGTGCAAGATTCTACGAATTTAGTAAAAATTTGTGCAATTCTTGCACACAATCTCTTCCTCAGTTTCTGATTTCCTGACAGGGAAAAGGCAGTTTTACTCTCAGCACAAATGGACATTTTTACACCTCTAAAATCAAAACATCTGGATTTAAGTAGTGATGTGGCGTACTATTCTGCAAGGTTTGTCCGAGTGCAAACAAGAAATAAAGGCACTATTCGCCACTTTTACCTCCGGCACAAAATGTAGTGCAGACTTTGTTCATAGACCACATTAGGAGTTTTCATACAGGTAAAAACCAAATGAAAAAGACTTTGCACTTATAGCAACTTATCTTCTATGGAATGGGGAGTTTGAAAATGAAACTCAATAGGTTGCTCCATTGCTTATGAGAGTGGAAACTAAAGTGCACAATGGATGTGTTCAGTTTTTTTCACCCCATGCAAACCTTTGTTAGTTTTATTGGCATGATGCAGTAAGTAGTGTCCAATTTTCTCTAACTAAATTTTGGCAGGTTTGACCATCTGATATTTACTTGGAAGAGTTTATGGAGTGCAGTTCTTGCCATAAAACCTATGATTCTTAGATGTGCAGTAAGAAGAATTTAATGAGCCGCTTTTAACAAGGATCTTCTCTTTATGAGAGTCCTAACGCCCTGGTGTTATTATGGTTACATTGGATGCTGCTTCAGTGCCTGTGCAAGCTCGAAGCGTCATCGTCTAATTTGTATCAACGCCTGCCATGTGGAAATGAGTGAATATAATAAGATTACACTGTAGTTGAAATTGGTATTTGTTTCATTTTTAATATGCCTTTATTTTGATATTCCGCAGGATCCTTACAGGAATTAAAAATGCTCGAATGATTGTTAACTACATGCAGCAAATGCACAACAACTATTAATAATCTCTGTGGGGCCTATTAGGATGAACCCTGCGGAGCTGGGACCGTCCGCCATAGGTGCGCCGGTCCCGACCGCCGTATTAGGATGCACCAGCCACACTGGTGGGCTGATCCTGGTAGTGTAACATTGCGGACGATGCTGCTGGCTGCAGCACCATACGCAATGTTAAACAACCATGTTTTGCATTGTGATGCACTATGTGACAGGCACCGAGCGGTGCCTGCAACCTTGAGCATGGCAATGTAGGGGGGTACCATAGGTACCCCCCAAGTGCAGCCCCCCACCCCCTACACCCCCCCCGGGGGCCCGCAACGGGCCCCGAAGCAAAACTCCGTATGCCTTTCCATGGTGGCATCGCCGCCATGGAAAGGTCGGTGTTTGACTGCATCCTAATCTGGTGGACGCTAGGCACCGCCATCCTTTTGGGCTCCCTGGGCCGTTCACCAGGCAATCGGGACGATTGCTGGCGGCAGACGGTCTTTGCGTCCGCTGCGGACGCATTCATGTTCCCACCGTCCATCCTAATCTGGCGGTGGGAAATATCCATTCGATGGCAGAAGGACCGCCACAGCAGGGCCGGCGGGTGCCACCGCCGGCCCTGCGGTGGCGGTCCTTCTGCCATCATAATCAGCCCCTGTGTTTGGTGAGATGCATTGTTTCGCTGCCAGCCTTGAGACAATGAAATTACAGCCACCATAAGTAATTGGACTGAACTACAGGGCGCTTATCACCACCCATGGGCAGGGGCGACTCTTCCATTGGAGCGGAACAGCGTCTCCCCACTTAAGCACCCCCCAAAGCCCCAGAGATGACAAATAAAATGGTTAATTCATTACCATTTTTTCATCAGTCCATCCTGAACCGAGTGTCAGGACGGGTCAGGGCCTGGTGAGAGGCAGCAGGGATGAGTGGTGGGCAGGTGGCTGTCTGTGCCCTGTTTAAAGAGTGCATGTTTCTAAGGTCGGCCATCTTGCGACAACCAGCCTGATATGCGCACAATAAACCTCTCAACCCAGCTACTACTCACCAACCTTGAGTGGCAGAACATGAATGACAGACAGCTGTTGCAACTAGCAGTACATTTTTCAGGGCTTCCGAAGCAGGGGAGGCTGGTATCCTTTGAAAGTGGTGGGGCGAACTAAGTGCCCCACCGGGTCACAAACAACAAAATTAAACAACCCCTCCCTCCAAAAGCCCAAACTAAAACAACCCCTCCCTCCAAAAGCCCAAATAAAAACAACGCCTTCCTATGAAAGCCTAAAATGAAGCATAAACTACATGCATTACACATTTAATATAAATGAATTCAAATTAGATGATACTTATCCATGGCCTGTGCGTCCACCTCAGTGTTCTTCTGCTGTCTGTTTGTGGCACGAAGAGCTCCCCTAACCAATCAAGATGCTGCACTCATGCTGTTAACCAGTATGAGAGAAGCGCCAGGATTGGATGGAACAGGTTGGCTGAATGCTCCTTCAGGCCCTGGGGGCCTATGCTTGCTCTTCACCCAGCTGTCTAAGACAGCTGGGTGGAGAGCTTCAAAGTGCGCATGTCACTTTGGCCGGGGCAAGACTGGAGCATTCAGGCAAGCACCTGCTCCAGTCCACTATGTTGCCAATCTGCAGCTTGGCAGCAGAGGACTGGCCTCCATTTCTACCAGCTCGGGGGAAGACTGATGGCTGCAGCTCGCCTTGGTGTGGCACCAAGGTCTATGGAAAGTGAGGAGTCCACTGCTCCCCAACTAAGGCTTCCTTTTATCACAACAATGGGAGACAAAGGGCATGTTTTCCTCACTTGCAGTTGGATTTGTTTGGTCATGCAGAAGGCAGACATGCTGAAATGGTGCCCCCCGCCCCCCAGTCTTCTGATACATTTTTTTTAACATCAGTGTATTATATATTATCAAGGTCAACACTCCAGTTGAATTCACAGCTAGCATACTATCAAGTTAGTAGTGGCATCCTAAGGTCCGATATAGACATTAACTTACTAAAAAATTCCTATCTTCTCATAAACAAACAATAAAGCATCCTTTACAATTTACAGATTCAATATTAGAGCTACATTTTGCTATTTTTGTAATTATTTTATTGGATTTGTACATCACTGCTAACTGCCTCCTGGTGACTTCAGAGTGCTTTGGGATGTGGGGACATAAAAAAACTACAGTAAATGGATAGTGCTTTGTGGACCCGGTGAAGAAAGAGTGGGGCGTACTGTGAACACATGACATACAATATTTCATAAAAGGTGGCAAAGTCTCAAAAGTACAGACTTTTCAAAGTTGATAGTGAGGAAGGCATTCTGGTGTCAGATGTCTGCCCATCATGGGCAACAAGGATCAACTGAGTATGAATGAATCGAAGAATGTCCAACTGCCAGGTAGAATATGTAAGTAGAAGAATCTGCCACTCAAATCTCTTGCAATAGGTCAGTTAAGAATTAAAGAGGAATTTGTTGGCAGGCTGGAGATCAACCATTCAATGTCTGATGATAGAGAAATCGATGTAAATAAGGTATTTCAAGGCTTGTGTTAGGCCATGTCTTGAGGGTCTGCATGACTCTAGGGCAATTAACCAATCACTATAGCAAGTATTAGTGCTATCCCTTGAAGCTCTCTAAAATGCCTTGGTGAAGAAGGAGGGTTTAACATGTAAGGCTTAGTCTTGGAAGTTGTTGTGGGTGTAGAATGTCTAGATCAGGCAGCAAAAGTTAATTGGAATTCTGATAGCTCATACAGTTGTGTCGCTTTCTTTGGGAAGTGGCGGAAATGCCTGTAAGAGTTCATGCTTACAAATGCAATCATCAAACTTAAACTAAGTTTAACCAAACTCTGTTTTCTTTCTCGTCTCACACTAGTGCATATGTATCTTGTTGTTCTTAGTCTTAAACAATAGGATAGGCCCCCACAGGGGGAGGCCAGAGTCTCTGGTTTGTTCAGGGTTCATTGGGTTGGTAATGACAATCAGACGTAGTCACGTGGCACATAGTCATTCAGTGGCAGAGGGCAGGCCAAGGAACATCAGTCTAGTTACGGCAGTGTGAGTGTTTGACCATATGAACTGATGGTGCTGGAAGATCACAGTTGCATAGTACCTATACGGTTCTTTTTAATGAGATAAAGGTAAGGCTCCTGGCTTGGATAAAATCAGAGCAGATGTCTTCAATTTTGAGTCGGCCATCTGGGTTTCAGACATAAACACCATATCTAATGCCATAACGGCTGGTACCCCGATTCCCGATACATGGACAGGAGTGGAGATAATTCCGATACATAAAAAGGGCTTGCATAGCATTCCCGGCAACTATCATCCTATCAGCCTAATAGATAGCATGCAGAAGAACTTTAGCAGACAGATCTTGGATAAGCTAATTTCTTGAATATTAGATAATGCCATTACTTAGCCATGTCCATGTGGGTTTTAGGGCAAGCACTAGTACAGTTGATCAAGTCTTCATTTTACTTCTGATAAAATGAAAGGTGGTTGACTTTGATGGAGGCAGCCTTTATGTAGGCGTTGTCGATCTCCATGCAGCATTTGGTATGGTACCAAGATTAAAATCATTGGAGGTACTTTGAGATTTGGGAATCCTGGTAGATTTATTAGTGTTGTTAAGGCAGCTCAATACCAGCAATTTTCCACAGGACAGTGGGGGAGTATAATGGAGAACTGACGAGGAAAATCATGATAAATAGAGGGGTTTGCCAAGGCTGTGTTTTGGCTCCAACTTTGTTTCTTCTTTTCATTAATGGTCGCCTAGATTTTTTCTTTTACTGTGTAAATGACGGTCCTATATTGGTTGATTAAAAAAAATCTCTGCCCTCTCTTTGAGGATGACAGCCTGCTAATATTTAAGACTGAGAAGGGCCTTGAGTCATTACTTCAAAAATGTGTCTTATTCGTTTCTACCCATGGGCTGGAGATAAATGTCCAAAAGTGTAAGCTAATGGCATTCAACCCACTTAAAAAATCTAAAGGTGAAATGTTGATAGGTGGAAGTGTCTTAGAAAGAGTGAGGGAGTCTGATTATCTACTGGTAAGGATAAGGATATCTGACTCTCACATATGTTCTGAGCAAATGCTAAAAAGCACAGTTTTATTAAAACATAGGGGATTACTTATATCTAAATTCCCTAGGAAATCATTCTATATGTCTATGTCATCTGTCCTTGAGGTTTACAGAACTCAAGCAGTAAGCAGAGTTATTTGTAGCTCAGAACTTTGGGCCAGATGTACGACCATTGGCATTAGCGACTCCCAAATTATGAAAAATTGCGAGTCACAATTTGCGAGTCGCTAATGCCACTGTACAACAGTGTCAGAGACACTGTTTGCGATCAATATTCATGAGTCACTCGCAATTTGCGACCCCATTGGGAATGACTGGGCCTCCCAGGTATGGTGGCCTGCTGGGCCTGCTGCGGGTACTTTTCTTGGTTTTCAAGAGAAGTACCCGGAACCGGCCGCCGAACAAACATCGCTGTCAGCTAAAGGGACAAAGCGAAAAAGCGGAGACAAACCAAAGACCCCAGAAGCGAGAAAAATGGATTTACACGTTCCAAGAAGAATTACAATAAGGCAAAAGAAGAGAAGCCCACTGTTTTATCAAGACATCACATACGTCCAAGAACAAGAACCCAGTTCCAGACAAATTGATGACATATTTCAATAGTCCTACACTGAAACACCCAGCCCTGAGGAAGACCTTCTAAAAATCCTCTCGGTCCCCACACAAAGGTCGAAACGCATCGGCACCCCCCACACAGAGGCCAAGGGATCCCCCGTGTTGAAGAGTTTAAGAAATCAGAATGACCAGCATATAGGCTAGATTCAGACAGCTTAGACACCATAGATTCTCCACAAGCTCTCCCTGACCACTTTACTATGGACTATTAAATCACTTTGTATAGAGGTCTTAGAAACTCTAGAGACCCCATACCACCCGCTCATAGTAGGACTGTACAATTGATTTCGAATAAGATGACTGAATTCAATGTTTTATATGTTTTGTTCTCGTAATACTGTGTATCGATTTATTTGTACACTGCTTTGTGTTTTGTGTAAAGATTAAGATTGTATAGCTTTGCTATATTTGAAAAACAAAAACAAGCACAAACAAGTAAAACAACGACGTTGTCAAATGCACACTGTGAGTCTTGGTGTTTACAAAGAGATGGGCTCCAACATATGGTACTGCCAATTCAATTGTCGTAAATTAAATAAGTGAGGAAAATTCACCTGCAGATAAAGAAAATATTCTGTAGCAGAAAATATTTGGTATAATTCATGGTAAAAGAGGCATTAGTTCCTTGTTTAGTATAACTGATTCCCGCCAATTGTTCCTTAACTGAATCAATCCACTTGACTGTGTATTATAGATGCAAGCGCAGAAGCAAATAAGCTAACAAGAGACACATTGACAGTGCACCACCTAAAAGGTGGCTCACTGTAAGTGCGCCCCCAGATGGCAATCCTCTGGAGGGAGTGAAGGGGGTCCCAGACAACCTCTTGCAGGCAGGTGCAGTCACTCACTGCACCCACCTGCATGAGGATCTCTAACCTGCCTTAAAAGTGCAGGCGCGTTGAGGCCCACACAGTGAAACACGGAGAAGCTTCAAAGCAGATGCTCCGTTTTTAACATAAATGCACTGCCTCCCCGCCAGCCCTGTCCGCAGCTGCCCCGGGGGCAGAGCATTCCATGTAATGAGGAGCACTTTCCCTGTTTGCTCCCGGCACACCTGTTTTAAGGTGCACCCGATGCAAGCAGGAAAAGTGTGCCCTCTACATATTAGGCCCCCAGGGACACTTTCCATTGGCCTACGATGGCCGGGCCCATGTTTGTGGCCTCTGATCCCTTTCCGAAAACATTTTTATTGCGGGATTTACCACCATAATAAGGCTGTCGGAAAGGGATACCGTTATCCTGACGGCAGTGCCGGCCTCGGACCACCGCCATTCTTGGTTGCTCCTCCAACCTCCGCACCATTGGGATCTATGATCCTGGATGAGGTGTCAGTGTTACATCCGACTGTTGGCATCGTAGTGAGGCCCTAAGTATCAGGCTGAAAGTCAGCACAGGATCTGAGCTCTGATTCTCAGCTCCAAATCAAACATCACAGACATATTGATATGTCTGATGTAATTAAAGTGATATTGAGAAAAAATGTCTCTGCCAAAAAGATTCCACCCATGGAAATTAATCACAATCAACATATCTTAAGATGAAGAAGCAAGGACAAGGATAGTATGGGAGATGAGGGAAGAGATGATAAATTGAATGAGATGACATTTCAATTGACTAATCATATGTTCTTAAGGAATGGTTACAAAGTCTGTCAGGTACCGAGTTTGCAGACTCAGTGAATGGCCCTACTGTCCCTGACCCAGGTAGCAATATTAAACTAACTTTGAGAAAAACAGGGAAGGTGACAGAGAGAGAGAAAGAGAGAGAGAGAGAGAGAGAGAGAGTGAGAGTGAGAGAGAGAGAGAGAGAGAGAGAGAGAGAGAGAGAGAGAGAGAGAGAAGTACCAGACTAGAGCTCAGTCTCTGACACTGAAGTATAGAATTTTTGTCTTTTATGCATGGTCACCCCAGATATTCGGACTTTTGCTGAACCCTATGTTTTCGATTGCTTTAAAACTATGGATATTTTATGGCTCTCTCCAGTAGTTAAGTGTCAGTGCTCCCCCATTTAACTAGATCGAACTGGAATCTTCCTAATTGGTATTTTTAACTTACCTGTAAGTCCCTACTATATGGTACAAGGTTTGCCCAGGGTCTGAAAGTTAAAAGCCACTAGGCCTGAATGGAGCTCGTGGAGTTCTGCTATGCGGAACTCTGCAAAGTGCCTAAAAAAGTAAGTTGTGATGCTTGCACTGATTTTTAGCACCAGGAGTTTGTCCTGTATTGTAAAATCAGTGCAAACAGCACCACACGCAGCGCAAGCCGGCACTGCTTTTATCTGCCACTTGAGTAGATTTTCTACTTCAGCGGCAGCTTCCTCAATGTGAGCAGAAGGTTTCTCAATGAGAGCAGTAGCGAACTGCCGTGACCGCCTGCGTTAGGAAATCTCATCGGGAGGTGGTCTAGTGTATGATTTTTCTCACTAGTGCTTGCCAGCTTAAAGTTAGCAAGCCACGCGAGAGGAAAAACTTAGCTCTAAACCGTTTCACCAAGTTTTGTGGAACTTTGAGCTCCGAATTATGCCCGGAGCGCGGAGCGGGCAAAACTCCATGAACTCCCCTGGCAGAGTGGAATTCATCGCTCACCTCTAAATTCCACTATTAGACTGCAGCACCTATTGTACCATCCATTACAGTGGTAGACAAACATAGCTTCAGGTCTACAACTGTAGCTTGAGTATAACAGTGTAAAACATGCAATGCGACCTAGCAAGGAAAACTCTTTTTGATAGGTTAAAAGCTTGCTTTTGAATATTAATAAGCCACCACCATATAGGCCGTATAACCCATAATGGTGCATGCTATTTTTAAGTAGGACATTTAGAAATCTAAAGTTAGCTTGTCCTTACAGTGACTAGCCCATAAAAGCTATTGTCACTGCAGGAAGGTTGGCTGTCCCATAGAGAAACACTGGGAAGAAATATTAAATACTAATATTGTACCTAAGGAAAGGGGCCAGCTAAAAAAATAATTACGCCATTATGTTTAATAGTTATTAAAATCAAATTCAATGCTGTAGTTGTGTTTTTTAATAAATATTAATGGAAAGTAACTTTTAGACAGTTACCCTTTACCCCCTGAACTGTCAGAAGGCAAATTCACATAACCCCCTGCCAATTTTCAGTCAGTGATTAGGCTTTAATAGGTGTAAACAGCTGGGCAATACCTCTAGGGCATTGATACCCAAACTGTGGGCCACAACCCACGGATGGGTCGGAAGATGATTTTTGATGGGTGGGTGTAAGTCTAAGTGATAAATAATGATGCCTTTAAAATCTGAATGTATCATGTCACATTTGGTGTGCTTTAAAAACAGAGGTCAAATGCCAGGCTATGTCTTCTTTCAAATGGCTACATATTGGTTTTTAACAAGAGGATTGGTGTTTACAAACTCCTCTCACTTTTGCAATCAGAGTAAGAAAATGAAAGTGAATTTTATGACAAACTTGTGGGGGGTACAGCAAAATGTAAATACCTTTAAATGTACTGTATACATTCAGCATTTCCAGAATTACAGAACAAGCTTAATTTTTCTTACCTAAGTGTGAGAGAACAAAGATTATAATAGGATCAAAACAAAGAAAGCCATTTTACTTGGTGATGCACAAATGATAACTATTCACTGAAACCCGATTTCCACACATTGGGCCCGATTCACAGAACTAACTTAAGAAAAAATCCTTAACTTACTTCCCTTTTGGTATTCACAAATGGCACTTACTCATTTTGGTATTCACAGAAGGCACTTACTCATCATTGAGTAAGTGCCTTCTGTGGATACCAAAATGAGTAAGGGCCTTCTGTGAATACCAAAATGAGTAAATGATAGTAAGTTTAGAATTGTGTCTTTAGTTAGTTCTGTGAATCGGGCCCATTATTATTTGTGTGAAATATAGTGTTACCAGTAAAACTTTATAGGGTATATTCAAAAGAACGTGTGATAATTACCGCAAGAGTAGCGTAATGCAACTTTCAATATCACAGCCCAACACGGGAAAATAACCCAGTGACAACGTGGGATTCACAACAAGGTGGTAGCATGCGATAGTCACCAGACAACGAGCCAAATGTCTGCATCAAAATCAACGCCACGCAGCATAAATACGATACACGAACGCAAAAAAACATGAGATGAGGCCAACCGCGGTACAAAAAGTAGCGAAAAACAGCCACAGGCCTGCAAATCCCATGCGTCTCGTGGAACCATGCCCTTTAAAAACCACAGAAAAAATACACCAAAAACAATCCAAAATGCAGTCGGAGTGCCGAGGAGACCAATCCAGGATGCCAATAGGCGCCGGCATGACGCGACTACCTAAACCAGGCACAAACCTGCCAACAGGAAGGCAGCAACGGCGACAGGAGGTGGCAGTCCTGCACCACCGGAGGAGCTGAAGGAAACCCAGGCCACGGTCATCAGTGTGGCGATGGTGCAAGGAGTAGGGAGTACGGACACAGCTTGAGAGGACCTAACACAACATCAACAGGGACTGGGAGGACTGGGGTTGTGGGCACAATGGCATACTTGCACAACGAGGTGTAGCACACTGCACACCCACAATCACCCAGGTCCATGGGCCCGATCCCCTTGGCACACTGCAGCACACACACATAGCACGTACAGCACACCCACAATGACGACAACGAGGAACAACGCGCATAGCCGACACTGCAGAACAGAGGACACAACTGGCTTTGCACATGCACAGAAACATGCCTACTACATCTGACGGACCAGGAAACTGTGAAATGGAAATGTACGCGTACGACATCACATCCGTCATGTAGACCAAATATACACTGTCCCGCAGAAGAATCCAGCACCCCCCAAACAGTCACAATGTACATTGCCATACAGTTTGCATGAAACCTGCACAATGCGCCAACATACATGTCAAAGCAAAGTCAATACGCACCTCCCCTTCACATCGCAGAGGGGCACACAACACCTTCAGCAGAGCACAGAATACAACACATCAGTGATGCTGGAGAGGACCACCACACCATCGACACCAACGCCCTACAACAGCACATGGATATCCCACGCAACCCCCCACCATGATCCGGACAGCCAAGCTACTCAGAGGAGAACACTGAGCCTGCAACAGACCACACAGCAGGAAGCACCCACAAGCACAGCTGGCCCACGACACCTCACCCACCCACACATCGCACCCCAATGCCATGTTCCTGCATGCCAAAAGGAGGTGGCCCAACAGGTGTGGGTGGTGCCGAACCCATGGAATGCAAACCAGGACACATACGTAGGTGTCCATCATCCTTCAGGGGCCACCAACACCCCACTAAGGAGACCCACAGTGCCATAGAGAAACATGCAGTTGCACATTCACAGTACAAAACCACGGGCAGGGGTGCTTAAATATCAGTCACACACCCATGTTGGCTCTGTGTACGATGGCCCTGGCCACTCCCCTTATGAATTGATTGGGTGACGACAAAGCTACATGTCCAAGCTCCAACCCGCTGCCTGCGGTGACACGTCTGCATCCGATGTACACAGCACAATGTAATGGCGTAGGGTCCAGGGCCCTCATGCATACAACAAGACCACAGGGACACACGCAGATATCATGTTGAACTGGCAATGGGCAGGTGCGCCCGGCCCCTTTATTGGCAGGGCCACATGTACAGTGATGCCTGTGCTGGATGTGTGTGGGTGAGTGTAAGCCAGCATGCACAGAATGTCTGGTGCTGGCAACCACTTGAACATTAGACACCAGTGCAACGTAAACAGAAAACACATGCATAATAGAGTAAACTGCTGAGCAACATGGAGGGAGCCGTAGAAAGTGCAAAGGACAGCCAACATGCAAACAGAAGTGTCCGTGAGTTGCAGTGCACTGGGAATGGGACACCAGAGATGAGCCTGCCCATGTGAAGAAAAAGTCTCGAATTGTGTCCCTCCGACAGATACCTGATGCAGATGCAGTGGGGTGTGTCATAATTACATCATCTTCCCCATCAACTTCTCAGGGCCCCCACACTGCACAACCACTCCACAAGTGAAAACTCAATAACTATCGGACAATGGCTTGCGGTGCACTCAGTCACTGGCACCTGGAGTGCTGAGCAGGGTATCAGGCCGATGATGGCATCCACAACAGGTCTGAGCAACTCTGCAAGTCTGTCAGGACCACCGTTTCGACTCTGGCAGATGGCCGTTGGAGGTGGTCCTTGCAGTGGTGGCATGTGCATCCTGTGGTGATGCCATGTCCGGACCGGTCATGACTCGATTTGGTGTGTGAGCCCTGGTGGGATGCTGTTGGGCCCGGAGGCTGCGTACAGCGCAGGGCCACAGAGAAATGGCATTGATGACCCCAAGGCCAACACTTCAGGGGCCATCCAATACCTCAGAAGAAGGGGTCCTGGACCGGACCAGCGCAGAGTTAGTGGCCCCGGATGCACTGCGGCCAGCACAGGCACCTAGCCACGGGACGGTGACTTGCGGTGCAATCAGATGGGCCATGCGACCTGAGCAGGTCACCATCAATGTCCGAGGAGTATGTTGCGGAGGGTTTCGGGGGACAGTGGAAGGTGTCCTCCAGGGCATGACGCTGAAAGGTTTGATTTTATCAGAAAACAGCAAATGGAGGAGTGGAATGTGACAGCCTCGTTACCACCACCAATTCGGTATCAGCTACATGAGGATGAAAACTGCCCCCTAGTCCATAGACTCAGACGCCACCAAAGTTCGACCAGAGAGTGTCCATGATTGCCGGGGAACAGACTTAGTGGCACAGGTGTTGAGAGGGGATGCAGTCTGTGATGATGCTGCTACACCTATATGAACACCACCATTGCTAAATCAAGACTCTGTGACCTACTGGACCGCAGTGAAGGCCGGAGGGAGTGGTCAGCACAGGCCATTCGGCGTGTGTCGCCGGCATAGGTTGGATGACCCCACCAGCCTGCGTAGTTCAGGTGGCGCCACATGTCGCCGGCTGGCGTTGAACAGGGTTAGTGGCACCACGTGTCGCCGGCTGGCGTTGAACAGGGTTAGTGGCACCACATGTTGCTGGCTGGCATTGGATGGCCCCACCGGCCTGCGTAGTTCAGGTTCAGCGGCGCCACGTGTCACAAAATGCCCATATGGAACTATGCCTCACTGATCGTGGGGGTCTGGTGCTGTGGCTGTGGCCCTCAGGCTTGGAGCTTGCACCGGCACATGTTGGGCCCTCCTTGACACACGCCGGTGTCGGGAGGTGATCAGTGTGGCCTGGCTGCACAGGGGCGGGCCTGACGGGTTCGTGGTCCAGGGTGCCGGGGTCCGGCAGGCATACAGCATCGCAGGCAACTCCGCACACGAGGACGGTGTCGGCCTCGTGGCAGGATGAAAGGCGCAGCCCTGGCAGAGACGTTGTGCTTTCTGGTAGAGGACCACGCCCAGGGCTACATGCTTTTTATTCACACTCCTACGCTGGCGTGGCGTACGCTGGGCCATCCCACTGCGGTCACGCTTAGGGGGCGTAACAGGCAACATTTTTGCGAGGTCCCCCACTGGCTGTGGTGACATGGTTGCATCCACTGTTCACTACACTCCATACCCCAGAGGTGTATGTCGCTGTGGATATGTGTGTATTCTGCAGACTGCGGTCTGTCCAGCACATCTCCGCCACTCTTGGCATTGTGTACTTTCCCAATCATGGTTCTACTGCACCCTTCACACATTCCTGGTTGCCACCTCTCCCCACATTCGGCTATTGTGTGGCTGAGGTGCCATGCCGTTGATGGCTCATGTTCAGGGCTTGCCCAGGTTACCATTGTAAGTTGTTCTGTTGTGTCTGGTGGGTGGGCATGATGTTGTGCATGTTGTATGTGTTTTTGTGACGTGTGCATTGCCAGAGTTGTGAGTTGCATGGATGTGGAGTTGAGGTGAGTGGGGTGTTAATTTTGAACTTGCCAAGGGGCTGTGCATTTGACTCGTTGCCATCCTGGGGACGCTGGTTGATGATGGACTGTTGGTGTGTGAGGGAATCATGCACACTGGCTGTGAATTTGGATGCGACATTGTTGGAGGTTCCACGGTATTCTGTTGTTGCCTGCACTTTGGGGTGGGACGTGTGCTTTCTGTTGTGGTGATTGTGTGCTGTGTCACCAGGGGGCACAGGTGGGACATGTGTGCTGTGGATTGCCCCCAACACGTCCTGCTATGGCATATGATCCTTGCTTGGTCTCCAGCTTGACCTGTGCATTGTGTTGGACATATCGGGACTGGGGTACCAGGGTGATGGTGATGTCTAGGGCAGGTGTGAGGGACTTGGATGTGGCTGGCAGTGAGAATCCTCTGACTCTGGCGGGTGTTGGTTGGGGGTTCCAGGGGCAAACAGGCGCAGCCAAGCCTGCATCTTGTTGTGGGGTGGGATGTTGGTTGTCTGCTGTGTTGGTGCCGTATGCCTGTTGGGCGATGTTGCTCGGGATGCGTGGGGCGGTTGTCCCTTTCAGCCTGTGGTGGACGGTGACATTGTCAGAGGTTGGGTCTGGGCGGCTGGTACGCTTCCTGGGGTTCCGCTGCCTTTGTCTGCGCTGCCTCTGTGGTTGTCTGGGGGGTGTTCTGGGTGTGGGGTGGGGTCCTGGGGTGGTGTCGGTGGGTGTTGTGGCATTCTTGGGTGTCCGGGCCGCATGATGGGTGGCTCCTTGGCATCTGTTGCACTACCAATGTGGCCCTTGGCTGGTCTCCCTTTTGTGGTGCTGGCCGCCGTCCGACTTAACACCAGGTCAGAGCAGGTGTAGATTTCCTGGTGCTAAAGCGCCTTATCGCCTGTTTTGTGTTTTTATCGCCGATCTGTCTGGTCGTTGAGAATGTTGAGGTGTGGTGTGGTCGCAGCTTTTGGCACTGGAATGCCCACTCTGCATCTCATTAGCGATAGTTGCGGTCTTCCTCTGTGGCGATGTTTTTTGCGGCTGCTATCGTGGGTAAACTGGTGCTGTGGCCTGTTAGCACCAGCTTGTGAATGGGGTGGTAAATTTATCGCCACTTTGGCTGCAATAAAGTGCCAATGACTCAACGATAAATCCTTGTGGATATGCCCCTATGTCTGTGCAAATTCAATGCCCATTTCATTGAAAAATATGTTGTATATAAATCACAGTACAATACCATGCGAAGCACCCGCCACATGTCCATTAAAGCTGGGTGAGTCACAAAAATTTGTTGTTCTATAAATTGGGTGATGATTCTAAAATGTTTGTGAAGCACAGCTCTAGAGAACAAATATTAGGCTGAAAATTAATGGGCAGAGATGTGTCCTCTTTAGTCCACAGAATATGCAAGGTAGGGGCTGTGGGAGTCCTTTTTGCCACTACAGTGTGAAATCCTGCTTGAGTGCCAAATGCTGTTTCACAGGTCTGTTTGGTTTGCATATAGGGGACATTTGAAAGGGAAAGGTCCTGAACGCAAAGATAATTCTTTTTTGATCCACTGTCTGGTTGCTGAAGGACTATTTTTGTCTTACCAGACCTCTGTTTCTGGGTTTTATTGTCTGTACAGAGGCTGCTTCTAGCTGTATTTTAGTGTTAGATGTGGGAAGACACTAGGATTACCATAATACATTCCTCACACACATCACCAATGCCTCAGGTTAGAGTGGCTGAAGTGGGTAGGCTTGGCCCTGGAAACGTTTACCCCATTGATTAGGGTGTGCACAGGAGGCATAAAATTGGCTTCTCCGGGCAGCCATTTCAGAAACTTTTCTGGACCTCTGGAAGGTGAGAAGAGGAATAGACCTGCTCTTCATGACCTGAGAGGAGCCTAAAAGCACTGGATCTGCTCTGTCTTGTACCCAGGACCAACAAGCATTGGCAAAGCCAATATATCTTGTCTTTGGGATCTATGAATTTAACCTAGTATTTTGCATGCTGTGCAGAATCAAAAATGCTGTGCAGCATGGCAGAATGGCTAAAGGTAATAAACATATTCATAAGGTATTATGATGCAGTGGTCATGCCACTTGCATACCTCCTAACTTGGTTGGTCCTCCACTTCTTTTTTTTTTTCTTTTAAGGACTCGTGCCCTGGCTAGCACAAAGACTCTAAGCAAATGCCAGATGTTGCACTGAGCAAACGTTATTTCACCTAAGTAACACAACACATCTACACTAGAGAAAGAGATGTACGGGCTGTAAGCCCTCAGATAAGATACAGCAGGTCTTGAAGAGATAGGGCATGAGCTGACTAGGTGAGAGATAAAAAGCCCTTGAGCTACAGTGTACCAGAATTAGTGAATACAAATGTACTTTGATGTATTCTCCTATCTCTATCCGGGAAGGCGCTGCTGCTGTGCTTGCCACTTACTTTTCCTCCATATTGGCTGTAGCATACTGTTTCCTGCATTTACCAATGCATGTTTTTGTGTTGGTCCTCATGTGCTTCCCTTATCAGTTTCCTGTTGCTGAAGTACTGTTTCCATCTGCTTTTCAGGCACTTTTTCTTCAATGTTTTGACTGCACAGTGCTTGCACTGTGCTTGTTTACCTAATATCCCCTACACAGCACGTTTACATAATCATTCTCATCCCGGCTGCATGCATTTCAAGCATGCATGCTGGCAGTTTTTTTTCTTTCATTTATTATTACACAAGGCTTGGAACTCATTGTGCGCCAAGCCCCGCTTTCAGCCCTGTGCCCCGCCCACCACAAAGCCTCCAAGTCATTTGCTATCCCTGCTTGTTTCCATTCCTGTTTCTTTGCAGTGATTTACTGATGTTTTGGCGCCCTAGCATTTCCCCTTTTGAGATCTGCCTCTGATTTTACCTGGGGCACCGACTTTGTTTGCATTGCGCTGACAGAGGGCTTTGGTGTCCAGTTGCAGAAGCTGCTGTCCCAGGAGTTGAGCCTGTGGAAGTCGCTTGAGAAGTCCCAGGCCATGATGCTACAGGGAGTCCAGGTCCTGGAGAAGGCGGTGAAGGTCGAATGTAAAGAGGTGAGTGAAGCCATGCACAGACAATCTTCTGTTGTATTTATCCCGTCTCCTCCATTCCACCAGTCCTTCTTGCCATTCCCTTTTTCTTACAATTTGTTTCTCTTTCTGTTTCCATTTTTAATATCTGCTTTCTTTCCTTTTTCGTGTGCCTCCTTATTTCTCTTATACTCTACTGCATTCTTTCTCACCTGTTCTATTTTCCTAGTACCTTTCCTTTTCTCAATTCTTTAAAAGCACACCACTGGGAGCCATTCTGCCCTCCTTTCTTGTCTATCTCTAGCAATCTGTTCGACTTACAAGTGTACCTATTTATATTTTAAGCAGGTGAAGAAGTGGCTTTTAATCATTCTGCAGAACAAGGAGCATGGGACAAAATTAAAGATTTCCTTAGCTCATTTCCCATGGAAATATAATTTTCATTCAATCTTGGAACGTGCATTCTAGCGATTTTCACAGTTACTGCTTTGCTTTCTGAGCAGATCACTCGCAGTGGCCTGTGCCCTCTTCTTTCGTGCTTGCCAGCAGCAAAGGTCTGTTGTCCTTTTCATCACAGTGGGCGCCTTGGGTTCACTGTTAGCTGGGCGCCTTTCTTTGTTTAGGGGGTTGGATGGCTGAGCTAAGTTTTCTAAGGCAGTGCTGTCAATTAATTTGGGGGCATATTATCAAGCACGGCGTTAAAATTATCGCCGCTTTAGCGGCAGAAAACTGCCGCTAAAGCGGCGATAATGGGCTTGATAATATGCCGCAGAGAATTCCAATAGAAGCCCAAGTTGACACCAGAACATGGGCTTTTATGGGAATTCTCAAGGGCATATTATCAAGCCCATTATCGCAACTTTAGCGTCAATTTTATGGGGCTAAAGCAGCGATAATTTTAACGCCGTTTCTTGACAATATGCCCCTTAGACAGTTTCATTGGACTGTCTACTGAGAAATGTGTTACTACTCGACCCATATTGCATTACATCAGCAAACAGCTTTAACCTCCCCAATAAGGTGGGAAATGTTATTCCATGATAAATATATATATATTTTTTATAAAAAGGGAACAAAAGCTTACCTTTTTATCACAATTTTCCAAATATGTACATAAATGCAACAGACTTTCATAAAGAGATATTCATGAAACATGCCACAAATGTGGCTCTGGGAGAGTACCAGGAGCATTATTTATCTGCCACTGAATATCCCTATGAGTGCCTGGAAGAGCAATGTGAGTCACACCCCCTCACATATCACATTGGGGTTTCAGAGGCTAAGAAACACTTAGCCTATCCCGTGGCCATATCCTGATGGTCTTTTCTGGCGCATTTCAGAGTTGAGCGCCTGTTTAATGACATTCAATCTGACACGATCCCAGACCCTAAAATTAGTGCCTTGTCTTCCTGCTCAGAGGCGTGTTTCACTGAGTTATGCTTTCCCAGTCCAGTCATGGTGACTGACAACTTTTCTCTATTGTTTAACATAAGCACCAGGTTTGTGTATGTAGCGTGTACTTGGGCAGTGCCTCCACAAGTATTTTATAGCAGAGTTTATATAGTGCTCCATACCTTTAAGTAGCTACAACTTTCTTAAGTAAATGGAACTTTTATCAACTTGTGCCTGCTCTGTGTAGCAGCAGCATTGAAAGCTCAAGGACAGCCTGAGAACCTAGGCAGACATTCATGGCAGGTATAGATTAAGCATTGTTTCTTGTACCATCACAAGATCTTCCCTAATCTCTGTGCACATCTTTTCTTTTGCTTTGCTATTTCACCTATATGTCTGCTCCAGGTACATTTTTAGGTCTGACGTTAGCAAAGACCTTTTGATTTTACTGGAATTATATGTATAATAAACTTACTTAAAGGAGTTTTCAGCCACCTCTCTTCATCCATTGATCTGTCGTTGTGCCATTCACATTTTGCTTCTGCCCAATACACCATACAGAATGGGACCGAGGGTTAGCCTGCTTAAGCCACTGGTTAACTTCACTTTGAGTGACTGTATTTTGCTCTTCCACAAGAAACACATCCACACACAAGGTAGTTGCTATCAGTAACAGTGTTTTGTTTTTATTTTATAATTATTATTTTAGTTTTGCTTTTGTGTTTAGGGCTAGATGTGAACACAGGATGATTTTGATAAACCAATGAGTGCCATGCAAGTCACCCTACCCAGGATTCCCACAGGTGTTAAGTTTTTTTAAATGTGCAGGTTTCCTAGGTTTCCCTCGGTGCTGGCTGAGCAAGGGCCCAAAATCCACAGCTACCTACTTTGCAAAAAAAGGGTCATTTTTTAGTTGAAAAATGTGATGTGCCCATGTTACCTTTTGTGCTCTTTCCTGTTGCGGGCACTAGGCCAACCCACACAAGTATGGTACCATTTTTATTGGGAGACATGAGGGAATGCTGGGTAGAAAGATGTTTGCAGCTCCCTTCAGATTCCATAACTTTCCATCACAGAAATGTGAGGAAATGTGTTTTTAGTTAAAGTTTAAGGTTTGCAAGGGATTCTGGGTAGGAAAAAACCTAGAGAAAGCCATGCAAGCCACCCACTCTAGATTCCCCTAGGAGTCTATTTTTTAAAAATGTACAAGTTTGCTAGGTTTTTCTGGTGCCTGCTGAGTTAGGGCCAAATATCCACAGCTACTCACTTTGCAAAAAAGGCTCAAATTTTTGTGGAAAAAATGTGATTTACCCATGATGTGTTTTGTGCCCTTTCCTGTCTGCACCCTTTATTTCCCAGCTGTCTTTACAAGGTTTTGACTTTTGGAGGGACACCATAGACACAAAATCTGTCTGGGGGACCAAAGATCGTCAGGTTAAGGGAACTGAGCCATTATTTAGAGCATGTCTCATACCACAGCAGATTATCTTCCTGAACAACACAGTGCAACAGACTTCCTGTCTTGGAATAGCCAAGCTCAAGGACTTGAACACACCTCAGATTCCCTCGCTTTCACACTTTGAGGGATGGCAAAACTATACACAACATAGGGGCAGATTAACAAGAAAGTGACGCATTTGTGAAGATGCGTCACTTTCCCTGCGCCACTTTGAGAAACCCTTGCGCCACTATGGATGCGCCGTATTTACAATATGGCACACCATGGCGCAAGGATTGACAAATGCGTCAGAAATTCTGACGCATCTGTTGACGCAAAAGTCACGCATTGCTGGAGTCGTGTCGCAAGCACGATGCAACTCCAGCAATTCAGGGGGATGCCTATCCTCATTGTGCTGCGTCACTCCTTACGCCTGCTTCAAGCAGACGTAAGAATTTGATGCAGTGGCGTCCTAGAAGTGGCGCAGTGAAATATTGTAGATTTCACTGCGTCACTTCTACAAGGCTTTTTTGCGTTGGAACGCCCACCCTGCATACATTATACCTGACGCTGGTATAATGTGACGCAGGGCTTTACAACATGACACATCTCCCTAGATGCATCCCGTTGCAAATATGCCGCATTTTTATGCTGCTGCCGCGTCACAAAAAGTGACGCAACTGCGGCGCAAAAATGACGCAAGGGGCTTGTAAATATGCCCCATAGTGAGGATACGCTACATGACATTATACACAAGGGTTCAAACAATTCTTCAGCCCCCAATTGGAAGGGATAGTTGGTTTGGCCTATCTACATAAATGGGTGTCAGACAACATTCAAGGGTACCACCGGAGTATTTCGTATCCATAGGCCTGACCAACGCTATGTACAACGAGAACATCAGGGGGTGGTGACATCCTACAGTGTTGGGACGTTATACCTAAAATGGCTGAGAACCTCAACAAAGCCCCTGATGAAACATCACTTGTCCTTACTTTCAGATGACATGGATCAAAGGGATTTTTTGCTAGATCCCCGAAAACCACGTCATATCACTTCTCGTATGTTATTTACAATGAACTATGGAAAACCTCTCAACAGGAAGCTGTGGAGACATTGTGTGAAATTGACAGGGTTAACCTAGAAAAGGCTTTGGCAGTGGTCGACAATGGCATGAGCACAATAACATCCAGGATTCATTCACTGGGCAACATTGTGTCTTCTGCAATAGATAAACTGGAAAAGGATCTGCCCATTATTCAACATGGGCAGTCGCACTGACGATCCATTCTATTATTAGGCTGGACGCTACAATTATTGTGTTCTGGTCACGTGCCCTGGTGATATATCAACAGAACCTCTCTGTTTTCTGCTTATAATCTAACAGAAAGGCAGACAACAATGGCACAAAGATATGCAAAGTATACAATGCTGCACATTCAAAAATTGGACCAAGTACCTTTCACAGCGTCTGAGTCACCTTCCACAGAATGGTTAATCCATTGCCATATTACATTGCTAGTCATGACATTCCAATTTCAATATTGTCTACAGCTCCATCACGTAGGCAGGTATGAAGCGTTGGGTAGGGAATAGATACATGAATCATGGGAATTACCTTACAGATTTAGATGCAGAAATAGGGACACTGAAGTCTTTCTCAGTGGTTCAGACTGTGAGAATTCGTTAAGTGGGTCTCTAATTTGTCAGGATATAATGCTTCAGGGAGTTTGTAATGCTTTGGTTGCAAACCTATCATGCCACTTGAAGGGATCCCCAGCTGCCATGATTAAATCGTCGTTCAAATTACTCTCGAATGGAAGTTATTTGATGCTGAATGATCAATTAGAATAGCAATGGGGTAACCCAGTATCCCTCAGAACCTGGGCAGTTATGTAAAGAAAACAATTGGTTCTGTCGGGTAAGAATAATTTCTTTAGATATTGAGTCACTTCTTGAGTTATTCAGAACAAACAGCAATTACGAAAAATACACACACTGAGACCCTGAAGAATATTAAAGAATTTTATAAATTCCGTCATTTATAAACACTTGAATTAAATTGCATGGCTGTCAATAACGAAAATGATTAAAGAAATATTAGTGACAAGGTGACATGTGGTGCTCAGTGAAATAGTGATGGTGCGTAATATATACAAGGTGACTATTAAAATTCCGATGATTTGAAGAGGCCAGAAAAACAGATAATTGAATAGGTCTGCAGATTGGTTAAGTAAGTCTTTAAGCAGAGTCTTTCAACTGGTCCCGTATTTGTCGACGTTTCGAATGATCAAGGTTGTTGTGGGATGCTGCCAGGCATCGCATATCTAGTCACAGTAAGTTCCAGGGTTACATGTTGTATGCAAGTATTGTTTCCACCGACCCACACAATCAGGGAGGCACCACTATGGCCTTCTTTGAATTCTTCCCTTATATGGTTTGATTCTCTGAGTAGACTGAAATTCATACTTTTACAGAAGGAGGTGGCCTTAACCTCAGCTCGAGAGACTTTTGATCTCCAGGTTCCAAGGTCTTCAGCTGAGATACATGTACTAGTCTGAACTAACTTCCCGCTCCCTTTTGGGGAAATGGTACATCACATCTTTAACATGTCTTATACGAGTGGGTTAGTACACCTATTTAAGAACATAGGTTCTGGGCTAATAAGCAACTTTTAGACGATCTTCGGAGTTATTCCATCATTAATACACTCCATATTGGGAAGCGTTTTTGGAGGGCTTCTTCTGGTCCTACTACTTGTAGTGGGTATTCTGGTTCTAATTTTCCTGATATGCAATGGATGCCCTAAATTCCAAAGAGATGGAAAAAGCAATCTTGGCGCGACGTTGCCGTGAATGCATGGTACTCCATCTAGGCACACCTTGGCCCGTTCCACCGCGGGTTCTCCAGATTGTTGTGGAGGGTGCCGGCATACTTTTAGGCTCCTTCCAAATTTAGTGGGCAGAGCTAGGAGATCGTTTAGCGCTCTAGCGCTCTTCCCTATTTAAACTTCATGGTCGGCTCACCGCGAGCGGACGCGCTGAAAATACTTGCTTATCCTGAACTGCACGTTATGTTGTTTTAACGGTTTTAATTGAAATTTATCACTGTGCCCTTTTGTTAAAATTACCTGAGTCACCTCCGGTTGTTACTTTATTCTTGCCAGCGCCCCATTCCACCGCGGGTTCTCCTGATTGTTGTGGAGGGCGCCGGCATACATTTAGGCTCCTTCCGGATTTAGTGGGCGGAGCTAGGAGATCGTTTAGCGCTCAAGTGCTCTTCCCTATTTAAATTTCATGTCCGGGTCGTTGCGCAGCGGACGCGCGCAGCGGGCGCACCGCTGGTGCGCCGAAGGCCCGCCTAAGGCATGCCCGTCTGCGTCCGTCCACGCCACGACCGTGCCAGGTGCCAGGGATGCCGCCCGTCTTACCTTAGATCTTCACCCTAGGATTTGCCACTCCAGAGAGGGTTTGCTAGATCTTCGACTGGCTGCGCTGCCCTGTCACCATATATGGGACCCCGAGCTCCTCCCCAGGAAGTTATACCGTGGGCGCATAGGTTGCAATATTAGCTGGAAGCAGAAAAGTAAGAACTGCTCAGATATTATTGCCTTTGGGTCCCCCTGTAGTCAGACGTTTGCACATGGCTTTCTTTTAAATGCTAAATCTATTATCAAAAACAAATTTGCTTTTAGAGACTTTGTTTCAGCTAGAAAGCCTACTTGGGTTTTTGTTACAGAAACCTGGGCGATGGATGCGTCAGGCCCCGATCTGGTAGATGCTATCCCTTCTGGGTACACCTTGTCTAGACTGGATAGAGTAGGCCGGCGGGGAGGAGGGTTGGGAATCCTGTATAAAGACGCCCTTATCTGTCGTACACAGGCTCTGACTAATCCCTCTGATCCTTATCAGGCTTACTATTTCTCTATCAATCTTCACCCCATGGAAAGCTTTTCTGGCATTTTATGCTATAGGCAACCGGGCCCTAGGACATCCTTCAGTCAGGACTTTAGCAAATTGGTAGAACCCTATCTGGAGAGATCCAATATAACGATCCTGGGGGATTTTAATTTTCATTTGGAGAACACCTCCTATAGGGATACTCAAGGCCTCTTGGAAACTCTGGGCTGCTGTGGTCTTGCACAGCTGGTCGGAAGTTCCACTCATATTGCGGGGCATATCCTCAACGGGGTTTTTTCTAATGATCCCAGGCTAAATGTGGGGCAGCCAATACCCCTAGCCTGGTCTGATCATTTTGCTTTCCCGTTTGATTTATACGTTCAGGCCTCAGTATCACCTACCTCGAGTGATAAGAAACTGAAGGAAAGAAGGAATTTTAACCACATAAACAAGGATGCACTTTCGCATTTCCTTGATAAGCTGGAGCCCGCCAAGCAGCATGATGCCAATTCTGCTGCCGCGGAGCTATCCCAAACATTGACAGTAGCAATGGATTCCCTTGCTCCGGTCAAGAAGCATTATTCGGCAAGAATAAGGCCTTCGTCTCCCTGGTTCACAGAGAGACTCAGAAAACTCTGACAGGGCTGTCGTAAACAGGAGAGGTTGTGGCTTGCTCTCTTAGAACCCCCTGAGAGGGAACGACATAAGCAATGCCTGAAAGAGTATAAGGCGGCCATTATGGAGGCAAAGAGATTATACTTTTCCAGGGTTACCGCCTCCCTGAAATCTTCTAGGGATCTTTTCAAGATCATTCATTCTCTCATCTCCCCGCAGGTATCTGATCTCTCAGAGGTTTCGCAGGAACTCAGTGACAAAATTTTGGATTTCTTTCAAGCCAAAATCTCCGATATTTATGCTCTGTTGGAAATAGCGAACTCCAGTATTAGGTCTGGATTGCAGACTTCTATTCCCTCTGGTGAGGTCCTCCCCTTGGGGGAGACCCCCAGGCTCCTTACTTTCCCCCCCATGTCTTTGGAGGTGACGGATAGGCTCCTGGACCGCGTCAATTCAGGCTCCCCTTTAGATCCTTGTTGGCTTAAGGTGGTAAAAAACTGCCGGGAGATCGTGATTCCTCTTTTTATGAAAGTCATGAATGTCGCCATTTCTGAAGGAGTCTACCCGTCGTTGTGGAAGATAGCGATTGTTAAACCACTATTGAAGAAACCCTCTTTAGACCCTGGCGAACTGAAAAATTTGCGACCGATCTCCTTGCTTCCCGTTCCTGCCAAGATCTTGGAGGCCTACTTACATCTCCATCCCAGCACATACCTAAAAGACCACCATCTCCTGGATAGCTCTCAACATAGTTTCAGGAGATAGCATAGTACGGAGACAGCCTTGACGACAGTCTTTAATAACATCCGGACTCAGGTCGATGCCGGCCGTACCACTCTTCTGGTGCTTTTGGATCTCACCGCGGCCTTTGACACTTTATCTCCTCATAGGCTGGTGGCTCGCCTTGGAGAGATTTATTTATTTATAAAGTTTTATATAGCGCGAAACAGATCCCAAAGGATATCAGAGCGCTTTACAATCGAACTAGAACTAGAAGGACAATAATGTAAACAACAACAAATTAGAAACCCAAGTGATCATAAGGTACATGAAGATTCCAAATGGAAGTTATGTTAAACAATAGTACAGGGTAACGTAAGTGGGACACAGTATGACAAAAAAAGTGTCATAGAAAATGTTGAAACAAAGGAAGTAGGAGGAATGACAGCGGGCCAGAAGCTAAGCCCAATTACTTAAGGAGTTTATTCATCAGGAATCTTTTGACTTCCAGTTTGAACACCGTTGTTCTGGAGATTCTGCGTATTTCTGGTGGAAGAGAGTTCCATATCTTTGAAGCCGCGCCAGAGAAGGCTCTGTGACAGGATCTCTTTTTGTTAAGGATAAGTGGTTTCAAGAGTAAGGTAGTGGCGCTTCTAGAGGCTCTTACACCGCAGGATAGTTCAAGTTTTTGTCCCAGGTACCTGGGCGTATTGAAGTGGATGGCTTTATGCGTCATAGTGGCAATTTTTAGCTGGACTCGTGCTTCGTAGGGGAGCCAATTTAAGGTTTTTAGGACTGCCGATATGCGCTCATTGCATTTGGTGCCTGTAACCAGTCTAGCAGCAGCATTCAGAGAAGCCCTTAGCGGAGCCAGGGTGTTTTTGGGCAGGCCACAGAGGGTAGCACTACCGTAATCTAGCCTCGGTAAGACAAGCGCTTGAACCACCTACTTGAAATCCTTAAGTGGAAGGAAAGGTTTGATATTTCTGAGTGTCCTTATCAAGTGGTTTGCTCCTTTACATGTATTGCTGATATGATTTTTCATATTCAGGTTCTTGTCCATGGTGACTCCTAGCGATTTGGCTGAATCTACGATGAACGGAGTGCAGTTGAAAGCAGTGAGGTGGCTCAGCCAGAGGTCAAGATTGGGGGTGTGATTCTGAGGGGAGACGAGCAGGAATTCTGTTTTTGAGGTGTTGAGCAGGAGATGGTTCTCGGTTAACCAGTTTTGAGTATACGTTAGTGTGGTGTTGAGTGAGATGATGTTCTCCGGGGATGAGATTTTATATAGAGTTGCGTGTCGTCGGCATACATGTGGAAATGAATATCCATGGAGTTAAGTGAGTTAGCTAATGGTTCCAGGAAAAGGTTGAAGAGGATAGGAGATAAGGCAGATCCTTGGGGGACCCCCATGAGAACAGGAGAGGGCTGGGAGAGAGAGTGCTTTGCCTTGACTCTTTGCGATCTGTGGTGGAGGAAAGACGAGAACCACTTTAGCACCTGATCACCAAAACCCGTCCTGTTTTGCAAAATGGATAAGAGGTTGTCATGATTGACCGTGTCAAAAGTGGAGGAAAGGTCAAGGAGGATCAGTAGGCAGGATTCGTTTTGATCGAGAATCTTTAGAATGTCATCCATAACATGAATAAGGGCCGATTTGGTGCTGTGCCCCGTACGAAAGCCGGATTGGTGCTGGTCTAAGAGTTGGTAATTCTCAATGTGAGCACAGAGTTGGGATTGAACGCATTTTTCAAGGAGTTTCGCAAGGGTAGGGATGTTGGAGATAGATTGGAAATTATTGAGATCGGTCCTATCAGCGTTAGGTTTTTTTAGTATAGGGGATACTTGAGCTGCTTTTAGGCAATCAGGGATTGTGCCTTGTGATAGAGACGCATTTACAATCCTTGTCCAGGTAGGGATGAGTGCATTCTTGATTTCCTTGAAAAAGGATGGAGGTAACGGGTCACTAAAGTGGTTGGAAGGGTTGATATTCAGGAGAATCTTTTTGATGTCTTGTTCACTGAATGGGGTAAAGGTGTCCCAGGCCCCATTGTTCTTGTGGTTCATGGGGGTAAAGTTGTGCTTTTCAAAGAGGTCAGGTGGAGAGGCTGCACTGGAAAAGAGGAGTACAGCCTTCTTAGCAGCGAGGTCACAGGATATGAGTTTTGATTTCTCAATGAAGAAAGCAGCAAGTTTGTCGCAAGAGGGTGGACTGCCTCCAGGTTCAGATAGGTTAGGACCTACAATTGATTGCTGTTTGACCAATTCGAAAAGTTTATTGGGACGGTTTGCCGCTTGATCTAATTGGAGTCTGAAATAGTTAGACTTGGCGTTCCTGATTTGTTTGTAGTAGAGGCTCCTAGCGACTCTTAGGAGTTTAATTTGGTGCGAGGAGGGATTTGATCTCCAGGAGCGTTCAATTGCCCTAAGGTTGCGTCGTTCCGTGTTTAGGTTATCATTATACCACGGTTTGGATATTTTTGTTGGGGCATTTTTGTGTTTGATTGGGGCATATCTTTGATTTCATTGGTTTTATTGGTTGTGCCTTCCACAACTGTACCTCCTTGTTGATATAAAAAAGGATGCAGTGATGGTCTGACCAGTCACATGGGGTAATGGAATCCAAGGTGACGGTCTGCACTTTCGAAATAATGAGGTCTAGGATTTTTCCTTTATTATGAGTTGGTTGGTCACAGTGCTGGGTCAGATCATGATCATTTAGAAAGGCTTTAAGGCTTGAGACTGCAGGGTCTTTGGGGTTAGCCCAGTGAAGATTAAAGTCACCAAGGAAGATTTGGGACATCGCTGAGTCAACATTGCTAGAAATGATTTCAAATAATTGCTCAATGAAGGGGAGATAGTCTACCTGGGGGTGGTAGAAGATGTGAAGTTTGCAGACCGGCAGGTTCATACTTGAGATGTTGAGACAGAAATATTCACAAGAGGAGGGCGCAGAGGACTCAACAGGAGAGATCGAGAGAGTGTTTCTATAAATACAGGCTAAGCCCCCGCCCAGTTTCCCAGCTCTGTCTAACCTAATTATATCATGAGTAGGAGGTACTAGGATATCTAGAATCGGTGTGGAAGCAGGATTTAACCAGGTTTCAGTGAGGATGATAATGTCTAAGTCCATGTGTTGTATGAGATCGAAGATATCAGTGGCGTGTTTAACGGCTGATCTGCAATTTAGAAGTACACATTTAATTTGTAGTGTCTTTGTGGTGGGAGGGGTCTGGGTGATATTCACATGAGTGAGGTTGGTCTTATTGCTGCCTCTGGGATTGGTGGGCGGAACTCTATTTGGGTTCGACAGGATGGATTGTATTCGTCTCGGCGGGCTCATGTTGGGGTTGGACCAATTAGGGTAAGAGTTAAGCAGGTCCTGTAGATCTGTGGACACAAGATAGGTCTCATATCTTCTAGGGCGAGAGGTGTCATTAGGTAGGGGAATGGATTTCCAGATGGAGGAAGGTAGAGGCTTGACCATTGAGTATCTATCATTAGAGGGAGCTTTGGACAGGTTTGCCGCGGTGAGGAAAGATCTGAGCAAGGGGAAAAGGTCAATAGAGAGGGCTTTCAAGCCATGTAGCTCAGACGTTAGAAGGTGAAACTGAAGAGAAATCTCATCTAGGCGCGCAGCCAAGTCTGGGTGTTGAGCGAGAGGAGGAGGGTGTGACAGGGAATCGATCAGTGATGGGAGGTCTCGGTGTCTACCTACGGGGTCCGGGATGGTGAGGGGGAGATCCTGTGGAGGAAGATGGTCATTTGAGTCTAGCTGAGATCCAAGTGCTTTTAATAGGGAGGTAGGTGTCTTAGTGAAGGGGTGGTGATCGTTGGACTGAGGGTTAGGACCAGGAATCATCAGATTGATTGACGTTAACTGATCATGATCTGTGGTGGGCATTTGCTTGGGTTTCAGCCTCATATGAGACACCGGGAGAGGGCTGGGGGAAGATGACTCAATCATTGGAGGCAAGGCAAGATGGACATCTTGGGTACTCTCTAGTTTGGGAACAGGTAGGCTCGGACTGGCTAGAGGAGAGTCGGATCTAGATAGCTGTGGCGCAGCACCCTGGGATGGGACCCCTCTGTGGTGATCAGGTGGTGAGGAGTGATTTAGAAGGAGATGAGGAAAAGGCCTTCCTGACGTAGCGGGGAGTGGGCTCGACGGGTCCTGAGAGATGTGAGGGTGAGTCTGGGTGACATTGAGTTTCGAGGAAGCCGCGTTTTTGAGTAACGGGAAGATGTTGGTTATCTTAAATAGATTGACATTGGACGCTTGGATTAGGATGATACCATTGTTATAGAGGGTGATGGTGGTATTGGCGTTGAGTGAGGACGAAGAAGCAGTTGTGAGCTTGATGCCATGAGGTGTTTTCCTAGAACTTGTTATTCGGAGCATAGAGTAGAAGACTTTTCGCCAGCAAGCTCTTTTCCTGGTGTAGAAAATAAGGTCATTTACTCTGAGATGGGTGTCGGGGGTACTGCTCTGAGTCTCCTTGCCTCCTTCCTTGGTGAACGTGAGCAGAGGGTGAAGCTAGGCCAGTTCTTTTCAGCCCCTAAAGCTTTGCAGTGTGGTGTCCCTCAGGGCTCTTCTTTGAGCCCTACACTCTTTAATATCTATGTGGCCCCACTTGCAAAAGTGGTGAGATCTTTTGGGCTGGAGGTGTTGTCCTATGTGGACGACACCCAAATAATGGTCTCTATAACGCATACTGTAAAAGATTCTGCCCTCAAGTTTAGGAGCTGCATGGAGGCAGTTTCCCTTTGGATGGTGGAAAATTTCCTGAAACTGAATGGAGAGATGACCGAGGTCTTGATTTTTGGGAGTGATCGGGAACGGTCACGCTGGGGGTCTGCCCTTGTCCAGTTTCTCATGGAAAGAACCTAGGGGTGATTGTGGACAATGCTCTTTCTCTGAGGCTGCAGGTAAACAGGACTGTTTCCACCTGGTTCGATATCATCAGGATTCTCAGAAAGATCTCTCACTACCTTTCTTTTGACGCACGTAAGCAGGCCGTCGTGGCCTTGGTAACGTCAAGATTGGACTATTGCAATGCCCTTTATTTGGGCACTAATAAAGGTCTTATTCATCAGTTGCAGATGGTGCAGAATGCTGCGGCCAGGCTGGTATTGAATCTTCCTAGATATCATTCAGTTACAGCCTAGATCAAGCTTCTGCACTGGCTCCCGATGGACCATAGGATCATTTTTAAGATCTTATGCCTGACTCATGAAGCCTTCTATGACTCTGGTCCTGAGGGCATCAAGTCGATTGTCCATCATTATGTTCCCACCAGATCTCCTCGGTCCTCGGACAAAAACCTTCTTACTGTTCCCAGGTTCAAGAAGGCTAAATGGGGTGGCAGAGCCTTTTCCACTGCGGCGCCCAAACTGTGGAACTCTCTTCCAGTGGAAATCTCTAGTGAGGGCTCACCACCATTATTTCGTAAGGCCATAAAGACCTGGCTTTTTCGTGGTTCGTCAGTATGAGCATGATCCTTTTCTTTTCGTCTCCTGATGTTTTGCATCCAGCGCCTTGATGCCCTTGGGCTAAGTTTGCGCTTTTACAAGTTTAAATTCATTCATTCATTCATTCAAGTGTGCATTGGTTTCTGTCATTCAGATCAGTCTGGGACGACTGCGTCTTGCCTGTACTTGGCTGTTTTTCTGCGGATAAGAATGCATGTTGGACATCTGTCTAACACTTCCACTGGTTGTGCCTCCGGACGTGGATGTACTACTGGACCCATTAAAGGCCCATATAGTGCAGCGTCCTCAGCGTATTCCAATTCTGATGTTGGCATTCTTAGAGCTCCCACGGGATGCTTCAATTCCTGTCTGAATGGACAACAGCTCTACCACAGGTTCACAGGCTTCAAGTACTTTCTCAGCAACGACTGTGGGAGCTGGAGAAGATCACCTTTGCTCTATTGAACTGATCCAAGAGGTGCTACAGGGACCTTCGTCTGCGAAAGCAAGCAACAGTGATGTTGCATCTCCCACACAGGACACAAACATTTGGCTCTCTGTGTGATGGAAACAATAAGGCCGTTTTCGAAAAGAACCTAAATTGGAATCTGAAAACATCCTTTAGTTTTATTTTACCTCTTTTGCTCTCACTGAGCACTATGGCTAATGGAGTGCTCAATTGGTCTAACAATATATGTACTATTTAGAAGACTTAAAAAACTTTTACAACTTTTACATCATTTCTTTAACACATACCATGGTTTTTAGATGTTTTTATACTCATATTTTAGGAAAGTCTTTTATGCTTTTTTTACTGGCATATTTTAGCATGTGTTACTTTGTCGTCCAGACAGACGAGGAGTGGGTGTTATGCACCCCAATGTACCCCAATATAGGCCTAGGTAGTTGCATGACCTTTTACCTACATTTGTCCAACTTTGCTGTACATGACGGTTCTGGCACTGACCTTTTACCTAGTTAGGTGCTGCATAAATGTTGTGTGGTTTTCTCCGAAAACTAGCCTGATTTATTATGCATGAGGATTCTCAGTATCACGAAAGGATTGCCATCTTCCTGCATAATAACTCTGTAAAGGGTTACCACTATCGTCATCCTTGGCCGACATGCCCACAGTACCATGACACATCAAGGTAGAACCCCTGAGGGTACCTTTCTGGTATATAAGTACCACATCTTCACTGGGCAAACCAGAGGAGAAAGTTCCATGCTAATACTAGATGCTGAAGTCCCTGCACGCAGACACGCCATCATGCAGTGGTCCGACATCCCTAGCTGAGTGTCCAACTCGAGACCAAGACGGGGTCCTTCATTCTCTTCCATCAGGTAATGGGTTTGGCTCCTTCCTGGGGGAATTCTTGGCTATACACCTACATACATGCTAAGTACACTTAGGTACATCTAGTTAGGGTTTGCATCGTAGGAGTACGCATTATTACTGTCAGTTATCTATATACCTGCATATAGTTTTAGGACTATGGTAGAATTCTATCTTTTATTTACTTTATTGGCGCTTGTAATCATCTATATCTGTTTCTGTCTCATGGTTGTTACAGCAAATGTATTTTATACTAAAATGACTCAAAAAATACTTATTGAAAATGTGAGCATGAGTAACTGAGCAAAAAATACTGTACTGTTTCCACGATCCCTGAGGGGTCAGTGCTGTCATGTTCGATAGTTGCCAGAAACTATTCGCTCCTTGGTATGGTGGTGGGGCTTACAGTGACACTGTGAGCTAGCTCGTCTACAGACTAACATATCCTTTGGGGGTGTCTGAAATCAGTCTGAACACCAATTGCTTAGTTGATGTGATCTAAAATGTGCAGATCCTATATAGACAATACCCATTTTACACTCTACATATTTCACCATGTGAATTGGTCTATACTTGGTACAAAATGAAAGACAATTGTACCGTACAGCTCAGTAGTTGTTTCTGGATACCTCAGGATCATGGAGAACCTACAAAATCTACACATCCTCGCAACCAGATGGGTATAGCAAATGTAATGGTATTTTGCTTTTGTAAATCGGCCATTGTGACAAAGAGTTACAGATGAAAATGTTGTCACAAATTGCCATTTTTGTCCTACTCATTATCAATATTTCTTTATATCAACAGTTAGTTTCTTTGAGAAAAACTTGAGACATCTACACATATGACCACCTTGCTGATTTCAGATTTTTTTTTACGTCTGAGAAATCTATAGCTTTCCTCGATCCCCCATGGGTTTCACATGTGTTTCCACCACAAACTGAAAGCAGGTTGAAAGAACAGAAAATAGGAATGCCAAAATTGTGGTAAAAAATTTTTTTTTGATTGAGCTCTGCCTGTTCCTGAAAGCTGGGAAGATGGTGACTTTAGCACAGCAAAATGTTTGTTGATTCCAATTTTAGGGGAAAAACAGGCTCTTATTTAGAGCACTTGTTTTCCTATTTTTCCCCAAATACTCAAAACGCAGCTATATTTTGCTTATTTTCTTGGTCCCCTTCCAGGGGAATCCACAAACCTTTGGTACTTTTGGAATCTCGAGGATGTTGCAAAAAAGGACGCACATTTTGTGGGGCTACCCGGTGTGGTAAAAAAGATATGGAGCCCTAAGCGTGAACTACCCCAAATAGCACAACAAATGGTTCAGAACTGGGTGGGGGGGCACAGCAGTTAAGGGGTTAAAAAGCATGTCAGGCCTTTGCAGAATCATAAAATATGAACACACCCATATTTTTCTCTGAGAAAGTTGGCAACCCTAGCTGGTGATGCCTAATAAAAACTCATTTGCAAACTTTAATAACATTCCTTTATAAAAAAAACTCCTTCATGTACGTCACAGCTTCTATGCCCTACCAAATTATAGCACCTTCTACAAGTGCAACCATATTTCCAAAGACTGACAGAAGGGTTGCATACCTCCTTGTGCTGATAGAAACCTGATTCTGTGCACTAGGAGAGCAGTTGTATAGCTGTTTGAGCAGGCAGATCCATTATTATTATATGCTGTTGTTTCTGTTTAAAATGTGCTCATCTTGTGGAAATTGTCTCTGAGTCAAGTGCTTAGTAATAAAAAACATTGGCAAACCCAATATCCCTCTCCTATATAAAAACTGTTTGTTTTTCCGATGTCTTCTAGACATGTTGTACAGCAGCATGACTGCTATTGTGCATGGCTAAATAGTGTTGCCGTGAAATGGACGAGAGTGGCATAAAAGAGAGTGGCATACAGCGGAGTAGACTAAAGTGGCGTAGAGTGGAGTGGCGCAGAATAGAGTTGTGCAGGGTTGAGTGGTATAGCACAGAGTGGAACGGGAAAGAGTGGAGTGGCGAAGAGCAGAGTGACCTAAAGTAGACTTGGGTAGAGTAGAGTGGCGTAGAGTACAGTGGAGTGACATAGAGTGGAGTGGCGATGCGCAGAGTGGTGTGGTGTGGTGTGGCAAGGCGTAGAGTGGAGTGGCACAGAGTGGAATCGAGTGGCATAAGGTGGAGTGGAGGGCCATAAAGTGGAGTTGTATAGAGAGTGACATAGAGTACAATTGCGTAGAGCAGAGTGGTGTAGTGAAGAGTGACAAAGAGTAGAGTGATGTGGCTTAGAGTGGCATGGAGTGGTGTAGACTGTAGTGGCGTGGAGTAGAATGTAGTGGCACAGGGTGTAGTGCTGTAGAGTAGGATAGAGTGGAGTATAGTGGCATACATTAGAGTTGAGTAGCATAGAGTAGAGTGGTGTGGAGTGGTGAAGAGTAGAGTGGCATGGCGTAGAGTTGAATGCCCAAGAGTGGAATGGAGTGGAGTGGAATAGCGTACAGTGGCATTGAGTAGAGTGGAGTAACATAGAGTAGAATAGAGTGGAGGGGCGTGGAGTGGTGCAGAGTAGAGTGGTGTTTATTGGTGTAGAGTGGAGTGGCATGGAGTGGAGTAGTGTGGAGTGGCTTAGAGTCGAGTGGCATAAAGTGAAATGGTGTGGAGTGACATAGAGTGGCATGGTGTGACATAGAGTGATGTAGAGTGGAGTGGTGTATAGTAGAGTGGCATAGAGTACAGTGTAGTGGAGTGGCATAGAGTAGAGAGGTGTGGAATGGTGTAGAGTAGAGTGGAGTGGTGTAGAGTGGCATTGAGTGGAGTGGTGTGGAGTGGCATACAGTAGAGTGGAATGATGAGGAGTGGCATAGTGTAGAGTGGCACAGAGAGAAGTGGCATGGAGTGGAGTGGCATAGAGTGACATTGCGTGGAGTAAGGTAGCTGAGAGTGCCATAGAGTGGCATTGTAAGGAGTGGAGTGGCATAGAGTGGCATGGATTGAAGTGGTCTAGAGTGGTGTGGCATAGAGTAGAGTGGATTTGTACAGAGTAGAGGGGTGTAGTGTGGCATAGCATAGGGTGGAACTGAGTGGCATAGAATAGAGTGGCGTGGTGTATACTGGTGTAGAGTGAAGAGGAGTGACAAAGAGTGGAGGGGAGTAGTGTAAAATGTAGTAGTGTAGAATAGAGTGGCATAGAGACGAGTGGTGTAGAGTAGAATTGCATAGAGCACAGTAGTGTAGCATGGAGTGGGTGGCAAAAAGGAGAGTGACATGGTGTAGAGTGGCTTGGCATGAAGTAGATTGGGCATAGAGTGCAGTGGAGTAGCATAGATTGTAGCGGCACAGGTTAGAGAGGTATGGAGTAGAGTGGCGAAGATTAGCATGGAGTTTGGTAGAGTAGAGTGGTATGGCATAGAGTGCAGTGGTGTAGAGCAGAGTGGTATAGAGTGAAGTGGAGTGGAGTAGAGTGGTGTAGAGTAAAGTGGTGTGGTGTAGAGTGGAGTGCAGTGGAGTGGAGTGGAGTGGCATAGAGTGGAGTAGAATAGAGTAGCGTACAGTTGAGTGGTGTAGAGTAGAGTGGAGTGGCATTGAGTGGGGTAGAATGGAATGGAGTGAAGTAGAATGGAATGGTGTAGAGTGGAGTGGCATTGAGTAGAGTGGAATGGCATAGAGTGGAGTGGTGCAGTGTAGAGTAGCTTTGACTCGCATAGAGTGGAGTGGCATGGAGTGGAGTGGTGTGGCCTGGCATACAGTAGTGTAGCATAAACGTTAAGTGACATAGAGTGGTGTAGAGTGATGTAGAGTGGGGCAAAGTGGTGTATAGTGGAGTGGTGTACAGTAGTGTACAGTAGAGTGGAGTGGAGTGGCAGAGAGTAGAAAGGCATGGAGTGGCATTGAGTAGAGTGGTGTAGAGTGGCACAGAGTGGCATAGATTGGAGTGTCATGAGTGGTGTAATATTTGTGGAGTGTCATAAAGTAGATTGTAGTGACAGAGTAGAGTGAAAAGATGCAGGGGTAGATGATTTTGGAAATAGTGCAGCAGGAGCAGTTGGACCGAGGTCTATGAGCTTGAAGGCCCTCTGTCCCCGTTTAGGTTTTCAAGTAAAGCATAGGATGCGAAGGCTGCCTTTCCTTAGTTTTACAAGCAGCAATGTTAGGCTTGCCAGGGAAATGACTAAGGGAGCCGTACTTGTTGTCAAAGGGAGCGAACCTCAAGCCCTGGAGCCGGTTGAGGCACGAAGTCGCTTGTGTTGTGCCAGTAGAGCTCTACTAATAGCCAGAAGGGCTCCCACAGTGCAGGAGCCATACTTGTTGTCAGAGGGGGTGGACTTCAAGCCTCAGAGCTGGTTGTGGCAGGAAGCTGCTGTTTTGTGTCCATGCCTGGAGGCGCTCTACTAAAAGCCGGGAGGGTTCCCACAGAGCAGGAGCCGTACTTGTCAGAGGTGGTGGATTTCTAGCCCCTGAGCCGGTTGCAGCAGGAAGCCACCTGTATTGTTCTTGTGTCCGAAGGCACTATACTAAAAGCTGGGAGGGCTCCTGCAGCGCGGGACATACCCAGGTTGCACCAGGGCGAAGACAAGGCCAAGAGTGGGCCCGTCTGACCCATCAGCAGCCATGAAGAGGCGGGGCGGGACCACCCCCTTTGGCTCGTTCTTTAAGGAACAGACAGGAGGCTACCGGCCCTGCTGTAACATATTATAAAGGTCTAGGTCAAGGTCAAGGTATATCTTTCTGGGATTTACTACCCAGTGCCTGTGACTGTTTCTCCTGACTGCCCCGCAAGGTTGCTTATCGGTGTCCCTGCTTGGTTTCACTTTGTTGCTATCTAGTCTGTGAAGTGATCTAAATGGTGCTGAAGGGTGCTGCAAATATGGGTAAAAAGAAAGGACCCCCCATTAAACCCCTGTCCCACTCCGCCGCCCCCTGTGTATCATACATAGAGGGTTTTCTCCATCAGGATGTGTGGGCCATGTCTAAAGAAATAGAATTTGTAGAGAGGAGGCTCTCCCTGGACAGGGACACTTCATACTTCGTCCCCCCATGAGCCACTCACCTGCAGCAGCTTGGAGGTGCCTCCTCAGGACAGGGGTCCAACGGAGGATGGAGGAAGATCGTGGGGTGGACAACCCTAGAACAGACAGACCCATATTTTCCACCTCATCAGTTATCAGCTTGAGGTGAAAGCGGAAAAGCAAGGCCTGCACATTTACCCAAGCCCCTGCAGAGCCTTTGCCAATGGCCCCTCTTATTCCCAATTCATCCGGAGATGAGAGGAGATTTTTCCACAGGAATGTTTAGATCAGGGTCCTTGAGACATTGTTAAATAACAAGCTGCACCCAATCCTGCTGAGAATCTCCCATTTTGAAGAAAGGGTCTCTGAATTATTTTCACTGATGACTAAGGGGAGGGTTGAGCATGAGCAAGGTCAGGGGCAGGGTACATCAGAAGGGCCACGGGGTTAGGTGAACAAATCCCTGAGAGGGACCAGACAAACACCCATTAACTCGGCGGTGCAGCTTTAGGCTCCTCCCAAGTTGTACCAAAGCAAGAGCTTGTGAAAGTAATTCGTAGCTCTCGCAGCATTGATGCCCTCCTCGCCCTCTAGACAAACTAGCGGGGAGATGGTACTCAGCGTCTCCCATAAACCCAAGAGGTGTGCTAAATTTGCTCCCAGAAGCAACCCATTATGTCATGGTCCTTGGGAATGCCCCCCCCCCCGTTCCAGCCTCAATGGGGAATCTTACCAAAAACTGAAGATGCACTGGATTCACTCACATCTCTGTCATAGGAGGGAGCTTGCGGATTCTATTATTATGGCACGAAGAATAAGATGAATAGGTAAGGATAAGAAACCTGTTCCAGCCTGAATGGGGAATCTTACCAAAAACTGAAGATGCACTGGATTCACTCACATCTCTGTCATAGGAGGGAGCTTGCGGATTCTATTATTATGGCACGAAGAATAAGATGAATAGGTAAGGATAAGAAACCTTGGCCGGGAGACAGCGTGGTGGTTAATTGTAATAATTCCTGGCAAACTACTTGCCACCTCCCCCGGATCGTCACTAAGGATAGTTTTCCTGCCTCTGGCTTTTTTTCTACAGACCAGGTAGTTTAGCTAGTCCATCACACTATCACTTCTCTGGTAGGAGGCCCTACCCAGTTAACGGCCACCATGTTTTTAGGCCACACACCCGGTGCCCACAGCAAATAGATTTCTTCCCCTGAGTGGTCTGGAGTCCTGTGACTGACTCGACCAATCTGAATCTTCCTGGTCTCGGGGAACCCACTGCGCCCTCCCGATAGTTCCCTTTCAGCAACCAAAGGGTCTTACGCTACTGTGCTGGAACATTGCAGGTCTTGCTTCTAAGTTTAGTGACTCCAGGTGGGAATGTTATGTCAAATGCTTCCACATAATCTGTCTCCAAGAAACCTGGGGAATTGATAATAGCCTTTTCCTAGAGGGATATATGAACCATTTTGCACCTGCTGTGCCCTCTATGGCTGGTAGGGCCAAAAGTGGCTTAGATATGTTTGTTAAAATTGAGTTGAGTTGGCATACCATGGACCTCAATTTTCAAGCTCGCACATTGTAGGGAGTACAATTCTCATTGCCTGGATACTTTCCATTGGTTTTAATTAATTTCTATAATAGCATGGGAGGGCGCGCTGAGCCCTCCGGAGTCTCTCACCTGGATTGTGCCTTGAGCTCCATATCAGCATTGGGTGATGGTCAACCGCAAATCGTCCTTGTTGGTGACTTTAATTGTCACTTATGTAATCTTCCCCCAGAGGGTGGTGCCTCTACTGGCAGTTGTTGGCTGCATGAAGGTTTACATTTTGTCCACTCAAAAGATGGTCAGGAGTTAATTGAGCTCTTAGATTTTCACAAACTGGTCTTCAGCTTGGAGAAATTGGTGAATTCCCTGAACCCTGCAATTTGCCCATCTTATAAAGGGAGGGACAGTGGATCGCTAATTGATTTCATAATTGTTTCAGCACCATTATATCTGCTCAACAATTTCAGTGACCACAAACCATTATCCCTAGCTCTGGACATTGCCTTGGGCCCAAAACCCCAGTTAAGTGGTGTTCTCATGAGCTTGTCTGTTGTTGGCCAGGGGAGAAGGCTGAAATGGGCTCAGGTGGACCCTCAGCATCTAAAAACTTCTCTTTTTGCTTCCTGCCTGCATGATTTTAATATCTGTCTGGATAGTGATGCGGGGGGGTATTGGAAGCTTATAAACGGATAGCTCTGGGGGTTTGTAAACATATGACTTATTAGCACCCAGGTGTCTAAAAACTCAAAATGGTTTGATAGGGACTGCTCGAGAACTCTGAGTCATTTGAAGGCAGCCCTGAAGCAGTCCCTGAGGTGCGGGCATTTGATCAGAAACCATAGGCGAGCTTATAAGTTCGCTCAAAAGGTGTGCAGACAAAGCTTACAGGAGTAAGCTTGGGAGGACCTTTGCCTGCGAAACGGGGGATAGCTTACTTTTTTGGAGCGTTGTAAATAGGCCTTGTTTTGCTGAGTGCTCTGGCCCTCTTTTATGTCGTAACATCCCAGAGCAACAGTGGGTGGATCTCTTTGAGGGCATCTATAACCAGGGGGTTGGATGGGACGATACGACCCGGTGACATCTGTAAAAGCTGGTAACCGAGTGGTCTTCACATTAGAAGAAATCCAACTAGGAATCCTTTCCCTGACCAGCAATAAGGCCCCGGGCCCGGATAATATACCACCAGACCTGTTCAAAGCTAATACAGAGGTGTGGGACCCTTTACTAACTCAGGTCTAGAATGCAGCTGCACAGGAGGGGTCGCTACCCTCTTGGTCTACCGCCATGATCATCCCCATATTTAAGAAGGGGGATAAAGAGAATCCACAATGTTATTGGCCAATTTCCTTATTGGACGCTATGGTTAAGGTTTTGGGGAGAACAATATTAAATAGGCTGTGTGACTGGGCAGAAGAAAAAAACGTTTTGAGTGATGTTCAGTATGGTTTTAGGGTGGGGAGGTCAACTTCAGACCAAAGCCTCAAACTCCATTTAATTATCAGCAAATATACAGTGGCTTAGTCTGAATCTGTACACCTTGGACCCGATTCACAGACTTAACTTAAGACAAAATCCTAAACTTACTACTTTTGGTATTCACAGAATGCACTTACTACTTTTGGTATTCACAGAATGGATTTACGACTACTAACTTTACGTCCGCATTCAGGCCGGAGATTCCGGACCGGAGGCGGAGATTCTGGCCCGGATGTGGGACTTCCGGGCATTTGACATGGTGAATCTAGTGAAACTCTCGGCTTTGTTCAGCGAGATAGGGGTTGATGCCAGTACTGTGGCCTTATTAGCAGATCTTCCACTCATTGACCTCAGCCTCAGTGTTTTTTTCTCAAGGTGCAGCGAGCACCCGATCATTCTCAACAAGCTGTGGGGTTCGCCAAGGGAGCATACTTGCATCTTTTTTGTTCACCTTGTATTTGAATGTGCTAGAGTCCATGCTCCTATCAGTGTCGGACGACTGCCCTAAGATTAGGGACAGATTTCTCCCCATTTTGTTATATGCGGACAATGCGGTCCTGATGGCTCGGCCCGCACAGGGATTGGACTTGTTGTTGGTCAAGTATGTGTCTTTTATGGGTCTCCTGGACCTGTCAGTCAAGACCTTCAAGGTAACTAATTTTACCTTGTGCAAAGTTAAGGCCTTCTCTTGTTTGGGAGTTTTATATGACGGCAATAACTGCTGGAAACCCCTGGTGGAGGCCAAAAGATCATAGTCCGTAAAAACTATAGGGGAGGTTTTCAGTTTTTCACATAGGCTTGGGTCGAGGGCACCAAGGGATATTTAAAAAATCTATCAGGCCAAGTGTATTGCACAGCTGCGCTATGGTGGCGAGGTCTGGGGGCATGTTAAGGTGGATCGGATTCAGACTATGGAGAATAACTTTTTTCGCATGTTGGTCGAGGTCCCCCAGTCTAATCCAGCGTTTTCTGTTCATGTGGAGTTAGGGATTAATTATGTCTCAGACCTGATCTCCTTAAGCCCGCTCCTTTGCTGGATTAAGATCTGAAGCAGGGCAGGGCTGAAGCTAAGCCAGTTGATCCATAAGGACTGTTTGTCTTTGGACTGGGTAACTAATATACCCTGGTTTGCTAATGTTAAGGCATCTTGTTCTTCTTTAGGCAGGCCTGATATTTTTATGAATCCTATTTCTCTCTCTGCCCACCAGTTGGGGAGTTTTAAAAGATTATTCCTGGAACGCTCCAGTTCTGAGGAGGTTTAGAACTTCAGAAGTCATCAGTTAGGGGCCACATACTTTAAAAAACTGTACAGGGGATGTAGCAATACCTGGGCTTAGGGCGCTCACAGCATGATAGGTTTTTACTGGTTAGGTTCAGGTTTAATCGATTGCACCAGTTTTTAGGTTCCACATGTGGGTGGGTTCGGCCTAAGGCAAGGGCACCCTGCTGTTGCGACAATGTGTCTTCGCAGGATTTGCTCCACTTTATAATGTTTTACTCTTTCTTCAGTTGGCCGAGGAAGCGTTTTTTAATCTCCTTTTTGCAATCACTGCATTTTAAACAAGTCAGGACCGCCTTGTTGTACCTTCAGATGCTCCCTACGGAGCATGTGACAATTACTGTTTTATCTTTTTTACAAGCTGTCTGGTTATCCAGGAAAACAAGACCTAATTAATTATTTTATATGTTCTTTGTTCTTATGAGCAATCTCACTCTCTGTTTTTATTATTCATGAAATTGATTTTATCATGTTCGAATTGTATTCCTTTATGGTGAATTTATTTACAGAATAAAGATTCTTATTCAGTGATTGACTTAGGGATCAACTTAATGTGTATATTAAAATGGTTGTAGATGTCATTTGTGCAGCAGGAGCAGTAGTGCCAGGACACATGAGTATGAATGGCACACAAGTTCTGTTTGTGTTACAACCAAAGCAGTGGATGTGTGGCATTTGTTTGCTTGTACAAGGAGCAATGGCATGCTTGCCAATGCAAAGATTGCATGAGTAAAAACTGGGAAGAGCAGGGACTGGAGGCACATTATGATGCATGTGGGGATGTGTGTTGGTAATTAAAAGTAACACACATTTGAGTAGATAAACATAAACATAAAGGGTCTTATTACGAGTTTGGCGGTCCATTAGCCGCCGTTCCCGCGGTTGCGGTCCGACTACCGCAACCTCAACGGTCTGACCACTGTATTACGATATTGTCATCCTGGTGTTGAAAAGACCACCAGCAAACCGCCGACACCGCCAGCCATCCTCAAACCACCGTGGCTGCGGTTGGGGTAAAAACGCTGCCATAAGGCTGTACTGGGAAGTTCCACCGATGTCCGTATTACGAGTGGGCTTTCTGATGATTCGACCGCAGTGATGGGACCACCGGCTTCGAGTGAGTGGAATCTAAGGATTTTTGGTACATACTCACCCCTCTCTTGTTCTTTCTGTCCGTGTTCAATGTGGTTCCCTTTCTCCAAGACCCCCCTTCACAGTAGTATCTTCTCCCCAAAGAAAACAAGCCTGTTTGCAGCAAAATACAAGTACGTCAGTTTTTCATCATATGCTAATTGACTGGACTGCTTACATATGGGCCAGACTCCGGCAATGAATAGGTGGCATTTTTCCAAATGTATCATGCATATGTGTACTCTCAACACATGTGCAGCTGAAATATACACACAGGCATCAATACATATGGAATACCATTGACCGCCTGCGGTCAACTTGTAATACGGCAGTCAGAGGACTGCCAGCGCTGCAGTCTTCTAGAGACCAAGGCATTTGGCCGGTCAGACCACCAAACTCGTAATCAGGCTCTAACTGTCTACTGAGTTTGACAAGTTAGTATGGTATGTTTTAATATGTACAATATTATTTACCACGCACACCTAAGTTGTGCCACAATTACGCTGTAATCTGGAGATTCAAGGCGTACTGGGAGGAGTCGTCCCCTAAACCAAGGTGAAAGAATCCAAGAGCTAGTTGCACCACTCAACCAAGTGTGGTGTCCCTCCTGTAGCACAGCCTATAAGTCGCGAGTACGTCGCGAATGATTCAATGTATTTCAAAGAAGTAGAATTTGTATTTTTATTTTTATCCACTAGAAGATGATCTTCATTGTAGTCATGAGGATCTCAATAGTGTAAACATTCCAATGGTTCAACGTGTTCAAAAACCACAACTGAAGGATTAGCCCCAATGCATTTCGGGTATGAGATACCCTTCGTCAGGAGGAATCCTAAAAAAGGTAATAAAATAGGAGTAAATCGAAGCGAAAATAATTGTCAATTTAAAGATGACTGTTGATCATGCTTTACGATCGTGTGTGATTAGAAAAAAGTAAAAAGTCATAAGTGATTAATGGAATTAAGCTGAATAGTGAACAAGAAATTAAAAGATGATGAAAAAAAACATGATGAAAAAATAGGCGAGCCTCAACCCGTGAGAGAATCCTGATCCGTTGTGGTATCGACTCGGTGACTGTCAGACGTAGTGGTTGTATTAACATCGCAAGTGTGCAAAGTTTAACCCCTGCTGTCCGATAAATTAAACCCCACGTGAGGGAAGTAATGTCGGTGATAAAGTTGAAGAAAACGTACCTGCACCAGACCAAAGAGAGCGTCCAGCATGCTCCCGTTGGAGAAAACGATTACGTGACGGACATTGAAGCCGATAGTTATAAACAGTGAAGAAGGAGGTGTGTAAAGAAAAGGGGCGTGTGTAAAGAACCGTTCCTATGGCGGCCATATTAAAAAGGTGAACGCGATAACAATAACGGTAGAATAGTGAAGACAATCGTATCGATAAACGAAATTGACAAAATAGAACTGTTGTGGTTGAAAAGTGAAAAAATAATAACGACATTGATTTGTACAGAGAATAGTGAACAAGGAAAAAATCACAATCAGGGTAACGACTGTTATTGAAAAATTACAATAAAGTTGCATTAAAAAATTACAGTAAAAAAGGGATGACAGTAAAAAAAGATTGAAAAAGAGAAGACACAGTGAAGATAAAGATAAAGTGAAAAATAAAAAGTAAGGGTGATGAAACCTAATTTAGTAAAAACGAGTAGGTCAAGTAAGAGCAGGAAATCATTGTAAAAGTAGGAACAGAATGAAGAGTAAATTTGAAAGGAACCAGATTCAAGTACATAGAACTGAGGTGCTTTACATAAAGCAACTAAATTCAACGCGGTTATTGAGTCCGTGAGGTACCAGTGTGTTCATTCGATGAATCCAAGCAGTCTCTCTTTGGAGTAAGAATTTTTGGTTGTCTCTGCCTTCTTTAATTGGTACTATTTCGCATACCAAGAACCTTAATTGGCTGATGTTATGTTTGTGGTCATTGAAATGCATCGCTACGGCGGATTTGGCATTTTTGTTGCGGATATTACTCTTGTGTTCGTTCAAACGGACTTTGATTTTTCTTTCGGTTTTACCAATGTATTCCAAGCCGCAAGGACACTTCAGCATGTATACAAGATTTTTCGAATCACACGTTGCTGTTACATAAAGCTTGATGTTAAACCCACATGTCGGATGCTGAGTGATATGTCCCTTGATGATATTGTTACAATTGCCACAGTTGTGACAAGGCACAGTGCCTTTGTATGTCAATGCTACATCAGGAGATTTCTGTGGCTTGAGTAACTCCATAAGATTTTTACTTCTTTCATAGGCGAACAGGGGTCTATCCGAGAAGATGTTTTTAAAGTCAGGTTCTAACTGCAACATGGGCCAATGTTTGAGAATAACTTTCTTGACATTGAAACTCTCAGTGGAAAATTTAGAGACAATGACTGCTCTTGAAGAAGTTTTGATATTTCTCTTGTTGTTCAATAACTGAGACCTGGGTTTAGTGGATACATGGTCAATGGCATTGGTGAGAATTTGTTGAGGGTATCCACGATCTAGGAAACGACGTTCCATGATTGAAACTTGATCAGACAATTGTGTGGGGTCTGAAATGATTCTTTTGATTCTGAGAAGTTGAGAAAATGGTAAGTGTCTCTTAAGTGTGGGTTGATGAAAACTGGAAAAGTGTAAAAGATTATTCCTGTCTGTGTCCTTTCTGTATAAACTGGTTTCAATGCGATTGTCCTTGATGTATATCAATACATCCAAAAAATTGATTTGAGATTTGTGAATGTTGAATGTGAATTTCAATCTCTCATCAATGTGATTGAGTTGGTCAATGGCGTTTATGAGTATGTGTTTAGGGCCACTCCAAATCAAAAAGATGTCATCTATGTAACGAAGATAAAGTAATTTCCATGGGTCGGTATTAATGATGTTATCCAATTCAAATTTGTGCATGAACAGGTTCGCATAGCTGGGAGCTGCGCAATTTCCCATGGAAGTGCCATGGAGTTGTAAGAAAAATTGTTGGTTGTGACAGAAATAGCTGTGATAAAGGGTGAAATGAAGGAGTTCCAATAACAGGATTTGCAAATCTTGTTGCATTTGGGATTGGAGTAAGAAAAATTCAGTAGCTTCTATTCCCAGGTTATGTGGAATGGAAGTGTAAAGGGCCGTAACGTCAATGGTACAGAAATACATATCATCTCCCCACTCGTGTGTAAAGTTTGGAGTATGTTCAAAAAATCAGAGGTGTCTCTGACATAAGTTGACATCCGTTGTACCAGAGGTTGAAGATGTTTGTCAAGATATTTCCCCACTGGCTCATGAAGAGAGCCCCGGGTGGAAACTATTGGTCTCATGGGTGGGTCAACAAGATTTTTGGGGATCTTGGGTAACATGCGCAAGGTCGGACATATTGGAAAATCTTGGATAAGAAATTTGCGTTCCTTTTCGCCTAAGGTGCCATCACGGACTGCTTTATCCACAATGCTCACAAGAATATTTGTGAAGTGGGGTTTAGTTCGAGTATAGTGTAGGTCGTTGCGTCTAATACATGTTCATCCAGTTTACGATTGTAATGTGCCAAATCCATAATTACAAGCGCTCCCCCTTTGTCCGCACTGACAAATGTGATGTTGGGATTATTGGCCAGTTGGTTCAATAAAGATTTATCTTTGGGTGTCATATTAGGTTGTTTGATTTTGTTGTGTCTGAAAACCTATTGAAGTTCACGCTTAAACAAGGTTTCGTAAGTGTCTAGAACTTTGTGACTCACAGGGGCCATGTATGTGCTTTTGGACTTCAAACCCGCCAGGGTGTTGTCTGGTTGTGGTGATGGTTCAGTCAGAACATTCTCAAAGAAAGGCCTTAATCTTAAGGTGCGCATGAATCTATAAAAAGCTTACTTCCACCTCCAAATGATTGGAGGAATATGTAGGAACGAAGGAAGATCCTTTTTGCAACACTTTGATTTCAGAGCTATTCAATGGTGTTGAGGAGATGTTGATCACCAGATTGTCCGGATCATTCTTCGTTGGCTCCTTGTAATTCTCTTGTCTGTGGAGGCTTCTGGAGGTATTTCTTTTCTTGCTCCTCCTGGGTCTGCGCTGTCTAGATTGCCTGTTCCTAAAAAAGGAACCACAGAAGCTGAAATAGAGGAGGAAATTGATGGAGTCTCCATAGTACGTGATGTTTCAGATGTAGGTTGTTCCTTGCGAATGACGTTCCTAGATTTTTTAACGGTGTCTGAATCACTACTGATCGGTGAGGTATCAGTGTCAGATGTTTTGTTAAAAGGTTTATTCTGTCGTCTTCGTGCATATACTTCGGCCCAGTTATAGACCTCACCAAGTTTGTAGTCTATGGTATCTCTGCGGAACTTACGTAGCTTTCTTTCATTGATTTCTTGCATGTGTTTCTTGAGTTGTCCGTTGATGTCTGAAAGTGTGAGTTCTTCTGGCGACATTTTTGAAGATAATTCACCTTTAAGCTGAATGATTTCAGTGTTGAGTTCTTCCAGTATATTCGATAACTCTTCAATAATTAATAAGATTAAATACAGTGAGCATTTATTCAATGTGCATAATATGTGCAGTCTATGAGTTTATCATTACTTTTTAATTATTTGTTACCGTGTTTTGTTATATTAGAGGGTTGTAAGTGTTTTTGTGTGTTTTTTTTGCCCTAGAAGATTTGTTTTCAGATGACACACTTAATTGTTAACCTGGATGCATTTTATTTTATTCTTTTGTTTTTTCAGGGAAAGAGAGTTGGTTATTTTTTAACCAAAATTATTTTTTAATGTTTTCTTGATTTTTCAGTTTTCATGGAATATAAATATATATTTTTTTTAATTTTTACGGTTCTGGACAAATTCCCTGGAGTCGTATTGAATTTTCTGTTTCTGTATTTTGTTTTTTTTTGCATTTGTTTGAGTTCTTTTCTACTGATTTGTTTTGGGATTGTATTTTGTGGATTGTCATTTCACTGATCAGGACATCAGCTATGAAATCATAAGTGTTATGCTATTTTATTTACGGTATTGGATGGGTAATTATAATTCATATATTTATTTGTATACAGATATGATTTTTCTTAGTGTTTTATTTTTATAGGTTGATAGAAAAGTGTTACTTAGGATGATGTTGATTATTTTTTTATTTTTAAATATTTATTATAGTAAAATGTAATTAACAATCTGAATGTTTGTCCTTCAAATTATTTTTTATTCAGATTGGTATTTTTTATGTGCTCAGAATTATTTCTAGAATAATTATTAGAAATAAATACTAACAAAGTGTGAGTGTTTGTGTTTAGGGAGGTTAAATGTGTTGTTTAGTTTATTTTTCTAAGTAGAGGTTTTGCTCTTAAGGCTACATATTGCAGGCCTTTACTGTTAGCAAGGAGTCTTACTTTAAATTATAGTAATTCATGCATTTGTTTAGTCTGTAATGAGATTTTTGGTCTGAGTTGGGTTAAGGGTTAGATTGTAGGGTGGCTTATTCCAGGTGTTCCTTGGAAGGAATTGTGCTATGTTCCACTGTGTTATTTGTCTTTGCTAATTGGATCATTGTGTTGCCATAAATATTCCACCATGGACTGTGATACTTGGGTTTGAAATTGTGGCCTGACCTGTTGACTAGCCCAAAGAACTTCAAAATAATCCATTAGTGGAGCTAGTTTTGTTTCATGCAATTGGTAATGGGTGATTCAGTTATCATAATGTTCTGTTACAGTGACATCTGCTAAAGCCATTACCTTTTTATTTTGATTGCAAATTCTAGGTTAGTAGCATATTGCAAACTCAGTGTGAATTTTTGGAGGGGCCCATATGCTCTGGTTAATGTGACAGTAGAACGCCTGAGATGCAGTGGGTATTTGGACAAAATATTTGAAAAAAAATATTGTTATGAAAAAAAATATTGTGTCAAGAATATCGGGATATCATAAATATTGTCAACAAGAATATTGTAAGTAAAAATATTGCTTTAAGTGTTATTTTTAGTATTGTTGTAATAAATATCAATGTAGAAAATATCGTGCATGTAATATCTTTTGTGAGTGCTAATTAGTATATAATTTACTGTAGTATGTTTCATTGCATATGTGCATTATTTTTATTTATTTGTGTTTTTTGTTATGTAAGTTTTTTTAGTTATAAAATTGTTGAAATGTATACTTTTCAGTTGTAATAATGTGTATAAATAATTCTTTCACTTCTTTTTAGTAGTGGGATATTAGATTTTTAGGGGAGAAGGGTGGGGAGAGCTTTAAAAACATTGCATTGAATTAAAGTATAAACTATTAATGTTAAGGATATGCAAATTAATAATTTAGAATTTTTAAATGTATTTTGTTATCATACTCTTGTAATACATTTTATTTTCATACTAATGAGGATATATGTTAATGGTAGTAAATAAAAGTTAATATAATTTAAATAGTATAAAGTTAAAAATACAGCGTTTAATAAAGTTAGATATATAAAAATATTGGTTTTCAAACTTTTTTAAATACAAATATCTTGTAACACATTTTAAAATTCTAGAAATATTTACATTTTAAAAAAAATTAAATTTATTTTAAACATATTTTTAAATTTTTTAATTTATAAAATGTATTTAAATATAATTTATTTATGAATTTGAGTTTGTCATAATCATTTTATTAGCCATTTTAATTGTTTAAACTTTATGAATTGTTGTACATATTTTGAAAATTTAATAATTATTAAGAGCAATTAAACCAAAAATTATATTTTTATATTTTCATATATATATACATTTGTAAATTTAGCTAGTGTGTTTTTAGATAAAAATTTAATTAGTTTAATAGTTTAATAGTAAAAAATGTGTGTTAATATGGAGTATAGAGTGTATATTTAAAATGTTTCGTTTGTAAAATTTTTGACTGATATTGTAAATTTCACCTCTTAAGCGACACCTTCTTAACATTGGCTTAGATTGGAGTTGGAATAGTAAAACTGCCCCCTTTAGTGCCCTACACCTTCCAAAATATGGTTTATATTGGAGTGGGAATAGTAAATGGCATCCCCTTAGTGTCCATTCTGAAATTCTGGCCCGCGAGGTTGGCTGGTCAGAACAGGTTGCACAGCCGTATGCACATTGGTATATCAAAATAATACCCATCCACCAAAGTGATCAGTTTTATCCATTTTATTTTCTTCATTTTTCATCATTGTTTCAACTCTTATTTATCCATCACGTCAAAAGCGGTGAAATTCCTTGTACAACTTTAAGCATGTAACTCGTTCTATGTATTGCCCATCCAGGCCTATGCATGAACATGTTTCGAATTTCCTTCATATCATATAATCCATGACGTACTCAATGCATTTTGGTTAAAAAACCTTCTTCAGGAGTATCTACAAATCGTAAACATATGTATGTCAGTCACATTACATTTTGTCCCAACGGATGTAAATTATATCAAAATCATTATCAACAAAAATTACCCTTCCCTCTTGTGTATCAACTCAATTTTACCAAAACTCCTGTGCCACATTTAAATACCAACTATAGTAAATCTCCCATCGCCCTCACCATCTACAAAACATTCCTAGTAACTCGTGAATTAGACTCCTCCCCTAAACACTCATCCTAATTATTAATCTGTGCAATCTGTCGATTTCCTGACATCATACCCATTTAGACTTCAAACTTCCTCTTCTCAACTTAAACGATCCTCTGTTCCCCACATGCCTGGTGCTGAATTGATCACTTTCATGCGCCCCCGATAAATACCTGATGTAAACTACGCAGTGCTTCAAACTTCTCTGTCGCGCTTGTGGTATCTTAATGACGGCCATGCTACACATCCTCAATTTAAATAAACAACACCCGCCCTCCTCTACAATCATTGGTGCAAAATATCACATGATCACCACCCTCTCCCGCTTTTCAAACCCTATCAACATAGTGTGTGCGCACTGCATTACCCACAATCCCCTAAAAATAAAACCACAACCCAAACCCCCTTCTATTATGTCAGTGCTTATTTACAAACATAAACATCAAGCACTGTGCCAAGTGAACTTTCATATATATGAACAGTCCTTGTTGATGACAAATCGATGATCCAAACGTAATGAACTGCTTTTGACGTGAAGCACGATGTTATCTGATAATCTCATTTTTTTGACTCTACATTTTTAATGGGGTGCTGCCAGGTAGTGAAACGGCTGGTAAGACGACAAAATTAGAGATGTCCCGAAGCACACCCTTCTTCTTCTCAATTGTGTTACACGTTCTCTTCCTTTTTATTATCGTTTGGCGTGCAGCACCCGTTAAGTGCGCCGTTCCTTTCGCACTAGATTATAATTCATTCTGAAATTCTGGCCCGCGAGGTTGGCTGGTCAGAACAGGTTGCACAGCCGTATGCACATTGGTATATCAAAATAATACCCATCCACCAAAGTGATCAGTTTTATCCATTTTATTTTCTTCATTTTTCATCATTGTTTCAACTCTTATTTATCCATCACGTCAAAAGCGGTGAAATTCCTTGTACAACTTTAAGCATGTAACTCGTTCTATGTATTGCCCATCCAGGCCTATGCATGAACATGTTTCGAATTTCCTTCATATCATATAATCCATGACGTACTCAATGCATTTTGGTTAAAAAACCTTCTTCAGGAGTATCTACAAATCGTAAACATATGTATGTCGGTCACATTACATTTTGTCCCAACGGATGTAAATTATATCAAAATCATTATCAACAAAAATTACCCTTCCCTCTTGTGTATCAACTCAATTTTACCAAAACTCCCGTGCCACATTTAAATATCAACCATAGTAAACCTCCCATCGCCCTCACCATCTACAAAACATTCCTAGTAACTCGTGAATTAGACTCCTCCCCTAAACACTCATCCTAATTATTAATCTGTGCAATCTGTCGATTTCCTGACATCATACTCATTTAGACTTCAAACTTCCACTTCTCAACTTAAACGATCCTCTGTTCCCCACATGCCTGGTGCTGAATTGATCACTTTCATGCGCCCCCGATAAATACCTGATGTAAACTACGCAGTGCTTCAAACTTCTCTGTCGCGCTCGGGGTATCTTAATGACGGCCATGCTACACATCCTCTTAGTGTCCAACACCTTCTCCAAATTGTTTTACATTGGATTGGGAATAGTAAGTGTCACCCATTTAGGGGCCGATTATTATCTCATCAGGAAAGGCTCCAAATGGCATTCGCTTTGTTCGAATCCGATTCAGAAACCTTGTTCCTGACTGAATCTGTCACCTTTCCTGAAGACCGAGTACGATGCAGTGAAGCCGTCCGGGCTGTCTGCATTGGTTCTGAACGGGATTCAGGCAGCCCGATTTGTTCGGAGCCGAATCATGCACCCCGTTGGAGACAGTTTCCGAATTCGTACGATGACCCATTCAGACAGCCGTTCCGAATTGGTTTAGCTGAGATGAAACCGCTGTGTGAATCGAACTTTGGGCCCCATAGCAGGCCCCCCTTCAGCCGTGGCCATCGGAATCAGGACTGTGGGGGTACCCATGTGTCTCTCCTACCCATGCATGCACAGTGTGGCAGGCACCATGGGGTGCCCACCACAGGGTGCACGACTTTCCCAACCACCCCTTTTTTCAACAGGAGCCTGTGTTCTCATTCAAATACAGGCTCCCATTGAAGTCAATGGGAGTTGAACCAAATCGTATCCGGATGCATCCTGATGTATCCAAATCGCTCGGTCGGACTCCCCCGATCCGAGTCGTTTGGAAAGCATTCCGGAACTTATTAGGTAGGAATGCTTTCCTAATGAGATCGTAATCACCCCCTTAGGGTCCAACACCTTCCTCACATTGGTTTAGATGGGAGTGGGAACAGTAAATGTCACCCCTTTAGTGTCCAACACCTTTTACAAATAGGTTCAAATTGGGAAAGGAGTAGTAAATTTCACGACTTCAGTGTCCAACACCTTCCCCAAATTGCTTTAGATTGTAGTGTGAATAGGAAATGTCACCCCTTTGGTGTCCAATACCTACCTCAAATTGGTTAGATTAGAGTGTGAATGGTAAATGTCAACCCCTAAGTGCCCAGTGCCTTCCTCAAATGGTTTAGATTCGAGTGGGAATAGTAAATGTCACCCCTTTAGTGTCACTGTTCCAGACGGCCGAGTAGGATGCAATGAAGCCGTCCAGGCTGTTCGAATCGGTTCTGAATGGGATTCAGGCAGCCCAAGTCTTTCGGAGCTGAATCATACAGCCCATTGAAGACGGTTTCCGAACGAGCACGATGACCCATTCAGACAGCCGTTCTGAATCGGTTTAGCTGAGACAAAATGACTGTGTGAATCGGACTTTGGGCCCTGTAGCAGGCCCCCCTTCACCCGTGGCCCTCCGAATCGGGACATTGGGAGTACCCATGGATCTCCCTTACCCATGCATGCACAGTGTGGCAGGCACCATGGGGTGCCCACCACATTGTGCATGACTTTACCAACCACCCCTTTTTTCAATGGGAGCCTGTGTTCTCGTTCAGAATACAGGCTCCCATTGAAGTCAATGGGAGTCTGACCGATTCGTATCAGGATGCATCCTGATGCATCCAAATCGATCGATCGGACTCCCCTGATCCGAGTCATTTGGAAAGCATTCTGGAACTGATTAGGTAGGAATGCTTTCCTAATGAGATCGTAATCAGCCCCTAAGTGCCCAACACCTTCCTCACTTTGGTTTAGATGGAAGTGGGAACAGTAAATGTCACCCCTTTAATGTCCAACACCTTCTACAAATAGGCTTGAATTGGGAAAGGAGTAGTAAACTTCACGACTTCAGTGTCCAACACCTTCTCCAAATTGGATTAGATTGCAGTGTGAAAACGAAATGTCAACCCTTTAGTGCCCAGTGCCTTTCTCAAATTGGTTTAGATTGGAGTGGGAATGGTAAATGTCACCCCTTAAGTATCCATCAACTTCCTGAAATAGATTGTGATTGGAGTGGGAATTGTGAATGTCAGCCCTTCAATGTCAAACACCTTCCACAGATTTGTTTATATCAGAATGGGAACAGTAAATGTCATCCCTTTAGTGTCTAACACCTTCCCCAAATGTATTTAGATTGGACTGGGAGTAGTAAATGTCACCCATTTAGTGTCCAACACCTTCTTCAAATTGGTTTAGATTGGAGCTGGAATAGTAAGGGTGTGATTAGGATGGCGGGCAGATCGGCACCGTCGGCCCGGCGGTGGCGATCCACCCACCATCGTACAGTGATTTACCCACCGCCAGATTACAACTTTCCGTCCGCCGCTTTTCCGATGGTCGGCAATCGTTATGATTGCTGGGCGGAGCTGGGACACCAATATGGTGTCGATGCCTAACAGGCACTGCCATCCATATTAGAATGCAGGGCATTTGCAGGCCTTTCCATGGCGGCATCACAGGATGGTGATGATTTGCTTTGGGGGCCTGTTGCTGGCCCACAGGGGGTGGGGGGTCAGGGGCTGCACTTGAGGGGTACCTATGGTACCCGCCTACCTTGCCATGCACAAGGTGGCAGGCACTGCGCAGTGCCTGTCACATTGTGCATGGCAATACACAACATGGCATTTTAACGTTGCGGCGGGTGCTGCAGCCAGAAGCACCTGCCGCAATTTTAAAATGCCAGATGCGACCGCCGTGGTGGCAGTTGCATCATGATTGGGGTGGCGGGACTGCCGCATGGTAGGCGGGCGGTCCCGTTACCGCTAGTGTGGGCCACCATAATCACTCCCTAAGTGTCAACCATTTAGGGTCCAGCGACATTCTCAAATTGGTTTAGATTTGAGTAGGAATAGTAAATGTCACCCCTTTAGTGTCCAATGCCTTCCCCACATTGGTTTATATTAGAGTGGGAAAGGTAAATGTCCTTTAGTGTCCAACACCTTCACCTATAATGTGTAACAGTTTTAAAATGATTATTTATTTATTTATTATTTATTTTTATTCTGAAATGTTACATTTTACTTTTATGGGGTAAAAATACTTTTTTATTTTAGTAGTATTGTTGGTGATTAGAAATATTATTTTTAAAAAAGATTGTTAAATTAATTACAATTTTTGTAAATATAGAATTGACACATATTTCTAATTTTATTCATTTTATTTTTTCCAAACTTTATTTATGGTTTGATTATGACTTTGGTGATCTCGCAGTGGCCTGCCATGGCAGCGCCCTGCTGCAAGACCACCAAAGCCGCCCGCATACCACCCGCAAGATAAGGAGTTTCATCCTAGTCTGGCGGGCGGGGCTTTGGCGGCCCAACGGCAGTGCCTTTTTTTAAGGCTCATGTTTGAGCTTTAGAAAGGCACCGCAATGGGAGTGCCAAAACACGTTCCTGCACAGCATGGACTGTCCAGCCCATGCTGTACAGGAGCAAGAGGTGCATACAGACATGGGGGCACACCGTGTGCCTCCCTGCATAACCCCCATGGCCCCATGGCCCAAAGGCAACAGGAGGCCCTGTAGGGCCCCCTTAGTTTCCCAACTGCCACCCTTTTCATGGTAGGCTCACCGCCTTGTAAAGGGAGGGCAGTGAGGAAATTCGTAATATGACATCATATTGCTGCCTCAGATGTCTGCGCCACTGCCAAGGGATGATGGATCCCAGGCAGTTGCAGTGATCCAGTGGCGGTCCGACCACTGCAGTTGTACTACTGTAGACAATACCGCAGTGCAGCGGTCTTGGGACCTCCACCGTGACTACGGCAATAGTCGTAATGAGACACTTAGGGGCCTATTAGGATGGCCACCCTAGCGGTGCTGGGACTGGCCGCCAGTGGTGCGGCGGTCCTGCACCTGCAATTAAGATACCACCGCCACCATGGTGGTGGCATCCTCTATTCCCAGCATTGTGGCAGGCGGTGCTCACAGCACCGCCCGCCACAATGCTGGGAATGCACGTTGTGGATTGTCATGCACAAGGTGACAGGCACCACCTTGTCCATGACAATGTGGGGGTACCATAGGTACCCCCCACACCCCAATACCCTGCGGGAACACAATGGGCCCCCGAAAGCAAAATCCGCATGGCTTTCAATGGCGGGGTCTCCGCCATGGAAAGCCCTGCACCACTGCTCATGCTAATATGGATGGCAGTGTCTACCAGACACCGCCACCATATCCAGCCCCTTTTCCGCCCTGTGGACTGGTCGACTGGCGGAAAACCGGCGGACGGTCTTTCCGTCCGCCGGGCCCCCCTGCCATACTAATATTGCGGGGGAATAGGGGTTGCGGGCGGGGTACGATGTGGGGTGGATTGCCACCGCCATGCGGGCGGTGGTGGTCCGCCCTACATCATAATAGACCCCTTATTGATTGTTTTGGTATTATTTATCATATATACTTCAAGTTAAAAATAAACATCTATATAAAGTTAAGTAAATAAAACATTTTGTTTTATTTTTATAAATAAAAAATGTCAATTACATTGTGACAGGAACCTAGTTTAGAGCTGTCATTTTATTAATTTCAAAGGCAAATTCACTGTTTGTAGAATAATCTAATATTCTACGCTTAGGTCCTGATTACGATGCTGGCTGGACCATCAAAGATCTCTTTAGAATCGTTGTTCCGACCGCCTGATTATGATGCATACATCGTGTACTCCATCCGACTTCTAAAAGAGCGCCGACTGCAACAGCTTTTCTCCGACCACCGAGATGGCTGTTGGAGACAACCTGCATTCATAGAGCTGTATAGGGATCTCTGACTGCCGTCCGGATTATAATGTGGGTTTTTGACAACCCAACCGTGGCCGTCCAAACAGCTGCCTCAAGTCATCAGAAACTAAGGATAAAGGGGTGAATACTCAGCCGATTCCCCTTCTCCCTGGTGGACTTTGGCATGTATCCCTTCCTCCAGGTTCCCCTACACCTCAGCAGCTGCACCCTGAAGTGGACAGTCCTGTGGGCGGCGGAATCCAGGTAAGTCCTCATGTGGCATGTATCCCCATTGACTGGGCTGTGCACATATCTTCACACTCCAGCAATGGGGTACATGGTGCACAAGTCATGTCCCCACATGTGTCATGCATGTGTGTACAACTGTACATGTATCCTGTGCATTTGAACCCACTTGCAGTGACATATCTGGGGAGCGGGGTGCCACCAACTATGAGACCTCTGTTGTGTCAGCGGTTGCATCGTAATACGGCAGGTGGAGCTTTCCCTGCCTCGGTGGTGGGAATCAGAACGCGGTCATGGTGGTCAGACAGCTGGTCTGACCGGCATCGTAATCAGGCCCATAGTGCACATTTTTGGGGATGTCTCCATATACTTTGATCGAAAATATAATAACAGCCTTGTGGGGTTACATTTTTAGAAATGTTTGCTTGCTCAAAGTCTATTATCATTCTGTGGGGGTAGTAGTTATTTGTCGTATATGTTTTATATGGCTTAAGAGGTTGTTGTAAGTGCTGCTTTGTTCATTTGGTAGTAGGGCATATATAAAAGGGATATTTGTATGGTGTATATATGAGTGAATGGTTTGAGACAGATTTTTAAGTTCCCATCCATCATCCATGCTTGACATAAGCTAAGCTTTACTAGGTTATCTGTTGCACAGAATATTAGGATTTGTTTCCCATTATTTAGGTTGTCATGTAAAAGGAAAGGTTCTTCATTATGTGTAATTGTTAAATGTTTAGGTATATGTATATCTTCGTATCTTCTAAGTGCAGGTGGGGTATCACTAATGGCTTTTTTAGTTTGTGCATTTAAATGGTTTAAAGGGGAATAAGCGGCAGTGGCCTGTTATGTGTTCGTGAGCTTTAGGTAGTATATATTTAAGGATTTTGGATGAGGGTTCCTGGGCGCTAGTGCTTGCCTTTCATATCCTGCTATATCTCACTTGCTTCTATTTCTGTCTCATTTGGGGGGTGGTTGTGCTCTCTTACATGAATTACTACATTGTTTGCCCTCTCATAGCATGCATTAGAAAAATGTTTAGTACATTTCCAGTTTATATCTTCTGATGATGTTCTTTCTTGGCTGTAGGTGTAGCCCGTGTGATTTAGTGACTGCTTTTAGTTATGTGATGTGACATATTTTGCAGCTTCTGTCATTGTGTCTGGAAGTAGTGTAATAGTATAAATATATATAATAGTATAAAGTTTGTATGTTTGTTATTTGCATGTAAAAATATGCAACTGCTTCTATTTTGTATGCTCACATATATGTTCTGTTTATATATTTCACACCGTTTTGCAGCTTTTCCATTGGGGGTGTTCTAATGTGGAGCAAGTGCGTTCCTTTCTGTTGGTTCATTTTATATGTCAATTTGTTGCCAGTTTCCAAAGTTTGAGGTTGTTAGGTTTCATTTTGCTTGCTATTTGGGTGAGTTTATATTTTGTTAGGAAATCATGTATACTTACTGTCTTATATCTTTTTGCTGGTTTGTGATAGTTGTTATTTTCTGGCAGTTTATCGGCTTTTCACATTGTAGTTTTTTCTTTTAGGAAGTCTATATAAAGAGATAGAAGTTGGACAGTTGTCATTTGCGATTTTAATTTTTTTTAGATTAATAACATTTACGATTTAGTTTAAATATAAGTTTTACTTACTTGCTTAGGTGTGTATATTTCTTCTTCAATGATCTGGTGAGAGAATTCGGCACTGTTTCTTCGTCTTGGAGCATTTGTCATTTTTGAAGTATTTAGGGACCTATTATGATGTAGCTTGGAAAGCCTCTGACCGTAGGTTGGTGGCTTTCTGAGTGACATCCCTGGTTTGACTTCCGACCGCCGAATTATAATGCAGGCAGTCGGAAGCCAAACCGGCAGGTCATTCCGGCTGGCTGCCCATCGGAACAGAACGTAATCCCTTTAGGATGGCGTTACCGCCTTTGGGATTACGATGTTGGTTTCACACGGCCTTTCCAACATGGAAAGGCTGTGGCAAAGTGACTTTGGGGGCACCTAGCAGGGGCTCCTTGCCTCCGTGGCCTATGGTTGTGGGCCTGGGGGGCAACTATAGTGCCCCCTGTAAATCCTTGCACGGTGTGACAGGTTTCTGACCACAGCACAAGCTCATATAGGGAAATAGAAGTGTGCGACTGCACCATCTGCGGTTGCATCGTAATATTACAGTCGGAACCGCCGACCAGAGGTTGATCGGTCCTGATTCCGATTCATTGTCGCTCCTGAGGCAACTCTGACTAACATCGTATTCAGGCCCTTAGTTGTTTAAATTAGTGTGTCTCTTATATTGCTGATTTCATTGTTTGATTTTATTGGTTAAAGCTGTCTATAGTTTTATTTCATTGGTTGGTTTAGTCTTAGCTAGAATTTTTTATCAGTGGCATCCCTCTATGGTAAACACTAACGGCCTGATTATGATCGTGGTCAGATGAGCGTCCGGCCACCATGTTGTTGGGAACAAGACCGGCCAACAGGGAGCTGGTGGTCCCGCCATGCAAATTACAATCCATGCGCCAAACATGCCTCGTAGCATTGAGGCTTGTGCTGCTGCCCAAAAAGTGCTGCAACACAAGCCTCAATGCTGAGAGGCATGTTTGTAAACATCCCTTCACCCTGTGACAAGCACCATGCAGTGTCTGCCACACAGTGCAGGGCTGTTTAGCAGGGCAACCCCATAGCAGAGGGCCAGGGAAGAACGGGGGCCTGCTAGGGCCCCCAAAGTCAGTTTCCACCTGCCTTTTCATGGCAGGCGGACCACCATGAAAGGGCAGGTAGAAAGGGACATTGTAATCCCTTCGGCGGTGCCTGAGTAGGCACCGCCCCTATTGTAGGGATCACTGTCCCTCCGACGGTCCGAAAGGCTCCTTGAGCCATTCGAATGCGTGGCGGACGGTCTCTCTGCCAGATGCCTCTGCCTGCCGGATCCTAATGCGGCGGGCAGACCTGCAGGGGCCGATGGCGGTGGGACCGCCATTGTAATCAGGCTCTAATTTAGGCTTTACTTTTGATGTATGATATATAGGGCCTCATTACGATGCTGGTCAGACTGACCGTCTGTCCGTCAAGGCCATGATCTGATTCCCCGCCCCGAATTATGATGCAACCATTGCCTGCGCTGAGGTTTCACCTAAGGCAGTGCACATACCCCCGAATAAATCCCTGCAAGTTTGTGCAATCTCACAGAAAACATGCAATATGTACACACATGCATGACATATGTGGGGATATGCCTTGTGGACCATGTATACCATTGCTAGAGTGTGATGATCTATGCACAGTGCAGTCAATGTGGATACATGCCACCTATGGGCGTACCTGCAATCCGGCACCCACAGGCTCATAGTCATCAGGGTTCTCCTGCCGTGGTGTAGGGGAGAACTAGAGGAAGGGATCCACGTTGAAGACAGTCAGGGAAAAGCTGATTTGGGCGAGTAGGCACCCCAAATCCATCGTTCAGGTGACTCGAGGTAGGCGTCAAACCACCACGGCCGGTCGTCGGAAACCCACATAGTAATTCGGACAGCGATCGGAGATTCCTATACTGCCCTAGGGATGCTGTTGTCGGCGGTCTTTTAGTGGACGGTTGGAGTACAGAAGGAATGTATCATAATCTGTGGTTGAACAACCGCTTCCAACTGGATGATTTTTGTGGCTTATAATTAAGGGTTTTTTACAGATTTTTATAGATAAATACAAAATACAGACAGAAAACAATGTGTTTCCTGTCTGTATTTATTCTTATTTTTAATAGTGGAAAAATACTGATAATAGTGCTTCTTTTGAGAGACTCTCCATGATGTCTTTCAGGAATTCCAGACAACAGCTGAGCAGATAGACATCATTGAGAGTTAAAAAATAGGATGAGATTTCCTTAAATACAGGCATGTGCTAACACATATTTGCAGTATAATGCTAATATGTATCTGTGAGTGTAGTCTTTTGTTATAAGTGGCTGCTTAATTTACTAAAACATGACCGGCATCCACATATGAGTGCACATCCAAGAGTTAATTAAACATGGAAATATACAATTTTAAAGCTCCATTTATTCTTAAAACACAAAATAAATATGGGTAAATACTGAGTTGGCCAAAAAATAAATATGGATAAATACAGACAGAAATGATAAAATAATAAATACCATAAAACCGGGTTTGATAGTTGTAATGTTACTTTGTTGTTTTTAATGTGTTAATATTTCATTGTTCGTTGCACTTTGCTTGTTAGGTAACAGTGCATATACTAACAGGATGTTTGTATTTTGATATTGACCGGGGTGTGTATATAGTTGACTGAATGGTAGAGGGCACAATTTGAAAGTGCTCTCCATCATCTATGTTGTACATTGCCTTAAGGTTGTAAGTTGTTATTGGTGAAATAAATGATAATTATGTTATTATTGAAGTTGGCATTTATAAAAGGTGTCTTTTCTGTGGTTAGTAAGTGTTTGGGTATGACTATTTCTTCCCATTTTAGGTGTTTATGTTTTCCTGCATGGTGTACATGTTCTGGCAATTAAACTTTTTTTTGTTGGCATGGCAGGGAGTTGGCCTCTTGCCTGTTCATGAACTTTTTGTATACCATTTTTAGGTATTGTTCCTGTTGGTTCTTGAGAGCTCGTACTTGCCTTTTTACGGTCTGGAAAAATATCTCAGACTTCTATTTCAGTAATATTAAGGTAATAGTTATGTTCCCTAATGCTTTCAACTATTTAATTAGAAGTGGTAGCCAAGGCCATACTATACCATGCATTTGAATAGTATATGGTGAATGTTCACTGATTGTGCTCTCCTTACTATACGTATAGATGCTCTATAATTTATTAATAGCTTCCCATTTCAGGATATCATGTATTGTAATGTTTCTGAAATTATATCATTCTACATTGTGGGAGCACCTGTGGGCCCCTGACTATACATTACACAAGCTACATTAATCTCTGTTTCTTACCTGCAGGTGCATTGGCGCAACAGGGGGATCACTGGCAGTGCCTGCCTTGTCTAGGACTGTGTGATTGGGAAGGGGCCTGGGTGCTCTCAGTGGATACACTGTTGGGACCCTGTGTCATCTGCCTACCACTCCATGGGCAGAGATACCGCACGTAGCCTTGCATGATGGTGCGGCATAAGGTGCCCGGGAGATGGGTCAGTCTAATAAAATCCTGCAGTTCACTGTCCCAAAACCGGGTCCTCAATTAGAAGGGAAAGAGGTCTGGTCTGACCCTGACCACCGGGACTACGCGCAGGTCACTGCTGATATACTTGCAGCCATACGTGAATCTAGGACTGCGCTTGAAACAAAGATGGACTTTATGGCTATGGATATTGACCCTCACACTATAGCAGTGCCATGCTTCATCATCGGGTTCACCCTGACTCCTAAAGGTCCACAAGCTGTGATTCGCGGAATGGAATAGGTGATGAAGCAAAAGTGTGACTTCAGGGAGATCCTCTCCCTCCCACTCCCAAGATACAAAAGACCCAGCACTAGAGAGTTGGATTCTAATGGAATTAAAGGGCAAGTATATTCAGGACATAGGACCATCATATCCTAAATATCCCTGACTGCTCCACCAATAAAGGGATATCTTGGAGCAGTCGACAAAACGTTTAATCTCTAGTTAAGCCCCCTGGTCTTTTTCTTGTAAAAGCTCCCTTGAAGATGGTTGAGCCCACCCTGACCTTTAAGAGTCAGGGTGAACCCAATGATGAAGCATGACACTACTACAGTGTGTGAGGGTTATTTGGAGAAAAGGAAGTCTATCCTTCCCTGTATTTAGAAATGAAGTACCATCGCCCAGCAAACCACACCCAACATCGTAGGTGGGATACTTGTAAGTTGTATGTATGTTAGATAGGGAGGATGTGTCCCCCTATTCCATTCCGACAGTGAAAGGGCCTCTCTACCCACCAGATCTTAGAAGGAGCCCTTGCCAGATCTTAGTATATATGAATATTAACCACCTTCGACTGGATTTGCAAAAGGTGGTGGACAGAGTGACAGTCAATGAAGGGGGAAGTCACTACTTTGTGCCAGCAGGGTAAAGATCTCAAGGCTACAGTGGAGGGCCATAAATGCAGAATAACATCTTCAGAGATGCACCAGGAGGAACCAGAAGGACGTTTGAGGTGCAATAACTTGTGCTTCCTAAGTTTCACGGAGCGGGAGGAGAGTCCAGCACTGGAACTCTTTCTGCAACACTGGATCACCACTGAGCTCTAGCCTTAGGGGCTCTCTAACTTTTTCTCTATTGAAAGAACACATCGAGCATTGGCACCTGTTCCTCACCTGGGGGCTCAACCTCGTGCTCTTATCACAGGGTTCCTTAATTACAGGGGCCGGGACTCCATTCTACAAAATCTACAAACAAGCACATGGCCCCTCTGTGTACAAAGACAAAGCCATCCAAATATTTCCTGATAACATAAGGAAAGTACAGGCACTCCAGAAATTATGCCTTGCCATTAAACAACAACTACATGCACCGAAGATTAAATACAGCCTGCTCTACCCAACGAAAATCTGAAAAATCTGAAACCCCTCAGGAGGTTATGACTGGCTAAAGTCTTTGGGTATCAGTATGAATCAGCAGTCATCAGACTGGAGAGAGAAGAAAAGACAAGGGGGGTGTAGATTGGGGTGCTGTTACACCCCCCAACCAATGGGCACGCTAGCTGTCTGGAATCGATGGGGCAGGATTGCATCTTGGTTTGCTCGGATGGCCACTGCGACCTGGCCCTGAACCCCTGGCCACCCACAACTCCTTCACACACTCGTGCTTGGTAACTGAAACTCCGAATGATGTGGCCAATACAGGCTGAGGCTCCTGCCCATTGAGACATGATTTATAATGGGGGTCACAAAAATTATAGGAGGCTAGGGGAGCCTTGCTGCCTTCCTTGCAGGAGGAGGAGCCCCTGCAACTTAGAGTTGTCAGAACCAACAAAATTTGTGTTCCTCTGTTTATGTATTGTCTCTAATAGTGCCGAGTTGGGTGATCTTCTACCCTCGGCGGGGGAGGACATGCTTGAGGGTTAGGCTTGCAGGGAATACTGAGCTACTTGTGGGCTTCTTGTCTGGGTGGATCAAAGATCACACTTTATCTGTTTTTCTGTCATAATGTTTTTCATTTATTAGGTGTCCTAATTTGGGGCTTGGGTGGGCACTTGGGGTGCAATCGATTACCTTTGGCCTTTTGGTTTCGGGTGGCGGGGTGATCAGACTACTGCTTGTGGAGGGATATGGGGTGGGGAAGTGATTTCTTGTTCATGTTTGATGTTTGGTTACAACAGTTGGGGTAATAGGGAACGATAGATTCCTTGTTTCATTGGAATGGTTGACTTGTACAGGGGTTCTATACATCACTGGGATTGCTCTGTTCATTACTTTTATTCTTTTGACATGACTGGTGACACAACCTATAATATGCTGTCTTGGAAAGTGATAGCAAAAGACTTCTTACAGGAAAAACACCATTGGGGGATTGCATTAAAAGTCCCCAGCAGTGCTGGAGGGGCCAGGTATATGCAACATCTTATTTCGGCTATGCTAGGGGGGTTCTAATTTGAGTGGCTCCTGGGAAACCTTTTAAGCGCACCCGGGTGGTCCTTCATGGGGAGAGCCATTATGTATTATTGGATGGTTCCCTAGATGCGCAAGACCTCTGCTTAGTTAATATATATGCCCAATATGTGGATGACCGCACCTTCTTTGGAGGCATGGTTGTGGACAACTGCATCTCTGCAAAGGTGACTTTAACTGTGTGCTAGATGAACAGTTAAATAGAACTCCTTTATGCCCGACACCAAACCTTGTTTGACTGCTGTTCCCCATCGGACCCTGATTAGTTTGTCTTTGATAGATGCCTGCTGTACCCATAACCCACAGAGATAAGTGTATGCTTGTTACTCCCCTGTGCCTGGTGCGTATAGTCACCTAGACAATTTTTTGATCTCATCCTTGATCGTACTCAGGGTCCGAGATATCTGTTATCTGGCCTGTTACATTTCGGACCACTCGCCAGTGTGGGCTACATACTCCTTGCAGCAAGCTCGCCACGAGTGCCCTTGTGGAGGCTTTGTACCGAGACACTTACAGATCAGGCTTTCACAGGCACACTTGGGGACTCCCTGGTCCAATACTTTGTGAATAATTGGAAGAGTACTGGCAGTAGGGCAAGTGAGTGGGATGCAATAAAAGTGGTACTGGGTGGTATATGTATGGCCACTTCGGTCAATTTACTCTGGACATTGAAAGAGGACCTAACTAGACAGGAAGCTGGGCTTATAACACTAGAAAGGACTAAGGCAGACTCAACTGACTCCATAGCGGAATGGAAGAGGCAGCGTCATAGGGTCTGCAAGCTCTGGGTTTAGCTCTAGAAGCATGTCTACAGTGCAGGGCGCTGATACTGGTATGTGGAGGGGGAAAAGGCAGGGCACATGCTGGCTCACCAGGTTAGATCTGAAGCTCAGAGGCACCTCATACTGGCAACCCGGGATAATGAGGGCTGCATGATGCAACACAACTAGATATCAATACGGCGTATCTGCAGGCGGTGAAGCCCCAAGGGCCCCTCTCGGGATGCGCTCCCAACACACCTGCAGGAGTTGTCAGTATCAACCTTGTCATCAAAAGACTGCGAACTGCTGAATGTGCCGCTCGAAAAACAGGAATTGACAACTTCAATGTGGTCGCTAAAAGTCAGCTAAGACACCGGGAGGCGAACACCCAGAGGAGACAGCTTCCCACCATAATTTTATAAACTCTTTCCTGATACTCTGACCAATAGGTTACTACCCATCTACATGGAGGCCTTGGAGAAAGGTGCACTCCCAGACACTACGAGGGAGGCCATAATAGTAATGTTGCCACAGCCGGGTAAGGACCCCCTTGGGCTGTCTTCCTTTAGACCCCTTTCCATGTTAGTTGGGGATCTGAACACCCTCAGTCATGCTCTTGCAGCCAGATTGCTCCCACACTCTGATCCATGCAGACCAATCAGGATTCATCCCATGTCTTAATACGTTGCGCAATCTGCAGGGACTGACTCATGTGTTACGTGCTCCAGAACTGGCTAGTGTCTCATAAGTGATTGCCTTTCTGGACATTGAACAGGCTTTCAATTGTGTGAGATGGGAATATTTGTGGGAGGTTCTGAGGAAAATGGGACTGGGTCACAATTATATCAAGTGGATCTGGCTATTACATAGCTCCCCCATGGCCAGGGTCAGGAAGGGCCGAATTGTATCTGAGATTATAACATTTTGAAGGAGCACCCGCCAGAGGTGTCACCTTTCCTGCTGATTTTTGCTGTTGCGATGGAGTCCCTGGTCTGCAGACTCCAGCAGGCCCTCTATGGGTGGGTCATCAAGGGTTGATGCAACAAAGCATATAGTGTCTCTTTGTGCAGACGGTACCATGGTATATTTGCGACAACCCGAGACAATGGTCCCAAGGCCACTCAATATCTTGAAGGAATTTTGGGAGTTCTCTGGATTACAGGTAAACAGCTCCTAATCTCTTCTATTCCCATTGGGTCTCCCACAGTCGATCCCTGTGGACCAGATCCCCCTAGTGGGTCTGCCCTGGAATGTTGACCAGATGGAGCGCAAGGTTGTACCCGTAGCGCTACAGTCTTTTTGGATGGAAGTGCTGTCTTGCAGTAATTGGGTTACTGGCTGGGAAATCCCCCGCCGGATTCTCAGCTTCTTGTTGGGACGCCTACCTGATAGTCCTAAATAAACACTGAGCAGAAGGGCTCATTGTGGCAAAGCAGAAAATAGCGATCTATCGATTAGCCCCTAGCCCCATAGGATAGAGGCCTGGAAATGGGATCATATTGAATAGGCCGGTGCCGAAAAGGCACACATGAAAAAAATCCATAGGGACAAGAAGGCTGCTGAAGCCTTGTTAGCTTGGAGAGCTATGATGCAAATACTTTGAGCCCTCAGATGAGTCTGATATCTTGGAGATTAATGAGATGGGGGCGTCTGAAGGACTTACATACACAAAGACTTTATTGCTGTGAATAGTCAGGGTGACTTGTAATTGCTTGACTTAGTAGGACCACATGTTACTGTTCTTTTTTTCTTTTTTCTGAGCAGTAATTTTATGGCGCAAATTCTGTATATGATAAGAAGCCTGAGGTGGGTAGGGTGAGTAAATTGATTGCCATTCTTCACAATCATCCCTTACAGAGTGTTCTATTGACTGAAGTATATTATAACATGTTGCCTTAACATTGAAACTTACATCTTTTGCATGGTAATCATTGGGTTCAGGGAAGTAAGGATATTAGCATCATTCCTGTTGGATCCGAAATGCTAGATCAGTGCAAACTTGACATCAAGTCACTGCATGTGGGACATTTTTGGCTGAAACATTTTTCTTTTTGGGCCAAATATGTTAGGTTGCCTAGTGGGCACATCTGGTTTAGAGCATCATCTTGCATCTAGTTGCAGCTAGGATAACTTTTTTTTTAAATAAATGTTATAGGCCATCAATTATACTTCTGTGACTGGCTCAACTGTAGTGATGAATACCTCCTTTAGAAGGACATGTGAATGTTCAGGGATGCAACTGATTATGGAGTCTTAAAACTCAAGGCTGGAGAAGGCAATGAGTTAAATTAAAGATATCAACATGGTTTGATGGAAGAATTTCTCCCGTTTGGTGAGTAGAAAGAGAATGAATGGTACCAGTCAACTGTGTTTGCCGTGTGCTGTCAAAAGAAAGTGAGAATCTATGTTTTTCTCTAGTAAAGATAACTGAGCAGCTATGTGTAGAAAGACCATAATGATAATGTTTGATGTCTGTGTGTTTGTATATTCTATCAATGATTAGAAATGTGATTTAACCAGACTTAAACAGTCATTCATTACTTCATGTCTTTTAGGGAAATCTTGTGTTTGGGGAGATATTTGTACAGTTAATGCTTAGGACAGAGTTGTTTGTCTCCTTCGCTAGCCCACAGCTGTGTATTAATTAGGGGCTGAATTAGAGTTTGACTGACCGGGTTACTCCGTGACGGACAGGGCTCGAGTCGGAGTACCACGCGGGTGGACGGAGTCCCCTCACTTATTTTACCGGTAGCTCGATAACTGGAGCAAATGGAGTCACACATTGACCTCTCTGGGGCGAGATCGGAGCTCATTCAGAATGCTGCTCACGCGCTGGCTTCTCTGATGCAATCGCATCTAAGGGGAGAGCGAGGGGAGGCAATGAGTCTGATGGTGCAAGCCACTTTTCGTGACGTCACTTCCTGTCGTGACGTCTGCGTTCCCCCACTTCTTTTTTTAGGACTTGTGCCCTGGTGACGGATATCCCGCCCCCGCATTACAAGTCAATTATATCCTATGGAACTTCCAATACGGTGGACGGGTATCCCCTCCACCAAACTTTAAATCAGGCCTTCAGTAAAAAACATTTCAAAATGACTACGTGAACAAACACTCACTGCTAATATCAGTGATATGTAGTTTTTAGTTCACAGCTTGACAAAATCAACTCATTTTACTAAGATTATAGAACCAAGTACCATTAAATTTGGTAATAGTAAAACCTGTTTTTTACAATGCACAGAAGTGGCAAAAGTGCAGTACAAAACAAGTGCTGGTGAAGCCAATAGGTCTTACCTTTAAAACAATAGTGCCAAGCAATTGCCTTTGCCAATGCATGTTTGTATAGCATTATTTAAAATGAAAGTAAAATAAAAAGTGTTTGAAATTATTGCTGGAAAAGCAAACGCATATTTTAACTCAAAGCTGTACTCTGAATTCAATATTTTCAACATTTATAAGTTGCATGGTTTATTTAAAAAAAAAACTTTTTACTCAGGAAGCTCTGAACAAAATTGAAGAAGAATATGGAAGTTTAAAGGAAAGCGCTTGCCAAAGCCTAATTTACTTTCAGCAAGACTCAGAACTGAAACATGCTCCAAACATTTGGTCCTCTGCTGTAGCATAGGGAACATATTTAAAGGCCTTCTGGAGATGAGACATCTCCTTTTCAGTCATGCTAACAAAAGCCTTCTGCATCAAACGCCTGCTGAGTGAGTATAGCAGCTGACCCCTCTCACCCCCTCCGCCCTCAACACCATAAAAGCTTTTATGGCTAAGGCCTTAGCTTTTGTGCAATATGTGGAATGCAGGAGATACAACAAAAACAGCCCTTAAAGTCTGCTGTGTAGTCATACCTGGAACAAATACACCAGTTGCTGTGCTTTTACATACAAGCTGGGAGGAGTGGGGAGTGACACAGAGCACAGATGGGTTTTCAGTAGTATGAGGAGGGAAGCATCACATGAGGGAGAGAGCAAAAATACACATGCATTCTCATGGAGCCCTGAATGAAAAGAAAAAGTAGTTCTCCAAATGTGGGCGGTGGAAGGATAAAGGTCAACCATTCAAATGAATCGACAGAGGCTCTGCTCGAGGGGAAGGACAAACATAAGAAGGGGAAGGCAAGCTATCAAATAAGACCAAGCAAATGTGAGGAACAGTAAAGCCAACTAACAGCAATCAATGGGTGGGGTCTAAGACCACTGTGAGATTTTAGTATGGGCCACAATTCACCTACAAACAGCTAACCAAACTGGTTGGCAAGCCTAAAAACTAGTTGCTGTTTACTGGTTTCCTGAGTGGTTTCGTTGAAAGGATGGGAACAACAGTATTGAAGCCAAATGATTATTGTGGAATTTGTAGTTGTTTACCCTGATAAATTAAATATGTGCCAGGAAGATCATTCCAAATGAGAGCAGATTGAGTATCTTGAATAAAATTTCTGGCAAACCCAATAGGGCTTTCCTTTGCTCAGATGCTTGTCTTTAGCCCCTTTTTGTAATATTATTTTGGGTATTAGTTTGCACTATTACTGAATTATGGCAGACAGCTATAACTAGACCGATTTGCTATGCAAATGCTTGCTTCATATGGTGGCCACTATTGAAGCATTTGTCTTTAAGTAACTCTCTTCTTTGATCTGAAAGCCATTTCTGCTACAACCCCACCTACTTATTTGGGCTTATGAACTCCCCAAGATCCACACGTCATGTGAAATAAGTCTCTCCCACTCACAAAACACCAAAGAACTTGTGCTCCACACAGATACTTTCTACAGTCACCTTTCTTTGGTTAATATAACCAATAGATAGCCAAGTAGTACCCGACATCTATAAAATGCTCCATAAAAGTGCTATATGGGAATAGTAGTCTGTATCAAAGGGGGCTTTCTCCAGCTTGCAGCTTCATCAGGGAGATTTTTAAATCTAACCTCCTAGTCCACTCGGTCTTGAACCCCAATAATAGGTAACATGTAGTTAGACATAGACATTTTATATGGATTTCAACAGCCCTGGTTTTACTTCATTTCTTAAAGCAAAAGCAGCCCGTTCGCAGGCGGGTCCAGTATTAAAACATGATATATTTAATAAGACATTCTCAACATCAAGTTTTCAAATATCATTCATAAAATGATAAGGTGATGTGGAGAGTCTCTTCTGGTATTGGCCTGTCCATGGAGTTCACCCCTACAGATTGTAGACTTGACTCATTAACTAATGCGATTGCCTGTGCTATCTGACCCTCAGCGGAGTTTGGGTTCCAAGTACTGTGTCTGCCTTGGGATAACCCCATCCTTTTCCAGCTGCCCCTGCTGTTTGGCATCCCCAGGCTCACTGGTTTGAAAGATCATCCCCTCTGGGGCTATTACCATGAGTCTGATCATTAGATTACTGAACATTAGATTACTGACCATGTCAACTACAACTTTAAACCTTTCTGCTCAAACTTCACTTTATCATCGCTGTAGGCTTGGGGAATGGGTCAAACTTCATGCTGCCAAACTGTGCTCCAAGACCAATTTGGGCCCTTACTTCATTTGCTTACTGCGGAAGAGCCTGATTGGTCCTTTTGAATGCTGCTGGCCAATCCTACTGACGGGGGCCTTTGCACACTTTTTTTTCTGCGTTGCCTATAAAGATCCACCACTTCTTGGCCTTCCCTTTTCTGGCCTTCACCTATGCTCCTTCCTTGACCTATGAGGAAAGTTTTACCCCTCAGTGCACCATCTTCCAGCAACCAGACCATCTGCCAGGTTGGTTGAATAGCATTGTATTCCACCTGAGAGGTTTAGGCCTTTCTGAAAAGCCTTCTTCTTGAAATATCTCATGGAGAAGTGACACTTACTAGATGTCAAGAGCAAATTTGAAGGGCAGTCTAAGTACAAACAATTTGTATGGACTGATTTTATTTAAACTGCCCAGCTGTCCAGCTAGCATCATAACTTCTGGCGGCAAATGAAAAAGTTGTGAGATGTTGGGTCAGAAAGCATGTAAGTGCCCACAGCATTCGCTTATTCCCTGCACCCTTTATCTTTCTGACCCACACTTGTGGCATCCATTGTTTATTTAAACAGGCCCCTGAAGAAGGTATAATCTATCCCAATAGGAAAATTGATAAGAACTGTCATACCAAGCTTAATTACCAGTACCTTCAGGGACACAAGCTGGCCTCTGGTGACTTACCTCAGGGACACCTTAGGTGCTCATGATACACAGTTCACGTCTAGGCCGCAGCTGCATCGCATCCCTGTGGCACATGTGTAATAAACTGTGCACTGGTGATTACCTCAGAGGCTTCCTAGGTATTCATAATACACAGTTCACGTCTAGGTCGCAGCTGGAAACCGATCCCAGAGGCACACGGGAATATTTACACATATGACCATATGAATGGAAAACGAGATGTGTGCTTCTCTATAGGAGACAGGAAACATACACAATGTTTGACCATATTAAACAAGTTAAGTAATGCATTTGTATACTGCATGTTTATTCTAGATTATCTAGCTAGAAAACGGACACGGGGAAATGAATTTATGTAATTCTGTGGCTGTAAAGTTTACTGCATTACTATGAATTGACAGCATTTGCCACACGATTTGCAGATGTAATAAATAGTGTTACCTCCAGGAAACAAAGGATGAAAAAGATAGCGCCAGAGAACACACTGCATAATTTAACTTTCTTTACACATAATTTAGATAACCTTGATGCATAATTTTATTAACCACACAGCATAATCCTATTAGCACAGACAAACGGTAAAGCTATGAAGAGTGGTTTGGGGACTGTCCTATAATGATGGAACCCATACTTAATAGGGAATATATGTTCACTCAAAAACCCCAAAGGTTAAAATGAAGGCATGGTTAGGTTTGGTTATAACACCTTAACCTAAGTTTAAAAACGCATAGAAATTCTCTTAAAAAACAACAGTTTATGTGCAGTTGTGGTTATTAATTAAATGCGAACAAACATTATGGGCCTTATTTACAAGGTAAACTTTTTTGTAAGTTTGTGATTGTTTGCTATTCACAAAGGTATTTACGAGTAGTATCTTTACCACTGTGAAGTCTCTGACTATGAAAAGATAGGTCTTTTTATGTGCGGAGACTCTGCGCTCGTAAAGATACTACTCACAAATCCCTTCGTAAATAGCAAGAAAAAGGTAAACGTACACTTTTTTGTGGATAAACTTACACTTTTTTGTAAGTTTGTGATTGTTTGCTATTCACAAAGGTATTTACAAGTAGTATCTTTACCACTGTGAAGTCTCTGCACGTGAAAAGATTGGTCTTTTTATGTGCGGAGACACTGCACTCGTAAAGATACTACTCATAAATCCCTTCGTAAATAGCAAACAAATGTAAACTTACTCAGAGGTTTATGTTTACCGTTGTGAATTTGACCCGGTAATTCCAAGTTAAAGTTGCGACCACAATCTATAAGGCTCACAATACCCATACAAACCATAAATGACACACCAAATGCAATGCATATTACCTGAAGGGTCTATTCACAAAGGTAACTTACTTAGATCTCAGTCCCCTGAAAAAGAGAGTGGAGCCTAATATTACTGCAAAGAAAAACAGAACTACATCTAGCATAACACAAGGCCAACCAATGATACTGCAACACCCTCCCATAGAACTATACTTGCCTATAATTTACCATAGTGTGATCTCCACCACTGGGATGGAGATCTTCCTAGAGTAAAGTATAGGCAACTTTTCCCTTCAGTTAACTATAGAGAGATCTCTACCCTCTTGGTATAGATGGGTAATATATATATATATATGACTACAGGTCCCAGAACTCACTGCGAGTAATCACGCGCTACTTAGCGCGAAGTGATACTACTAAAGAATGAGGAAGTATGGAACTGTAGTAGCCTCACAAAACCGCATTGCCATACAGCCCTGGAAGAAAGTGCGAACCGCACTGAAACGCGTTGGCTAACATGAAGAATGAAGGAAGTTGAATCATCATCAGTATGCAATAAATGGAAGTTTTAACTTACCTGCTGTCGAGTGCTTTTCTGCTGCAGAGCCTTTGAAAAACAAAATTGAAACACAATAGCTTCATCGTGAGAAGAGCACCACCTGGAGATGGAGGAAGGAGCCGTTGGAGTGAGGGGCCGTCGAACAGGGATTATCCCTGATGGGAAACGGCACAGCAGATTGCCACACTAATGAGGGTGAATTCACAGACCGGGGCACACTGGAGTGCCTTGAACATCGCAGTGGACTGTCACGTTACCACTGTGAACTTGTCTAATTACAGTGTCATTGCGGAACCCACTGTGGGTAATAGGTAGTGGTATTTTAAACTACAGGTCCCAGAACTCACTGCGAGTAATCACGCGCTACTTAGCGCGAAGTGATACTACTAAAGAATGAGGAAGTATGGAACTGTAGTAGCCTCACAAAACCGCATTGCCATACAGCCCTGGAAGAAAGTGCGAACAGCACTGAAACGCGTTGGCTAACATGAAGAATGACGGAAGTTGAATCATCGTCAATATGCAATAAATGGAAGTTTTAACTTACCTGCTGTCGAGTGCTTTTCTGCTGCAGAGCCTTTGAAAAACAATATATATATATATATATGTAAAAAATAAAAAAAATTGCCCTGAAGCCATTGTTGCATGATGGGACATGCAGTCCCTGAAGGTGAGTATGCTTTAGACCCTTGAGTAGGTTCAGTGTGTGTTCATTTTCACGCATATTTTTAAAGCATACTCACCTTCACGGACTGCATGTCCCATCATGCAACAACGGCTAATGGATTTAAGACACACCCAATGGGGGCAGTTGTGTCAATAATAAATCGTGATAATCAAATGAATGTGAGGCGTCGGTGTGGAGTTTAAAGCAAGCCCATGAAGAAGAGGCGGACATGCCTTGAAACGCGTCGGCTACATGGAAAATTGAATGGGGAACGCCGAATGCGAGCTGGCAAGGTATAAACAGCCGGAGGGTGTGAGCACTGTCGAGTGACCTTCTAATGCTTCAGGGCAATTTGTTGTTTTATTATCTACTGGCGGTCGCCAGTAGATAGTTATAGTTAGGACCATGTTTCCATAGGAAATCTCAAAATTCTATTTTGAATAACTTTGGCGCCGGTTGACGAATCCTCGCAAATTTTTCAAAACTAATGGGGTGCTTCGTTCAGCTCCTACCCTAAAAGTCTCGGGGTGATTCGTCAAGCAGGGACCGAGAAAAAAAGGGGGGTCCCAAAACGCGTTTTCCCCATGCATTTTTCCATAGGACCTTTAGACGCAGCTACAGCCCGAACGGCTGAACAGCATTACTTGAAATTTGGCAGAGAGGTAGCCGTACGGTCAAGGAAGTGTCTTTTGCAGGTCTGGTGTAAATCTGTTCAGTATTTCCTGAGAAAATAGCATTTAAAAGCATATCAATATCTATACGCGCGCAGGGTGCGCGCACCGTGCGCGCACCGTGCGAGCACCCTAACGTGCGCGAGCGTAATTCTGATTGGTGGTTACATGTTAGTCAACGTTCGAATCGGTTGAAATCAGGAAGTGTCGGCCGCCATTTTGTTTGTTTTCAGTGCGAGAGTGAAAAAGGAAAGGTGGCGAACGTGAAAAGGGGGCAGGGTAGAGAGTTCCTGACCCCCTAGCCTTTGTCAGGGGGTCCCTGAAGGACCCCGAAGGCAGAAAAGTGTTTTTTTTTTTTTTAAATTGCGGGGGTGCGAGCACCATGCGCGCACGGTGAAAATAAAAAAAAATATTTTAAAAAATGTAAAACGGCGTTTATTGTAAAATAAATATATAAAAAAAATAATAATACATAAATAAATTAGCATTTAAAAAACCGTACAAATTCACTGAAAAAACCATAGGTTTCACACACGTTATAGTTAGGAATTAGCATTTAAAATACCTTGCAAATTCACTTAAAAAACCGTAGGTTTCACACATGTTATAGTTAGGTGGATATTTCACTCGTAAAAAACCAATGAAATTCCCCCGTTATAGTTAGTTCAGATAACTATAACTCGCGCGACCGCCACTCTATCACAAGGATGATGTCATCAGTGATGTCATGAGTGATGCCACTGACCATGTCATGAGTGATGTAATATGTGACGTCATGAGCAGTGGATTGCGGGCGCGCGAGTTATAGTTATCTGAACTAACTATAACGGGGGAATTTCATTGGTTTTTTACGAGTGAAATATCCACCTAACTATAACATGTGTGAAATCTATGGTTTTTTAAGTGAATTTGCAAGGTTTTTTAAATGCTAATTCCTAACTATAACGTGTGTGAAACCTTTGGTTTTTTCAGTGAATATATATATATATATGTATATATATATATATATTATCTACTGAAAAGGGGCAGGATAGACAGCTCCTAACCACCTAGCCTTGGTGAGGGTGTCCCAAAAGTACCCCCAAGAGCAAAAATGATTTTTTTTTTTTTATGAAAAAACGCCGATTGCGCTTACCGTTCGCGTACGGTCAAAAAAAAAAAAAAAAAAAAAAAAATATCCACATTTTCCCACCCCCCGTGTGCAAAAGGTGCCGGGTACCATTTGTGCATGGCCTATTAATACAATGTACATATAATAGATAACCTTTCACAACGAAGCGCATAATATGTCCTCCGTGTGCGGACGGTGCGCGAAGCGCATCGTGCGTACATGGCCCATCCAGCGTAACGTGGGCACGCGGTGCGCGTAGTGCACCGCGTGCCCACCGTGCGTGCACGGCACTAACTGCGTAAAGTGGGCGCGCGGTGCGCGAAGCGCACCGCGTGCTCATTGTGCGCGCACGGTGCGCAAAGCGCACCGTGCGCGCACGTAACGAACTGCGTGAAGTGGGCACGCACGCCACGAACGACGTAAAGTAACTTAGCATTTAAAAAACGTACAAATTCACAGTAAAAACCATAGGTTTCACACACGTTATAGTTAGGAATTAGCATTTAAAAAACCTTGCAAATTCACTGAAAAAACCATAGGTTTCACACACGTTATAGTTAGCGGACATTTCACTCATAAAAAACCAATGAAATTCCCCCGTTATAGTTAGTGCAGGCAACTATAACTCACGCGACCGCAATCCTCTGCTGATGCTAATACTGTATTTAGACACTTATTTGCCCATGTCTTCTTCCATTAAATTTTAGCTATACATATATTACAAATATTTTTTTTTCATAAAGACACATGTGTCATCAGCAGAGGATTGCGGTCGCGTGAGTTATAGTTGCCTGCACTAACTATAACGGGGGAATTTCATTGGTTTTTTATGAGTGAAATGTCCGCTAACTATAACGTGTGTGAAACCTATGGTTTTTTCAATGAATATATATATATATATATGAGACAGAGAGCGCAAGATATATATATGTATAGGTATGTATACCGATAGATAGATATGTTAGTATGGAAAAATTAAATGCTAATATGAAAAACGAAACATTCAAGTATGAGAACTCCAAATCAACCCCTGACTCGCAAATACGTAATCAGGCAGGCTATGAGACGTAGGCCTGAGGTCACTAATTGATAGGTCACAGGTGGGGTGGCACGTAGCCGGCAGACAAACGCACAAACAGGAAATCCTAGATCAATCCCACAGATAGGCACAGTGACACTACAATAGTCCAGGAAGATTGGCTCCCAATAAAACACACTTGGCCGGAGGGGTATGTGTGCTCCTAAAACACCATAAAGTCAGATGCCACATGAGTTAGGAACATGTAGCCAATCAGGACATAGCACATGCAGAGATCATGTGCACCCCATGTTGGACATCTGGACACTTACCCACTGGCCACATTGTATGCATGCAAGGCAAAGGCAGCAGCTTACATTCCTCACTGTACAAGGACTCCCAGAAATACTTTATTGTCCACGATGAACTGTATAAAAATAGGTTGCAGACCAATGGTACTTTAATTCGGGGTCCCATAGCCCCAGTAATATAAAGTCAATGTGCATCGTGACTGGATAACCTACTATAGCTTTCATTGCTGCAAGGATTTCAGAACAGAAAGGTTTAATGAATTGGCAGTCCCACCATATATTTCTATAATTCCCTAGTAATGCATATCCACACCCACAAAGGCCTGGCATTTGTGGGTAGAATTTCTTCAAATTAGTTAGGATGAGATAAACAATTGTACACTTTCTTATATTGAGCTTCTCTCCCCATTTTGCTATTTGTATTTGTCATAATGTCTCTCCAAAAGGTTGGTCACTGTTTCTCCTTTATCGGTTGCCCGAGTCCCTCCTGACCAGTGGGAGTGGAATGGAGGAGGAGAAGCTTGTAGAAGCTGAGTATTGTCATATGGCCCTTCATAGCCCCTGCATTTTGAGCAACATTTTGTAAAGTGGTACCGTTTCTAGTAAGCCTGGGCAAAGCACTACGCTACGGTCGCGTTGTTTGCGAAGTTCGCGCTACTTCGCACTATGCAAACTGCACGTAGCACAGTGCGAACACGCGTAGCTTAGTGTTGCGTAGTGCTGCGGTCATTTTTTGCTTGCTCGTGGTCCTCAACGTCAAGTTGGCGACCGCGAGCAAGCAAAATGACATCCCAGCGAGACTTTTTCCTTGTTCGCGATCAGCAACATCAAGTTGGCGATCGCGAGCATGGAAAATAAACCTCCCGGCGATTCCCAACGCGAGGAGGTCAGGTTTCTCATTGCGAGTGGTCGCGTATGCTCGCGACCGCTCGCGATGAGGAACTACCAGTTTGCGTTGAGAAAGCTGCCGCTCGAGTAAAAATCTACTCGAGCAGCAGAAAACTACAGCTTGCACTGTGCAAGATGCCATTTTCAATGATTGCACAGTGCCGGTTGCTTGTCCGCACTGTGCAATCATTGAAAATGACATCTGGCACAGTGCGAACAAGGTACTACTCAATTCGCGAAGTGCTACGCGTAGCTCGCGTAGTGCGAACTGCACTTTGCGTAGCTTCGCGAAGTGCTACTCCGCGAACTACGCCCAGGGTTAGTTTCTGGTAGCTGCTAATATGAATTCAAGGTGCATCACCCAATGTCATAGTTGTGGGTGTGATAGTGTACTGTTTCACTTAGGTGGCATTTTTGTTTGCAATCAGGGAAATAGAGTTTCTCTGAGCCTGAGACAAAGGTCTGAGATTGTTAGACATTTGCCAACTTTCTATCAAAAGGGCCGGAGTGAAGTGCTGGAGTAAAGGCAGGATTATGATGGATAGTTTTGTACAAGGATGGAAGAGAGACCACTGTAGTATGTTGTGTAAGGTACTCCCATATCTCTAAAGTGATGCACTGGATGTGCTCATATAAACATTAGATGGTCTATTTAAGGTTCCCATGCCAAGTACCAAAAAAGTCCCTCTGTCGGTTGGTTTATCTATTTGGACCCAATACTTATCCAAAATTCATATCGACCAGTCTGCTAAAACCTTCCATTGCATTGCTCTATAGTATAAAGGGCAATCCGGGAGTGCTAGCTGCCCCTCTGCTCTTGACCTGCATAACACCTTGTAGCTTACTCAAGGATGTCCCACATGCCAATTGAAGCACTGTATTGCCCTCTTTAAAGCTGCAATGAAGTCTGGAGGAACTCTAATAGGAAGAGGTGGAAACATTCAAGTATTCATGTCAGCACATTCATTTTTATTGTGTTCATTTGGCAGAGCCATGATAAAAAGAGCAGTGACCATTTTCTGAGATCCACTATTAAGGATTGTAAAAGTTGTGGAAAATTAGCCTTATAGTTTTGAAAGATCTGGCAGGACATTGATTCCCAGGTATTTAATTCAATTGGTCAACCATTTAGAGGGGTGCAATTCTGAAGGGTGGTAACGTTCAGCTGGGATAGCGTCGGGTTAGGTATCTCTGGCTTCTCGGCATTAGTATTAATTTTTGATGCAAATGATTCAATACTAAGGGCTAGAAGCGGGGGGAGGGAGTGAACACCCCTGCTTAGTTCCTCTGTGGAGGGTGAAATATGGGGATTATCTGCCATTGACTGTGATACTTGAGCGTGGGTCATGGTAACCTGCCATCACCATGCAAACAAATGCTGACCCAAAGATGAAACATTTAAGAGTCATCCTCAATAAGCGCCAGTCAACCCAGTCAACTGTTTTTCTAAATCTAAAGAAGCTATGAGAGCAGGTATATTTTTTTTCGGGCCTTCTCTCTTAGATGTTTAACTCTGTGTTTGTTATCATGGGTTTGTCATCCTCCTATAAAGCCGGATTGGTCTTGGTGGATAAATGTGGGGAGTACAGAGTCCAACTTAGTGGCAAGGATTTTGATGTAAAAATTAGGATCTAAATTAAATAAAGCAATGGGGCTAAATGACGAGCGAAGTCCTAGGTTCTTACTTGGTTTGAGTATCAATGAAATATTGGCCTCTGTCATAGAAGGTCTTACTTTACCTGTGTCTCATAAGTAATCAAATGAGTAAGAGTCTTGTTCGCCCGATATACTTCTTCCAGGGTAATAGGTTCTCTACACCTTACCAGGAGATTGGCAACAGATCTATTGATGCAAGGTAGGCCGCTTGTGCTGTCGTATCTGTGTATTCATTGGTATACATTGTGGAGTAGAAATCAGAGGCTTGTACTTTACACTTTTCTGTGTGTGCTTCCTGGTCTGAGAGAAGGTTGATGTCGCAAAATATCATTTTATTATAAATTCTGCCAGAGCTGTCCAGCAAGGTGGGTACCCACCTTGCTGCCATGTTTATAAGAGGTTTTCTTAAGTCTCAATAAGATGACTTCAGTTTTATTAGTAACGAGTACAATAAGTTCGCCCTTAAAGGACACGAGTTTGTGGTGAGTAAGTCTTGAGGACTTTAACATGTGTTCGTGTTCGACTTCTATTTATTTAAATTTCGCTTCCAATGATGTGCGTTCTAGTTGTTTCTGTTTTTTGAAAGTCGTTAATGCCCCTACACATGCTACCCTCAAAACTGTGTTAAATAAATTCCATGTGTATACTGTGCAAGTGTCTGAAGTTGGATTCTCCTCAAAATAATATGTAATATTTTCCTTCATCACATCGTTCAATAGAGGGTTCATAAGCAAAGTCGGGTTTAATATCCAACAGCCCCCTTTCATCTTTTCTGGTCCCCAATGCAGAATGAGCTTTATTGGTGCAAAGTCAAAAATTACAATAGATTGTATAGACATGTATTGTACCTGTGGGAAGAGGGTTGTGATTAAAAGTATATAATCAATTCTAGAGTATGTCCTGTAGACCAGGCAGTAGAAAGCATAGTCTGATTGGGAAGTGTTGTGTCTTCTCCAAGTGTCTTTGAGGCCAAGATTTATAAATCACAGTTTTTAATCAATTTGAGAATGGTCCTGCGGAAGTTGTAGAAACTCTCAACCTTCCTGATTTTGAGTTCCATACAGAGTTAAAGTCACCTATGACAATTATAGTGTCTGTTGTGAGCCCCTGCAGGGTTCTCATAAAGTGAAAAAGAAAGACACCCTGTCCCACACTGGGTGCATGTGGTGTTGCTAGAGTGACTGGGGCACCTTGAAGAGTACCAGTAATCATGACATATCTACCGTCCTTGTCTATCTTCTGTGTGTGTAGATGCAATCCTATTGTTTCATGGAAGAGAAGTGCTACTCTGTTGTGTTTAGTTCTAGCTGAAGACTTGAATATCAGTGGGTACTGCTTGTGTCACAGGCACTGTTCATCTAGTAAGACATGAAGCTGAAGCATAGATATGCATCAGTCCCAGGACGCAACCATCGTCTGATTTGATGAAAAACTATCATACAACAAAAGTTTATCCATTTTATACAATAGTAAAAAACTTATTGCCCTCACAGGCACTCTATAATCCTTGGCTTTATTGTTTCATATACTTGTAAAGATCAAATAAACGATGACCCTACGTGTTTCGGTCTCGCAGAGACCTTGCTCATGGGTATGCCATTACGGAGTCAGGCACATTTAAATATCTTCATGTGCTCTATCCACTCATATCTGACAATGAATTCTGGGAAATGTAGTGTGCCACAAAGGCTAGTGTTCAATATTAAACATAAGTGTGAATTACAAAGGAGGTTTTCTAGCTTTAGGCTTTTAACTTTTTTACCTTGATGTGAGCTGTTTAATAATTTGTGATTACGTTACTATCTATGACAATTTAAATTTTCATAATTATTAATTAATTTCCCTTACAATAAAAAAAAACTAAAATAATGCCCTCTGCTGGGTTATTGTTCACATCCACATTCTTATTTGAGTATTTTTAAATATCCATTATTTTCAGCAATTGCTAAACCCCCAACAGACTTATCATGCCCTCTAGTGGGCCAATAGTGAGAGTATGCACAAATGAAAAGTGTAGTTTTAAAACTATACTTAGGACCTTCTTTCTATTGAAAAGGTGTTTCTTTTGCCAATATCTTTGGCTCCGTTAGACGAATCTTTGTGAAATTTTCAAAACTAATGGCCCACTCACTTCAGCTGTTGAGTTGAAAGTTTCGGGGTGATCCATCAAGAAATGGCTGAGAAAAAGGGCGGAGTCCCAAAACACGTTTTCTCCATGTTAATTTTCATAGGAAACTTTAGACACGGCTACAGTCCGAACTGCTGAAAGGAATTACACAAAATTTGGGGAAAAGATAGCTATTGGTTCAGAAAGCACTCTTTGTTAAATGGTGTAAAGTGGTTTAGAAAGGGGGCATGGCCTGCGACCGCCTCTCAGCAATCCTACTGTGTGGGGCTTACTGGAGGTAACAGGTAGGCTAGTTGGCCCCTAAGAACGCCCAGCAGCGAAGGGGACTTCATCCCCAGCCAAGAGCGTGCCAGGAGGCGCGTTTGCAGATTTGTGGAGAAATGGGGCGTGGACTGCTATCAGAACTCAGCAATCCCACTGTGCGGGACCCACCAGAGGCAACAGGAGGGGCAGCCGGCCCACAAGGACGTCCTTTGGGCCAACTACCCCTCCTGCCACCTCCAGCAAGTCCCACACAGCGGGATTGCTAAGACGTCTTTGGAAAGCCACGCCCCCCTTTTCTATCACTCTGCAAACACGCCTCCTGGTATATCAGAGTAAAATTGAGTCTATCTAAGGTGGTCATCTTTGAGGCAGTTTTTAAAGGAGAAAATCAGCGCATCCCACGCAGAATCATTGGGGTGATTATGGAGTCCTCTTGCATGTTCTCATCTCATGGTTATTGATTCCACATCGCCCAGCGAATTACTGTGCCATGCCAATGGGTCAGTCGTACTGCTGCCTTACATCTGAAATTCAGGAGTTAGGAGTTCTACAAGAGTAAGGGACACCTATTGCTAAATCTTTATTCATCAATCAATCAGGGGTTTGTATAGCGCAGCTACTCACCCGTGAGGGTCTCAAGGCGCTAATGGGGAGGCGGGGGGCAGCTCCGTAGGGTGCTGTGGTCATCTGAAAAAACAGGTTTTGAGGTCCTTCCTGAACTGGTGCAGTGTAGGCTTTGCCGGAGGTGGAGGTCGTTCCAGATCTTAGCTGCAAGGTAGGAGGACTTTCCACCGGTTCTGGTCTTGTATATGCATGAAATGATGGCCAGAGAGAGGTCAGCTGAACAGAGATTCTCTTGAGTGCGTGAACGGAGAGGCAGTTGTTTAGGTCTGCTGGCCCGATGTTGTGGAGGGCCTTGTATGTGCGATGCATAGCCAGTGGAGGTCGCAGAGGTGTTGGTTGATGTGGTTGCGGCGCGGCTTTGCACAGGGTCCGTTGACTCAACTAGCCTTATAAAAAATATATTATGATACCATGAAGGACTTTTTAAAGTAGTTAACATATATTTTACCAGTTAATACTTATTAGAATAAAAAAAATAGAGTGATGCAATTAAAAAATGCACCAAGGCTATTTTCTTGAAACTCAAGAATATACACTTTAAAATCACTTAGATTATTTTTCCTACATTATGATTTGACTACATAATGAAACTAAGGTCTGAAAATAGAAATTTCTCCAGACGGTGTTACAGACCACGAGAACTAGCTGGCGGGGTTTTAATCCCACTGTCACAAGTGAATAGTGCGAGAACAGAACCCAGACAGATTAAAAAGTGCAGAGTTGCAGAATGGGGTGCTCACAGCTAATCTTGCCCCTCAGGGGCTTTTCATATCTCTTTGTATATGCGCTTTTCAAGGTAGGATTTCAGACCACAAAGGAAGTGTCTGCTGTCAAGCGTTTAATTGCCTGTTTTGCCAACACTGAAGGCTGCGTTCATTCAACTCTCTCAGCCTCAAGCACGGTGTGTATTGAAAACAAAAAATATCATTGGAATTTCAGAGGCAGTAACATTGCTTGGGATAAAGTTGAAGTTTTATCACTGACTTTTGCCTGCATTTTAAAGGAACGGGCGTAGGACACAGCAGCGCCTCCTCTCTGGCGCGCATCATTTATTTCTAAAGTATGCCTGATGGCGCAAACATTAAAATAATATGAAATACCTACGGATGCTTTACCGCACAGTAAAAATTGGAAACAACTCTTGCAGTGCAAGTCTCACTGTGGTCTTGACTTTGTTGGTAGAACATGTGGGTTTACTTTGCTTGCTTTCAACTTCTTGGAGCGCCTCAAAGACTCCGGCTGGGGTGGCTGGGCGCTCTACGGTTCATAGAAATGTAGAATTGTGGATACTACATTAAAGGAGCAGTTAACAGTATAGATATTTGCAACAGCTCGTATCATTTGTTCTTGGACGTACATAGTGGTATAAATGAAATGTTAATTAGTGACAACGTGATCTAAAACACAGGCAAAGGGAAAGGAGGAAAGTGGAGCCAGCGAGGAGGAAAGACCGTAATCGAGGCGAGAGAGAACTGCATAAAGGGGAGTATGAAACTTCGGGTGCACTGCACTCTTGTGGGTTCGCTTTACGAAACCTAAAGTCTATATTCCCGTCGATATGCTACGTGTACACAAAGTAGCATGTCTGGAGGCCTGGAGTTTATTTTACATTGTGCAATTAGCCGGTACTTTCATAAGCATATGGGGAGCAAAAGTCCATAACGTTTTCGGATTTTAAGACATTCCTTTGAAGTCTGTTTCTATGACGTAGTTATCTATTATCTAGAAATATGCGCATTACATAGATAAACATAGTCGACTCATGGCCCACCAGGCTGATGGGCAGGGTTCGGATGATGCTGTCCAGGCAGCTGCACGAGACAGAGAGGCGAGGCCGCGTGCCCTCTAGGAAGCAGTGGGCGGAGCCAGCTCGTAATTGATGGCAACCATTTGACTAATTCTCTTGGACTCCGTTACATACACACCCCAGGAGCGAGGTCTGGCTCAGTCGCTGCTGACGTCCTCTGTGTCATCTCAAGGGAGGCCGGGTGGGACACTCCAATCCCAGGGGCTCAAAGTGCAAGCAAGCCAAGAGCAATCGAACTGCTGGGGATTACGCCAGAGTCCAAAAGCAAGCCCCACCGCCGACAGAACGACATGCTTGTGTTGGGACAGCGGGAAAGGTAAGTCCTTTTAAAGTACAGCATGCAATATAGGCAGAGACATCCGTAGAAGAGGTGCTGCTCAGCACACCGTAAGAAAGCACCCTTACGATGGCTGAACAGCACCGGCGTGTACTGAGTGGAAATTACATCTAAACAGACTTGTCACGTGTAGAATGTCATTCATGCTATCTAAAGTATTTCTGTTTGAGAAAATTGCACATTAGTATATATGGTTCTGTGAAATTGTGAAACAAGCGTTTTTATCAATTTCGCTTCTAAATATTTTAAGATAGACGTGGACGAGAAATGTAATTTTGAAAGATAGTTGGGAATGTGGTTTAACATGACAGCTCCATCATGTCTGTTTAACCCTGCATCATGGAGGAAGGAGTCCGCCAGGGATCCGGTTGGTGTTTGTTTTTGCTAGTCATATACAGGTTAAACAATGTTTACATGTGGTATTTCGAGGAGGAAGAGCGCAGGTTGCCGGTTTACAAGGGTCTACGGGTGGCATGTTCCCTTCCTTATAATGAGAGAGTCGCTTTAGTGCAGGCAGACGCCCGTGCCCTGCGTGTGTTTGCAGGGGGGATTATTTGATGCTTATGGAGCAGTGCTTTAAATGGGCCGGTACTGTCCGGTACGGAGTACCGGCATTTTTTTATTTTGAGAGGGTGAGTACCGGCACTTCTGAAGGGTGACCTAATACTTTTGATTGTTAAGTACCGGCACTTTTCAGAAACAAGCAGGTACTCTGTTACAGAGTACCTGCACTTCTATTTTTCAATTTCAAGCACTGTATGGACGGGTGGTTTGGGCCAGTGGCGTAACGCAAAATGACCCCCCCTCCCCCCACCACGAAAATGCGGTGAGGGGCCCCGAGTCTCCTGTTGGGTTGAATGGGTTTCTTCTGACGCATTGGAGCCCCCTAGAGGATTAGGGGGCCGCCTGCACCGCAGGGGCTACGGGGGCATGTGTTGCGCCCCTGATTGGCAACAGTTTGCCTTACTGCCACAGGGCCCAATAGAATTAAGGACAATGGCCCCTAGTCTCCCATAACTGACAGACATTAATTTGCATACTGGCTGACTTGGGGCACCCTGAAGAGATTGTGGATCCCTGAAGGGTTGGGACCACACCTGTGCTGCAGGGGCCTGCGTCATGCCCATGGGAAGTATGGGGTCACTCACTCTCATGGACACTATCGTTTTAATGATAGGCGTACCTCTACCCAGGGTTTCTAAGTTACTCCTTCTACCTGTCTTTCCTCCACCGATTGTCTAGTATTCTTTTCTACCTTTCACTTCTCCTACCTTTCTCTTTTCTTTATCACTCTCTTCCCCTCTTCTGTATTCTACTTGGGCATAACACCCTTCTCTCGCTGACATCTTTATTTGTCACATTTCTCGTGCCTCCTACGATCGTCCTTATCTATTTTCTCTCCTTTCGTTCTCCTGTGCTGTCATTTTTTCCTTCCTTCAATTCACTTTCTCCTTTTCTTTCTTTTGATTCCTCTCTCTTCCAAACTTCTCATATTCCTCCACTCACCCTATAATCACGAGTCCTCACCAAAGAGTAAACCCCAAAGCTAGGCCCCAGGCTGGCACTGTGTTAAAACAATTCTGAGCCTGTGCCCCGGTGCCACCGCACCAGCTGCGCCAATGATAGCTACGTCCCTGTTTGGCAGTGTACCTGAGGTCTGGCTGTGCTGATGCGTGTTTTGTCTGTCTCTCTGTCTAGGTTCGGGCTGGAAGCAAGTTCCCTGTAAGCACCGTCGCCCCGCTTCGTGTTTCTCAATCTCTGTCCGCAGTTCACGTCACCACACGAGAGAAGGCACTTGTCAGTCAGCATGAAGGCACGCTCCTGCATCCCGGCGCTGCTGTTCGTCCTCACGTGTGCTCTGCTGGTGTTAGGGCAGGACAACGGGTCCCCTGTGAGACCGGCCTCCAATGACGAAGCCTCGGCCTCGGTGGCTGCGGCTGCCCCCGTAACCTCGGCAGCAGGTCTGGGTTCACCTTCGGACACTTCTAATGTCGCTGCGCCTCAAAACGGTTCGAAGACGCTGAGAACGGCGGGGTCCAGGCCCCTCTCCCCTCCCATGTGCACGGGAATGCTGGAGATTAAGAGCTCCTTCAAGTACATCAGCACGGTGATCTCGTGCGTGGTCTTCGTGGTGGGGATCATTGGTAACTCCACGCTGCTGCGCATCATCTACAACAACAAGAGCATGCGCAACGGGCCCAACGTGCTCATCGCCAGCCTGGCGCTGGGCGACCTGCTGCACATCATCATCGACATCCCCATCAACGCCTACAAGGTAAGGGGAGAGGGGAGGCGGGAACCGGGCAGCGGATCGCACTCAAGCGCCACTCACTTCACAGGTCCAGGGCGGCACCCACTGACCGATGCGCAGCGCCACACAGGGACGGAGCAGCACAAAGCCCCCACGTAACTGTGCACAACTGCACACAGGTACTGAACTGCACAATGCACCGACTGAGCCCTGCACGGGTGCCCCTCACGCCCCCTGCACAACCTTACACAGGTACTGAGCTGCCCATAGCACCGACCGACCCCTTGCACAAGTGCCCCTCACATCCGCTGCACAAATTTACAGTTACTGAGCTGTCCATAGCACCGACTGACCCCCTGTGCAGGTGCCCCTCAAGTACTTTTCTCTGTTACTGAGCTGCCCATTGCACCGACTGGCCCCTGCAGAGGTGCCCCTCACGCCCCTGCACAACTATACACAGCTGTCTATGGCACAGACTGAACTCTGCACAGGTGCCCCTCACGCCCCCTGCACAACTTTACACAGTTACAGAGCTGACCATGGCACCGACTGACTCTTTGCACAGGTGCCCCTCACGCCCTCTGCACAACTTTACAGTTACTGAGCTGTCCATAGCACCGACTGACCCCCTGCACAGGTGCCGCTCACTCCCCCTGCACAACTTTACACAGTTACAGAGCTGTCCATAGCACCGACTGACTCCTTGCACAGGTGCCCCCCCCCGCACAACTATACACAGCTGTCCATGGCACCGACTGAACTCTGCACAGGTGCCCCTCACTCCCCCTGCACAACTTTACACAGTGAGTTACAGAGCTGACCATGGCACCGACTGACTTCTTGCACAGGTGCCCCTCACGCCCCCTGCACAACTTTACAGTTACTGAGCTGTCCATAGCACCGACTGACCCCCTGCACAGGTGCCGCTCACTCCCCCTGGACAACTTTACACAGTAACAGAGCTGACCATGGCACCGACTGACTCCTTGCACAGGTGCCACTGCCCCTCACGCCCCACGCACAACTATACACAGCTGTCCATGGTACCGATTGAACTCTGCACATGTGCCCCTCACGCCCCCTGCACGACGTTACGCAATTACAGAGCTGACCATGGCACCGACTGACTCCTTGCATAGGTTTCCCTCACGCCCCCTGCACAACTTTACAGTTACTGAGCTGTCCATAGCACCGACTGACCCCCTGCACAGGTGCCGCTCACTCCCCCTGCACAACTTTACACAGTAACAGAGCTGACCATGGCACCGACTGACTCCTTGCACAGGTGCCACTGCCCCTCACGCCCCACGCACAACTATACACAGCTGTCCATGGTACCGATTGAACTCTGCACATGTGCCCCTCACGCCCCCTGCACGACGTTACGCAATTACAGAGCTGACCATGGCACCGACTGACTCCTTGCATAGGTTTCCCTCACGCCCCCTGCACAACTTTACAGTTACTGAGCTGTCCATAGCACCGACTGACCCCCTGCACAGGTGCCGCTCACGCCCCCATCACAACTTTACACAGGTACTGATCTGCCCATGGCACCGACTGACCCCCTGCATAGGTGCCCTTCAAGACCCCACACAACTATACACAGCTGTCCATGGCACCGACTGAACTCTGCACAGGTGCCCCTCACTCCCCCTGCACGACGTTACGCAATTACTGAGCTGTTCATGGCTCCGACTGACCCCTGCACAGATGGAACAAGGAAAACAATAGACGCCTTACACACACCCCATTACAGCTTTTCAAAGGTAATGGGCAACACATGGCACCCAGATTTCTCCACACGGCTGTACACAAATACTGAGCTGCCATTGGCACCGACTGGCCCCTGCACTGCTTGATACAGGTACACACACACACACACACCCGGACCCTCATTAGCGAACCACTGCCAGATAGCTTAAAAAGTGGCCCACATTTGCAAATCTAGCCAGTTTTTATCTTGTAAAGTCACACTGTATGGGCATTCTGCAAGGCCTGGGATACTGCATGCATGTGTGGTTGCTGCAGGCAGTGTTTGTGGCAGTATTTGAGAAATCAACAGGAAAACCCGATCCACCACGTCATAAAACACGCCCTCAAACTGCTAAAAAACGGGTCCACACACTCATCCGTCATACCAGCCCATCATTCACTTCCTGATTGCTCTATAGACCATTCCGACCCTGCCACACACACACACACCACAGCTTCACATGTGTAATGAGCGACACATGGCACCCACATGTCCTCCGTCGCTTTACAAAGCTAGCTGAGCTGCGCATGGCACCAACTGGCTCCTGCAGAGATGGTCCAAGGTACTATGAGGCAGAGCCCCCCACATACCCTGCACCCGCTGCCCCCGAACAGATGGGCGCAGGGAATGAAGGGAGGCAGTACCCTTACACGGCTTTATAGGGACTGAAATGCGCATGGCACCCGCGTGTCATGTACAGTTACACACAGGTCCTGGACAGTACATGCCACACACGCGAAACATGGCACCAATCTACCCTTGCCCAGCTAGACACAGGCTTACTCCTGAACAGCACATGGCAACGCACAGCTACATAGATGTTTTGGGTGGCATGTGATACCCACGGGTACTGGCAGCAAAATAAACCTACTACACGTACACGCCTGTTCAGGGCTACACAGTTTCCGGGCCGAGCATGATACGTCAGCATGGACTCGGAAAGCTGCGCACAGTAACGTATGGAAACATGATACCCACGTGCAACACTTAGTATGTTGACAGTACGTTACACCTGCTCACAATAGCGCAACCACAGACCTAAGCAGTTTACTGGGTGTATCGCACGCTCTGACACAAGCAGCACAGGTTGTAATTCCCGTTTGACTGAATTGTGTGTTCCTCAGTCATTCGCGATTTTCAATCGCACTGAAGGTATTTTTTTTAACCTCCCAGAAATTGTTGATCTATGCATGCACATCATGGGGGGAAATATATTTATATATTTATTTACTTACTTTACCAAGACTCGAACCAGTATTTTTTGGTTACAACGTCTGCAAGCCGGGCATTAGGCAGTTGTTACATTATTCTAAAACTTTGCTTAACGTTATCGGAGAGGAAATGCTGCCTAATGCCCGGCTTGCAGACGTTGTAACCAAAAAACACTGGTTCGAGTCTTGGTTTCCCTATTTAACTAAAATGTGTGATCCTGAGCAAATCACTTTGTCTCCCAGCGTAGCAATACTGGGAAGGCCTGGAAACGATTCAGTTTGCAGAGTATGCGCTATAAGAAACAAGCTTAAAAGGTGGTCGCTCCCATTTGAATTGTGCATATGTATCGTCCAAAGTCGATAAAACCAACACCGCCACCTTCCGAGGTTGGTAAAATGAGTACCACATCTGCGCCATCTTTACGAGGTTGGTAACACGAGTACCACATCTGCACTTTAATACGGTGGATACGGCATCTCTTTCTTACTGTTGTCTTGTGACAAAGTGAGAAGTGCATTGTGGGATAGGGTACGTGTGACAGCCTTGAACAGTCAGACCGGTGACAAACTATGCCGGAAGGAGGCCGCGCAGCAGATGGCTTTACCTAAATAAACAACTGCCACGGAGACCATTGGAATCGGAATTCCACTGCGGGGCCATGTGTGCATTGATGCTGGCAAACGTGTTTGTTTCCGTGGGTGGCCTTTGTCGTGGAAACAGCAGCAGGCACGCACTGGTGGGGGCTGCAGCTGACCAGCTTCAGTGGTTCCTTCTGCATCCAGTTGTGGTACCCCTGCGTTTGTATGAAGTGGATTACAGATGTCTTGTGTAACAACAAAGGAACGTGCTGCTAGTTGGTTAACAATACAAACTGGCACAGTTTGAAAAACAAGCTTTACCTTATTCTACACAAGGAATTCAAACATGGCTTGCGACTGAGCGCTGAAACCCACCTTAAATGTAGGCTGTCCTCAAAAACATGCATAACATTAGTGCCAGCCTTTTGCAATCCGTACTCTTACAGCTTCAAAGACTCTTCTACATCATGCAAAATACGCCCAGGAAGAGGGTGGCAAGGGTACTTGCCGAATGTTGCTCCCTGCCCCACCACCTCATCCTGACGAGGAGTCTCCAACCAGCCAGGAAAGCAAGCACCAGCCAGAAGGAATTCAGACAGCAAAGGCAGGAGGTGCAGATGCCAGGAGAGCAGTGGTCCAGAGTGTGGCATCCGCATCTTGTCAGTGAGGCACCAGGGACAGTAGCCCAGCAAGGCACGGTGCCATGGGCCCTGGTGCAAACACGGAAAACGACCCCTGTGACTGCTATTGGGTTAGCAAAATACAGCAATTATCAGGGTTCAAAGGGCCCCTCAGGGATGTGGGCCCTGGTGCCACTGCACCCACCGTGCCAATTGTATCTACAACCCTTGAGCAGGGGGCAATTCACAACATCATTACTGAGTACAGGAAGCTGGCAGGAGCTCTCTTTTACCAGTCTTGCATGGCCCAATGTGTGTCTAAATCAGGGCTTCAAGTGGGATGAATAAAAATGGGGGGGGGGGGGGGTTCTCAAATGGGTATGGTCAATGTAATTAAGGGCATGGCCTAAAATCACATAAACTAAAAATCTGTACTTAGCATAGTGTTACATCCAGATATATAATACAATAAGTAACATTACATGTGCGACAAGCCAGGGCTATTGGCTTTGTCAATGGTTGTTAGGTGTGTAAGATAAGTAAGCAACAACTATGGCTTTGTCGTATATAATATTGAAAATTCTTAAATTCCGAAATGATGGCACTGTGAAATAACTATAAGTAGTCTCTTTGAAGTTACATCAAAGGCAGTGAAGGGTGATACTACCATAGAGTTCACATTTGTTTTCACCGTGAGGGCAAAAATGGAGAGCCCGCGTCAAACCCATCTAATCATCAGCTTTTCAGAACTGTTGGTGCTGAGCTCCGGCAGGACCCGGCCCACTTAAAACCCTGATCTAAACTGTTAACAGAAACATTGGAAAGCTCCCTCAGGATCACTACATTTTATTTTACAGAGCAGAGAGCATGTTTGCTTTACCACAAACCACCAGTGCTAAACTCAAAGGGCCGACTAGTAAATGCACCTAAGAGCGGAAGTCCTGACCGCCCAACTTCTTCAGCAGGGCGCTCCGTGGCCTCTCTCGTCACAATTGTAGCAGATTAACTGCTCCATGACACACAGAACTCCTTCATTTATATCCCAGGGGCTCTGAATTAGCCCTTTCTTGTCCTTCTAATTACTTGTGGCCGAGATTTCATAGATACAGTCCTGACAGCCCATGGCGAGGTCCGCCCCCTGGTCTTGTTGGAAATGGGCGTGATGGGGGGGCAGGGAGGAAGCACTGTAGCTGCCTGGACAAGGCTTTTAATTATAAAAGAGCGCGGCACGCTGTCAAGCAAAAGCCAAACGCGCCAGCAACCTCCCCCCCCGTCTATCTTTTTTAAATTTAGAAATGGCAAACACCTTTATTGATATAACGAGTGGAAAGAAATCAAAACATTTCCCGTGAAAATCTGCCTGGCAGGGACTCGAACTCCTGATCTGCAGAGTTACACAGGCAGGATAAAACTCTCAGGACGATTCTGCCACCAGCAGGGAGCAGATCGTTGCCTTTGCTTCCCTCTGTTCGTTGGGCTTCTTTTGTCAACAGATTTGCAATCCAGTCCCCTCTAATATCTCCAACACACAAGCATCCAGTCCCTGCACACCTTTTAGTCTTGTTTGTTAAATGCAATGAGCACACACCTGCTTTATGGAGACTTCACAAGGAAGATTGTTGGCCTCCCATATAAGGTGCAACCATAAAGTGCCAATGATGCCCAACTCTTTCATTATTTCTCCGTTTCCAGCCACTGCTTTGGGTACATTGGCTAGGGGGCGGCCATTTAAAGCTTTCCTTTTCCAGGGTTTATACTTAATGAACGTGATTTGTAGGGTTGTGAAAAGCAGGTGTTACTGTTCATTTTAAGGACATGTCAATGACAGGCTGAACAGCTTGTTAATTGAGCAATCGAATAGATACATTGAGGAAATTCTACATGAAATATGAGGGAACTGGACCTCCATGCCACATATGTCAACTATTCCGCTGCGGTTGCACACCCATCACAACAGAAGACACGCTACACCACCAAGCAGCCTTTCAGGCTAATGTTCAAAGCTATGTATACCCAAAAGCAACTTGAAAGCATTTCTAATATTTTTTGGGGGGATTTTCAAGGGTGTCTTCTTCTATGTCTCCAATTTAAATATTGTATATTATTGTATCATTTATATAGAGCTTACTACCCTGATATGGTGTGCTTAAGTGCTTACCTACACGAATAATAAGCTACAGCGTGTAGTGTGTGCGGATGAAAGGGTGTTTGTTTTTGTTTTGAGCCGATGTAGGAATTGTTTTTATGTTGTGCATGATGGCCAATAAGTTGGTCATCATGTTATGGGACTTAGTGCCCTGCGGTGCCATGGGTGATGGTATATGAGAAATGGGCATACAAACTGTAATTGTAATAACCAGCTTAGCCAGAAGGACAGCTGGATGCTGTGTGCTCTGCACACCAAAAAAGGTGGTAACCAGAGAAGACCCAGTAATCCATGGGGCGGCATGTGCCACGCAGTGATGCTGTTGAATAAGTAAAAAGATGTCAACTGAGCAAAAATGGGCATTGATGCAGTAACCATGCACCATTTTCTTTTAGTTATTTATTAGTTTATTTAAAGTCTGGATACTGGGTACTGAATAAAAATGCCTCATGAAGGAGGAAGGCGGCAGAAGAGCAATCAAGGCTGACAACCTCGGAAGAAACATTTAAACACCCAAATTCCATCTACACCTGTTAGGCCAAAGACACCCGCATTTTCGAGCAGGGGTTCATGACACGAGGCCCTCCCAAGCTATCAAAGGCTCTCAAAGCCAGCTCTTAGACAAGCCCAAGTCAGGTTGTTACTCAGATCCCCAGCCAAACTAGCACCCTGCACATGCAAGGGGGAGAGACAAAGCACTTGCTAGGTGCTGCCTGCCAGGCAACAGCAAATCAGCCTGCCTCGAGAAAGCCTGCCAGCCTCACCTCTCCAATGAATCCCAATCCTTTACTTGGATCCCAGGGTCTCTTGTCCTTTCCAGTTAAATAAGGAAACAATCCTGACTTTCTAGAAATTCCTCCCAGCACAATTTCCAATTTCATTATTAGTAGTGAATGATATTTCAGGGTAAAAAAGAGGCAATATGGTGAAAGGATCTTCCATTGTTTGGGTTAGGAGAGTGGCATGGTACCGTTTTGATAGTTTTCGATTTGTCTAATCTTGGCCCAGCTCTTCTCTGACCTGTGAGCCATGTGAAAAACGTTCTTATGTTTCCACAATTTAATTTTCCTTCTGATCTTCTTTGTCTGGTCCTTTTCCTCTTCCTCCCCTCCACTGCCCCTTTGCCTGTTAATTCTTCTCTCACGTTTACACACAGGCCTTGGAACTAAACAGTAGCCAATAGGTATAATTTCGTGTCCCAGCCAACTCCCAATCAAACCTCTCTAAGTGCGGACGCCGGCCATCAGAGGGATACGGTTGAGTCTTCTGCATACTGCAGCTTGTGCACATACCTTTCTTTTGCTTTTGACTTCTGAGTCTGTCTTCTTATGAGTGGACCATTTTGCCAACTTTAGTATAGAGTTTCTGACTTATGATACGGAACCAAGGAGAGAACACACACGTGAAAGAGCAAAAATATTTTCAAATTCTCTTTTTTTAATCCATTTTTAATGTGTTTTTTATTTTTTTTATAGTTTTTGTATTATTGAAATCCAAAGCAGCAGGGTACATATAAAAATCCATCTTTGATTATTATAAGTGATAACAGAAGACATTCCATTCATGATCCTACATAAATATAGCTCTCAATCTACATAAATCAAAAATAACAGATTTCCTATAACCATAAAACATTATCCCGCCATATAATCCCTCAAAGTCCCCTAAACCTGTAAACCCAACTTTCTTTTTCTAGGTCCTTTAACAGAATAAAGAATTTATTCCATAATAAAACTATTAAGCAGCTTAGCCCGCCACATTTCAAAAGATGGAGCCTCTTGTCGTAGCCAGAAGGAAGCTATTGATATCCGTGCCACCGCCGTGGCCATAAAAATTAAAAAACGAAATGTATACATTGGTTTCCCTATTTTCATATTCTCAGTGGCGTGGCAAGGGTGCCATGGGCCGAATGCAGGCAAGGAAAATGGGCATCGAACCCCTTGTTTTGTACTTAAAAGACAGTCTTAGCTGGTATGAAGTGAGTCCCTCTCACTCATGGGGTGAAGCGCAACTGCACCTGCTGCACCATTGATAGCCATGCCCCTGTCTGACCGGGCAATCCACGCGTGGCACTGATGTCTTGAGCCGTAGGCCCAAAAGTCTCCTACCACGTCAGCATTGTGCGTCCTGCTTCTTACCAGGCAGAAGTCAGTCTCTTTGCACGTCATTCCTCTATTATCATTCAAGTTAAACCGAGATTTGCTCCTTTGGTTACGAAATGAATGGCACAAACCAAAATCCTGAAGTTCTTATAGTGGATTTACCAACTGACACAATTGTGTGACCCTAGGGAAAACAGTTCATCACATTGGGCCTCATGTAGGTAGCCAAATACCGGTCGGTAACGGCCGATTTTCGGTAAATATGCCGTTACCGACCGGTATGCAGACAAGTGAGATGTAGGAGTCCAAAAACCACTTTTCGGTAAATATGAGGCGGTAAATACCGATTCATATTTACCGAATTCCAAAATACCGAATCAGATTTACCGAATACATAATTAACGATTCGGTAAACATGAAGTGGTAAATATGAAGTGGTAAAATTTAAAATGACATGTAGGAGCACTCGGTAATTAAGAAATCCAGGAAAATCGGTAAATAAGAGTCGGTAATTAACACGGAGTGAAAGCAGGTGGTAACCATCAACAATGCATATAGGCAAACCCAAAATGCAACAGCGTGGACAACATGGCCGCCATGTACGTCATTGCAAGGCGCCTACGTCTACAGGCAGCAGGACAGAGGGTGTGGCGACGGGAGGAACAAATCTACAGACAGCGCATCACACTATTCCAGCTGACTGATGCAGAGATACATGAGAGGTACAGGCTACACCCCGAAACCATCATGGACTTAATCAGGGACCTTCACCCACTCCTGGACCAGCCAATAAGAAGGGCGCACGCCATACCCCCACATGTGCAGGTGCTCTGCAGCCTACATCTGTTGGCATCCGGCAGTTATCAGGTGGTGATAGCTGCGGTGGGTGGGGTATCCCAGAGTTGCCTGTCACGTTTCTTCAGGAAGTTCCTGGATGCCATGATGCAGAGAATGCACCACTACATAAGCTTCCCAAACACACAGGCTGCACTGCAGAAAACAAAAACAGACTTTTATCACATGGCACAGTTCCCCCATGTCATCGGCTGTATTGATGGTACACACATCCCAATCTGTCCACCAGCTGATACAGAGCACATCTACAGGAACGGGAAGTCCACCCACTCCATCAATGTGCAGGTGATCTGTGATGCAGGGAACATCATCACAGATATTGTTGCAAAGTTTCCTGGGAGCACCCACGACTCTTACATCTTCCAGAATAGTGGGATCTACACACGACTGAGTGCCGGAGAATTCGGAGAGGGATACCTGCTAGGTAAGTAACAGTGACGCCCCTTGAAACCTGCAAATCATAGTGTATAGAGGCATGTTACTGATGGTTCCCTTTTACTCATCCAGGCGACAGTGCATATGCATGCCGGTCATTCATCCTCACTCCCTACCTACACCCAGCAACCCAGAGTGAGAGACGATACAACGTGGCACATAAAACAACACGCAATGTGGTGGAGCGCACGTTTGGACTACTGAAGAGCAGGTTCCGCTGCCTGCACAAGAGCGGAGGCGCACGCCAGTACAAACCCATCACCTGCTGCAAGATTATTGCCACTTGTGCAATGCTGCACAACCTTGCCACGAAAAAAGGTACAGATGTGGAACTAACATATTTTGAGGACAACGAGGATGAGTCAGGCCAGCCAGGGGGCAACGCAGCTAGAGTGCCAACTGCAATCGATGGGAGAGAGAGACGGGCAGAGATCACATGCAACTATTTCTGAGTAAGTGAGGGGACACAGCGAGTTGTGAGAAATACTGACGTAGTTTTAATGTGGCACCACGCCATGAACACATGAACAGGCCAATCAGGCAATATACCATCTATACAAGGAGTATGTCCAGGGTTACGTCACCCAATGGGAAGTGGCGTAGCAGGGCTACATCAATGTTTGCGCATACGCGCTGCAGTGGTGGATTGCACGGCCTGTGCATCCTCACTAGAGCCAACCCCAAGCCGCCTGCTGCTCCTGCGTGCTTCTGGGACGGGGGGTGTGATGCTGCTGCTGGTGTCGATGCTCTCCGCAGCATCCCCTGCAGCAGTTGTCGACGCCTGACTAGTCAATAGCACCCCTAGTGCACTTGTCACCTGCACCATCCCCCGAGACAGGTCGCTGCAGCACTGTGTTAGGCCCTCCTGCATCGTCACAGAGCGCCGGCACAGTAGAGAAGTCGCAGTTGCCAGACGGTTGAGTGCCCTGCTGGTAGTGTCCCTTCTCTGGCGTTCCCGGCGCCGTGCTTCGATGTCAGCATCTAATTTGCTGCACAACTGCTGGATTGACTGGGACATGTCCCGAATGCCCGCAGCCATGCCGCTAATGTTACTGTCCATGTTGACTAATGTTGTCCTCATCACCCGCATGTGCCTCTGGACTGACATGACTGCCTTTGATTGCAGGCGCTGTTGCTTCAACATTTGGCCCTCGAGACCCAAGAAGACACCATGGCCGTCAGTGGGTGCTGGTGGACTCTGGACACGCGACCTGAGGCGCCCTCTTGCTCCCGTCTGTGCTGCCTGTGAGGTGTGGGGCACAGTGGCATGGCTCCCTTCCTGGGGCCCGGTGCGGTCTTCTGGGCCCATGCTGTCGTCTGACGAGGTGTCTAAGGCTCGTAGCCTGGCTGCTGGACGCCTCCTCATTCTCACACCTGCAAGCGGAGATGTGGCCGGTGATTCGAACATGAGTGGCGATGCTGGCTCTGGTTGTGATGATGCTGGCTCTGGTTGTGGTGATGCTGGCTCTCGGTGAGGTGATGCTGGCTCTGGGTGCGGCGAGGCTGGCTGTGTTGGTGGTGCGGCTGCCAGTGGGCCTGCTCCCTGGTCTGAACTGGTGCTGGCTAGAGGTGATACTTGTGGCTGGTGTGCCGTCTCTCCTGCAGCATGCCCTGTCCTGCATGATGTCACATCTGTGGACAGAAATACAACATTGGCTCAGTGTCCCCTAAGGGCTGCATTGCAAGCGTCACAATAAAACATTTCACATTCCAATATGTCCTCTGTCTCCTTGTGCCTCGAGTGCGTGACATGCCTTGTTGCCCTGTAACATTTACGTCATGGTTAGTGTTGCCCTGACTACATCTCCCGGAATGCATTGCCTGTCTGCACTGACACGTGTGGACTGCAGTGTGATTCTCGTTTCACAATGGGGGATGTGGGATAGGGGTAGGGGGGGCTACATTGCTGTGCTTTCGTCTTACCTTGGTGTGTTGCGGCTCTGGCAGAGCTGTCGGCGTCCCCAAGACCCACGACGCTCTCCTGCTGGATTGTGGCCGCCACCAGCTCCTCCAGTTCGGTGAGGGCAGGTGCCCTGTTGGTTCCACCTCCGGTCTGGCTGGCCTCCTTCTGGATGTCGCCCATCTTCCTCTTGGTTACAATCCTCAGGTCATACCAGCGCTTTTTGAGGACCTCAATGTCCCTGTGGGTCACTCCCACAGCATTGACCTGCGCCTGGATGGCCAGCCATATGTTGCGCTTTTCCGCCTCAGGCACTTGCAGGGATTGCCTTCCAAACAGCTTCTGGTGCTGCTTCACCACCTCCTCCACCAGCACCTGGAGTTCCTTGGGGCTAAATTTCAGCTTCCTCCTCCTTTCCCCTCCGTCTTTCTGTGTTCTCTGGCTGGACATGCTGTTCGTTTACCCGCTCGCACATGCAACGGCTCCCTGCCTCTCCTCTGCACTCCAAGCCTCTCCAGGGTCGGCTAATTATGTACACCTGCCTGGGTGTGGCCACTTCGGCTAATTATGTACACCTGCCTGGGTGTGGGCACTTCCTGGTTGGGTGGGCTGTCGTTGCACAGGATTAGCTGTTTCGTCAAGTCATGTGATTTTATTTACCGAATACGTACATACCGATTCGGTATTTTCCGATTCGGTAAATACCACCTCGGTATTTTCCGATTCGGTAAATACCACCTCGGTATTTTCCGATTCGGTAAATACCACCTCGGTATTTACCGATTCGGTGAATTCCGATTCGTGATTACCGAATGTTACCGAATCGGTAACTGTTACCGAATTTTTACCTACATATAACTTACCGATTCTAATTTACCGATTCGGTACGGCTCGGTATTTAAGAACCGGTAAAATTTATTTACCTACATGAGGCCCATTGTGTCTTATTTCCATTTTCAGTCAATATGATGGACAAAGAGAAGGATGCTGAAAAATATTAGCTAGTGCTATATAAAATTCTTATTTTTGTTTTAAAATAAATTGATATTTACATTTTTTATGTGCCTTGACTGGCCAATAAAGAAGAGGAATTTTCAGGGCAAGTGCTGAGACTGGCTGGTGTTTATTCATAGTCAAAGAGCTTTTTCAATAAGTGCTCTGGTAAAGTATATGTTGGCAAATTGTGAATGATACACATATTATGTCACCACTTAGTCCCCATACATCTACATTCTTTAGAATCGGAGAAGTAACTCTTTGCAGTATAAAATATATTCACCCATTCCAAACCATTGTTTCTAAGATTAAGACTAGTTGTTTTTATTCCTTCCCTAGACTAAAATATGCTTCACATTAGGTACAGTTATGGACCCCTACCCTTTTAATGGTGTCCAAAGAAAGCTCTCACAGTGGAAATTGCTGCTGTCCATTAGTCCTTCTGTGCTTCAAAAAACAATCTATTGTCTTTTGCTGAAATTTTGTTAGAGGGAAAGGGCTCGATTATGAGTTTGGTGGTCCTTGAGCAGGCTGCCACACCACTGCCCACTCCAGGACTGCCAAACTAGCCTGCCACCCGCCCGCCAGATTACGAGTTTTTCGTATGCCTTAAAAAGGCACCGCTGTAGGACCGCCACAGCGTGTTCCAGCACAGCATGAACTGTGAAGTCCATGCTGTGCTGGAACTAGGGGTGTCTGCACACAGGTGGGCACCCCCTTTGTTTCATGACAGCCAGCCGTTACATGGAGGAAGAACATCCATGACACCGCTGATGGTCCTGAAACTCGTAATATGCATGGCATGCCGCATTGGCACCGCCAGCATATTATGAGCCCTTGACTGTCGCAGGACCACCAGGGAGCCGTGTTCCCTGGCGATTGCAGTGGTGCAATGGCGGTCCAATCGCCAATGTTGTAATAAGGTGGTAGGACCGCCGGTGCTGGGGTGGCTGGGCAACCACATTTGCGCCCCCGCAAGTCTGGCGGTCCTCAGTCCACCAGACTCGTAATCAGGCCCAAAGGCATTATGCGATATCTATTGTCTGCCAAAGTGGCTGGGAAATTTTTCCATTGGATGTTAAACTCAGGGTGGAAACAGATTACATAAAGTAATCCACCTAAGAGGGCAGGTGAAAAAAAAGTATCTTTCTTCCTCCCATAATGCTCTTTGGCAATATGAGTGTCATCAGTGGCAGCTGCTTGTATTTAAAAGTGGTGAGGCAATCAGGCAATATAGACCCGCTTTCACGCACTATAGGAATGCCCTCAGCCGCAACCCCAAAGCTCTTAATTGTGGTCCATTATTAACAGTGTTTATTATGGGCCACGATTAAGAGATCTGGAGTTGAGGCTGAAGGCAGTATGAGTTTCTCACACTGCCTGACAGTTTCTACAAATAAATAAAACAAGTCTAAATAAAAAATATATATTTACCTTCTCCTCTCCAGTACCGCACAGTCTGTAGAAAAAGGCAGCAAGAGGTTTCATAGCCAACTCCCCATACCAATCCAGATGCTGCTCTCATGCTGTTTAATGCCAGGATTGTTTTGAATGGGCTGGCTCAGTGCTCCTACAGGCACTCGAGGCCTGTGCCTGCTTTCTACCCAGCTGTGTAAGACAGCTTGGGTTTTAGAGTTTCAAAGTGCACATGTCAGGCTGGCCGTCTCAAGACAGTCGGCCAAAGTGACGTGCACTTTAGACTTGTGCACCACTCCTCCTCCCCTGCTGCCAGTCAGCAGTAATGACCCCGCCCCAACACTTGGCTTGAGCTGGCTGGCTGGACTGAAAAATAAAATGGTAATAAAATCATTTTATTCCCATTTTATTTTTAGGTCGAGCCTGGGCAGCGCATGCGCTGCTCTACGAGGCATGCTGTATTCAGGTAGGGACTTGACGCTCCGCCCACTCCCCGCTCATATTTCGCGGTCCATTGGTCAATGTTCTTATTAGTCCCTACTTAGTACCGCCTTGTCTCATTTTGTAACCTCCCATGGCGACACCCCATGTTTCAAGTGTTGTAACTTGGTAGGATTTAATTACAGCCTCCAAGCACTATTTTCTCAAATAGCTTTGTCCTGCCTGCTGTTGCAGGAAAGACATGCTCTCTCCTAATGCTTTTATAACATTTTTATGGCAGGGGCGCTGAACGCGTTTGTAATGTAATAGGTCTCGCATTTGCGAGAGTTTAAGCTATCGGCATTGCAAATGACAATGCCTTTTATTTATCTGTTTTAAAAACAACACTTAAATACAAGGCATTGTCATTTACAATGCCAATAGATCAAACTCTTGTAAATGCGAGACCTATTGCATTGCAAATGCTTGTTCATGTTTGCTGTGGTGGGAGCAGGGTAGGCGACGCTCCTCCGCCCTATTGGAAGAACCGCCATTGAGTGTCAGGTGAAACAGATGTGGTTGGTGGGTCATGAGGAATCTGTGTGATATCTTCCATTGAGAGTGGGCTTTTGCAACCCCGTTGCCAGGAATGGGAGTGAATTCTTACAGCCTCCTGATGCTCCATACCTCCTTGGAAATTTTTTTTGTCTTATCCTTTGCTGGCACATGGTTCATTTAGGCACTGTAGACTTTTATCATTTGTTTCATGAAGGTCAAACAAATCAAGAGGCACACAGGAAACAAGCATCGGCAAAGGCAACTGGCTTTGATTATGCGAGAGGTATTGGCTTTGCCAATGTCTTTTCACCATGTTGTACAGCAACAGAGGAGTGGGGTGGAGTGGTGCGGAGAGAAGTAGAGTAGCTTGGAGTAGCGTGGCGTACAGTGGACTGGGGCAGAGTGGAATGACACAGAGTAGAGTAGGGTGGCGTAGAGTAGAGTTGAGTGGAGTGGCATGGCATAGAGGGAAGTGGTGCAGAGTGCAGTGACGTAGAGTGGGTTGGAGTAGAGTAGAGCTGAGTAGGGTAGAGTGGCGTAGGGTGGAGTGGGGCAGACTACAATGGAGTAGAGTGGAGTGGCATTGCGTAGAGTGGTGTGGATCGGAGTAGAGTGGCTAGAGTGGCTTGGAGGGGTGAAGAGTAGAGGGGCATTGAGTACAGGGGCATAGAGCAGCAGGGCATGGAGTAGAGGGTCATAGAATAGAGTGACACTGTGGGGAATGGGCTAGAGTGGCACGGTGTGGAGTGGCATGGTGTGGAGTGGCATAGAGTGGTATAGAGTGGAGTGACATAGAGTGGCACAGAGTGGAGAAGTATAGAGTTCAGTGGCATAGAGTGAAGTGGCATAGAGTGCAGTGGTGTAGAGTGCCATGGTGCAGAGTCGAGTGTGTATAGTGCACTAGGGTAGAGCGCAGTGGAGTAGAGTGGTGTGGAGTAGAGTGGTGTAGAGCAGAGTGAAGTGGGGTAGATTGGTGTACAGTGCAGTGGCATATAGTACAGTGGTGTAGATTAGAGTATAGTGTCACAGAGTAGAGTTGCATAGTGTACAGTGGTGAAGAGCAGAGTGGCGTAGAGTGCAGTGGCGCAGAGTAGAGTGGTGCAGCGTATAGTGCCGTAGCATAGAGTGAAGTGGCACAGAGTAGAGTGGTGCAGAGTGCAGTGGCATAAAGTAGGGCGGTGACGAGTGAATTAGAGTGATGTAGAGTGCAGTGGCGTAGATTGCAGTGGCACAGAGTGCCGTGGTGTAGAGTACCCTGGTGCAGAGTAGAGCACAGTGGAGTAGAGTGGTGCAGAGTAGAGTTCAGCGGCTTAGAGTGCAGTGGCATAGAGTAGAGAGGTTCAGAGTAGAGTAGAATGGTGCAGAGTAGAGTGGTGAAGAGTACAGTGGTGTGGCATAGAGTAGGGTGGTGTACAGTAGAGTGCCAGAGACTGCAGTGGCATAGAGAAGAGTTGTGCATAGTAGACTAGACTGGTGTAGAGTGTAATGGTGCAGAGTAGGTTAACGTGGTGTAAAGTGAAGTGGTGCAAAGTAGAGTGTAGTGGCATAGAGTGCTGCAGAGTAGTGTGGAGTGGAGTTCAGTGGTGTAGAATAGAGTGGTGCAGATAAGAGTTGACTGGCATAGAGTGCAGTGGCGCAGAGTAGAGTTATGCAGAGTGGAGTGGCATAGAGTGCAGTATTGAAAAGTGAAGTGGTGTAGAGTGGTGCAGAGTAGAGTGCTGCAGCGGCATACAGTAGTGCAGCAGCATAGAGTGGTTCACTGGCATAGAGTGGTGCAAGGAACAGAAGAGTGGCTTGGAGTTAAGTGGCGTGCAGTGGGTAGCGTGTTGTAGGAAAGAGCAGAGTGGCATAGAGTGCAGTGGCATAGAATAGAGTGGCATGAAGTGCAGTGGCATAGAGTGTAGTGGCGTAGAGTAGAGTGGCATAGAGTAGCATCGCATAGTGTAGCGTGGAGTGCAGTGCCGTAGAGTGGTGCAGAGTAGAGTGCAGTAGCGTAAAGTGCAGTGTCATAGAGTGGTGCAGAGTAGATTGCAGTGGCGTAGAGTACAGTGGAGTAGAGTGCAGTGAAGCAGAGTAGAGTGCAGTGGCATAGAGTGGTGCAGAGTAGAGTGCAGGGGTGTAGAGTAGAGTGGTGCATAGTAGCGTGCAGTGGCATAGAGTAGAATGGTGCAGAGTAGAGTACAGTGGCAGGAAAGGGAGTGAGAGGGTGAGAGGGAAAATAAGCTAAATGGATGGGGATATGGGAAATGACTGAAAACACAAGCACTCATATGGAGTGCTTGAACAAAACAAAAAAGTGGCTCCAAAAACGGGATCAGTGGATGGGCTCAAGTATTTGGTCCTTGCTCCATGGAAAGTCCAAACACAAGAGGAAGACTCAATGCTTTTATGCCAAGACAACTGGGGCCAAAGGAAATGAGAGAGACATTAAAGCTAACAAATGTAAGCTAGGGTGGGCTGAAATCCACTGTGTGTAAACAACAGGTCTTGTAGAGACAGCACTTGCACTGCCTTGCTGTACCCTAAATGAAGACATTTATTGCTTGTTTAATGGTATGCAGGTGCGTGTACCAAGACAGTATAGAGTATATCTAACAGCAGCGAAGAAGCACATAATGACAAAACTGCCGGAGTCTGAGTAAGTCTGGACAAAATTAACCTTTTTTCTTTTGCAGAAATTACACTAAATGTTCACAAAATGATCTGAAATTACATGTTATTATGCGTAATGCCACACCAGTATTTTTCCACTGTTTTTAGTGCAAAATGAGTGTTTACACCTGTTTTGGGAACAAGGATGTATTTTTTGCTTAAAAAAGCATGGAAATGTGCAATGAAAATAATAGTCACTTGTATTCTGTTTATTCGTGTTGTTCATTTGATCCCATGATACGTTTTTTTCCAAAAACAAAGTCTCAATTACGCAACTTGCCATAACTGCAAAATCTGAGTTTTCTTGTTACAATAGTAACATGAAATGCCGCAAATTACACAAGTGAAATCAGTCAAAATAAAGTTTCCCCTGAGCCATTTTCTTTACAGCATAACTAGAATAAAGTCATGTGCACTTTAAACTTGTGCGCCACTCCTCCTCCCCTGCTGCCAGTCAGCTGCAATGATCCCGCCCTAAAACTTGGCTTGGGCTGACCAGCTGCACTGAAAAATTAAAATGGTAATGAAATCATTTTATTCCCATTTTATTTTTAGGTCGATCCTGGGCAGCGCATGCGCTGCTCAACAAGGCATGCTGTATTCAGGTAGGGACTTGAAGCTCCGCCCACTACCCGCCCATTTTCTTCATTGGCTTGTGTCATTGTCCACTGTAAACTGTGGCTGTTCATTGGTCAATGCTCATAGTAGTCGTTACTTAGTACCGCCTGTGTACATTTGAAAACATGATATTTAATTTATCAACTAACTACCTTGAAAGTCGTGGACAAAACATGAACTCGATGGCTCAAATTAGTTTTTTCTCTAAACAAAACTCTGTGGCAGGAATATTCTGTAGGACTTCAAACTTGCAGCAGCATTTTCCATAGTCATTCCACCACTATGCTAACTGCACTTGCCTCATCCAGACATCACCACCACTGCGCTGGATAGGTTCTCACCCTGTCTCACTAAGGACTCTCTCTAAGTCTCCTCGCGCTCTTTGCACATCTTGCCACACCCCTACCTGTGAACATCCCAAAGGCTCAGTCTTGAACCCACTCCTTTTTCCCATCTGCTGCACTTCTCTTTGTGACCTCATCTCTTCTTTTGCTGTCCAATGACCTTCAGGCCAATATTTCTGCTCTAACATTTAAATCCCAAACTAAGCCCCCCTCTCTAATTTGAGGACCCCCGCTGCTGACCGTGCCCATTAATGATTCTTAAATCTCCCTCTTTCGTGACCCTGACCTCAGGAAACCTTCGTAATACTCAGATTTCTTTGTTTTAATGGCGTTTATTGTTTGACATTTCATTCCATTCATATTTCTTCTCATCTTATCTTTATACGTGTTTATTTTTCGTTAGCGAGAAAATCAGGGGAGCACCTAGTTTCTTTCAGCCTCACCACTTTGATATTTGTAGGATGTTAGGGCGTAGAGTATCTATAAACAATAAAATAACAGACTCTTGTGGGAACATTGGCATTGTCATATAGTAAACATGCCCATCTGTAGCCATATACGATTCATTGGGGAATGTAATCTGTTTAAAAAAAAAAAACCTTTGCATTATATATGAATGGCTATTGGCCTGGTAGCCATGACTGTCAGAAGACCCAAAGAAGATCCGAATTCTGATTGATATATTTTTCAAAATAGGTACAGACAGGGGAATACTTGATTTCTCTCTGCATATAGGTGTAAACATTAGTACAAAGCGAAACAGTGATTGTAACATGATAGTGTGCTGTACTTTCACTCTCATGACAGTATTTCCATTTGAAACACTTTGCGACAAATGTACTAATTTTTGCTGCAAGGCAGCACAGTCACCAAAGTTGCTGCATTGCGTCAAAGGTAGACAGAAAAACATCACCATATCTACTAGATATGATGCTGTTCTAGATATGGTGCTGTTCTAGATAAGGTGCTGTTCTAGATATGGTGCTGTTCTAGATATGGTGCTGTTCTATATATGGTGCTGTTCTAGATATGGTGCTGGTCTAGATATGGTGCTGGTCTAGATATGGTGCTGGTCTAGATATGGTGCTGTTCTAGATAAGGTGCTGTTCTAGATAAGGTGCTGTTCTAGATATGATGCTGTTCTAGATATGATGTTGTTCTAGATATAGTGCTGTTCTAGATATGGTGCTGTTCTAGATATGGTGCTGTTCTAGATATGGTGCTGTTCTAGATATGGTGCTGTTCTAGATATTGGGCTGTTCTAGATATTATGCTGTTCTAGATATGATGCTGTTCTAGATATGATGCTGTTCTAGATATAGTGCTGTTCTAGATATAGTGCTGTTCTAGATATGGTGCTGTTCTATGTATGGTGCTGTTCTAGATATGATGCTGTTCTAGATATGGTGCTGTTTTTCTGTCCCCCAACACTGGTGCACTTTAGGCAGCCAGGCGTCAACGGACACACCCTTGCAATGTAGGTTTTCTACTGAAAAGGTAACCTTCCAATATACAAAAAATGCTTTGACATAGTTTCAAACTTTTATAATTTGTGTGCTGCGCAGTGCAGCAATCATGCAAAGTTGGAAAAGTGTAAAGACTTTTAAAACTTGTTCCACTGTTACGCCTGCCTAACACAGGAATATGTTTTTAATGCAAATTCTTGTCTACGGATGCAGTTGGTAGGGATTTGTGTCAAAACCCATGTGCGGTGCATCAAAAGGCCCATTTACCACCCATGGTGTGCCTCTTATTCCAAAGTAACGCAACACAGCACATAGCACTGCTTTGTGTTATTTTAAGTACATGTATAACACAAATCAAAGTTTAATCTGGAAAGTATATTTCAACAGTTTTCGCCTGGTTTGCATCATTTTTGTGACGCAAACCCAACACAAACAGTTAGTAAATGTCCCCCTTTGTTTCAGACAAATACAACTACAAATGTAAGATTGGCCAACAACACCCTTGTGCTTGACTGCTGTCAAGACACCCTCTCAAGAATTACATTAGCACCCGAAGAAAGATCAGGATCATTCTTGAGGTCCCAGAAGAAGGGGTTTCTAAACAGACTCTTTCACTTGAAAGACAGAGCTCAGTGTCTTGAGTGTTATTGGCAGGAATCCAGTTTGGAAGCTGAGAATGACAACAATACCACTTCAAGGATTAGGGAAACGAAATCTGCCTCCTTTTACATGAAACTTAGCGGGAGTTAACAAGACATTTCACAGATTCTTTTTGTGCTAAATGAGATAACATGACATGGTTGTCTCAGAAGAAAAATGTGGCAAATTAGGCACATTTTTACAGTAATTTAATAGTATGGCTAAACTCTGAGTAAGTTTGCTGGTGCACACTTGCATCTTTTGCTGTCCATGGAATGTTGCCAACCACTTAATTTTGCTGCTCAAAAGGGATTTCTCCATGAAATGTTCTGGCAGTCAATCGGCCGGCAAAGACAATTTTGCAGTTTTCACTCAGATGGCATGCACACCACATGGATAGCAGGAAGTTTAGTTTCCCCATTATCCCATTTATTTGGGAGTGATCTCATTAATGGTTCCACCGATAAAGTTCTGTTCATAACCACAATGTGAGACATTAAAGAGGACATAATGTCTGGTGCTTCCTGGACAGAGGATGCCTTAGTGTCTGGTGTTGATGGAGTGGAAGTGACTGTTCCAGTGCTGAAGCCTGTCATTGACACCAGCTTTCTGCCTTCACATATTTGTTCCTAACGAAACCCTCTCACTTAAGATTCAATTGTGTCTGCTCCAGTACATTGGCAGTCAACTACAGGGCTAGAACTCCCTAGCCCTGAGGTGAGGAGGGGACAGCTGATTGACAGCACAGTAAGGTACAAATGTGGACGGACAAAGCACCCCTATCAAAGATTTCGAATTAAGGAGGGAGCGAGGTGCGAATATTAACTACCACTTCCGAGGTTACAGCCCTAATCGGGTGTATCTGTAATGGGCTGGAACTGTTGCTTAAAGCCTGGAGTGGAAGTGACTGGAGTTAAAAGTAGATCTAGAACAGCATTGCCTCCTGTCATTCCTTTCAGAAATTCCTAGGTAGCTGTGGTGTACCTAATCTCCTTTGTGGCCAGCCTGACCAGCACTTGAGAACATCAACACCATAAATGCCCTAGTGCTGGGAAATGAAGATGAAATATTATATATACCACTCCCTGCAAGGGCCCCAGAAACTTTTGAAATTATTAATCGTTAAAGTTAACAATTAGGTACCGCAGCTAGTATTGACATTACAGGATTGAGAAAGTGCATGTCAGTATGGGTGACAGATCATGCCAAGGTCCAAAGCAACTGTGCATGGATCATGCTGACAACTATATGCCAGAAGCACAGCATCAGCTGTGTCCATTGCCCCTTTTTGCTCAGATTATTGAGATATGTTATTTATTTATTTAGCTTGTGAGTTTTATATAGCACAAACTTAACCAAAAGGCATCAGAATGCTTTGTACCCCAATATAGGCCTAGGTAGTTGCATGACCTTTTACCTACATTTTTCCTACCATTGTTCTATATAACGGTTCTGGTGCTGACCTTTTACCTAGTTAGGTGTCGAATAAATGTAGTGTGGTTTTCTCAGAAAACTAGCCTCATTTATTATGCATGAGGATTCTTAGTATCACAGCAGGATCACCATCTACTGCATAATAACTCTGTACAAGGGTCACCACTATCGTCATCCTTGGCCGACATGCCCATAGTACCATGACACATCTAGGTTGAAACCCTTAGAGTACCTTTCGGGTATCTAAGTACCACATCTTCGCTGAGCAAGCCAGAGGAGAAAACTTCCATGCTGATACGAGACCCTGAAGTCCCTGTACGCAGACACTCCAGCATGCAGCGGTCTGACATCGCTCGCGGGGTGTCAAACTCAAGACCAAGACGGGGTCCTTCATTCTCTCACATCAGGTAATGGGATTGTCTCTTTCCTAGGGGGATTCTTGGCTATACACCTACATACATGCTAGATACACTTAGGTACACCTAGTTAGGCTTTGCATCATAGGAGCACTCATGATTACTGCCATGTATCTATATGCCTGTAAATATTCACTGTTTTAGCACCATGGTAGAATTCTATCTTTTATATAATCTGTGGGTGCTTGTAATCTTATATATCTGTTTCTGTCTCATGGTTGTTGCAGCACACGTATTTTATACTAGACTGACTCTGGATCAATAAATACTTATTGAAAACGTCCCCGTTTATTCTGTGTATCACTCTGAGACAAAGTGAGCATGAGTGATTGAGCGAAAACTACTGTACTGTTTCCATGGTCGCTGAGCGGTAAGGGTTGTCATGTTCGATAATTGCCAGAAACTATTCACTCCTTGGTAACAGGGGCTCATAGTGCCACTGTGAGCTAGCTGGTCTACAGGCGAACATATCCTGTGGGGGTGTCTGGAATCAGTCTGGACACCAATCCCATAGTTTATGTTGTCTAAATGCGTAGATCCTATATAGATTTATAGGAACTGCACGACAACATGGACCCCAAATAGAGGAGGAAAAACAAAAAGTGTGAGGGAGAGAGTCATACAATAAAGAGTTTTACATGTGTTACATAAGTATAATTTACAAGAGGTATATGTATAATTTTCATGAGGTAGAGAAGAGGTGGGAAGGAAGGATTCAAACATTATAGTTTACATGTGCTACCTACATAAGTATCATTTACAAAAGGTATATGCAACATTTGCATCAGGTATAGGAGAAGGAGAGGATGGAGTCAAACATTATAGGCCTTTTCAGGGAATTGTATAGACAACGTTCCAAGGAGGCATCATAGAATAATATCGATTTAAGGCAGATAGGTCCTAGAATGGGTCATATAAAGGAGATAGATATATAGGTGGGGGGTATATTTTAATGCAGTAGGAGTGCGGGTGTACAGTAGGAAGTAGGGGTGGGGAAAGCCGGCAGGTGGTAGTAGGGGTCAGGGTGAGCAGTGAAATAGGTGGACGAGGTGATTTGAAACAGAATAGTCATATTAAGGCTTGTGAAGTTTTGCAGTCGCAAGTAAACACTCTTTTTATTTAGCTGGATTTTTTCATGCACCAAACTTCTGCGGTCCTCACACGTGCATTTTTTTCAAGGCATTTCTAGACGTTTAGGATAGAGAGGCCTAAAGAATTGACGATCTTCACTTGAATAATATATGTCATTTGTGCATTACCCAAAGCACTTTCTGCTCCTGACAGAATTACCTTACCTTTCTGGTTTCCGCCTGTATATGGGTGGAAGTAAATGGTGTTTTAGAAAGATTCATAGATATAGACAATATGTTTCTGAAAACCCATTTCCAGTTAATTGTAAATAAAACTAAATCTGTCTTCTAAAACACAAACTTTTATGGTTGCTATAAAAATTTAAAGTGCACCCTTTTCGCATGGAAGGTAACGTTTAACTAAAAGTATTGTTAAGCACTTTACCCCATTCACTGTTCCCGCTCAAGCTGAAATTTACCACTGACGGAAAAAGTGCAAACAAGTTATAAGCCACAAATTGGTGACCATGATTTAAAATTCAAGTTGTGCTTGAATTCGGCATAACGACCACTCACTCAGATGTTCTTTGTGGTTGCTCTGGGGGCTGGTCAATAGGCCTCAGTGGCACTTGTTCCAAGTAGATTTTGTGCCTACTTGTGGTGCGAAAGAGGCGCTTTTACTGTACCCAGAAGCTGAGCAACATATCACTATTTATATCATTCCATTATGGGATACCTGGGGATTTCATTTAATGGATAATTTCTCCAACAGGGGCGTGTGACCAACATATGACGTGCTCTAATATCACCCAATCTGACTGAAAAAGCAAGGATTTCGATTTCAACTGCTCAATTTTACAAGTAAATAAAAGAACAATTGGGTCCAAAACTGAGTGAAAATCGCTCTTATCAACTGCTTCTCCAAACAAAGAACGCGGGGCCATATTATCAAGGACGGCGTTAAAATTATCGCCGCTTTAGTGGCAGGAAACTGCAGCTAAAGTGGCGATAATGGGGTTGATAATATAACGCAGAGAATTCCAATAGAAGCCCATGTTCACACCGATAATTTTAACGCCGTCCTTGATAATATGCCCCGCGGCTTCTCTGAGCTGCGAACTACAAACTGTGTTGCTGACAACAACAGCACATCCTCACAGCTTCTTTCTGTTGTCTGTGTTGTCACCGACATTATCTAAGTTGCTCTGCTTATTAATTCTAGTGTGGGCGGGCGTAACACGTCTGCAGCATAACAAAGTGCCATAAGCTGGGCTTTGTAGCCTGCACACATCAGCTGAACCTGAATTCCTGTAGACAATCTGCAGAAGCATCATTGTTATCACTTATGACATCTGCATTTAACACTAATCCACTCAATTATCTACCACTAACAGAAAGGGAATATCCGTGAGGCAGTGTCGTGTAAGTAGCATAAATCTACAAAGCAGAATTATAGTAGTTTTGTAGAGTTTCCAATCACCATTCAAATAGATTCATATAAAAACAAACACTTCAGAAAAAAAACACATCCGTGCAGCCACTCAATAAACAATGTCTGGCTACAATAGGGTGACCAGATTTTAAAAACCGAAAACCTGGACGTTCCATAAACATGGATTTAGGACTGCAATTTTGCAGCGAATGAGCTACAAGGCTTACTTGACAGCTTACAATGACGCGGGTTACTTGACAGCGCTCACCAACACAGAAAACACAGACAATGAGGCACTAAGCGGGACCAGTTTGGAGTCAAATGTAAGCCTAGGCACCCAAACAAAATGTGCCCACATCCACACAACACTGCTTTTCATTAAACATTGCTGGCTTAGTATCAAGAGGCTAATTGTGGGGAAATCTGTGCTAAATTGAAGTCCAGGGGGGCATATTCTCAAGAAAATGTCTGTGCGCGGAGCTGCACCAAATTTGGCAGCGCCACACTCCGACATTTTCAAAACACAGCAAAGCACAGTATTCACAAAAATATGGTGCACCCTTGTGTTTTTCCTAGTACTGGCACAATAAAAATGGCTTAGCGATAACACAGGCATCCTGCCGTCATGTTGCAAGGGTGCCTGCACTACAGGGACGATTGTTTATGTGCAGGAAGAGACACCTTCCTGCACATAATCAATAATGGCGATTTGCATCTTCTGTCTGTGCTAGCACACATGGAAAGAGCAAAAAACGAGGAGAAATTGATAAATTCTCCTCTTTGAGCCATTCTAACGCCCGGTATTCCATTGGCGTTTTTGGCACTGCCTCAGCCTTGTAAATCGTCAAAAAGCAATGGATGTTGCAGTGGAACGCCCACAGCAACACCCACTGCATGCCCCTTTGCTGCAGAGGAATGCGGCGGAGAAGGGCACATTTACAAGGTGGCGTTAAGCCACGCAAAGTGACGCTCTGGTGGCACTGAGGGCTTGTAAATATGCCCCTAGATTAACTAAAAAAAATCATGCAAAACAGGGCAGCAAGTAAAGCTGCTGCACTGCACTGTGTGAATGGGAGGGAGCAGAACAATGGCATATCTACTAAGATGATAAGCTGATCTCTCTCTGTGTGCTGGCGCACTTTTGGCTGCCATGCAGCAACACCCTTGCTCCAGGGCTTTAAATGGGCTGGGTTACTCCAGGTTTCAGACTCAGTAGTAATTAAAACCAGACATTGAAACAGGCCTTTATTGGGCCCTATATGTATGTCCTTAACTATACTGGCAAAAACACTGATCCAGTTTCTGAACAATGAATGGGAAACATGTTAAAATAATCCACGTAAGTCATTGATTTAGTTCCTGTCTATATTTCACGTTTATCTTAATCTTGAATTCCTTAACAGTTTCAACTATTACCAGGATGTTGCGTTTCTGTATTTCTTTTCATGTAGTCTTTTACTCTTGTATAATGCATACTTTAAATTGAGCCACCTTCACATGGTTATAATGAGCGACGACTGAGAGCTCTAGAGTGGAGACTGAATGCAGAGCGAGTTTCTCACACTGTGGATTTGTGGGTTCAAAAGATGTTCAGAATAGATGGTCATCCAATTTGTGGCCTCTTTGCAGAGCACTCAGAGCAATGGTCAGGTATTCCAGTTGCAATTGTTATTCTGTGCAGATGTGTTTGAAGGAGGTGGACAGTTGTCAAAGTATTGACAAGGCGAAAGTAAAAGAAAATGGGGTGCTTACAGGTAAGTGGGTGCATTGTGTGTTTGGGGGTGGTGAAGTGAAAGAGATGTGTGAAAGTGCATTCAGGAGAGAGTGAAAAGAGGGCTTTGAAGAAGAAAGTGATGAGGTGTAAGATATGTAGATGCATTACAGCTGAAGAGAACAATAGCTTAGATCTTTAACATAGACTAAACATAAAGGGAGTGACCGAGACATTCTGAAGACCACTACCCCTTCGACAGGCCTCAGTAATGTTTAATTCATAGTCCCACAAGTGACACATTTTCAATGGTAATTTTTTACAACAAATAATTTGTTGTTACTCATTTATCTTACACATTGACAAATCCAATAGTCCTGGTAGGTTTTAGGTGTATGTCAGCAGTTGTGTTAATTATCTGGATGCAATAACAGAAAACTCACAGAGGAATCAAAAATACCGGCCAAGTGGCACACTATGGGAATCACAGAACTATAGTTTATGTATTTGATCCACGCATTGAAATACATACATCATGTCCTTTTTGGAGAGCCACGCCCTACTTTTTTTCATCCCACTTAAAGCCCTGCCTTGCGCCACAGTGCAAGGGTGTCTGCGTTGTGTTAAGCATAGTTTTTGCACATGAAGAGTTCCCTTCCAGTACAAAAACCATGCTTTAAGGTGTTTATCACTTTGTGTTCTGTAGAACTCAGCACAGATGCAAAAAGGGAAAAGCAAGGAGAAAGACAAATATGTCTCCTTGTTACACCTGCCTCAAGGAGGTGCAGAATTTTGGTGCAAATCCCCGTCTTCAGTTCTTTGTAGATAGGGATTTGCGTCAAAACCCATAGGTAGATGCATGGGAACCTCCTTTCACCACCCCTGAAATGCCCCATTGGTACAAAGTAACACTAGGCAACGCGCTGCCCAGCTTTGCATTACGTTTGGTTACAATCCAACGCAAATCATAATTTGCAGTGATTATAAATCCTTCCTCTATACTTTGCATTAGGGTTGTTTTAAAAAAATGTAACGCAACCCCAAAGCAAAGTATTTGCAAATCTGGGCCTAAGTGTTTTACAGCTTGTTAGGCCAGTAACATTGGTGAAGATTAAAAATACCTTTATTCCACTGCTGCTTTGAAAATTGAATACTTACTTGTAGTCCCAGCTTTCTGTACAAAATAGAAAGAACCCTTTTTGTCGACCAACTATGTCTTTGACTCAGATTATTGCACAAATCAGAAGTCTAGTACAAGGCCAAAGGGGAACAGTTCAGTCATTTGTGATTCCCGGCTGGGTTTGGAGGGAGGCCTTTTATCAGTGGCCGAAGAGCTAATCTAGGGTTTATGTGCCACAGATTCACGCGGGCCTCCAGAAGCACAATCTGGGCTCGCTCTGAAGCATCACTTCCGGAGGAGCCAGGTAGTCACTTTGGGGCTTCTGGAACCCTGTCCTGGGTAAAGAAGGAGGCCTCAGGTTGGTTTCAAGGGGCTGATTCCATGGGCACCCGCCCACAAGCCTCTTGGAGCCCTAAATTGTCCACATTTTGATCACCTGTGCCGGAAAGGCCCATGGGTTAAGCACCCTTCCTTGTTTGATATCAAGTCCCTGCTTGCAAAGGTATTGAGGATTAACAGTTTTGATCACCTCATAGTTCGCCATCATTGAGTCCATGGAGGCTTCACGGAGTCCTGTATTCACCTGCTCCCACCTTCTTAATTGTGAGCATGATTTGATTGGTGCAACAGTCCTTGTCAAGCAACCTATAGCAATCTGGGAAAAGGGGATTGGTCATTCTTGTAATTCATGCACCAATGGTGACAGAGAGGGACCTGTCTCCAAATGTATCCAAACTCCATATGATCCCTCCTGGAGTAACATTTTAAATACACCCCCCTCCCCCCCGTTTGTGGACAATCAGTTTTACCACAGACAAAGGCAGCTCGCTCCAATAGCCATGTACAGGCGTGTGAACCTCGAATTCAACCGGAAAGGTTTTGCAGTGAAAGCATACAACTTTTTTTGCTGGACAATTGGATGTGCAGGTCACACAGAGGTCTCAGCAGCAAGGACAGAAAAATGACGCAGTGCGGTTGGACTCTGACCTGTGTTTGCACAGAGTTTTATGCAGTGTACATAGCAACCCGCTGAGCTATCTCACCACCACTCTAGCACAGGAAGCCCCATTCACAGACTGACAGGTGGGGATTGACAGATAAAGAGAGAGTGACACACACAAAGAAAGAGAGAACGAGAGACGGGTAATCAGGCAGGGAAGCAAACACAAACAGATAAGCAGATAAACAGTCAGAGACAAGGCAAACACTTGCATGCATACAGAGCTCGGCAGCAGACCTAGCAGCTGACAAAGAGGCAGTGCGAGGGTCTTAGCGATGGAGGCCCATGGAATGTGACTGATAGAAGCACAGCTTAGAAACATCTCTGCACCACAAAGCAGTTTTAAATGTCATGCTTAGTGTGCTACATGTTTACAATACCAGATTGTCTCTAATCAATCAACTTTTCAGCAGGAAACACTTTAATGTACACCATTGAAAATACCATTATTTAACAATAACCAGCCCTTAATTTAAAGAAAACATAAGTGCTAGGGGCCCTCCTCAGGAGGGCACTTCTGCCAAAGACAGTACCAAAACAACTACTAACGCTCGCAATCCTACAGGTCTAACAATTCAGACTATTCCAGGCCCCCAAAGCTATGAGAAAGGCATATATTAGTCATTTTTAATGTATATTGAATCAATTAACAGTTGGTGAGCTGTACTTTAAATTCTACAAACAACGCCACCATGTAGCAGACTGTCATAAGTGCCGGTTTTGACAGTTAAGTGCTGTGTTGAGCACCGGAAACCACCGACTCAAATTAAGCACTGGCAATAACTTTCAGTTCACTTCTACAGGGCCGGACTGGGAACCAAACCGGCCCTGACAAAGGGCTCGGCCGCCCCCAGGGGGGTTGGGAGTGCCGCCGAGCTCTTTGCCAGGGCCGGTTTTCGGCTTATTTTGTTACAGGGCCGATTTTACAGCTATGCTGCAAAATCGGCCCTGTAACAAAAACGGCCTTCAGGGGCCCAAAACCGGCCCCCACCAGTGCGGCGCACCGGGTGATTTCCCGGTCCCCGATACGGCCAGTCCGGCCCTGCACTTCTACAATTCCATTTATCTTCCGGCTGCTACAGTCATCGAAGCACATGTGCTACTTTCTCATCAGCTTTACAGTGTATTTTCTGCACCAAGGCCCCCGTTATGAGTTGGGGTATTTCACCCAGAGTGATAAGTCTGGGTGAAATATTGCAACTGGGACTTGCAAGTTTCTCTGGGGCCAAAATTGCCCGCAAACTCTGGATGTAGCAATAACAGGCCTAGAGACACCTAACCTGACTTTGCAGCTGCAGGGACAGGGGTTGCGGCCAGCAGCACCGCCTGGCCACTGCTTGATCCCTGCAGCACAGGGCAGCAGACAATGTTATCCCTGAGCAGACAGAAACCTGCCCAGATTCCCAGACCACCACTCCCTAATCTCTCCACCGCCTAGTCAGAACAAGCGGAAAATGTCCATGTTTGTTTCACTAGTATGAGTAAACAAGCATTTGCAATGCAATAGGTCTCGCGTCTAAGAGAGTTTGAGCTATTCGCTTTGTACATGACAATGCCTTTTATTTATGTGTTTTGAAAATTTGCAAGAGGTGCGTAAACATGCACTCTGTACTTATAGCCTTTGCTTACAAGAAGCAAGGCTGGCAATAACTGCGCCTCTTTTACTGCCAGCCTTGCTTCTCATAAGCAAGGACTTTCTGTACAAAGTGCGTGTTTACGCACCGCTTGCAGATTTTCATAACACATAAATAAAAGGCATAGTCATTTACAATGCCAATAGCTCAAACTCTTGCAAATGCGAGACCTATTGCATTGCAAATGCTTGTTTATATTGTGCCATCACAAGCTAGTTCATTCAATGCACTTTACAATAATAAAGGTAGAAAGACAATGTGAAAATTACATTCGCATTTTATATAGAATGAAGTACATTTTGAAACGCTTCTAGTCTCTTGGGAGTGGTATTTGCAGGTTACTGAAGACCCGCATCCTCTACAGTAGCATGAGAGAACCTAAACCTGCCTTTCCAGGAGCCTCGCACCTATCACAGGTGAAAGAGGAAAGTGTTGAGACTTAGTCAATGCACACAAGAGATTCATATCAGCGTATTTTCTCTGGCGGGTTCACGTGATAAGCCAAAGATTTACATCAATAGATGTCCGACCTACAAATATTCAACAATTTAAAAATAATCCAATACTGGCTGAAGCCTTGGTGGCAGGTCCTAATTTTACACTTACCAGAGGTCCCTGGTGATTGTTTATACATGGTCTGCCTCAACTGAGAGTTTCAACACGGGGGTCTCAAGCATTAAATAAAAATAATAATTTAAGCAAATAGTGAACTAACCCAACAGCAATAAACATGTGCAATTCTAGAACAACACACCGTCCACCACAGTGCCAGTTCAGTGCATGATCACTTCCACCACCTCATGCATCAAAGGTAAACTTGTAAGGGAACTAACCTTGGCACACTATACCTGAATGAGCAAGAGCAGACTACAATACAAGCCTTTTATTTCATAGAGTAAAAATAGCACCTAAAATGCAGAAGTGCTCCTTGCAGCTTAACCAAAAGTGCAGAGGGGGACAATTTGCCAAATGTCGTTTGTGGACATTTAAGAGTAGTAAGAGGTGAGATCATCAGAGTTGACAAGAGCACAAAGAGCGGGTTTGCAGTAAAACCAACTCCAGGGATGGTTTGTGGGATTAACTCATGAGCTTTTAGCACACAAGCCAACGGTAAGGCATCCCCCATGGCAGTCGAAGCAGCGTAAAAGTGTTTCCCAAGCACTCACCAACCAGTCGGGCATGTGGATACAGAAGTGCCAGCGCTCGGGTCTGCCTCCTCCATGGCTATGTCTGGGCAACGGATGCAAAGTGCAGCATCTAGCCTGGTACCAAATTGACTGCCAAGTCCGAGAACGCTGCAGTCCTCTCCAGTCCAAAGCCAAGACGAAAGTCGTCCAAGGAGCTTAGAGCAGGGTTACAGAGGCTTTGGCACCCCTTCCACCCTCAGCAACACAATGGCTGCTCATGAATAGTGTTTAGTGATAAGCATAGCAAACTGATTGGATCAGGGTATCAGCAGTTATGAACAAGAGGCTGGACGTGGCTACCTTTCTTTGAAAGCGGTGTCACATTCACTGATAAGCTGCCTCTCCCCTCCACTTGTATGGACTTAAGCGCCAAACACTACTCTCATTCTCCCTTAGTTATGCCCCCCTGCAGAGTACTGGTATGGTTCCAGGTGAAGGCGGCTCTTCCGTTTAACATTAATCTTTATTGCAACCGGTGTCCTCGTGATATCTAATCATGCAGCCTTCATTGATGGAGTGAGTGACTCCATGGTTTCAGTGGAAGGGTCACGAGACCAGAACGGTCACACTTAAGCATGTGTTAGGGAAATATGAGATTTACCTCATAGTACAAATGAGGATGTGAGAGCCCTGTGAATCTGGAGCTGACGGGGGGAGGGAAAGTGAAAGCACGCCATGCGCACTGTGCCGAGCGCTCGTTGCGCTAAACGCATGATCCGTACGCGTGCACATCGCCTGTCCTGTTCGATGCATTGTGCTGAACGGGGGAGCCGTATGCATGCACATGGCATAGCCTGTCCTGTCCCCCTTCAGCCAAGAAACCGACAACAATAGATCTCGCCAAGGCGAGCAGCGCACGCGCTGCGTCACTAGGCGAGACCTTAAAACTGCCAGGTAAAGGACATGTCCAAGCAAATATATCCCCAGGTCCAAGCAGATATCCCCATTACAGGGAAAATCATAATCATCAGAATTTTGTGAAGGAATGCCATCCAGAATCATAGATTCCAGCATCCCGATATCCCTGCACCACATTCCGGCTAAGTCATAATGAGGACTTTACTGTTTAGTCTCTTTTTATAGATGCCCTGCACTCCTCAGTGTGACTGCTGAGTGAATTCCAAAAAGCACCTCTCTTGTGAGGACTTAAGAGCTGGGCAGGAGGAGGCACACGTCACGCAGTGCCTGTGGAGCATGGCTTATTGTCATTTTAAGCATGACAATGAGCATGTCCACTGGAAAAAAACGGCCCACAGCAGGCCTTTGTGATAGGGCTGCGATAGAGCAACTGTTGTACAGCTTATCGAAGCATCGCACCAGGGGACAATTAAATACTACTTTTACACACAGTGTCATCTGTGTTAATCAAATTGCTTTCTGATAAGGGTTGCTTACTTATCATGCACTGAAACACATGAAAGCGTGCCTCTTTTCCTGTCCGGAAACTGGAACTTGCGCTAAATGTATGGAAATATTCCAGGATACATGGTGAAAAATTCTGGTTGCCAGGTCACCTTAGGATATAAGCATGCCATGTAGACTTTTGAATTGACTGGGAAAAGCTGCAGCCATCAAAAAGTTCACTTAATACACATGTATACAGGGGAAACGATTCACAGGGATTTAGCTGAAACTTTGTTTTTAAGGTTTTTATTGAGAATTTGAAAACGAAGATACAAAAACACCAATAACCAAATCAAAAAAAAAAAAAACAGACCTGCAATGGCACATATCCCACAATCCTCATAAATCGATGCAATACAAAAATTCAATAAAACACAAAAAGACAAATTCATCATTTATATCACAAAATCAATACTACCCAATGGACAGTAACCAAAAAACCATCAACATGGAAACAAAAGTAGATGGTTGGGTTCCGGTACTGAAACTGTGAAATGCATCAAACTGTGCCTCGAGGCTGTGTCTAAGGTGGACATACTATATAAGTTTTGCAGACCACGGGGAAGTATAGGGGAAAGTATCTGTTCAAAATACTAGCAGAGGAGCCTGACTACAATCTACTCGGCATTTGAGGAGACTGGTGGTGAAGGAGCAGCCTGGGATGCGAGGAGTGTGCGTTGCATGTGTGTGAGATAAATGCACCAAATGTCCCTCAGAGAACAAGAATCTCACGCTTTGCCAGCAGTAACGCTATCGCTGCAAAGCGCCTATAACATAGTTTAATACGATGAACCAGTCCCAACAGGCCTAACTCTGGACAAGGTACAAGGGGTATTTCTATTATTTGTGCCAACGTAGCAAACACTTACGCCAGCAAGCTAAAATAGGGGAACAGGACCAAGACATATGAGCAAAATCGGCATTCAAGGCATTACACTTGGGGCAATTTGTTTGCTTAGAGGGGTCCAATTTAGCTAGTTGACTAGGGGTTACGTAAATTCTATGGATGAATTTAAAATGGAGCAATTTATGTCTATGGTTAGGGGATACCCTGTGAGTTTGCTCAAGACAGAAGGCCCATTCTTTGTTGGTCAGTGGATATCCAATATCGTCCTCCCATCGTCTCCGGGTCCCCCCGTCCCGCCCCACCCGTAGCGCCAGACACGCCTTATACAGTTTTGTGACCAGATGCTGCCCGGTGTCGTCTGCAATGAGAAGAGTGAGTGGGGGGAAGTCATCATAATGGGCAGGAAAAGTGGAAAAGGTGGCACGGAGCATCCCATGAAGTCTGGCTACGTTAAGAGAGTCCACGCCAGTGAGTCCCAGGAGCTGTGTCAGATCAGACAGCTTGCGTGCGCGGCCGTCCGGGAACAGGGACCCAAAGGTATCTAACCCCAGTTTAGAGAAAGTGGCCAGATCCCCCTTGTCAGTGGTAAGTGGTAAAAAAGGATTACGGGCGAGTGGGAGAGCGGGTGAATAAAGGGGACCAGATCCATGTAGTCGATTTAATTTATGCCAGGCCCAGCATGTAGTGGCCAGAGGATGAATGTCTTGAACATCAAGGGAAATTCCCTTTGGGAGTAGTGACGCCAAAGGAGTCGGAGCAGCCAATTCCTTGTCCGTTTTGGTGTAGGGTATCTGGGCATCTGGATGAAACCAGTGGTGAGCAAATTGGCCCTGTGCTACCAAAATTGCAGCTGAGGGTCCGGAACCGCAAACCCCCCCATGCATATGGGAGTGTAAGAGTACCTCAAGCCACCCTAGACCTACAACCAGCCCAGATCAGCCGGATAAGAAGGCCGCATAAGTGGGTAAAGAATGTGTTGGTAAGTGGAATGGGTATGGTGTGGAAATGATAAAGAAAACAGGGTAGTACCTTCATTTTTATAAGGGTGATATGGCCTGCCATAGAGAGGGGCAATTGTATCAATCTTTTAGTTTGCAAGGTAAGATGGTCAATAGCAGGCCCATAATTTAGTTGTATAACCTGGCCTTTGTCTCTATGAAGTTGCACCCCAAGATACTTTGTGGTCTCCCGAGCCACCTGTAGGGGGTACTCCTCCCCCCGTCCATCGCCGCTGCATCCGTGATGGGGAATAGCACCGATTTCCCCCAGTTGATCTTAAGACCTGACATGGAGCCAAAGCGTTCGATTTCATCAATTAACGGCTGGTGATTGGTTTGAGGATGGGGGACGAAAAGCAGAACGTCATCCGCATACAGAGACATTAAGAGCGGGCCGACAAGTAATTGCAAGCCGCAGAACAGGTGTTTATCTTGGAGATGACAGACAAATGAGTTCATTGCTAGAATAAATAGGAGCGGGGATAAGGGACACCCCGACGTGTGCCACATGTAATGGGGATGGGGGGAGAAAGGAGCCATTAACCCGGAGGCAGGCCGTAGGGGATGAGTATAAAAGGGCAATCAGGGCTATAAAGTTGAAAGGGAGGCCAAGCTTACAGAGAGATGCCATAAGGAAGGGCCATTCGAGAGAATCGAAGGCCTTCTCTGCATCTAGTAAAGCAACTGCAGCTGGCGTGGTGAGTTCGATGCGGTTAATGACCGAGAATACCGTGCGAAGAACTGAGGGTGGTGGAGCGGTGAGGTATAAAACCACACTGTACTGGAGACAGGATTTGATCCATTAATAAAGAAAGGCGCGAGGAAAGCATTTTGGCAAGAATTTTATTGTCAAAATTAATGAGGGATATTGAACGATAAGATGAACAATATGCGGGATCCTTTCCTGGTTTGAGCAGCAGGGAGATGGCTGCTTCGCGCATGGTATGGGTGAGAACGCCCACTCTAATGCCACAGCGAACATCTCCAATAGTTGAGGCGTCAGGCTGTCTTTGTATGCTTTATAGAACACCCCCATGAGGCCATCAAGGCCAGGTGCTTTGGAACCAGAGAGTTTGTTTGTCAATGGCCAGTAAGATTTCCTCAACCGTGAAGGGGTGCGCCAAAAACTCAGCCTGGCCTTTGGTGAGCCAGACCATGGCCACTTCCTCCAAATAGGACAGGTGCTGTGTAAAAGTGTCAGACAGTGTGGTGGAATAGAGGGAGCAATAGTAAGCCACCAGCTCCGCCACAATTTCTGAGTCAGATGTGGCAGAAGTCCCGTCCTCACGTTCAATGGATTTGATATGCCCAGCCCCTCTCGTGGGACTCACCAAACGAGTCAGCGTCCTGCCGGGACGTTCACCTTTGCCGTAGCGCCCTGCCAGTTGATATTTGCTGAGTAGGGACACCTCCCTGTCAGCATGCTCATTGAAATCCAACAAGAGTGCATTACGCTTAGCTTGCACTTGTTGGTCAGGGGTTGACTCTTCAAGCAAGGCCAGCTCAGCATCTACTTTAGCAAGGCTACCGCATACTGCTCGCAACACCCCGGCCTGTTCGTAAATGACAACTCCCAATATGAACGCCTTGAAGGCATCCCAAAGAGTGGAATAATGGGCCACCGAACCGGTGTTTAGGGTCAAGTATTCCGTAATGGCCTCCTGAACTTCTGAGCGGAACACCTCGTCCAATAGAGCCAAGGCCTGGAAGGACCACCTCCGCTCCCACCCAGCTGAGTGTGGGATGTTCAGTGGTATATGAGTGGGGAGTGGTCGGAAAGAGTGCGAGGCTGTACATCTGCCCCCTCCACCCAGCGACATCCTGCGGCCATGGCGAAGATGTAATGAATACGAGTATGTGTTGAATGAGGCGCTGAATAAAAGGTGTAGCCAGGGGCAGATGGATGATGTCTCCGCCAGTTTTCATTTAAATCCAAGGGGCGAAGCAGGTCGTTAAATACCCTGAGGGAGCGGACCTTAGGGGTCACCTGCAGGTTTGAAGAATCAAGAGTGTGATTGAGCCAGAGATTGAGGTCCCCGCCTAGAAAGAGAACATTATAATCGTACCGATTTAGGAGGACATGTAGGTTATCAAAAAAATCCGGGTCATCTGTGTTCGGGGCATAGACATTTTAGAGGAGGACTGTTTGACCCAGAAGCGTTCCCCTGATTTAACTAGTAGCTCCCATGGGGATCTTCTGCCTTGTCCAGAAGGGTAAAAGGAAGGGACCTATGGATTAACGTGCAAACCTCCCGGGAATAAGTGCTAAAACTGGAAATAAAACTATTGAACCCCCAGGAAGAAGCAAAGGGTGGGGAGTCTTGAGGTGGGAAATGGGTCTCCTGCAAAAAGGCTATCTTTACCCCGTGCCGTTTCAAATATGCTAGAACCAATTTGCATTTCCTCAGGTTATTGAGCCCCCTAATATTCCACGTGAGTAGATGAACTTTCACCGATGGAGCTACCGCCATTTCCTAGAGAAACCCAAGCGATGTGTGTACATCCGATACATCAAAAGCCTCATAAAGCCCGGTAAAGTAGGGAACCTGCATATCAATACAACAAAATGAAGAAAAAAAACACAAAATGCAGATATAAAAAGACGCAAAATTCTCAACAAAACCTGCCACCCCCAAGCGCCCACCCTCCACCCACACCTGAGCCCACAGGCCTCGAGAATCAGATCCCTCCCCACAATATCCCAAAACACAAAAACAACAACAAACCCCATTGAAAACTTATTCGGATTCATCCAAGGGTGATCAACAAACCACAATACCCATTAAGGAAGGCTCAGTCTGAAGTGAAAAGTTTGGCGCTGGGGGCTAGGTGATTGTCCCGGGAAGAATGCCGCGAGGAGCGGGCAGGACTGCAACGTGCCTCTCCCACACGCTGTTTGCAGAAAGGCAGGACGTCAGGGGAGTTGTCAATGAAACGAGGGTTACCGTCCACCATCAACCTAAGCCGTGCAGAATAGAGCATTGCATATTTCAGATCAAGGGTACGGAGTTGACGTTTCGCTTCTACAAACTTTCGGCGAGCCTCTTGAACCACCAGGGAATGGTCTGGGTAGAAGGAGAGAACCGAGCCCTGATATTGCACTGGGGAGGCCTCCTGCGCCAGAATGGCCAGGTGGCGGACGTGGACCCAGGGACCGATGTGTCTTCTCCACGACAAAAGGGGCAGAGAAGTGCTTGCAAACCCTCATGACATTTGCTTGCAATTGTTTCAGGCTCTGGTGTACAAATGCCTTGAATTTGGAAATGGACGGCTGCCACCCAAAACCAGTATCACTAAATGCTCTATAGAACCGATTCTCAAAGGTTTTCCTACAAGTACGTGTAGCTTGCTCCTGTGGTATTCCTTGCTTGGTCCTGAATTCCAAGACCAAGCCAGGAGTACTCATGGTTTACCCCAGGCTTACTTCAAGTAGCCCGAGAGAACTACCAGAGTAAATTTCAGAAGAATAGTTTTGACACAGACTCCTGACTTACTCTAGACTTACTCCTAGAATTCAGGAGTAAATCAAGAGTTTCATAAGAGTATGTTTCAACAAAATCATTTTGAATCAGACACTTCCTATAAAGAGGCAGTCAATGAAGTGCAAGTTGACCAGACACTCACCTCTGTCAATGGCGTTTGAGCCAATGACAGAAATAGTGATTTTTCTACAGTGACTGCCTAGGGCTGGTGTCGGGGAATCTCTGGTATGTCACTGAATGAGACAAAGAGAGAGCTGCTAGTGAGGACTTGATGATCAACAGCAGAAATTCATGGACAAATTTATCTTCTGCTCTGGACCCCAAATTTTGAATCGAATTCCAGGGGAAAGGCATGCTGGAATAAAGGCAGAGAAACTGATGTGAATTGGTGGGTGAGATTTTTGTTGCTTTATTTTGGAATACACTTGAAGCGCAAGCAAAAATGGTTGGCTGATTTGGAAGGCTAAAATTACTGTGCCAACGATTCATCTAATGTTATGTAAGAAAAAACAAGTTAGAACTCCCCAAATGTATATGTTTACAGAACACCTTCACGGCTGATAGGGCTTGTTCTTCCAGGAATGTAGTTTCCTAGTCACTTTACAGAGGCAACGCGGATGCACTCCTGATCAAAGGCGATGCAAGGGCCATTTTGTGGTGCATTTCAGGTGCCAATAAGCCTGTTAGGAGTAAGTCTTCAAGATTCTGGAATCCATAAAACGAAAGTGGATATTGTTTCCATCAAAACAGAAAGGTGTTGACTATTACGTCAGACAATCCATTTGCATCAATGTTGTCTTCGATAGGGGTCTAGATTCAGGCACCCAACCAATGACAGTGGCCTGGGTGCCTGTTACTGCAACTCAGAGGTGTTTGACAATTAGAGCCATACTCAGGTTAAGATGCACTGAGCTCTAGTAGATGTTTCAGAGGCTGATTCAGAATTTTTCCCCATCTATAAAATTTGCTGCACTCAATCCAATCCGCAAAACCTCAGCTCAGTTCAGCATGTGAATGTGATGAACTGTTCTTTCCTTCCTTTCTGGGGAGTGCATAGTGGGTAGGAAGAGATTCTGAGGAAGTAAGAGTATCTGTATGTGCAGTTTGGCTCGTGTATTCATTTATGACAAAGAACACCTTCCTTTGTGAATAATATAAATATATAAATTAAATTAAATAAATCACAAAATATTTGTGAACAGGCCCCAAAAAATCTAAATGGGAATATTCAGTGACGATTGATGTACATATAGTACAAACAGAAAGGGCTGTGCCCGCTTTGCACTTTTACTATTATAAATGTGGACGTTCCGGGGCCGATTCACAATGAAATGCAGAAGTACATAGAATAAAAGAGTACGACAGGAGTACTATCTCCCTTACTCATAAATGCTTTCCATAGTTTATGCAAAGAAGGTAGGTGAACCCCTTGAGCTCTCCTCTAAACGTTTTCTTCCATCTCCTATAAATCTAAACATATTTCCAACATTCCAAGAACACTTGAAAGCACCACTAGTGTAAAGGTGGAAACCAACTAACCCCTGCATAACAAAACACTTCACAAATGACTGCTTGGCATTTTGTTTACAGTGGGTCAGGTCAAACTTAATTGTTTCGATTTTTAGTACCACATGTCTACCCAAAACCACACTGAAAAACTACAAAGCAAAATTGAGCTAGACTGACTGAAAGCAAAAATAGTCCAGCAGGTTTCCATAATATATGGTTTAAAACGCCAAAGCAGGAGAAACAGCTGTGCTTTTTATTGGCCCCAAGCCACCAAAATAATAATAAATTCCCATTTACCTCGAAGGCTACCTAATAAAGCCATCCAGTTGTCAGTGAATGGTCTCAGCATGGGGACTTCAACATTTTTATGTTAGAGCTGTGTACCTGAACATGCTTCAAACACCATCTTTCAACAATAATGTGGTAAACATATTGAAGCTGAATAAAAAGAGTACACTTTTGATGTAGATTTGGCCAGATCAGTAAAACGTCTTTATGTGCAAGCCAACAAACCAATGTCATTAGATAACAGCTCTCCAAGTGACCAAATGGTCTCAGTGCATTTTTGTTATCAAAGTGGGCATATTCACATTTTTGCACGTGTAGGTTAGGTTATCATTAGGAACATAAAACATATTAGTGCAAAATCCTTTTCCTGATTAATTGCGGGATTTCTAACTTTCTGGGTTTGTGGGCGTTCTAAGGTGGAAGCACCAGCAAAACGTATTGAACACTCACAAACAGGCCAGTTTGTGGTTATTGTCAAGCTTTTTGGAATTTGTTTCAAACCTTGATAACATTCTTAGTTGTTCTCTTGTCAAAATAGGAGTAAATCTGTTTTGATATTTAGAATACAGAAGGAATACTCTCAAAACAGATGGGGCCTTGTGGAAAGTAGTTTCTCCATAGAAAAAACAACAATAAGGCTATTTAGGGCAATGGCACTTTACCATTTCATTTCTACTGGTGGCAATGCACTGCTGTACATTATTGTCAGCATAAATAGACAGAATTGTTATTAATAATCTTGTTTGCAAGGAGCCTAAGACTTCCACACCATAGTGCTTAAACTTTGAGGGCCCAATTCACAACGATATAGTGAGACCAAGAGTCTAACTTAGATCAAAAGTCTAACTTTACTACTTTTCGGTATACACAAAGGTAAGTTACTACTATTAACTTTACTAATAGTACACTTGCTATGTAAAAGCATAAAGTTGCTATTAGTATAATTACTAGTAGTAAAAGTACTAGTAGTAACTCACCTTTGTGAATACAAAAAATTAGAAAAGTTAGACTTTTGGTCTAACTTTACCTTTGCGAATCGGAATCCCAGATTAGTCCTCATGCCAAAAATAAGCGGCAACAATGATTGTCCTTTAAAAAAAAAGAAATATGCAACAGTTTTCTCAAATTGTAAAAAATGCTCTGTTAAAAAAAATAAGAAAATACATTCTTCTTCACGCTCTTATAAAAAGTCCGGAGGTTTTATCCTTAATCCTGGACATCACCCGCCCATATCGCTTGTGTTCCAAGCTGTGCACAGCCTACTGCAGGGGCAGGAGTTGAGAGAAACTAAGGTCTGTTATAAGAAAGACTAGAACTCTTAGTAATAAATATAGAAGGTAAGTATTCAGACAATTACCACACTTAGTTTTTCTTGCAACGTTTCCCACAAATGGAGGATGTAGCCATTAGTGAATGTCCACCCAACTCCCATATAAGGACAATACCAAACCCTGTAAAAAGGTATCATCCTTGAGAAAATGACCAATCAACCTTAGTGCCACTGAGATATCAACAAAGCAAAGTGAAGAAATTGAATGCAATGAATGCTCATGAAGAATCACCATGTAAGCAGCTAGATTAGACCTTCCCGGATGTCTGCATATAGCCAGCGCACTTTGTGCCTCTAAGCCTCACCAAAACAAGATGGAGCAGCAGATAAGAGCCAGCACTGAAAAAATAAATGCCTCCTCCATAACAGCCACTAAGATGTGAGTCACCACTCTAGGAAATTGGCCCAAGGGTATTGACAAAAGGGCAACCTGTGCAAGAGAATTCCCCAGTGACAAAGTGTGAATCTGGAGTTGAGAAGAAGAATAGTGGACCCAGAAGGCCCCAAAAACTGGAATTCCTAGCCTCCTGAAATACAGAAAAGGACTCAGCTTTGAGATGTTAAGAAAACATGGGAAACATTTTCTGGAAGTACTAGTGGCACTTAGTTATCACTGACATCAGCATACAAGGTTTTTCCTAAACCCCAATCAAATTTCCGATCATCTGTTTCATCAGAGAGGTGCCTCCCATAGATGTAGTATACAAGCTCCTGGAACCACACAAAATAAGTAATGGAAGATATTGATCAGTGGGGCAACTGAGGTCAAACATCTGAGCCAGCCTTCAAGAATTGTAATAAAAGTCAATATGACGTAGGCATTTAACAAGGAAATGGCGTAGAACCTATCCATTCATAAAAATGTACTGCTGTAAAGCCCCTGCTGCTACACTACTCACTATGTTACTCGGACTTCCTGGAAAGCATTTAATGCAGCCCTGAAGGCGCCTGTGTCCAAGGACGTCGGTGACAGGGGGAGGGGTCCCCATAAATACCAAGTCAAAGAAATCTTGAGAAGGGTATAGTAATCCACCTTTAAAAAAACACAGTTGTCAACTAAAAACGCAGTTACCAGTGATAGTGTAGCTGACTTACACCCCGGAACTCCTGTAAGGCCAATGACTCTTCCTGAGATGATGTTGTTATGAAAAGGAAAGATAACCTGAATGAACGCCGGGGTCAATCTCACACTGATCCCAGGAACAGCAAAGAATTGCTCCATATGATCACAGAAGGTTATAAATCACACCTAGGAGCCCAAGGTATTATCATCAAGAAACTCACAGTCTAGTGTAAAAATGAAACAGAGTGATGTCACTTTATCAACGCTATAGATACCTCTAGCATTCCAGTGTCCTAGGACGACGAAGAGGTCATTCACATCCCCTAATCCTCAGAAAAACCACCCCCAATCCTCAGATAAACCACAACGAAAGCCACATCACCCGTGGTCTCTTTTTTGTTGTTAACACTGTCCATGTTGAAGCAACTGAAATGTGAATCGCAACTAGGGGCGTGCAAAATTTGTGCAATTTGTTGTTGCATAATACACAAAATGGTGGGAAATGTACATATAATTAGGCAAGATGCAAAACACCATTTGGTGCCCTTCTTTGGACGTAAGGCCTCATTCAGTACTAAAACAACAAACATTGAAAATGCAATAGGTCTTGCATTTGAATAAGTTAAAGCCATTAGCTTTGCTAATGGTATTGTGTAGCAAAGCAAATGGCTTTAACTTAATGAAAGGCGAGACCGATTGAATTTTTAATGCTTGTTTTTATTTCTTTGCTCCCCGTCTGTTAAGCCGGCAATGGCAGACGCTTGTTGGCTCTAGTGAAAGGTGCACTTCGGCTGCTTTGTAGTGCTAAGAAGTGTATGGGGCGGCCGGTATTTTTAAAGTGAAAGTGCGCATGACTCTTTTTTTATTTCTTTGCTCCCCGTCTGTTAAGCCGGCAATGGCAGCCGCTTGTTGGCTCTAGTGAAAGGCGCACTTCTGCTGCTTTGTAGTGCTAAGAAGTGTATGGGGCGGTTGGTATTTTTAAAGTGAAAGTGCACATGGCTTATTTTTATTTCTTTAATCCCCGTTTGTTAAACCGGCAATGGCAGCCGCTTGTTGGCTCTAGTGAAAGGTGCACTTCGGCTGCTTTGTAGTGGTAAGAAGTGTACGTTTCTTCTGTTTACACCAGGCTCCCCACGGAGCGTCTGCCTCCTGCTCTGGTCTGTTTTTGTGATCAGACTGCTCCCCGCCCCTTCTCACCTGTCTGAGAGCTAATGCCCCCTTTGACCCTCTACCTGCAGCCCACCCCGCCCCGCCTCTTCTCTCGGTTCACACCTTGGTGCTTTCACACTTAACGTCACCTGCAGCTCGCATTTTCAGAGAGGGCCTCAGGGCTCCCTATCACCGCCCCGAGATGAGGAGGAGGAAGAAGAGAGAGAGGAGACAGAGGAAGACTTGGTGGGGGGCGGGGAGACGGATACGGTGGGAAGTGAGAGTGAAGAAAGAGGGGGAGAGAGAGAGAAGTAAGAGAGAGAGAACCAGTGGGGAAAGAGACTAAGAAGTAGGGAGGGATGAAGGAAGAAGAGTGAGCAAGTGGGAGGGAGGGAATGGGGGACAGAGAGGAAGAAAGAGAGGGGGGAATAGCACCGAGGCAATAGGACTCCAAAGGGAACAAAGACACTGCGATCGAGGGGACAGGGCAGGGAGGATGGATGTAGAGGAGACGGGAGAGATGGACAGAGTGCCAGGCGTTGGGGACTGCAGCAAAAAGCAATGGACAGAGTGCCAGGAATAGAGAGAGAGAGAGAGATGTGGGTTAGTGGCCAGCTCCCGAACTATGGACCCTGCAGGCTGCTCCCAGTGTTGACACGTGGAAAAACAATCATCTATTTACGGATAAAACCTTTATTTCCCTGTACCTTAGGCTGTATTCATATCTATTCCCTATACCTTAGACGGTATTCGTATCTAGACTAAATGCTTCCAGCCCCGTATATCTGTTTTGTGGACCGCTTCTTGCTATCCCCTTGTTTTTATTTCACGGTTACTGGGTTTAGTGCCAAGATACCTCAGTGAAGAAACCATAGTTGTTGCTTATTTATCTTATGCAATTAACAACCATTGGCAAAGCCAATAGTCTTGGCTGATTGGAGATGCAATGTTACTTGCTGTATTATATATATCTGGATGCAATGACAAAAACCAGCAAAATATAGTCAGGTGGCGCACTATGCTTAGCACAGGTTTTTTAGGTTAGGTGCTTTTAAGCCACACCATTAATTACATAGGTCACACCCCTTTGAGAGACCCCCCAGTTTTTTCATCCCACTTAAACCCTGCTAATAAGTTAGATAAATAAATAATTCGGGCCACGCAAATATACAAACATATTCAGTAACAAAAGTAGTGTAAGAACCTCCCTAAACGGACACTGACTTTAATAACCACATTTCTTGTCAAACATCACAACAGATGCACACGCACACCCGCTACAAGATCAGAGTGCAAAACCCACTTATCCAACAAGTGCTGGCAAAGCCAACAAGCATTTACAATGCAATAGGCCTCGCAACTGCGAGTTTTGGAGCAATTGGCATTGTAAATGGCAATGCTTTTAAAAAAATTAAAAGACATTGTTATTTATAATACCAAAAGCAACTTATAGAGCGCAATCTCGACCCCAAAGTTTTGAAGTGCTTTATATGAGCACCAGTTACATTACACAAGGACACATTCATTTTTGTAAGCACAGGAAAATTAAGTGACTTGCCCAGAATCATAGGATGATGAGCCAACGCCAAGACTCGAACACGGTTCCCCAGTTCTAAAGTCAGCCATTACGCCACACCCTTTGGCTTCATAAGTGTTTGGGGAAATGACAAAAAAGCAGAAGTATCAATTCAATTTGTAACTTTATTCGATTGTGAATGAATACAATCATAAAAGTATAAAAAGTAGCAATACAGTTCATTGTAAACAGGAATATTAAAAAGACACATCGTAAAGAAAATACATTGTCATGAGAGAGAGTGTAAAAAAGAAACAATTTACATGTTAATCCTATTTCTGATAAAAATCACTTTCTTTAAGTACAATGTGATGATTGCAACACAAAGGCAATTGTCCAATCGTTGAATTTCGTGCATGGCTGGGCGGCATTGCCGGTAGCCGAGCTCTCTTAAAAAAGGTAACAATTGGGCATTCCTTATTTGTTGATAAAATTTACAAAATAAAACAACATGCATTGTACTTTGGGGGGAACTTCCATCGCAGGGACAAGGAGGTAATACATGGGACTAATTATTAACTGTTGGGAAGCTGACCAATCTATGAAAAAGGCCCAGCCTAAAACGGGTTAATAAAAATCCAATTTACCAATGTCTCTTAAGAATTTTTGAACATAGTTCAACCATGGTATCCTCGAGTATCCATCTAGTTTTAGAACATCTGCCAGTATGACTCTGTTAAGCTTGGGTTCCTCTTTAGTCCAAACCCTGTGCCAGAGTAATACCGGTTCCAACTTAATAAGGTCAGATATAAAAGGGAGGCCCAATTCCAGGTGACAAATAGAATTAGAGGTACTCCTAGGAACAGCGAGGATAAATTTTAAGAAAGAGTTTTCAATAACCTGTAGCTGAGAAACATCAGCAAAGCTCCAGATCCCGCTGCCATACATTGCGGCAGAAACGCATTTGGCTTTATATATCTTGATTAATTCAGTGGGTGGTCTGGTGCCAAGTTTTCTTGAGAAGGATCTAAAAGCGGCAGTTGCACGATTAATTACCAGTTTTTTAGCTGATATAGCCTCGCTCCAAACATCCTTCGCAGAAAATAAAATGCCCAGGTAGGAAAACTGATTTGCACAAGATAACTGCTGACCCTCAATGAGTATGGTCTTTTTAACTTTTGCACTTCTACCACAGCGCATGATGAAAGTTTTTGATATATTAACTCGTAGGCCCAAATCTTTCATAAAAAGGGCAAAATTCTCAACCATACGTTGTAGACCCACTTGAGTGCGAGACATTAGTGCAGCATCGTCCGCGTACATTAATAACGGAATAGGACGGCCAGCAACATGTGGGGGATCAAAACTAGTATTACACAGGGCGCTCTCCAGTCCATTAATATATAAATTAAAAAGGATTGGTGCCAGGACACAACCCTGCCTGACTCCACTCCTGATGGGGATTTTGCCCGTGCACTCTCCCATTCGTCCAAAGCGGACCTGAGCAGATGCGTCACTATAAAAACATTTAGGAAAATAAATAATATTTTCTTCAACCCCTATTTGATCCAAAAGTAACCATAGTTTAGAGTGGACAACGCAATCAAAAGCGGCTGAGAGGTCAACAAAGGCCACAAACAAGTTCTCCCTCTTAGCCCTGGTATACTTCCCAATCATCATTAAAAAGTTAAGGCCCTGTTCCACTGTTCCCAGGCCGGGGCGAAATCCATATTGTAGGTCGGACAAAATAGCATTAGTCTCAACCCATGAAAATAGGCGGTCCAAAATAACACGACCGACTATTTTAGTGTAGGAATCTAATAGGGAGATAGGTCTATAGCAACCCGGATCAAGTCTGTCCCCCTTTTTGTAGATTGGGACTATAATCGACTCCACCCAGGTAGGCAAAAGATTAGTCCCACAACTTGCATTAAGAACCTGAACCAAGAGAGGGGCCCACAAAGATGGAAGAGACTTAAACACGTCTATAGGCACACCATCGGGGCCAGGGGCCTTCCCACCTTTACTCATTAAAATAGCTTTTTCAACCTCTTCTAAACGAAACTGCAAATTGCCAGTAAGCGGGTAGTCCAAAGGTTTGCAAGGAGGAAAAAGCAAACCATCACCCTTATATACATTAGAGAAATGGTCAACCCATTTATCCTCTGGGATGGCTATCTCTAGAGAGGGACAGGCCTCTTCTGTAAGAAAGGGTTTTCTGATAATTTTCCAAAAACTTGCACAGTCATTGGTGACCGAAGCATGATCAAGCGAATCCCAAGATTCTTTCCTTAACTCGTCTTTTCTCTCTTTTAAAGCTAATTTATAGGCTTTCCTAGCTTCACGAATATCTTCCGAGCACCTGGGATGGATAGATAGTGTTTTCTTTAAATATGAATATGCTCTAGTGCAACTAGAGTTAAACCAACCATCCCTAGGTGCAAGATTACTTTTACATTTCCTCGTTAAGGAGGATTTAATTTCGACACAAATTGTCGAAAAAGAAGCGAGGATATTAGCTGGTAAAGCATCCTCTGAGAGACAAGTCTGGAATTCCGATACACATTTATTTAATACGGAAGTTAATACTTGAGATTGGTCGACCATATCCCATTTAAGTGAATAACCATTGGTACGACCAATGGTCAGATTTTTCCATAATAAATCCCTATCACTAATCCTAGAAACAGATCCCTTAGGAATAGTGATGGTTATACAAAATGGGAAGTGATCACTCAATGCCATGTCGGAGACGTTAAAGTTAACAATCCTACCCGCGTGGCGAATTGTGGTTAATGCAAAGTCTATGGTTGAAAAGCAACCACGGCCGTTAAAAGTTGGTGGAAGGGGAAAGGGGTTGGTACAAATATCGTTTAAAAAGCCCAAGTCAAATTGACCCAAAAGTTCATTATAAAGTTCTCCCAAATGAGAGTGATTAAAATATAAGGAACTCACACCATCTTCTGTTCCTATATTACATCTCTTATCAGTAACCATATTGCACAAGGTACAATTAAAATCGCCCAATAGGAGGATCATCAAATTGTGTCCAAAAGATTTTTCTTGACAGGACACTAAGTTGACCAATTTATTAAATATGATAGGAGCCTCCTCCAGGGAAAAATTATTATAAAGGTTGATTAAAACAATCGGAAAGGTTTTGGTAAAAACCAATATCAGGAGTTGAAAGTGAGAATCTTTAGCTGGCTCCAGAACCTTTAATAAAAGCAGTTTATTAGATACATAAATTGACAGACCTTCCTTTGCTCTGCCATATGCAGAGTTCACTGCTGGAGTATGATAAGTTATAAACCCGTTAATATGAACTGGGTCCCCTGTCCATGTCTCTTGGAGGCATAGAAGTTCTTGCTTGTAAATAAAGTTCTGCCATAGGGGATTGCCAATTTTGGATTTAATTCCAGCAATATTCCAGGAACAGATATTACAAATTAGGGTGTCAGTCGAAGGACAAGTGGTAGGGGCCTGGGAAATTTCTACCCTCGGTGGAAATAAACTACTCTCTCTTGAATCTTTAATAGGGTCTACGATCCTCGTATCTCCTCCCATGAGTCGATCAATTCCAAGACACAAGTTGTCCATAATAAGTACATCCTTATTAATAATCGATAAGTCAGAAGACAACACAACTGGCATAACAGGAAGGGAGGAGCTAGGTGAAGCGTTAGTTTGCTGTCAGTCATTATAATCCAATCCACTATGGATATCAAATCGGTTGTAAATTGGGACAGCAAAGCTTCCTCCTTCTAGATGCCCTCGAATAGGAAGTGGAGGGCAAAAGCCCCGCATTCTATCCTGCCGAGGGGACGGATAAAAGTAGGCAAGTGGAACAATACTAACATAATCATTAAGTAGTTGTCCTGAAAAACATCTCTCTAGAATATCATTAACCAAAAGAGGTGACCGAAAAGAAAGTATCACACAGTCGCCTCTAAAAGATTTGGGGGATGGGCCAACCCATGCAACTCTTGTGGCCATCTTAAAGTTGGAAAACAGAGCAGCATTTGACCCAAATTTAATTGATAAAAAATGTAGAGATTTATTTCTCAGGGTTGACCAGTGTTCGCGTACATTAGGAGGAAGGGGAGGGACATTAGTTAATACCACAGTATATGGTAGGGCCTCCGGGGGCAGGTCAATAATGGGTAACCTAGGTGTAGAAGTAGCCTCCCGTATATCGACAACTGCCCCTGTTACAGATGAGGGAATGTTTGGAAGAATTGAGGAAGGCCCTGGTTTTACTAGCCCTATCGGGTCGGTATTTTCCAATCTGACGGGTAATTGCTGAACAGATGTTTCAACCAGCTGAGGTTGTGTATTAGAAATACAATTTGTCGCAAGCAACAAATTGTGTGGTACATGTTCATTAGCCCGTATTGGATGTAATTCCGCCTTTATCGAATCTTCCAAATTGTCAACCCTGGCTTCGATATTAATTAATTTCGCCATAATGGGTTCCACAAGAGTCGATAGTAATTTCTCCATTTTCCCCCAAAATCCCTCCCCCAGTAGCGAGTCACTAATATTAGAAATAGGGGGAATATCTGGGATTTTATTTATGGCCTTTTTCCCTGTTTCAGATGGTTTATTGGTATTGATACGAGGTTTATGAGGTCCCTTTCCCTTTGAATTAGTCGAAACTGACCCCTCCTTAGTGCAATAGTTTTGTTTCCTTTTTGCCTTTTGCCCTCTAGTTGTCATACGTATTGGATCATGGTTGGTAGGCTGTTCAGAACCAGAAATTACAATTATATTTGCGGGTGATACTGCTCCCTCCCCAGCCATAAGGTTCCCATCTGAAGAAACTTCAGGGAGTTGGTCGCTAGGAAAAATAACAGGCGACAAGGATAATCTAGGTTCCGTAAAAGTAGGATCTGATTGTACCAGTGGGAGAGGAATTAAATTATCCCCGGGTATTTGCGTAGAACGTACATCAGGAAGTCCAATAAAGGATGGAGCCAACAGTGACTCCTGAAAATTAGAAATAAACGTGGATTCATTATTAGCAGAAAGGGGGGGAAGCATACCGGCTGGGAGCGAAAGACGCCTCTCAGTACTTTCAATAGCCGAAGAAACCACCCCGATGGTCTTTTGCAGCATCCGGTCAATTGCGGTCAGACTCGGAAGGGGGCTGTTAAGAGGATTTGGTGGTTGTGGGACATTGTTTGCAACACCAGACCTAGACTTGACCATAATTTGTGAGTGCAGTACAAATAGTGACGCAGATGGATTTACAACAACACTGAATAGGACGCAGCAACAAGTCACTTACTATAAAGATCACGTACAACGCTATATGCAGTCCAGTGATATGGCCCAGCCCAGCCTCGGTCTGCCCCAGACGGCCACAGACGACCCGCCCTTTGCCCGGGCTCAGCCCGGCGCCGAACCGCGCGCGTCCCGCGTCGCAGGGGAAGTCCGCGATTTTAAGCGCCTCCGGGCGCGATGCTTCCGCCGCTAAGGGGCTTGGGGGCTGTAGTCCTCAATGCGTCCTACGGCTGGTGTAGAATGGCTGCGGCAGCGGTAGCTGGGCAAGGAGGTGAGTCCCTCGGCCAACACTGGACGATATGCAGGTCAGACTGATGTGAAGTGGCCCAGGATTTCTGCTAGTAACACCCGCTCAGCCGGGGAAGTCCGCGATTTTAAGCGCCTCTGGGCGCGATGCTGATGCGGGCGGGCTTCCGCCGCTGTGGAGCTTGGGGGCTGTAGTCCTCAATGCGTCCTACGGCTGGTGTAGAATGGCTGCGGCAGCGGTAGCTGGGCAAGGAGGTGAGTCCCTCGGCCAACACTGGACGATATGCAGGTCAGACTGATGTGAAGTGGCCCAGGATTTCTGCTAGAAACACCCCCACGTTTCTTAAGTTTTCTAGGTACCAATGTAGTTCTGTGAAGTCCCCAGTCTGCGGTCACAATGAAACAGATGACCGTAAACTCACCGTAGACTCACTGGCTGCACCCGCAAGTTGCACCCGGTCTCATTCCACCGGGCCACTTCTGCGGGGGCAAAGGGGGAGTTCTCTCTCTCTTCTGCACTTCCACCTTCCTGTTCGCTCTCGCTGCTCACACCTGACACGGTTACCAGGAACACTGCGGGAGGACACTGCAGGGAGAGGCGAAATTCGGCCGAAACTCGCTCTTGGCTGCCCGGCCGCCCGGGGCTCGAGGATAATTATTACTTCTCGGGCTCCCACTGTGTCGAAGCACGGAACAACGGGAAACAACGAGCCAGGGGCTGGTGGTTGAGGCCCGAGGCAGCAGAAGTAATATACGGCTCTCGCTCCCAAACACCTGTTGCAGCAGGGAGGAGGGTTGGGGAAAGGTGCCTCTGTGCTGCTGCCTGCCAGGCCCTGCAGCCATGATTTATTTATCTCATCCTAGGGCAGGAGGTCACTGGTGCATGATGGTTTTTCACTGCAGATCAGTTAAAATAGCGGGCATTGGGCAAATTACACGGGAATGTTGTGAGTCGCAAAATGGCGAAAAGGTGGTGGTTTCTGGTTATTGCGGACTCCTGCAGGGGCTGCAGAACCCACGGGGTGCACTTTCCAGGAACTGTCTAACATTTGCAGTTCCCTGCTGTTAACACCCCCCTCCTCCAGCGATCTATCCTGCTGAATGAATCCATTGGCGAGACAAGATGAAATCTGTTAGCTTTCTTCCTGTTGTATGCTAGTCACATACGCTGCCAGGGACGGAAACTCTTATGAAACAAGTTATAACTCAATAAAGAACTCCCTTTCTTGACTTTATGTGAAGGGCTAAAACTAATGCGCATGAGGAATGAACTGGCATGTGGGTAGGGTGACCAGACGTCCCCGTTTTCCCAGGACGGTCCCCGTTTTTGGAGAAGTGTCCCCATGTCCCGACACTTTTCTCCAAGTGACTCAAATGTTCCTGTTTTCAAACAGTGTCCAGAATAAACACAGAAATGTCCCTGTTTTTCATTGTTCCGGTTGAGCATGCGCGCGCATGCTCCCTTTGCACTGTTTACGGCATCTGTTGTCACCGAGGTGAGCACTGTAGCAAGAAGGGAAATCCTGTGAAGAGAGACATTTTACACGCAGTGCCACCTACGTCATCGTGCCAGCCAAAGTTTCTACTTTGGATAAAACAATATTTCTTCGTCCTGTAGCTTGTATTCATAGCCATACAAACTTTTCAGTAGCCCTTATGCATACCGTGCAAGGATTAATGCATTGCTCATTGCATGTTTTATTCCTAACCAATTGATGCATGCTCTGTGTTCTCCATATCAAAGCTATGACTTGACCTTTTGACTGACTTTTCAGATCACGCAAACTGTTTAGCTGGAAAGGACTTAAAGGAGCAGGGTTAACGCCTGTGGGAGAGGCGAGCAGCGCTGCTCGAGCTTTTTGCTCAGGTCTTCACACTATTGCACTATGAGATGATACTAATGTCTAGAGTGCACTATACATACCCCAGTAAGGTAACATGACATCCCAGCAGTTTGTATTTTACAATCATGGCATTTTTGCCTTTTCAGAGAAAACATGAACAGTCGTGTAGCCTATCATGTTAAGTTATTTCATCCGTAGATGTTTGTTGCTAGTGCTCTGTGAAGAAACACGCATCTTGGCTGTGTGCGTATGTACAACAGTACCTTAAAATCCAAAGAACTAAATACCATAGTTCCGTGGTGTTTGCGCGCAGCCTTGAGTCCGGAGTTATGAATGCTTTTATCGAATTGGTAGCTCTTTCTTACTCACTGTATAACTGGCAGCGCTTAGAAGAACCATACTTCGCCCATGAAAGCGCTATATATGCTTGAACAGCACAAGCACAAACTAGGCTCCAAGAGGCGGATTCTAGAACAGACGCGGGCTAACAGACTGCGGAGTTATTACGTGAACAGATCAGGCATGAAATGGGACCGCTCTGTTCCATTACTGCATTTTACACGTCGGCTAACTCGGGGGCGCAGAGTGTGCCGTGCAGTTTCAATCTGAGTGCCAGTATCATTGAAACAACTGGTGATGACAGCTTTAGGTGCCCATTAGAATGTCTACACCTGCATCAGTTCTCAAGAAGCAACGTAAATTAGCACAGTCCCCACTAATGGTAACTGGGCTAAACGTAAAGAGCACACCTGTAATGGAAATCTGAAATTAAAAAGATACTTCCCAGTGCAAGCTAAACATGAGAGGACCGCAAAAGTGAAAGCGGCCCGCGCGCAAATTGTTCGGCTAATTAATTAAATAAATAAACACGCCGACACAGGAGGGCACACGCACAGCCCCGTGTCCCCCGGGAGTCCCCCTCACATGGCGCTGCCTCACTGCTGCTGCAGCGGGGAGGAGGTACAGTAACATCGACGTGAAGGCAGCGTGATTGTAATAGATGCCCCATCAGAGAGCCGACTGGCGCGCATAAACAGCGTGACTGATAAGAAATTTAGTCACGTGCAGAGACGTCGTAGACTCGGTGTCCCAAGGGCGTGCACAAAAAAGCCACAGGGCGGTAACCAAAAACCCTGCAGAGCAACTACAAGGCAGGGTTTTAAATAAATATTGACGTTGCCCAATAGAAAGCATGGGCGGGATTACAAGTCCTTCTCCTAAAATAGATTTACCCCAATATATCTTGCTGCGCGAGCAGCGCATGCGCTGCACGCTAGGCAAGACCTAAAAAGCCAATAGGTGTCGCCTATGCAAAATCAATTAGCTTGGTCAATGTTTTTTACATGTTGCACAGCAGCGCGATCTGCTGTGCAACATGGCTTACAGAAAAAATAAATAAAAACACTTAGACACAGCCAGCACTGACCCAGTCATAGCGCTGCAGTGCAACATGTAGAAAATCAGCGCAGGGGTTCGGGCAAGAGGGAGGAGGGTAGGAAACACAATAAAGAGCAGGATGGGGGCTAGCATGCATTTGGAGTCGTGCGAAAAACATACAAACTGCTGCAGTGCAAGAACAAAATAAAGTAAAATACAGAGAGATTCCATTTAAAGCACAAACTCTCAAAACCAAGCACATGATCTTAAGTGCAGCAGCCGCTGGCAATCGGCCACCAAAGCTTATGCATGAGAACGTGCAGCAAGAATGTTAGGGGATAAAACAGAAAGCAATAAGAGGGCAGGGGCTGGGTCGATGAAACAAACAACAGAAGGCAGGCGGACGGGGGAGGAACAGCAACAGGGGCAGGCGGACGGGTGAATGAAGGAGAAGAGACCAGAAGCTTCTGCTATTTAGAGAAGACGGCCTGCAGATGCACTCTTATATAGAGCACGATAGCAAATTATTTATAAAAAAAAAGATCCTTCAGAGTGAATTGCCAGTGGAAGGACACTGGCCACAAGCCAATGGCTGGAAGCTGTTGGCCCAACCCAAAACCCACTCCAAGTATTGGTATATCAAACAAAGGTCGTAGAAAATAGAAATTTAAAAGCAGTTTATAGGCTTTATCTGCAAAAGCTTACGTGGCCAATATAGTTTTTAAATGTTCAGAGTGCACACTCAAATCCCATTTGTGAAGTGGAAAATATGGAACTAAGATGACACCAGGCAAGAAAACTTTGCCTGTGTTGAGTCCATGTGGGTTAGGGCATTATAATGACTGCCACTTAAAAAACAAAAAATGCCCGATTTTCACATGGGTTCAGGACAACTGACTGGACAGGGTGTAATACTGGCAACATTGAGAAGAATGAGCAGTTATTATTTTTCGTTTTCATAAATTACCTAAAGAAATACATACAGAAGCCACTTCTATTATAGCTGTGAGGTTCACTGGTGTATTTTTTAACCCAACCGTGGCTATTTAGAGTACATAGTTATAGCTCACTTCTTATAAAGCATTTTGCCCAGAATCCCTGAAAGCTTCTAACTCCTCAATAGATGGAATGTCTTTTTTCAGGAATACAATTTTTATTTTTCTAAACTTTTGTCTGCAATCGAGTGAAAGTAACTTTTTTGTTTGGGTAGACTTCAGGTCTGCTCAATCTGCTCAGAAATAGTTAAAATACTTGGCAATTGAAACATGGGCGTTAGCACAACTGTGAAGAATCATTTCCTTATTGATCATCCACACACCACCCTTGCAGATCAAGGAACCATTCTGCAAGACCATCCGCATCTTAGCACACTCTCTGCACGGGACATGCTTGAGAATAGTTTCCCAGATCCAGGGCCTATGCATGAGCTGGGAGCGTGCACATTCATTACACACATAATAAATTATTGCAAAGAGGAGCTCGGAAACAGCCACTGGCCAAACATGGCTGACAATCAAAGACAAACATTTCTCAGATATCCTAAAAATGCTGAGTAACTTCACTATGATTGTAACAGGCTAGCATTATGAAACTTCGAGAGTAAAACGATTATTTAAAACTGCAAACAACCACCATGCATGCCGATATTTAAAAAAGAATCTTCCAAATGCATGCAATTGTGCAAAAGACCAAGAGGGATATTGATGCCCCCCCCTTCAACTTTACAGAAACGTTAATGCTCGTAAAATGCATGAAACAAACCCACCACCAAGCAGAAAAATAACCGAGGCTGCCTTTGCCCGTTAACACAGATATTGTTGCAGGGAGAAGCCCCATGTTATTATGCATAAAAACTGCAACGCGGGTAGACGAGATTGTGCATAGAACGGGGGAAAAAATCTACATTACTGCAAAGCACACGCTAATTAGGCAGGAATTACTGTATTTGCCTCTTACCTCCTGCCCTGTACATGTTGGCAGCCATGTCTGCTGTGCTGGGACCTTTGTGGCACTGCCCCCCAGGTCTCCTTCCTGCTGCTCCAGGCTCCCTGTTTCTCTACAGCCCTCTCCTTTTCCTCTTTTCGTAGTTTTTTTTGCCTCCAGGTTACACAAAACAAGGTGGTGGGGGAGGGGGGTGAGCACTCCGGGTCTTTTGCTTTTGGATTAAAAAAAATATGGTTGGTCGATAGCGCGGAGGGAGAGAAATGCATTTAAAGGGGCCGTGACGAATACAGTGTGCTTGTTGAAGGCAGATGAAGACGAGCAGGAAGAAACAGCAAGGAAAATGGGGACAGAGGTGGGAGACTAGAGGTGAAATGAGAGCATTGCGCCACACAAGCAGCGCCGAATACAGTGTGCTTGTTTTTGGAGGAAGATGAAGACGAGCAGGAAGAAACAGCAATGAAAATGATGAAAGAGGTGGGAGACTAGAGGTGAAACGAGACCATCGTGCCACACAAGCAGTGCCGAATACAGTGTGCTTGTTTTTGGAGGATGATGAAGACAAGCAGGAAGAAACAGCAAGGAAAATGGGGACAGAGGTGGGAGACTAGAGGTGAAACGAGAGCATCGCACCACACAAGCAAATGATTTAAATAGCAATGCAGCTTGAAACTTTGAAACGAAAAAAGAACATGGCCGCGAAACTGAAAGCAACCGCACTGTCATTAGTACTCCACTGAAAATGAAAATAAAAGAGAGCTTACTGAGTTATAAAGGAGGACATGTAACTCCGCCAGTAAACGATCCAGTCCCCTGGGCAGGGCCAAAAGTGGACAGGGTGGTAACTTGGAGGGACTAAGAAGCCTCCTTTACAATAGAAAGCTAGCATTTAGACTGAAATATTATGCAAGCCAATGGGAAGGGGGGGGCTTCAAGTCCCCTTCCTCAACCGTATTGATTACAAGAAGCCCTCGCATGGCGAGAGCAACGCATACGTGCTGCTATCGCCAGGCGAGACCTAAATAGTGCAAAAAAACACAAGCGCTTCAAACAGCAGCCACTCCCGTTCTGAACCATGGCATTGCTTCTGGTTGTTCGTGCTAAATGTTTGTAGTGAATAGCACACATTTTTACAGCAACATCTGTGCAATTTTGAGTAACAAGTGTATTGTGAAATTACCAAATTATGCAAGATTACCCGGATGTAATAAAATTTCACCTGACCCTAATCACAATCAGACCTGTGCGCAAAAACTAGAAATACACATACACTCGATTTTGGAAAAGTTAGAGAAAAGGCAGAGATAAATGGCAGCAGCCACCCTAGAAAGAAAAGTTGTTGCAGCAACAACAAATACTTCACTTGACCTTCAATCTGCAGTATCCGACCACGTATAGATGCCATATGTTGTATCATAAAATGCAGCGATCACAAATACATATTTAGCATCATTAATAATCCGAGGCCCCAAAATGCCCCCTGCTGCTTTGACATATAGCCATCAGGCATGATGCATCTATTGTGCAGCTTCCTAGATACAAAGACATATATGGTAAAAACCAGACTGATATGTTCTCCTAATAAGGACTCCTAGTGCTGGAATAAGTAGGAGAGTAAAAGGCAAGAGGTCGCTGGGGAAGTGCAGAGACCAAGCAAAGTATGTTGCAAATCTCTTGCACAGCATCGCTGACATTTACTGGAGGATACCAAATGGGTCTCACAAAAACACAAACACTACAGGCTGCAAGGTTTGTGATTAGCAGACAGAATACAAATAAAATAAAATAAAATGGTGCATGGCCACTATTCTAGTTACCAATTCACATTCTTGCCCTTTTAACATCCTTTTACTCATTTGACAGCATGACTGCCTGGCATATCTTTCTGCCTGGCAAATGTTGCCTTATAGATTATTGGGCCTTTTCTTATTACTCCCTTTAAGTTGTACACACAAAGGATCTTGTTGACCCGATGCCCAAGCCGATGTTAAATGAGATGCCTGTATGGTTTAGTTCCTTATTACAATTATAATTTGTACCTCTATCGCTCACATATTCTGACCCATCACACCACTAGGCTTTTTGTCCCATAACATATCTGCACCACTGTGGTCATCATGTATGGCATGAAAGCACTTCACAGATAGACTGTAAACAAAAACAATACCCTTGCAACCACACACCTTACAAGGGGTAGCTTGTTATCCATGTGTGCAAGTGCTTCATTAGTACGCATCCATCATCAGTAGGTGGGTGCGCTTGGCAGTTTGCAAGTCTTATAAGTCTATGGGGCTGGCTCATCCAACTCATGTTCAGATATGTTCCACTCGGTCTGTGTCCACTTCCTGGGCTGAGGCTGCAGGTGTTTCTATCCCAGAGATTTGTAGGGCGGCTACCTGGCAGTCGCATCTCACTTTTATCATGCATTATCGTCTGGATGTGTTACATGCTGCTGTGGACAATTTTGCTGTTGGTGTTATGAATGCAGCTCTGTCTTAAACCTTGTTTTGATTAAACTTTCTGTTCAGCATCTATCTTTTGTGACATGCATTGTTTTTGCGTTTTGGCTCAAAGGACTGGGACAAGGAGGCGGTAATGAGGTTCCGTTAGAGCAGGCATTTTAATACCCATAATTCACCCTGCTTTTGTTGGTAGCGTGTTCACTTTTCTTAAAAATATAAAATGAATGTGGACAGAAAATTGGAAAACAGATGTGGCCGATGGAACAGAGAAATGCAAAGTACATCATTTCCCAATTTATTTTACATGCAAAATCACTGATGGGAACTGGGGTAATCTTCATTAATGAGCACACTCACGGCTGTCCTCAGGAACACAAAGTAATACATCCTTCATCAATTAGAATTTGAGTTCTTTTTGTGTCTCCAAAACTCGGGGCCTTGATGACATTTGAACAAACGTCCGAATTCCTTTCCAAGAAAATTCGAACCAAAAGAAAAAAACAGGTTTTTGTTCATATATTGGGCAACCATAATGTTCTCATACAACCCCCTGCTGGGAGATTCGTCAACAGTGGAATACTGGAGGCAGTTTCACAAGGTCTCACGCTCTTGTTTCAATCCGTCGCCGCTAATGAGACACAATTGTCTCATGAGTCCCGCGCTGTGCAAATTAGACATGCTAATGAGTTTTAAAAAACAGTGGCTACTCATTACTCACATGTTTGCTGCCAGGGTGTGGAGTCTTGAACCAAGCCCAGGGCAGGCATTTCAATGTTCTTCTTCTCTTGAGTTTTTAAAAATTAGATGCTTCTTTCCATAATTTCATGGAATCAAAAACAAATGAATTATTTTAAATGTACAATTCTCTTGGAAACGAAGCATTCTGAAGGGGCTACTAGTGACATGTTTAATGTAGGCCAACAGGAAATTTCCAATTGGCCTCGTGGTCTTCACAGAAAACCGATATTATATCGTTAAACACTCAACAACTTGCGGTAGGGTATATAAGCTGCAACATGCCAGGGCAGGCGAAGTGGCCCCAGGTCGCTAGCAGAAGCCACACAATACTGTAGAGCTCAATAGGGGATATTTTATAATGCACTCAGCACTGAAGGCCCCACGCGCCCGTGTCTAGGTGTGCAAGCATTAACCTCGCTTGATCTCCTCATTGGATTAAGTCTTACATATTACTTGTTTATTTGTAACTATTACCCAAAATGTTTTTCCTGCGATAAGGAATAACAGTTTTTATCTGTCCACATCACACTTTCAAATTGATCTATCGATCTACTTTAAAATTACGGTTATGCATTTGTGGAATTCTACGTCACCACTTTCCTTTTTTTTAAACCTCATCCGTTACATGGACCGCGAAGCTGGTGAAATTTGGAAGTTTAGAATTAAAATGGGGGCCCAAAAAGAGCTATGAATTGTAGCAATAACAATTGTGCTTAACGGTAAACAACGTTTACCACTAAACTTTTTTCCCGCAGGGAATTACAACGTGGTCGTTACAACAACCGCGTTTTAATTCCGCATACCATTACTCCGCAAGTCGGAACAACCAATTGCGGAGGGGGGAGAAGGTGTTGGATTTAAAATCCAACACCTTCCCTAATGTACGCGCAGACTGGAGTTGGAATAGTAAATTAGACTATTCCAACATCCAGCGCCCCCCCTCCGCAAGTTGTAGTTACGACTTGCGGGGTAATGGTATGCGGAATTACAACGCGGTCGTTGTAACAACCGCGTTGTAATTCCCTGCGAGGAAAAAGACTGCGGGATAACGAGGCATATTCGTGCTTAACACCTGCAGCTTATCAAAGGAGGGGCGTGGTTATCTTACCTCACATGCCCGTGCTTCGGTTCCCTTAATGGAAATTCTTACAGGGGAGGAAAGCATTGGTAAAGCCAAGATGTACCGCCTGTGTGAGAGTTACTGGCTTTGACAATATCTTTTAGCCATGTTGTAGAGCAGCGTGCCTGCTGTGCAGCATGGCTAAAAGTTTTTTAAATAAGTGTTATAAAAGTTTTTTAAAGAAGCTCTATAACACAGGAAGGTTTAAAAAAAAGTGCTAGCACCATCATAGCGCTTTTTTATAGTAGGTTGGGGCAACATAGATTGTAAGATGCAACACGGACAATGGGAGGGTGGGGACTTGGAGGGAATGGAACACAGACACCAGGGGGTGGGGGGATGGGAAGGAAGAGGCATCGCGATAGAAGTGTCGGGATGGAAGAAGGAACATGGAACATCCTGACAGGAAGAAGAAATTTAAAAAAAGAAGCAACACAACGGGAAGAAGAAAATAGTACCTCAATCACAGTGCCAGCAATGGAGGGGCCCGAATCAAGATTATCTGGTCTTGGTCAATGCTCCAGACGAAAGAAGAGAAAGTAAAGCTGGCTCGCACTGCCCCATTAGGAGGAAGCAAATAAGAGGGACTATGAAGCCCACAAATGAAAGCAATGGGCGTGCTCCAAGGCCCCATCTAGAACACAATATCTCTCGCAACTGAGAGAACATACACTACTGCATGCATGCACTGTGGCAGGTGAGACCTAAAAAAATGGCATGCATGGTTACTGAAACTACTGTTTGGCAGCCGTGATTAACTTTGGGGGAAACCCACTCTCCTGGAAGCTAGTGTCTCATGCATAATGGGTGGGTTTCTGTCTCCATAGTTACGGGATGGAAAAAGTAAACCCATCCTCTGCAACGTCTAGTGCTTGCCACCTCTTTGCAAAGAGCGAAATTGTCTCTTCTTCACTGTTGGAGGGATGACTTTGTCCATCCCTACCTTTGATTCTCAAGTGAGTCATAAATACATTCCCCAAAATGGTGCTGTTGCCTCATTTCAAATCATCAGATGGGCACAAATTTAGCCTGGTCCTAGATATTTGGGCACTGAAATTCCCCCAGTATTATATGAATGATTGGTGATGGACATACTTTGCAAAGCATTAAGTTTTCCAGCCTGTCTCCTTCCTATTCAATGCTGTAGGGTTTAACTTTGCCTAAAAGGACTTTTGTTCCTCAGGTGAGAACATTGCTGATAGAAAAGCTCATGTCCTGCTCCAACAACAGAAATAGAGAACTGTAAAAAAAGAACTCCAGGGGTGGCTCATGCAAGAGCTGTTCATACATGCTAATAGGCCACGTTTTACAGAAATGCTGCAATCGGATACATTTGGTACTTCTTCCAAATTTCAAATTATGAGTTCTGCGCAAATCGTCCCTGGTTTTGAGCTATGCATATTCTGCCAATTTCATCTGCAAGTACTTTTACATGCAAAACTCTGCAAAAGCAGTTATCACGTTTTATTCTTCTTTTTAAAAGAAAAAACTCTGAATCAGCCACTTTAGGACCAGAGGAATATCTGCGACCATTCGATATTGCAGATTTCCAGTAGTGTTCAGTTGAGCCTAAACTGTTTAAAGATGTTTTCATACTATATTAATGCACCGAGTTTATGGAGCACAGTGCCATATAATTAGGAATCATGTATCGACTGTCGCACAGAATGTTTTTTAAATCAACCAAACAATTCTCAATTGAGATCGCTTGAAATTTTTGAAGAATTAATCAGCTTCAATCTAAAAAAACTGCTGGGACTCATTACGGTTCATGTGGAATACCTCAACTTCTATTTCCTCATCAGATCCATGACCTAGCTCTCTCAAGTGGATCTTCTGCTTTTCATCAAGCCAATCCTCCAGATGTTGTGTTTCCTCGAGAATGTTAGAAATGGCGGGCAGAATGGCTCGTGCCGAGTTTCCTGATCCTCAGCCTTTCCGCAGTATTATACGCCTAGTTTCGCTTACCTTGCCAGCGCTTGTCTCAGTGCCCATTTCTCAAGTGAAATAAAAATCAAGGCCAAGAAACATGAGCACTACAAAAAAGTTAGATGGTTTGTTGACACTGTTATGGACTATGAGTACTGCTCCATGTTTAGCATTAAATTATCCATTTAGACTACTCCTTAGATTAGGTTGAATCTACTCTCCCAGTAGATTAAGCTTAAATTGTGGCCAAAAACACAAATCTTCCAAGAGATTCAGTGCGAAAAAGAATCAAACCACACCCAAATCATCTGTGATAGACACTAGGGAGCCTGCTTCTTGTCAGTTAGCATCTTATGTCATGTTTCTCTTGTGCATTAAGTTTTCAAAATAATGAAACTGACAATATTAATTCCTCTTGCCAATTATGATTCTGGAGCAGTTCAGCGCACCGAGAACAGACACCAAGGGACATTTATGACCCGGTTTGCATCACGTTTGCACCACGCAACATGGTACATGAGCGATGCAAACCTTAAGTGAGATTTATGAAGCCATTCAAGGCCACTCCGCGTGGCTGGGAGTGACTCCATGAATCTGGAGTAAAGCAAAGTAGCGTAAATCACTGCGTCACCTTACTCTGACCTGGGAACATGTTCCATGGGCGTAGCGTGGGTGTTCCCACGCAACACCTAACGATTTTGACACATTCCCAGATTTACCAGGATTGTTAAACCTGGTAATGTGTCGAAAAGACCACATTCCCAGGAGAGGCATAACATGGAGAAATATCTTTCTATGTGTGCCGGATTCTGCAGTACACATCAAAAGAGGAATATGCCTCTCAGGATTGCTTTTGAGCAGGAAGGTACCCCTTCATGCATAAAATCAATTCTGCATGCAATGGTGGCACCCATTGTGCCACCATGGTGCAAGGGTGCCTGCCTTGGTGCTAGGCTGACAAAAGGGCACCAGCGCAGGGAAAAAGGCAGAAAGGCATCATATTGACTTAAATACGGCCCATTCCTTTCCTTTTCCTGTCACGCAGTGCAGGACTGCGTGATAATTTCGTAAATCTACCACCATGTACAATAAATCAAGCATTGCACTCAGATGTTAAACATCAATATTGGTGCAACTAAATCCTATAGGTCAGTGGTTTTATGTTTTGAATTTCATGGCTTTCTTGTAGAAAAAATACATTTTAGTCCAATGATGTAGGGCCTGATTCTCAAAACCTTTTCTATTTGCAGAAAGCTCATTTCATATTTTCTTGTGAATTGTGTTCCTGGTTTGAAAAAATCAAGTTCCTACGAAAATGTCATAGGGAGGTGTAATTTACAACTGCAGAATTGTTGTGCAAACTTACAACAGTTATAAGTGCCCCAGAGGAGTGGGAAAAGGGTCTGCTCTAGAAGAGTGTCCAGTGAAAGGACAGTGTAAATGGAGGGAACAATCACAAAGTCGCTACCACTAAGGCCGTCATTAAGAGATTGATGAAATTTGGTGCAGGTTTTCCAGAGTCCTGGAATCTCCAAATCCGGTCAGTTTCCACACAACAAATTCTGGCGATTGCTTGGTTTCTCACTAGAATGGGGAGTGACTTCTCAAACCCTTTAATACCGGGTCCTTTTTCCAGGAAGTTTTTCATGATTCTGGGGTGGAAGCATTTTCCACCTGCTCAAAGCATGGAGAATTGGTGAGAAGGATAGGGACGCATGTTGGAGGTGGGAGGGGGTCAAAAGAGACCTGTGCCTCCCCAGAGGAACATTGTCTGCTCCTCCATATTAACGCAGGGTCGAATGGGGGCTGGGCTGCACTGTTGCCCAAAGCCCTTGTCCATGGGAAGGGGTTTTTTTTCTCGGGCCTGGAATTATGGTTTCAGAGTTTGAAGGCTTAATAATTCCAGGCCCACTGACACTTGAATTGTGGTGCTGGAATTTCATCTGAAGTTAGTGCTTCTTTGGGTGCCAAAGTGGTGCAATAAGCATTTAATGGATTACGCATTTTTTTCCATGGGATTTATTGAAAGAAAAGTCTTCCTAAGGTTACGAAAATCCAGGTTGAAGTCGGAATTTTCGCTTTGTGAAAAATCAGGCAAATCACCCAATAAATCCCCCCTATCATCCCCCAGCATGGAGTGGCCCGGCTTTTTCAAAGTTTGGTTTGGTATTCTCCCCACCACAAAAGTTTTTTTAAACTGTGCTTTTTGTGGCACGTTTATTCAGATATATTCGTGAAAACAGCAACAGAGTCCCTCTGCAGCAGCAATAACATTTATGTGGCCATTATCACACTGTGTGTCCATCATAGGAAAGGGTCTAGATCAGAAAATTCATAAGGAAGGTGACGTGCCATCAATTAGGAAATCTACTCACAAATCCTGTGCTGGAGAATCAACACCAGTTGTACACAAGATATGTGCCCTGCCCTTCTCGCAGTTTCTCTGCCCACACACATCCCAAAAGAGTTTCATTAGTACGAAGAAAAACAACTTCTATAGTGGCTGCTGTAAATATGCCAGTTTGTGTGAAAATATAGACCTAGGCGTAGGTCGTTTAGACAGAGTGGTGTATGTACTATTCGCATTGCTGCTCAATTTGCCACGGTGCTGCCTGTTATGTGAGCACCGATAAATCAATATGCCAAAGTGATACCTGTAATATTATACCAGGAAGTGTCGTAGTTTTATATTTTCAAGGCTTAATGCCATATGGAAATTAAGCATAATTCCCCACGGGCAATAACTGCTTTTGACTAAGGTCCATTTATGGGCACGGTAAGGGCCCATAATATGAGGAGGATAATTAAAAGCCATTATAGTCCTGTAGGTAAGATCAATAAGGCTGTTAGCACCCCACCCTAGCTGTAAATGTAGCTAAGCATGCTTATGGGGGAAATGGCCCTCGTGCAGCAGTGGTCCAGCTCTCTTTGTTAGGGAGCTGGGAACTCTGTCCTTCTGTGCCCTTCCCTCTTGACACTAAATGGGGCTGTAAGCCCAATGGCCATTACAAAAAACATAAATATGTTGGTTTGTTCATTTTTTCTGCATTTCATTTGTTGTAAGGGCTCACATTTCCCATTACTATAGGAAGTGGAGGGGCTGACACAACACGACAGAGAGTCAGATTCCAGAAGTGTAGACCAGCTGAAAAATGCCTATGCACGCCAGCACGATGGAACTGTTGCCTATAGATATCTGGGGAAACCAAGGAAATGTCAGATCAAATCTCTTTCCAAATTATCTTTCAAATGCTGTCTCAGAATTTCATCTTCTTTCGGGGTATTATTATTGCCTGCCCCAAGGTTTTCTGTAAGGAAAGAAGATGAATGAGACATCAATTGATTCATTTGATTTAGCGTAAAGATTCGTTCTTGAAAAGCAGTTCCTAATTCGTCATGCGTTCTTATGATGGCTTGTGCTATGGCTTGGATGGAGGTTTCAGACTAGAGAGTAATCTAAAACGAGGAGCAGTGCCCTCAATGTCAATGTTACAGAGACAGGACTTGATGAACTAGCTGCATGGAAGATGGAGGATACCAGGTAAGGAAAGAATACCAGCTGGTTTGAACATTTATGGCACATCGATCTTGGACATGCTTACCCGCTTCAACAGCAGGTATGGTTTTGATGAGCCTTAAGCCGACCAGGAATCCCACTGAGGGCCCTAACACACACCACAAACTCACTGGTCATAGCTATGAGGCCAGCAAGAGAAGGACCAACAATTGCAGCAACATGGAGTAAGCAAGACCTATCAGGAACTATGCTGAGGCAATTTGAGAGGGAGAAAACAGCAAGAGTGAGGGACAGATAACCAGTGCAATCTTGTCCAAGGTGAAGACCCACAAAACTCATGACACTTTGCCAGGCAAACTCCATGCGCCATGAAGGCCCATAAAGAAGTCTCTGCCAGCAGTAATCAGGAAGTGAGTGACCCAATAAAGGAAGTGAGTGGGCTGACTATCTGGCGGCTAGTGGTCTAGTGTTTCCAGCCTCCTCCGTTTACACTAACCATTCTTCCACAATCGGCAACCTTAGTGTACCTTATGACTGTGCTGCCTGAATCCTGACACAGAGAGACACGTTTATGAAGTGAGCTGCATATAACTGCTGCACTGGACAGGAAGTCATAATTTAAAAAAAATTGTAATTTGGCGGGAAAGTGAACTGGCAGCTAAGGAACACTCTCTAGGTGGACCTACAAGAAGGGAATTCAGATTTGCTGTCCAGTCCCATATCAGATGTTAATGTTAAATAAAATATTTTCCCATCAGTTTCTTACTGATTCCTGAGGGAGGTGCACAAAAGCTTATCAATCTCTGATTCCACATGGACTAAGCGCTTGATTCAAATCTGTGTGTCAGTGGCGGCTTGCACTGGCCTAGTGATAATTAGAGAGTTCTACAAGGTCACTATCACGGTCCATGGAGACCCATAAAAGGCATCCAATAACATACAGATTTTTTTTACCTCTGCCAGGGGCTTTTTGCGCAAACGTACAACATTTTCTCAGCTGTGCAACCCCTGATCTCTACAAATAAAAAATAAATATGCTACTTAGATCTGGACACATAGATAGAGGTGCCTTAGTGTTTGTATTTCCCAATATTTTCTCTCGACCTTTACATAGAGGTCTGCAGAGCTACAAAAGCAACACAGATATTTCCTGAGTAGGGCATACCATGTCTGATTGTGAGGACTGCTGTTGCCTGATAGTAATTGTTTACCTACACTTACCGGAGGGTTGTTTTCTTTTTTCTGGAATTACTCCCTGATTCAGTACCAAATGTACATTGTCCTAGCTTAGTGAATGAAAGTCTCGATTTTATAGACAAGGAAGTGAATATTACGCTATTCATATAATGTCTTTTTGGCTTATTTTTGATTTAACAGCAGAAACAAAATGCAATAACTAGCGCCTAATATGGCTCAACGGCGGACAGTCTTATGGGGCTTCCTTTTCAGTTTCGCATCAGATCAGCTCCAATGCAAGGCATTTCACCATGTGGGCACTCTATTTCCCAAAGCAACAATGTCATTTGAGAAAATTTTTGATATCTTGCACCATTTGGTGGCCACTTGCAATGGCGCAATAAAACTGCCATCTGCGTTGGCCTGAATGTGCCCACCACCCCTGGATAAAAGTAAAACATTTACCCCTAATACTGATTATTTGGGTTTCCTGATGCAACCAGGGCTGGACTGACCGCAGTGGGCCCCGGGTGTTTCCCCAGAGGGCCGGAAGGGTGGGGGCCGGATTTGGACCGGTGGGGACCGTTTTTCTTAATGGGGGCCGGTTTTGATTGGCTCCTTGTAACAAAAGCGCAGGAGTAGTGTTCCCGCAACCCCCCCCCCCCCCCTTTTTGATGCCAGGGCGAACCCAGTCCGGCCCTGGATGCAACCAAATCTTTGTGTTATTTTGTTATTCAGTTCTGGTGTGTCACTGAAACACCTCACATATGTATATGTATGTATATATATACAGAGAGAAAGAGAGAGAGGTGTATGTGCAAGCAGTGCTATAAGGAAATAGGCAAATCAATGATACTTTAATGAATATTTGAGAATACATAGTAACTTTCTCTGAGGCAATTGTGAGATTTAAAGATTTTAAAGGTAACCCACTGTAGGTTCAAAGTTCAAGGTAACTTAGCAAATATAGCAGTCACAACCAGGCGCGCAACGCCCATTTGGCTCAAAGGGCTTCAGCCCCGCCCACCGTCGTGTGTTGCAGCCCAGGCTGAGACAGCTTCCCGGGCACACAGAGAGCCGCACCCGAGTACTTCACAGGTCTTTAAAAGCCGATTTGCTTGTTAATGAGACTGTTGTTTTTTCATGCCTTCCTAGAGCCCCTGTATCGCCACTCTGCCTATTGTTGGAAAAATTAGCCCTCCCCCCCCCGAAATTTTTTCTTACCTGCCCCCTGAAATTTGGCTCCAGTTGGGCCTCTGGTAATGCACTTACAAACCCCTTTAGGACCCTAAGGTTACGTCTTTCAAACCCTCAGCTCAATCCTGGGTAGCTGTAGCACTGAGCAGCAAAGCTTACACAGAGGAATAAGTGTTAAGCATTTAAACAGAACCAAAACAATAAAAGAAGAAATCCACATGGCACTCAAGAAATCCAACACCAATAGGTTGTGTTTTTGGAAGAATTTAGACACTAGAATGAAAGAGATCCGCCAGAGGGTTTGGGAAATATGGATTTTCCAAGCAATAATAAATCAGAGCAATTTCATTGAACCGTGAACAAGCCTTGGCAACGTCAATGAATTGGATACTTAGAAACTTTTTCTTGGGAAATGTGGGTAAGTGTCAATGTGGTCGGTTAGAAGCACTTGGGGCAATCAACTCTGACAGTGAGCTACTCAGGGGTACTATCAAGGTCCTCAAGAGCACTTACCTCCACTGGGGAAGCAGTCCTTCTGCAGATCCAGGCACTTTATCCGTGTTGCAATTGATTCCTATGGAGTGGTCCTGGTGCAAGGGATGAAGGATGCTGAAGATTCTCTAAAGATGCTGTGGATGTGACGCGGTTGATGAAAGTCTTCCTGCACGGATTCCTCAGTCCACAATGATGGTGGGGGGATCCTGATTGTAGTTTCGACATCCCATAAAGTCCTTTCTGGTCTGGCAAAAGTCCAGTCGCCACTGGACTACCAGTTACCCTTTGTAATGGTCACAGGCCAATCCTTCCTGGGTCATAAACTTCCCTTATGAGGGTCCCAGTGACTCGCTGACCGCACTGCAATGCTAAGCGAATTCGGGTTCAACTCTGTGCGCCAGGTAGTGGTCATAGGTGCTGTACAGCAGTGGTGGTAGTGACTTGTAGACTTTGAGCTACCAACTTGCCCCAGCAAGCTTCTTTAGCTGTTGTGTCTATGTTCTGCGCACAGGAGGTCAGTTAGCTGGCCCTTGGAGTTCTCTTGGCTTGACTGGGATCTGGAAACAACTTCTCATTGAGCAGGATTCAGCAGGCATTGTCTCCCTCTTTACAAGTCACCATGTGCAGCAGGTGCAGTCCTCGTCGATGCAGCCTATCTTTTCTGGTTTGTCAGTGCAGCAGGGCAGTCCTTATTTGGTCCTTTTTCCAAGGTGGTCGAGTTCCTGGTCCCAAGGGTGCCCTATTTAAAAAACCCTGATGACCCCTTCCTGGGAAGTTTGGCATCTGGCTCTCCCAGGATGCATCATTCTGCCCACTCCCAGAGGTGTGGCTACCAAAGGGCTACTCACCCCTGGAAAAACCGGTTTGACAACTGGCCTATTCTCTCCTGTCTCCAGTGCCAGCCTATCTTCCTAAACAATAGGGTAGCCCTTCCCCTAAGTGTTGCCCATTTGCCCTTCAAAGACGGCTTCTCCCATTGAAGCTTACCTTTTGGGGCTAACACCTGTGTGGCTTCCTGCAGGAGGACGATAACAGCTCTCTCCCATGCAGGCCCCTATTGTGTCCTTTCCTGAGAGTTGTTAGTACATCTCCCCAGGAGGGAGGAAAGCTGTCTGCAGGACAAGCCCCATGTACATCAGTAAATGGGCACTAAAAAGCTTGGGCAACTAAATGTATTAACTTCTAAAGTTGCACTTTTCCCACCAGTGACATTAAATTCAATTTAACCATTCAATCAGATTTAATGCATTGATTCTTTTGATACCATACAGTACCAACCTTAGTAGTCTCATTCAGAGGTTAGGAGGGTTAGGGTGTCAACCTGAAACTCTGTACTTTCAAATGGGGCTACTAGCCTCTCCACAGTAAAAATGGGAATTTAGGGTTTTTACTGTTGGAACATTTAAAAGTGCATGTTCCAGTTTCTAACACATAGAACCCTGTCTTAGGGTTCATTAGGCCTGCCATAGAGGTGGCTTATATACATTAAAAAGGGAGATTTGGGCTTTGCCATTACTTTAAATGGCAACGTTGAGTTAGCAGATTTACACTGCCCTTCCATCTGCAGTGGCAGACTGGGAGCCATGTTTTACCTCGTCCCACTCAGGGTGGCACAACTAGTTTTGCAGTCCCTTGGGGACAATGTAACATGCAGGACCTAGTTACCCCAGTACCATTTACTGGGGACTTACAAGGAAGTTAGGCTATGCCAATTGGGTTCAAGCTAATTAAACATACACATTTTAAGGGTCAGAGCACATGCACGGAGTCCGGTTTAGCAGTTCTCAGGGCATTTCCAAGCCATTTCACCAGTACCTAACGGGCAAAATGGGGGCAAAAAGTCGGGGTAAACCTGCAAAAAATCAGTTTCCCTACAAAAGGGGAGACTGAAAAACCACTTTAAGTACATGTTATGTATTGGGAACAATAGGTCTGCCTATAGTGAGCTGAAGCTGTCTCAGCCGAGACAGTCACATAACAAGTGTGCTGGTAATTCACACACGTAGACCAAAATAATTGTGCATTTATTGTTGCATTAGTATTCTAATGCTATAAAGCCGATCGAGGAGTTGGCAGCACTGATCAGCATTCGCAGAGGAAAGCCTGTATGGAAATCTAGTTGACTCAAGTAGCACATTAGGATTGTGTTGAAAAGTTGTTTTGTGCTATATTAATGCCTTTGGTTTGCCTTTGGTTTTAGGCTGTGCTTGCACTCAATGAATAGAATGTTCCTTATTTGTCCCCATACGTCGCAGCTGGGTCCATAACATACCAGCAGGAAGCTCCTGTAGGTAAAGCAATACAAGACAAAGGAGAACAATCAACAGAGACCAATCCATCCAGCTACATTAAATGTACATTGCCAAGATACATCATACAAAACTGACAGTAAATTAAGTACTGAAATCATAAAGCTGCCCTTTTACATATGGATCCCCAAATGCGATGCAGTGCACGCAACAAAATTCATTTTATTAATTTATATGTTAACTTACCTGTAAACCTCCGGAATCCATAGTTTACTACCCCCCACCCTGCACCTCCCCCTCCCCACGTCACCGCCCTGCAGTTACTCCTACTACCGACCGCGGCTGGAAGGTTACACAGTATAAGCTTGTTTTGAAGCATGACTAGCTAGTGTACCACGAAGGTATATACTGCGGGCCAGGGGTGTATACCGTGTGCCGATGCCATGCATAGGTTATTAGTGTGCAACAACGTTCCCACAGGTCACACTTTGATACAAACAAAATGGCCTATGTTGCATTGCTGCACTGGCTCTGATTTATCTGAAATGTGTTTTCCAGTACTACTCTGTACTGTTTGTACTGAGAATTGTTTCCTGGTTCTGGTATGCGCAAACCAATAAAGTGAGGATCGGTGTGCTAGGGTTATAGTAGTGGAGTTGTATCCGTTGTATGTGTGCTTTTGTGGCTGTGTGTACTTCAATACTTGCTGTTTGGCGTAGGTCATCTTGCGTGATTGTTGAACATGGTTGCTTCTGTGGTGTGCTGCTTTTGACTAGTTAGTGTTAATTATGCACACAGTTCCACGCCATACAATTCAACTCCTCACATTCCCATCCACAGCACATAATTCAACACCAAACCACATAATTCAACTCAACAACACAATTATACAACACATCACATATATCCAATCCACACCACAGAATTCGACATCATGCAACAAACTTAGACAGCTCACCACATAATTAAAATTCTTTTGATTGTCTATGGTGTAGCCTTCCACTGCTGATGTCGTGGGCCTACTCCCCGCACAGGGTGGTAGCCGCTATTGGCTTTGCCAGTGTTGAAGTCTTTTAAAATCAACTGGCATTGGCAATGCTAAAAGCGGCATCCAGCCATGGTAAAAGTATGGAAAAACAATGAAAACATTGTTTTCTGTACTGTCAAGTTGGTCACCACGCTGAGCGTCATGTCACAACAAAGCATATCATGGAGTAACACAAGCTGCATCACGCAATGCTGAGACCAGCTTGGAAGTACAAAAAGCTATATTTTAATTACTTTATATACTTGTAGTTGGACCGATAACGCAATACACATTGCGCGACACAGGCGGGGTTCAGCTTGAATGCATAGAAGCAATGTTTTCATTGGTTTGTACACTTTTCACATGTAAAGTCAGCCAATCACTGGCACAGCTGCTCATGTTGTTCGTGAAACTTTGGCAAGTGAGAACGATTGGCTTTTTCAATGCTTCTTTCTCTTCTTTTTCAGTTGTCATTCATTCTATTTACTCGGTTTTGTAGCTCAATTCCTGTTTCAACACTTTCTACCTTCTCTATGCCTCCTAACAGTGTCTCCCAAAAATCAATGAGCGGACAGGTGCCTGCTATGTGTTAATACTGTGCAGGGGCACTTAGAAGTTCAAACTCACTAATAGGACAATACTGAAAGTGAGTTCTGGCACCTTACGTCAAACAATGTTGCACTGGAATTAATTTGAAACCAGTTGTGGAGATAATCATTACAGGTAGAAATTTAAACAAGTATATATCTCATGCCAATTAACAGGCAGAATTGTCCCGCATAAACAATTTTCTTCTTCGTCAGACATGACCAGCATTTTATAAAAAAGTTAGCATTTTGCTTGAAAGCTCTGGATTTGCCAAGGAAGTATAAGGCAGTTAAGAATTAAGAAACAGTAGTCACTGGCATGAAACAGAGACATTCTGCATGTCACGTTTCACAGTGTTGACAGATGCCGCCATCTTGAACAGCTAATAATTTACAGAGCGTGACAGAAGGCGTTGAGTCAGTTAACTGCAGTTAATATTTTCATTAACAGCGGTACTTTACAGCAATATGGGCATGGCGACTGCACGCAAAGGACATTAAACTGTCTGAAAGAATCAGCCAGAGGCAGTTGGTAGTTAAAATGAATACCACCTCCTTAAAAGTTCAGGTCAAAAGGTAACCTTCATCTTAGCAATTATATGAGGTGACTGCTGTGTCAGCCTTGCTTAGTAGTTGTACATGCACTTTGGATTCATGTATTGGCAGTGACGGCTGGTGATTTTTGAAAATGGTGCGCCTGAGATGAGGAGTAATCTTATTCAATGTGAATACCGTACTAGTAACCAGTCTTATCTGACCTAAAAAACACATTTGAAGGCCAAGGCTCTGAAGAATTCATGATTAGCACTAATTCAAGGCCTAAGTAAAAAAAAAAGGTTTTAAACTAAAATACTTTTATTTCTCTCTAAATGAATCTATCCTGCAACAACATTGCCAGGCCTCAAAAAATCTAAAATAAAATTGCCAGACCTTCAGGTCTAGTGTCTCAAATTATCTGCTGGACAAAATTGTAACACACTTGACCCACAAACCGGTTTCACATGAAAACACTTTACCATTTCTTTTTATAGAAATATCAAGTTATATTGAATTTACGTATGATACTAATTTAAACAGTGGCCTGATTTTGAAGAAGTAACTGAGTACTAAACACTGTAGTTTGGTGCCAAACAAAGATGGTACAATGAGATGTTGGTGGTTGGAGGATTATGGGCATGAGGGTTTTTGAGGATACAGACGTTGAAGTAGGGTGTTCAGGGCACCGGGTGTTTCCCCGGTGGGCCAGATGGGTGGGGGCTGGTTTTCGACAGGCAGGGGCCTGTTTTTGTATAGGGGACTGGTTTCGCAGGTGTGCCGCACTATTGCCCCCCTGTACCAAAAGCAGCAGCAGTGTCTTTCACCAGACAGCCCCCCGCGGCCGGTCAGACTTAATTGCCAAGGCCAGTTTGCATTCCCAGTCCGGCCCTGGGGGTGTTGTAAGGGTAAGTGGGCAGGTGAGCATTATTCTGAAAATTAACACTTGTGAAGTGCCTCCGTGTGCCTAAAGTTTGTATATAGCATGACTTGAAGGGACAGAAGTTGTCCTACACTTATGTTTTGTGCCTGTAGTAAGGATAAATAGGAACTCTGGCAATGAAGTAGGCCTATCCAGGAGGGAGCTGCTGTAGAAGATGTTAGTGCAGCTGCCCATTGAACATTAGCCTGATAATGTTAATGGTCAGCCTGCTCCTGCACAGGGCTGGTGCTGAAATCTCTCCCAGCATCAATGATCCTCCAATAGGTATTTGCCCCTCAGAGATTGCACACCATGCCTTCAAACTCACTCTTGTTTGCAGGGCCTCAAGTAACCCTTCGACTCATATTTCCATTTCATACACGTGAGATACCTCCCATAGACCAGCATTTTGACCTGCCCTGAAAGCTGTTCATGATTAATTTTGTTCTCTTTTTCTATCAATTTCAGTGTGATTACCCTTCAGAGTCACACAGTTGCACACTCGTTGAAGATTCAAAAGGTTCAGCCTGGGGAGCAGAAGAGAGCGACAGTACAGACAACACATTAGCCACTCTAGGATAATTTTTCCACCTCATAAATATGCTCCAATATCATTACATCTTCTCCACCCTCTGAGGAAGAATAATGGAAACTGCACAGCTCAAGAAGCAGTTTTTGCATAATTTATTAAATATAGATCTACAGTGGCTTCACCGACTCAACAAAACCTCCTTGAACCTCAATTTCAGCAATTATTTGGTGGGTGGGACACTGCACAGGCCCCCTACGAAGCTACACCCCTGATCATGATGGCCAATGAAATTCAAATTCTTATCAAGGAGGTTGTTGCTTAAAGTTTGGCCTCAGAGAGAGAAAAGAGGAGGTCAAAGCATAATGGTACTATTGGCCACGATTCATCTTCTAGTTCTTCTGATGCTGATCCTAGTATTTTGAGGTTTGGGAAGTATGCAGTTGAGAAGAAGTGAGGCAGGTTTTGTATTAGGTAAGAGAGAACCTGAATGATCTTGAAATGCCATTATTAGAAGACAAACAAAGTATGTTCCTCAATGTGAGAAATAGTGAATCTAAGCTTTGCTGTAGCATGCCACGATTAAGACCTCTGCTCTTGACAGAATAGTGAGGTCTAGACCACATCAACATCCCACGATTTATGCGAAGAATGTATTTCCTAGAGAAAGCAGATGAGACCTCATGCTATCAGAATTGATGCCTTTGTGACCACAGAGAGGGGATTCTGAAGGTTCTTCTAAATGATTATTTCCTAATAAATCTGGATACTTCTCATTTCGAACTGGAATTTATACAGCCAGTTGTTGTAGGGATACAGGCGTTAGGGTCTTCTAGAATAATGAAACAGAAAATCAGAGTACATCAGCGATCTCTCCTGGTATAAAAAACTGCAGGAGTAAGATCCTGCTGAAGACTTGCGGAGATACGGCAGCAATTCTTTCAGTGTCTCCGTGGGCCAGGTTTCATCTAGGCTTGCTAGTGAACTGCATTCTATCCTCTTGGCCCTACCAAGAAAGTTCCTAAACATTTCATACAAATCTTGAGTCACTACGTCAAATACTTGAGTAGTAAAGTCGTGGGGTCTCTCCACTTTAGGGGTACAGGGAACATCTACAAGTAGAGTGGGCAGAAGTATGTGTGTTGTGCCTCTTGAGTAGAGTGTCTACTTGGGCATCTTACTCAAGTTTTTGACCCTGAATCTTGGAAGCAATCTTAGGGTTAATAAACGATGTCCCTTCAAAAAGACGAGCTAGGTAGATATGTTGCTACTGGTTAATTCCAGGCTCCATGGCAGCATGGAAGTTGTACAATGGGAGGCACATCACAGTCAAAACTGGGTCCTTTGACTGAGTTACAAGTACAACAGATCTAGATGCACCAATTGATCTGGTGATATGTTTAAATTGTAACGATGCATTCAATACCACTCAGACATATGTATGTAAAAAGCATGAGCCATCATGTTGAAAGATATAGAACAAGAAATGTTGGAAAATTGACTTATTCAGTCTTCAGTAAAGCGTGGCACCATCCCATGTTGATTAAATACTCTTCATGTGCCCCAGTACTCTCCATGGCGTTGATGGTGGGCTTTACAGCGGAGGGGCAGCCTGATTGAGAACAAGGACCAGTTTTTTCCCTTCTGGAAATATTTTAAGATTAATCTGGACAAGCGTGTTTAACAGCCATTAAAATGAATGAGGCCTTGGCCTCAATGTGTCTGGATTATAAAATAAGGCACTAAAATAACTCAATGGGTTAATGCACGAGACACGCAAAGTACAGACCAAGATTTACATTTGTGAGAATTGACTCAGTCGTGGTATTTCCAAGCTTAATAAAACGATTTCCACTGGCTCTGGTAACAGTAAGCGCTTTGAACTGCAGAGACTGTGATAGAAAGCGCTATGTAGAAAGATCTTTAGGAAGAGAGATGCGATTTTTTGGGAGATGTATTACCAGCAGATAAAGGGATGTGGTATTGCTGTACAATACCACTAGCGGGGCCCTCTGTGTAGTATTGTTCCCCGCTAAGGGTACATATCCTTATTAAGAACTTTATCAGGACTTGTTAAGTGCTGTAAAGCGTTTGAAGCAAACGCGTTTGTCAATGACAGGAAGGCGTGTGTTTGTGTCACATCTTAGCTGAAGGGGGAAGCTGGATGGAATGCTGAAGGGGCAGGGTGGGAACAGCAAAGGGGGAGATTTGCTACCAGAGCTCTTCAATTATTTCTGCAAACTCCCAATTACTGCTAACGACTGACATACCATCACCTCAAGAGTGTTGCTAAGGGCGCCACTGTACATTGTCCATTCATGTAACGTTTGAAAGGAATACGTACCCGTTTGCCAATTTCATGACAACATAGTTTATGTAAGACCCATCACTTCTAATATTTCTAAAGGTGGGGAAATCCTTTCTCCTAAGACCCTATGGCCGTTTAAGTCATTTTCTCACCTAATTCCCACACTTACGGCAGCGTTGTTTGCACTAATGGTGAATGCACAAACTGAATATGAAAGGCAATTTCGAAGGTTCACACAGATCCACAAAGTCCTACTTCACGCTCCCATGTTCCACCCATAGCACTGCACTTTTGAGTGTGTAAAACCTGCCATACTCATTTTCCACAGTTGTAAGACATGCATGAGTAACTTTATCCCATGCTTCTCATGTAAGGTAACTGGTGCTATGTAAAGCGCTCTGATAACTGATTGGATTCGGGTCAAGTTCGCGCTATATTTAAAAAAAAAGGTGGGTTTGTAAATGGGGCCTACAGATTGCAATTTTTACCTAACTTAAATGTGATAAAGTGGTTATGACTCGGACCGAACGTTTTCACCGTCTGGAAATATAAACTGCCATCCATAAATTGAACCACAAACGTGACGAAGATAGATTGTGCCTTCCTTCTTACATAAGGATTTGAGACACTTAACGGTAAAGCAAGTCTTTACCAGTAGAACCAAAGGAGAACAATATTTCCTTGCTGTTTCATGACTTCTGCCAGAAATAGCTCAGAGGCCAGCACTGTGCATGCATGCTTTTCTTTTAAAAATTGCTGAAGCACTGAGTTGTTTAGAGATTGTAAAAATCCACGTATTCGACCCATTTCTGCTTGCAAAAGCACGATATTGACGAAATGGCTAGTCATTCATTCTTTAGGGGGTCCAGGCGTTCAGTCATGGGCCAGGTGTTTTTTCTCCAAATCAGCACCTTCAATTTAATGAATCAATATTCCTATTGATTAGGTCAAGAGCGCGTGTCATCACACAACACACGCCACAGTACACACTTCACTTCGCACAAAAGGGAACAAACGTATCCAGGTACACATACATGCACATACAATGGGAAAGTAACGTTTGGCTAGCCCCTTTCAGGCATTAGCTAAAGTGGTTTAGCTGGCTTTAGGCATTGGGTGAAAGGGTGGTCCATTATCATTGGTTCAACCCATAGCTTTTTGCATATGTGGGCTACTTAAAAAAGTAGTCCACGACACACATTCTCATTAATGCCTCTGTTTTGTGTTTTTTTTATTGAGAGAGCACATTATCTGTGTCCTTCAATTCCCTATCTTCTATCATCTCTCTATCCTTCTCGCCCACTTCTCTGCTTCTTCCCGGTTTCCTAGCTGATCCTGCTTCATGTTTAAAAACAAAATAGTAATATTTCCCTGGGGCTAGCAACCAAAATGTCCTGCTGGGGCACTTGCTTAATTTTTAAGTCCTCTGCATGCTTATTTAAAACTTTTTTTAAATGATCGTCAGCCATGTTGGCATGGCAAACAAGCATTGGCATAGCCAATAGGTCTCGCCTTTGGGACCTTATAAGTGTGTAGCCATGCAACAGTTGCATAACTAAATACTTATAAGGTCCCAAAAGCGAGACCTATTGGCTATGCAAAGCGGCCATGCGGCCCCGAAAGTGAAAGTGATCGCGATCACGATCAAACATCAAAGCGGCCGTGAGGCTGCGAAAGTGAAAGTAGTCGCGGTAAAGCACGTCGCGCGCGTCCGCGCACATGCACTGTAGCTCTAGGATGGCCTGGTAGCACTTTTTGGAGCCCTCTCAATAAGTCTCGCCAGACCAGCGCATGCGCTGGGTCAGGCGAAACCTAAAAAACAAAAGTGACTGCGTCATGATGCATGCATCATAATGCACATATGAGTTGCACTGCATGCACACAAATGTCCACACAGAGCGGCCATCTCGGATTGGTATCCATCTTGGCAGCCATTTTGGCTTTTTTTTTTACTGTACCACGTGTCAAGTCCAATGTAAACAAACATTGGCAAAGTGGCTCGTTGTTTTGCAAAGAATGGCTGTTGAGCTACCATTTAGGTAGGCCAACCATGAGGTTAATATAAAGGATTTGCACCCAAGGTTTTTTGCTTCACTGTGTTTTTTATCTTCATAATAACAAGAGATAAAGATCAGTCATGCATATAAACACTTGTGAAACAACATTAAATTGTAGCAAATCAAATTATTGGATGAATCATTACTAGTCAGCCAACAACAATATATGTGCACGCTACAGTATATTGGCCTTAGCCTTCCAAAATAACCCATCTTCAAATGCATCCAATAATTCCTGTCCCAGATTCTATGACATTGATTGAGCAAAACTGTGTCTATAGATAGGAATTGTTTAACGTCTGTGAGTAAGCCACCCTTGCTACTGTTGCTACTCCTGATTGATCCAAATCTAATTGCGCATGTCTCCTGTGGGAGATGTATTTGATAGAACCGCTAAGAAAAGACCCCACGTAAGACCATACTCTGTTAATTGATCATTAAGTTTTTAAATTGCCTTTCAAACTATGCCAATGTACCCATGGCTTCGGACTAGTCTGATAAGGAAGAGGGATTCAGTTTCTTCCATTCTGTTAAGGTACACAGTTTAGCTGTAGCAAGCAAAGAGGCTGTCCAATGTTTTCCATGTACACAGAGACCTGTAACGTCTTCCACTGTATGTAGGATAGCTTGATCCCCCATAGATGGAAAGTGTACACTATGCACTGTTCACAATGCTTCCCATATCACATTCCAGAAGAGAGTGATATTGGGGCATGAACATAATATGTGTATCAGATCTCCTCCCTGTTGTCCTCATCTACAACAGTTTGAATTTGGGGCGAGGTGTGCTCTGTGAAGTTTGTGAGTGAACCAGGGCCAATGATGCAGTATTCTGAGAAAGCTTAACTTTATAAGGAACTCCCTAAGACCTTTCATGTTCTCAGCTAGAATTGTGGCCCATTCATTGTCCTCAAATCATTTTGTGTCACCCTTAGACCAGAATGAATAAAGAGATGCTCTTGTTGGTTGAGAACAGAATTCCTCTATGAGTACTGAGCACAGATCTGAAATCAGTTTAATTAAACCCAAGTTTTAAACTACTCACTCCCAACACTTGTAAACCTCATCATGCTGGGACACTGATCAGACAGTGAATGAGGGCACATTGTCCCCTGATTCTAACGCATAGCTGTGTGATTTCCAGTAGGAAGTAAAGAGTGAACGAAAGGAGAGGTGGCCAGCTGTTCTGTCTGTAATGGTTGTATGATGGAAACATGCATGCATTTACCATGCCTGCCTTTACACCGTGGGCAATACAACGAGCACGTCATTACCACGCGTTCCTTTATCACGCAAGTCATTGGGGAGGTGTTGGACTTAAAATCCAACACCAGTCCAACAAAACGTTCCCTAAAGCAAGTCGTTGTAACAACTTGGGTGGTCAAGGAACAAGTGGTAATGACGCGTTCATTGTTGTGCCTGCTTTGTAAAAGCCCTTTGTGGTTCCTGCTGTGTGGTTAAGGCTCTTTCCCTTCTGTAATTAGTGACCTGCTGACAAGCTGTAGAACCCATAGTTGACTTTATTTTAGATATTGAATATTCTGGCTGACTTTATGTGTGAGGTGTCAATCAGAAGGAGAGAGGATGTAGCCTTACGACTAGAGCGGTGACCTTGAAGCTGGGGAACCGGACTCAAGTCTCAGCAACGACGCTCAACATCCTGTAATTCTGGGCAAATCACATAATCTCCCCGTGCCTAACAAAAATGAATGTGTCCTTGTGTAATGTAACTGGTGCTCATGTAAAGTGCTCTGATACCCAATATCTTCAGGTCTAGTTCGCGCTATATAAAACTCGGAGTCTATGGAGCTCTATGGCAGGGAACTATATATTAGTAAGTAGAACATGTTGTTTCCAATATATCTTAGCAGCAACTCTTCCCAATTGTTGGCTTGCTGCGGAAATGTTAGGAGCCCCTTTGGCTAACACAGGATTACCGGCTGGAATCCCAGCCTGGCTAACGTCTGAATGGGTCTACCTAACAGGGTAAAGTAAAGTATCAAATTAATTGTGACATTGAATCTGACCTGATGCCCAGGCCAGATTTAAAGTCACTATTGAAGATGAGCAACCTTTAGAAAGTTGCCCACTCTGCACTTCAGGTAGTCCAGTGGCCTCACAAAGGCACTGGCCCTTATGCAGATTTCTGAGCACCTATGAAGACGTGTGAATTAATCCCAGGCTCAGGAACAAAGGTAGTTGCCACAGAAAAAAGTGTCACCTCCTCTCCCAGTATGGCCACTTAGGGTGTTAGCCCAAAGGCAAGCTTCAAATTTGAAGCCACCTTTGAAGGGCCACTTGTGACAACATCCCTGAGCAGACTGCCTTTTGTTCAAGCAGACAATTAGGAGACAGAGCCAAGGAAGGGAAACATGGGCCCGATTCACAGAACTAACGTAAGACAAAATCCTAAACTTACTACTTTTGGTATTCACAGAAGGCATTTAGTAGTAGTAAAGTTAGGATTTTTTCTTAAGTCTGTCTTAAGTCTGTCTTAAGTCTGTCCTAAGTTTGTCTTAAGTCTGCCTTAAGTCTGTCCTACTACTTTTGGTATTCACAGAAGGCATTTAGTAGTAGTAAAGTTAGGATTTTGTCTTAAGTTTGACTTAAGACAAACTTAAGAAAGACTTAAGACAGACTTAAGACAAACTTAAGACAAACTTAGGACAAACTTAGGACAGACTTAAGACAGACTTAAGACAAAATCCTAACTTTACTAATACTAAATGCCTTCTGTAAATACCAAAAGTAGTAAGTTTAGGATTTTGTCTTAAGTTAGTTCTGTGAATCGGGCCCCATGTGATCAAAGTGGTTTTCCCATGGGTGTACAGTCCACTAGTAGCCACACTTCTAGGGTAGGCTACCCTGCTCCTGATGACCGAAGAAGGTTGTGCCATCTTGAAAGGGGCACTCTAGGATCGCCAGATGCACACATCTCAGGAACTTCATCACTAGAGAGCAGAGGACCCAGTAGTCCATTGACTAGTGACCGCATGGTCCCCTTGGGCCTCGTTCCTGGGATAAGTAGGGCACCCCTGGCACCCAGCGCCTCAGTTCACACTGAAGAAGAAGAGGGGACTGAAGAAGGAATGCCCTTCTGCCTTTTACCTACACAAAGAGAGGCTGCACCATCGAGAAGACTGCACCTGCTGTACTCATGGGCTAGCAAGACTGGGACTCTGCCTGCGGCTCCTGATAGGGGAAAAAGTCAATTTCCCACCTTCGCCAACAGCAGGGACTCCAAGGACCAGTTGGCTGATCCCTGGAACCTGCTACGGGGACACAATAGCTGAAACTGTCCAAGACAACAAAGTGGTAGCCACCACAGTTGCCGTGCCACTGCCAGCCACTGGACACACCAAGAGACTAGTCTTAGAGAGCCAAAATTTGCACCCATGTCTGCTGGACTCGGGTGTGCTATCTGTGACCGGAATTGTCGCACCCAAGGGGCACTTGCCCCCACCAGGGATGTTCACTGTGTCCGTTGTGTCACAAGAATGAGTGCCCAGCTGCAGCTGCATTTTGACTGTCACAAAGAAGATGTTGTGGGACCCCAAGTGCCGTGGTCAGAGTCACCTCAACCCACCGGTGGACTGAGGGATCAACCGCACTTTGGTCCCGTCAACCACACAGCATCTTGAGCATCCTTTGAGAATCCTTTGCCTGCATCTCTCAGCATCAGGATCACTCCATTGAAGTCAATAGCAGTTGTCCTGTAAAGTTTTGGGCTTGTTTCAAAAACACTCTTGTGGCCAGGTAACTGTACAAAGTAACCATACCAGACTCCTAGACCTCTGTCCTGTCAGAATTGTTCGCCCAACCCGGGTCGGAGTCATTGAACTGTTTCAAACTTTTCAAAAGTTTCTGTTGACCATTGCTTGTTTGCGGTCGCATTAAAATGTATTTATCACTTTAAAAATCTTTATCTCCGGAACCCACCGGTGGATTTTGATTGATAAAATTTGCTTTATTTTTTGTAAATAGTTGGTGTGTCTCTTTCTTGTTGTATGACTTTCTTATTCCATTGCTTGGTGCTGTTAAATACGCCACACTAAGTTCCTTTGCCAAGTCTTACTGCTCGCAGCCACAGCTTCTGACGGTTGAGCAAAGGTTGAGTAAATGATACTGACTGGACCCAAGACAGTGTCTGTGAGTTTACTCCATGATAAGGCCCTGAAGCCATATCCTATAGTACACCCAGATTCTCACATTATGCGATAAAATAAGGGACACATTTTTCATTGAAGAGTGGTTCAAGTCCGGAGTTTGCTTTAATAAAGGTAATACTCTTCCAACAGCCACTCTCCACACTTCTGAGTAAGCTTAGGCTTAGCCTGCATATGATATATAAGCTAGGGGTGGACAAGGACATCACATTTTTGCATGGATGATGGAGCGTACCCCAACTTACTTATATGTATATACTTGTCAAATGCATTTGTTGTAATTTGCCAATTTGTTAATCACACAACACATATGGTAAGTATATAATATTTTGGTTTTGTCGTTTCAACTCTACACTCTGTATAAGAAAACAATATTCAAATAGGATTGCTTCAAACAAACACATCACTCATCCGCATATGGTTCTAAAAAGCATCCACATCTTGAATGACTCTCCATATACTCACTTATACAAAGCCATGTTCTACATATCCTCTGTCATTCTGCCTACGTCTTCTCCTGCTGAAGTGTACCCCTTCTGGTCAAACGGTTACCCTATTTGGGCACACCTTCTACCCTCGTTCTACCTTAAGCTTATTTGGGATCCCAGTACTACAATGTCTAACAGCATGTTTGTAGCTTTTCATGCCAATAAAGAATCTGGTACTGTTTTGACCTGCATTTTTTAACTCAAAAGTCTGGTCTTTTTCATATTTGACCACTTTACTTCAAAACTGGGCATGGGGCTTCTTTTATACATTGCCCTGGGCAATAATCTTGCTACTGGTCATAACTGCTGTGGTCACGCCTCGTAAATCAGCACCCACAGGTCTACAAACTAACAGTTTGAACACTTGACAATGGCATCCAGAAGAGTGCCTGGAAACTTGTGTCAATCCTGAAAAGGGCGTAAGTAAATCCCTTTACAGGATAGGAAAGCAACCCCATCAAAATTACTAGCAATATATGGAACAGTTTCTGCACAGGTACAAATGTGTTCCCTGTGGAGGAAAATAGAAAATACAGCAATTTCTTTGTTTTTTCACTTGCAGAAATATGCATTTGTATATATTTGCTTTGAAGAAAATGAATGTGAGGAACATTTTCAGGATTATACTTACAAAGGCGTGTATAGTGAAGGCTTTGTGGTATAATCTGGAAATGCTTTGTGAATTTCAAACTATAGTAAATCTGTACCCACAGGAGGTAGTAAACTTGAGGGTACAGATTTACTACTGTTTGTACCAATTGGATCCCTTGATTACTCTGAATGTGATAATGGATCAGAATAATTAAAGGTTGGACATAAATCCGTTTTTTTAACAGTTTGACCAATACCTAGTTTAGAAACTTGAAACTCTAAACATTCATGTGAAGCCTCATGTGTGCATCTTGGATTTTTGCCAAATCTAATCTTTTGTGCAAGAAACTAAGGGCCTGATGTACAAAGACATTTTGTGGTGTCAAAGGTTCGATTCACAAAACTGGAATTTTTATTACCTCAAAACAGCTTTAGAGTATGTACAAAATCCAAATTACGTTTCGGGAGCACGTTGCAGAATCACAAAGTATGTTTCTGAGTACATACCGAATCACAAATCGGGAGGGGCATGTTTAGGGCATCGCTTCCTATTTGCGATTTCTTAAGGTATGTAACAATTGCTTGCAATTGTTTTGATTGGCCACCAACGCCTCAAAGGAAGGGGTAACTAATTCGCACATGGTAAGAGACCCCTCAGGGAGAAGGACCACTGCCTAGTTTTAAAAAAAGTTAGTAAAAGTTGTATTTTTGTTTAAGCACATCCCTTCTTCCTCTAAGGAAAAGGTGTGGTGTTTAAAAAAAAAGATTTTGCAGACATGATGTTCTGCTGACGCTGGCTGGCCACTATCCCTGCAATGACAGTGAATCACAATGGGTCACAATTTGCGGCCTATTTCATGAATATTAATGTGGTAGGTAGGATTGCAACATACCACAATTTGGAATTTTGCGAACCGACCAATTAATGCGTAGGTCAGTTCTCAAAATTCATTTTTCATTCACAGAAAATCGGTAAGCAATTGGCAACCACTTTTTGTGAATGGATATTTCATACATCAGGTCCGAATATTTAATTTTTCTAGAGCTTGCTACCACCAAAATGTTTACCATCTCAGTACTTTAAGTAGATGGTGTTTCTATTACCGAGCTCTGTAGTATTGTTTTGATCTACATTTGAAGGATGAATGGATAAATCATTCATATAGAGAATCAAACCTATGAGCTGCTGGTTACACGTGGACATTGAGACCATAGGACTAACTCATTGAGCTAGTGCATAACCTTCGCATGGAGTTTAAACTATTTTCAGGTTTGTGTCTCTGGAAGAAGACAAGCTATGGCACTGATGTGTTTTGCTTTATTGAATATAATAGTACCAGTAGCATATATGTATAAATAAATCCATGTTGTTTTTCAGCTCAATGCTGGAGATTGGCCCTTTGGCGTTGAGATGTGCAAACTGGTGCCTTTTATTCAGAAATCCTCGGTTGGAATCACAGTCTTGAGCTTATGTGCCCTCAGCATTGACAGGTAAGAAGTAGCCACCCAATTTACATACCTTTAAAATCAGTTTGAAAGATGCACAGCACTTATTGGTATTGCCATATTCTGCACTGTCTTCATCTCTAGGTATCGGGCAGTTGCTTCCTGGAGCCGTATAAGAGGAATTGGCGTCCCAAAATGGACGGCAGTGGAAATCATCTTGATATGGGTTCTCTCAATCGTCCTAGCAGTTCCAGAAGCAATAGGTTTTGACATGGTTCAAACACAATATAGAGGACAGGAGCTTCGAATCTGCCTGTTGCATCCCAAGCAAAAGTATGGTTTTATGCAGGTGAGGTGATCTCATGCTTAGCCTGACTTTCATGATTGCCTAATTTTGCATTATTAGACAAGTGGAATCTTAAAAGGTCCCTTGAAGACAATGGTGAGGTTCATGGTCAATAATGACTGGAATAGGCTTGCAGTTCCAACAATCCAATGTTTGTCTTTCCCTTTTCTCCCTGTTAGAGGCCAGTATAGCACAGAGCAGTGGGCTATAAGGCTATATTGGGTTAGTGTCAAGAGTCATCTAAGGTCCATTTAAACCATTGTACTATGAAATATTGATGCTAAGAATATTGAGATTCACTAATATCGTGGACAGAATATCGAGTGATAAAATATCGAAAAGGTAAGTGCATACAGATGAAGTATAGATTTACTATTCTTAACTCCAAATCTATGCATCTTAAAGATATACATATTGTCAAGGCACATATATGTAGAGTTGTATAGAAAATCTATAATTACTTACCTTACAGTATTTTGTCCTTTACTATTGTGTCCACGATATTTGTAGCCATCAAGATTCCTACCTCAACATCCCGGGTGCACATCATAATAAACAATGCTAATAACTTGCTTGCTACCACGTCTTGTGGATTGTGATGCTCTTTGGATAACCAGGATTACCTTCACCCTATGATGCTCTTGACCTCAAAAGGATGAAAGGTTGACTCACAATCCTGGATATGGAATATGTGATTTGCAGGTTGCACAGAGATGTTTGGAACAGGTGCTTTATTCTATTGAGAATTATTGGCAAGTACCAATTGCAGTCATTAAAAGCCCATAAAAACATTGATCAAGCCTGAAGGTGTCCACTGAATTGTGTTTGTCACGCACCCCTTGTCTGAAGTAATAGAGCAATTTAAAAAATGTTAATTTAATGTGAGAAATAATGCCAACACACACAGAGAGGAAACATACATTTTTTTTATTTTACAGAGTTTCATATAGTGTGAACTTGACCCAAAGTTATCGGGTATCAGAGCGCTTTACATAGCACCAGTTGCTTTACATGAGAACACATACATTTTTTGTTAGGCACTGGGAGATTATGGGGCATATTATCAAGCCAGGTGATAAAATAATCGCTGCTTTAGCGGCAGAACACTGCCGCTAAAACGGCGATAATGGGCTTGATAATATGCTCTATGGAATTCCAATTGAAGCCCATGTTAGCTGTCCTTCACATCTAACATGGGCTTCAATTGGAAATCCATACAGCATATTATCAAGCCCATTATCGCTGTTTTAGTGGCAGTTTTCTGCCGCTAAAGCGGCGATAATTTTATCGCCTGGCTTGATAAGTGATTTGCCCAGAATCACAGGATGTTCAGCGTCATTGCCCAGACTCGAACCCGGTTCCCCAGATTCGAGGTTGACTGCCCTAGCCGTTAGGCCACCTCCTCTCCTCATACATACGTAATAAAGGTAGACTAGGTGAAAACCAAGTAGGAAAATAGAAATATTGTAAAATCAGAGTACCAATACATTTCTAGTAGATGACAGATTGAGGTTGGAAATGTTAAAAACAGAACTGCTGTTGGTGGGAGCCAATCAAATGGCACAGTCCATACATGTAAGATACCTCATTTTCTATAAAGGTTTCTATCAATTCAACTGGATGAAACAGTTTTCTAAGGAACACAATCCAAAGTTTTCTGAGATTTATACACCAAAGCAAACAAAATTAAGTGTTCAAAGAACTGGGCTGGCTTCTGGCGCAGGCCTTGGAGAGAATACACCCATCAGACCCCGTTGGGGGTTGCATGGTGCAAGCAGGATCTTCTGGGCCTCATCTGTGGAGGTTGGAGTTGTGTGCCTCTAATGTCATGGGGTCCGTCTTACTATCACTCTGCAAACATGGTCAAGCACACATCTTCAGCAATCTCAGTAGTAGTAATGGCGAGCAGTCACCATCTTCTTGGAGGGGGGGTGTAGTGTTGGGGTGCTTAAGCTCAGAAATCAGCAATCACCCAGGGGCAAAATAATTAATTGTCCATCCCACTGCTTTACTTAACAAAAAGAAAAGTACTTTATTAAAAACTTAAAATTAAATACCACCTATGCAATAGCTAATGGATCCTCTTCATGAAACTGCAAAGGGGCTATTGTGTTTCAATATGCCAAACACCCTGTCCACCACTCAGGTGTCCCATCGTATCTGCATTATATGGATATGTCCTATGTGTTAGAGTTTATGTGAAGGCATGAATCAAGGCTCAACTACAGATTTCCCCTTATAGATTTGGAATCACTCTGTTCAGAACAGTTTCCCTTTTTCAGTTTGCAGCATCATAGCAACTGCAGTTCTTTATTTAGGCAGGACCGAGAATGGTACTGGGCCGTGAATGCATTCAATCTCTCTCTCTTGCTCTTCACACCGATGTGACCTTCTTCTGTCCTGGAGAAGGTAAGGCAGCTGGCTGCCATTTGAGTGCTCCAGCCAGATGTCCAGGTAATGGCCAGAAGTAGCACGGTAGGTCACAGTAGATTTCTTACTCGCTTTTGGGATCTTCCAACAATGGGTTGACGCTGGAGGGTCATGCAACCTTTGAGTAAAAGTAGCACAGAGAACAGCTAAACATGCACTTTACTCGTGGTCAAAGAGGAGGGGACAAACACGGGCGTACTTCTAAATAACAGTGGTGTGGACAGCCGAGGGTAAACCTCCCATGGTCAAAGCGGCAAGGACAGCTGCAGGCACACTTCTTTGGTTGCAGAGTTATCGACTGCCGCTGTTCCGTAGGGTCTGCCCAGAACTCTTGCTCTGCATAGTCCGATGCTCATCAACACCTGGGACATGGAGATCACTCTCTTCTGTCCTCCTTCCTCCGACAGATCCCACCAGCAGTGGGGTGTTGCAGCTTCTGGCTCTTTTTTGTCAGTCCCACCCCTTGCATGGTGGCAAACTCCTTCTCACTCTCTCTGTCAGCAGTCAGGTTGGCTTCTAGCCACTTCTTGTAAGCTGGGCAGATTTTTCCAGTGAGAATTCAGATAATGGCCTCTCGCCCCTTTGAAGCTGACTGTAAGGCAAGCCACCTGCTCCAGCTGCACAGCAGTCCTCAGAGTACTCTGTGAAACACAACTTTCCTTGGTCAAAGAGAACTTGTAACTGGAACAAAAAGTAGGTCAGTTGCTCCCACCTGTATAAACTAAAAGCAGAAAGGAGAAGTTGAGCCACTGTCTACACTTTCAGAATGGGCTTATGGTGGGTCTTCTTTTAAATGCCCTTCCCAGGCTACTCTCCAGACACAGGCCTGAGCTGTGTGATGCTGTAGAATCTACAACAGAGGAAAAAAGAGGTGAGCACTTTCTGCACCGGAGTAGAAACAGGGGAAAACGTAAGGTTGTCCCACCAAAAGGGTCCCTTTTTCCATGAACAACAGAGGCTGCAGTCTCACCCTTCATTACAGAAAGGCTAATGAGCAGCTTTTCTCAGCCAAAGGCCTAACTGAAGTATTAAAGGAGTACTTCCTACTCTCTGATCACTTTAGTGTAATTTTTTCATCACTTCAGCTTCTTGTGCAGAAAGTCAGGCCAGGTGCATCCAAAATGGATCCCACGGGCCACTATTACCCTGGCTCACCCATACACACAATGCATGTACCATGTAGGCCACAAACACACCACAACCCTTGTGGATCTGGGTTAGTGCATGGGAATAGAATTGGTGGTTTCCCCCAGACGAGGAGGGCAATCACCTCTGACACATGGGCACATAATACAGCATTGCAATTTTATAGAACTGGTAAAAAAGCCTCCAATAATCAGGCTACAGGCAAGAACCAGTAGCAAGGAACAATTGCTGTGTCTGAAGCAAGCAGTTGAGGACCTTCAAAGCAAACAAGAGATAGAGAGCGTTCCAAAGGAAGAAAACCATAAAGAGGTCTACTCCCTTTACTTCCTAGAGCCAAATTCAGGGAAAACATGCAATCCCAATCTAGACCAATGCATTTTGAACAAGTTCATCAAGGCAAAAAAAATCAAGGTGGCCACACTTCAATAGGTCATTCTGTGGCTGAAGAAGGGGGAATACTTGGCACACAGTGGGCATATCTTCAAACCAACCAACAACCTCTGTAACCATCAAAACAGAGGCATCCCACATGAGGTGGTGGGTTCACATGGAAAGACTGAAAGCCGGGGACCATTGCAGCCAGAAGGAAAGAGTGAAACATATAAATCAGTTGGAATTAAATATCATCTTTTTACCTGTAATGCCCTTCCAGACTCAGGCCAGGGGCAGAATGGTTCAAATCCAGACAGAAAATACAATCACTATGTTTTACCTCAACAAGCTGGGAAGAACAAGGTCACACATCCTGTTCAAGTTAGCGCAGGACATAGCGAAATAAGCTGATTGGACAAAGAAATCCCTAATAACCATACACCTGCCAAGGGTTCAATACACAGAAGCAGATAAGCTAAACAGACAAATGTACTCCTCACATGAGTACAAGAAAAACAGCACATTGTAGACAGGATCTTCTTACAATGGAGTACACCAGAGATAGATCTCTTTGCAAAACAAGAGAATGCAAAATGCCAAATCTTTACATCAGGATACCCACAACACCAGCCCCTGGGAAATGTCCTATAGATAGGCCAGTCTGGGAAACTTTGCATACACTTTTCCTCCAATTCCATTGATATCACTAGTAATAGACAGGAGCAAAAACACAACAATGACAATGATGACACTGATTCTGATTGTGCCTCAGTGGGTCAGACAGACATGGTTGTCAGATCTAGTGGAGATGGCATACAACAGGGAGATCAGTGACAGCTCATCAAGGATTGTTGACAATACAAAGGGGCAGATTTACCACCCTGAGTCAGCCACCCTTGGCTTGGCAGCATGACTTCTGAAGCCCTGGAGATTACCCCATATATCCATGAAAGTCCTGAGAGAGGCTGGAAGACCCACCATACTAAAGTGCTACACCGCAAAATGGAAACAATTAATTCACTGGTGTAACAGGGGAGGATTTAGCGACAGCTGAACAAGGGATACTGCTATTATCAGGTACCTGGTCCATCTTCTATTTATTTATTTATTTGTGAAGTTTTATATAGTGCTGGCTAGACCCGGAAGTTTCAGAGCACTTTACATGAGGATCAAAGCGTTACAGGTTACATAATCACATCAATTACAGGCTTCAAGTAAAGACATAGGAGAAAACAAAAACATGAGATGCGGGGGAGGGAAAGAAACACAACGGGGCGACCAGGAAAACAATGTCAGATGTCCGGCTGGGTTGGTGTCGGCCGAGGGGGTGAACCAAAGTCAAGACTAATCTGTAGCTGCATAGGACAGCTCCACTGGGTATTGGCCAAGGTTGCTCGGGCTCCGAGGTAAGTACAAACAGTTATGGTATACGCCATGGGAGCATCGTCAAAGTTCCATCGAAAGGCATCAGTCCTGGTGTTACTGGGAAGCGTTGTCCGCTACGTTCTCCAGCACGCTCCCCGGACAAAAGTGGTGAGAGGAGAGGTGGAAGGGACAGATTCCAAGATCGGGAGATTGTAGGACAACCCATCGTTCGTGCCTTCAAACCTCTTGGCAGGGGTAAAGCTGAAGAGTAGTTGTGCCTAGAGACCTGATCCTCATCAGACTTTAGTCCTCTATAGTCCCCCACAGATGCGTCCTCTTCTGCTGCGCCGTGAGTCGCCCCTCTGGTTTGTAACCGTATGGATAATGTTTGTGTAGTGGTGGCTATTTGTTGGGTGGGAACCAAGCCTGCGGCGGAGGTCCGGCAGGGGCGACCATCTTAAGGTCAGGTACTTGGTGTGGTTCTGTGCGTGCCAGCGAGATGTTCTGTGGTCTTATCCCCCAGTGCCAGGATAGGAGTGCTTCAAGAGTGTGGCTCTTAGGGCGTTGCTCCCCAGCCAGATATCGCAGATGCCTTCATTTCTTCAAAAAAGATACCCCAGATCGGGCGCCATCTTAGGGTCAGGCGCGCCTTCCCCGTTGCAGCCTCACTCAGGGCCCTGCTTTCCCTGCCCCACAGGATCATATTTTAGCGTAGGATTTCCCCCGTGGGATGCCTCCACTCTCAATGCCTCCACCACCTCTGGGCTAAAAAGACACCCCAGATTGTGTGCCATCTTAGGGTCAGGCGTGGCCTCCCAGTTGCAGCCTCACTCAGGACCCAGCTTTCCCTGCCCCACAGGATCAGATTTTAGCGTAGGATGTCCCCCCTGGGCTGCCTCCACTCTCAATGTTTCCACCGCCTCTGGGCCCCGCTCACCTCCGCGTGGTGCCGCTGCCACCTGGAGGCTTCAGTCTCCCTCTCGTCGACGTCGCGGCTGTAAGTGCCTTTCAGCCTCCTCGAGCAATGTCACGGTGGAGGTGTGCCTTGACCGGCTCCTCCTTGCCCCCCGGCGTAGTCAGGCAAGCTGTTCTCGCCTCCTCCGCTGTCTTCCCCGGTCCCGCTGAGTTTGCGCCCATTCAGGCCATCTCTGAGTCACCATCGGCCGCGGTCCTCGGTGCCATCTTGCACCCCTCGAGGGGTCATCCTTCAGCTGGATTCCAACTTGTTGGAGGCACAGAAGGCAGAGGATGGGCCAAGTCTCCCAGCGGCGTTCCTCTACAGCTGCAGTCCAGGTTCACCGCTCGCCGGGTAGCATCACCGCGATCCTCCGATTGCCAGACTCCTCATGCCACCATATTAGGGTCAGGCAGCGTGTTTTCAATCGCTCCCCAAGTCGCCCTCAGGCCACTACAGCTGCCGCCAATGAGACCGTCGGGCCCCAGGATGCTTCCGACCGCTGAAACCGGAGTCCCGGAGCGGCCAGGCCCCCTGGGTCCGCAAATCAAAAAGCAGCGCAGCAGAGTCTCGCAAGTTAGCTACCGCCTGGGCGCCAACTTGCCAACCAATCCCAAATCCCATCTTCTAGATGAGAACTTTTTTCTGAACCACACTAAAAACATGTCTGTTGGCTGTAGTGGAATACACAAGGAGCAGCATAGGATGGTAATTCTTCAGCACAATGGCAATCAAGAGATTCTTAAAAGGAGCAAAGAAGCTGACACTGTCATGATTAGCCCACATATTAATGGGGTACGCACACAGTTAATGAAACCACCAGTTGAGTATATGCATAAGGTAGCACCCAAGTTCTTAACATCCAAAGAGCCTTCTCGCTGCCATCACATCTTTACAAAAAGTCAGTGATCAGGCACTCACATCACAAGAATCTTACTTGTAGATACATAAGGACATTTCACACTTCTATATCTATGAATCTATAGAGCTAGCATCTTTCTCCCCAAAAAGCAAGATCACGCAGAAAGGATCCTTCACCTACTAGGGCAGTCATGAATTTACTGCAGGAAACAAGACAAAACATGAAGAGGCACCAATTCTGCATCTCCTTTGCACCAAAAATAAAGGCTCACAAGTCACTTTGGAGAGTATTGCAAGATGGACAGTTCAGACACTGGAGACATTCTACACAACACGGTGGTATCACTTGGGAAAAAACAAGGACACAAACAAAAAAAAATGGTGCTAGAATGCTTTTCATTGCTAATGTTTCCATAAGTCACATCTTCTTGGCAGCCACATTGTCTTCAATACACACTTCCATAAAACATTATTGTGTGGATATCGAAGCTAACAAAGGAGCACAGGTGTGACTTAGTGTAGAAAAACACCAGTTCTCAAATGCTCACTCATTTCAACCCAACCTCCAAAGAACATAGAATAGTGCTACGAAATCTATGCACAGCATGTGAATCCAGAAAAAAAATCACGCTGCAAAACAAAATGGTTACTCACCGAGGGAGTTGATTTGTAGGTTGAAGAATTGTCTGCATTCTTTTGCGACCCTCCCGCTTGCCTGAAAATGAGGTGAGTTGCAAAAATTATCTGGGAGGAATATGTGCAGGGGAAAGCGAATCCCAGAACTGCAGAACAGTCATCAAGAGGAAAAAAGAATCTGATTATGGCAACCACAAACAGTGGCATCTGACATCATATTAGGAGGGGTGATCCAGCGGGAAAGGGCAAATTTACATATCCTCACTGTGTCACAGATCCGTCATCACACTAACTCATTCACGCACACAATCATTGGTGGGACCCATAACACCAACGCTCCTACGTCTCACTCGAATCTGCACACAGGAGGAAAGAGGCGCTGAACATGTGGGGGGTACCTTATTACCTATAGGAAGAAATATTTACAGTATTTACATATTATACATCTGCACTTATAGAATCCTAACTTTAACATGAAGGCAGTCCACCACTTGGTCGATGGACCAATTAGTTGGACTGGTTGATGGTGATTTAGAACCAGCTAAAACACATTTAAAGTCTCAGAATCTTTAATCAATACCCTTTAAAGAATCACAAACTCATTCTCTGTTAATAAATGTTTAGTTTATCTAATTAAATTCACCTTCATTGGCATGATCATCATTTTAATAATCAGAATTTTAATAACATTGGCTTAAATCAGTATGACAATTATATTTACCTAATCTCTAATTTTGGCGACCATTCTCCCGCAACCTGTTAGCCCTGCATAAATCAAATCTCTTCCGATGTAACCCTCCAATCGAATGCAGACTACAACACAATCAGTCCGGAGAAAAAGTTATTTCGCTCAGCACGACACAGTCCCAAAGATCTTTAGGGACCCAACACTCGTGCAAGCAAATCGGAAAACGGGATTTGGACCACACTCCTGGAACGCAACAACAACCACCCTTCTACTAACCCCCCTTTTATAATGAATTTTGGTTAACATGCTACATTTTCTGCATTGGAAATGGCTCTGATTGGCCAAGCCATCAAAATTTGCAATCTCAGACGGTATTCACAAAGTTCCTTGTTTCTCATGCTCTACTGAAGTTCTCATGCGAAAGAGACCAAAGTATCAATATTACGGCTACTTGGGATAGGTGTCATTTGTCTTCTCTGTTAGTCACACTAGTTGAACTTTGGCAGTCCTCCACGTTTCTATCCTTGACGAGGAACATTGTGACTCGGTCAAAGGACGCCTGGAGATCTTCAGTGCCATCCGAGTCTGCGCAGTAGACATCGTGCTCATACGACGGTGGCCACTTCCGAACTCCATTTTGGATATTGCGGCCTAGTAGGCCCGAATGCCAACTTAAGCGAAACAAACATAAAGAATAATTAATATACGGAAATGAAGAGTCTAATGTTTAAACCCACACTAATCCCTTTATATATTAGTATTTTCCTAGCTTATAGCAACATTTAAAGCAATAATACTCCCCATTTCGTCCCAGCAGGAACGCAAAACATCACAAAAGCAATATAAACCATGCAATTTTCTATATCAGCATATGCGTACCACAATTATTCATTAGGGTTATTTGCCATGCAATTTGCATTTAGTCCCGCATGAAATTCGTGTTTATTAAGGTGCGAGGTTGATTAATTAGACCACGGCAAACAATTAATACACGTTAATTATTAGAAAGTTACGTAATTAGTATTTTATCATGCAAAATAGAGAAGGTATGCAAAATTTCATTTCACCTGCTCCACCAGGGGCATAGCACTAAATTGTTCACTCTACAAAGCCCACATTAGAAATAGAAAGAAAAGGGACTAAAAGACCCAATACCGCACCCTACCACTAGATGATATGGCATTGGAATCCAGAAAATTCTTCAAGCTCTAAAACTACTACTTCAGATAAGTAATAATTTATTGTTTGTAAATCCTTTATGACAGTCATTAAGTAGCTCAGACCAGTGAGCATTCACCTAAAGATCTGCAATTGATATGTCTATATCTTCTCACTGACCACTTTGCATTCCATTCTCTGAGGTAAGTAAAATGAATACCTCATGGAATTATTAAAGGGGCATCTCTGTTTGGGGTACATTCAGTATAAGCTGACTTTATTAATAATGATAACCAATCACCATTGCATCAACTTATCATTGGTCATGGACTGCTGTTGCAACTGGATGATAAGGGTAAAGTTCTTGTAGTTTCATGCCAGCATCATTTTGCAAAACCTCCTTAAAACCTCTATCCCAAGGCATTGCAAGATTTTCTCCAATGTGCACTGTTGGTTTATGCTACTATAGCTTGTATCCTTGTGGTTTTAGAACAAATACTAGCCGTGAAAAACAACATTGCCCTGATTGTCCCATACCATCACCTCCTATCTTCACGCTTACAAAGGGAATGGCTCATTTTACAACCAAATGGACCAAACAGTTGAACAAACTGGCTGTGATTGTAACAATGTGTTCATGGTAGTATGAAAATGAATATGTCGCAGATGTGGGAGAAACAACAGAGAGAAGTCATTAGGACACACATTTAGAAAGAAGTAAATATGAACTTCTGCAAAATACTGAGCCCCTTAACAAATGTTTCATTTTGCAGTTTTACCAGAAATCAAAAGACTGGTGGCTGTTCAGCTTCTATTTCTGCTTACCATTGGCGATCACTGCATTTTTCTATACTCTAATGACATGTGAGATGCTGAGAAAGAAAGGAGGGCTGGAGATTGCTTTGAACGACCACTTAAAACAGGTAATAAATGTAACTGACTTTTTTTTAGATGATTTGTCTTTACTTATTCTTTGATTAAGTCCTATCTTTGAGAAAAGCCTCACTTTAAATTAAATCAAAACAAAATGCATTCAGGCTGTTGTGTCAACTATTTCCAGATGTTCAACTAAGAAGAAGCTAAAATGTGAATCAATGCACAAATGTTCACCATCAATGATTGTTTCTTACCTAGGTGCAAGACCGTTTTACAAAATTAACTCATCTAGCTATTTTTATGGCACTGTGATTAGAGAAATTTTTATTGAATATGGGAGGGTGGCAAATTCAGGAAATTTAGAATTCTTCCATATTCACTATTAGGAAAAATGAGTCCTACTTATAGAGATCAATTTACAAATGACTTATCTCTTTAATTTGAAGTATTTTATGCTTGCGCTAATTGCACCATATTTTCAGAAGGTCAACAGGTACATATGTCTGTGAGTTAAGTTTATGTAACTTGCTCACGTGCGCATAACTTAGGCACATTTAAGTTTTCTTTTATGTGTCATTTTGGGAAAGAGGGTAGAGAAATTCCTAAATATGGTGTGCATGTGCAATCAGGTGTAACTATGTTGTGATTCACAAAAAGTTCTAAACTCATTTATCATATTTTTCTGAACACTTAAGTTACAAGTGGAAGGTCAAGATGTACCTGTTGCAGAAAGTTTTACAAGGAGCACCAATTAACCAATTTTTCACAGGAAAGGGGGAGGAAGGAAGGGAAGGAGGTTATGGAAAATATTTTAGAGTGATATAAGAAAATATTTCACAAGTTACTTTACAAATAGTTTAGATCTCTTAATCGTACACTAGAACATTTTATTCTATGCTTCAATTGGGCCAAATCAGGTGTCGAGAACAGTTATAATTTGCTTCTATTTTGGAAGGAAAGATTAATAAATATTCTCGACACCTTAACAGTCAGTTAATCATCAACCATGAAAAAATAATTCAACACGTACATCAGAGAATTTGGCAATATAGATAGTTATTGGTTGCTGTCAGTAAAGGGATTGTTTTCCATTGAGGGGTTCCCACAGATCTCAAATAGGTAAAAGTGAAGCTTGGGTTGCCTATGATGTCACATTGAAACTAGAGGTGGAAAACTTGACAGCTACTCATCTACAATTCCGTGTACAGTTTAGACCCCCAAACGCTTATACCCTGTTCATCTGATTCCAGTGACTAGCTGAGCATGGGCGAAAGAGTCATGGGGGAGACATGCACTTCAAGCCCTATCCCTCATAGCCAATCTCCCCCAAGGTATACATTTAAAAAAATGCATACCTATTGTTTTGCCACCCAACCTTCGGCCATCCCTCCCAACCCCAGCTCATGTAATAAAAGAAAAAGAAAACTTTGGAAATACCCTTCTTTAACCATCCATACAAAATACATGACATCCTTGCACTCTCCCCCACCACTATCAGCAAGTCTTCCATCTCCTGTTTTAATATTTAAAAAAAAAAAAATGTCATCCTTCCTTATAGCTCCAGCCGCTCAGTAATATCTTCCTGTATCACTTCCCGTTATTTAAAGAAGACAGTATCTGCTGTCCTGTCACCCAACAAGCTTTCTTCTGGGCCTAATGTCCTGCTCCAAGCAAATCTGTTATGCGCATGCTGTACCCATAAAAGTTTACAGCTCAATAACATGTTCAGGATTTGGGTAAATTGAGAATGCTGTTAACCTCGAATCACGAGGCAGTGTGTCCCCGAAACAATGTTCAAAAATAGCATTACAAAATGCAGTCAATAAAGAAAGAACTGATTCAAAAAGTGACTTATAGAGAGGAATTTAGGAGAACCATAAAGATTTATTACACAATTTAAAAGGGTACAATACAGAAATAGAAAAGTGCAGGTGCAGCAAAGTTCATTTAAATGCATAAAAACTTTGCCATGAAGGCTCTCAGTAATAGAAACAATGCAGAACAATAGGCAAAATCAAGGCTAAGTGTCAAATGTGTAGCAAAAACAGTAAGAGATCGGACAGCATTCCTAGTAGCAGAGGAAAGGTCTCTATAGCAGTGTTTCCCAAACTGTGGGTCAGGTCCCACCAGTTTTCTCGTAAGCCTATTTTTGGTTGGTCAGAAAGTTCAAGCAATAAACAACGACGCCTTTAAATTTGCCTTTAAATTTTCTTTTTTGTCTTGTCACATTTGCTGCACTTCAAGTACAGAGGTCAAAAGTCAAGCTATGTCTTCTGACAATTTGCTGTTTTTTTGTTTTTTTTGACATGGGTATTGGTGTTTTGAAACTCCTCTTGCTTTGCAGTCACAGAAAGAAAAGTATTTGACTTCTGTGACAATCTCGGTTGGGTACAGGCATAGGAAAGGCTTTGGATGTCATTGTTTTGTAACACATAACAAAATGTAAATACCTTTAAATTAACTGTACACATTTAGCAGTTAGGAAAGCAAAAATGAAGCACATGTTTTTGTAATTTTTAAGTTTAATGGAAATAACGATTTTAATAGGATCACAACAAATAAAGACACTTTACTTGGTGATGCACAAATGATAAATATTTAATGAAACTCGATTTTTACACAATATCTTTTTTTTAAAATTTGTTTATTTATTTATTTTTTTATTTAGCCAAAAGAGAAAAACAACCAGACAAATTACAAAACATACCATAAAGTCAGAGAGTCCAGACTGGATAAGCAGATATAGAGTATATGATATATACAAAAAAACTCATCGTTACTCTTTAGTCCCATTGCAGGCAGTGCCAGATTCGTTCTGTTCTAATCTGAGAGCGGAGGCCCCTGGCCTTTGCCAGGGCGATCTCTAATTCATATACCCCTCTTAACAGCTGCCAAAGCTCCACAAACGTTGGAGGTTTAGGCTCAATCCAGACCCTGGCAATGCATAGTCGGCAACAAGCTATAATAATAGAAAATAAGGCTGCTGAGATTAAACCTGACTCATCTATTAGCCCCAACAGTATCTATTTCTCTGAGATAACAATATTAGTCCCTGAAAGGTTACATAGCTCCTTAGCGGTCCTAGACCAAAAGGCAGATAGTAAAGGACAGGTAATGAACATATGTCTAATATCAGCAGCATACAATGTACATTTGGGGCAGAAGGTTTTAGGTGCCATATTGGACATAGCCCATTTTGAAATGATTTCAGGCGTATAATATAGAAGGAATAACATCCGGTGCTGCTGAAGTTTTAAGTTAATAGACGTAACAGAAGTGTTAATAATCGATAATGACCTATACAAAGTAGTTGTGGTGATGCTAATACCAAAATAACGGTTTAATTTCTCAACAGCCTGGGGGGCATCATCTACTACACCTAAAATTAAACATTTGTAAATTTTCCCAATACAGCCCCTGCCCCGGAGTTGTAAGAATGAGCTTGCAGGTTCCCCCAGTATATTAACTCTCACTATACTTCCCCATTAATAAAAAAATCTCTAATTTGCAAAAATTTTAAGAAACATTATTTGGAACCCCGAATTCGTCTCTAAAGGAAGAAAATGGCCTAAATCCGTCCTGATCATACAGTTGCCCTAACTGCAGTAAGCCACATTGTTGCCAAATCTTCCAAGCAGGATCACCAAATAAAACCCCCAGCCTAGGATTCCCCAATAAATAAGTGCTAGCATGCAATTCGGGGATGTTATACTGCTTTGAAATATCTCGCCAGATCCAAGCAGCATGCCTCAAAATCTTAAAGCGAACGCGTTTGAAATAATTTGGGTCTGTCATCTGGGCTAGTACGAACCTGTAGTCCGACCCACATGTTAACTTATATGAAGTCCACTTTTGACACGTACCAAGACCTTCCATCAGGCTCTGCAAGCGCGTAGCAAAGCCGCCCAAAAGTATAGTTTAAAATCGGGTAGTCCGAAACCGCCCCTCTCGTATGGGAGTTTAATAGTCCGCCTAGCCCTTTTATACCCCCAGATAAAACTGCCTATGATGCCATCCAGTCGTTTAAAAAATGAAAATGGAACCTGCAGGGGAATACTCCTAAACAAATACAAAAACTTTGGAAGGACATTCATCTTAATAACATTACAACGCCCCCAGATAGTTAAGGGCAGTTGGTGCCACCTGCGCAGGTCCGTAGCCACTTTCTTGAATAGTGGTTCATAGTTAATCTTCACTATTTCCTCCGTATGACTGTTAAGACTGACCCCAAGATAGGTGGCCTTTTGAGTAATGCCCAAAATAGATGGACAGGGGCTGTATTCAATATTAGTAATTGTTTGAGTTTTGCTAGTGTTAAGTTTATACCCGGAGATTGATCCGAAACGCTGAGCCTCCAAGACAATCTCCCCCATCGCTTGGACGGGGTCCGTAGTAAAAACAGCTATATCATCCGCATAGGCGGTTATTTTAATATACACTTGGTTAAAGAGGACCGGGGTAATCCGCTGGTTCCCTAACAAATGACAAATGAAAGGTTCAATGTATAATGCAAAAAGTAGGGGGGAGAGGGGACACCCCTGACGGGTGCCCCTCTGAATAGCAAATGTATCCGAAGTCAGGCCGTTAAGCCTAATAACAGCCTGCGAGTTTGCATAGATTTTCTGGATTGCCGAAACAAACTTGCAGCCGATCCCTACTTTCAACATTATAGCCCAGAGTGCCCCCCAGGTGACTCGGTCGAAAGCCTTCTCGGCATCCAACATTAACATCGCTACTTTACCACCCAGACATTGAGCCGCATCAAACACAGCTATGGCAGTATTAATATGGGAAGTAGTGTCCCGCCCAGGGACGAAACCATGTTGTTGATCCGACACTACTAACTTTATGTATGGAGCAAGTCGAGAAGACAAGATCTTCGAGAAAATTTTGGCGTCATGATTAATAAGTGAGATTGGGCGATACGAGCCTCTCTCATCTTGAGGCTTCCCTTTTTTGAGAAACACAATTATATTTGTCTGTTTCCAAGACGGGGGAGCGTCCATGCCGTTCATGATATCATTCACTATCTTTAAGAAAACCGGTCCCAGAATACTTAGAAAAATTCTGTAAAACTCTAAAGGTAAGGCATCACCCCCCCAACAGCTTTCCCTGCGGGTAAAGCCTTAATTGCTTCCAATATTTCAGCTCCGTCCACATCCCTATCCATTGAGAGGGTAGTGAGAGAGTTTAAGGTTTTCAAGCCATTCTCCTGTAGGTAAGCATCTAGCCCATGATGATCACTAGTCGTATCATCCCTGTATAAATCTGTATAAAATTGCCTAAATTGCTCCAAGATCTCTACAGATTGGTGGAAAGTTCGACCATCATCCCCAATGATACTCTTAATTTGCGTATGGGCCCTAGAGTCCGCTAGCTGATAGGCTAAAACCCATCCAATCCTCTCTCCATATTCATATTGTCTTAATCTAGATTCGTGATACTGACTAGCCACCTTCTCCCTTAACTCGCGAATGATCTTGGCTCTCGCTATTGCAAGTTGCTGATGAATATCAACTTCTCGAGGATCTCTATCTTGTATTGCTTTAATGTGTTGCTGTTCTAATTCCAAACACTCCCTTCGCCCAGCAGCTACAAGTAGTACCCTAGCCTGGTTTTGACGAAACAGATACTGCTGAGTGATGCCCCTGATGAATGCCTTTAGGCTGTCCCAGACCATAGACCATGAGGCAGTATGGGCATTAGTGTCTATAAAATCCACTAGTTGTCCATGCATACGCTGAATATAGTCATGGTTTTTAAGAAGAATTTTGGGAAATGTAAAACCCCTTGCCGCCCGGGGTGTTGTTAGTCCGAGAAAGATTGTAACCAATAGAGGATTGTGATCCGACGTAATTTTTTGACAAACCTCGATATTGGAGTCTGCTAAGCGAGCCTGGCTAACAAACACCATGTCTATCCTAGAATATTGACGGTGTGGTTGCGAAAAATATGTAAAATCATTAGCTAATGGATAGACCTCCCGCCATAAGTCGACCAACTGGTGTATTCGCAATAGATCTTTAATAGCCGCCCTAGTAGATACCATTCTAAACCAACCCGAGACGTTTGAGGAATCTAATTTCTGGTTTAGAACACAATTGAAGTCTCCCATAAGTATAAGTTCACCATCCCAGCCCAGCAGCTCTGAGTTTAAAAAGGAAATGTCCTTAGAACAGTCGCTATTCGGACCATAAACCACACAAATATTGAGTTTGTGTCCGCGAACCAAAAGTTGGGCAATGACCCATCTACCCCTATTATCGCTAAGTGACCGTAATAAAGTAAATTTAGTAGTTTGTGCTTGCAAGAGAGCAACACCATGTATTGAGACAGTCTGTGAGGTACATGTTATCAATTCAAATCCCATTTTCTTAAAAAAGTTACGATCCTTGAAAGCCAAATGAGTCTCTGTTAAACCAATAATCAGTGGTTGATATGCTTTTAGTTCCGCCGAAACTAATCGCCGTTTAGTAGAAGAGTTCAGGCCAGCCACATTCCAACACATTATACGAACTTTAGACATTTTCTTCCAAATATTGCACTTAAACACTGTCCCTCCAAACCACAATCTTGTCCTGAAACGGAAAATCCATCATAACCAATAACATTCTTTTTAACACTCTTTTGGCTATTTTCAACTTTTACCCCCCCCCTACACCTACCCCCTCCCCCAACCCCAACCTGAATCCCCCCCACAACCCTGTGCCTACGGAACGGAATCACCCCCTTTCCCAGCTGTCAAAAGACAGCAACACACCAAAGTGCACCCCCCACAAAGAGCACCCCCCCCCCTCCGACCACCGAGGACTAATAAGTACGACAAAATACAAGTACATTGCAAAGCCCTGCCTAACCTTACCAAGTAAGTAAGTCATTACACATAAGTGATTCAACTTGAAACGAAACATGAAAATACGTGGAGATACAGAGACCATAATATGCCCCCCGTTAGGAACACCCCCTATCATTTCTTTGGTAGTTGTTGCCATTTAGATAGGCTTAACTTAGCCTCTTGTTCGTTAAAGAAAATATGTGATCGCCCATCTTTGATCACCTTGAGGCGGGCAGGATCTTGTAAAAACACAGATGCACCGACAGCTTTAAAAGGATCCATAAGCTGCCTTAACTGCCACCGTCTGTCCATAGTGCGTTTACACAAATCAGAGCGAACAAAGATAGACATTGAGTCATATTGTACTGGGGCCATAGGTCGAGCTTTAAAAAATATGGCTTGTCTCAATAGAAAGTTCCCAATACACACTAATATTGGTCGGGGGAATGTTGAGGATCGAAAAGGGTTAGCAGCTAGGGGAAGACGATGCGCTCTTTGAATTTGCGAGTCCATATCCCAGTCTGCAAGATCAGAAAATGCTTTAGAAAAGAGACTAACAATAAACCCTCGGGCATCGGCACCCTCCCTTCCTTCGGGTATCCCAAAGACCCTCAGGTTCTGGCGTCTTTGCCGATTTTCCAAATCCTCGACCTTAGATTGTATAGTAGTCATCAGCTGATCTTGAGCCTTAATCGTGGCGCAGGCGGCAGCATTAGCCTCCTCCACCTCGGCAACCCGCTGTTGAAGGTCTGAGACTTCAATACCGAGATTTGAGACCTTTACGGCAACCTCCTCCAGAGCAGTTTTGATCTCCTGCCTATCCGTTCTGGCCTGAAGAAAGTAGTGCTGTGTCTCCTCGTGTTGAGTTGCCAGTACTGAGAGTACAGTAGATAGGGTGGGTTCAGGACACAGAGCTACTTTAGGATTCGAAACTCCGCTACTGCATTTCTTGACGTGCTCACCTGCCTCTTCCACTGGCGAGCCCACTGGTGTCGGGGATGCCAGACCCAGAATCCAAGAGTTTGAGGGGGGCTGCCGACCCCCTGCTGTATTAGTTGAGTCATACCTTTCTGAAATTTTATCACTGGATGAAACCGGGGTTATTACAGAGGGGATTTGAGTAATGGGGCTTGTAGAGGTCTCTGTACGTTCCAAATGAATAGAGAATGTTACACCATCAGTCACAGTATCTCTAGTTTGAGCTATCGGGGCTTGACCTGCTCCCACCACTATCGGTAGCTCTACAGGAGTGACAGGAGCAGATCTAGGTCTCTCCGACCGTGTTGCCGAGCCTATTGTAGAATTGCCCAGGCTAGCAGGTAAACCAATGTTAGATAATCGAGCAACCATAGTTCTCACTTCTCCTTTTGTGGACACCCATTTGCGTAGAGGGCTTGATCCCAAATCCTTTTTTTTTAAGGAGTTAATAACAGCAGGTCTTGTAGCGCCTTTGCCTCCAACAACAGCACCAGCTACTTGTGTCTTCCCGTGGCCACGGCCCTTTCCACCTCTACTGCCACCTCCACACGCTTTAACGCCTTTAGTTTTACCAATTTTAGACGGCCCCACTTGGGGCTGTGATTCTGCCTGCTCTGACTCAGATTCCGCTACATAGTCCAGAGTATAGTCGTGAAGTAGAGATATGCTTGGAGATAAAACTGCGTCCTCAACACTCCCGGGTGGCCAGTCATCAGATTCTAAGGGGTGGTCGGTACTAGATAGCCCAGTTTTCCCGACTTTCCCAACCTCGCCCACATCCTTAGCCATCCCGCACTCCACTGCAGCGTTGAGTGCCTCGGCTATAGGAAAACCCGGAGTGGAGGTTTCCGAACCGATAGCCTGTAAAAGAACAGTAGCTTGACCAGATTTCAAAAAGTTCATAATAGGTTTACCAAGGCTGCTGGTGTTAGTGTTAATGTTTGGTGACACACTTGCAAGGGTGCCCCCGCTACCGCGGCCCCCCCTATCTCGACTGAGAACCTGAATAGGGTTATGCTGGGTGTTACCGTTGCTGTTGCTGCTGATAGCTGCTAGCTCCTCCTCTTCGTTGGTCCCTGCAGCAGCTGCCTGTGAAGCCACTGACTCTCCGCCGTGCTCAGGCTGGGCTCGTCGGGTGCTCCGAGGAGGGGCCATTCCAGCAACACGGAGTTGATCACCTCGCACTGAACCACGGAGCTTCCTCGCAGGTCCGAAGCCTGCACGCCACCTCGCGCTGCGAGCGCCGAAAACAGAACCGCTAACTTGCGTGAGGCGGCACATCAGGTGAGTGCCTTACGATCCGCTCCTTTCCGCTTTTTGTATCACTCGATATATTAATTTAGTTCATCACGGACCTCCGCTCCGCTTGCAGCCCATCTAAGTATGCCATTAATCTTGGTCCGCTTAGTAAGGCAGAGCCGTAGCCATCAATCGGTGGTCAGAGCGATGGGAGGGGGAGCACTAGGAGGAGGCGTCCTTCAGCGGCGAACCAACGTCCGCCATCTTCCTTTCCTCGCGCCAACGATTTTTTGTTGTTGTTTTTTTTGTTTTGAAACTCCTCTTGCTTTGCAGTCACAGAAAGAAAAGTATTTGACTTCTGTGACAATCTCGGTTGGGTACAGGCATAGGAAAGGCTTTGGATGTCATTGTTTTGTAACACATAACAAAATGTAAATACCTTTAAATTAACTGTACACATTTAGCAGTTAGGAAAGTAAAAATGAAGCACATGTTTTTGTAATTTTTAAGTTTGATGGAAATAACGATTTTAATAGGATCACAACAAATAAAGACACTTTACTTGGTGATGCACAAATGATAAATATTTAATGAAACTCGATTTTTACACAATATCATTCACAAAGAGCCTCCGCAGTCGAGACAAGGGCTCCGCAGATCTGGCTCCTCCGCCACGACTGTAGAGCCTCCACCACAACTATGGAGGCTCTTTGTGAATCAGACCCTGTATGTCTGGGCAAATTTAGTAGCCATTTTAATGGAAAATGTGCTGTCTAAAAATGACAGTGTGCTACTACACAATGCTTTAGTTACATTAAAAAAATCGCCTGCGTCATGTCCATTAATGTTAGGTGGGTCGCAAACATTTGTCGCTCTAAAAATTGGATCATGGTACTAAAAAGTTTGGGAAGCACCGTTCTAAGGAGTTCTGGTTCACCCCCCAAATCAAGAGTTTATATAGCCATTTTCTCCATAGAAAAGTATTAGAGCAGAGCCACCATGGTATGAGCAAATAATTGCATTTTCAACAAATCATCTTACAGAATTTCAAAACATTCCATAACCCTACCACCTTAAGACTAAACCGCCACATGAATATTGATTCATCCCTTCGGATCTAATATCATCCAGAGGTGTCTGAACAAACGAGTTACATAAACAACAGTGAACAATTGCGCATTATGCAGTACGGTATGCAAGTGAAACTTACTTTAAAAAGTCTTACACTAGGACCTTTGGCAGGTTTTCTTCAAGAACAGTATCATTCAGAAATAAACAAATCCACATCTTGCTTGACTATGTGCAGAAGTATTATTAACATAGAATAAACATGATAGATAATCTATGAAGGTTCCTCAAAGTGATGTGATGAGTAGAGTTTTGTATCAAACCAAATAAATGGCATGGGTCTGTGTTTGCCTTGGGTACAGACTTACCCTATAGTGAAGGGGGGGGGGTGATAAAGAGTAGGACCATACTAAATGTTCTGGAGTTTGGAGACTCTCATGAAAAATTATTTTGGAAATTACAATGCTTTGTGACCAGGGTTCCTGGATGCCCGCAGACCTTCTGAACTGGAATCAGGCAGGGGAATAAAGCTGTCACTAAAATGCAACTGCACGACCCTGTCCTGGCAGGCACAATAGTTAGCATGTCAAGGTGGATGAGGCAACTGTATGTTATGTTATGTTATGTTATTTCGAATTTGTAAGGCGCACAGCTACCCAAGGGTTTCCCGGCACAGCCTGAAGGGACTAAAGAAAGAAAAAAAGGGAAGGAGCTTATTGATTGAATAGCCAACTTTTCAGTAGTTTACGAAAGTGGACAAAAGTAGTCACTTTCTTTAATGGCAGAGGAAGGGAGTTCCACAGGGTGGGTCCCAGGCATGAGAAGAATCTGCCACCCACACATGACAATCTGTGCCTAGGAACCGTAAATTTCCTTTGAGTGGATGAACGGAGAGAACGTGATGGGGCATATTGGTGGACAATAGTGTTGAAATATTCCGGGGCCTTGCCTTTTTTAATCTTGAACATATAGGTTAGAGTTTTAAATTTAATGCGGTTTTCAACCTTCAGCCAGTGAAGTTCATGTAAAGAGCTTGAAATGGAGTCAGTTTTTGGACTGTGGCAAAGTAGGCGGGCTGCAGCATTTTGTACAACCTGCAACTTGTGTATCACATCCTTGCTGGCTCGTAAAAAGAGGATGTTGCCGTAGTCCAAGCGTGAGATGACAAGAGCCTGGATTACAGTTCTTTGAGTAGAGACTGGCAGCATCCACAGAATTTTCCTGAGCCATCCAAGGATGCAAAAGCAGGTTGCTGCCACCTTTACCACCTGGTGTTTCATAGAAAGCTGATCATCCGTAATGAAACCTAGATTACGGGCTTGGTGGGTGGGCTGAGGAAGGGCACCTAATTCAGACGGCCAATGTTGGGGACCCCAAAGTTCTTTATTATTCCCCAATATCAACACCTCGGTCTTCCCTCCATTAAGCTTTAGTGAGTTGGCTTGCATCCACCATGCAATTTTACATAACCCGGCTTGGAGAGATGATGGCTTAGACGCTCCTTCAACGGACAGGGAGAAGATTATTTGGGTGTCGTCAACGTAAGAAAATATTGCCAACCCTGTCTCAGCAGCGATGTCAGCCAAAGGTTTCACATATATATTAAATAATAAAGGGCTAAGGATATAGCCCTGTGGTACCCCGTAAGGGGATGTGTGGGTTTTGGAAGTTGCGGCTGAGGAGAAGACGTGATACGTACGATCCTCCCAAAAATCCGCGAGCCATTTCAGGGCAGGACCAATCACGTCAATGGATCGTAAAACACAGTGTGAGATACTGTGTCAAAGGCGGCACTCAAGTCTAATAGTATGAGTGCCACAGTGTCACCTGCATCTAGGCGACTGCGCAACATCTCAGTAACTCCCAGAAGCGTGGTTTCCGTTGAAAAGCCTTTCCGAAAGCCTGATGGAGAGGAATGTAAGAGCCCATGGGACTCGCCGTACTGAGTTAATCGCACGTTCACATGTTTTTCTAAAATTTTAGAAAAATTTGGAAGCAGGGAAATGGGGCGGAAGTTAGACGGCTGTGTTCGATCAGCATTTGCTTTTTTTTTAAAGTGGAAGAATCATAGCATGTTTCCCCTCAGGTGAAATCACGGCTTCCTGCCAAGATGCATTCAGTAGCTCCATGATCAACCTCATGGCAGGTAACTCAGTTTTCTGTAACACGGCGACAGGAAGCAGGTCTAAGGGAGAACCAGATTTCAAGCTCCCTAAAATCTAACTAAAAGAAATATCAAGCGGAAGCCAATGAACTAATTTACTCAAACAAGTCTCCTGTTTAGCCTCCAACTGAAAGTCAGTCTTAGATGGTGGGGAAACAGCAAAAGTTAGCTGTATGGTAGTAGCATTTGTGGTATTTAATGCAGAGTACATTTTCTCTACTTTATTTTAAAAAAACAATGCAAGATCCTCACATTGCGATTCCGTAAGAATCGGAAGGGGAGCTTGATTTACTGCGCCGGAAAGTTCCTTCACCAATTTAAAAAGAGTTTTAGGGCAGTTTTGGGCATTAGTGATGGTGGAACTCACACAATCCGCCCGGGCAGTGTTACAAAGAGAGTGATATACACAAATTTCTTGTTTATAAGCAATTTTTGACTCAGGCGCATAGTCCTTTCTCCAGCACCTTTCCAACGCTTTACAATTGCTTTTTTCTATTTTCAGATTTTGTGAGAACCAAGGGGCAGGAGGACGGTGATTTTCCACCTTCTGAGAGAAAGGGGGGCGGCAAGTATCAACAGAGTTAGAGATCCAGTTGTTAACCGTCTCCAGGTCTGTCATAGAGACATGGTTGATGGAAGGGGTATTGTCGGTTAAAAAAGTATTGAAAAGTTTCATATCTAGTTTCCCCCAGTTTCTAGAGTTAAACTTATTACCTACAATGGGAGCAAATGAGTTATTCAAGTCTAACGTGACCCTAAAGCCAACCAAAAAGTGATCTGACTAAAGGACAGGGAGAGCAGGAGAGCAACATACATCAGGAAGGGTCGAAACAATAGGATCCAATAGATGACCTGCCACATGGGTAGGGCCATTATTTTGGAGCAAAATGTTCATGGCTGCCAAATCGGTAATTAAGGTGGTGCTAACAGAGCAAGTAGGATCATCGAAGTGAAGATTCAAATCCCCCACAAGCGAGAAATTAGCTGCTCCGAGCAGATGAGGGGCAATCAGGTCAGGAAGAGAGGCAGCCCAAGGGCCAGCCGGCCCAGGGGGGGGCGGTAGGGTAGCATACCTTAGAGGGTGAACTGGGGGGTCAGGGCTTATTGGAAAAGCATAGCCTCACATTCCTTGAGGGTTAGTTTAACAGATTTACATGAGTACCGATTATTGAAAATAATTGCAAGACCGCCACCCATTCTGGCTTTACGGTGTCTTCTTACAATGGAGTAATCAGCTGACAATGCAGCCGCTACATCAGGGCCAGAGCTCCCGTGAAGCCAGGTCTCAGTTAAGAAAATGGCGTTCGGGTGCGCACTGATTAAAGGATCAAAGATGTCAGCTCTGTGTTTAGGAAGCGAGCAACAGTTTATGTTAAAAAAAGTAAAATCTGAGCTAATAATATTGGGGCTTCTAAGGTCCTGTGCCTTATTGTAATGCGGGGAATTATCGAGAAAATTTTGAGTTTTATGGGACTGAAGGTCCAGCATACAGCTACACTTATCACAGCTATGCAGCGTAGTCTCAGTAGTAGCAGGGCACAGTTGCACATAATCAGCTCGTTGGCAACAACGGAGCTCTAAAAGGGGTTTAAAGGAGTAATTAATCCGAATTTCCTGAAATTGAGAAGGGGTTGTGACCCCTGGGCCCAGTTGGGCATGGACGGGTGCAGACGGGCTTGGCTTAGGTGCGCCTTAGGCATGCCAGCTGCGCGCGTCCACTGTATGTCCGATCCGTGGCCATTAAGTAGGGATTATGGCTGGACGGCGTGCAGCGACTGGCGCACTGACCGCAAGCAGCACGTGACTGAACCAAAATGGCCGTTTAAAAAACTACAACAGTATAACACACTCCGAGGAACACAACATAAAGGTAGCAGCAATACTTCAGTTTTAAAAAGCCCCCCAGCAGTTCTAAAGAAATTCCCGCATAACACAATAGAATATAGTGCAATTTAAAAATTAGGAACCTCACAGGCGCTGCGCGTCCGATCCGAGCCCGTTAAGTAGGGATTATGGCTGGACGGCGTGCAGCGACTGGAGCACTGACCACAAGCAGCCCGTGGCCGAACTAAAATGGCCGCCAGTGACCAAGCGAGTCCCGTTTAAAAAACTAAAAGAGTATAACACACTCCGAGGAACACAACATAAAGGTAGCAGCAATACTTCAGTTTTAAAAAGCCCCCCAGCAGTTCTAAAGAAATTCCCACATAACACAATAGAATATAGTGCAATTTAAAAATTAGGAACCTCACATAGTCTCTCTGCAAGCTGGGGTAAAGGTTGTTGTTTTTGTTTGTACATGTGAATTTTTCAGTGCTATTCTTCCTCTCTGAAAGAATATGCTTCTGGTTCTTGCAATAGTATAATGCAGTGGTGATGTGACCACAGTGCCAAAGCATTTACCTTGATACAGAGGTTGCTTCTGGCCAAATCCAATCTGACCCACTCTACACTAAATTATCACTGTTCCTAAGCTTGGTGCACTTATTGGGGTAAATGTTCTGGAATACTATGCATATTAAAAATAATGTATAATTTAGAAATATAGGTTTATTTGAGGATTCTATTAGGAAGCAACTGAAATAAAATATTGAGCTACGCGCCAAGACAGCACCCATATCCTTTTGGCTAAGTGTTTATATATGGATTGCTGTAAAGGGTAACTTTGTACAAAATGTCTGTATGGGATATTTCCCTCATGCATGACCATTGTAAACAAAAGAAGAAACATAATAAAAAACAGAAGACAATTCAAACCTGCCGGCATAAAAATATCACAGTGTGAGAAGTGGTGGAGCCTTATAGAGGAAGGGACTTCATTCCAAGAACTACAACCCTCCATCCCACCTCAAAAACCTGCCCACCACAAAAAACACAAGAACAACCACTTGCTTAGATAGGTGTAGATGCCCAGGAAAGTTTTCACACCTCTTACTGGACATCGGCTGCTTAAATCTTCCAAAGACAAGCTAGAAACCCACCCAATGCAGCGTTATCCAGCTCACATTCCCTGCCACCCTATCAGACTGTCTCTTCACCAGGGGACTGTGTGAAGGGAGTTGATGTCATGTCACGCACGGTGGCACTGTGTGAGCTGGCTTTTCTAGCCTTCGTTTCCATCTGGCATTAACCAAACATAGTCTTAATTACCTATACTTTCAGCAGTGTGTTTGTTTTATTTTTTAGCTTAAGATCAGATGATAGGTTGCATAGTTTGCATGAGCTTCCCATGCTCATAAACGTATGTCATGGTGGGGGGAGGGGGTGGGGGGGGGGGCAGTCATATAAATTTCCCAAACGCACATCCACTGATTTCAACAGAAAATTATGGATTGCACCTCCAATCTACATTTACAGTACTTTACAATTGTGACATTTGAGAAGCAATTTTCACAGCAGAGTGCTCCTTAAGAGGATCTCATTTATCAGTGTACTGCGGCTCAGTGTCCTCTGTTTGTGTGAATGGAAACTATGCACTGCATGTAGGGTAGCACATCTTTAATTTTACATGGAAGTAGTGTCTTCATTCCAGGCACAACGATCTACAATTGTATTACACTTAGGCTACGGGGAGTACAAATTCAATTAAATCTAGAAAGCAGAATTCCTGTCTCTGATTTCCCTTAGAGGAGCATAAAGAGGGACTCTAGAATTATGCTGCATTGAAGGACCACGTGTTGGGGCACAGTTGGCACAATCATGTTGCAAGAAAAGGCAAATACTGCGGCATAATGCCACACAATTTGGGACAGTTATATTACGTTACCTTGCCATTCCTACACCTATTAATACTATCTGTGCAAAGTTGTACGTCATTAATACCGGTTTAACACTCAAATGCAGCAATCAGCAACAGGAAGGTAATCGGATAGCATTGGCAAAGAATCTACCATTGAGCAGAAACCCATTTTGGCACTTTTATAGTAATTTTTGATCACTGTAATATAAAAAAAACATTTTTTGTGAAATGTGCAAATCATGCGCAGAAGGTGAATTTTGTGGCAAATACATAAAATCCAAGATTATGTGGGAAATGCTGTGGCCACCTAACTGAATAATTCCAGTGTCGCTGACCATAAGGAAGGTACATCTCTGATGCCCATCCAATGAGTTGATTTTGCAAAAGCCCCTGTCTCTGCAGGTGTCACTGGAATGCACTTGGATGCAGTTGCAGTAAGTGGCACCCTTAGTTCCCACAAAAAACTTAAACATAGGGCCAAATTCATAATGATTTTTATGAATAGCCATGGTTCACTATTGTAGTACTTCTGGCGTATTCCTTAATTGCAGGAGTAAGACAAGTGTACGCCTGGCTTACACCTGGAGTTCAGAAGTAAGTCAACATTTTTCTAACAGTAAGGCACACCTAAGTACAGTCAAATCTTTGAGAATCAAGCCTATGACTTTTCCTACAGTAGTGCATTGGCGGTCTCAGTGATTCCACTTCATGTACATTGTTACTTCTACACCTTGGGGGGGGGGGGGGAGGAGTTCATGGTATGGGGCTCAATGAAAATAACTAGAGGCCTGATTGACCTGCATCATCCCTAGGGACATTTGCCCACCAAATTCAAAGCTGTCCACGGGCCCTGCTGACATCTCTCTACATTGAGAGGAACCACTGTCACGGCAGTCCTTGTCAATGCAGGAAAGTTTGACAGACAGTACCTTTAGCCATGTTGGCCCGGCATCAAACTTTTAAAACGTTTTTTGTTTTTCAAAAGCAAACTACCAAAGGGAGAGTTTATTTCATGAAAAACAACATACCAATGGCCTCCCCACCCAGGAAATTTTCTTCCAGGATGTGAGATTCAGTATTGTCTTTCTCCAATCCCTTCCCACTGTTTTTTTCCTGTTGGTGACTGACGGGAAAATACAAACTTTACGCCATACACCTTACATAGGGCTGATGGTGTAAAGTCCTTCCTGCGATGATCCCCACTTCATTTGGCCATTGAAGGAAGTAAAATGGTCACAGTGGCTGATTGCTTATATATTTACTGATATAGAACTAAATTCAAAACCATTGAGTCATTCAAAACGTCACAGCACAGAATGATGATTTACTGTGACTTAATATTGCATCACAGAGAAAGAATCAATCAAAATATATAAATATGAAATAAATCAACATTGTTACACATTGGTGCTCAGAAAGGGAGGGAGGGCAAGAGTGCTCAGGGAAAATTGAGTGATTATGTGAAGGAACGGAAAGGCAATGTGGTTCAAAATACATCCAAATAGTTTAGAACCAATCCAGTCTTTAAATCGATGAAACAATATACGAGATAAACATAACACTCTAGGCACAGATAAACACGTCTCTGTTGCCCACGTTTGAAATTGATACAAATATGTCAACGTTTCGACCCCTGTTGTCATAAAGGCTGCTTCATCCTCATTATGGGGTCTCCATCAGGACTTGAAGAGATAGTGTGGGAGGGGTTGGAGCACCATTAGCAAAGCTTCCTGGAATCAGACCGTAGTTTGCCGTTGGTTACTCATCAACTGTTTTTGGACAACAAGGTGTACTTTTGGCACCCTTCTCCTAATTTAAATGGGAATTGATTCCATACTACATGAGCCAAAGCGGCCTACACTTTGAAAATACAGCCAGATTTTTTATGCTGTTTGCTAATGGTGCTCCAACCCCTCCCACACTATCTCTTTGAGTCCTGATGAAGACTCCATAATAAGGATGAAGCAGCCTTTTTGACAAAAGGGGTCGAAACGTTGACATATTTGTATCAATTTCAAACATGGGCAACAGAGACGTGTTTATCTGTGCCTAGAGTGTTATGTTTATATCGTTGATTGTTTCATCGATTTAAAGACTGGATTGGTTCTAAACTATTTGGATGTATTTTGAACCACATTGCCTTTCCGTTCCTTCACACAATCACTCAATTTTCCCTGAGCACCCACCCCCTCCCTCCCTTTCTGAGCACCGATGTGTACCAATGTTGATTTATTTCATATTTATATATTTTGATTGATTATTTCACTGTGATGCAATATTAAATCACAGTAAATCATCATTCTGTGCTGTGATGTTTTGAATGACTCAGTGGTTTTGAATTTAGTTCTATATACATAAATATATAAGCAATCAGCCACTGTGACTGTTTTTCTTGTACCTTTGTCTACCCAGGTCCAGTGGTCCTACGGGTTACCCCATTTAGTATACTCATTGAAGAAAGTACTCCATCGACTGAGCAAATTGAGGATTCATCGAAAGAATACTTACTATTCTTCTGACTCAAGTCAAGTCAAGGAAAGCTTTATTCAACTGCATTTTTTAACAATCATAAAAGCTTGAAACATTCATAAAAATACATACAATTCCCAATGTTACACATAGAAAAATAACAAAAATATAAAGTTCAATATAAAAGTTAAAAACAACAGTGATAAGGATCAATCTAAAAAATGGCAATTGCCTATTCCATAATAATTCATCATGGTTATAATTCATAACATATCATACTTTTTCTAAAATGCAGTACTTTCTTCAAGAACATTGCCATACGCCAAGCTACATGTTCGTTCTCCAAGAACTGAAGTTTGACCAAGGCCGGGCGGCATTGCCTTAGCCCCAGTTGTTTTAAAAGTGGAAGAGTCCACACTTTCCTTAACGCTATATAAAATGTACAAAATATGTGTATGGTGGACTGCTCAGCCTGATTGTCAAACGGACAGGGTTGCAATGACCACGACCAATCGTTCTTTCTTGGAAAAGTCAGTAATCTATGAACAGTACCCAGCCTGAACCAAGTTAAAAGCCGCCTATCAAAACCACCTGGTACAAATGTTAAATATGGTTCAATGTCAAAAGTGGTTAAAATTAACTGATGTTGTTTTACGCTAGGCTTTAAAATCTCTTCTGACATTGTTAATGTGCCGAGGTGCTGGAGACCCTACTTTCTTAATTTCTGTCTGGGGATTTCTTGCATTGAGTTTGGGTCGGTAAAATATTCTCTGTGCCCTAGATCGGTCATAAAATTACGCACGTGCCTAACCCAAGGAATTTTCAAAACCCCCCCTAATTTAAGGCAGTCTTGTAGTATCTCTCTATTTAAATTGGTTTCCTCCTTTAGCCAAATCCTATGCCATAACAAGATGGGTTCAAGTTTTATGAGATCCAAAAAAAACGGAAGACCCAGCTCGTCATGGCAAGCAAAGGATGGGGTACCAGCTGGAACTGATAGAAGATATCTTAAAAATTAATTTTCCACTACTTGAATCGGGTGGACATTAACAAAACCCCAAACTCCCACCCCATACATTGCCGATGTAATACATTTGGCTTTATATAACTGAATTCACTCTGCTGGGGGTTTCCTGCCTAGCTTCTTAGAGAAGGAGGTGAGGGCAGCTGTTGTCTTTGCAAACACCAACTTTTTTGTTAATAAAGCTTGAGCCCATGAATGAGTAAATAGGATACCAAGGTAAGAGAAGCTCTTGGTTGTAGCTAACTTCTGCCCATCCACGTACATGCCCCTTGGCCTTATTCTTCTCCCACCGCAGTTCATAATGTATGTCTCTGACTTATTAATTGAGAGACCTAGATCCTTCATAAAGTCTATAAAACTGTCCAGGGCCCTCTGCAGACCACTTTGAGTTCTAGATATTAGTACTGCGTCATCCGCAAAAAGGAGAGCAGGTATGGGTCGGCCACCTACTAAGAGGAAATCCTGATTATTCCTGAGCAGTGCTTGTTCCAATCCATTAATATAGAGGTTAAAAAGCAAGGGGGCCAGTACGCAACCTTGCCTGACCCCCCTTCTAATAGGAAAAGAGGATGTGCACTCACCCCCTATGCCGAAGCGCACATTAGCTGAAGAACCACTTTACAAATATCGTTGAAAAAGAATAATATGGGGTTCCACCCCTGCAACATCAAGAATCTCCCACAGTCTGTCGTGTCTCATGGAGTCGAAGGCCGCCGTGAGATCCACGAATGCCAAAAACAAGGTGCCCTTCTTTACTCTGGCGTATTTCCCCACAAGTAATGCAAGATTTACACTCTGCTCAATTGCTCCAAGACCCTCTTGGAAGCCATACTGTATATCTAATAGGACCTGACTATCTTCTGCCCATGATTGAAGGCGCTCCAGTATTACTCGGCCCACAACTTTTACCAAGGAGTCCAGCAGCGAAATAGGCCGGTAACATTGGGGTCATTACGGTCCCCTTTTTTAAATATTGGAATTATAATCGATTCCCGCCAGGTCTTTGGCATCGCGTCCTCACAGCTGGCATTAAAAACCTGGGTTACTATAGTCCCCCAAAGAGCAATGTTTGACTTGAACAAGTCCACAGGTACTCCATTGGGGCCAGGAGCTTTGCCTCCCTTGCTCGCTGCAATTGCTCTCTCCACCTCCTGCAGAGTGAATTTCAGGTCTGCTTTATCCACCTTCTCTCTTGGGATAGCAGGGTAAGTTACATTAGTGAGCTCCTGCCCATCATAAATCTTTGAGTAGTGTCTAACCCAGGATTCCTCAGGTAAGGCGATTTCTATTGGCTCTAAGAATGGAGTTTTCACTGCACGCCAAAAGGTGGCACTATCTTTCTATAGTGCCGCACCATGGAGTGATTCCCAGGCTTCTCTTCTCAAAGCGCATTTTCTTTCATTGAGGGTCAGCCTGTAATCTAATCTTGCCTTCTTCACATTGTCGATGATTCTGGGCTGCCTGTGTAGCTAATTTTTTAGGTTGGTATATGCTTGCATGCATTGTTTGTTGAACCACCCATGGCTCCTAACTTTATTCCGATGTTGGACGAGTAATAACTCCCTTACCCCAGCTGATAATGTCTGGAATGAAGATAATATGCTATTTGGTGGTGCTGACTCACTCAAGCAGGTGTCGAAAGAGGTTTTATACTTAATTACTAGTTGTTTCATAACTGCTTCAGGGTCGACCTTAGACCACCGTAATGTGTAACCATTCTATTTTTTTAATTTTACCATTCCTGGGTATTCTGTGGGATTGCTTACCCTTTGAGACCTATGTGATGGAAAACTAATTGTTAGGCAAAGGGGAAAATGATCACTCATGGGGCTATCCCCTACTTTGTAGGAGTGTATCCTTGAAGCATAGTTACGAGATGCAAGTATAAAATCTATAGTCGATGATAAATCTCTCCTGTTAAATGTAGGAGGCATGGGGATCGGGTTAGCCAATCTGTCGTTCACAAAGCCCAGTTCATTACTGACCATCAGATTGTCAAGCAATTCCCCTGACATTGTGTGGCAGAAGTGAGTGTTACAAGTACCTTCTTCGTCACTAAAACCACAGATTCTGGTATCCTCATGGGAGCATAGGAGGCAATTAAAATCCCCCACCAGGAGAATCATGGTATCTTTTGGGCTATCATTGTTTGCCACATTTAGGTCACTTGCAATATTTTTTACTACCTCTCCAAACTCCACTGGAAGAATGTTATTGTAGAAAATAATACAATGGGTCAGGCTTATGTATAATTTGATCAGTTGGTAATATCTGTTCCCCCACTTTGACTCCATTTTGACTATTGCTACATTATTCGATAAATAAATACAGAGCTCTCCCTTTGCTGTACCCCGTGGTCCCTTTTCTGCAGCCACATGGAGTGTTTTGAAGCCATTAATGTGAATTGGATCTATTGTCCACGTTTCCTGTAAGCAAAGTATATCGTAATTTAGAATCAAATCACACCATGTTTGGTTATTCACCTTATTACACAACCCTGCAATATTCCAGGATATAATCTTGCACAAAGTGCAGTCATAGTTGAGCAGGGAACCATTTCGGTCTAGGGTTATGGGGGATATACTTGAATTTCCCGTGGGAGTCTTTACGCGTGTTTGGGTCTCACATGAAGCAGCTATTGGAACTATGCTATAGGTACTATATGCTCTCTCGCACGGTAACAAAAAACTCTAATATAATAGGTGGTGGATTAGGCACTGGTTCCTCCGAATCAAGGGTGCTACCTTTAAGGGGAGTTACGTCGCCACAAGATCTACATAGGCCCTTGTCCTGGTTCGGGTAGCTATTTCCTGGCACCAGTCAATCGATATCCTCTAGAGTGTTAAAGATATCGCAACAATTGCTTACTGGGATGTCATACCTATTTTGCCTTAACCCGGTTGATCTATCTTCCTCTGGCATATACTGTGGGAATCTATATGGTTGGTAGGAGAAGCCCAGGGGTAAGATGTTTATCCCCGATGTGCTGACTGCCCAGTCACCCCCTTACCTAGTATAGTTCAAACCAGAGCTGGAGTCCTGAAACTTAAGACGACACAATCTCCATCTAAGGTTTTTTTAGAATTACCTACCCAACCAATCCGCCGAGCCATCTTAAACTCTGCGAATAGCGGGTTTGTAATACATGTTCTGGCACTTAGTAGATGCAAAGACTCATTCCTAAGTGTTGACCAATGCTCCAACTCCCCCGATAACAGGGGGGAACATTGGCCAATACGATCGTGTATGGTGTTACTTCTGGAGGAAGGTGCAAATTACTACGGTCAGCTAAGTGACCCCTAGTTGGTTTCTGGTATCTTGAGTCACTTAGGGTCTGAACTCCCTGTTTATAATTATCCCTGGTGGGGAGGATCTCTTTTTGTGTATTTCGCGCCCGCTTACTGCCTCCATTCAGACCCTGTACAGGCTGTGGTTGGTTATAGGTGGGAAGTGGTTCTCTTGGGTGGAGTGATCCTGACCCAGCCGGAGTGTTGTGTTTAAGGGTGGAGTCTTGTTGGTACTGCCGAGACACGCCCCATTTCCCAGTTTTCTATTTCTAATCTCCTCATGATTTATACCCTTGGGTCTACTTGTAGAGGCGGTCATTGTACTACATTGATAGGTCCCTTGGGGGATTAGGTGGGGACTACCCACCCGATTTTCCAATTTTGCTACACTCGCCTCCAGCGCCGGTAATTTAAGCATTAATGGTTTCAAGAGGACTGATATTACTGTTTCCAACTTTTTCCAGAACTCCGTATTATCATTATCCTGGATTAAGATAGGGGCTGTTTGAGCAGTGTCTTTAGGTGCCAAGGAATGTCCTGTACAAACCTGCGTTTCCATAGCCATATGATTATGTCCCATAACCTTTGAAGGGGGAAAAATGTTCTTAGTAGGACACTGGGCTTTTCTTTTCTTACATGGCGGTGCTGAGTTTGTCCCTTGACTGATTTTAACTTTATGGCCCCTAGTGACTATATTTGGTCTCATGATACTATCAGATGCTTCAATTCAGTCAGCTACCTCTGCGTCGGATGCCGGTGAGTGGAGGTCTCCCGGCAAGGGAGAGTTATGCTTGGCATTGATGTTGTCCGGGGGGGCATTTACTCTCACGTGGGGACAACTTGGATCTAATGAAAGCCTTCACTCCGTAAGGGCAATTTCATGAATTAAAGCTGACTCTGCCCTTAATAGGGAAGCATCTAGTGTCCCCACCACGCCCTGCCCTGTGCGCTTACTCCTGATTTCCTCCCCCACGAGTCTATCAATACAGAACGATCTGATACAGTCTTTGGAATAAACAGGACGCTAGTTATAAATTAGAATTAAGAACAATAACAATCAAATTTCAGACCCTGTACCTTGAAGGCTCAGTTCAATTCAGGTCAGATTCAGCAGGTGTCGTTATCCGCCTCTAATTCTATGGATATTGGTAGCCTGGCCCAGCCCGGCCTCCTTCGGCCTCTGACGGGCTCGGACGGGCCTGCCCTTGCACGTCCCGTGCTGCGGGAGCCCTCTGAGGATTTTATCTGTGCCTCCAAGCGCGTGGTGCAGCCGTCCGAACCAGCGTCAGGGTCAGCGCTTGGGAGCCTGGGACCTGTAGTCCTGTCCTGCTCCCCCGCCAAAAGCAGCAAAAGACGGTGGCAGCAGATGGTGGCTGTTAACACGGGCATCCCTAAATGACATAGGCGGACCTAGGGTTTGGCAGACAGGACACTTCTTCACATTTGCGACAGAATTCCCTATCTGACAAACTTGAATTCAGGCCCTGTTTTCTTCATCAACATCACAGGAACAAAGAAAACTCATATTTTACTCTTGCACCACATCAATGAATGCAAACCTATGATATTTTCTTGATGGGAAGAACGATTTGATATATTTGTGCAGTTTGTATACACTGCTGTTATCAGAATTACTTTGTAGTCAAATCTCTGCTGGCTCTTTACAATGCAAGCAAAAATGTGGCTGATAATAAAGGCAGAATAAAAAAAAAATCTCGGCTGTATTAAAGGAACAGGTAGGTGCATAATTAACATTGGACTGTTTTTCCAGAGTAGATACATTATAATTTCTTGTTAACACTGATATTTTTTTCCCCTAGAGACGTGAAGTGGCAAAGACTGTGTTTTGTCTTGTGCTTGTTTTTGCCCTCTGCTGGTTTCCACTCCATCTCAGCCGGATTTTGAAGATGACGATATACGATCAGATGGACCCCAATAGATGTGATCTGTTAAGGTGAGACCAACATGTGGTACAAATTGAATATAATCAGCACAAAAGTAAAAGCTCAATACCTGTTCCAGACCGAAATATGGACACAATGTAATAATGTAACGTCACAAAACAGCCAGTGGTTTTTACACACGTACTGCTTTGAGTCCTGACCGACATTTTGCCCTGGAAGTGATGCACAAATCAGCTGCAGCGCAAAATCGCAATTTACAACCTCATTGATACACATGCAACAGGATTTGTTTTGCGACTCATTTCATATGGCTGCGAATGCAGGGCTGGAGGCCCTCCTCCATCTCAGCATTTTATAGGGCATCCCCTGAGGCTTGTTTCGAAAAACACATACTGGTATTCTGTGTATGGATTTGGAGGAGCGTTAGCCTCTCTGGACCAGTTTGCATATTAATATAATCTCCTATAGGGAGTCGGTATTTGAGCAATGGTTTATGACTGGATTAGATTCAATAACAAATTGCAAAGCAAGGAATGTCCTTTTCTTGCCTCTTATCATTTTCGCGCGTTATGAGTAGCAAAGTGCACTTTGCGAGTAGGAAAGACATCTCCAACTTACACTGTCCCTATACCAGTGCTTAATTTGTTAAAAAATATACTTGTCATGGCCTTCATCAAGAGCACACTGCACCTTGCACCAGCCATTGCCCCTGCCAGCGTTGCCAATGACAGTACCAACACCACTACTAACCATCACACTCTTACATTGCAAGTGTGACAATACTATTCCAGGCCCCCACAGCTGTAAGAATGGCTTGGGTGGTGGGTATTAGTCATTGTTAATGTATATTGAATGAATAAACAGCTTTTGTTTTCCTCATACCTAAATTAGGCAGACAGAGCCTCCATGTGACAGACTGTCATAAGCCCAAGTGCTGACACTTAAGTGCCTGTGCGGAGAACCGGCACTTAATTAATCCCTGGACTGCAGTGTTGCAACTTCCCTTTTTGCAGTTGCAAAACCTCTGATTTTCAGAATTCAAAACTGATTGTTATCTTAGAACCTAAGTCTCTTATTGCCCTCTGCAACTTTAGTGTCGTAATTTCTGCCCACCATTGAAAACAATTGCCCATCAATCACCTAAAAGCAGGTCTGTTAGAAAACAGTTGAATTTTCAGTCTAATTGTTTTGAACTCATAGTTGGAAAATGTTTGCCGCTCAAAAGACATATGTTTGTGATAATGTAATTTAAAAATCTAACTAAAGAATTCAGAAACTAGGAATGAGTTAATGCCTGACAAAGCTGAAAGTGTCTTCATCCCCAGCTACTGGCCATGAGATATTATCTCATACGTCTCTGTTTTTCTGGCGAAACATCATGCAGTAGTTATTCCAAAACAGTTTTAGAAAACCATAACAGTAGAAGCGGAAGTCTAGTAGAGTGAAGGGCAGAAAGAAGACAAGCTTTGACAAATCCAACAGTTCTGTTTTTTGGCATTTGCAATTTTTTATTTAATACATAGTCAAAGTGTAAAATTAATTGAAAACGTAATAAAACGTAAAAATGTAGAAATGTCTATGGTTAAATGCATTTGTCTGGAAACATAAATAAAAAAAGCCCATCACTAAGATGCCGCATAAAAATGAAACCCACAGATTCAAATAATATACTTCCCATCCTTGGTGCTCTTTAGACACCCCAGTAGTTACTAAAAATTGTGTTACTTATTGTTATTATTATACAATGAGAAGTACTCAATAGAATCTCATTGTGGGAAAGTGACATTACATCTCAAAAACATTATTTACAAAGTTGCTTGTGCACGAATAGTCTGAATGCTGGGAGAAACAGAAGTGAAAATATGGCTGTGTGCTAAAAGATGGCTGCAAAATTAAGCCAGCTGTTTTAAAATCAAGGCCTACACTGATAAATGTTAGAATAAATGCAATCAGCTTCACATACATGTTATGTATTATCATGTTAATACTATTATACATAGAAGTCTTTGTCAACTCCATTCTCCATGTACATACCCATGCTCCCTGCTTCCTGCCCTCCGCTTCTCACACCAGCCTGCCCACATGGTTAGCTTGCTGCCCCAGTCACCCTCTCTTCTACCCTCCATTGTCTGTGTGCCTTCCCCCTCTCTCATACCCTCTGCAACCCAATATGCTTACACTGTCCCTGCCACCTGCTTGTCCTAATTTATGCTTTCCAGAGCACTAACCATAAATTCTGTAACAAAACAAACCTCTCATTTTGTTCATTTCTAAAGAAAATGCGTTAAGTTTTGATTCCATGAAGATAGCTTCAGGTGTGCCATATTTTTGCTGTAATGACACATTTTAATGCTGCAGTTGTTTATTAGAACACTGTGGGTAGTTGCAGTAGCACACTGGGGAGTTAACTGACATATTGCTGATGGTATTCAAAGTACTTGTTTTTGTCTGTGTTACTTGCATGGTTGAGAAATACATTTGAATACTCATAGAAAATCCACATTTAAGCTTGCTAGAGTCCTAACCATAATTTCTATGACAAAAAAACTTTCCATTTGATTCTTTTGTAAAGGAATTGCTTAACGTTTACAGCTTTTGAATCAATCAAGCTAGCTTCAGGTTTGCAACATATATGTGATAACTACAGAATGTTTGCGCTCAAGTTGTTCATTAGAACCCTGTGGGAGGCTGCAGTAGAACACTGGGGAGTCAAGTGACAGACCGCTGGTGCTGTTGGACGTACGGTTTACTCAGAATATCAGATTTTATTCTCACAGCTGAGTAAGATAGTGTGAATTTATAGAAAATGCGCTCTCATGTTAGCTTCTGGAGCTCCTTCCATAACCTCTGTGAGAAATTCATGAGAGGAAATAGTTTTCTCTCAAACATGGCTCATCAAATTCCAGCAGAGGACCAGTATTTTTCACTGGGAAAAATCACCTTAGAACACATCACAGTTCCTAATATGAGTGTGCTACCACCAACAAATAATTGATATAGCTATTAAAATCTGTTATCACCATTATATGTATGTGCTCCTTTTTGTGACTCTCAAAGCATGCCATTAACTACAATGCATTTCAGTGGGGGCCCTTGCCCCGAGATTTGTAGTGGCTGTTACAGCATGTTGTCAATATTGTAGCCAAGCGAGGGTCCCTTTGCCCTCCCCCACATGTCGCTTGGGGTCAGGGTGTGCTCAGCTTGCCCCCTTATATATTTTTGAATTCATTTTCATGACACAGGGACAGTGTCCTTGAGTCCTGTAAGATTCTGGCCAGCCGGGGCTTCCGGGCCGGAGGCGGGGCTTCCGGCCCAGAGGCGGAGTTTCCGGCCCGAAGGTGGGGATTCCGGCCAGTGGCGGAGATTTAGCCATGGCCAAAATCTCCGCCTCCGGCCCGGAAACCCCGCCTCCGGGCCGGAAGCTCTGCCTCCGGTCCGGAAGCTCCGCCTCCGGGCTGGAAGCTCCGCCTCCGGGCCGGAATTTCCGGCCCGAGTGCGGACGTAAGTTTAGTAGTCGTAAATCCATTCTGTGAATAGCAAAAGTAGTAAGTTTATTCTGTGAATCGCAAAAGTAGTAAGTGCATTCTGTGAATACCAAAATGGTACTAAGTTTAGGATTTTGTCTTAAGTTTGTTCTGTGAATCGGACCCTTTGTTTTCACCAGTCATTAGTGCAAGTCCAATCAAAGCAGCAAAAGGTTGCCAGAATCGTTTTCTTATTTTACAGGACATGTCAGGTATTACCAAAATAACACACAGATGTATAGCTACTGATCCTGGCAATCATCAGAAAGGAATGCAATGCTCAGGAGTAGTATGCTATCTGCTAACCCAAGACATTGTAGACGGTCTTCAGCGTTAAAAAGAGATTTAAAATTACCCCTACTCATGCTTCCCTTGGCATACCACAACCACATACCACAACCGGCCTTTCAAGGTTTATTATTATAATGTGTTCCATTTTGTATTTCTACAGCATTTTTCTTTTGTTGGACTACATTGGGATCAATATGGCTTCTCTAAATTCATGCATCAATCCAATTGCATTGTATATGGTGAGCACAAGATTCAAAAACTGCTTTAAGGTAAGATTTAGTTCAAATTTTGCATCAACTCATTTAATAGTTTTGATACATATAAACAACACTGCTGAAACATACAAACTAGTTTAATGACAATAGAAGGGAAATATTAGTATTTTGCAAATGATTTCAAGGTATCTGATTTCTCTAGGACTTTGGGTACCCAGATATTACTAAATTTGACGTGTTTATGTCAAAATTGCCTAATGTCTTGTAGCTTACATTATACAAACTGATGATTGATTTTCGACACAAAGAGGTTTGAATAACGCCTGGCAATAGGTGCAAGAACCTCTATCGTCCCATTTGCACTGGTTTTGCTGCCAAGGTTTTGGACTTGCATTCCAGTTCCTTTTTATTGCACACACACAAATGATTTAGCACCCATTTGTATGCATGGGTACCACATTTCATCATGTTTTATTGTTTTGTCTAAGGAAAAAGAGAGACCGCAATTAGGGGCATATTTATGAGACGATTGTGTCACATTTGCACCATAAAACATTGTACATGCGTGACGCAAACCTCTAATTCAGATATTTGAAGACATGCAAAGCCAACTCGTGAGGTTTTGAGTGGCTCCAAAAATCTGGCAGAACACAAAGCAGCACAAATCACTACATTGTGTTACTCTGCCATGGGCATTGCATAGGTGTTCCTAAGCAACTAGCATGGCTTTTGACACATTCCCAGATTTACAAGACCCTGTAAAGCTGGGAATGCGCCAAAAAGATACGCCTCCCAGGAGAGGCGTAACTAGGAGAAATATCTTTATTTCTCCTTGTTACTTCCTCTTTCTGCTGCATCCTGCAACACACATAGATGGAGGAATATGCCTCTCAGCATTGTTTTTGTGCAGGAAGGTGTCCCATCCTGCATCCAACACAGACACCCTTGCACCATGGTGCAACGGGGCCTGTGTTGGCACTAGGCAGCCCATTGAGGGCCAGCGCATGTGGAAAAGTCAGGAATGCAACGTATGCATTAAATACAGTGCATTCCTGCCTTTTCCCAGTGATGCAGTGCAGCAAGGTGACTTTCTGAATGCGCCACTTTTTCATAAATTTTCACCTTAGTGCTTAATTCAAAGCTAGAAATGCACTGAAGACAGATGCAAAATATGTTTGTATTTATTTTCAGTTTGCAACGAAGATTCTGTCTTCTGAGCCATTTTTTCAAACTTATATCCTGGGCTTCTCTGTACTAATCTGCTCTGAACTTTGTAAAACATAGTGAAGATTGCTCAATGAGTAGACAAGGGAGAAGATGTCCCATTGAACCTTTACCAGGTTCAATCAGTCAGCATTTTCTCAGAAACTGCATACCAAACTGCTCCCAATTTGAAGAATATCAGGATTCGTGATGTACTATATCATTTTAATGCTCTTAGTAAAGCAAACAACTGTGATAAAGATAGCTTCTAGGCTTTGAAACACCAACAGAAACAGAGGCAGAAACAGGGATTGCAGTAAAGACTTAGGGGCCGATTCACAAAGGTAAAATGAGACGAAAGTCTAACTTTATGACTGTCGGTTCTCACAAAGGGCATTTACTACTCGTAAATGCCCTTTGTGAATATTGAAAGTCGTAAAGTTTAACTTTTGGTATTCACAAAGAGCATTTACGAGTAGTAAGTAGTAAATGCCCTTTGTGAATACCAAAAGTCATAAACGTAGACTTTTGTCTCAGTTTACCATTGTTCATTGGGCCCATAGAGTACAATGGACCGATGTTTCCCATTATTAAAAATTGAATATGGCATTTAATGGTAAAAGAAAAGCATTCCAACGTTGGTGAGGCATCTTCTTCAGATGGTTTCTGGTAAACTGTTCAATATGCAAATTATCTCATTTCACACTTAAAAAAAATAAGTGTTTGTATCTGATACTGCATTTGCCTCACTTGCTAAATTTGCTTGCTCGCAGCAGTGACTGTGAGAGTCAGTCTCTGTTATTATTCTATCCCACCCACCATCAACTCAGGGAGGATAACTGCAGAGTGGGTCACACCTGAGGAAAGGTCAGGCAAACAGCAGGTAATGGGTAGGCCCAGCTGTGGTCTGACAGAAGCAGAAGGAGGCTTGGGCAGGTCCCTTTTCCTTGATTCTGGCTCTTGCTGTCCTGGCCCACTTCCTCATTACCCTCATTACTTATAGAATGCATGGGTAAACTCAAAGCTACCATCCCACCACCAAGAGATGCTCCCACAAAGAAATTGCAATCTACTCCACGGAGAGAGTTTTTTGGAGCGGGTGGCGGGACTAATGGGAAATTGAACATACTGAGTCCATAATTATTGTGATGTCCAACACCAGCTCTAAAAAGTACCAACTATTTTGCTGACATCAACAGTGTCAGGGTCCAGTTTCATACAGTGACATGGTTATTGCTAATGTATATTTTCAAGATGTGAATTTTTCCAATAAGAAAACCCAAAGGCAATCTCGAGGCGATACTAGCTCAAGATATAAACAGCATGCAAACAAGCCTGTATGTTGGACTTCCAGTCATATTTGGACATTTTTATATCAAAATTAAAGGATTCTTTATCTCCTTAACTGGCATTGAGCAAAGATTGGCCAATATCGAACAGGCTATTTCATATGGACCATTTCTTATTACCCCACACATCCAGACCGATCTTACTGTCAAACTGCAATTCAGCGACATTCCTTCGTTACCTCTCTTGTGATTTCTAACAGGTTATCTCTTCCTGATTTTCTTGATACTATTGATTGACTTTCTACACACAAGGCACCATATATGCACATAAGAAATAATGATGTTATAGGTAGAAATTATGTGGCTAATTTACTATCACCTGATAAACTGAATGCTAATGACTCTCTTCTTGACGGTCTTAGTGTTATCCCATGAACCACAGTAGGCATATGATCAAAAATATGTGCTTCTGCTTGTCAATTCAACATCATCATTCTGCAATAGAATTGGCCAACTTCCATCCCTTTTGTTGAAGGATTTGAACCATATGCACTACCAGCTCATCTATCGAAATCTGGCAAGGCCAAATACAGACTGTTAATTTGGACTTCTTTTTCTCTCAAAAGAGAGGTCTAAGGATTCACAGGTTCTCCAACATTCAGATCTGTGATTTGAGATTAAAAGGTAGTACCGTATTTTGATTAAATGTTTATAATGACAGCCTTACCTCATCACATTAATTGCATTTTCAAAGGCTGTTCATTATATTGGCATCATCCGCCACTTAAGCTACAGAGTTTGGAACTATTTTCTTAATAATTCTGGCTCGTAATTTTAACTTGACAAAGAGTGGGTTCCATTTTAGATGTATGTGTACCTAAATTAAAACAACAAGGAGTTTTTCTAGTGCACCTATTAACACAATGGAACTTGTACAATGCTAGAAGTATGTATTTACAAACTTCCACTGGTCCTAATATTCTAACAGGTTCTGCCAGAGAATCTACAAGTACTATTGTTGACTACATGTTTATCTCAAGACATATTTTAGGAATGTTAATTGATTGCAAAATGCTGATGGGGCCTTTTATTGATTATAACCTCATCATAGTACTAGTTTGCATCCAGTATTATATTAAGATGATTTTCACACTGATTCCTCACAAGAACAATTGCATTAGATGGTGGTAAAGGTTATGATGACAGAGCAGAAATCCTAGTTGGATCCTACTACAAATAATTTGTGATTCTTTATCAGTGATACTCTCTAGATGCTCCAGCTCAACCACGCGACATATTCACTAAGCATGTGTACATAGTTGAGACCATTGCTAGGATTTTACTCTTTTTGCTGGAAAACCAAAGTGTAGAATAGTGAGTCAAAATTTGCATAAAGCTTGAAGATGGAAACTGGCAATAAAGAACAGGATAACAGTGGCAACTGTTCACCTAGAAGGAAAGCTAAACATAGAAACAGGCATGATTTGCACAGGAGTAGGCTTATTTTACAAGTGGGAACTCAATTAGGAAGTTTTACTCTGGGAAACACCAGAGATGATCTGCTACTGCGGAAAATGCTAAATGCCATACCTTCATACCCATGTTTAAAAACCCATTCTCCCTGGGACATGCACTGTCTCTGAACAGGTCAAGGCTATTTAACTACATTCTTTCAACCCATACTGTTGTTGCTGAAAGATATCAACAAATGCAGTGTAGCAGAGATAACAATGGTCCTCATAGCCCTGATGTGATCAAGCCAACCATGGTTTTCCTAATTAATGGCAATGTCCTAGGGACATGTAAAACATTGTTAAAACTTGCAATGTCTAGGGACATGTAAAACATTGTTAAAACTTGCAAACCTTCTAACAATAGAAGGAGGAAAGATGTTCTACCCAGAGAAAGATATTTTATCCAGAGACAGATTGACTATTCCTAGTGACATGGCTCCTGAAGACAAATAATTTGCACAATTTCATCTGTCAGGTGCCTGACTATAATTAAGGAGGCAAATGAATGGCAATGCGCAAATGATATGCTGCAAAATGGCTAGGATTTCTCTACTGGAGCCAACAACAGAGATCCACAAATAATGCAACTAGTGAAAATAACATTGTACGCTCCCTAATGCACTTGGTGGATTACAAACTAGCTTCTGCATTGCTGAATGTTCATTCATTGACAATCGTAGCAGACATAATGAACCAGAATAATAATCAACTTTTCTAGATGCCAGCCATTAAAAGATTTCTAGAAGGGGTTCAAAAAAACACTGGCCTGTATTGAGCCCACGTCCAAACTAAACATATTTCTAATACAACACAATCCAACAATAATGGCTCCCTGAATATTTCCTGCCTCTCTTACAGGGACACTGGCTATTGTTCTTAACAACCTTTGTTTTTAATCCATTAATATGCCACCCTGGGTCAATACCCACCCTCAAGTGCAAGACTTCATTCCACAAGTGCTTGTCTGGAATATTATATAGGTATGGGAACAAGTCTGTGCTCTCCTGTGAAAGAATGGAATGGCTGAGCGCTTAATTTTAAGATAATTCAAATCTTCTGTCCAACTAGTTACTTTGGCACTTTGCCTGAGTGAACTCTTTATCTCGTTAAACGAAACCACTTCCCTCCTTCTATACACCTCTCTGGAACATTCAAGCACTTTTGCATTATTGTCACTTGATTTCTTTTCACAGAGAAGGTTGTCATTATCTCTGGTGAGATTTGCTCCAACGATTTGTTGCATGGGGTCCCATCTTTAAGAGACAAATAGAAGCGCAAAGCTCTGGCATCAGTCAGCACACTCCAGGCTACAATTCTCAACTCCCGCATTACAGCTTGGATCATAGCATTTTTAGGGAGATCAAAAAGCAATTTTAGAGAATTACCTTCCAGCCCTTCTCGCCTGTCCAAAGCCAACACCACTGCTCCAAATAAGGCCTGTGGAATTAGCTTACCCTGAATAACTTCGTTTAGTGGCTCCACGGTGTGGCTGCCAAATTTACAGTCATATCTTTTCACCCCATTCGCTACTGTAGACAGAGCAAGCCTCCAAGTAGCTATTTGTTTATCCAACCTCAGATCATCTGAAAAGGTTAGCCCTAGATATTTATACTCTCTAACCTGCTCTAATCTTACATTGCCAAGGAACTACGTATATTTCCTTTTCCTCCTAGTGAAGAAAATTGCTTTTGACTTATCAACATTTATTGTAAGTTTATTTTTAAGGCAGTAAGCATTTAGGGCATTTACTTTCTGTTGCAGCCCGATGGGTGCAAGATTCATCACCACCAGATCATCTGCATACATGAGGCAACTAATGTGCCTACTTCCAACCTGGAAACTGTGAGTAGCACGCAGTGTCTGGAGAAGGTCTGCAATAAACAGAGTGAATAGCAGGGATGCTAAAATGCACCCCTGTCACAGGCTGTTCTCCACTGGAATTTTCCTAGTCAGATTTCCAAGCCCGTCAAGATCAATTTGAACCCAATTATCACTATGCAGTTTCATCATCTGTCCCAACAAGGGTCCAGATATATTCCACTGTTGTAATTTGTGCCACAGTGTATCTCTTTCCACCTTGTCAAGAGCTGGTTAGAAGTCAATGAAGCAGCAACAAAGGCCACCTACCAACTTTATGGACTTCCTTGTGACTCCCCACAATGTGAAACAGTGATCCATTGTGGAATGCTTCCGCCTAAAGCCTCCTTGCTCCATTAGATCGCGAGATCAGACGGTAGTTAGCTGGCTGATCCGTTTTGCCCTTTTTATGAATGGGTTTTTACTATAGCCCCCTTCCAAGACTCTGGAAGAGAACCCAGCAGCGTTACCTGCTCAAGATGGATCCCCACTTGTTTGGATCTTTTTTAAATATCGCCGATGGAAGACCATCTGGCCCTCCTGTCCAGGAGATTATATAGGACAGAATTACTGCGCTCTGTGTATTAGCTATCATTTCGATATCAACTTCAGAGTTAGCCTGCATCACTAACCAATTCTTTGTGTTTCCACCCCTATATAAATAGTAGATAAACATGCACCAGACTTCTTAACTTACTTGAGCCTCTAATGAAGATGGTGAAGAGAGGGTTATGGAGTTCACTAGCCGCCAGAACTGTTTACTATCCTTGTCAGCTATTGTCGCTAGCATTGCTCCCAGTTTAACCTACAAAACTCCCTCTTTTTATGAGCACATTAGTTCCGATAGCCAACTTTCAAGCGAATCATTTCTATTCTTAAATTATCATCATTTGAATTTGACTTCACCACCCTTCTACCCTCCCGACATTCATCATCAAACCAAGAATTCCTTTATCCTTTGGACTGTTACCTAGATATGGACTCCCTTTTAACAGCTTAAATTGCGCTAATAATTTCTTCATTAGCCTACAGTACCAATCCAATGCATCTTGGCCTACATCTAAAGAGAAGGGTTCAAAATCCACTCCAGAAAGGTCTTGCAGTGCATCTTCCATATTCTGAACTCTGATTCTCTTGTGGTAAACCACCTTCAAACAGGTTATAGCATATGGATGTGCTGAAAGTACCTATTTAAGCTCCAGACAAAGGGCAAGATGAACGCTGGGCCCCATATCTGCAACTCTAAAGTTTTTCACCCAATGGAATTTATGAACTGAGACCATCACATAGTCAATGGGCATTTACTATTACCATACTTAAATGATTTCCCAGCATTAAAAATGATATAGGACACAATAGATAAAAAAAATAATTTGAAGACAGAGCAGATGTCCTGGGGCAGTTTGGGCTTATGCTCAATGCCATAGACCCTGCCTTTGGTTGACGTACAAAAAGAAGAAACTTTCCAGAGGCCTCATTTAAAGTTTGGTGGGTAGGTACTCCATCACAGTTATCCTGCCCGCCTAATTACAAGCTCACTACATCCTAATGAACTTGCAATAAGGTGGACGGGATATCCATCACGTTTGTAATCAAATATCAATCTGTCAAACTCTAAATCAGACCTTAAGTCAGGATTTCCAAACACAACTACTAGACTGAGGACTAATGCAAAGCATGTGATTGTATAAGAGTTACACACTTCAAAACTATCTTTACAGATAAGTAACCAGTTTCTTTTACTGTACATTGTTATTGATTGATAACAACAAATGAGGCATATAAAATGAGGCAAACTTGTTTGTAGGCCTCACGGAGAGGATCAAAGAGGAGGAATAAGGTAGTGATGATGACAGTTTTTCTCCTGAAAGAATTATTTCTCTTACTATCCCAAAATTAACAGTGGTTTGCTGCTTGTGGTGATTTGCTCCTGTATTATATGTCACACTTTGGTCGGAGTTTAATGCTTAGTAGATGAATATACTCATATCTGCAGGTGAATGTTCTCTTTCTGACAGAGAATGACTTGTCTAATCTCCAAGGGAAATTTTCCAGGTAACTAGCTAAGTTGACTATCATTAACTTGTAACCAGGTTTTGAGGAAATAAATGGAATGGCATTTGCTGAAAGGGCTGCAGACCGCTAAACTAACTGGAGAGTAAACAAATTGGATATTTCTAACTTTTTAAAACTAAAGTAAATTTCCTTGTTTAAGCTGAATGTAAAGTGTTCACCAATTCTATCATATTTGAGTAAACAACGAGAAATCTTATTCATCATGTTTTGTATAAAACTTTACTTGCAGAAAATAGGAAGTCAAAGCTATTATTGAAAGCTGTCTTACTAGGTATATGGGAGGCATTCCTTATTCAAATATGCACAGTAACAACATATTAAAACAAACTGTTTTGAGCAAAACAGCATCTGTGAATGATACTTGTGTGCCACAAGAAATCACAATGTTTTGAATACAAGAGCCATGTGTAACTAAAATTCCTTTTATTCTCTGTTCAAAACTAGTCATGTTTGTGCTGCTGGTGCCAGTCAAAAGACATGCTGCCTTCAGAGGAAAAAGTTTCTTGCCTGAAGTTCAAAGCCAACGATCATGGATACGACAACTTCAGTTCTAGTAACAAGGACAGCTCTACATAGGACTGAAGGGAAGCCTGGACTTTGCCAACTCTTACTTTTTCTACATTTAAAATTAATATATCGACGCAGCAGCGACTCTGGGATTCCAAATGTATTGTTTCTGTGTAGACTGGAAGAGGACAAACGTACTGCGTTAAACATGTGCACATGTTCGACTAATACAGGAATAGCCCAAAAGGAATAACAAAGAAAATTAAAATGAACAGCTCAAGCACTTACACCTTTTGGATGCTGCACTTTCAGGTCCTCGAGACAATCTTTAATCACTTCACCGACGGCTTATGCAAGTCAAAATGTTTTACGAGATTCTTTTTGCAATGGGGACTCGAAAGAATTAATTAAGTTGAAGTCAAAATATTTCTTGCATCAAATGGCTGATGTGGCTTTTATGGTTTTCAACCACAGAATCAACAACAGATAAAGTGAAAATAAGTGTAATAGAAGCTTCTTAACCCCCTTGTTTCTAGAATTAAAATGAATGCACTGGCTTCCATGTTTCTTTGAGAGCCATAAGTTGTGTATTGAGCACAGTGTTGTGGTGAAGTGTGTGTTCCAATGCAAGTACTGAAATCCAACCATTTTATTGATGCAGAAGAGCAAAAGTGATATAAAACAATGCCCACTGAATGCGTTGGAAAATTATGAACCAATGTAGGGTAGGGTGAAACATATCAGAGGACAATGCATGGTAAGAATGGTCTGAAGATTAGTACAGCAAAGTTTTGCCAAATCTTCGACAGAAACATTATGCTTATTAGTATGCAGTAAGATTCAACAGTTTATGAAGGTGCCCCCAGTGGAAGGGAGTTGGGAGTGCCCTATTGCTCCTATGAGTAGAAATTGTTGCCACTGTATTAAGGTAAGAACCCAACAAAATATCACTTCTTCGAGGGTAACACAATGTCTTGCAAAATGCACACAATTGATGCAGCCCTAGACATTGCCCAAGAAAGGAAATACAATAGTATGCGTTGTAGGACAGGGTCCATATTAAATGCGTTTTGTAAAATAAAGTGTCCACTTTATAAGTTATAAGTTTGTGAAGTGCTTAGAGAAATAAACACTTTGTAAACATATTATTCAATACTGTATTACTAAAATATTACATCATGTTCAACATTAAAGTTTATGAATTTGCTGGATTTGTAATCAGCATGTAAGCTCATGTGGGGTGTGAAAATGCATTATTTTAGAATGTAAGGCTACATCTGTTAGAGATCTCAAGTGTGCAAGATTGATCATCATTTAGTGACTCGTAATCTCTATTTGTACATCTTAAAAAATGTCAATGAATGTGCCTTATTCAGACAACATTCATATTGTTCCAGTCTGAACATTTGCTGAAAGGAAGGGTGAATTGGCTCCTTGAGCTGTAATTATTTAGTAGCAGATACCATGACACTCATGTCAGAAGTTTATTCAGGCCCGGTCAAAAACGTCATGTCAGCCTCTTAGAGTATGAACACCTGTTTCTAATTTAAAAAAAAAAAGTCCTACATGGAAAGAGGAACCAGGGCAGCTCTAGCATCTACATCCTTATAGTGGTATGTGATGTGTCAGCCTCCTATAAACAGGACAGACTTGAGCCAAAATCTTTATATGCATTTTAGTGTTCATGTGCAGGGCCCAGAAAAGCCCGGAGTCTGGGGAATAATGCCATCTCTGACCTCCTTCTGACAATTGTCTACCATGTTTCCCCATTTTCTGTACAGTGCAAGTAGATTGTGGCAAATCTACTTTTAACAAACATTGAAAAACACTTAATTCCTGAATTAAATGTCAGTGAATTCATAAACAGACTAAATGGTTTAGCCTCATAAATCATCAAAGTTGCTGAAAGAGGCATGTGCGTTCTAAAAAAAAACCGCATAGACCACTAACCTGCGATCGTTTTGATCACAATAGCAAAATCTCCACTATTAAGTAGTTTAATGGACCAGAGCTCTGAACAAAGATATTATGTAATATGAAAAATATTTGGTTAGAAAACATCTTTCATCCTTTTGAGGGCGATCCATTAGTATTCAACTAGTATTGTTGGGTGATGCAAATGTGCACAGCTTCAGGGGGTGTTTGGGTGTAACACCCCTCAAATAAATGCATTTGTGGCCTGAGAGTTGGGTGTGGGGCCCTGAGTTGGGACTCCTATGCCTTTGTTGTTTTTTCTCTTCGTTCTTATTTGACTAAACGTTTTTAACTAGTTATGTTTTTATCAGGAACTTAGACAGAGGCTCACTTAATACAAATGAACCTGTTTATATCCCAAACCTTGGTCCTCTCATCTCTTCCCCCTTCGGCATACTATTTTTTTTAGTTGGGAAATGTATTATTCACACCCCAAATCTCATTGACTAAGCTACACACCTGGATGCAAACACCATTTATCAACATCATAAGACATTTGCAACTGTATTGTGAAGTATAATATATGTCACTATTATGTACCTTCTGACCTAGATCCATTGGAATAGAAGCAAGATCAACTATATTGTTTGTGCTTGCTCTACGTTATGACACCCTAAACATTGGTTTACTAAATATATATTTTCGTAACCAAACCAGCATTGTTAGATCGTTGTAATAATTATTTTAATGCAGTGCACTCATACTACTCGAAACGGGTAACTAATGACATCCTGAAATATAAATTGATCAGTATTATTTTCATAAAGTTATATGTCTATATTTGTATTTAAAATGTATAACTGCATACAACAAATGCGTGTAGAACTGCTTTGATTAAAATACAACTACCTGAACTTATGGAATACTTTGCTAATAACTTTGTATAGTCTTGTAATATATATGTGTGTGTTTATATTCTTCTAGAATTTAATCTCTAATGTTTTTTATACCAGTCATCAACATATATTGACAAAAATAAAAATGTTAGTTATTTTTATGTCAGTCTACTTGCTTAAATTATTACAGTTTTTTATCACACATGCACTGGTGCGAAGAAAGGAAAGATTTGCATAAATCTATCTTTAGCCCTCTTTAAAAAAAATATGATATCTTGTTGCGAAATTGCACATATGAACCAATTCTGAACAAAATCTATTGGGTAGTTTTTAAATTCTATTTTTGAGCAATCTAATTTAAAATCGGAACATTCTAAAAAAGTAAAACATGATTTTACTTGACGTTTGCACATGTTTACATTGTTCCGAATTTAAAAAAGACAATGTTCACAATGTATCACATATCTAATCTTTATTTTTTTATTTGAAATGTCAATTTAGTTTCCAAATAGCATGGAAACTCTCAATAATCCATTTGGCTTACTGTATACATGTTCACATTACAATGTAAAGCTTATTAAAATAATTACAAATGTTACAATTACCTTTCTATGCCCTATCATAACTTTCATTAGCATCTCCAAAGTGTAGCCTTTAAAAAGGAATGTTAGAGGCATGTGTTGCTGTAAATACACACACTCCTGCATTTTCCTACAATCTAGTGTTGGCCCCAGATGTGTGCAACTTGTTTTTCTTCGAAGAAATCTTCTCAAGTAACAAGGTCCATTGCCTCCACCCATTGCTGTTAATGCTCATGGGCATTGGCTCCATTGTTATATTGTTGTCTCTCTGCAATGAGGTTCAGCTATGTGCTACAAAGATCCGGATCAATGCCATTGCTGTGATCTCTTTGGGCATTATCGGTTCCTCTCCTTTCCGTTGGTATTGTTCTGTGTTGCATCACCCTTTCTCCTTATCAACTCGACATGCGTCTACTTGTCTGGGTTGGGGATTGGGATGAATTCAAAGCCCCTGTAGTGGCCTTCCCCATTTTTTCTCCAAGGCAAGCTTGTCTTGCCCGTGATGGAACAGATGCCATTCCGCTACTGCCGTTGGTGTTGTGCCTAATACTCCTGGGTCGATCTCCACCAGGTCTTCAATGCCTGCCTCTCTCCCGAGCACGATAAGGCCTTTTGAGATGCCTGCCACCCCTTCCACTCAAAGAAGATTCTTCGATACCATTGGGCTCAATGTCTCAAAATGTTGTAGAGAAATGACAATGGCACTCTGCCATCTTTTGCTCCCAGGACCTCAAAGGCTGGCTCCAACCAAAACTGTTGGAAGGGACCTTCTTGCCAGAACCCAGCTTGAGTTCTGACTTGGAAATCAAGGACTTGCCACCCACCCAGCACTCCGAGCACCTCTTCTCCAAGGGGCCAGTCATCCAGCCTCGAAGCCCATCAGCAAGCTTCCGGTCTGCCACTGACCTCTGATCATGGTCATCACAAAGCGTGCACTTTGTACACCAAAACCAGCCTAGACTTGGTGCACAAGAAGAATGTGAAGCTGGCACACTTGCGCCGACCCCTCCCTCTGAGCCAACAGCTGCTTCAAAGCATCCTTCGGAGCTGAAACTTTCAACATCGAATCTTTGCTCGGCGTCAGTGACCCACACTCCGATACCAAAGCACTCGGCATCAAGACCTGTTCCTCCACTGGTTCAGATGAACCTGTTCTCTAGCAGCTGCAGGAAGAACTCAGTGCCCGTCAGGGTCACATCATCACACTGGGCTCATCATTGCCTAGCCACTGGCACTAGCCAAGTATGGCTCCAAGTGCATGCTCAGCTTTCAGTAAGGACTCGACCTGCCATCTCTTTCTTCTACCACCCCCTCCACCCCCGCCTGCTGACCCCACTCTCCTTCACTCCTCAGGGGTCACCGTACTCAGGGTTTTGGTACATGAACTGGGCATGGGCATGGACCCTTATGACCTGCACCCACAGGATGATCCCTGGGATCTTTATGATGTGTATCCTCTGTGGGGCACGGACCCCGATCTTTTTGCTGCCCTCCCTCCCCAACCCGATAACACCACTGACTATCCCAAGGTACTAGGCAGGGTAGCCTCTTTACAGAAACTGGAAATGCGTAAGGATGCCATTGCAGAGGATTTCCTGTTGTAAATAGTTTCTTTCTCCCAGAATACCTTGCAGTACCTGCCAATGTGGAAGATGATGCTCAAACCGGCTTCTGATATTTTCAAGGAGCCAGTTAAAATTCAGGTGGTCACCCCTATTGTGGACAAGAAATACAAGGCCACCCTGTCAGACCCGCTCTAAGTTAAAGGCCAACCCCCATGACTCTTTGGTAGACCACACTGCCCACAAACAGGTCAATGCACAGGGCATCGGAGACGCAGCGTGAAGGGATAAGGAAAGTAAAAGATTGACGCTGCTAGCAAATGCATCGGTGCGCCATTTGCCAATCACTAATGCATTGCTAATTCAATCAGATTATTTTTCAGAGTATAAGAGGGCTCGCTGGGATTAAATGGAGGAGCTCCTCCAGCACCTCCCAGATGACCAAAAGGTTAAAAAATAAGAATCTGAAGGGAAACTCATTTTTAATGGCACTATACGCAGTGCCCTAGATGCTGCCAACACTGTAGCTTGTGGCATTAATTCCAGCATCCTCATTAGTGGGTGCTCCTGGCTCGGTGTTTCTGGCTTCAAGCCAGCCATTCAACAGCATCTCCTTAACCTACAGTTTGACAGGGAGCACCTCTTCAGGCCGTAGGATGATCAGATGCTGGGAAAGATCATGAGGGACACAGATATTGCCAAGGCCATTGGCGCTCTCCAAACGCCCTCCTTTCATGGGTCTTTTCAGTTGTCTACGTACCGAGGCGGCTTCAAAGGCACTTCACCCAGACACTTCCACCTCTTTCCAATGTCATTAGCCTCACCACCCCTCCACAAGTGGATATTTCCCTGGCTCCTACAGAGGCAACAATTCCAAAGGTAGACGTAAGGGTTGTTCGCCCAAGGTAGCTGCCCCTGCCAAGCAGTGACTTGTTCCTCCTTCCCACCAACCACACAATACTTGTCTGGGTCTACTCCAAGGATTCTTCTCCACTTGGCAGCAGATCACTTCAGGGCATGGTTACTGTTTGGAGCTCACTTCCACATCTCCCAACATCACACCCCGCTGATGCATCCTATCCCTATAACACCAATGCCTGCCTCTGGATGAGGTAGATGTTCTCCTACTCAAGGACATCATAGAGCTATTGCCATCAAATCTACATGGCACGGGGTATTTTACCTCTACTGTCTCATTTCCAAGAAGGACAGGTCCCTAAGGCCTATCCTAGACCTCAGGCTCCTCAACAAGTGTATCATGTCAGATCATTTCCACATGGTCACTCTACAGGATGTCATACCTCTACTACAACAAGGCGATTTTATAACTGCCCGCGGTCTCAAAGATGCTTACTCCCACATTCCAATTCACCCAGCTCACCGGTGCTACCTTTGGCTTGTGGTAAGTGGCAAACATTATCAGTTCAAGGTACTGCCCTTCAAGGTCACCGTCACCTCCAGGGTGTTAACACAATGTTTAGCAGCAGTGGCCATGCAATTGTGATGCATTGGCATCCACGTGTTCCCTTACCTGAATGACTGGCTAATCAAAAGGGCAACTCACCAGCCCTGCCTTGCACACACACAAGCTACTATAACAACATTACATGGCCTTGGGTTCACCATCAACACAACCAAGACCCACCATCAGCCCCTCCAAATTCAGCCCTATCTAGGGGCGGTTCTCAACTCTGTGGTGGGCAGAGGCTATCCCAGTCCTGCAGTGGTGCAGGCCTTCCAGGCATTGCTCCATTTTTTTCAGACCAGACCACCATGTAACAATCAGAACAGTCATGCTCCTCCTTCGGTTGATTGCCTCCAGCATTGATTGCCATATTTTCCCATGCCAGGTTACACATGAACCTGTAGAAAGAGTGCTTAGTGCAACAATGGTCTCAAGCAGAGTGTCACTGTAAAAATCTAGTGTTGATTGGAAGCCACACTTATTGCTCACTGCAGTGGTGGAACACCAACAACCTGTTGTTGGGGCATCCCTTTCTCGACCCTATTCCGCAAATCACCATCACAATGGATGCTTCCCTTATGGGGTGGGGAGCACATTTATGGGACGTCATGGTCAAAGGTTTGTGGGCACCCCAGCACCAGGACCACCACATCAGTTACCTAGAGCTGTTTGCTGTTCACCTAGAACTGAAGGTCTTCCACTGTCACATTGTGGACAAGGTGGTACTCATTTGCACAGACAACATGACTGCCATGTAGTATCTACAGAAACCAGGCGACACTCACTCTCTTCACCTATAGACATTAATCCAGTGCATTTGGCAGTGGGCTCTCCACTACAGAGTCCATCTTCTGGCAGAGTACTTCCCGGTAGTGGACAACAACTTTTCAGACCTCCTCAGCAGGATGCAGCAGCAAATTCACAAGTGGGACTTCACCCGCAAGTCCTCCTTCAGTTCTTTCGGCTGTGGGGATTTCCAGACATAGACTTCTCTCCACCACCAAAAATGCAAAATGCCCAAGCTTCACCTCCAGGTACTCACACCCACAGTCCATGGGCAGCACACTGTGGATGAACTGGTCAGGGATATTTGCCTACGCTTTTTTTACTTTTCCCACTTCTTTCGTTCATGGTTCGGAGGCTTTGGCAAACATTCCTCACCCTGAAACTGGTGGCTCCCAACTGGGCTAGAAAACCCTGGTTCACCACCCTCCCCGAACTCCGGAAGAGAGGCTCCCCAGCAGGCTGAACCTTCTCACACAGAGCCATGGAGAAATCAGATACTCCAACAAAAAGATGTGCAACCTTGCGATTTGGCTCCTGAGGTCCTAGAGTTTGGTTATCTCAACCTTCCTCCGAATGCATGGACATTCTCAAGCAAGCATTTAGGCCAACTACGCACGCCTGCTATGCAGCTAAGTGGAAATGCTTCATCCACTACTGCCTATCACAACACATCAACCCTTAGCATGAACTGTCCATGACATTGTCTGCTATCGTTTACACCTACAGACCTGTGGCCTGGCCTACACTCCATTTGGCTGCATTTAACTGCAGAGGCTCTCTACCTTCAGAATAGAGAACACATATCACTTTTCAGGATCTCTGTTATAAATTCTTTTATGGAAGGTCTCAAAAGAGTCATTCCTCCACAGGTTCTTGCGGCCCCTGTATGGAATTTATACAGTATTCTCACTAGACTCAATGATCCTCCCTTTGACCATCTCCATTCTTGCTCCCCTTGAATTTCTCGCCGGTAATTGGCTTTCTTGGTCGCAATCACCTCTCTCAGAGATTTCAATGAGCTCCAGGCTTTAACCTTGGAGACCTTTCTTTCAGGTTCATAGAGATAGGCTTGTTCTCTGTACTAACCCTAATTTCCTTCCTAAGGTTGTTTCTCCTTTCCACCTTCACAGATCCATAGAGCTACCAGTTTTTTTACCCAACCAGATTCTTTTTTTTTTGTTGAATTTCTTTATTGTTCAGTTCATAGCAAATAACATTTGTAAATCAGTCAATTAAATCATAGATGTAAGCATATTACACAATTACATGTAATAACACCAAAGCATAGATCACATTAAAACAAAATGAGAGAAAAAACAGTGATAATTAAAAAGCAGCTACATTTCAAGTCGACATCTCCATATATTGTAGCATAGGCTGCCAAATGTTGATCCCTAGTTGTTTCTTCCTCAAAGATTTTATGCGGTTGAGGCTAAATTCAAGATTAAACACATTATGACATTTTTTTTTAAGTTCAGAAAAAATTTTTATTGAAAGAAAATGCTCAGATGTTACAAAATAAGACAAAAATAAGAAAAAAGATAACAACAAAAGCATATATCAGGTTAAGTAATGGCAATAATACAGGCTATAATATGAGACATAAAAAGATTGAGCATAATTATAAGCAAAAACTGGCAATTGGTATGAAATAAGGCATTAAAAAGGGAAATGAGATATACATTACAAGCATAAGAAAAGTAAAAAAAAAAAGAGGAAAAAAAAGGAGTATTTTTTTAACAAAGAACAGGAAGTCATGGAGGTTTAGGGACTTCTTGCTGTAACGGGGATAAGGACAGGGAGGTACGAGCAATTAAGTAAAAAAAAAACTGTAACTGGACTCCATAATTCTCTCCGCTTAGTAGGTAAGGTTAAGGGGTAAACAAAAGTCGTGTCTAATCTGTGATTATAGCAAACAGCATACCACCAAGCCTTATAAGATAATTTGGTATAATCCTTCCAGTTTTGAGTTATTTGTTGAAATGCTACTGCTAGTAGCAAGTCAATTATTCTACGCTACAAGTGCAATGATCCCAGATGGGAGACATACTTCCTAAGAAAATGTGAGAAAAAGAGAAGGGGTGAGTGGAAGAAAAAATCTTATTAATTTGAGACCAAACCTGCTTCCAGAAACTAAGAACAAAGTGACAGCTGAAAAGCATGTGAAAAAGATTTGCACATGGTGAGGAGCAGGTCCAACACTTGTCAGCCGCATCTGGGAAATGTTTGCTGAGGGTGAGTGGTGAAAACAATAAACGATTATAAATAAAAAACAGTGTTTGAGTAGTATTAGCAGCCCTGGAGGATCTACGAATCTTCAACCATAACTTGTCCCTTAACTCAATAGGCCAAGAGGTTGCAAGATCTTTTTCCCAATCCTCCTCTATCGTGGTTTTAATGCGGGGGGAGGATGGAGTGTGAAGAGAAGCGTATATCTTTGAAGCTTTAGAATGCTTAAGAAGTAAAGAATTCAGCGAGGGTATGTCAGAGGGCGTGTGAGTTGATGAAGGAGGTACAGCAAGATGAGCATCATATGCCTGTTGTAATGCGTGTGTCAATAACAAATATTTGGGTAGAAAAGTAAGAGGTAGATTGAAAGAAGTGGCAGCTAAATCAAAGGAAATATTCTGAGTGTGATGAAACAATTGACACACCCAAATAAGGCCACGCGTTCTCCAGGATTTCCAAAGAATTGGTTTATTGTTAATTAAAATAGACGTGTTATGCCAAATAGATTGATCAAAAAAGGATGAAACAGGTAAACAAGGAAAAATTTTGGAGGTGTATTTAAGAATAGGAGTTGATAAAGACTGAGGCCTACGAGCAAACATAAGATATTCTTTAAAGGAAAAGGGGGAAATGAAAGACTTTTCTAAGGTCAACCAGAGAGGAGAGGATAATGAGGAATCTTGAATCCAATGAGAGATTTGATGTAAAAGAAAAGATTTGTGATATAAGGAAAAGTTTGGAAAGTTCACCCCACCCTCTCTTTTAGGGCGCATTAGCTTAAACAAAGACATACGAGATTTTTTTATGCCCCCACAAAAAGGAAGATAGAATAGAGTTAATTTTCTTGAAATATTTCAAGGGGATAGCAAGTGGTATGTTGGATATTGTAAATAAAACAATGGGAGAGAGCATCATCTTGATTGTGTCCAGTCTTCCCCACCACGACAAATAGAGAGGATGCAATTTGTTAGTGAGAGTGGTTAGTTTTTGTACACAATCTTCCATACACTTAGTGATTGTACCCGAAAGAGAGGAGTGAAAATTGAGGCCCAAATATTTGATAGAATTAGGGCTCCAAGTAAAACCTGAGGTAGAAAAGTCACCCTTGAAAGTCACTTTAGTGAGTGGTAAGATTTCGCACTTATCTTTATTTAGCTTATAGCCCGATACTTGAGCAAAAGAATGAACCTCGTCTAAAAATGCTGGAAGGGAGGTATCTGGTTGGGAGATAAATAGTAAGACATCGTCAGCATAGGCTGCCATTTTAATGTCAGAATTGTGAAAATTAAAACCATGTATATTATCATTCTGACGAATTCGCAAAAGGAAAGGTTCTAAAGCAAGATTAAACAGAAAAGGTGAAAGTGGGCAACCCTGAATAACCCCTCTCCCCAGTGAAAAATAAGAAGATAAGCCCCCATTTGCCGAAATTGCTGCTCTAGGACGAGAGTAAAGGAAGGAAATCAGGGAGGAAATTTTCGGACCAAAACCAAACCACTTCAGAGTTTTAAACAGATAAGGCCATTCAACCCGATCAAAAGCTTTTTCCGCATCCAAAGCTATGGCTGCGAGGGAATGAGAATAATGTGAAGTCTTGGAAAGGATGTCAAAAAATAATCTAGTGTTATCCGACAACAGTCTACCTTTAACAAAGCCGGACTGTTCTTTCCCTAAAAGCTCAGGTAGTGAAGACTCTAAACGCAAAGCTAATGCTTTGGAAAACATTTTATATTCAATATTTACTAGAGAAATAGGGCGATAATTTTTACAATGCTGTGGATCTTTGCCCGGTTTCGGGATAATACAGATAAGGGCATCAGAGAAGGATACAGAAGCGGAGCCAGTTTGAAGAAAGGTAGAGAGAAGCAAATGTAATTTGGGGATAAGCAAATTTGAAAAATAGGAAAAGAATTCAACAGTAAAGCCGTCTGTCCCCGGAGCTTTCCCGTGTTTGAGAGTATGAAGAGCCTGGAGGAGATCCCTATGTGTAAGATCGGATTCTAAAGAGGAAAGGTCCGGAGGAATATCAAAAGGAAAAAAGATGCTTGACAAAAATTGGGAGATGGACTGTTCAGACGAAGATGCTTCGGAGGAATACAATGTTTCATAAAAATGTAAGAATTCTTGTAAGATGTCTTCGCTTTTGTGTTTCAGTAACCCATCATGACCGTAGATAGATTCAATATTGACTTTGTTTTGTCTCACCTTTAAATAATTAGCCAGCAATTTTCCAGCCTTATTCTGCCCACCATAAAACTTAGCGCTAGATTTTAAGAGAAAATTAGAGGCATTAAATGTGGAATCTTTATTAAATTGAAGTTTGGCAGAAATCAGGTCGTTTAAACAATCTTTTGATTTAGACGTATAGTATAAGTGTTCTAGTTGTTTAATTTTGGAAAGTAGAACATTGGTGGCTTGTTGGGCTTTCTTTCGCTTACGAGAAACGTAATTAATGATGAAGTCTCTGGCTGATGCTTTGAAAGCATCCCAGACTACAGGGAATGGAACATCATCCGTATGATTGAGTAGAAAATATTCGTGGAAAAAGGATGTAAAAGAAGAAACAAATTGTACATCAAGAAGGAGAGCGTTGTTAAAAAGCAATTTTTTAATGGATGTAGGCTTTTGTAATAGATCCAAAGAAATGGAAACTGGGGCATGATCCGAAATTAAGATGGAGCCGATGTCAGAAGAGATAAGGGACTGGGTAAGATGATGTGAAATAAAAAAATAATCTAATCGGTATTGAGTTTGGTGAGGGGGTGAAAAGAAAGAGTATTCCCGCAAAGTGGGATTGCAGAGTCTCCAGGGATCAGTAAGTTTGTATTGTGCAATGAGGTGAGTAAAGGATTTTTGTGACTTATGTGGAGTGTAAGCGCTAGCTGAGTGTCTATCCAAAAAGGGGTCAAAACATCGTTGCAATCACCCACTAGAAAGAAGTTATCTACATAGTGTTGGGTGATTAGTGGAGCTAAAGAAGTCCAGAAAGAGGCGTCACCACTTGTTGGAGCATACACATTTAAAATGGAATTAGGAACATTGTCTAGAATAAAATTAACTAACACCCATCTGCCTGAAGTATCAGCAAAATGCGTTACTGTCTTCATTGGAAAAGATTTTCTAAACAGAATCAAAACGCCATTCCGTTTACCGTCACCTGGGGAAAAATACACTTCACCCACCCAACCCCTTTTCAGTTTAGCAGATTCATCTGCCGATAGATGTGATTCCTGTATACAGGCTATATCTGCGTTGAGTTTGGTCAAATGGGATAATACTCTCTGTCTTTTAATTGGCGAATGTAAACCTCTAACATTCCAAGAAAATATTTTCAAAGGCATAAAACAATGCTAGAAAAGCATACCAAAAAACCAGTTGAAGAATAATCATTAAAAAGAAATACATTTAAAGCATATAGGCATATTGATAAGAGACACCAAGAATAAAATAAGATACTTTCAAAAAAAACAACAAAGTAAAAGCTAGTTACATGATGAAGAAAAAAGGGGAGAATAAAAAAGAAGAGATATAGTGAAAACACAGGCAAAAAGGAATGAAAATGAAAAGGCTGGATCAAGAAGAAAGGACAGAAAATATGCTGAAGAGAAACGTAGCCAAAGAGGAAGTGAGGAGCTGAGGAGCTTAAAGAAGAGAGAGAAAGAAAAGTGAAAACATAATAACAGAAGAAGAAGAGCAAAAAACTTACATAACGTCGAGAACAAACAAAAGGAGAGGCGGATGGAGGCCACATAGAACAATGACGGGTCATAAGCTCCAAAGGGAAGGCAGGGAAGGAAGACAACCGCAACGAACTCCAAGGACATGAAGGTGGGTGACGAAGTGAATGAAGAAATCTGTGCAGAGGGGGAGAAAGGATAAATGTTAATTATTAAGAACATAGAAGATTAACGTAAAACAAGCAGCTAGAAGAACTGTATAAGCATAACAGTCATGAAAACCAACAAGGAACATAGCATAAAAGCATTAACATGAGATAGGTGAGTGAAAACCAATTATGAAGAACTTGAAGACGCAGCAATGTCCATTCTGTTGGCACTATGAGAATATAGAAAACTCTTTAGTTTCTGCGGATCATCATAAGTAGTAGTCTTGTTGTTGAAAGTCACCTTTAAAAGGTAGGGATGAAAAAGTCCATATCTCGCTCCCATAGAACGCAGCTGTGGTCTAAGTGAAAGGAATTTTTTGCGCCGGTCAGCAGTGGCTTTAGCATAATCCTGTGAGAAGAAAAGCTGATTACCAGACCAGGTAAGTCGAGGGAGAGCTTTGGCTGCGGATAAAACTGTAAGTAAATCTGTATATTCTAGGAAGTAGAGGATAACACCTCTCGGCCTTTTGACGTGAGTAGTAGAGAACCCAGTAGGAGGAGGACCCAAACGATGAGCTCTTTGTATATTGAGATTAGTGGTATCTGGCAGCTGGAGAATCTTCGGCAAAAAGGATTTGAAAAAAGTAAGGGCATCAGACCCCTCTGAGTTTTCCGCCAGGCCATAAATGCGAAGATTGTTCCTCCTATTTCTGTTCTCTAAATTCTCAAGTTGTTTGTGGAGTGTAGAAACTTGGACGCATAGTGGATCAACTTTGGCAACAGAGGAAGTAAGAGAATCAACAGTTTGCTCTAGAAGGGTCACACGACCATCAATATTCGGCCACTTGTCGGATAACAGCTGAAGAGTAGTTTTGGTTTCCTCAAGAGTAGTTTTAGTTTCTTCAATAAAAGGGCGTAAGGCCCTAATTCCCTCCAAAAGGATATCCATTGTTACTGATGAGGTTTGTTTGGGAGGAGAAGGTGGGTCTTTTTTTAATCTTTTGATTGAACCTTTGGTGGCGCCACTTGTTTGCGGAGCTGAAGCAGAGGAGGAACTTTTAGCAGAGGGATCAGAGGAGTCATCCATCTCTAAACACTGATATCTAGAATCCGTATGAAGGAGAAATTTGCGAGGAGTTGGAGAAGGCTTGCGTAGCTCCTTATATGTTCTACCCATAGAAGAAATGACAAATGCAACTAGGATATAACAAAACAGGTAAACAAGCAATATAAGGTTCCTAATATGGCTAAAAAGCTAAATATGAATAAGACATGACCATACACAATAATAATGTTGAGGCATTAAGGCAAGGGTTCCGTCAGAATGAAGCGAATGAACTAAATTGTGAACAGGTAATTGCAGTAAAGTTGAGCGTTATAAACAAGAGTTACTTCTATGTGAACCACATAGAGAGGTCAAGTAAAGATACAACAATTTATGTCAGAAAGGCAAAACATCCCAGCAGAAAAACAAGCAATATAGCTAATTAATGTGAGAGGTTAGTAAAATCTGTAGAGCAAAGATATATGTATGAGTAAATGTGAAACTGAGTATGCAGTGTGGTGTAACAACAATCCGGTAAACATGACAAGAAAAGAGGAAAGGGTCACTTCTAGGTGCTAAAGCAACAGCAGTTCTGGAGAGAAGAAATGAATACCACAATAATAAAAGCGTTATTTGAGAAAATGTGAAACTAGCATTTGGCACATAAACAAATTAACGACATAGAAATCAAACAGGTGGTTGCAACAGCTTGAAAAAAAAATGAACTACAATAAAAAGTATCAATGGCAACCAGAATTATGAAGAAGTCGGCCCTGTGGTGATATAATTGAAAAGACCAGGGCAAGTTAACATGCAAATGGAGCAATAAGCGGTATATGGTGCAATAATAAACCTTTCTTATACTGCAAAACTGCTAGGAGTATGACTCCGTCAGCAGCTTCACAAGATGGCGACTGTGGTTTCAGAAGACAACACCTCATGCAATACAATCATGGAGTAAATAGAAGCGTGTTACAGAGGAGTGAAAATAGCAAATGGCCCATAATTGTTTAAACGCAGAAAAAAGTAGCTTCAAAGTAATTTTCAGTCAGTCATATTGCAGCATCGCTGTGAATGAATAATACCAGCCATAGTTGACAGAAATTCCAAAGCTCTCGAAAAACGCGCTAGCAGAAGCCAAGTCGCTTGTAAAAGTTAAGTGGGCACCGCGTGGTGACTAGCAGGCTGACAATGGAGAAAATATGAAAGTTATGCTGCCAATACCATAATTAGCCGAGGTACGCTAGGAGCGGAGCTCCGTCAGCATTAACGCAAAATTGCGGCCATAATGCCGAGTATCGACGCTTCCTGCACTTGTCAAACAAAAGGATTACCCACAAGCAGACTCGGGCAGCCAAATTCACCAAAACAGATGTTCACCAGTTCCGAAGTCGAAACCCATGATTTTTCCGGAGGAAATCGCTGTAGGGAGTCACGTTGGGCCGTCCATTCTCCGCGCCGCCCGGGAGAGCTATAGAGAAGCCGCCATCGTCCACGGGCGCTAGCCACGCCCCCCACATTATGAAACTTAGCAAGCCACATTTCATATGATGGCGCCTCTGATTGCAGCCACATAGAAGCGACACATAATCGGGTAACCACCATAGCTATAAATATAAAATATCAAAAAGGATAGCAAATCTGCGTGGGTTCAATATCCTCACCCATACCTACTAACATAATCTCTCTAGAGATACGGACGTCGACCCCCGTGGTTTGCGATAGAAATTCTGATATGCCAGGTAAGAATTGTTTTAAAACTGTACAATCAAAGAATATATGTACAATATCAGCTTTCTCCGCTTAACATCTAAAACATTTCCCGTCGTGTACCCCACCCCACTTCATCATCTTGACCGGTGTATGTTATAAATTAAACAGAGTTTTATAGTGTTGGGTGCGTAGATTTGCCGTCAATAGAACTTTACTTGCCATATCGATTGATGATTGCACATGTAAGCCAGTATTGCCAAATCTATCCCTCCACTTTGCATCATGCATCTCAATATCATCCCGCTGAGTCGCCAGTAATATGTCATACAGTGCCCCAATCTTGGCTCTTTTAAACAATGCCTCTAATAAATCATTGGTTGTTATAGACATATATCTGCAATGTTTAATAATAAAGTCACAAATTTGCAAATATTTGAAAAAATCATACTTATATATTTTAGATCGTTCCACTAAATCTGAAAAATGAATAATTATCCCAGCCCTGTAAATATCCCCTAGACGTCGTATCCCTTTGCCCTTCCAAGTAGCCATCTTTGTGTCCCAAAACACCAAAGGAAATATTTCTGTGGAATTAAAAGGCGTATAGTAGCCTATCCAATTTATAGATACAATTTTGCGTATCAGCTTCCACGCCTTATATGCAGCAGAGACAATTTTAAATCAGGTTCTTTTGAAATAGCTTGGTTCGTAGAACTTAAGCAGGGCCTCACTCGCCTGAGTCCCTAACAACATCTGATATATGTTAGGAGCTTCGAATGGCCTTGCTTCAGCCCCAACCACCAGATACTGCATATTCTGCAAAATGCAAACTAGATAATAAAAAGCAAAGTTCGGTACCCCCCATCCACCACGTGTCAATGGAAGCGTCATATATTTTGAAGCACGCCGATTTTTCTTCCATCCCCATATAAAACTATCTGCAATAGACTGAAGCTGCATTAATTGTGCTCGTGTCAGCTCTAGCTGTACCGTCCTGAAATAGTACAGTACCCGGGGGAGTATACACATTTTTAAAACATTACATCACCCTACCATTGATAAAAATCACTATATTGGCATCATCCCAGGATGGTGGGGGGTTCCCACACTGAGCTTCTAAAAATGTGGCCAGCATATCGTCCTTGATAATTGAAAAACATTATCCAGTAGACCTCCAAGGGGAGTTTATCCAGCCCTGCCGCTTTCCCTAGCGCTAGTCCATCTAATGCTGTCTGAAGTTCTAGCATAGTAATAGGAGCCTCTAGCTCTTCCCGTTCAACTAACCCTATCTCAGTTAAATCGAAATTGCGGAGATATCGCTCTATAGTACCCTGCACCACAAGATCTTGAGTATATAATTCTTTATAATACGAGTGGAGTGCCTCCATGATGCCTTCCATAGTCTCAGCTGTGCCCCTTTTACCAACTTCCAAAATTTCGATTCGCTGGGAGGTTTGTCTTTGAGCTAAACATCTGCCAGTTGCCTCCCCATATTCATATCTTTCTGCCTTATGTATTTTGAACTGAACAGCGATCTCTTGGCTCCATACCCCATTGATCCTAGCCTTGCAACAGGCCGTCTTGGCTTGCGCTTCTTTACTGTCCACATTCGCTCTAACCGCTTGTATCAGTTCACATTCAGCCTTCTTTAGTTCCTCAAATAAACCCAGCATTTGTTCTTTCTGTTTTTTCTGCTTAGCCCAACCATAGCTAAATGTTTCACCCCTTAGCCCCGCTTTCAAAGAATCCCAGATCATTGGTTGAGTAGCCGATCCTCTATTACTCTCCAGAAACAATGTAGGCCAGGTCCGGATATGATGAAAATATTCCTCATCGCTTAAAAGTTTTTTATTAAATGTGAAGGATCACTGCTCCCTTGAAAAGGTAAAGCTAGCAAGATCCATAACCACAGGTCCATGATCCGATGAAATGCGGGGCCACACCTGTATCTTTGCGCCCACAGTCAACAAACGAGGTAAAACATTATAGTCCAACCAAACAAACTTATTGTGTGGGGACGAAAGAAATGTATACCCAGGATCACCATCTCCATGATTCGCTGCCGTCCACCCATCGACTAATCCATGGTTCTGTAACAACTGTTGCAAAGTCCTAAATACTTTAGGCTTAAGCCCTTTATAATTAGAAAAATATGAATCCCATGTCTGAGCTTCCCCGTGTATATTAAAGTCCCCAACTAGTATCAATGGGGTCCCCCAAAGTGCCAGCTCAACATTTAAAAACTCCAAAGTCTCAGCCTCGTCTAAGTTTGAGCCATATACTGTGCAGAGCACAGTCTTAGTACCCCCTAAAATACACTCAGTGATAGCCCACCTCCCAAGATTATCCACCCTCTCTTTACCCGTACCGATTATACCATGACGCACCATAATCGCCACCCCCCTATTCATAGTAGATTTTCTGGAAGTTGATAGCAGTTTAAATCCCAGCTCAAATAGTATCCTACGATTATCCCAGGGGACATGAGTCTCTTGCAGACAGAGAATATCAGGTTTAATTAACCGCAGCTCAGCAGTAACACGCTTCCTCTTGAGGACATTGTTCAGCCCACAAACATTAAATGAACATATGCGCAGCCTCCTGTCTGCCATTACTATGTAAATACCTCAAGGCCATCAATATATCCGAAAAATAAGGTCTAAAATTCCTGCAACACATGCTATGAACTGAGTTGTTGCCCTTTAACACCTTCCCACCCAACCCTTTACTCCCCAAGTGACCCTCTACGCCCCACCACCATCCCACAAAGCCCCCCCGCCCACCCTGACCGTGACCCTCCCCCATCAATAAGGCTTTAGGGCCAATTGCCCTTGTGATGCTTGGTGAATAGCCCACTTGGTACTCGCCTTTCCCGCATCCTTTTATATATACGGCTAAGGAAAAACAAAAAGCAAACAAACAGAAGATGGCAGAAAATAATCAAAAAGTTAATTATATTGTTGCATACAAAATCCATTTCCTATATAATTATCCTCAACACAAAGATTGAAGCTATTCTTTGGCTGCAGCATTATTATTATTATTATTATTATTAACGAGCTTATAAAGCGCCTGGTTACACTAAGATAGTGTGTCCCCGCGCTACGGTGAGAGCAGCAAGAGCAGGTTACTGAGAGCTATCCAGGAGGGAACAGGAGAGTCTTCAGTTTCTTCCTAAAAATGCCCTCAGAGGGCTCCAGTCGGAGGCTCACTGGAAGTTTGTTTCAGAGTTGGGCCGCCAAAAATCGGAAAGAGTGGCCCCCCATCCTGGCTTTCTTAACCGCAGGGATACAGACCAATCCCCTCCCCTCAGACCTAAGGCGGCGGGTAGGAAAAAAACGTATCTGCCCCTTGTTTACAATATTTAAAGTAGCTGGTTGTAATATAAACGCCTGTACGCCTTTTGCTTGGAAAGGAGTGATCAGCTGCCGCAGCTGCCATCTCTTCTCCACTGTAGAGTGACAGTAGTCAGGTCTCACAAAGAATTGCGTCCCTTTGCCAGTTCTCTTCTTATTTGGTCTAGCCAAATCGTACAGTGCCTGCCTAGCCAGAAAGTTATTGAGGGAAATCAAAATGGCTCTCGGCTGTTGCACCACTTGCCCACTCCGTGTGGGCCGTTGTCAAAACGGAAATCTGTGCGCCCGTTGTATTTCCTGCGACCAGTTCCATTCTTTCAACTCAAGGAGTGCTTCCTCAAACAGCTCAGCTACAAATATTCGGGCATCTTGCCCCTCAAGTCCTTCTGGCACCCCTAAGATACGCAGATTGTTACGACACAGGCGATTTTCTAAATCAACCAGCTTGTCATGCATATCATCTTTATTGGCTTTTATGTCTGCAACAGCATCCTTTGGAGCCACCAGACTGATCTTCTAGCAACGAAATGCGAGTCTCTGCTTCCACCATCCTGTCAGGAAAATCATTGCATGTTTTTGCCAACCGTCTAACTGTATTTTGCAGCTTTCTGCATGCAGTATGTGTTTTTAAATTCTCTGCCTGCATTTCCAAACTATGCTCTGAGATTGATCTATAAATTGGTTCCAGCGATGCATGACCTTGTATCTCCTCTACCGGGCCCCTACTAGCTTGGTCAGATAAGTCCAGACCTTCGAACAACTGCTCCCCACTGGAGAGCTCCCAGTCGGGCATTTCTGTCATCGCTAATCCGGCCATTCCATCCTTAGTTTTCTTCCGTACAGTTTGTGTTTCTATAGATGTACCCTCCAAAGAAGGATTTTTAGTGTGGTTTCCTTCCATAGTTGTAGGGATGATATCGCCAAGCCCCTCCTCGTGTAATTTGAAATTTCCTTCCACATCAGACTCTTCCGAGTGCTCTGAGAGTGAATAAAACTCACTATCCTTACTACTAGTAGTAGGTTCATTCCTATCTTCACTAATAATACCGATACCATCCATTAATGCCGGTTCATTAACAGTGTCAGTAATGACCTGGGGTGGTGCAGCATGTTCCAAAGGTAAACGGCTCTCCTCGAGAGATAAACCAGACGGTTCGCCCCCCCCTTGTTGGGCATCAAGAATATCAGATTTTGAAGAAGCAATCAAGGAAGTCACAGCTTTTTTGCCGGCAGCCGCTTGAAAAATCTGCAATATCTTAGGTGTCCCTTGTACAAAACCGATGCCCTGTGAAATGCTATCCTGACGCTCGACGCCAAGCATTTCTTTGGAGCTTTTTGCTGTAAGTGCTGCACGTGTTCCTACTGCAGCCTCCCCAGTTGCTCTTGTTTTCCCACCTCGAGCAACTTTAGGTGCCATATCAAACCTCCAATGGTGTCCCAAAGCACCCAAAAACAATGAATTTCAGACTCCCCAGCTGTTATTTTTTTATTTAAGTATAGTCAATCCCAACAGCTAGTTGGGATGATAAATTTGCTGGCTTCTAGCTCATACACTCACCAAAACCTTATAGCCGCTCTCGCGTAGTGTGCCGACTCGCAGTCAAGACCAGTGGTATTATTGTGGGAGGCTTATCCAATCACAGCCTGTACAGAGAATTCGCCAGAAAGTGCAGCCTCTCCAAAGCCGACAAGATCCATGGATAGTCGACTTTGTTTGTGCAATCAAACACACAGCGATTACTTTTTTTTAAACAGACTTGTTGCAGAAGATTTATCTAGAATTAGTTATGTAGCAAAAAGTTCACCCAAAAAGTTCAGCCAATCGCCTTCCCGTAGTCTGCCTGCTCGCAGCCAAGACCGGTTACATTGTTTGCAGGAGACTTGTCTGAAAGTAACTTTGTATCAGAGACTTTACCCAAATGTTCTGTCTCTCCAAGCCGGCAGGAATTGCATATCCCGCTGCTCTCGCTGATTTCCAAACCCAGCCGTGAGTCTGGCCACGGGTCGCAGGTTCCACAGACAGTCAACCTGGCTGCCATTAGCAACCCATCTCAGGAGAGGCTGCAGTCCAATACCACTCCTCCTCAGCCGTTACCGTGTTGTTTGTATGGACGAGCGCGCAACTGTTCCATTTACATAGACAACTTCCCGGAGAGCTGCGAGCAGCGAGAATAACCACAAGGAAGAATCCCAACGCACTCCAACTGGAACCGCTGCTGTCATCAATGTCGCCGCGCGTCCAACTCCGTAAATCAAACGGGAAAGACAAGCTAACCAGGAGATCCTCACACGCACGTCTGTTGTGCGGACACCATCTTGCCCATTTCCCCAACCAGATTCTGTTGCAGAACAAGTTCTCCATAGTCCAGATTTTAAGCAAGCCCGTATGTATTATGTGGATAGAATGAAATCCTTTTGTCAGGCTAAACATTTCTTTGTTGCCTTCTCAAAGCCACACAAGGAGTGGGCACTTTCCAAATCAGACATAGCTAGATGGATAGTTAAATGCATTGAAACATGCTTTGCAAAAGCCAAGATACCTTTTCCTATCCCTCCCAGAGCCCATTCTACCCGAAAAAGGGGCCTCTATGCCCTTCCTAAGGAACATTCCGATAGCTGAAACCTGAAAATCAGCGATCTGGTCCACACCACACCCTTCCTTTCAAAGTAGCTCTCTATGCAGTTCTGTAGACACAGCTTTTGAGTGGGGTGACACTCCTCACAGAAAGATAGTCTCCAGTCTGGATCACCCACAACAGAGGCTCAAAGAGGTGTGAAGTATCTGCATTCGGCTATGAACAGCCACAAAGACAGTGATTAGGAAAGAGAGAAAAGGCTGGTCTCACCTAAAGCGCCCTTCACACCCTGAACAACAGACTGCAGACCTTTTTATCCTCATCTACCAACTGGCAGTGCAACTAATTGAATTCCTTTTGGACCCTTGTCTCCTTTGTCCTCACTTTACTGTCTAGGTCTTCTACCTCCTGCATCCTGGTGCATTGCCACTGTCTGTGAGAACAACTTCACTCCCAACCTATGCACAGAAATGTCTGAAACGTCCTAATGGAACCCACAGGGTTTCGTCTCTCTACTTCGCTTATACATATACTACACATACTACAATAGTTACACACACAACATACACTTGGACGGGATTAGGAGATAAAACAGGGTTTAAATCTGTTTTTGCATTGGTAAGACACTCTCAGCCAATGCCAAATAACTAATTTTTAGTGAGTGAGTGAAAAAACCTACTATTTACAGAATAGTGAAAGAAGACATTTAAATAAGAACTTCTCTATTTCTGTGCCAACTCACCTTGTGCAGCATACATACCCTGTACCAAGTTTGGGATATTCCAGACTATGCTTAAGAGGGCTGTTCTAATGTTGGCCCACAGCAGGCAAGGGCTTTTAATGTTTATATGATGTATACACTCGGAATGTAAGCTGTCTGCCTTGGATATGGAGCACTATGTATAATGTTTTTCTCTACAGCCTATATTCTCTGACTGCTTGCTAAATCAGAAAGCCTTCTCCTACTCTACTCCTAAACCCTGCATGAACAATTGACATTGATTTACTCGCTTGATTCCTCTCCTTTCTTTCTTTAGAGTGACTCATCCGCATGCTTTCTATTCCTGAGTATAGCCACCTCTCAGTGTCATTCCTGTCTGTCTCAATCATTCTTATTGTAATTCTGAAACTGGCTGATACATCATTTCATAGTTCACAAACTCTCCTCTTTAAAACCCTATACTTGTAATGTAACATTAACTAATCTCCGCTAGCCTATCTATCCCACCAGCCATTCACCTAAACCATCTAGCCCCCACTATTGATCACACCTACCTGGTATTAATATATCACAAAGTAACTGGGCAAATGGGTGCAATTTTTCTTGAGAGCACATTACTAATCGCAATAACCAACAATAACCACTGGACTAACCACTAAACTTAGGTTCCAGAATAGCGTGCTACTTGTCGTAAAGTGATTCAACACCACATCAGAGATAGTAAGTGCTATATAAATACAATTACAATCTACCCTGCTGCGTTCTGGTCCAAATAGACTCAAGAGAGGCAGGGGAATGTCAAACGTCACATCCACCATCAGTGCGGGTCTGAAAGACCCTGGCTGACAAAGGTATTCTAGCTTTCTATTTAATGTCACTTGCAACCTTTCAGTGGAAACAGCTCGCTGAAATATATTGTGCTTCGACTACGTTGGTTTGCTAGAAGTGAAAAGATCAAAAGCTGCTGAATCCTTTTTTTACACATACCAAAGGCAAATGTCCTTACTTCATATTCTAGAACTCCCGCAATTACAAATCAGCTCACCAGACGATGACTCTTTGAAAACCGTTAAAGCCTCTGTGGAGAAACCTATAAGTGTTATTCTAGAATTTATACCAGGTACATCACTTGCAACTCTCTTATTTAACATAAAAAAATTATGTAAATTTAAAAATTAGAGTGGTGCTTGCCAATTGCAATCTATCACAGGAGTTATGATTAAAGGATCAGATATGTTCCATGCTTCGTTGTGTTTGTCAAAAACATCTGTTATTCACTTTGTACAGACATGTATGCACTCGGTTTCCCTCTGAAGAGCACCATTGCTTCAGGTTTCTTTGAACATATATGAACTTATCGTTCAAATTCCCGATTATAAATTCTGACTTCAGCATTGGAGAGACACTCGAGTGAGAGGATCAGAAATCACAACCAGATCCACTGCCAACCTTCTAAAAACTGGGTCCTAACTTAGACTTTTTGAGAATTGTGAAGTGATATATATGCACACATTAGCCAGCACTATCCCATGATAGTACTTCAAGATGTTTTACAGGTGTGCTGCGCATATTATGAAATTAATTTTGTACTGCCTCAGGTAACCAAGTACTGTCATTCTTAGTATGGACACAACCATCTCCAGCAGTGTGTTCTCTATTTATTCACCATAATACTCAATTTCTCATGCCTCATCTTGCAAGTTACTTATATTGGATTGCATGCAAACTTCAGCTTTGATGGAGAACAGCATCCTCTCAATGTATTCTTCCTTCCTGTTTATTCTCCGTATATTAATTAATTTTAATTTTCCCTAGCACTAAAAACATTCTCTATTGCCTTCATTTTCTTTTTTCCCTTTTGTTCCTAAATCTTGCAAACAGATTGGCCATGCTCATGAGGCTCAGCCCAACTAAATGTAGTGTGTTTGCATTACGATTACAATTATAAGCTTTGACAGTTGTGTTCATTTTATTTCTATGTTTATTCTTGACATTAAATATGTGATGCATCTGACTTATTATTGGGCCACATTGTATGCCATGCCACCCACATTGTTTAAATCCCCCTCATTACTCTTTGTTGCTTAGATTCCAAATATGGAATATTAAGGGATTAGGCAATCCTATTAAAGGACAGCGGGTGCTAACCCACTTAGCTAAATTAAAAACTGACATTGCATTACTCCAAGAATCCCATCTATCTGAGGCTGAAGCTTCCAAATTAAAGAAATGCTGGGTGGGAAATGTTTTAGTTTTAGTTTAGGCACGAAAAATTGTGTTTTGATTCTATGCCATAAAAAACTCTATGTTTCTGTTGTTCACCAAGGGTCTGATTCCGAGGGTCGTTGAGTTATTGTTAAACTTCTTATCGATAAAATACCATTAGTTATTTTTTAATGAATATGGCCCTGTCTCTGTTGACAAGGTTTTCTGGACACAGATCTCTGATAAATTAATTTTGTTTGATGATGATTATATTGTTTTTGGTGGTGATTGCAATCAAATTCATGACCTCTTATTGAATGGAAATTCACCAGTTAAATTTGTAAATACTAAAATGCACTCACAATTTACCTCCACCATACGCCGTAGATCTCTAGTCGATATCTGGAGACTTTGTCACCCAGATCTTAGAGAATACAGCTACTTTTCACCTCCACATCATTCACAGTCCCGTATTGATTACCTCTTTTTAAGTAAATCCTTAGCTCAACATGCCCGTCACTCTGAGATAGGATCTATTTTAATATCGGACCATGCCCCGGTTTTTGTGGACTTTGATCTGACACCTTTTACTCCACATTCTGGTAGGTGGCGTTTTAATAATTTATTACTTGTGGATCCTAATTTCTCTAGCCAATTCAACTCTTTTGCCTCTGAAATTTTTGCTATTAATTCAATTCCAGATTCTTCTCCTGATATGATTTGGGATTCTTTTAAGGTGGCTGCTAGAGGTTTTATAATGAATTTTGTCAAACAAAAGAAAAAATCTTTTGAGGTACAATCTACCCAATTACTTCATAAAAGTAAGCAATTAGAGTACACCTATTACCATTCTAATACTGAATCTTCTTTAAAAAATCTCATTGATGCCAAGCTTACTTTGAACAGGCTATCTACAGAAGCCGCTTCTTCCTATCTATTAAAAAGTAGTACTCGCTATTATGGAGGCCAAAATAAAATAGGGAAAATATTTACCAATTACTTAAAGATAAAGAAAGAAAGAACTAGAATGGAATCTTTGAAGAGTAGTGCTGGACCTTCTCTATTTAAAGATGATGATATTTAAATGAATTTGTTTCCTTTTATAAAAATCTATGTACCCCAGAGGCTCAACCAGCTCAAACAGATTTATCTTCTTATTTTCAATCTATTTATTCTCCTCCCTCCCAACTTATTGATTTTGATTCTCTGGAATTTTATATTACCTTAGCTGAAATTACCCATGCGGTATCGGTTTTACGACGAGGAAAGGCTCCTTGACCCGATGGCTTTACTGTCGAGTTCTATGAACATTTTTGCTAAGTTTCCTCGTCCAAATCTTTTACTTTTATTTAACTCTTTTATTACAAATGGTTCATCTCATGGCACTTTTCAAGAAGCTATAATATTCTTGATCCCAAAGGATAATAAAGACCCTTCCCTTTGTAAAAATTATCGTCCCCTTTCCTTAGTCAATTTCGACTATAAGATTTTTGCAAAAATGTAGCATTGCGCATTGATCCTATCTTACCTGAACTTATTGGACCGGAGCAATCCGGCTTTGTAAAAGGTCACTTATCCTCTGATAATTCTAGAGTCTTTTTCAACGTCCTTAGTAAGGCTTCCTCTTTAGACTATCCTATTGCTGCCATAGCTTTAGATGCTGAAAAAGTGTTTGATAGGATCAGATGAGATTTTGTGTTTCATGCTTTAAAATGGATAGGTTTTCCTCCCAAATTGATCTACCAAATTTCTTTGCTATATTCGGGTCCCAAAGCTTCTACCTTCGTTAATGGTAAAATCTCAGAATATTTTTCTCTTCTTAGAGGAGTCCGACAAGGTTGTCCTTTTTCTCCTTTATTATTTGTAGTAGCGTTGGAACCCTTTTTAACTAAAATTAGACAGGATGCTCATATCTCTGGGTTTCAGCTTGGTTCACATTAGATTAAAATGTCTGTTTACACAGACGATATCCTTTTATATTGTTCTAATCCGGCTACTTCTCTCCCTCATTTCCTTTGCCAGGTTGATATTTTTTCTAAATTATCAGGATACCGCCTTAATCCGGATAAATGTGAAGTTTTACCTCTCAATGACTTATGCCTTAAACATTATTTTACTCACACTAGTTTTTCCTGGCAACCTTCTAAAGTCAAAAATCTAGGCCAATGGTTTTCCTCGTCTATCCCTGAAACTTTAAAATTAAACTTTGATCATATTATAAAATCGCTAAATGATACTATTACGCATTGGCATTCTCTTTTTCTATCTTGGTGGGGTCCACTGGATTCGATTAAAATGATGCTTACCCCATTGATTTTATATACTCTTTCTATGATTCCTATGCACATTCCCGGACATTATTTTAAGAAAATGGATCCACTTTTAACTTAATTTCTCTGGAAAAACAAATCTCCTCGAATAACCTTGTCCTCCTTTAAAAAGGACAAATCTAGTGGAGGCCTTAGATTCCCAGACTTTAAATCTTATCATTTGACCTTTTCTCTAAAACAAGCTTCCTGTTGGCTTTCTTCAGAACTACCCAAACATCCCCCTGTGTGGATTTCTATAGAGAAATCTACACTTTCCCCTTTTGACTTTCAAGAGTTTCTTGGTTTCACCAATAATATCGCCTGTATACGCTCTCCCATTATTTCTCACTCTCGTAAGCGTTTAACTCCTCTTCTACCTTCTTCTTATCCTTCTATCACTTCTCTTTCTCAAAAACCTATTTGGCAGAATAAATTATTACGCATCAAGAATCGTACCATTTATTGGAGATCTTGGAGATCCAAGGGCTTGCTTTGGATTTCCCAACTTTTGAATAATAATCTTCCTCTATCCTTTACTGATCTACAAACGAAATGTTCAATACCTAATTCTTTTTACACGCAATATAACTCTCTACTTCCCTCTCTTAATCAGTACCTTCTTACATTACCAATTACCTCCACACTTCCTATAACATGTTATTCTCTTTTTCCCATTTTGGATAACTCCCCTTCTGCTTCTTCCATTTATAAGTGTCTACTATCACCCTCGAAAAAACTCAAGTCAAAGACTGAATTGGCATGGGAAACGGATCTACAACAATGCTGGTCAACCTTCTTATGGGATAAACTGTGGCTTAAGATTCACAAAACGTCAAGAGCTGCTATTACTTCTCAAACCCTTTATTTTGTTTATCAACGACCATAATTTTCCCCTGCAACATTAGCTTCCTTTTCACATACCACTTCATCTACCTGCTCGTCTTGTTCTTGCTCTGATGCTGATTTAAAACATATGCTATTTGAATGTCCCAATATCTTCCAATTCTGGCAACTAGTGTGGTCCTAAATTAATAAGGTGTTTAAAGTTCCCTTTTCTTTATCCAACATTTTCTTAGGCTCCTTGTCATCTCAATGGCCTCAATTACCATCTAATTTCAAGCTGTTAGCTTTGTTATTGGCTGTAACTTTACATCTAATAACTTCAAATTGGAAACAAGCTGAAAAAGTTACTTTCAGAGCCTGGTGGAATGCCGTATGCTTTCATCATAGACTCGATACAAATGATGTCACCCCCATTTCTTTAGCAATTAAGAGAGATCTTTTATGGCTCCCACTTACTACACATTTATCTTGGTCCGCTTCTAATGTTCTAATGTTGTAAATGCTTCAGATGATGTCCGGAAACCACCATAAATTCACCATGTTGTCTTTCTCTTGAAATATTAAGATATTGTTACTCATACCTATGTACATATATTAGTAAATATTGTGATTTTCTTTTAATCCCTAGGTATTATTGTGCTTACAGTGTATAAATTTATACCTTTTCGTTTCTTCTTCGAAATTTTTTATAGAGTCATAATATGTTGTTCACCCACATCCCCTTTCCACTTCCTCCTCCCCCCTTTTCTTCCATATTTTGGTTTTAATAATTTCTATGTACAGCATGATTTTTATGACAGTTATTTTTTCCGTATTCTTTTATATTTCCTATATTAATTGTGAATCCCTTAGCTTAGATATATATGCTGTTATTTTTCTCTTGATCTTCAATAAGCCCAAACTTTAAAAAAAGAAAAAAATAATAGGACAATACCATTAAAACCTTATGGGTATTTGTGTTAACTTTGACTAAAGGGGGGAGTGTTAGACAATTTGGACGATGGTCGAAATAGCTGAAAGAATGTGGATGGCACAATTGTCTATCTAAGAGACTGAGAATGGATCTTGGTGTTTTTGTTGTGAGATAGGTCATGGTGCGTTAAAAGAGAAGACTATCACTGCTGTCTGAGCATATTGCTAGCCAGTGTTATGAACTAGTAAGTACTAGACCGAAAAGCCCAAAATTGGACAACATACCTAGAAATCAGTACTAGGAAACCTGGTCAGATAAGAGATAAAAAGTAGCAATAAGTAATAGCTTCAGAATAGGACAATACCAGTAAAACCGTGTTGAGTATTTGTGTTAACTTAGAAGTCTGCAGATCGCTTACCTAATTGAGTCTGAAATATGGATGAAGTCAGACACTGTAGGTCAAAAAGGAAACGATTCCCAGCTGTTGTTCTGGTGGTCGTCTACTACAGAGTGACCCTTGGCCAGAACTTAAAGATTGCTAACCTGGGCAGAACTTAAAGGTTGCTAACCTGGGTATGGTACGAATCCAGGTGTCAGAGGGTGTCCTGTGTTTGTGTTTTTAGTGGACGGGACCTTTCCTTAGTAACACTCATCCTCTTGGGTTCCAGCAAAGCTATATGTGCATTGTAATCACTACTATCACTACTATCACAAATAGTGCCCTTCTCACCCTAAGCACCAGTACAACTTATGTTCTTTCTTCTTTGTTTGGCCTTCCCATTGTTTGATTTGGGTACATGGCCACCTGTGTGGTATCTCTCTTTGGACTACACAGTAAATAACTAAATTTAGAATCATAGAATGAGATTGAATGCGTATTTTTTAAACAGATCTGATGACAATTGCCAAAAATGAGTTGTTTTAATAAAATCGGGACGAAAGGGTGATCAAATTATAATTTACATAACACACTGTTTATTTTAGTATGAGTTTGAGTTGATATGCGGTCTTTATGAATGAATAGGTCAAGTTTCACTCTAAAAATGGCACACTTGGGGCATGGTCAAGATTGTAGCATGGTGAGACGTGAGCCTTCAACCTCTGCTGCCTGAATCTGTTGATTTCACGCCCTACGGGGCCCCCACCCGGCAACTTCCCAGAAACTGGGATGCCCTCATCGCTGCTGCACTCTTCCCCTGATCTGGGGCTGCAATCGGCCCTCTGTCGTGTGGATGGCTCCCGATTTCGGAAGATACCCAGAGCCCGTGAGGCCCAAGATGGCAGATGCCATACACTGAAGGGCAGCTGACCAATCTGTGGGGGTGCTGTGTCTGATCCAGAAAGAAGTTCTACTCTGTGGGGATGAACCCACTGCCCCGACTGTTGCTGGCTATCTTCTAGACTCCCGGAGTTCACCCACTGACTGTCACCAGCAGATCTGCACGGAAGCACAGGGACCCGTGGGCCTCCCGGCCTGGGTGGAGGTACCGTAATGGTAGAGCCCTGCCAACGCCTCGACATAAGAGAGCACCAGATCTGTTACTTCCCTTCTAAGGAACTTGCACAGCAGCCCTGGTGAGCAAAGCATTTTTGTTTGGGGTTCGCTCTTTACCGCGTCCTATGCTGCTGGCTGTGCCTGCGCTTACACTCCCCTCGGCTGGTGGAGCTTTGGGTCGTGTTGTGGGGTGAACTCAGACTTAGACGCACTGAGGCTATGTGGATCATGCGTTTACCTAAAGTGGAACATGGTCTCAACTATGACCATGAAATGCGATATTTTCTGGGAAATTAGTACAGTCACCACAGTTAATCAGTTTTTCACCTACTGTTTCCTATGCACAGACCTGAGTCCAACCTGGACCTTAGATGTTTTCCTTTTACAACATTTGAAACATACTAATTCAAGACCATCAGGAGTGGTATCCAAAGTTATTTTGACATGTTCCTGTTCTTATAATATGTTGATAACCTTTTGTTACTATAACACTCTGATTAATGATTCAACAGCTCGCCCCTTGAATGAAAGCACTAGTGCAATGTTTATCTATGTCCTCTCCTATGTGTCTTTTCGCCATACACTGTTTCAGAATCAGTCGCAGTAACCCATGAATGTTTATAATATTTCTTATGGAACGTTCAGTACATTTGCATTCCGCTAAACTGATGACGATAGATATCGAAGACCTGATTAATCCAGTGTTTATATTATTTCTTATGGAACGTTCAGTACATTTGCATTCAGGCTAAACTGATGACAATAGATATCGAAGACCTGATTAATACAGTGTTTTGAGTTTGTGTATATTGCTTGGTTCTTATCACTAGAATGTTTAACTTTATCCTCATTCCAGTACATTTTGACTGGAATCATGCGCAATTTTATAGGCCATTGTGACCGTGTGTTGATTCCCAGTTCCCTGTCTTGTTTATATGTTTTGTTTCCAGCATCGTCATGTCTCAGTATTCAACAATCATCTAGTAATTGTTAAACAATACCTTTGTTTTTGTAACATTGACGATGGGCATATACCAAAAGTGTTTTGCAATGATTTAGTCGTATAATCTCATTAGTAAGCTCATGAAAGAACGCACCTCGAATACACAAGAACACACAATGTGGGGGAGTACACCAGAGCATGGATGAATTCACGTACAACTGGGTGACCTAACTCCACCTCCCATTGTCCTCACTAATCTCTCACTTCTAAAAACTCCAAATTCGAGAATTCTTATTGGACTACCCCTCGGGTGTCTGTTGCATACATTTGCGTCATTCACTTTCCCATGAACATGTAATCCAACCTTCTTTTGTCCTAATACAGGCAGAATTAACCAATTCACGCTATGGCTTTACTGACGATCATTGTTTTTGAATAATGAGCGTCACGCAGTGGAGGTCGGGTTAGATTCGAACCCTTTCTTATACACCTTTTCTCTTAAGGATCGGCTTAAGGCAGTGATGAGTCTGTCTTCTAGGAACTTCCACATTCACGAGCAAAACAAAAATAGGTTAATGCTAGCCTTTTTTCTATCATCTCTTGGAGGGTAGCCGGTCGACAGGTTATAATCCATTTCCGGCCTCTAGATCACGTGTCCATAACCTGGAAAACAGTGGTCCGTCGTGAGGGTTCCTTGGCACACTCGCCTTAAGGTAAGATTTACAGCGCCCCCGCTCTTTGGTTTGATGTCCAACGGTAATCGTTATTACGGAGCATTGTAAAGTGACTTAACGTGTAATGGATCTGTTTTCCAGACCACCCACATCCGAGGAATTATCCGTTCCGCCAGTAGAACTCTCTCATGGCGCCCAGCTACGCTGGCTACCTTTACCACGGTAATTTCTGCTTTTTACCAACTTCTTTGCCTATGGTGCACTTAAGACTGACTCAATACAGGTTCTGTTTTTATCTATTTGCAGCTCGTCCACATTGATGTTTTATATGTTTGTGACCTTAACATTATAGTCAACCGATCGAATACGAGTACGTACTGCGTAAGGGTGGGCGTAGTGGGCGTAGTGGGGCTACGTGAAGCAGCGCGTAGTGTGCCCAAATCTACACACACTATGTGCTCCGCGTAGCCCCACTACGCGCCACCCACCTCCCGCCCGCCCTCCTTTTAAAACATACCCTAATTGTAAATTAAATAATAGTGAAGACACTTACCTGAAGCGCGGCGTCTCCGGGGCTCCCTCTTCCTGGTTTCCAACTTCTTCTGACAAATGCGCATGCGCGGGCATCCGCGCATTAGCATTTGTCAGAAGAAGTTGGAAACCAGGAAGAGGGAGCCCCGGAGACGCCTCGCTTCAGGTAAGTGTCTTTACTATTATTTAATTTACAATTAGGGTATGTTTTAAAAGGAGGGCGGGCGGGAGGTGGGTGGTGGGTGGCAGGCAGCTACGCTTCGCCCTGGCATGTGCGTAGCGCTGCCTGCTTCGCCTACTTCGAAAACTGCGAAGCAGACAGCGCTACGTACACTACGTGGGCGAAGTGTAGTGTCTCGCCCAGGGTTACTACCGTGGGACCGTCGGGGATATCCCAATTTCCGGTGCGGTGTCTCCGCTATACTTGCGGCGGGTTGGTGTTTTTCCACCGCGAATCCGACCACCGTGGATGGATTTTGGCCATCTCCACCCGCTACGGGTGGTTTTTCTTGGCCTCGTTCCGCCGCGGTGGGTTTATTTTGGCGGTTGATCCTAATTTGGCCAAAGGTTTTCCCACGGTGCCGGCGGGCGGTTGTTTTCCGCTTCCATGGCGGTCGGGGTGCTTTTCCGCCCGCCATCCTAATGGACCTCTATATTTGTAAACTTTGGGTTAGGCATGGCCTCTATATAGGGGAATATATGATCATTAGTCCATCCGTTTATCAAAAACCTGGAAGAAGATTTGCTCCCCAAGTAACGTAAATCTTCAACTCGGGCCTTAGTGTTAATAATAGCACATAACACCTGCTTGGGAATCTGCTGCCCTGATTTCAATTGATCTGGTTCTAAGGATAGTTTAACGCATAATTTGTGTAACTTATTTCTAGCTTGGGACGCCCAGTTAAGTTCACTGTCCTCTATTTTTTTTTTACAAAGGTTTTGCTATTTTGGAGGACCCTTCTCCATTCATTCTCTGCCAGAAGTTCAATGACGCTTGCATTCCCCGAAAATTCCAGGCTGTAAGATGACATTACACTCTCACAGCCTGTATCATGGTTGACGAAAGGAGGAGCAAGGAGCTGTTTCACACATTTGCACTCCTCTAAGTTCCAATCCAATTTGCCCGCCAAGAATAAAACCTCTGAACCATATTGGAATTGTGGGCGAATTTTGAACTGACTGGAGTGAGCATGTTAATTGTTACCCCTCTGTAATCCAGCACTTTCCCTACTGTTGCACTGATTGGAGTGGGAATTGTCATTTTTACCCCGCCGCTATCCAACACATTCCCTAAAGTTGCACTCACTGGAGTGGGAATAGTAATTTTTACCCCACTGCTATCTAACACTTTCCCTTCTGTTTCAATTATTGGAGTGGGAATAGTACATTTTATTCCTCCGCAATCCAACAATTTCCCTGCTGTTGCACTGACTGGAGTGGAAATGGAAATTTTTACCCCTCCGCTATCCAACACTTTCCCTACTGTTGCAGTCATTGGAGTGGTCATAGTAATTTTTACCCCTCCACTATCCAACACTTTCCTTACTGTTACACTTACCAGAGTGGGAATGGTAATTTTCACCCCTCCGCTGTCCAACACTTTCCCTATTGTTGCACTCACTCGAGTGAAAATAATAATTTTTACCCCTCCGCTATCTAACACTTTCCCTAATGTTGCACTGACTGGAGTGGGAATAGTAAATTGTATCCGTCCGCTATCCAACACTCTCCCTACTGTTGCACTGACTGGAGTGGAAATAGCAATTTTTACCCCTCCGCTATCCAACACTTTCCCTATTCTTGCACTCACTGGAGTGGGAATAGTAATTTTTACCCCTCCGCTATCCAACACTCTCACTACTGTTGCACTGGCTGTAGTGGTAAATTTGGGTTTAAAGATTTCTAAATAGTTTAATGTTTTAATTTATAATAGAATGGTGTTTTTTAAAATAGATTTTATGTTGTTGGTATATATATTGATTGACAAAGCCTGATGTGCAGGTGAAACATGTCTCTTCTTTTACCTCATGGGTTGAGGGTGTCCTGAACAATTAAATTGATGCCGTATACATACAGCCTCGTGTCCGTGCCTTCTTCTATGGAGTTTTCTGTGGGAGCTGGATGGAGTGTTCATATGTATTACCTACTGGCAGTCGCCAGAAGGTAGTTATAGTTAGGAGCTATTTTCCATAGGAAATCCGCAACATTCTATTTGTAATAACGTTGGCGCCGATTGACAAATCTTCGCGAAATTTTCAAAACTTTTGGCCAGCTCCGGTCCGCTCCTATGCTGAAAATTTCACGGTGATTCGTCGAGCGGGGGCCGATAAAAAAGGGGGGTCCCAAAACACGTTTTCCCCATGCATTTTCCCATAGGACCTGTTGATGCAGCTACAGCCCGAACTGCTTAACAGAATTATACCACATTTGGCAAAGAGGTAGTCCTCAGTTCAGACTCGTGCCTTTTGCTTAAATGGTGTAAATCCATTTAGTTGTTCCTGAGAAAATTAGAGTTAAAAAGATAGATATATATGGGCGGAGCCTATCCACACATTTCATCGTGAGATCTGATTGGCTGTCAGTACTTCATCCAAGAAGTATTGGCAGCCATCTTGGGACCAATATACATGATAGCACCTCATTAAAAAGCATTGCAGTTAATAGAAGGTTTTAAGACTTTAGTTACATTATAAATCATCTGTTGATGGTACCATACTCATTTTAGGAATTGTGGTGTGCTCTAAGGTGATTTTACCATGTGAAAAAGCCTTCTGCTGTGATATCATGAATCATGTTTGAGAGAAAACAATTTTCTCATGCTTTTCCCACAGAGGTTTGGAAGGTGATCTATAAGCTAAACTGAGAACATATTTTCTGTAAATTCACATTATCTTTCTCAGTCATTTGAGAATGAAGTCTAACATTCTCAGTAAAACATGTACATCCAACAAGGGCAGAGACTGTCAGTTGATTCCTTTGTGTTCTACTGCAGCTTCCCAGAGTGTTCTAAAGAACAACTAGAGCGCTAACAGTCCTACTTATGACAAACGCATTGCACACCTGAAGCCATCTTGATTGGAATAAAGTGGTAACTCTTAAAACATTTATTTAAAAAGGAACAACATGAGGGGGTTCATTTTGCCATAGAAAGTATGATTAGTGCTGCAGAAAGAAAAATTAGGGCACATTTTGAGTGACTTCTCAAATCCTATTCTATTTCATTAAAAAATTCTGACATGCAGACTGAAACATACACTTTCAATACCAGCAGCAGACTTCCCTGGTGAGCAGTAGCTTTACTACAGTGATCTAATGAGCAACTAAAGTGCTAACATTCTGAATTTATGGCAAATGTGTGACACATCTGAATGCCTTCTTGATGGAATCAAAGTAAAAAACTGAAAGTATTTCCTACTGAGGAGACTGTAGTAAATGAGGAAATTAGGAAACTTCATAACAAATAAGTCTCCCAAAATGGCCACCGGAGACAAAAGAGCCCAAATGTAGCACAAATATCACCCAGATTTAGCCCAAATATGGCCCAATGACAGAATGTCCCAGAGTGTTCTAACGAACAACTAGAGCGCTAACAGTCTTACTTATGACAAAAGAATGACACACCTGAAGCCATCTTGATTGGAATAAAGTGGTAACACTTAAAACATTTAATTTACAAAGGAAAAAAATGAGGGGGTTCATTTTGCCATAGAAATTATGATTAGTGCAGCAGAAAGAAAAATTAGGGCACATTTTTACTTCTCAAATCCTCTTCTATTTCATAAAAAAATTCTGACATGCAGACTGAAACATGCACTTTGAATAACAGCAGCAGACTTCCCTGGTGAGCAGTAGCTTTACTACAGTGATCTAATGAGCAAATAGAGTGCTAACATTCAGAATTTATGGCAAATGTGTGACACATCTGAATGCCTTCTTGATGGAACCAAAGTAAAAAACTGAAAGTATTTCCTACTGAGGAGACTGCAGTAAATGAGGAAATTAGGAAACTTCATAACAAATAAATCTCCCAAGATGGCCACCCGAGACAAAAGAGCCCAAATGTAGCCCAAATATCACCCAGATGTAGCCCAAGTAGAACCCAATGACAGAATGTCCCAGAGTGTTCTTAAGAACAACTAGAGCGCTTACTGTCTTACTTATGGCAAAAGTAAGGCACACCTGAAGCCATCTTGATTGGAATAAACTGGTAACACTTAAAACATTTCATTTAAAAAGTAACACAATGAGGGGGTTCATTTTGCCATAGAAATTATGATTAGTGCTGAAGAAAGAAAAATTAGGGCACATTTTGAGTGACTTCTCAAATCCTCTTCTATTTCATAAATAAATTCTGATATGCAGACTGAAACATGCACTTTTAATACCAGCAGCAGACTTCCCTGGTGAGCAGTAGCTTTACTACAGTGATCTAATGAGCAACTAAAGTGCTAACATTCTGAATTTATGGCAAATGTGTGACACATGTGAATGCCTTCTTGATGGAATCAAAGTAAAAAACTGAAAGTATTTCCTACTGAGGAGACTGTAGTAAATGAGGAAATTAGGAAACTTCATAACAAATAAGTCTCCCAAAATGGCCACCAGAGACAAAAAAGCCCGAATGCAGCACAAATATCACCCAGATTTAGCCCAAATATGGCCCAATGACAGAATGTCCCAGAGTGTTCTAACGAACAACTAAAGCGCTAACAGTCTTACTTATGACAAAAGAATGACACACCTGAAGCCATCTTGATTGGAATAAAGTGGTAACACTTAAAACATTTAATTTACAAAGGAACAAAATGAGGGGGTTCATTTTGCCATAGAAATTATGATTAGTGCAGCAGAAAGAAAAATTAGGGCACATTTTTACTTCTCAAATCCTCTTCTATTTCATAATTTTTTTTTTTCATTTTCTTCTTTCTTCACATGTCCTATCTCTGTAGGCATAGTTAGAAATTAGCATTTAAAAAACCTTTGCAATTCACTGAAAAAAACATAGTTTTTAGGCATGTTATAGTTAGGAATTAGCATTTAAAAAACCTTAGAAATTCACTGAAGTAACCATAGGTATCAGCGGCGTTATAGATAGCTAGACTTTTCACTCGTACAAAACCATTGAAATTCCCCTGTTATGGTTAGTTCAGCTAACTATAACTCGCGCGCCCGCAATGCACTGCTGATGATGTCACATATTACATTATTCATTACATGGTCAGTGACATCACTGATGATATCACTGATGACATCTTAAATGACATCACTGATGACATCATCCTTGTGATAGAGTGGCAGACCTCGTCTCCCCCTAATATAACCTTTGATACACACATTCAAAAATAGAAACTAACATTTTCAAAACAATGGACATACCAATACCAGTTACAACAACCTATTTAGTAATTCTAAGATCCACATACACATCCACTCATTCACCAACAGTCCTATACAGTCACTCATACATGTACTCACATATCATATGTACTCATACACCTATACATCCTGTTGCACAACGCCACTCATCCATAGAGTTACACACACACATAGTCACTCATGCTAATAAAGAATCAAACATCCATTTACTTGCATATACAGTTATACACACACCACCACACTTACTTCTACAGAAACTTACACATACTTAGTCTTTTAAACAATCACTTATAGAAACACATACTTATTCATGAATGAACTCTTCCAATCTCTCACTCTCACATATACTCACTTATATAAACCAATAGTCACATACACTAGTTTAGAACATATGTAGTTACTCATAAAGACACTATTGAGACAGTCATTCACTCACTAACACACCCATGCCCATGTAATACTTTTTATTTTACTCTCTGGAAAGGAGACAAACCTCACTTGAGAGTCACAGCGTGCTCCTGGCTCACTCTCTAGCCCATGTGCACTGTAACACCACCCCGTGAATATGTCATGCCACACTTGCCTTCGCACGGGTTATATTGCCCCATCTAACTTGCCTTCCTCGATGCCTATGTTATAACGCACAGCGCTATGCCATACATATTAGAATCTGGGATCCATATCTTTGTCACAGTGCATATGCAACGTTACACTCCCCAGCACATATTTTATATTACAACGTTAGAGACTAGTTAGGTTACACAACACTGCCCTGTGCATATTACACTCCAAGGCGCATATCGCATAGCACGCGCTAGTGCCTGTGCTATCTCGAGCTCTCCAATGAATCAGTCACTGCGCACAATGTATTGCATATTATATTTCACGCCCTGGTTCATCTTATATCACACTTTTTGGTGCATAGTTTATACCATATACTATATCTAGTTTCCATTTTCAATCGTGCTCTCAGGACTATGTTCTATATAACACTGCGTCCACCTACCCTTTTCACGGGCATTACATTTTGCGATGGGGGGTGGAGGGTCAGGGGGTGTTTCTGCCAAGTGAGCCCGGAGTCACAGTCACAAACGTCCTCTTCTTCCTGAATAAAAGTGAGATTATGCTGCATACTTGTTCATATTTTAAGTAGTTCGCACAGACACACATTTAAAAACAATAACGTTCCTAATACCCACCTTCTCTGAACAGTTAGCTTTCTGCCCCATCCACCTCCTCCCTATCCTCTGTTGTCTGAATACATGGACTAGCCTCCTCCCCCTGCCATGCATGGTCTGATGTGCTGCCACTGCCCTCCATTTAGCATGATGTACCAGTCCACTCCTCCTGCCCTCCATTGCCCAATTCTATAGCCCATCATTGACCTCCTGCTTAGCCTCTGTGCTTAGCTTGCTGCCCCTTTTCTCCTCCCCCTGCCCTCCGATGTCTTTGTGCATACCCCTGCTCCATCCTTTTTGCCCACCATGTTCCATGGACCTGCCACTCCTATCTACTCTGAGTGTTCTGTTGAGCTACTACTCCCCTCCCACCTGCCTAGCATTGTCAGATGACTGTAACCTGTCCCTGCCACCTCCACCCTGCCTGTCCACATGCCATGCCCCTATCCTCTTCCTCCTGTCCTCCATGGTCCATTTTACTGCCAAACCCTTCTGCCCTCCCTGGTCTGTTGTGCTGCAACTGCTCCTCCTGCCTGCCCCGCACGGTCTGTTGTGAGGCCCCTTCCCCTGAACTCTCTTGTCTGTTCCCAGGTCCTGACCCTCCCTTCTATCCTCCATGGTCCTTTGTGCATGCCCCTGCACCTTCCTTCTTGCCCATCACAGCCATTGTGCTGCCACTAACCATCCCGCTTGCCATGCATGGTCTTCTGTGATGCCATGGCCCCTCCCACCTTCCCTGTGTGGTCAGCTAGCTGCCCCTGACCCCCTCCCACCTTCCCTCCATGGTCTGTGTGTATGCCATCATAGTCTCATTGTTGCTCTCCATGGTGTGTCTTGTTTCTAGTGCCCATCCTGCCTGACCTCCATGATCATCTTGCTGCTCATGCCCTGCCCCTTGTCCCCAGCCCTCTGTTTCAATGTGCAGACCCCTATTCCCTCCCTCCTGACTTGTCTGTTCCATTGTAATGCCCCTGATCCGTCCCTCCTGCCCTTTATGGTCTGTTATGCTGCAGCTTTCTCTCCTGTCTGTCCATTATGGTCAGCTAGCTACCATTGCCTCTTTCCCCTCTGTTCTCTGTTGTCCATGTGCATGGTCCTGTCCCCTCCCTATTGCTTTCTATGGATTGTTGTGCTGCACTCCCGTCCCGCATGCCCTGTGTGGTGTATTGTGCTGCTGCAAACCCTGATGCCTGCCCTGTAGGGTCAGTTTGGTGTACCTCTCCATGTCCCTCCTGTCCTCTGTTATCCGAGTCCATGTCCCTACCCCAATTCCTCCTGCCTGATCTAATGTACCATACTTGCGAACATTTTGAGCTTGGTAAGAGGGAGATTTTGAAAAAAAACTGGGGTATTAATTTTCCCCTTTGAGTTACATTGAAAAAGAGGAGACTGTAGACAGGAGACAGATCAAATAAAGGCCATTTGAGCTTAAAAACATTGGACGTTTCCTGGCTGAAACGGGTCTGTTGGCATGTATGGTTGTACTACCACTGCCTCTGACTTCTGCCCACAATGGTCTATTATATTGCCACAGCCTCTCTTGCCAGTCCTGTATTGTTGGTTTGTTTCCCCTGCCCCCCTTTCCACTGCCCTCCATAGTCTGTTGTGCTCCCACTGCCCTTCCTGCCTGCCCAGTGTGGTCAAATTGTTGCCTCTGCACTCTCCTACCTGCCTTCAATTTTCAGAGTCCGTGCCCCTGGCCTCTGCCTCTCAACAGTATCCCAATGAACAACTAGATTGCTAACATTCTATATTTATTACAAAAGTGTGGAACGCCTGACGTCATCTTGATGTAATCAAAACTGTAATACCTAGAGCATTTCCTTTAGAAATTACATATATGAGAGGGTCTTATTTGCATCAAAATGATGGTTATTGCTCTAAAAAACTAAAATGAGGACACATTTTCTGAGTTTTCAAATAGCGACAAAGAACTTTTAAATTATTTGTAATCTTTATGTTTTTTTATCCAGTTGACCACTTGATTAAATGTTGCAACTGGGGGAGAGGATGTGGTGTTACTTCCAGAGCTGCAAACTTTGCAACTGGGGAACCAGGTTGGAGTTTCTGCTTCAGCTCAACATTCTGTGATTCTGATCAAATCACTTAATCTCCCCATGTCTACAACCAAAATGAATGTGATCTTGTGTGATGTAACCAATGCTCATATAAAGCACTCCAATACCTGACAAGTCTGCCCTATATAAAACTGCAAATACACAACAAATAAGTGTTTTGCACACTTCTGTCATTGGGCTACATGTGGGCTACATCTGGGTGATATTTGTGCTGGATTTGGGCTCTTTTGTCTCTGGTGGCCATCTTGGGAGATTTATTTGTTATGAAGTTTCATAATTTCCTCATTTACTGCAGTCTCCTCAGTAGGAAATGCTTTCAGTTTTTTACTTTGATTCCATCAAGAAGGTATTCAGATATGTCACACATTTGCCATAAATTCGGAATGTTAGCACTCTAGTTGCTCATTAGATCCCTGTAGTAAAGCTACTGCTCACCACGGAAGACTGCTGCTGGTATTAAAAGTGCATGTTTCAGTCTGCATATCAGAATTTTTTAATGAAATAGAAGAGGATTTGAGAAGTCAATCAAAATGTGCCCTAATTTTTCTTTCTTCAGCACTAATCATAATTTCTATGGCAAAATGAACCCCCTCATTGTGTTCCTTTTTAAATTAAATGTTTTAAGTGTTACCAGTTTATTCCAATCAAGATGGCTTCAGGTGTGCCATACTTTTGTTATAAGTAAGACAGTAAGCGTTCTAGTTGTTCTTAAGAACACTCTGGGACATTCTGTCATTGGGCTAAACTTGGGCTACATCTGGGTGATATTTGGGCTACATTTGGGCTCTTTTGTCTCTGGTGGCCATCTTGGGAGATTTATTTGTTATGAAGTTTCCTAATTTCCTCATTTACTGCAGTCTCCTCAGTAGCAAATACTTTCAGTTATTTATTTTGGTTTCATCAAGACGGCATTTAGATGTGTCACACATTTGCCATAAATTCTGAATGTTAGCACTCTAGTTGCTCATTAGATCACTGTAGTAAAGCTACTGCTCACCAGGGAAGTCTGCTGCTGGTATTCAAAGTGCATGTTTCAGTCTGCATGTCAGATTTTTTTTCTATGAAATAGAAGAGGATTTGAGAAGTCAAAATGTGCCCTAATTTTTCTTTCTGCAGCAGTAATCATAATTTCTATGGCAAAATGAACCACCTCATTGTGTTCCTTTTTAAATTAAATGTTATAAGTGTTACCAGTTTATTCCAATCAAGATGGCTTCAGGTGTGCCATACTTTTGTCATAAGTAAGACAGTAAGCGCTCTAGTTGTTCTTAAGAACACTCGGGACATTCTGTCATTGGGCTAAACTTGGGCTACATCTGGGTGATATTTGGGCTACATTTGGGCTCTTTTGTCTCTGGTGGCCATCTTGGGAGATTTGTTTGTTATGAAGTTTCCTAATTTCCTCATTTACTGCAGTCTCCTCAGTAGCAAATACTTTCAGTTTTTTTTATTTTTGTTCCATCAAGAAGGCATTCAGATGTGTCACACATTTGCCATAAATTCTGAATGTTTGCACTCTAGTTGCTCTTTAGATCACTGTAGTAAAGCTACTGCTCACCAGAGAAGTCTGCTGCTGGTATTCAAAGTGCATGTTTCAGTCTGCATGTCAGAATTTGTTTATGAAATAGAAGAAGATTTGAGAAATCAAAATGTGCCCTAAGTTTTCTTTCTGCAGCAGTAATCATAATTTCTATGGCAAAATGAACCCCCTCATTGTGTTCCTTTTTAAATTAAATGTTATAAGTGTTACCAGTTTATTCCAATCAAGATGGCTTCAGGTGTGCCATACTTTTGTCATAAGTAAGACAGTAAGCGCTCTAGTTTTTCTTAAGAACACTCTGGGACATTCTGGGCTAAACTTGGGCTACATCTGGGTGATATTTGGGCTACATTTGGGCTCTTTTGTCTCTGGTGGCCATCTTGGGAGATTTATTTGTTATGAAGTTTCCTAATTTCCTCATTTACTGCAGTTTCCTCAGTAGCAAAAACTTTCAGTTTTTTTATTTTTGTTCCATCAAGAAGGCATTCAGATGTGTCACACATTTGCCATAAATTCTGAATGTTTGCACTCTAGTTGCTCTTTAGATCACTGTAGTAAAGCTACTGCTCACCAGAGAAGTCTGTTGCTGGTATTCAAAGTGCATGTTTCAGTCTGCATGTCAGAATTTGTTTATGAAATAGAAGAGGATTTGAGAAATCAAAATGTGCCCTAAGTTTTCTTTCTGCAGCAGTAATCATAATTTCTATGGCACAATTAACCCCCTCATTGTGTTCCTTTTTCAATTAAATGTTATAAGTGTTACCAGTTTATTCCAATCAAGATGGCTTCAGGTGTGCCATACTTTTGTCATAAGTAAGACAGTAAGCGCTCTAGTTGTTCTTAAGAACACTCTGGGACATTCTGTCAATGGGCTAAACTTGGGCTACATCTGGGTGATATTTGGGCTACATTTGGGCTCTTTTGTCTCTGGTGGCCATCTTGGGAGATTTATTTGTTATGAAGTTTCCTAATTTCCTAATTTACTGCAGTCTCCTCAGTAGCAAATACTTTCAGTTTTTTTATTTTTGTTCCATCAAGAAGGCATTCAGATGTGTCACACATTTGCCATAAATTCTGAATGTTTGCACTCTAGTTGCTCTTTAGATCACTGTAGTAAAGCTACTGCTCACCAGAGAAGTCTGCTGCTGGTATTCAAAGTGCATGTTTCAGTCTGCATGTCAGAATTTGTTTATGAAATAGAAGAAGATTTGAGAAATCAAAATGTGCCCTAAGTTTTCTTTCTGCAGCAGTAATCATAATTTCTATGGCAAAATGAACCCCCTCATTGTGTTCCTTTTTAAATTAAATGTTATAAGTGTTACCAGTTTATTCCAATCAAGATGGCTTCAGGTGTGCCATACTTTTGTCATAAGTAAGACAGTAAGCGCTCTAGTTGTTCTTAAGAACACTCTGGGACATTCTGTCATTGGGCTAAACTTGGGCTACATCTGGGTGATATTTGGGCTACATTTGGGCTCTTTTGTCTCTGGTGGCCATCTTGGGAGATTTATTTGTTATGAAGTTTCCTAATTTCCTCATTTACTGCAGTTTCCTCAGTAGCAAATACTTTCAGTTTTTTTATTTTTGTTCCATCAAGAAGGCATTCAGATGTGTCACACATTTGCCATAAATTCTGAATGTTTGCACTCTAGTTGCTCTTTAGATCACTGTAGTAAAGCTACTGCTCACCAGGGAAGTCTGCTGCTGGTATTCAAAGTGCATGTTTCAGTCTGCATGTCAGAATTTGTTTATGAAATAGAAGAAGATTTGAGAAATCAAAATGTGCCCTAAGTTTTCTTTCTGCGGCACTAATCATAATTTCTATGGCAAAATGAACCCCCTCATTTTGTTCCTTTGTAAATTAAATGTTTTAAGTGTTAACACTTTATTCCAATCAAGATGGCTTCAGGTGTGCCATACTTTTGTCATAAGTAAGACTGTTAGCGCTCTAGTTGTTCGTTAGAACACTCTGGGACATTCTGTCATTGGGCTGTACTTGGGCTACATCTGGGTGATATTTGGGCTACATTTGGGCTCTTTTGTCTCTGGTGGCCATTTTGGGAGACTTATTTGTTATGAAGTTTCCTAATTTCCTCATTTACTACAGTCTCTTCAGTAGGAAATACTTTCAATTTTTTACTTTGATTCCATCAAGAAGGCATTCAGATGTGTCACACATTTGCCATAAATTCAGAATGTTAGCACTCTAGATGCTTATTAGATCACTGTAGTAAAGCTACTGCTCACCATTGAAGTCTGCTGCTGGTATTGAAAGTGCATGTTTCAGTCTGCATGTCAGAATTTTTTAATGAAATAGAAGAGGATTTGAGAAGTCACTCAAAATGTGCACTAATTTTTCTTTCTGCAGCACTAATCATACTTTCTATGGCAAAATGAACCCCCTCAATTTGTTCCTTTTTAAATTAAATGTTTTAAGAGTTACCACTTTATTCCAATCAAGATGGCTTCAGGTGTGCAATACGTTTGTCATAAGTAGGACTGTTAGCGCTCTAGTTGTTCTTTAGAACACTCTGGGAAGCTGCAGTAGAACACAAAGGAATCAACTGACAGTCTCTGCCCTTGTTGGATGTACATGTTTTACTGAGAATGTCAGACTTCATTCTCACATGACTGAGAAAGATAATGTGAATTTACAGAAAATATGCTCTCAGTTTAGCTTATAGATCACCTTGCAAACCTCTGTGGGAAAAGCATGAGAAAATAGTTTTCTCCCAAACGTGATTCATGATATCACAGCAGAAGGCTTTTTCACATGTGATAAAATCACCTTAGTAACCAGTAAATGCTTTATTGTATAGTTAATAAAAACCATTACAAAATATAAATACGACAATATACTAAGACATAAAAAATTTACACTACTGTAAACGTGATAAAAATAAATAAATAAATAAAAAATAAAACATGAAGATAAGAACGGATGACTTGCAACCGTAAGAAGTAACATATTCCTAGTTCAACAGTTTGCTAGTAATTTTTGCTTTTTCTCAAAAAGTTCGATGAACTTGATTGTCCTACAAATGAATTGTGGGTCTACTGTACATAAAGTTTGTATGACAGCGGACCGACATGTACGTGTTCCGTACTCCTTTAACTTGGTTTTCAACCAATTGCGACGTTCCTGTGTGAGAGCCGGGCATATACAAATCAGGTGGACAAAATCTTGTCTTGCTGCGCCACATAACCCGCACCTTTCACTTTCTTGGGACTTCCACTTTGGTTGATCGGCATTAGTTGGCAGGTTGCCCAACCTTATATTGAGGAATTTACGTTTAGTGAAAGGTGAGAATGCGAGGTCCAAGAATAGCGCCGGCACAAGTTTTTTGTAAGAATGGAGTGTCATCCAAGCATGAGACCGGCGGCTAAAAGCTGTTTTGTCGTCCAGCAATGAGTGACTAATGGCTGCCTTCCTAACCAACTGTTTAAATGAAGGTACTGGGAGCTTAGATTCCCAGAGGCCTGCCAGATTTGTTGATTCTATTGACATTTTAAGATACTTAGCATGATTTGAATTTGGATTTTTAGTGATAGTTGCCCACATAACTCGATAGAGCATAATCTCTTGGTTCATCCAGACGTCGTACCAGAATTTTATGGTCTCATAATTCCTCAACAGCACTTGGGATTTCAGGCCGAGTTCCAGTCTTATTTGGGCCGGTGATGCGTTACTTGGTAGCGCGAGGACATGTTTATAGATTTTCATTTGCACTTTGTCCAAAAGTTGTGCACTCTTGCCATGATGCAGTACGCTCCCGTAAGCTATCGTTGGAATTAATTTAGCTTTCATTATTGTTAGCGGAGGCGAAACCAAGGGACCTTTGAGTTCAGTTGCTAAACTCATGAAAGCGTGCATTAGGGCCATGCCCTTCTTTTCCATGCTGATGAATTGTGCCTGGAAATTAAGGCGCTTGTCCAACAGTATCCCAAGGTACTTGTAACTTCCAACCGCTTCCAGCTTGACATTATCTATTAGGAAGGTTGGCGATGGGTTGTTGCGTCGGGTTATGACCATTGTTTTTGTTTTTGTGCTATTTATTTCTAGCATGTTCTGCTTTGTGTAGCGAGTCAGCTCGTGTAGAAGGCGTTGCAGGCCTATTCTTGTCTGACTTAGCAGGACCACATCGTCGGCGTAGGATAAGTGTGTTATACGAAGCGTACCCAGCCGGGGGGGATGTGCATTGATCAGGTCAAGGCTTACTGTTAGGTCGGCCATAAACAAGTTGAAAAGATGGGGAGCCAACACACAGCCTTGTTTTAATCCGTCAAAGGTATAGATCTTTCTTGTTAACCTTTGCCCATTGTTGATTTTTACCTGCATCCAGGTGTTACTATACAGATCTATGATTGGCAATAGGATTGACTCCGGTAGACCCTGCTGCTTTAATTTGGCCCATAGTAAGTTCCTATTTACACGATCAAAGGCCGCCTTAAAATCGACGAAACAGGTATATAATTCCCGATGGTTATGTAGACTGTTTTCGCCGAGCAAGCACAGTGCCATTGCATTTGCCATTGTTCCAGTTCCGCGACGGAACCCTGTCTGATTTAACGGGATCTTGTTGTTCGTATCCGACCATTGTGCCAAATCTGCTAGAACCAAGGAAGCATAGTATTTTGCCTCTGCATCGATCAGGGCAATTAAGCGGTAGTTTGATGGATTTTTGCGGTCTCCGCCTTTGTAGATGGGGTTAATGATAGCACCCCTCCAACTTTCCGGAACCCGACCTGAGTTGCTGATTGTCCGGAACAGAAGGTTGAATTTGCATGCCCAGAACTTGGGGTCTTCTTTATAGATCGCCTGCGGGATTCCATTTGGCCCTGGTGCACACTCTTGCTTGCCTTTCTTAATTATTGATGATATTCGTCGATCGTCGGCTGACCACATTGATTGATCCAGGCAATCGGGCGTGCCATTGAGCCTGTGAACAAGCTTGCATTCCTGTACCATGTTTTTAGGAGATTCGGATACCGTTGTAGCCATCGTGACCTGATGCTCCCCCGGTTTTACCGAGAATGTGTCGACTATGTGCTGGGCCCAATCGTTTTCAGGGATGCATGTCATACTTATGGGTTGTGCTGATCTATTGATGGAGTTGACTTGCGCCCAGAACGCCTTGGAATCTCCTTTTTTTGTGTTATACACTAGTTTGGCCCAGAAGTCATTGATCTTATTCCTTTTTTCCATCCATACTAGCTTTTTATATTGCTTCCTTATCAGCCGGACTTCTTGCCAAATGCTTTGGTTTGTCCTAGAACCTTGAATCCGTCTTGTGAGCTTTTGAAGGTGTTTCTTCATAGCTAGTGTGGTAATCGAGAATTTGGTTTTGGTCATTGGACTATTCTGCCTCTTAGCCTTGCTGCTGGATCTTGGTTGTATTTCCAGGAAATTTGCCCAAGTTTTTGAACATAGATCCTTCTCTGCCGTGACTGTTTGTAATAGTTTCTTTGCGTCCAGCGCTATTTGAGGTAGTGTGATGCTTGTCCACTTTAACCGCTTCAAATTAATTGTTGAGAGTTGGCCTGGTATGGTTGGAGCAATTGCATACCTAGGGGAACTTAGTTTCATCTCAATGTGTTGCATTGAGTGATCGCTGTCCAGAGAGCTAATTATTTGAAATTTTTTGACTAAGCTCAGCAGGGGCAGAGTTACTAATGTGTAATCCAGGATCGAGTTTGTGTTGTGACCTATGTATGTTGCAGCTGGGGGTTTATCATGCATGCATCTTCCATTTATTACCCGTAGACCGAGTCGTTCCAGGTCCCACACCAAATGTTTGCCCAGTTTGTCTCTCTTTGAGGGCGGAATTACCTCCTGAGATTCGACGTTCCACATTTCGTTTGCCACTGAGATGTTATCCTCTTCTTCCGATTGATGTAGAAGATTGGTGTTAAAGTCACCTGTAGCCATAATCTCCCAACTTGGGTGGTCAAGGCGAATGGAAGTTATCATATTAACGAAACGTGTGAATAGTTCTTTTTTTTGCAGTTTTTTCGGGTGGGCGTATATGTTGATTAGGACCATTGTTCTTGCCACATGTTTTATTGTACTCTCCAGCTTAATAATTTGCATGTCCATTGTTGAAGTAGGCATATGAGAGGCGTTTATCTTTAATGCAGTGGATACGTAAATAGATAACCCCCCCTTGCTCGGCCGTAGCGCTGGGTGCGCGTCGCGATTTCATGGAAGCATAATCTTCCTGGTACATCAATTGGCTCCATTAACCACGTTTCCTGCAGTGCTATGATGTCATATTGGTCCCAGGCAGCTGTTTTTCTACTGTGGTTTAAGATGTGTTTTGCTCCTGCGATGTTCCAGGAGAGTATTTTTATTATGTTTTCTTCTGTTTTACCCGCCTCGCTATAGATTCAATTTCCATTAATGCCCAGAAACTGTCTCTGATGATCATTGATTGAGGTTTCGGCCCCCCTGGCCCCTTGTAAGATTGAGTGTGGGAAAAGCATGAGAAAATAGTTTTCTCCCAAACGTGATTCATGATATCACAGCAGAAGGCTTTTTCACATGGTAAAATCACCTTAGAACACACCACAATTCCTAAAATGAGTATGGTGCCATCAACAAATGATTTATAATGTAACTAAAGTCTTAAAACCTTTTATTAACTGCAATGCTTTTTAATGAGGTGCTATCATGTAGATTGGTCCCAAGATGGCTGCCAACACTTCTTGGATGAAGTACTGACAGCCAATCAGATCTCACGATGAGATGTGTGGTTAGGCTCCGCCCAGATATATATGTCTTTTTAACTCTAATTTTCTCAGGAACTACTGAACGGATTTACACCACTTAAGCAAAAGGCACAAGTCTGAACTGAGGACCACCTCTTTGCCAAATTTGGTGTAATTCCGTTCAGCAGTTCGGGCTGTAGCTGCGTCATCAGGTTCTATGGGAAAATACATGGGGAAAACGCGTTTTTTGGACCCCCCTTTTTTCTCGGCCCCCGCTTGACGAATCACTGTGAAATTTTCAGGATAGGAGCAGACCGGAGCTGGCCAAAAGTTTGGAAAATTTCGCGACCATTCGTCTATCGGCGCCAACGTTATTCCAAATAGAATGTTGCGGATTTCCTATGGAAAATAGGTCCTAACTATAACTACCTACTGGCGACTGCCAGTAGGTAATTATGTATGTGAGTTTAACCTTTTTAATTAAGTTTATTTGTTATATTTGTTAAAATGTATAATAGATCTACTTTATTTTTTATAATTAGTCTGATTATTTAATATATTTAATATCTATTATTTTATATATATATATATTCACTGAAAAAACCATGGGTTTCACACACGTTATAGTTAGGAATTAGCATTTAAAAAACCTTAGAAATTCACTGAAAAAACCATAGGTTTCACACACGTTATAGTTAGGAATTAGCATTTAAAAAACCTTAGAAATTCAGTGAAAAAACCATAGGTTTCACACATGTTATAGTTAGCTGGACATTTTACTCGTAAAAAACCAATGAAATTGCCCCGTTATAGTTAGTTCAGCTAACTATAACTCGCGCGCCCGCAATGCACTGCTGATGACGTCACATATTACATCACTCATGACATGGTCAGTGACATCACTCATGACATCACTGATGACATCTCAAATGACATCACTGATGACATCACTGATGACATCATCCTTGTGATAGAGTGGCAGACCTCCTCTCACCTTAATATAAGCTTTGATACACACATTCAAAAATAGAGACTAAAAATTTCAAAACAATGGACATACCAATACCAGTTACAACAACCTCTTCAGTAATTCTAAGATCCACATACACATCCACTCATTCACCAACAGTCCTATACAGTCACTCATACATGTACTCACTCATCATATGTACTCATACATCTATACATCCTGTTACACAATGCCACTCATCCATAGAGTTACTCACACACATAGTCACTCATGCTAATAAAGAATCAAACATACATTTACTTGCATATACAGTTATACACACACCACCACACTTACTTCTACGGAAACTTACACATACTTAGTCTTTTAAACAATCACTTATAGAAACACATACTTATTCATACAGGAACTCTTTCAATCTCTCACTTTCACATATACTCACATATATACACCAATAGTCACATATACTAGTTTAAAACGTATGTAGTTACTCCTGAAGACACTATTGAGACAGTCATTCACTCACTAACACACCCATACACACACTCATCCACCCATACAGTCCTGCACACATGCTGTGTTCAACACATACAAACAGTGAGTCACTCATTCATGCACCGATGCACTACGTAATACCCCCCACCGAACCATGCAGACACTCAGACTGATACTCAAAAAAACAACTAATAACCTAAATAGGCACCCATGTAGCTACTCACCAACCCATGCAGCCACTTATACACAAAGTGAGAGACTGATACAGATATTTACATATTTAAACATTATTCACTAAGCCATGTATTCACTATGATACACTTAATCAGTCAGTTACACAATCAATTTTTCAAAAACAAATCATCCATTTAGACACTTATATACCCATTTATTCTTCCATCGACCATGAGATATACATATATAAAACATATTTAATTTTCAGAATAACACACATTCACTAGATGATGTCATCAGTGATGTCATCAGTGATGTCATTTGAGATGTCATCAGTGATGTCATGAGTGATGTCACTGACCATGTCATGAGTGATGTAATATGTGACGTCATCAGCAGTGCATTGCGGGCGCGCGAGTTATAGTTAGCTGAACTAACTATAACGGGGCAATTTCATTGGTTTTTTACGAGTAAAATGTCCAGCTAACTATAACATGTGTGAAACCTATGGTTTTTTCACTGAATTTCTAAGGTTTTTTAAATGCTAATTCCTAACTATAACGTGTGTGAAACCTATGGTTTTTTCAGTGAATTTCTAAGGTTTTTTAAATGCTAATTCCTAACTATAACGTGTGTGAAACCCATGGTTTTTTCAGTGAATTTGCAAGGTTTTTTAAATGCTAATTCCTAACTATAACGTGTGTGAAACCCATGGTTTTTTCAGTGAATTTGCAAGGTTTTTTAAATGCTATTTTTTTTTTATATTCTTCATTTTTTTCAAACATATTTTTATTTTAATTTTCTTATCTTTTATAAAGACTATGCTTTAATTTTTAAAATCCTTAAATATTTTTTTTATATATATTTTTTTAAAATAAACATGTAAAATTTATTTCCAGATTTTTTTTTTTTTTTTTTTATAGTACGCGTACCGTAAGCTCACGGTAAGCGTACGGTTTACGCAACGTCCGTAATCTATCTACGCTGCTTGCGTATAGTTACGCACTTTGCGTAGCCGCGCGTACTGCGCGCGGGACGCGTGCGCGCTTACGCAACACGCGCACGTTACGCGGAAGTGCCGGGAAATGACTGTTATGCGCATGTGCGCAAGCGCGTGTCTTTTTTACGCGCACGCGTACTTTTTGCCGTAAGCGCACCGTAAGCGTACCGTAAGCGTACGGTAGGTCATGTGATCTTGAAACACAACTTTTGATTGGTTGAAACTACTTTCAGTTCTAGAACTCTCCTACACCACACCCATTCCCCTCATTTCTGCTTGTGATCCCTTGGGAGAAGGAGCTGGTTTGTCTTTGGGATACGATGGCAGAACAGCAGAGCTCTTCTGAGAGTGAGGCTAGCACCAGCAGCACTGTCTTGAGGCAGAGAGCGAGGAAAGTAAAACCTTCTTATGTTTGGGATTATTTTACTTTTCCAGAAGGCCAGCAAAAGGTGAATGCACCCTTAGTTACTTGCAAGCTGTGTCAGCGTGTACTTTCTAGAGGTAATCCTAACAGGAAGTATTCCTTTGGGAATCACACCATGAAGAGACACCTCCAGGATGTACACAGAAGGACACATGGTCATCTTTTTGGAGGTAACTCTTCAGAAAGACGAGCCAGTACATCCACAGCAGCTCAGCCTGGACCATCACCTGCAGGGCTTACTCCTTCTTCTGCAGGTCAGGTGAGCCCTTCATCTGTGGGGGGAGAATCTCCTTTTGCTGGCCCTCTGGAAATGAACCCTCGATTTCGGAAGGTTGATATTCATTGCACATTTTGTAAAGCTCTAATTTGTTATAGGGAGACCAGTGTTTCCCTAGTGAATAACAAAATAGATCAGCACATTTGTAGCTTTGAATGATTTTCCCATGGTTCCTTTCCTCTGTCCCTGCATGAACACAACGGTTCTTTTAAGAGCCAACCTTATCTTTCATCTTTTTTTTACATTTTTTTTAAAAAACTTTTTTTTTTTTTTTTACCGTACGCGTACGGTAAGCGTACCTTTTTTTTATTTTTTAAAAAAAACACTAAAAATCATTTTTCACATTACAAGGTCCTTGAAAGACTACAATTATTACTATTGACTTACCATACTCACTGAAAAAAATATTTATTCATTTGTTTTTTTAAAAAATAGTTTTTAAAATGGTTGTAGTTTACGAAAATTTTCTATATCGATCTGAAAAAAAAGAAAAAAGTATTAATATTTTTAAAACATTTTATAATACAGTACACATATTTACATTTTTTCCCAAAAAATATTTTTGCCTTATTTTTGCTGTTTTCAGAATATATTGCATTTCACTATAAATTGTGAAAGCAATTGCATTCATCATTTTACAGCGGGCAAAAAAAAATAACAATCTCAAAGATTGTATTAAAAAAGCCCAGAATCTCTTCTCACTTAAACTTATCATTACAGAAATGCATATTATTCTTAAAAAATGTCATCTAAAAACAATACTTTTTTCTTTAAAATACCGTCTGATATTTTTGTTTCAGAAGTACATTCACAATAATATATCTCAAATAACTCCAAAATACATCTGATTTTATTTCCTTTAGGCCAAATAGTATTTTTTATTCTTTCCCTGGAATAAATTTCCAAGGGAAAACCATTAAAATTCTAAAGTTTAATCTGTCCAGATCTCACCGATTCTCTGTAACATTTTGGTTCACGAAAATTTTTCGAATAATTTATTTAGTCCACAATAGAATTGCTTACTTTTCCACATGGCCAAATAGTAATTTTTGAAATTATTTTTGAAAAAATTTCCAGTGGCAGTCCAATAACATTCCAAAATTTAAAATGTGCAGAAGTTACCGATAATCTCTAAATTATTGGTTTTTCAAAATTGCATTAAAAATTTAAAAAGTCCACATTACAATTGGTTATCTTTCCTTTAGGCCAAATGATAATTTTAAAAATCTTTTTTCTACAAAATTGCAATGGTAATCCTGTAAAATGGTAAAATTATTTTGTCCAGATCTTGCCAAGTCTCTCTAAAATTTAGGTTTCAGGAAGATTAGATAGGAATTTGCTAAATCAAAAGGCAAACGTTGTTTGAAAATCAATTGGGAATCATTACACAGTGTCCATCCTTTTTCACATTTTAGATAAACTGTGTAATGTCCAGAAGTAACAGTAGGTCCATCATGGAAAATTATTGCAACAGTTACAAAAGTTTTTCCTGAAATTGATAATTGCTGTCCTGTAAACTTCTTTATTAAAGTATCCAATTTTGATCCATCAGCTCTACATCGTTGCATCATTAAAATTACATACTGTCCGTATTCCCTTAAAATTAATGTTGATAACATGTCAGAATTACACTCACCACATTTCATGCTATGATTAGCATCTTTAACTAAGTTTGCAAAAGTGACTGTTTTACTCTCTGGCAATGTCAAATAAATAAACCTTTCATTATCAACAATAGAACCACTTATATTATAACAATTATCACAACTATGTTCCCATTTATAAGAGAGACCAAAAAAAATGTCAATGGGAACTCCTTCTTCTTCCACTACCTGAAGAAAATACATCAAAAATTCGTGAGCATCTTGCTGTTCATTTTGAGAAAACTGTGTTCGTCCTGAACATACATCTAAAAGTTTTCTAATATCAGTAGCACTTTCTATTTGAGTTTTATCTTTACTCAGCTTTTGAAAAAGGAGACTGAGCTCTGAACAGAATCTTTTTCCCTGATTTATTATTATCTGCTCTTGCAAACTTTCCAGATAAAAAGCAACATTCAGCACTACATTTGCGTAGCAGTTGACACCAGAGCTATTTTCAAAATGACATCCTACAACCTGTTCTTCATTTTCCTTATTCTTTTTGCTTGCAATTACATCACTCCTCTTTTTTTTCCTCTTCTCTACATCTTCATTACAGATATTCTCATTTCTCCTTTTACGAGAAACTACACGTTTCTCCAACACAGGATACTGACCTAAATGAGGAGCATAGCTTCTTCTTAATCTATTATACTCCTTTACACAGTTTGTATCAGCACTAACTTTTGAGTCATCGAAGTCTATCATGAATAAACCTGATAATGTTTTGACTCGTGACAAAGCAACATATGCCATACCTTCTTTGAACACACTAGATCCAATGTTCACAAATGCACAATCTACAGTCAATCCTTGAGACTTGTGAATAGTTACAGCATATGCTAGAGAAAACGGAAACTGCTTCCTACGTACATATAAGTCTTTCACAAGCATGAAACGAACTGAACAACGACAAATGTCTTTAACTTCCTCTATCTGATCAAATTTTATTTTTAACCATTCAATTCCATCTTTTTTCTGATAATTAATAAAACCCACAACTCTTCCCATCGCTCCATTTACTAAGCCTTTTTCAACATCCAAATTTCTCCTTAAAAACACTCTACAGTTCATGCAAACATATAGATTTTTTTCTAATCCTGCTGTTTTGGAGATGTTCTTCTCTAGTGAGTCCAATTTATTTTTCAGTTTGCCTGTTACTGTGACAGTAATTCTTCCATCCTCAATTTTGTCCACTGCTTCCAATTTCATGATCTCTTCCTTTTCCAATTTCAAAAGCTCCTCATTGAATATTGAGCATTCACGTAGAGTTGGCATTAAGCAGATGACACTTTTGTTTTCTGCAATGTTCTTGTATATCTTCTCTGCAACTATTTCTTCCTTTGGAAATAAATTATGTAGCAGCCGAGTCTGTAATGCTTTTTTGCCAGCTTCTGTGAGTAGTCCAATCCTGATATCTTTCAGAATACTTCCATATTCTTCATCGTTTGCTTGCCTCATATTAGTTGTAAGTTCCTTGTACTCAAAGAAGGACCAAATATTTGTATTACCGATGCTTCCCAATGACTTCTTCGTGTCTTCATGTGTCACAGTATTAAACACTGGTTGTCCTTTAACCGGAGTAAGTTGCAAAAGATCCCCAAAAACGATGACGTGTTTTCCACCAAATAACACGTCATAGTCTGTCTTCAAAATTTGCTGCATTCTTAAATGCACAAAGGCAAGCATTAAGTTTGATACCATGCTCACCTCATCAATAATGAGAACTTGCATCTTCTTCAATACTCTTGAAACTTCCAAGCATGCTTCTCCAGTTAGCTTGTTGAATTGTATTTTGTTCTCATGCTCCACTGGTAACATTAGCAAACGATGTAAGGTGATTCCTTTTATGTTATATGCTGCTAACCCAGTTGGAGCAGTAACCACACAAGACAAAGTAGAATCTGTTTTTTGCTTTAGGTAGCTTCTGATGACTTTAATTAGGAAACTTTTTCCAGTGCCAGCTTGTCCGCTTACATACATCCTGATTGGATGAAATGATGTGCATGAGCACTCTTTTTTTTCATGTAGAAATCCGTGATCAATTTTGTTTTTGATCTCTTCATAAATTTGTTGCTGCTCTTGATTCAGTTGTCTTTCCAAATTTTCTAAGTCTATAAATGCTTCTTGAGCTTGATTCATAGCCGTTTCCACTTCATTCATGGCTATTGATGCTTCATTTTCAACGATTGGTTGTCCTAGGGGATCTTGACTGTATGTTCCTGAACTTTGGCTGTCCTGAGAACTGTCTCTAGCAATTTCTGCTGCAATTGTAGTTTCCTGTTCAATTTCTTCATTTAACATTTGCAGATAAGTTGAGAATGTACTGCATTGTATGCTGTCTTTGCAAGCATTAAAAGAATCTTCATAGCTCTGGAATTCTCCCAGTAGTTCATCCTCTGAACGCCATGGTTTAAACAACTGTAAAAGAGCCAAGTAGTAAAATTCTTTCTTGTCGGTAGTGTCGCAACTCAGCTTCCGGTGATTTATCAAACTTCCTTTGGTTTGCTTCACCAAACATCCTTCTTCACCAACGACTTTATATTTTCCATTATTGATGTCTTCTGCAGCTTTCCGTGAATAAATGTAGTTCTGCAGCACTTCATAGAGACACATGTTCTCCAGATGATGACTTCTCTTGGGATAATATGTGTCCAACATGTTTGTTTTCAATATATCTGTACTTTCAGGTTCGAACTGTGCCAAATATTCAATTTCTCCAACAGATTTCAGTACCCGATTTCTCATTGCTGCAAGGCCTAAACTTGCCCAAATTATTCTTCTTGACTTCGAGTAGAGACTTGCAGAAGATAATCTATCTGAACATTCGTAGGATCCAATTTCTCGATGCGATAACATCTTCAAACTGAAACTGTACAGCTTCTTACTGACAGTCTTCTCGTGAGAAATCTCTTCCCACATTTCCTTCAATTCTGTTTTTTCTGATTTCGTAATGTAAGACGTTACATATCGAGCAACAGCAATGGAATTGTCAGCAACATACTGTATATCCATGTTAGCGTTCCACATGGATAAAATGACTGGGTTGTAGTCATTTATATTTTTTGATTCTTCTTTTCTTTTAAGGTTGTAGGTATTCTTAGGTGATTTTCTTGTGATAGTATGTCTCACAGCTGACATAAAACTGTTGACTCTTCCATTTGTAAGAACAGGTCTAGGAAATCCAAATCGACATTTAGTGTAGTATTTTTCTTTGCTCTTGTATTTCCGTCGACAGTATTTTCCACACCGATGACTTTGGAAACGTAGAACTTGCTCCTTTAACTTGTACTCTTCTGTGCTTTTAGGTATAGCACATGTTGCATATTCTTCAATGTAAGATAACACTGCTTCATCAGTATCTGTTCCAAACTTTGGGGCATCCTTGATCCACAGCAGCATATGAATATGAGGAGCACCTCTTGCCTGGTACTCTTTTCTCCAAAAGAAATCCACTACTTCTCCAAGGGGTGGATTTTTTTTATTGCAGATGAAGGACATCATAGCCTCAAATCTATGATTGAAATATCTGCAAACATTAACCGGATCCAATGAGCACAGTTCTCCTGCTGTCTTGTATTCGATGTTTTCAATGTTTGAATTGGCCTCTCGTAGAAAATCCAGTAAATCATCCCAAGCGTACTCGGCGCAGCTTAGGGTAAGGAACCATGTTGGTGTTCCTAAATTGCGTAACATGCATTTTAGTTCACCATGGCGTCGGTACCAATATTCATTTGTCCCACGCTGACAAGCCATCAGATTGATCAGTTGTGTTTCCAAATGATCATCTCGGTGCTGCACTTTCTCCATAAAATCCTTAGCAGACACATTTTGTAAATGTACTCCACTTTTTAAAATGTGATTTACTGCATAAGACAGTGCAGACAAGTCGCTTTCAAATAAAAGATGGAACAAATAAGGGATACTTTGTCGAAATCTGGGATCTTCAGCATATAGTCTTGTAGTCCGATACTCAGAAGCTGGAATCTGTTCCGGACGTTCATCGTATCGTCCTCCTTTTCCTTTAGGAAACAGCTGGGGAAAACATCGAGCTTCCAAGCTCTCCTCCCATACACTCACGGGATTTCCTTTTGCTTTCTTCATCTGAAAGAGATCAATATTGTCTCCCATAACTTCTTTCGAATGGAGAGGATGTATGCTAAAATGTTCATAAATTTCTTCTTCCTTTGACTTGTCCACTTTTTCAATTTGTCCACTTGGTGTTTCTGTATCTCCTTGTAAATCTTCTTCTTCTTCTTCTTCTACTATATAAATTGATTCATACCATTTGTTATTTTTTTTCAAATACAAATTTGCTCTTTGTACTTTCCGCACATCTACCAGCTCCTGCCAAATCTTCTTATTCTTTGTAGGTACACCATTAACCAGAATAATTAATGGTTCAGTTTCCAAAGTATCCGCATCAATAGTTTCCATATTTTTTTTCAAATCCAAGGGCAAATACACCACTCTACCTTTTAAACCTCTCACTAAATCTGAAGGAGGTAATTTACCAGTTTTGGGCTCCATACGTACTATGGTCTGGAACGGATGAACACATTGAATGAGTATAGACTCATATGTATTTAATTCAGAAAGTTCAGCAGGAATAGCATCCAATTCTAAATTATTATGTACAGCTCTGGTCGGCATTCTATTTTCCTCTAACTTGTTGTAGCAGTATTTACAAATACGCTGATCTTCACCCAATTCAAAACAATTTTCAAGAAATATATATGTTGCAAAATCCATCCACTTATAATTATCTTCATTTTCACTCTTTCTGTAGAGATCAACATTCCTAGTTTGTTTTCTATAATGAGTTCTGCGGCAACAAATACAAGTAACATTTGGTCTTTCATTAGAGACTATTGCAAATTTTGTTATGTGATCATTAAATGTCTTACTTACACAAGGTTCTACATTCTCTTCCACTTCTGCCTCATTTACTGTGTCCTTCTCTGCACTGTTTTGTTCAGGACCAAAGTAACAAAACTGAATTTCATCAACAACCTTCTCTACATCTGATACCGTTCCTCGGAACAGAGCCCTATTCAATTCATTTAACTTTATTGCTGGACTTTTGGCAAAATACAACCGTCTCACAAACTTTCTCATTTCAGTATGATGAACAGCCAGCATCCTAAAATGATGGAAAACACTATTGCACACTTTTCTAGATAGACAAGCAAGAGAATGACCCTGCAAACCAGTATTCTCTCTCACTCTGCATGGATCCAGACTTTGAAGCACCTTAATCTTTTGTTTTACACTTTTTTTACTATATTCTCTTAGAAACTCTCGAAATCTGTCAATAGATTCCTGACGCACAGTGCAAATACTACTACAATTCCAAGTGTACACTGGGGCTTTAGGACGTCTCCCCATTGCCTCATCTGCCATCACTTGTACCTCATCTCTTGGAACCATTATCTCCTTCTCCATTATGCAACCATTTTTTACTTCGTATGAACGACCTCTGGTGTCAACTGCATGCAGCAAACTATTACTTTGAAAATAGCTCTCTTCATTAAAAAAAGGTTCACTACTTGAGCTATGCATCCACTTTCCTAAAAACACTTTACAAAAATTTGTTCTGTTCACTACTCTTTTGCTTTTGCTTTGTGATTTCAGTACATTAACCATTTTATCTAATGTACGCATCCTATTCAAAATTAATATGAATAGTTTCCTTTTTAATTCTAATGCCTTTGCTGCAATGGCTTCAATTTCTTTTTTTCTCTTATAATATTTAGCCTTTTGCTTATATTTCTTTATATCCTTTATCAAATTGGACATAACTCTTCTCTGAAACATTTTTCTACGTATCTCTTTAAATGCTGTTTTTCTGTTTATGTTAAACTTTTCAATTGCAGAAGGTATATTTGCATTAACTAAATCCTCAATTTTTTGCTGTTCTGTAGGTTTTGTTACATTTTTCCGAGAACAGACATTTTGTACATTTTTGTTTGTTTTCAATATTTTGTTTAGGAATTGTCTTTTTTGCTTACCAGAAGATTTTTTCTTTTTCCCAACATCAGCATCTTCTACTAACTTTGGTCCTCCAGTTGTCCTCAAATATAGTTTTTTTTTTAGCGTTTTTTGAACTCGAGATTTTGTAGGCATCTTAAATTTTGTTCACTGTTCTTCAGCAATACCTGCAAAAAAACTAAAAAAAAAATTCTTTATTGTATTTAAATATATTACTACATTTCTTTTCACAATAGTCACAAAACGAAATTTCTTTGCCAATTTGAATGCACACAAACTCCTCTTTTTTTTTGGGCAAGTGAAAATCTGTATAACAAACTGTCACATTATGAAACCAAGCTGTTTTTTTTTCAGACCACCACCGTGTGTATTCTCTGTGACTGCCTACACTCCAGCAGGGGCAACCAGCCTTAGTGATGCTGAATGTATTTGCATTACAGACTTAAACCTGAAAACCCCACTCGCTTCTAATTACTGTGCATGACTATACATGGCAAGCACATGGGTGTGTGCTAAACCTCTGCTTCTTCCCCCAAAAATTCGCTCCTCTTTTCCATCTACTGCAACTGTGAAATCACCAGAGCAAGACGCAATACATTTCTGCCTATAATTCTTCTATGCACACAGAGTCATGTTTTCACATTAGTGCCAAAACGAAATTTCTTTGCCAATTTGAAAGCACACTTACTGCTCTTTTTTTTTTCGGGCCAAGTGAAAATCTCTTTTTACACTTTGAAATCACTTTTACAGACTGACACATTCTGAAACCTTTTTTTTTAAATTTATTTAAATGCACATGTCCAAGCTGTTTTTTTTTCAGACCACCACCGTGTGTATTCTCTGTGACTGCCTACACTCCAGCAGGGGCAACCAGCCTTAGTGATGCTGAATGTATTTGCATTACAGACTTAAACCTGAAAACCCCACTCGCTTCTAATTACTGTGCATGACTATACATGGCAAGCACATGGGTGTGTGCTAAACCTCTGCTTCTTCCCCCAAAAATTCGCTCCTCTTTTCCATCTACTGCAACTGTGAAATCACCAGAGCAAGACGCAATACATTTCTGCCTATAATTCTTCTATGCACACAGAGTCATGTTTTCACATTAGTGCCAAAACGAAATTTCTTTGCCAATTTGAAAGCACACTTACTGCTCTTTTTTTTTCGGGGGCAAGTGTATATCTCTTTTTTCAATTTGAAATCACTTTTACAGACTGACACATTCTGAAACCTTTTTTTTTAAATTTATTTAAATGCACATGTCCAAGCAGTTTTTTTTTCAGACCACCACCGTGTGCATTCTCTGTGACTGCCTACACTCCAGCAGGGGCAACCAGCCTTAGTGATGCTGAATGTATTTGCATTACAGACTTAAACCTGAAAACCCCACTCGCTTCTAATTACTGTGCATGACTATACATGGCAAGCACATGGGTGTGTGCTAAACCTCTGCTTCTTCCCCCAAAAATTCGCTCCTCTTTTCCATCTACTGCAACTGTGAAATCACCAGAGCAAGACGCAATACATTTCTGCCTATAATTCTTCTATGCACACAGAGTCATGTTTTCACATTAGTGCCAAAACGAAATTTCTTTGCCAATTTGAAAGCACACTTACTGCTCTTTTTTTTTCGGGCCAAGTGAAAATCTCTTTTTACACTTTGAAATCACTTTTACAGACTGACACATTCTGAAACCTTTTTTTTTAAATTTATTTAAATGCACATGTCCAAGCTGTTTTTTTTTCAGACCACCACCGTGTGTATTCTCTGTGACTGCCTACACTCCAGCAGGGGCAACCAGCCTTAGTGATGCTGAATGTATTTGCATTACAGACTTAAACCTGAAAACCCCACTCGCTTCTAATTACTGTGCATGACTATACATGGCAAGCACATGGGTGTGTGCTAAACCTCTGCTTCTTCCCCCAAAAATTCGCTCCTCTTTTCCATCTACTGCAACTGTGAAATCACCAGAGCAAGACGCAATACATTTCTGCCTATAATTCTTCTATGCACACAGAGTCATGTTTTCACATTAGTGCCAAAACGAAATTTCTTTGCCAATTTGAAAGCACACTTACTGCTCTTTTTTTTTCGGGCCAAGTGAAAATCTCTTTTTACACTTTGAAATCACTTTTACAGACTGACACATTCTGAAACCTTTTTTTTAAATTTATTTAAATGCACATGTCCAAGCTGTTTTTTTTTCAGACCACCACCGTGTGTATTCTCTGTGACTGCCTACACTCCAGCAGGGGCAACCAGCCTTAGTGATGCTGAATGTATTTGCATTACAGACTTAAACCTGAAAACCCCACTCGCTTCTAATTACTGTGCATGACTATACATGGCAAGCACATGGGTGTGTGCTAAACCTCTGCTTCTTCCCCCAAAAATTCGCTCCTCTTTTCCATCTACTGCAACTGTGAAATCACCAGAGCAAGACGCAATACATTTCTGCCTATAATTCTTCTATGCACACACAGTCATGTTTTCACATTAGTGCCAAAACGAAATTTCTTTGCCAATTTGAAAGCACACTTACTGCTCTTTTTTTTTCGGGCCAAGTGAAAATCTCTTTTTACACTTTGAAATCACTTTTACAGACTGACACATTCTGAAACCTTTTTTTTTAAATTTATTTAAATGCACATGTCCAAGCTGTTTTTTTTTCAGACCACCACCGTGTGTATTCTCTGTGACTGCCTACACTCCAGCAGGGGCAACCAGCCTTAGTGATGCTGAATGTTTTTGCATTACAGACTTAAACCTGAAAACCCCACTCGCTTCTAATTACTGTGCATGACTATACATGGCAAGCACATGGGTGTGTGCTAAACCTCTGCTTCTTCCCCCAAAAATTCGCTCCTCTTTTCCATCTACTGCAACTGTGAAATCACCAGAGCAAGACGCAATACATTTCTGCCTATAATTCTTCTATGCACACAGAGTCATGTTTTCACATTAGTGCCAAAACGAAATTTCTTTGCCAATTTGAAAGCACACTTACTGCTCTTTTTTTTTCGGGCCAAGTGAAAATCTCTTTTTACACTTTGAAATCACTTTTACAGACTGACACATTCTGAAACCTTTTTTTTAAATTTATTTAAATGCACATGTCCAAGCTGTTTTTTTTTCAGACCACCACCGTGTGTATTCTCTGTGACTGCCTACACTCCAGCAGGGGCAACCAGCCTTAGTGATGCTGAATGTATTTGCATTACAGACTTAAACCTGAAAACCCCACTCGCTTCTAATTACTGTGCATGACTATACATGGCAAGCACATGGGTGTGTGCTAAACCTCTGCTTCTTCCCCCAAAAATTCGCTCCTCTTTTCCATCTACTGCAACTGTGAAATCACCAGAGCAAGACGCAATACATTTCTGCCTATAATTCTTCTATGCACACAGAGTCATGTTTTCACATTAGTGCCAAAACGAAATTTCTTTGCCAATTTGAAAGCACACTTACTGCTCTTTTTTTTTCGGGGGCAAGTGTATATCTCTTTTTTCAATTTGAAATCACTTTTACAGACTGACACATTCTGAAACCTTTTTTTTTAAATTTATTTAAATGCACATGTCCAAGCAGTTTTTTTTTCAGACCACCACCGTGTGCATTCTCTGTGACTGCCTACACTCCAGCAGGGGCAACCAGCCTTAGTGATGCTGAATGTATTTGCATTACAGACTTAAACCTGAAAACCCCACTCGCTTCTAATTACTGTGCATGACTATACATGGCAAGCACATGGGTGTGTGCTAAACCTCTGCTTCTTCCCCCAAAAATTCGCTCCTCTTTTCCATCTACTGCAACTGTGAAATCACCAGAGCAAGACGCAATACATTTCTGCCTATAATTCTTCTATGCACACAGAGTCATGTTTTCACATTAGTGCCAAAACGAAATTTCTTTGCCAATTTGAAAGCACACTTACTGCTCTTTTTTTTTCGGGCCAAGTGAAAATCTCTTTTTACACTTTGAAATCACTTTTACAGACTGACACATTCTGAAACCTTTTTTTTAAATTTATTTAAATGCACATGTCCAAGCTGTTTTTTTTTCAGACCACCACCGTGTGTATTCTCTGTGACTGCCTACACTCCAGCAGGGGCAACCAGCCTTAGTGATGCTGAATGTATTTGCATTACAGACTTAAACCTGAAAACCCCACTCGCTTCTAATTACTGTGCATGACTATACATGGCAAGCACATGGGTGTGTGCTAAACCTCTGCTTCTTCCCCCAAAAATTCGCTCCTCTTTTCCATCTACTGCAACTGTGAAATCACCAGAGCAAGACGCAATACATTTCTGCCTATAATTCTTCTATGCACACAGAGTCATGTTTTCACATTAGTCCCAAAACGAAATTTCTTTGCCAATTTGAAAGCACACTTACTGCTCTTTTTTTTTCGGGGGCAAGTGAAAATCTCTTTTTACACTTTGAAATCACTTTTACAGACTGACACATTCTGAAACCTTTTTTTTAAATTTATTTAAATGCACATGTCCAAGCTGTTTTTTTTTCAGACCACCACCGTGTGTATTCTCTGTGACTGCCTACACTCCAGCAGGGGCAACCAGCCTTAGTGATGCTGAATGTATTTGCATTACAGACTTAAACCTGAAAACCCCACTCGCTTCTAATTACTGTGCATGACTATACATGGCAAGCACATGGGTGTGTGCTAAACCTCTGCTTCTTCCCCCAAATATTCGCTCCTCTTTTCCATCTACTGCAACTGTGAAATCACCAGAGCAAGACGCAATACATTTCTGCCTATAATTCTTCTATGCACACAGAGTCATGTTTTCACATTAGTGCCAAAACGAAATTTCTTTGCCAATTTGAAAGCACACTTACTGCTCTTTTTTTTTCGGGCCAAGTGAAAATCTCTTTTACAGACTGACACATTATGAATCCACCATGTGTAACTACAACAAAAACAATTCCCATTTCTATTATTCATTTCTTAAGTTACCACATACATCCCCTCTCAAACTGTAAACTCACCTTTAAAATTAGTTAGTTGTGAAAGAAATGTGTCACTCAAACAGCAGATTATCAGAGCCAGGATCTCTGTTCTGTACACCTCTCTCCTCTCAGCAGAACCAGATAATGGCAAACTTTCCCTCTATTTTTCCACACATATACATGTAAGTTTCAAATCTCAGTGCTTCCCCCTTTTTTTCAAATGTAATGACACATTTCTATTGGTTGAAAACCAACCCTTTTCCAAAAGTACCCTGCCCCCAACTTGACTTCTGCCTAGTACCCTTCCCCCAACTTGACTTCTGCCTGCTACCATAGCAACAGCTCATGGAACACTGCTGTGTGCAGTTAGGTCAGAAGTTCGACACACAATGTTTCAATTCCACAGAGCAAGAGTGCTTGACTTTTCAAACCTAACTGCAAATCCATAGTACTGTTCTTTGGTTACACATTTTTTTGTACCAATACAAAACATGCTTCTATTAATTTTCACATACAGCCTAGTTTTTTTTCTAGAATGGTATGAAACAGCCAATCAGTTCTTTTTGTTTTGTAAAAAATATGTATGCCTCCATTTCCAAACTGTCTTTCTTTTCATATTGCCATTCTACTGAAAGACACCTCCTGAGTGCATCCAGTTCTCCTTTGAAGATGTTCACAGTGTGGATTGTAGGGCACAGCTATGTCTTCTGGAGTGAAAAGTTTGCAGAGAAAACAGATATGGTGAGAGACCTTGCTTTGCCAAATGTAGACATTAAATGGATTGGTCAGAGAGGGTTAAAGTGGCACCAATTGATGCCATTGGTGAAATCCTTCATGCAAATCCAACACCCTGACCTCATAATAGTGCACTGTGGTGGCAATGACCTAGGCACTTTGACTGGGGTAGGTCTGGAAATGCTTATGAAGGACACCTTTGCACAACTGTTTTCACTTTTCCCTAAAACTGCCTTTGTGTTTTCCAACATATGCCAAAGGCAAAAATGGAACTGGTCCAATCATTTCTGTCCACAGATTGACAAAGCAAGAAAGCACGTCAACAAATCTGTTTCTGCTTTCCTCCGTGACTATGGTATGGGTGCCATTTACCACAACAACTTGCGTTACGACATGCAAGACATTTATAGAGGAGATGGTGTGCACTTCAATGATGAAGGGAACAGAGTCTTCCTCTTGAACCTTAGACTCTGCATCGGTACTTACTTGTAGGTACCACTAAAAAAATGACTCCATAAACACAACAGCTCTTTTTAGAGCTCCCTAATTTCTAAACTCTTAAATCTGATTTTCATTTATTTTTTTTTATTTTTTTTACCGTACGCTTACCGTGAGCTTACCGTACGCGTACCCCGTGATTTTTTTTAAAATCAATAAATGTTTTCTTTGTACTTTTCTGTCCTTCTTTGACCCCCTTACAATTGTTAGGGGGTCTGTAACTCTCCTCATTGCCCCCTTTCCTTGTTTTCACTCTTTTTTTTCAGAGTGAAATACACAAAATGGCGGCCGCCGCTTCCTGGTTTCGGCCGATTCGAATGTTTACTAAGATCTAAGAGCCAATCAGAATCGCGCTCGCGCACGCCACCGTACGCTCACCGTAAGCGTACGGTAAGCGTACCGTAAGCTGGCTCAGATATATATATTGATTTAAAGGCTATTTTCTCAAAATCAACTGAACTGATTTACACCAAACCTACAAAAGGCACTTCCTTGACCTACGGACTACCTCTCTGCCAAATTTCTAGTAATTCTGTTCAGCCGTTCGGGCTGTAGCTCGTTCTAAAGGTCCTATGGAAAAATGCATGGGAAAAACGCGTTTTGGGACCCCCCTTTTATCTCAGCCCCCGCTTGACGAATCCCCCCGAGACTTTCAGGGTAGGAGCGGAGCGTAGCGCCCCACCTATTTTGAGAAATTCGCGAGGATTCGTCGACCGGCGCCAAAGTTATTCAAAATAGAATGTTGAGGTTTTCCTATGGAAACGTGGTCCTAACTATAACTACCTACTGGCGACCGCCAGTAGGTAATATATATATATATATATTCACTGAAAAAACCATGGGTTTCACACACGTTATAGTTAGGAATTAGCATTTAAAAAACCTTAGAAATTCAATGAAAAAACCAAAGGTTTCACACATGTTATAGTTAGCTGGACATTTCACTTGTAAAAAACCAATGAAATTCCCCCGTTATAGTTAGTTCAGCTAACTATAACTTGCGCGCCCGCAATGCACTGCTGATGACGTCACATATTACATCACTCATGACATGGTCAGTGACATCACTCATGACATCACTGATGACATCTCAAATGACATCACTGATGACATCACTGATGACATCATCCAGAGAATGTGTGTTTTTCTGAAAATTACATATGTTTTATATATGTATATCTCAAGGTCGATGGAAGAATAAATGGGTATATAAGTGTCTAAATGGATGAATTGTTTTTGAAAAATTGATTGTATAACTGACTGATTAAGTGTATCTTAGTGAATACATGGCTTAGTGAGTAATGTTTAAATATGTAAATATCTGTATCAGTCTCTCACTTTGTGTATAAGTGGCTGCATGGGTTGGTGAGTAGCTACATGAGTGTCTATATAGGTTATTAGTTGGTTTTTTGAGTATCAGTGTCTGATGTCTGTATGGTTCGGTGGGGGGTATTACGTAGTGCATAGGTGCATGAATGAATGACTCACTCTTTGTATGTGTTGAAGACAGCATGTGTGCAGGACTCTATGGGTGGATGAGTGTGTGCATGGGTGTGTTAGTGAGTGAATGACTGTCTCAATAGTGTCTCTATGAGTAACTACATATGTTTTAAACTAGTATATGTCACTATTGGTGTATATAAGCGAGTATATGTGAGAGTGAGAGATTGGAAGAGTTCCTGTATGAATAAGTATGTGTTTCTATAAGTGATTGTTTAAAAGACTAAGTATGTGTAAGTTTCTGTAGAAGTAAGTGTGGCGGTGTGTGTATAACTGTATATGCAAGTAAATGTATGTTTGATTCTTTATTAGCATGAGTGACTATGTGTGTGAGTACCTCTATGGATGAGTGGCATTGTGTAACAGGATGTATACGTGTATGAGTACATATGATGAGTGAGTACATGTATGAGTGACTGTATAGGACTGTTGTTGAATGAGTGGATGTGTATTTGGATCTTAGAATTACTGTATAGGTTGTTGTAACTGGTATTGGTATGTCCATTGTTTTTAAAATTTTTATTTCTATTTTTGAATGTGTGTATCAAAGGTTATATTAGGGGAAGAGGAGGTCTGCCACTCTATCACAAGGATGATGTCATCAGTGATGTCATCAGTGATGTCATTTGAGATGTCATCAGTGATGTCATGAGTGATGTCACTGACCATGTCATGAGTGATGTAATATGTGACGTCATCAGCAGTGCATTGCGGGCGCGCGAGTTATAGTTAGCTGAACTAACTATAACGGGGGAATTTCATTGGTTTTTTACGAGTGAAATGTCCAGCTAACTATAACATGTGTGAAACCTTTGGTTTTTTCATTGAATTTCTAAGGTTTTTTAAATGCTAATTCCTAACTATAACGTGTGTGAAACCCATGGTTTTTTCAGTGAATTTGCAAGGTTTTTTAAATGCTAATTTTTTTTTTTCTTCTATTTTTTTAAACATATTTTTATTTTAATTTTCTATCCTTTTATAAAGACTATGGTTAAATTTTTAAAATTCTTTAATATGTTTTTTTTAATATATTTTATAAAATAAACATGTAAAATTTATTTGCAGTACATTTTTTCCTTTTTTTTATTTTTTTTTTAGTACGCGTACCGTAAGCTTACGGTAAGCGTACGGTTTACGCAACGTCCGTAATTTATCTATGCTGTTTGCGTATATTTACGCAATTTGCGTAGCCGCGCGTACTCTGCGTGGGACGTGTACGCGTGTACGCTACACGCGCACGTTACGCGGAAGTGTCGGGGAGTGACTGTTAAGCGCATGCGAGCAAGCGCGTGTCTTTTTTACGCGCATGCGTACTTTTGCCGTAAGCGTACCGTAAGCGTACCGTAAGCGTACGGTAGGTCATGTGATCATGAAACACAACTTTTGATTGGTTGAAACTACTTTCAGTTCTAGAACTCTCCTACACCACACCCATTCCCCTCATTTCTGCTTGTGATCCCTTAGGAGAAGGAGCTGGGTTGTCTTTGTGATACGATGGCAGAACAGCAGAGCCCTTCTGAGAGTGAGGCTAGCACTAGCAGCACTACCTTGAGGCAGAGAGCGAGGAAACAAAAGACCTCTTATGTATGGGATTATTTTACTTTTCCTGAAGGCCAGCAAAAGGTAAATGCACCCTTAGTAACTTGTAAGCTGTGTAAGCGTGTACTTTCAAGAGGTAATCCTGACAGGAAGTATTCCTTTGGGAATCATACCATGATGAGACACCTCAAGGATGTACACAGAAGGACACATGCTCGACTTACTGGAGGTAACCCTTCAGTAAGTCAACCAAGCACATCCACAGCAGCTCAGCATGGACCATCATCTGCAGGGCCGAGTCCTTCTTCTGCAGGTCAGGTGAGCCCTTCATCTGTGGGGGGAGCATCTCCTTTTTCTGGCCCTCTGGAAATTAACCCTCGGTTTGCGAGGGTTGAAGTACGGTGCGCCACTTGTCATGATCTAATTATTTATAGGGAGACCAGTGTTTCCCTGGTGAACAGTAAAATAGATCAGCACACTTGTCGTACCGTCTAATATTCCCAATCTTTCTTTCCTCTGTCCCTGCATGAACACAACGGCTCTTTTAAGAGCCAACCTTATCTTTCATCTTTTTTTTATATATGTTTTTAAAAACTTTTTGTATTTATTTTTTTACCGTACGCGTACGGTGCGCGTAATTTTTTTTTTTTTTTTTTAAAAACACTAAAAATCAATTATCACATTACAAGGTCCTGTAGCTGCGTCATCAGGTTCTATGGGAAAATACATGGGGAAAACGCGTTTTTTGGACCCCCCTTTTTTCTCGGCCCCCGCTTGACGAATCACTGTGAAATTTTCAGGATAGGAGCAGACTGGAGCTGGCCAAAAGTTTGGAAAATTTCGCGACCATTCGTCTATCGGCGCCAACGTTATTCCAAATAGAATGTTGCGGATTTCCTATGGAAAATAGGTCCTAACTATAACTACCTACTGGCGACTGCCAGTAGGTAATTATGTATGTGAGTTTAACCTTTTTAATTAAGTTTATTTGTTATATTTGTTAAAATGTATAATAGATCTACTTTATTTTTTATAATTAGTCTGATTATTTAATATATTTAATATCTATTATTTTATATATATATATATATATATATATATATATATTCACTGAAAAAACCATGGGTTTCACACACGTTATAGTTAGGAATTAGCATTTAAAAAACCTTAGAAATTCAATGAAAAAACCAAAGGTTTCACACATGTTATAGTTAGCTGGACATTTCACTTGTAAAAAACCAATGAAATTCCCCCGTTATAGTTAGTTCAGCTAACTATAACTTGCGCGCCCGCAATGCACTGCTGATGACGTCACATATTACATCACTCATGACATGGTCAGTGACATCACTCATGACATCACTGATGACATCTCAAATGACATCACTGATGACATCACTGATGACATCATCCAGAGAATGTGTGTTTTTCTGAAAATTACATATGTTTTATATATGTATATCTCAAGGTCGATGGAAGAATAAATGGGTATATAAGTGTCTAAATGGATGAATTGTTTTTGAAAAATTGATTGTATAACTGACTGATTAAGTGTATCTTAGTGAATACATGGCTTAGTGAGTAATGTTTAAATATGTAAATATCTGTATCAGTCTCTCACTTTGTGTATAAGTGGCTGCATGGGTTGGTGAGTAGCTACATGAGTGTCTATATAGGTTATTAGTTGGTTTTTTGAGTATCAGTGTCTGATGTCTGTATGGTTCGGTGGGGGGTATTACGTAGTGCATAGGTGCATGAATGAATGACTCACTCTTTGTATGTGTTGAAGACAGCATGTGTGCAGGACTCTATGGGTGGATGAGTGTGTGCATGGGTGTGTTAGTGAGTGAATGACTGTCTCAATAGTGTCTCTATGAGTAACTACATATGTTTTAAACTAGTATATGTCACTATTGGTGTATATAAGCGAGTATATGTGAGAGTGAGAGATTGGAAGAGTTCCTGTATGAATAAGTATGTGTTTCTATAAGTGATTGTTTAAAAGACTAAGTATGTGTAAGTTTCTGTAGAAGTAAGTGTGGCGGTGTGTGTATAACTGTATATGCAAGTAAATGTATGTTTGATTCTTTATTAGCATGAGTGACTATGTGTGTGAGTACCTCTATGGATGAGTGGCATTGTGTAACAGGATGTATACGTGTATGAGTACATATGATGAGTGAGTACATGTATGAGTGACTGTATAGGACTGTTGTTGAATGAGTGGATGTGTATTTGGATCTTAGAATTACTGTATAGGTTGTTGTAACTGGTATTGGTATGTCCATTGTTTTTAAAATTTTTATTTCTATTTTTGAATGTGTGTATCAAAGGTTATATTAGGGGAAGAGGAGGTCTGCCACTCTATCACAAGGATGATGTCATCAGTGATGTCATCAGTGATGTCATTTGAGATGTCATCAGTGATGTCATGAGTGATGTCACTGACCATGTCATGAGTGATGTAATATGTGACGTCATCAGCAGTGCATTGCGGGCGCGCGAGTTATAGTTAGCTGAACTAACTATAACGGGGGAATTTCATTGGTTTTTTACGAGTGAAATGTCCAGCTAACTATAACATGTGTGAAACCTTTGGTTTTTTCATTGAATTTCTAAGGTTTTTTAAATGCTAATTCCTAACTATAACGTGTGTGAAACCCATGGTTTTTTCAGTGAATTTGCAAGGTTTTTTAAATGCTAATTTTTTTTTTTTCTTCTATTTTTTTAAACATATTTTTATTTTAATTTTCTATCCTTTTATAAAGACTATGGTTAAATTTTAAAAATTCTTTAATATGTTTTTTTAAATATATTTTATAAAATAAACATGTAAAATTTATTTGCAGTACATTTTTTCCTTTTTTTTATTTTTTTTTTAGTACGCGTACCGTAAGCTTACGGTAAGCGTACGGTTTACGCAACGTCCGTAATTTATCTACGCTGTTTGCGTATATTTACGCAATTTGCGTAGCCGCGCGTACTCTGCGTGGGACGTGTACGCGTGTACGCTACACGCGCACGTTACGCGGAAGTGTCGGGGAGTGACTGTTAAGCGCATGCGAGCAAGCGCGTGTCTTTTTTACGCGCATGCGTACTTTTGCCGTAAGCGTACCGTAAGCGTACCGTAAGCGTACGGTAGGTCATGTGATCATGAAACACAACTTTTGATTGGTTGAAACTACTTTCAGTTCTAGAACTCTCCTACACCACACCCATTCCCCTCATTTCTGCTTGTGATCCCTTAGGAGAAGGAGCTGGGTTGTCTTTGTGATACGATGGCAGAACAGCAGAGCCCTTCTGAGAGTGAGGCTAGCACTAGCAGCACTACCTTGAGGCAGAGAGCGAGGAAACAAAAGACCTCTTATGTATGGGATTATTTTACTTTTCCTGAAGGCCAGCAAAAGGTAAATGCACCCTTAGTAACTTGTAAGCTGTGTAAGCGTGTACTTTCAAGAGGTAATCCTGACAGGAAGTATTCCTTTGGGAATCATACCATGATGAGACACCTCAAGGATGTACACAGAAGGACACATGCTCGACTTACTGGAGGTAACCCTTCAGTAAGTCAACCAAGCACATCCACAGCAGCTCAGCATGGACCATCATCTGCAGGGCCGAGTCCTTCTTCTGCAGGTCAGGTGAGCCCTTCATCTGTGGGGGGAGCATCTCCTTTTTCTGGCCCTCTGGAAATTAACCCTCGGTTTGCGAGGGTTGAAGTACGGTGCGCCACTTGTCATGATCTAATTACTTATAGGGAGACCAGTGTTTCCCTGGTGAACAGTAAAATAGATCAGCACACTTGTCGTACCGTCTAATATTCCCAATCTTTCTTTCCTCTGTCCCTGCATGAACACAACGGCTCTTTTAAGAGCCAACCTTATCTTTCATCTTTTTTTTATATATGTTTTTAAAAACTTTTTGTATTTATTTTTTTACCGTACGCGTACGGTGCGCGTAATTTTTTTTTTTTTTTAAAAAAAACACTAAAAATCAATTATCACATTACAAGGTCCTTGAGAGACTACAATTATTATTATTGACTTACCATACCCACTCAAAAAAATATTTATTCATTTGTTTTTTAAAAAAATTGCTTTAAAAATGGTTCTAGTTTTCGAAAATTTTCTATATCAATCTGACAAAAAAGGAAAAAGTATTAATATTTTTAAAACATATTATAATACAGTACACATATTTACATATTTATCAAAAAATATTTTTGCCTTATTTTTGCTGTTTTCAGAATATATTGCATTTCACTATAAATTGTGAAAGCAATTGCATTCATCATTTAACAGCGGGCAAAAAAAAAATAACAATCTCAAAGATTGTATTAAAAAAGCCCAGAATCTCTTTTTACTTAAACTTAACATTATAGAAATGCATAATATTCTAAAAAAAATCATCTAATATCAATACTTATTTCTTTAAAATACTGTCTGATATTTTTGTTTCAGAAGTATAATCACAATATTATATCTCAAATAACTCCACAATACATCTGGTTCCATTTTCTTTAGGCCAAATAGTAATTTTAAAATTCTTTTTTGATTAAATTTCCAATGGTAATCCAATAAAATTCTAAAGTTTTATTTGTACAGATCTCACCGATTCTCTTAACATATTGGTTCCCGAAAGATTTATTAATAATTTATTAAGTCCACAATAGAATTGGTTACCTTTCCACATGGCCAAATAGTAATTTAAAAAATCTTTTTTGAAAAAATTTCCAATGGCACTCCAATAACATTCCAAAATTTAAATTGTGCAGATGTTACCGATTTTCTCTAAATTTTTGGTTTTCGAAAGTTTCATTAAAAATTAAAAAAGTCCACATTACAATTGGTTATTTTTCCATTAGGCCAAATGATAATTTAAAAAATCTTTATTTTTGAAAATTCCAATGGTAATCCAATAAAATGGTAAAATTGTTTTGTCCAGATCTTGCCAAGTCTCTCTAACATTTAGGTTTCAGGAAGATTAGATAGGAATTTGCTAAATCAAAAGGCAAACGTTGCTTAAAAACCAATTGGGAATCATTACACAGTGTCCAGCCTTTTTCACATTTAAGATAAACTGTGTAATGTCCAGAAGTAACAGTAGGTCCTTCATGGAAAATTATTGCAACAGTTACAAAAGTTTTTCCTGAAATTGATAATTGCTGTCCTGTAAACTTCTTTATTAAAGTATCCAATTTTCAACCATCAGCTCTACATCGTTGCATCATTAAAATTACATACTATCCGTATTCCTTTAAAATTAATGTTGAAAACATGTCAGATTGACACTCACCGCATTGCATGCTATGATTAGCATCTTTAACTAATTTAGCAAAAGTGACTGTTTTACTCTCTGGCAATGTCAAAAAAATAAACCTTTCATTATCAACATTAGAGCCACATATATTATAACAGTTTTCACAACTATGTTCCCATTTATAAGAGAGACCAAATAAATTATCAATTGCAACTTCTTCTTCTTCCAGTACCTGAAGAAAAAACATCAAAAATTCGTGTGCATCTTGCTGTTCATTTTGAGAAAACTGTGTTCGTCCTGAACATACATCTAAAAGTTTTCTAATTTCAGTAGCACTTTCTATTTGAGTTTTATCATTACTCAGCTTTTGAAAAAGGAGACTCAGCTCAGAACAGAATCTTTTTCCCTGATTTACTATTATCTGCTCTTGCAAACTTTCCAGATAAAATGCAACATTCAGCACTACATTAGCGTAGCAGTTGACACCAGAGCTATTTTCAAAATGACATCCTACAACCTGTTCTTCTTTTTCCTTACTCTTTTTGCTTGCAATTACATCACTCCTCTTTTTTTTCCTCCTCTCTACATCTTCATTACAGATATTCTCATTTCTCCTTTTACGAGAAACTACACGTTTCTCCAACACAGGATACTGACCTAAATGAGGAGCATAGCTTCTTCTTAATCTATTATACTCCTTTACACAATTTGTATCAGCACTAACTTTTGAGTCATCAAAGTCTATCATGAATAAACCTGATAATGTTTTCACTCGTGACAAAGCAACATATGCCATACCTTCTTTGAACACAGTTGAACCAATGTTCACAAATGCACAATCTACAGTCAATCCTTGAGACTTGTGAATAGTTACAGCATATGCTAGCGAAAACGGAAACTGCTTCCTACGTACATATAAGTCTTTCACAAGCATGAAACGAACTGTACAACGACAAATGTCTTTAACTTCTTCTATCTGATCAAATTTTATTTTTAAACATTCAATTCCATCTTTTTTCTGATAATTAATAAAACCCACAACTCTTCCCATAGCTCCATTAACTAAACCTTTTTCAACATCCAAATTTCTCCTTAAAAATACTCTACAGTTCATGCAAACATATAGATTTTTTTCTAATTCAGCTGTTTTGGAAATGTTCTTCTCTAGTGAATCCAATTTATTTTTCAGTGTGCCTGTTACTGTGACAGTAATTCTTCTATCCTCAATTTTGTCCACTGCTTCCAATTTCCTGATCTCTTCCTTTTCCAATTTCAAAAGCTCCTCATTGAATATTGAGCATTCACGTAGAGTTGGCATTAAGCAGATGACACTTTTGTTTTCTGCAATGTTCTTGTATATCTTCTCTGCAACTATTTCTTCCTTTGGAAATAAATTATGTAGCAGCCGACTCTGTAATGCTTTTTTGCCAACTTCTGTGAGTAGTCCAATTCTGATATCTTTCAGAATACTTCCATATTCTTCATCGCTTGCTTGCCTCATATTAGTAGTAAGTTCCTTGTACTCAAAGAAGGACCAAATATTTGTATTTCCGATGCTTCCCAATGACTTCTTCGTGTCTTCATGTGTGACAGTATTAAACACTGGTTGTCCTTTAACTGGAGTAAGTTGCAAAAGATCTCCAAAAACTATGACGTGTTTTCCACCAAATAACATGTCATAGTCTGTCTTCAAAATTTGCTGCATTCTTAAATGCACAAAGGCAAGCATTAAGTTTGAAACCATGCTCACCTCATCAATAATGAGAACTTGCATCTTCTTCAATACTCTTGAAACTTCCAAGGATGCTTCTCCAGTTAGCTTGTTGTATTGTATTTTGTTCTCATGCTCCACTGGTAACATTAGCAAACGATGTAAAGTGATTCCTTTTATGTTATATGCTGCTAACCCAGTTGGAGCAGTAACCACACAAGACAAAGTAGAATCCGTTTTTTGCTGTAGGTAGCTTCTGATGACTTTAATTAGGAAACTTTTTCCAGTTCCAGCTTGTCCGCTTACATACATCCTGATTGGATAAAATGATGTGTATGAGCACTCTTTTTTTTCATGTAGAAATCCGTGATCAATTTTTTTTCTGATCTCTTCATAAATTTGTTGCTGCTCTTTATTCAGTTGTCTTTCCAAATTTTGTAAGTCTATAAATTCTTCTTGAGCTTGATTCATAGCCGTTTCCATTTCATTCATGGCTATTGATGCTTCATTTTCAACGATTGGTTGTCCTAGGGGATCTTGACTGAGTGTTTCTGAACTTTGGATGTCCTGAGAACTGTCTCTAGCTATTTCTGCTGCAATTGTAGTTTCCTGTTCAATTTCTTCATTTAACATTTGCAGATAACTTGAGAATGTACTGCATTGTATGCTGTCTTTGCAAGCATTAAAAGAATCTTCATAGCTTTGAAATTCTCCCAGTAGTTCATCCTCTGTACGCCATGGTTTAAACAACTGTAAAAGAGCCAAGTAGTAAAATTCCTTCTTGTCAGTAGTGTCGCAACTCAGCTTCCTGTGATTTATCAAACTTCCTTTTGTTTGCTTCACCAAACATCCTTCCTCACCAATGACTTTATATTTTCCATTGTTGATGTCTTCTGCGGCTTTCCGTGAATAAATGTAGTTCTGCAGCACTTCATAGAGACACATGTTCTCCAGATGTTGACTTCTCTTGGGATAATATGTGTCCAACATGTTTGATTTCAAAATATCTGTACTTTCTGGGTCATTCTCGGCCAAATATTCAATTTCTCCAACAGATTTTAGTACCCGATTTCTCATTGCTGCAAGGCCTAAACTTGCCCAAATTATTCTTCTTGATTTCGAGTAGAGACTTGCAGAAGATAACCTATCTGAACATTCGTAGGATCCAATTTCTCGGTGCGATAACATCTTCAAACTGAAACTGTACAGCTTCTTACTGACAGTCTTCTCGTGAGAAATCTCTTCCCACATTTCCTTCAATTCTGTTTTTTCTGATTTCGTAATGTAAGACGTTACATATCGAGCAACAGCAATGGAATTGTCAGCTACATACTGTATATCCATGTTAGCGTTCCACATGGATAAAATGACTGGGTTGTAGTCATTTATATTTTTTGATTCTTCTTTTCTTTTTAGGTTGTAGGTATTCTTAGGTGATTTTCTTGTGATAGTATGTCTCACAGCTGACATAAAACTGTTTACTCTTCCATTTGAAAGAACAGGTCTAGGAAATCCAAATCGACATTTAGTGTAGTATTTATCTTTGCTCTTGTATTTCCGTCGACAGTATTTTCCACACCGATGACTTTGGAAACGTAAAACTTGCTCCTTTAACTTTTTCTCTTCTGTGCTTTTTGGTATAGCACATGTTGCATATTCTTCAATGTAAGATAACACTGCTTCATCAGTATCTGTTCCAAACTTTGGGGCATCCTTGATCCACAACAGCATATGAATATGAGGAGCACCTCTTGCCTGGTACTCTTTTCTCCAAAAGAAATCTACTACTTCTCCAAGAGGTGGATTTTTTTTATTGCAGATGAAGGACATCATAGCCTCAAATCTATGATTGAAATATCTGCAAACATTAACCGGATCCAATAAGCACAGTTCTCCTGCTGTCTTGTATTCGATGTTTTTAATGTTTGAATTTGCCTCTCGTAGAAAATCCAGTAAATCATCCCAAGCGTACTCAGCACAGCTTAGGGTAACGAACCATGTTGGTGTTCCTAAATTCCGTAACATGCATTTTAATTCACCATGGCGTCGGTACCAATATTCATTTGTCCCACGCTGACAAGCCATCAGATTGATCAGTTGTGTTTCCAAATGATCATCTCGGTGCTGCACTTTCTCCATAAAATCCTTAGCAGATACATTTTGTAAATGTATTCCACTTTTTAAAATGTGATTTACTGCATAAGACAGTGCAGACAAATCACTTTCAAATAAAAGATGGAACAAATAAGGAATACTTTGTCGAAATCTGGGATCTTCAGCATATAGTCTTGTAGTCCGATACTCAGAAGCTGGAATCTGTTCCGGACGTTCATCGTATCGTCCTCCTTTTCCTTTAGGAAACAGCTGGGGAAAACATCGAGCTTCCAAGCTCTCCTCCCATACACTCACGGGAGTTCCTTTTGCTTTCTTCATCTGAAAGAGATCAATATTGTCTCCCATAACTTCTTTTGAATGAAGAGGATGTATGCTAAAATGTTCATAAATTTCTTCTTCCTTTGACTTGTCCACTTTTTCAATTTGTCCAGTTGGTGTTTCTGTGTCTTCTTGTAAATCTTCTTCTTCTTCTTCTTCTATATAAATTGATTCATACCATTTGTTATTCCTTTTCAAATACAAATTTGCTCTTTGTACTTTCCGCACATCTACCAGCTCCTGCCAAATCTTCTTATTCTTTGTAGGTACACCATTAACCAGAATAATTAATGGTTCAGTTTCCAAAGTATCCGCATCAATAGTTTCCATATTTTTTTTCAAATCCAAGGGCAAATATACCACTCTACCTTTTAAACCTCTCAGTAAATCTGAAGGAGGTAATTTACCAGTTTTGGGCTCCATACGTACTATGGTCTGGAACGGATGAACACATTGAATGAGTATAGACTCATATGTATTTAATTCAGAAAGTTCAGCAGGAATAGCATCCAATTCTAAATTATTATGTACAGCTCTGGTTGGCATTCTATTTTCCTCTAACTTGTTGTAACAGTATTTACAAATACGCTGATCTTCACCCAAATCAAAACAATTTTCAAGAAATATATATGTGGCAAAATCCTTCCACTTATAATTATCTTCATTTTCACTCTTTCTGTAGAGATCAACATTCCTAGTTTGTTTTCTATAATGAGTTCTGCGGCAACAAATACAAGTAAAATTTGGTCTTTCATTAGAGATTATTGCAAATTTTGTTATGTGATCATTAAATGTGTTACTTACAGAGGGTTCTACATTCTCTTCCACTTCTTCCTCATTTACTGTGTCCTTCTCTGCACTGTTTTGTTCAGGACCAAAGTAACAAAACTGAATTTCATCAACAACCTTCTCTACATCTGATACCGTTCCTCGGAACAGAGCCCTATTCAATTCATTTAACTTTATTGCTGGACTTTTGGCAAAATACAACCGTCTCACAAACTTTCTCATTTCAGTATGATGAACAGCCAGCATCCTAAAATGATGGAAAACACTATTACACACTTTTCTAGATAGACAAGCCAGAGAATGACTCTGCAAACCAGTATTCTCTCTCACTCTGCATGGATCCAGACTTTGAAGCACCTTAATCTTCTGTTTTATACTTTTTTTTACTATATTCTCTTAGAAACTCACGAAATTTGTCAATAGATTCCTGACGCACAGTGCAAATACTACTACAATTCCAAGTGTACACTGGGGCTTTAGGACGTCTCCCCATAGCCTCATCCGCCATCACTTGTACCTCATCTCTTGGAACCATTATCTCCTTCTCCATTATGCAAACATTTTTCACTTCGTAAGCACGACCTCTGGTGTCAACTGCATGCAGCAAACTATTACTTTGAAAATAGCTCTCTTCATTAAAAAAAGGTTCACTACTTGAACTATGCATCCACTTTCCTAAAAACACTTTACAAAAGTTTGTTCTGTTCACTACTCTTTTCCTTTTGCTATGTGATTTCAGTACATTAACCATTTTGTCTAATGTACGCATCCTATTCAAAATTAAAATGAATAGTTTCCTTTTTAATTCTAATGCCTTTGCTGCAATGGCTTCAATTTCTTTTTTTCTTTTATAAAACTTAGTCTTTTGCTTATATTTCTTCACATCCTTTATCAAATTGGACATAACTCTTCTCTGAAACATTTTTCTACGTATCTCTTTAAACGCTGTTTTTCTATTTATGTAAATCTTTTCAGTTGCAGAAGGTATATTTGCATTAACTAAATTCTCAATTTTTTCCTGTCCTTTTCTTTTCAAAACATTCTTTCCAGTACAGACATTTTGTACATTTTTCCTTCTTTTGAATATATTTTTTAGAAATTGTTTTGTCTGCTTACCAGAAGATTTTTTCTTTTTCCCAACATGAGCATCTTCTACTAACTTTGGTCCTCCAGTTGTCTTCAAATATAGGTTTTTTTTGTGGGTTTTTTTAACTCTGGATTTTGTAGGCATCTTAAATTTTGTTCACTGCTCTTCAGCAATACCTGAAAAAAACTAAAAAAAAAAATCCTTTATTTTATTTAAATATATTACTACATTTCTTTTCACAATAGTCACAAAACGTAATTTCTTTGCCAATTTGAAAACACACTTATTACTCTTTTTTTTGGTAAGTGATAATCACTTTTACAGACTGACACATTATAAATCCACTTTTCAGATTTTTTTAAAAGCACATGTCCAAACTGCTTTTTCAGACCACCACCATGTGTAACCTGGGTGACTGCCTACACTCCAGCAAGGGCAATCAGCCTTAGTGATGCTGAATGTATTTACATTACTGACTGAAACCTCAAACCCCACTTGCTTGTAAATACTGTGCATGATTCTACATGGAAAGCAGCTGGGTGTGTGCTAAGAGTCTGCTTCTGCACCAAAAAATCGCTCCCCCTTTTTCCTACTAATGCAACTGTGAAATCACCAGAGCAAAACGCAATAAATCTCTGCCTGTAATTCCTATTTGCACACAGAGTCATGTTTTCACATTAGTCACAAAACGAAATTTCTTTGCCAATTTGAAAGCACACTTACTGCTCTTTTTTTTGGCAAGTGATAATCACTTTTACAGACTGACACATTATGAATCCACTTTTCAGATTTTTTAAAAAGCCCATGTCCAGACTGCTTTTTCAGACCACCACCATGTGTATCCTGGGTGACTGCCTACACTCCAGCAAGGGCAACCAGCCTTAGTGATGCTGAATGTATTTGCATTACAGACTGAAACCTCAAACCCCACTCGCTTGTAAATACTGTGCATGATTATATATGGAAAGCAGCTGGGTGTGTGCTAAGAGTCTGCTTCTGCACCAAAAAATCGCTCCCCCTTTTTCCTACTAATGCAACTGTGAAATCACCAGAGCAAAATGCAATAAATCTCTGGCTGTAATTCCTATTTGCACACAGAGTCATGTTTTCACATTAGTCACAAAACGAAATTTCTTTGCCAATTTGAAAGCACACTTACTGCTCTTTTTTTTTGGCAAGTGATAATCACTTTTACAGACTGACACATTATGAATCCACTTTTCAGATTTTTTAAAAAGCCCATGTCCAGACTGCTTTTTCAGACCACCACCATGTGTATCCTGGGTGACTGTCTACACTCCAGCAAGGGCAACCAGCCTTAGTGATGCTGAATGTATTTGCATTACAGACTGAAACCTCAAACCCCACTCGCTTGTAAATACTGTGCATGATTCTACATGGAAAACAGCTGGGTGTGTGCTAAGAGTCTGCTTCTGCACCAAAAAATCGCTCCCCCTTTTTCCTACTAATGCAACTGTGAAATCACCAGAGCAAAACGCAATAAATCTCTGGCTGTAATTCCTATTTGCACACAGAGTCATGTTTTCACATTAGTCACAAAACGAAATTTCTTTGCCAATTTGAAAGCACACTTACTGCTCTTTTTTTTTGGCAAGTGATAATCACTTTTACAGACTGACACATTATGAATCCACTTTTCAGATTTTTTAAAAAGCCCATGTCCAGACTGCTTTTTCAGACCACCACCATGTGTAACCTGGGTGACTGCCTACACTCCAGCAAGGGCAACCAGCCTTAGTGATGCTGAATGTATTTGCATTACAGACTGAAACCTCAAACCCCACTCGCTTGTAAATACTGTGCATGATTCTACATGGAAAGCAGCTGGGTGTGTGCTAAGAGTCTGCTTCTGCACCAAAAAATCGCTCCCCCTTTTTCCTACTAATGCAACTGTGAAATCACCAGAGCAAAACGCAATAAATCTCTGCCTGTAATTCCCATTTGCACACAGAGTCATGTTTTCACATTAGTCACAAAACGAAATTTCTTTGCCAATTTGAAAGCACACTTACTGCTCTTTTTTTTTGGCAAGTGATAATCACTTTTACAGACTGACACATTATGAATCCACTTTTCAGATTTTTTAAAAAGCCCATGTCCAGACTGCTTTTTCAGACCACCACCATGTGTATCCTGGGTGACTGCCTACACTCCAGCAAGGGCAACCAGCCTTAGTGATGCTGAATGTATTTGCATTACAGACTGAAACCTCAAACCCCACTCGCTTGTAAATACTGTGCATGATTATACATGGAAAGGAGCTGGGTGTGTGCTAAGAGTCTGCTTCTGCACCAAAAAATCGCTCCCCCTTTTTCCTACTAATGCAAATATAAAATTACCAGAGTTGTACACAATAAATCTCTGCCTATATTTCCCAACATGTGTAACCTGGGTGACTGCCTACATTCCACCAAGGGCAACCAGCCTTAGTGATGCTGAATGTATTTGCATTACTGAGTCCAACCTCAAACCCTTAAACTATTCTTTTTTTATACCAATACACCTTAATTTATCGTGAAAACATAGTCCATATTATTTTACATGTTCCTCACATTTAAATTTCTCCCAAAACAGAAAATAATAAACACAACTTCAACAAAAAGAATTACATTTCTATTATTCATTTCTTAATTTACCATATACATCTCCTCTCAAACTCTAAACTCACCTTTAAAATTAGTTAGTTGTGAAAGAAATGTGGCACTCAAACAGCAGATTATCAGAGCCAGGATCTCTGTTCTCTACACCTCTCTCCTCTCAGCAGAACCAGATAATGGCAAAGTTTCCCTCTATTTTTCCACACATATACATGTAAGTTTCAAATCTCAGTGCTTCCCCCTTTTTTTCAAATGTAATCACACATTTCTATTGGTTGAAAACCAACCCTTTTCCAAAAGTACCCTTCCCCCAACTTGACTTCTGCCTAGTACCCTTCCCCCAACTTGACTTCTGCCTGCTACCATAGCAACAGCTCATGGAACACTGCTGTGTGGAGTTAGGTCAGAAGTTCGCCAAACAATGTTTCAATTCCACAGAGCAAGAGTGCTTGACTTTTCAAACCTTACAGCAAATCCATAGTACTGTTCTTTGGTAACACATTTTTCTGTACCAATACAAAACATGCTTCTATAAATTTACACATACAGCCTAGTTTTTAGTGTAGAATGGTATGAAATAGCCAATCAGTTCTTTTTTTTTTATAAAAAAATATGTATGCCTCCATTTCCAAACTGTCTTTCATTTCTTTTTACCATTCTACTGAATTACACCTCCTGAGTGCATCCAGATCTCCTTTGAAGATGTTCACAGTGTGGATTGTAGGACACAGCTATGTCTTCTGGAGTGAAAAGTTTGCAGAGAAAACAGGTATTGTGAGAGACCTTGCTTTGCCAAATGTAGACATTAAATGGATTGGTCAGAGAGGGTTAAAGTGGCACCAATTGATGCCATTGGTGAAATCCTTCATGCAAATCCAACACCCTGACCTCATAATAGTGCACTGTGGTGGCAATGACCTAGGCACTTTGACTGGGGTAGGTCTGGAAATGCTTATGAAGGACACCTTTGCACAACTGTTTTCACTTTTCCCTAAAACTGCCTTTGTGTTTTCCAACATATGCCAAAGGCAAAAATGGAACTGGTCCAATCATTTCTGTCCGCAGATTGACAAAGCAAGAAAGCACGTCAACAAATCTGTTTCTGCTTTCCTCCGTGACTATGGTATTGGTTCCATTTACCACAACAACTTGCGTTACGACATGCAAGACATTTATAGAGGAGATGGTGTGCACTTCAATGATGAAGGGAACAGAGTCTTCCTCTTGAACCTTAGACTCTGCATCGGTACTTACTTGTAGGTACCACTAAAAAATAACTTCATAAACACAACGGCTCTTTTTAGAGCCCCCTAATATCTAAACACTTAAATCTGAATTTCATTTCTTTTTTTATTTTTTTTTTCTACCGTACGCTTACGGTAAGCTTACCGTACGCGTACCCCGCGATTTTTTTTAAAATCAATAAATGTTGTCTTTGTACTTTTCTGTCCTTCTTTGACCCCCTCACAAATGTAAGGGGGTCTGTAACTCTCCTCCTTGCCCCCTTTCCTTGTTATCACTCTTTTTTTTCTGAGTGAAACACACGAAATGGCGGCCGCCGCTTCCTGGTTTCGGCCGATTCGAATGTTTACTAAGATCTAACAGCCAATCAGAATCGCGCTCGCGCACGCCACCGTACGCGTACGGTAAGCTTACGGTAAGCGTACCGTAAGCTGGCTCAGATATATATATTGATTTAAAGGCTATTTTCTCAGAATCTACTGAACAGATTTACACCAAACCTACAAAAGGCACTTCCTTGACCTGAGGACTACCTCTCTGCCAAATTTCTAGTAATTCTGTTCAGCCGTTCGGGCTGTAGCCCTGTCTAAAGGTCCTATGGAAAAATGCATGGGAAAAACGCGTTTTGGGACCCCCCTTTTATCTCAGCCCCCGCTTGACGAATCCCCCCGAGACTTTCAGGGTAGGAGCGGAGCGTAGCGCCCCACCTATTTTGAGAAATTCGCGAGGATTCGTCGACCGGCGCCAAAGTTATTCAAAATAGAATGTTGCGGATTTCCTATGGAAACAGGGTCCTAACTATAACTACCTACTGGCGACCGCCAGTAGGTAATATATATACATATATATATATATATATATATATATATATATATATATATATATATATATATATATACATATATATATATATACATATATATATATTACCTACTGGCGGTCGCCAGTAGGTAGTTATAGTTAGGACCAAGTTTCCATTGGAAGAGCATTGTTTGTTTTGCTTATAACTTTGGCGTCGTTTGATGAATCTTCATGACATTTTCTAAACTAATTCTTTGTTCATATCAGCTTGTATGTTGAAAGTTTGGGGGTGATTCGTCATGGGGTGGCCGAGGAAAAATGGGGGTCCCAAAACGTGTTTTCTCCATGTTAATTTCCGTAGGAAACTTTAGACAAGGCTACAGTTCGAACGGGTGAACAGAATTACCCCAAATTTGGCAGGGAGAAGGGTCTTGGTCTAGAAAGCACGCTTTTGTTTATTTGGTGTAAATCTGTTCAGTAGTTTTGGAGAGATATCGAAATTTACAGATATTGCTATTTGGGAATTCTGCCATCTGATTGGCTGAGGCATTACGAGCACGATTTTGCTGCTTATTGGCTGCGAGCGGTGCAGATAGTGTTAGTATGCGTTTATACTAATTCTGTAGTTATGCATTAACCAATGCATCATGGCCCTATGGAGCGCCACCTCCCAGGCGCAGGTCATACAATGTCCCAGGGTGTGCATCCGCGGGACATTTATGTTTGCTATTACAGGGCGGGAGCATTGCTTCCACCCTGTGATAGTAAATTCTTGTTTGCTTAGTTGAAGCGAGAGGAGGAAAACCTTGTATCGCTTCAATAAAGCGGATCCGGATGGTAAAAATTGAGAAAAAAAAAATGAGGCGGGGTCTCACCCGTTCATTTAAATGAGCCCACTGGTGGGTAATTTTCCGGGGCCAATCCTACTGTTATATTGAGGGGTCTCTGCAGCACTGGGGACCTTAATCTCACATGTAAATTATGCGCGGGAGGGGACAGAGACGTTTCGCAGACTAGAGAATCGACACCTCCCCGGGTATTGTTTACGAATTTTTCGGAGGGCTTTGAGGCCAACTCAAGACCGGGGATCGGCAAACTCCGGGGCTTTACTTAAATATGCAGGGTGGGCCTCGCCAGTCCTTGAAGCCTCGGTGGCCCTAGACAGTGCCCTATTGGTTCTGAAATCACGCAGGCAGTACTCATGGTGTTATAAAGTGATACACTCATAGAACCCTTGCCGTTGTAGAATTACCCAGGCTTCATTTATTTAATAGTCTGTTGGCTTATATTTGGTAGATGCACCGCAAAATTAAAAATGTTTTCCCTCATAACCTACTATCAACTGCCGATTTTCACAATAAACTACAGACAAGTGTTGTCAGAAAAAGAAGACCCATACACTCACTTATTTATTGGTAAAAAAAATAACTTTTATTAAAATAACACAAATAAATGGAAACGTAACTTTATTCGAACAACAGTAAAACATGAAAGAAGTGGGTGGGACTCCTCCGGAAGCAGTGTACAAAACCTGCAAGAGAAAAAAGAAACTTAAGTATGTTTGCCATGTCCAAGAGAACATGTCCAAGAGAACAAGCATTTGCAATGCACTAGGTCTTGCATTAACGCAAGTTTAAGCTATTGGCATTGTAAATAACAATGCATTTTATTGATGTTTTAAAAACGAAAACAAAGATAAAAGGCATTGTTATTTGCGTTGTCAATAGCTCAAACTCGCGTGACTTACTGCATTGCAAATGCTTGTTAATTGCTGGCAGATCTATGACCAGGAGGGACCCGGCCCACTTAAAGCCCTGCGCACTGTACGTTTCAAGCAAGCGCCCTCTGCACGAGACTAAAGGCTCCTTGCCCTTTGACCCAAGGCACCCTGCCCAGTGACACTGGCTCCTGCTCACAGTATGAGGTTCCTATCCCTAAAACTCACCACCATTGGCTCACCGCATTAGAACAGAGGGAGCCTTAAGCCGCGCTTATGAGCTGGCATCAGAAAAGAGGCAATACCAGCACACGCCCCGAAGTTCTCGTAAGGCGCCACTTAGGTGCTCTAAAAAGGTAAAAATAAATACAATGAAATAACAAGCCCAGGAGTTGTGTGCGTGCGCGCGTGCTTTAAGAAAAAAAAGACGAAAAAAAGAGCTGCACGTAGACTAAAGGTCTCCTATGCAATGCATGCACTCTGCGTAGGCGAGACCTAAAAAGAAAGGTAGTCAGAATGAAAGGAAGAAAGTGAGATTGGGACAGAGAGCGAGTGGATGGAAGGGAGAAGGGGAGGGAAGAGTCAAAAGAACAGAGGCAGGAGGAGACAGAGCATCGGCCTACTGCACCCAGCCCTCACTGTTCACCTCCCGTCACCCATGTGTCTGGGACGCTGGGGTCCGCGAGAAAGAGTGCGGTCCAGCAACTCTTTCAAATGAAACAGAGATATGAATGAGGCCAGAGATTATATTATTATCTACGGCAACATCGCTTGTCTGCACCTGTGCACCCAGGCTGATGCACCCCAGCCCCTTCCCCCGCACTGTGCTCAATTGCAGCTCCAGCGCACCGAGGCTTCACTGCTCACCTGCCACAACCGGTGTGTCCAACGACATGACGGTGCGAGCTCCAACTCCGGGGTGCCACTCTTAAGGTGGCACTGCAGGTCTCCGGTCAGGGACGGTGTCTTGATACCACGATGGAAGACGTCAGAAAGGCCAGAGCATCAGCACCGGTTGAGCACCTGCAGCGTGCTTTTTCGTGCAACTAACTCAGTGTCTGAAAAGGGAGAAATAATATAATGGTGGAAACGTCTTAAGGTAAATGAAGGTTTATTTCAAGCTTAAGAGAGAACACCAGTTGAGTGCATCTTTCCTTCTTGAAGTACGATCTACCAACTGTTAGTGGTAATCGTGGTTCAAAGAGGAGTTGGAGTGCATGAGAATACACAAGGGTAAATAATAATATATTATGCCAACATTCACATACAAAGGAACAGAGCGCATACTAGAAGGATAATGTGCGCATGTACACTTAGTAATCAGCTCACTACAGTGCCCCAAAAGCCAACGCCACGTGTCTGTAGGGCGACAACTATCGCTAATGAGATGCTGTCTGAAAACATTGAATGGACAACATCACATGTCGTTGTCAAGCTTGTGGATATGCGCAGACATGCATGTCAATGGTATTGAAAGTGTTGCTATCGCGAAGCGCACACATGCGAACGTGCTCAGATGGAGGGAGGATCAGCAGTGAGGCTACGTCCTACACAGTGATAACGCTCATTACAGTCAATCAATGCATGTCAAACGTGAATCTGAAAGTCTCACATATGACACACTACTATACTGGTAAAGCCTGACAACAGAGCATACTGCAACACAAATCTACACATTACTCTTTACTGTTTGTCACATGTGATCTAGGATGTGCACTCTGCCCATGGCTGATGATACCACTTCGAGCCACCAATACCCAGGCCGAAAGGCAGCACAATAATGCGCGCACACACACCAGGGGCATTTTTGATGTAACGTTTCAGATGCATGGCTATCACACGTGGAAGACTACTGTACAGAGCATGATTATTGATCAAGATGATCGTTGCATGTTGTGTGTACTATAAGATATGTGTACACAGCAAAACAAATGTCAAAAAAGCTCTGTAAACAGAAGAGGTGTCTCTCATCAAACGGTGTAGAGAGAATGACTTAAATGGGTGGGGTCCTCCAACTGTTACAATGGGAAATGTTATGAACCAATCAAAAGTTTTTTTTAGGGTCACATGGCAAGCGTGCACCGAGCGCGCAAGGAGGCCGCACCCGACGCGATTTTGAGAAAATATATTTACCATAATATAAGTTTATTTCAGTTAGAAATATATAAATGTGGAAAATATTTTAGATTATCGCTTGCTCTCATATACACTTTAAACTTACTTAGATATAGTTTTAAGACATAAAAAAATAAATGAGGGACTGGCTTACCCAGCGTGATACCATACGTCTATGATGTAACACAGGGCCTGGCAGCATGCACTCATCACATATGGAACGCGCAGCCGGCGCGACCCTATACGTAGATGACGTAACGCACGTATTGGTACCGCGCAGCCGTTGCATACCAAACTAGGAGCTGGCGCGACCTTATACGTATATGAGGTTAGGTGGGACACGGTGCTACGAAGCCGTCGGATACGAAATGCGCATCCTTAACGAGTTTCGCAATATCGCGGATAGGATTCGCGTGGTGATGGAGCTTGGTACACTACCGGTACGGGAGTCTAGTTTTCCCAAAAAAATAATATATATACATACTTTTTTTGTAAGATATAAAAAATTACATAATTTTTCAAATTTAAAAACAAAGGATAATAGAGTTGCAAAATATATTTTTTTTTAAATAGAAAAAAAATAAGTTTTATAAATATTAAAATATGAAATTAACATTTAAAAAACCTTTGAAATTCACTGAAAAAACCATAGGTTTTACAGACGTTATAGTTAGGAATCAGCATTTAAAAAACCTTGAAAAAAACATAGGTTTCAAGGACGTTATCGTTAGTTGGACATTTGACTCATATAAAACCAGAGTAATTCGCCTGTTATAGTTAGTTGAGCTAACTATAACTCGCACGCCCGCAATGCACTGGTGATGACATCATATATTACATCACTCATGACATGGTCAGTGACATCACTGATGACATCACTGATGACATCCCAAATGACATCACTGATGACATCATCCTCGTGATAATCTGATCCACATACTGATGGCCTAATATAAACTTTGATACGCTCACTCTAAAATACAGACTACTAGTTTTTTAAACCATACACACAACAATGCCAGATACTACATACCACCCACTATTTCCTAGGTCTACACTCACATCCACTCACTTATACATGCAGTTACTCATCAATACAGTACTATACTATGCACTCATACACCTATACATACAGTCACAGTCTGCCACTCATCTATAGAGTTACTCACAGACTTAGTCAGTCATGCAAAGAATCAATCACATAGGTGTTAGAAATGGGGGTCTCTAGTTGGCAATGGCTGGCCACTGTCCAAGTAGGGACCCTTCTTCCTAAGTCAGAGTAAGCGGGCTACACCTTTTGATAACCCCTGCTCAACCCTGTGGTAACGTAGCACGAGCAGTTAGCCTTATCTCAGAGGCAGTGTGTGAAGCATTTATGACCATACACAGTAACACAGTGAAGAACACTCCAAAGGGACGCCACACAAGTAGTTATAAAAAATAAGTATCTTTATATATAGACTTAACACAAGACCAATAACAGTAAAAAGCCACAGTACTAGAAAATAGGTTACTCTTAAAATGCTGCAAAAATAGTTCAAAGTGTGCAAAGAGGAGTTCAGTTCAAGGCAGTGGTCTCTGCGACCCTTTTACTCACAAACTACCTGGATTCTGTAGCAAAGCGGCAGCAGCGCAATGATTTTCCTTATGCTCTTCAGCTGCGGCGGCTCGCTAACGGGCATTAGCGACGATTTTCAGCACTCTCTTCTCCACAGTAGAATTAGAGGCCCTGGAACTCACAGGAGCCTCACCTGCAGATAGAAATCCCCGCTGGGAGGAAACAGGAGGCTGGTGGTGGAGTCTGATGTGCCTGAGACTCCAGCAGGTGGCTAGCTCTCTTCTAGCCCTTGGGTGATTGCTGTAGCAAGATAAAATAAAAGTTCCTTCAAAGTCCTTTTCCTATTCATCCAAGTCCAGTAGTAACCACTGCAGGCCAGTCCAAGTAACAGCACAAGCACAGGGACAGTCACCTCCTGCAGATTCCTTCAGTTACACGGACAGAGGTTCTTCTTGTTGTCCAGGAGCAATACAAATTGTAGGGGTTTCAGCACAGATATTTATACCCCAAAAGTCTTTATTCTCAGAAGCTATAAGTCACTGAACCCAGCCAGAACCAGTTCTGCCCAGCCCTGGAGCACTTTGTTTACCAGGCTGCATCCTTCCTTTCAGAAAGAGGGGATCTGCCATCAGACGCACAGTGGGAGGTGGAGCCAGCTTTCACCTTGCCAGGCACAGCCCTATTCAGGTCCAGGAGCTATCCCTCCCCATACTCCAATGCAGATCTCTCTATTCAACCCAGGTCTGACTCAGCCTGCCCTGTCCCTCCAAAAACCAGACAGCCAATACACATAACAGCAGAGCACACTGGAAGGCTTAGGCAAGAAAATACCTACCTTCTAAAAGTGGTATTTTCAAACACAGAATATAAAAATAAACTTCACTAAAAGATGTATTTTAATATTCTGATCTCAGGCATACTAAATTCATTTTTCTACCATGTTCTGTGGATCAGTTAGGACTATAGAATGAAATAGCCAAACCTCCCATCCTGGCCTATAGAGAACAGGTAGCCTTACAGTAGTGAAAAATGAAATTGGGTGTAATTCACTACCAGGACATACTACACACATCAGAGCATGTCCTAACTTACACATACAATGCACCCTACCATAGGGGTGGCTTACATGATGCCAAGGGAAAGTTCAGGGGCTGGGAAGTGGGTGCACCTTACAGCCAAGGTGGCAGTTCTAGACTGCATACAGACACTGCAGTGGCAGGTCTGAGACAGACTTTACAAGCTGCTTCTGTGGGTGGCGCAAACCAGCGCTGCAGGCCCACCAGCAGCATTTGGTTTACCAGCCCTGGGCACACACAGGCCACGCTATTAGGGACTAACAGGCAAACCAAATAAGCCAATCATGGATACACCACTTCACATGTCATCTTTACACAGGGAGCATTCGCGCTGTGGCCCTGAATGGCAGTGGCACAGTGCCCAGAGCATCTATTACCAGCAAAAACAGAGGAGACAACAGCGAAAAATGGAAGGGAGATCCACGCCAATGGTGCCAGGTCTAACAATAGGCATTTGCTCATGTATACAGTTATACACACCAACGGTGTTATTTATACACACACCATATCACTTATTTATGCCGATATTAACACATACTTACTGTCTTATACAATCACTGATACAAGCAGACACTCTTTTATACACCCACTCTTCAAATACCTTACTCTCACGTATAGTCATTTATATACTACAACACTCACATATACTGCCTTGAAACATATGTAGTTATTCACACATATACCAGTGAGACATTCATTCACTCGCCAACTCACCCATACACACACTAACTCACCCATACAGCCCTTCCAAGATGCACTTTTTAATCCATATAACCAGTGAATCACCCACTCAGGCATGTATGCACAGAGTCACACACCCCCGCTCCCACCCATACAGACACTCAGGCACCCATACAGATACTCAGACAACAAATCAATAACCCATATAGACACTCATGTAGCTACTCACCAACCCATGGAGCCACATATACACCAACTGAGACACTAATACAGACTTTCACAAAATTAGTCAATAACCCATATATTCAGCAACACATGTTCAATCACTCACTTATACAGTCAGTCACGCACCTACTAAATAATCCATTCAGGGACTTGTAAATTCACTCTTTCTACAATACACCTTGGCATAGATATATATGAAAATATTGAAACTTTACAGAAACACACATTCACTGGATGATGTCATCAGTGATGTCATCAGTGATGACATTTGAGATGTCATCAGTGATGTCACTGACCATGTCATGAGTGATGTAATATGTGACGTCATCACCAGTGCATTGAGGGCGCGCGAGTTATAATTAGCTCAACTAACTATAGCAAGCGAATTTCTCTGGTTTTATTTGAGTCAAATGTCCAACTAACTATAACGTCATTGAAACCTATGGTTTTTTCAGTGAATTTCTAAGGTTTTTTAAATGCTAATTCCTAACTATAGCGTCTGTAAAACCTAAGTTTTTTTCAGTGAATATATACATATGTATATATAAAAATCGATATTTTGTACAACTATATTTTCTAACATCGATATATTTTCTCTCAATATTTTTGCACTTACCTCTTTAAGTATAGGGAGTCGATATTTTTACATTCAATTTTTTATCATCTAGATGTTTTTACATCGATATTCTGTCAGTGAACCCTCAGGAGAGAGAGCATTACTTCTCCTTCCGCCCGTCCTTTTCTGACGCTGAAAGGTCTGCTGATGGGAGTTTTTCTGTTTTCTTCTGCTTTCGTGAAAGGGAGTGTCTGCAGCGTCCTAGGTTGGACTACTTCAACCGCCTTTGTGGAGTACGCTGACCGCACCCCACGTACCACTTCAGGCTTCCTGTCCCCGGAACACATATTCAAGCCCATTGCAGAGATAACCCGTTTTTGGACTGGGTGTTATCCCCGATGTTCCTTGAGAGCTGTGTTCTGAAGTTCCGCTTGTGTTTCGTGCTGTAACATGATTAAACTGACAGCTAAGTACATTGTGGTGCTTGCTTTTTTTGCTGTTTGTTCTGTTTTCCTTCATTTGTTGGTTACGTGTGAAGCCTTCCAAGACTGTGTCATCAGACAAATAGTGACTCATCTCCTTTGCTCTGTTAGTTATTTCTTTTGTTTCATGAGTATATCCTAAGTCTTGATGTATTAAGGATTTGGACATTATCATACTTTCCGTGAATGAATGAGGAGTGTGATGGTTGTAAGTGCATTCCTCATCAGTGATTACATACTAGAGATACAGGGTTAGAGGCATTTTACTTTTTTGTACATGGTGTCTTTATTTTGTCTTGCTACAGGGTACGCGTACAAGGCTGACTTCACACAGAGGATGGGAATTGATTACTCCTTACAACTTCCACGGACGAGGCCTACCTGTTATCTTCAGGCAGCCTCTTCTTTTAATATTTTATACCATTCTCCCTTTCCCTGTGTGGTGCCTTTATCGAGAGCTGAGCACTACTCGCTCTTGGGAGATAGCATCGGGGGGACTGGTTGAACAAGGCTTCGTACATCACTGCTGCTGGTCACCATTTCCAGGTTAATGGTATTTAAATCTGACTCTGTGACACCCACAGGCTCCTGGGTGGTGCGTGAAGAGAGTGGAGCTGCAGACACGACATTGAGGAAGCAGAGGACCAACATCAGAGGCCTTTTCTGTGGCCCAGTGGTAGCAGGATAGGGCTGGCCTAGCAGGGCCTGATATGCCTGAGAGCTATATTGCGAGGATCCCCACCAGACCATGAGAGGTCCCCATCACATGTAAGTGGCTGTTCTTCAGATTGAATGCGAGACTCAGTGAGCGCTGGGGGGGCCTTGCTTGATGACTGTGGGCTCGCTGTGGGTCACAAGCACAGTGTAGGCACAGCGTTCTTGTTGCTTTGGTCCCGGAATATGTAAGGCCTGAGTGCGGCCCAGGGTCATGCACCTGCTGATTCTCACTGCCAGCCTAGAGGTGGGGACGACATTGTAAGGGAGGTGACCTTTCCATAAGTAGTCACTGTGAAAGGCAGCAGCAGGCAACTGAGGAGTTTGGATCCCTTCCTAAACAGGGTACTCCTGGCAGTGACAAATGTCCCTGGCCCAGAATGGCTGCTAAGCGTCTTTTTTGCTCTGAGGAATGAAATATCCTTCTGAGGACGGTGGTCACCGCTTGCACTCCCCAGCCCCTTGGTGTAGTAACCTGCGTCAATTCATCTGCTCTTTCTTGTGCCTCCCAAAAAAGATCGAGTAGGAGAGGACTGCTGACCTTCTTAGGTAGACATCTTTGCCGAGTACAATTTGACCAAGAGCTGGAGATGGTTCATCCCTCTTAAGACCAACCTGCATGTCCCTGACAAAGTTTGACCTCATGGAAAGTCTTTGTACATTTAAAGCTGAACTTATTGAATCATGCCAAGACTTTGATAAGAACTTGGCAGATCTGCGCTCCGACCTGGGTCTAAAATGAAGGATCTATGAATGGATGTCGATGAATGCGAGGGGCCTCAATACACATAAAAGAGGGGTGGTTTGGAAGTGTTTATGACATATGAACCCAGATTTAGCATGACTGAGGTAACACACCTCCTATGGAAAAACCAGGGGAAAATGTAGCACAGTGGCTACCCTATGGGTTGCTACTTCTCAGTCCCTACTAAACAACGCAGCGTTGCAATCTAGCACGCCTTGTTCTGCCTCCCATATCAAGGCTGATAAGGAGGGCAGATAACAGGTTCTGGTTGGGACCCTGCAGGGATGCCCCATTATTGTGGCCTGTTTATGTCCCCAATGTGGCATAAGATGCTTTTCGTTTGCAGTTCCTGGAAGACCTATTGGGGTAACCAGAGGAGACATTATCTAATTGGGAGAATTTAATACACTGTGGATTTCCCACCAAGACTGGGAGGGAGGGGTTAGTTCCTCACAGGGACACTCTTGAGGCGAGTAAAGACGCCACTTGCAAACTTAGGACACAGAGACTCTTGGCGTGAATTCCACTCTTCAAACTTGGGGCACACTTTTACTCTCAAGTCCATTGCAAGCATTCAATCATTGATTACATTTTTTTAGCAAACAATCATCGCTATGACCCGCCCAGTGGATATTGGATTAAATGTTGGTTTTGACCATGCCCCAGTCAAACCGTGTGTGGATCTTGGATATCTGCAATGACCTAGGGGTTGACACCTGCACCCCTGACTGCTGTGCAACCTATTGATGCGGGTAGAAATTAGCCACCAATTTTGACAAGTACTTTGAAACTAATGAGGATGGGAGGTACCGAAGAGCGCCTTTAACAGTGATTAGAGGCCTTTTCATCGCAGCTGCTGTTTAGAAGCACCATCTCAGTAAGCTAGAGGTTCAAACATCAGAACTGGAAATTAAAGATCTGAAATTTAAGAGATCCTTGCAACGTTCCCGCTTGAACTCACACAGGCTCTAAATGGCCAGAGGCCAACTTCGTATGGCTGAACTCGTTTTTCTCAGAAAAAGCCCGCACATCACTGGAGAGAAAGTAGGGACTCAATTCGCTAAATTACTGTGGGCAAAAGAGAGAAAGTATATACAAGAGAAATCTGCACTAGTGGGTTTGATACATCTACTGATGACTGTGATAAATCAAAACATTTCTGCAGCTTCTATTCCTACTTAGACAGTGCAGTCCCAAATTATGTAGAAGGACAGGTGAATTTTGTGGAAGGTGTCATGCTTCCCTGACTCATGGCATTACTGAGGGAGGCACTCAACCGGCTGATCCAGTTGGATTAAGTTAAACAGGCCTTAAAGTCATTTAAATTTAATCAGGCTTCAGGCCCTGATGGGTTCAGATACCAATTTTATAAGGTGTTCTCCTCTAAATTCAGCCCTAAACTGGTTTCCGTACTCAAGTATTTGGCATAGGCTGCACTATACCTTCCATAGGGGAAGTGAATATTACAGTTAATCTAAAGCTAGGCAAGGACCCTAAGTTGTTCAGGACATTTTGCCTGATTGCGCTTTTGAATATAGATGCTAAAGTAGATACTAAAATATTAGCTACCTGTCTCAATGAGGTACTCCCAACTCTGGTCCATCCCGACCACAGAGGTTTTGTCCAGGGGCACCAGGTGCATGATAATATCCACAGTACCATACACATGGTCAAAAAAGCCTATCTTAAGAAACTTTCTGCCACCCTCGAAAGGCTTTCAAATGTGTGGACTGATCTTTCTTGCAATTGACATTCTACAGAATGGGTATAGGCCGATATTTGTGAAAATGATTTTTTCAAATTATGCTAGGCCAACAGTGAGGGTCACTCTGAATGGTAAGATTTCTGCTCCCTTCTCCCTAGGTATGGGCACTAGTAAGGATGTCCACCTTCCCCACGTTTATTTTCTCTTTTAATTGACCCCCTCACATGTCTGATATGACAAACTGACTTGGTGTCAGACATATCATTTGGGGCACAGCATTACAAAAACGTGTTTTATGCAGACAATGTTCTGTTAATTTTGGGCTCCTTGATCACAACTTTGGCAGCAATGTTAGACCTTTTGCGATCTTTTGAGACAATCTTTGGGTATAAAACGAATTATGACAAATCTGTTGTATTGAATCTCACTCTGCACATGCTGAGGGGATTACATTGGGAGCGTTCCTCCACGTCTGATGGCCCAAAAACTCTATTAAATGTCTCGGGGTCAGTATCCCGAAGACCCCAGAGAGCTTTTCTCCACACCCCCCACCTGGTTGCGTACATAAAAAAAAGTGACCTGGGGTTCTTGGGGGATCCTATTGTCTCTTGGACAGGCATGATCAATGTAATAAAGATATCCATATTGCAGTGCCTTCTTTATGTGTTCCATGCACTTTTGATCTGGTGGGATGGAGCTTACTTCAGTAACAACTGCTTTGCTTTTTTTGGAGGGGCAAGGCCCCACGGATCCCTCAGAGACTACTGATTCAGCATAGAAAGGTGGTGGGAATGTCAACGATGGAGTGAGGGAGTGCTGAATGATTTTGGAAATGTACGCCAGTGTGACCCATAAGACAGTCCTGCAATGCAAGGTGGATTTTGCCCTCCTGGGAACCGGGCACCTTCGTTCATCTCAGATCCGGCAATGGATTTCTCGTCTCTCTATCCACTCTGCAGCTATTAGGGACAAAACCTACTTTGAAACCTTATAGAGGTGCCATTTCTGGGCTTTACAGCTTATTTGCTTTTATAGGTATTTTTATTGGGATTTGCAAGAATTATAACTGAAAAACAATATCACAGAAAACTGTACGTTTTAACCATACAGTAGTACATATGCTAGCTTTTTGTGACAGTGTGGCTAAATTTTCAGGGATTCTCAACATCTACGTTGAATTCGACTCAGGCATGACCTATGTGGAGGAGGATTTCAGCCAAGATATTCCTCATGGTGCTCCTCAGCTGTTGTAGTTTCCATCTATGTCAGTGCTCCAGGTCAAAGAAATCCTTATGGGTATCAAATCAGGGTCCCTCAGTGACCCGTGCCCCACGAAAGTTCTGCAGTTGGCTCCGGATCCTGTGAGTTCTTGGTAAAAGAAATGATTTGGTTTGGAGACATGGCGTTTTCCATGAGTGATAAAAGGTAACTATTGTAATCCCACTCCCCAAAATGGCTAACGTAGATCCGGATGAATGGAAGAAATACCGTCCTATCTCTCTTCTTCCCATTCCTGCAAAAATATTTGAGAAACAACTAACTAATGTGCTAGTCAAGTTCATCACTGACCATGATCTTCTGGACCCTTCTCAAAATTGTTTCAGAAATGGCTCTTATTTCTTATTTCTGCCACTGATGCGAAGAGAATGCAAGTTGACCAGGGTGGCCTTAGCCCTTTTGGACTTGTCGGCAGCCTTTGATACCATCTCTCCATCGCATATGGTTAGGTGGCTGCAGCAAGTAGGGGTAGGTGACAAGACGTTGAAATTGCTTCAATCCTTTCTGGTGGAGAGACGTCAGATTGTTAGCTGCGGTCAGTTTAGAGCTAAGGCTTTCAGTATCCCTTGTGGAGTACCGCAGGCTCCACTTTTATAATTTGCATGTCGTACCATTGGCAGCCCTGGTGAGATCTTTTGGTTTCCAGGTGCTGTCATATACCAACGATACTCAAATCATTGTGTCCTTCACTGACAATCTCTCTGAAACAGCCGAAAGTTTTAAACGCTGCATGACTGAGGTGAGTCGCTGGATGAAGGAGAGCGTCCCTAAGTTAAATGCCGACAAGACTGAAGTGATTGTCTTTGGAGCCCAGCATTCTGTCTGGTCGGAGCTTTGGTGGCCAGAGTCAATCGGGCCCCTGCCCTACCCTGAGAATTCTAGCGAAAAACTTGGTGTAATATTGGTTGCTTTTCTTAATTTCAATCTACATGTAAGTCACACCATCAGCAGCTGCTTTCTTATTCTTCGTGTCCTCAAGAAGATCTTTCCTTTTATACCTGAAGAACTTCACAAAGCAGTGGTTATTGCGTTTATCACATTGCGTCTAGACTATTGTAATGCCATGTATCTGAATGTCAATAGCTACTTACTGAACAAACTTCAGATGGTGCAAAATGCAGCTGCGTCGCTCATCTTCACAATCCCGAAATAAATTTCCTTGGAAGGAGGTCTTTGGAATCTTCACTAGCTGCCAATTAGAACTGCGTGATCTTCAAGGCACTTACTACAGTGCATCTTGCGCTTCATGATAAGGGAGCCTTGGCAATCAGGTCCATCTTTCATTGGTTCAGGACACCTAGGCATTTTAAATCAGCCTTGGGCAAGAAAGTTATAGTCCCTAAATTTCAAAAGGCAGAAAAGGGCGCGAGCTCCTTCTCTGTGGCAGCTTAAAAATTACGAAACACCCTGCCTAAATACATTGCTGAGAACGACTCCTACGCTGCCTTTCGAAAATATCTAAAAACCTAGGGGCATATCAACAACAACCGGCGATAATTATCGCTGAGCCCACTTAGCGCTCGGATAATTATCGCCGGCTAGCGCCGATTTTTATCGCTGAGATAGCGTGCTATTAGCAACGCTTATCTCAATAGCGATAAAAACCCTGGTGCTAAGTGGCTAACGTGAGATTATCGCTGGAAACCCAGCGATAATCTCACGTTAGCTTGTTGATAGGGGCACACAAACTTAGCCATGATATCCTCCTTCCATAGGATATCATGGCTAAGTCAGAAAAATATCAGACGTAAAAAAGCAGCGTTAACCGCGGTTAGCGCTGCTTTTTTTGTCTCTAACAGGGTTAGCGATATTCTTGATAATAGGAGAAATGTTGCTTAGCGACATTTCTCTTATTATTGTACTCTGGAACGCCCCCTTTGCATCTCATTAGAGATGCAAGGGGAAGCGTAGAGTAAATGGGTGCTAACATGCGAATTTGCATGTTAGCACCCTGTTGTTGATAGGGTGCTAGTTTTATCTCTGCTTTTTTGGCGTTTAAAGCCAAAAAAGCAGAGATAAAGCCCTTGTTGATATGCCCCCTACTTTTCACGTAGTAGGCTCGTGTTTTTGGATTTATTAGAGTGCTGGTCCTTTCTTTTCCGTTTGGAGGAATCCCAGATGGGGCTTTGGAATTCCTTAGATTCCACGTCTTGATACCTGCGGGTTAAGAGTGCTTTATAAATTCCCTTTTCATTTCAGTCATGTAATATGAAATATAACTGAGTGAATATAATTATTAAACACATTAAAAGTTGATATTTGTTTTTGGTTTTCTTCTGTAGGATAGTTAAATTATCTTGTTAAATGTTGCTTTGTTTTCTTTGCGAAGAGACCTGTTAAGATATTTGCAGCATTTTTTTCACTTCTCAGTGTTTGTTGATTCTATATTTCTGTTGCGTTCTGTTATGTTATCTTAGCTTATTTTATGCTGTATTAGAGATGTGCACTGTATTGTCATTAGTATGGCCTCACAATGCTGTCAAAAACGAGATACTTTCTCCCTCTGGTCTTGAGGATTCTATCACAGATCGAAGTCTGTATTCTGAGTGTTTTAGTTGGATTTCATGTATATGTTTGTAAGTGTTTCGTTATGGTTAATACTGTTTGGTGCATGTAACCAGAGTACCTTACCAGTTCAGATACCTGACATAAGGGAGAACTAGTGTGTGCAGTGCCAGATTTGAAACATATGCCTTAGGTATTTGAGAGTGTGGTAGGGGCATATCAGCAACAACCGGCGATAATTATCGCTAAGCGCACTTAGCGCTAGGATAATTATCGCCGGCTAGCGTGGATTTTTATCGCTGAGATAGCGTGCTATTAGCAACGCTTATCTCAAAAGCGATAAAAATCCTAGCGCTAACTGCCTAACGTGAGATTATCGCTGGAAACCCAGCGACAATCTCACGCAATGTGCCGTTAGCTTGTTGATAGGGACTCACAAACTTAGCCATGATATTCACCTTCCATAGGATATCATGGCTAAGTCAGTCCTGAAGCAGGCGTAAGGAAAGTAGCGATAACAGGGGTTATCGCTACTTTTACTGCGCTATGCTTCATAGCGTGGGGCTTGATGATAGGAGAAATGTCGTTTAGCGACATTTCTCCTGTCATGTTATATCAGGAACGCCCACTTTGCATTTCATTAGAGATGCAAAGCTGGGCGTTAGGAATCCCCACGCTAAAGCAAGGTTTCATGCGTTAGCGTGGCCTTGCTAATTAGGTGATAAAATTATCGCTGCTTTTCGGCAAAAAAGGGCCGCAAATGCGGCGATAATTTTTCATCGCCAGCTTGTAAATATGCCCCGTAGTTTGCTAGGGCCCAAAGTAGCTCTTAAAACAGATTAACTGTGGGTGTTGGAAAGGTGTTGCTTTAGTATGTCATTTTCTGCCATGGAGTTGAAGCTATTTTATGAAGAGTGGAGTCCTGTTGGGTGCTCAGTCACGTTAAATCAAGTTGTGCCTCTGACCTGTTTTGGATGTTCTGTGTTCTGGTTAATGTGTTCTGTTAATAATTTTAATGGGTGCTACTGTTGTGAGCTCAGTGAATATCCAACTCCTTCCAATATAAGAGCTATTTAGGCTCTCTGGTCTGTGTTCAGTAGAATGTGTTCTGCATAATGTTGTGTGCACAGCAACGTGAAGTACTTATTGAATCTTAACAATTATGAAATTGTATATGCAGCTATGGCCAGTAAGCCCTGTTACGAGTGTGGTTCATTGTCATGAATACTGTTGAAAATTCTTTGATACCCAGCTATATTGTGTTTCGGAGCTCTGTACAATGTTTTATGTTGGATGTTTTTGTTTTATTGTTCAGAATGGATCAATGGGTTTGAGCCCAGTGATACCCAACATTATGGTGCATCAGCGCTATGCTGGGTGCATGCGTGCATGGTGTTTTGGATGAGGAGGCAGGATGTCCAGATGATATGCCCACCAAGATTCACTAGATGCAGGTCTACCCCTTCGACAGTAGCACATGACAAAGAATGTGAGACAGACACAAGCCCGACACAAAATTCAAAAGAAGCATAAGCCAGGCTGAAGATGTTAACAAATAGAGGGGGATATTCTCAAGAATGTGTGCTAATTATCGCAAAATTAGCTTAACGCAACTTTGCATATCGCAGTCTATCTCGGGAAAACAACGGCGTGTTAATGTAGTATTCTCAACCCGGCGTCAAATGACTGCATTAAAATTAACACGAGCCCAAAAAAACGTGAAACACAAACGCGGAAAAAGTTGCAAAGAGGCCAATCGCGATACAAAAATCTGCGTTAAGCTGCGCCAGGCCTGCAATTCGCACACGTCAGGTGGAACTAATCACTATAAAAGTAGGAAAAATAAAATAGAAACAAAATCAAAACAACTGCGAAGCACAATGGAGGGAGCTGGAGCAAGTACAGAGGACAACCAGAACCCCACAAGCCCCCCGGAGGCCCAGGCCGAGACCTCGGGGTCAGGGAAAGAAAAAAGAAGAAGAGGAAGACGCGGTTCAGTCCGCAGGAAAACAGGATCCTGATTACGGAGGTGATAGAATACCATCAGCTACTGCTCGTCACCTCCACTGTGCCATTGGCAACAAAAAATGTGATACAGCACTCCATCATGGAGAAGGTAAATGCAGTCGGAGTGCTGAAGAGGACAATGGAAGAGGTCAAGAGGCGCTGGAATGATGTGAAGCGCAAAACCAAGCAGAAACTCGCAAACAACCAGAAGGCAACAATGCAGACTGGAGGTAGGAGTCCCGTGCCACAGAAGGAGCTGGATGAGATGGAGGAAATGGTGTCCACAGTCATCAGTGGGGAGACGGTGGCAGGAGTTGGGAGACCTGACACTGCTCAACATGACCTGACACACCAGCAACAGGGTGAGTAACGACCAGGGCCCGGGAGGACGGGGGGAGATGGGCACAATGGCACACATGCACAATTAAGCATAGCACAGTGCACACCCACAATTACTCTGGAGCATGTCCCTGATCCCCTTGGCACACTGCAGCACACCTAGAAACAGCAAGTAGGCCCCCGTCGAGGATGTGCCCAGAGGGGGCCCGTCCCACTCACCACCAATCCCACAACCAACTCATGCGCATGTATCAAACCCAGCAATGCAGCATGTCTGTGAGCAACACTGACAATGCAAGTGACTCTGCGTGATGAATAGCAGTGCTGCAGTCAATATACCATGAAATGTTGCACGCCACAACACTGAGGTAAGGTAAGTACAGTGGACAACCCAATATACCCTTGAGGTTCGACGTCCAGACGTGTATGCAAGACTCAAACCTTCAGAACAGCCAGATTAATTCGCTGTCATCTTCACGACCATTTGAGCGTTTAACGGTGTCGGTAAACAGACACAAGAGTAGTTTTACCACACAGAGGAGCTTTTTGACAATCAACTGAACTTTTTTGACTACAATATACCGATTAGTTACGAATTTAGGACGTCCCGCTTGATTTTCAGTGGATAAAATAATCCGCAGTGATTTGAGGGGTCAACCTTGTAAATAAAATTGTCCTGAGGATGGTCTTGGTAAAGAAAACCTAAAGACCGAAACGTCGATAATCACACTGTTTTCCAGAGAAATGGTTATATATTGTTGTGAAAAAGTGTTTGATCAATTTGAAAGTGAAGGCATCAAATATTGAAATATTTCCTTTCACTGAATTTAATTGTTGTAATTTGAAGTACCCTTTTTTGAACTAGAAATATAATTTCAATTTTTATATATACACCCGCTTGTTTCTCCTCCTTTTGGTTTATTGATTTTATTGTATTCAGGTTAACATGTGATGATTCACTCACACCTTACTTAATCCTGATTCTGACAAACTAAGCTGATTTAAGTATTGAAAAAGTGTTAATTAATAAATTTGTAGGTATATAACTGCCCTACCTTTAATTAAGAATCGAAATTATACAAATTATTTACCAAACAAATCCCTTGAAGGCACCCTTCTACCTGTTTATTACAACACTGAGGTGGCTGAGTGTGGACCACATCCGTAAAGGAGCAGGTCACACTCTAATACATCCACGTGCACAAACAACCCCTGACGTCAACAACACATCTGCGGACAAACCATGCCCCAGACCCCCAACTCTCACCAAGAGACCAATGTACCCAAGTATGCAACATCTCAGCACTGTAGAAGCACAGAAGACAAAGGTTACACCGCATGAAAGGGATAAGGGGCAGAAAAATCAGAGCTGCAGGGGTGACTCTCTCAAAATGCAGCAAAGACACATAACATGCAGAGCACATCAACATTGACAATAATGTGGTACAAACCGCAACACGTCCAAAACAGAACCGGGGATACAACTGGGGCCGCTTGTCTGTAGAAACTGGCCAATCACATTTGGCATAGCAGGGGAATGTGAGTTGATGATGTACAAACACACATCCATGATGTTGTGGAAATGTCCCCTGTCCTGCATCAAATAGGCAGCTCCTCCAAAACAGTCACAATGTACATTGTCATGCAGTCTGTATGTAAACATGTGCAATGCGTCAACACACATGTGAACACAATGCATCTCCCCCTCACATTGCAGAGGGAAAACCAACACCTCCTGCAGAGCAGACCGAACCTCTCTTTTCTGATGATGAAGAGGACCTCCACACCTTTGACACCGACGCCCTCCAAGAGTTCATCAACAGCTACATCAACTCACATCCAGGAGCAGGGCAGCCCAGCTGCATCGATGTGACCGCACCCCCTGCACAGACCACACAGCAGGCAGCACCCGCCACCATGGCTGCCTGCCAGGACCCCCACGAAGAACATGGCCTTACAACGCCATGTGCTGGGGTGCCAGGAGAAGCTGGCTGAACAGGTGCGGGTGGGGTTCGACCGCATGGCAGCCAAACTAGATGCCATCTGTGGGTGTCTAAGTCCCATCAGGGACCACTCACAGTCCCTAACGGACACCCACATTCCGCTCCATGCTCTCCAATGATCCATGGCTGACATCGCTGGAGTCCTGACTCAGAGACAAGAACAACTGTCTAGTCAGAGTGGCTCTAGCGATGTCACCCGGGAGTTGGGACACATGCGGAGGATAATCGAGACCATGGAGTGGACGCAGGTGGAAAGAGCGGCTGCCACGGCTGCACACCAGCCAGAGGTAGCTGGGTTCCTCAATGCCCTAAAGACCCTCCTCATGACATTGCTGCTACAAGGCCTGGCGCGGATGACTTCTGCTGCTACCCCTCCATCCATATCTCTGCCCCCTGAAGTGTCAGTGCCACACAGTGCGGCAGACATTCCACCTCTGGCCCCTGAGGCATCACTGCCACACAGTGCTGGAGACAGAACACCACCACCCACATGTGAGGCACATGAAACAGCAGAGGACGAAGATTCGGATGAGTCTGCCTTCATGGTAAGAAGGACGCAGTAGCATTCATCTCTGCCATATGGCCGGTTTCTGCTTGGTTCTGCCCTCTGCATCATCACCTTCCACTGTCCCCCGATACACTCTGCGACACTCACCTTGGACCTCGACATGGATTGCCATATTCTGTTTGGTCACCAATGACACAGCATTCAGACTGTGGACTGAACTCTTCCTCTTCCGATGGACTTGTCATTCCCTAAAGGACTCTGACTGGCCCTCCATGGGCCAACAATGTAAAGTGGGATTTGCATGGCCCTGTACTGCTCCAGCTACAACAGTCCGCTGAATGTGCATTAAATTTTCATATTCACACAGATGTGTCATGTCTATGGTCATTCAAGTGTGGAAGTATGGATGAATGTAGGGTAAGTGATTCCCCCTTACGTCCATGTTGCTCATGTTGTGGGACTTGGGTCACAGGGTGTCTCATTGCCGATTGCGGACCGGGTGGTGCCGACACAACAACAGAGACACATGCATTAGTTACTTCCTTGTCCAGCCCGGGACGGAACCTCGGAATACGCCATGCCAGCCCACTCCGTTTACGCTCACAGGGGGGACGACAATGCTACATGTCCCAGGTCCTCACAGTAGTGATCTGTTGATCACAGTTCTAGTTGTCACCATGCCACAGCCACTGTCTATTTGGGTGTATCCATGTGGTTATTATTTATGCATGAGGGCCTAGGGCCCTACCACATTACATTCCCCACTGCTGGAGGTGACATGATGGCATCCGCACCACGATACCCAATCATGGAAGGTCCATGACTTGCGGTGCACAGACTTGGTGACACAGGCACACCGCCACGGGACGGTGTATTTCGGTGCACTGAGGTAGTGGCACCTAAAGTAGTGAGCGGGTGTGCAGCCTGCGATAATGCCTCACCCTGGGGGTCTGGACTGGTAAGGATTTGTGTGTGCCCTGCTGGGCCGCAGTGTTGGCCTGAGCCAGTGGGCAGCGCGGGCCTACCGCCACGTGGCGTCACCTCGCGGTTCACAGAGTTAGTGGCACCTAAAGTGCTGAGCGGGTGTGCAGCCTGAGATGATGCCGTGTGCACTGATATGATCTCTGCCATTGCCAAATCAAGACCCAGAATCAAGTGTGTGACCTGGTGGCCCGCGGTGCGGGGCTACATAATGTGGAGGCTGCCAAGGTCGCGGGCCCCAGGCTTGGAGCTTGCACCGGCACATGGTCGGCCCTCTTGGAGACACGCCGGTGTCGGAAGGTGAGCAGCGAGGCCTGTGTGCGGAGGGGCAGGCAATCACCGCTGGGCGGTGGGAGGGGCTGAGGTGCAGCAGCTTGTGTGCGAAGGGGCGGGTAAGCGATGATGGCCTGTGCAATGATATAAACTCTGCCATTCATGAATCGGGACTCTTTTCAGATAAGGGACCTGGTGGACTGCAGTGTATACCGGCATGCGGTTGGAGACACACCGGTGGCAGCAGGTGAGCAGTGAGGCCTGGGTCTGCAGTGTCGGCACTTTCTCTCCCTCTCTTCCTTTCACTGTCTCTCTCTCTCCCTCTCTTTCTCTCTCTTTCTTACTCTCTCTCTCCCTCCCTTTCTTTCTCTCTCTTTCTCTCTCTCTCCCTCTCTTTCTCTCTCTTTCTCTCTCTCTCTTCCTCTCTCTTTTTCTCTCTTTCTCTTTCTCTTCCTCTCTTACTCTCTCTCTCTTTCTCTCTTGCTCCCTCTCTTTCTCTCTCTTTCTCTACCTTTCTCTCTGTCTCTCTTTCTCTCTTTCTCTCGCTCTGTCCTTTGATGAGCGCATGATGCACCTTCTTATCTTGAATTTTGACTTGCAGGCAGTGACTTACAGATTGTCCTGAGAAGACCTGCCATAACTCTTCAAAATAGTTGTTTTGAGTTTAATTTGAATAAAATGTTTGTTTGCTTATTCAAAGATGTATGAGTGATTCTCCTTTTTCTGACCACACATGAATGTGAGGTGTTGTAATTGTTTGACATCAGGCGAATTGTTTTGTTCATGATTTTGTAAAGTTGATGTAACATATCTTTGTCCGGTAGGGGCTACCTGGGGCGGGTGGGTATAGGGGTGGTGGCGGTGGGTGTTGTGGCTCTCTTGGGTGTCCGAGCTGCATGATCACTAGCTCTATGGCATCTGTTGTTCTTCTGGTGTGGCTCTGGGCTGGGCTTCCTTTTATGGTGCAGGTTGTCTTTCGACTTTACACTAGGTAAGAGCAGGTGTTAAATTCCTGCTGCTAACGCGCCTTATCGCCTGTTTTATGATCTTATCGTCGATCTGGCTGGTCATTGAGAATGTTGCGGAGTGTTGTTCTTGCCGCATTTTGCACAGGAACGCCTACTCTGCATCTCATTAGCGTTAGTTGCCGGGGTCATCTGTTGCGATGTTTCTTGCGGCTGCTATTGCAGGGAAACTGGTGGTATCGGCTGTTAGCACCAGCTTGTGAATGGGGCGATAAATTTATCGCCACTTTGGGTGCGATAAAGTGCGGATAACTCGGAGATAAGATAAGTCCTTGAGAATATGCCCCAGAGAGCAGTCAAACTTCAAAGCATGGGTTAAACTAACTACAAAAATTGAACATTCAAGGCAAGGAATGCCAACATGCAGGACCATCTGGGTACCTGACCTCCCATTCTGGACTCCCACCACCCACACCCCTTGTTACTGATGCAGTGTTCATGGTACAAAAACCACAGTATATCTGTTGCAGCAGCTCAGCTGATTTTTCTCACCCTGGGAGTGATCCAAAGGAGTATCTACCCACTTGTCTTAAGAGCTACTACTGCAGACCTCATGTCGGATCAACTTGAATCAATGCTCGGTTTCCCTCTTGGTAAAGCCTTATTTACCTTCAATTACTTTGAGCTGTTCCACAACAAACTCTGGCCTCCACCTGTCATTCCCTTATCATACCCAATGACTAGTATTCCAATCAATATCCCAGTTTCAAAGACCATGAACTCCTCTTACCTGATGCTTAAATAGCCATAGCAACCAAGGTATCTAAGAAAGTACTTTAGCAGCTTGTGATGCAAATGTCAGCAATGTTCGGTATCAGCTTATATCATCGGTTATCCCCCATGACATATCTCTTTGTATGATCACAATGCCCAAAATGCATGGTGATCCCTATGTTGTCTTGTCCCCTCTCCATTTTACTGTGTGCGACTGGCACTGCGTGTTGGATTAGAGGCTGAATGGTCAAGTATTAGCAGGGGTGCCAAGGAGCATGAAGGTTTAGGTGCTGAACTGAGATCAGCAGTATTCCAAAGTTCAAGTTAATTCCAGCATCTGCCTTCATGGTCTTTCTGTATGTGGGTTACTCTACTTTGGGGTGAGATGACTCCTTAATGGTTTATCGAGAAAATGCCCGAAAGTCTTATGCTATTGGGCATGGCTGCGCACAGTCAGAGTCTCTTCTTTCTACAGCCACCTTCCGGGTTTATGTCCCATCTAGCACAATGAGCCCCACACCCCTGCTTGTATGTCCCTGGAGTACTTTTTATGTACTCTGTGAGATTAGAAGATGAATGCTTGTTTATGTATTACATTTTTGTGATTAAATTACAGTGATGTATGAATTTTCAAGAAATATTTTTTTTATCTATGCTGTATTTGTTGCCTTACCGTTTTTACACATTGAGCTGACAGTTAATTGTGAGGCCCACTGGAATAAGAACTACTTTTAACTGCTTGTGCAATATTATTTATGCCTTTCTTTTTTTTTTTTAAAGGTTAATGTTATAGAACTTCAGGGTTATGGCCCACTTCACTATAGCTTTGAACATTTTTACATCCTTAATAGCGATATTAATTTATGTCACCCTTCAATTCTTCGAGCTATGTTGCTATAAAGTTAAAATATGTCATAAAAGTTATATGAATGAATTTGGTTCATGAGAAAGAGCTTGAAAAGGTAAGTTAGGTCATAAAGGAGAGAAAACTTTAAGCACGTTATACCTTTGTAACTTACATCTGGTTGGTTGCCCTTATGAAAATATGACATGTAGGTCCACAATTGACACAGAACTGTTATAGCTTACCAGAAATATGTGAAATGTGAGTTAACAGCTACTGTTTTCATGCTGTATTACACATAAACTCTGATAGGAGACCATTAAGTTCCAGTTCTTTATATGCAGTTAGCTGGGGAGCAACAAGAAGATAGGGTGTCTAGGCTACAGAAGAACAAATAGTGGGAAATGGCAAACACACTGGGGCATATTATCAAGACAGGCGATAAAATTATCGCCGCTTTAGCGGCAGAAAACTGCCGCTAAAACGGCGATAATGGGCTTGATAATATGCTCTATGGAATTCCAATTGAAGCCCATGTTGGATGTGAAGGACATCTAACCTGAGCTACAATTGAAATTCCATAGAGCATATTATCAAGCCCATTATCACAGTTTTAGCTGCAGTTTTCTGCCGCTAAAGCGGCGATAATTCTATCGCCTGTCTTGATAATATGCTCCACTGTTAGTAAACATCAGAAACCTGCCCAACGCAATGGGCCGAATGACTTAGGTGGAAAAGGCTGATAGGCAAGGTGATACCTAAGCATGATGGAGAGTCTGCGAGCATCAGGTCATCGAATGGTAAAAGGAGATGACTGCAATGAAGAAAAGAAGGGGTGGGGCAACATAAATATCACAAACGATTGGAAGTCATTAGGTGAGCCACACTTGAGTGGGCCAATTTGTGTGATAGTGCTGAAACCAGTGCCACATGGTTGACCCCTGGAAGAAGACATAAGCTAGCAAGCACATGGTTCAGGGCAGGAAGCATTCCTGAACACACCAGGCAAAATCATCAAAGCCTAATGATGCAGAGGAGTCACCCAATAGACCATCTAACAAGCAGTGGGAAGATGAGGGTCATAGTGGAAGAGATGATAACATCACATATGATCTACAAAGGGTAGATAGTCTTGAGGAGGAAGCCTGGACTGCCAAATGCAAAGACATATCCACAGACAGTGTGCAGACATAATATCAAGTTTTAAATGTCGACCTACAGAAATATCAAGTCCTAAATATCGTGAGTGAGAAACATCGACATCAGGAATATCGTGATCAAGAATATCGATTTAAGGTAAGAAATATCGATTTTAAAAATATACAAGTAAGAAATATTGATTTTAAAAATATAGAAGTAATAAAAATCGTTTGCAAAAATACAGTTGTTAAAATATCGAATGCTAATTAGTGTTATGCATTTTAGTATATATTTTATATGTTTTTTTTATAAGAATTGTTTATATTTTTTAATATATGTGTTGAATGTTTAGTAGTTATTCATTTTATTTTAATTGAATTTTGCATTTTTTTTATCTCTATAGCGGGTTGTGGGTGTATAGGGGAATAGGTTGGGAAGTATTTTAATTATAATAAATTAATGATTACTTTTCATTTATTAATATTTATTTAACTGAGATTTTATAATGTTAATTGTGTGAAGTAACTTATTAATTAATTAATAATTTGTTGTTAATTAATATTAATTAATTAATTGGTAATTAATTATGGTAATTGTGCAATTCCTTTTAGGTGCATGTTTTGGGGTTTATAGTGGTAAAGGGTGGGAAGTAATTTATTTTTGATCAATTGATAATTAGTTGTTAATTGATATTAATTAATTTATTGAAAGTAAATTATGGGAATTATGCAATATATTTAGGTGCTGGTTGTGGGGGTTATAAGGGTAAAGGGTGGGAAGTAATTTATGTTTAATTAATTAATAATTCTAAGTTAATTAATATTAATTAATTAATTGTAAATTTAATACAGAAATTGTGTAATTAATTTTAGGTGTTTGTTGTGGGGTTTATAGTGGTAAAGGGTGGGAAGTAATTTGTGTTTAATTAATTAATAATTAGTTGTTAATTAATAATAATTAATTACTTGATATTTAATTGGGGTCATTGTTTATTTTTGTGTCTGTGGTTTTCACTTTTAAAGGGATAAAGGGTGGGGATTAAATGCATTATACTTACTTTACAATTAGTTGCTTAATAAGTTTTAATTGTGTAATTATTTTTTTTACAGTTTACTTTTAGCTGTGGGTTGTTGGGATTATAGGGCTAAAGTGTGGGAAGTTAAGACATTTTTATTAGTTTTCGTTTTTTTAATGACTAATATTTCTTTAATTGGTAATTAGTTATGTTAATTATGGAAGTACATTTGTTTAAAATTTAGATGTGGGTTGTGATTTGTGTAGTGTTATAGGGTAGAAAATAAAATAAATGTATGTAATAATTAATGTTTTTGTTTTCTAGCTAAAAATAGTCATTTGCTTGAAGTTTATATTTTTTTAAAATTTTATACATTATTTGTAGGCATTTCTCATATGTAATTAAAATTATATGTTTAATTTTAACATTAAGGTGGTGATTCCTATCCGGTAAAAAAAATTCCCGTACGACTCGTATCCGTATATTTTTACGTACGAATCGTACAAGTCCCGTCCCACCGGTGAAGGACGATTCGTACGTGAAAAATACATACGAATCGCTTCGGGAAAAGGTCTACGAGACGTACCCGGACAGTTTTACGTACAAATCCTAAAACTGAAGTCCGAGCGCACAAGTACGATCCGTACCGCCCTTCCGAATACACAAGCGTATGTAAAACGTCCCGTACGTAGCGAACTCTGTACCACTTGTATCCCGGGTAAACTTGTGCCCGGGATATGAGTCGTACAGCCCCTCCCACCCCCCGTGTATGTCCGCACGTACCCCCATGTGTCAGCACCGTACCCCCCGTATGTCAGCACCGTACCCCCCCATATCCGCACTGTACCCCAGCCCTGTACTTGGACTCACCGTACCCCAGCACCGTACCCCAGCCCCGTACTTGTATGCACCGTACCCCAGCACCGTACCCCAGCCCCGTACTTGGACGCACCGTACGCCAGCCCCGTACTTGTACACACCGTACCCCAGCACCGTACCCCAGCCCCGTACTTGGACACACCGTACCCCAGCACCGTACCCCAGCCCCGTACTTGGACGCACCGTACCCCAGCCCCATACATGTACGCACCGTACCACAGCACCGTATCCCAGCCCTGTACTTGGACGCACCGTACCCCAGCACCATACCCCAGCCCCGTACTTGGACGCACCGTACCCCAGCCCCATACTTGGACGCACCGTACCCCAGCCCCATACTTGTACGCACCGTACTCCAGCACCGTACCCCAGCCCCGTACTTGGACGCACTGTACCCCAGCCCCATACTTTGATGCACCATACCCCAGCACCGTACCCCAGCCCCGTACTTGGACGCACCGTCCCCCAGCACCGTACCCCAACATCACGTATGTACGGACCTTACAACAACATTGCGTATGCGAGCACGGTACAACAACATCGCGTATGTATGCACCTTACATACGCGAAAACGACTCGTACTGAACCAGGACACTGTAAAACAACACGAGGAGGGTCAATTCGACTCACACAACACCACAAAACACGTCTACAGTAGAAAAAACATCAACATTACTGACCTGGCATATCCAAACAGGCAAACAGAGGCCCAAACTCACAACCACCTCTTATAACACACCCACCAACATTTCAAACTCAGGCACACCCACAAATGGACCAATAAAAAGGGCCCACACACACAAACCATGAGCCTTTGCAACAGACTCACTGCAGCTACTGAGCACACCCCAACAACTGCACCCATACACCTTAACATATACACCTTCACACAAACTCCTTCACACATACCCCCTCTTCACATTCCCACACACACCTTCACATTCACACCCACACACCCACAACCATCCACACCATCACCCCACACCATGCCCACAGACAAGAATCCAAAGTTCACAAGGTAGGATCTGGACATCCTTGTCAACGAAGTCATCAGAGTCGAGCCACAGCTCTTTGGAACATTGGTCAGACAGACCAGCATATCCGAAAAATCACGCCTGGGGCAGAGTATCGTCGATAGGGTGAATGCTGTTACACCCATCAGAAGGACCAGGAATGAATGCCAAGCCGGGTGGTACGATCTGCGGAGGGCAGTCAAGCGGAAAATGAACGAGGACTACGCCCAGAGCAACATCACTGGAGGTGGGCTGCCCCGCAGACCGGTACATTACCATCCCTGGGAGGAGAAGGTGATGGCCCTGCTTCCGCCGGTGGGAGTACACGGCCTCAAAGGAGTTGCAGAGCCCGGTGAGTACACAAACAACTTACTTAACATGGGGGTAATGGCATCCACACCCCAACTACACCAAATGCACGCAACTACCCCCAAGCCCTCACCTGACACAACCACACTCAAAACAACGCTCATGCCACTAACATGTGTATGCCCCATTCACAAAGCAAGGCCATGCCATGTCCCAGGCTACACGAAGCACTAACCCAAGACTGGATGTCCGGGATGCTGGGAGGGTGGGGCTCACAAAACACATTGTTTAACTCTGAATCAGACACCATTTCCCTCAGCCCATATGGCCCAGGGACATACCCATGCACCATGCTCAATGCACAGGGACTGGCAAAGTACTGACAAGGTAGCTGACACTTGGCCCTGCTGCAGACAGCACAAGGCCCTCCTGTGACCACTGCAAACTCAAACACCAACACAACAAGCTCAGATATCTAAGACAGGAACTCACACTCACTGTCATGGCAGCATGCTTCATGGGGGGACAGATACATCACCTGGGAGACCCACTGCCAAATCACACTACACCCACCAGCAGGCCCTGTCACACACACCCCTTACACAAGCACACACCCCCGGGGCATGCAATGGATTTACCCACTCTCACAATGGACATGTGACACAACAAGATCAATCCATAGCCAAAGAAGCATCCCAGCCAAAAATCTACAAGTCAAACACTCAGGAGAACATATCAATCTGTCCCCCGCAACACACCCATCCACAAGTGAACAGTGAGGAGCATGCTAGGCACATACAACTACCTGGAGGAACTGTGCCAACTTGAATATGTATGAAACATGGATGTCGCATGAAACAGCATTGACATTGTCTCTCTCTCACACACAGGGCAACCTCATGGATCTCCCCCCAACAATGGGGGGGGAAGAATCACAGTCCCAGGCTCAGGAGGAACCTGAGCCCACCGGCAGCGATGCCTCTCAACACTCCGTGGATGACCCCAACCCACCTGGACCCTCTGGTGTCCAAGCCCCTGCAGCACCTGCTTCAGGAACATCTGTGCCAACCACCACCCCCATTCCTGCCACATCCCAGGAGACACCCAGGAGCCCTGCCAGCAGTGAACAACTGAGCCAGTCTGACCTGGAGGGACAAGGTTAGACAGGCACACAGGAGGAGGCAGACAACCCCGCAACTGCCATCCCTCAGGTGTCCCATAGACCCGATGTGCCCACAAAGGCAGGCCAGGCTAGTGTGGGCAGGGGTGGTGGGAGTGGAGGCAGGCGGAGGCGAGAAACTGACCAGCCAGCTGAAGGGACCAGTATGTCACACATACGCAACATCATGGCGCATACCGGCGTGACACCAGGGCCATCAGCCAGGTAGTGGAGACCCTCACAGAGATTAAGAACCAGCAGGCAGAGCAACACACCAGTCAACAAGAACACCAAGGACGGATGGAGGCAAGACTGGCTGAGCTCCTGGCGGTGCAAACGGACATAAGCCGTTCACTCCGTCGGATCGCCGACAACATGGGCAACCCTCCCTGTGCCACCAGGCGAAGACCACCACCGGGAGGGAGGAGGAGGATATGTCCGACGGAGCGTCCCAAACATCGTCAAGGCCTGCATCTGAGGGTCCCGCGAGGAAGGTGGGTCGTCCACGGAAAAGACCATGAGAGGCAGCGGACCATCCACATCTCCCAGGTCACCTGGCCTGGCACCTAGCCTTCATGCGCAACAGCATCACCTCATTCACTGACATTCTCTGCCACATGGACTTGCTGGTCACAGTCTGACCAATGATGACAAACACGGTGTTCTGGACTCTGATGACTTCAAATGCCAAGGATCCCATCTCCCCCTGTGAACTTTGGATTCTAGGCACACTGTATAGCACCTATTTTTCCCCACAAAACACTCCCCCCACCGAGAATAAAACTACATTTCTTTGATTAGATGTTGCAGTCATTTTGCATGAGTCCACAACATATGTGTGGGGAAATGTCAAACTATGCCTGAGTGTTGAACTAACTCCAGCCATCCAGGACCACTGTGCCTGTAACAAGGCCTGGTTGCCCCCTCCTGCTCCTGCTGACGCCGATTGCAGCCGTCTCCTGCCTGCCGCTTCCCGAGCGACCCAGCCGCCGCTGAGCTGCCCACCTGCCCCAGACTTTCCCACCACTGCCTCCCTGTGGCCCCGCCCCCCGCCAGCCCATTCGCCGCCCCGCTCCCGCCACCCAGCTGACCCGCCCTCCCGGCTCCTTACTTAAGGGGACCGCGGACACCCTTTGGGAGTGACCACTGTGCCTGTAACAAGACCTGGTCGCCCCCTCCTGCTCCTGCTGACGCCGATTGCAGCCTTCTCCTGCCTGCCGCTTCCCGAGCGACCCAGCCGCCGCTGAGCCGCCCGCCTGCCCCAGACTTTCCCGCCGCTGCCTCCCTGCGGCCCACCCCCCGCCAGCCCATTCGCCGCCCCGCTCCCGCCACCCAGCTGACCCGCCCTCCCGGCTCCTTACTTAAGGGGACCGCGGACACCACTTGGGAGTGACCACTGTGCCTGTAACAAGGCCTGGTCGCCCCCTCCTGCTCCTGCTGACGCCGATTGCAGCCTTCTCCTGCCTGACGCTTCCCGAGCAAACCAGCCGCCGCTGAGCTGCCCGCCTGCCCCAGACTTTCCCGCCGCTACCTCCCTGCGGCCCCGCTCCCCGCCAGCCCATTCGCCGCCCCGCTCCCGCCACCCAGCTGACCCGCCCTCCCGGCTCCTTACTTAAGGGGACCGCGGACACCACTTGGGAGTGACCACTGTGCCTGTAACAAGGCCTGGTCGCCCCCTCCTGCTCCTGCTGACGCCGATTGCAGCCGTCTCCTGCCTGCCGCTTCCCGAGCGACCCAGCTGCCGCTGAGCTGCCCACCTGCCCCAGACTTTCCCACCACTGCCTCCCTGTGGCCCCGCCCCCCGCCAGCCCATTCGCCGCCCCGCTCCCGCCACCCAGCTGACCCGCCCTCCCGGCTCCTTACTTAAGGGGACCGCGGACACCACTTGGGAGTGACCACTGTGCCTGTAACAAGACCTGGTCGCCCCCTCCTGCTCCTGCTGATGCCGATTGCAGCCTTCTCCTGCCTGCCGCTTCCCGAGCGACCCAGCCGCCGCTGAGCCGCCCGCCTGCCCCAGACTTTCCCGCCGCTGCCTCCCTGCGGCCCCACCCCCCGCCAGCCCATTCGCCGCCCCGCTCCCGCCACCCAGCTGACCCGCCCTCCCGGCTCCTTACTTAAGGGGACCGCGGACACCACTTGGGAGTGACCACTGTGCCTGTAACAAGGCCTGGTCGCCCCCTCCTGCTCCTGCTGACGCCGATTGCAGCCTTCTCCTGCCTGATGCTTCCCGAGCAAACCAGCCGCCGCTGAGCTGCCCGCCTGCCCCAGACTTTCCCGCCGCTACCTCCCTGCGGCCCTGCCCCCCGCCAGCCCATTCGCCGCCCCGCTCCCGCCACCCAGCTGAACCGCCCTCCCGGCTCCTTACTTAAGGGGACCGCGGACACCACTTGGGAGTGACCACTGTGCCTGTAACAAGGCCTGGTCGCCCCCTCCTGCTCCTGCTGACGCCGATTGCAGCCTTCTCCTGCCTGCCGCTTCCCGAGCGACCCAGCCGCCGCTGAGCCGCCCGCCTGCCCCAGACTTTCCCGCCGCTGCCTCCCTGCGGCCCTGCCCCCCGCCAGCCCATTCGCCGCCCTGCTCCCGCCACCCAGCTGACCCGCCCTCCCGGGTCCTTACTTAAGGGGACCGCGGACACCACTTGGGAGTGACCACTGTGCCTGTAACAAGGCCTGGTCGCCCCCTCCTGCTCCTGCTGACGCCGATTGCAGCCTTCTCCTGCCTGCCGCTTCCTGAGCGACCCAGCCGCCACTGAGCCGCCCGCCTGCCCCAGACTTTCCCGCCGCTGCCTCCCTGCGGCCCCGCCCCCCGCCAGCCCATTCGCCGCCCCCTCCCACCACCCAGCTGACCCTCCCTCCCGGCTCCTTACTTATGACGCCCATGCCCACGCGCTGCGTTGACGCGCAGCGGGCGCGCCGATTGTTCACCGAAGGCGCGCCAAAGGCAAGCCCGTCTGTGCCCGTCCGCGCCTGAACCGCGCCCAGCGCCAGGACCCCTGGCCCCCGGGAACGCCAGCCAACATGACGGACTTACGACCCCACCACCCTCAACGCACTCAACACCGGCCGGAACCCCGCCTGCTACCGTGCCACCCCGAGACGCACCCACAGACCCTTCACCTGCCAAGACTGCAAATTCACCTGCCTCCGGACCTGCACCGCTCCCGCCAAGCCAGACACCAGCAACACCCACCTCAAGTGCATCCTGCTCAACACCCGCTCCGTCCACAGGCACGCCGTCGAACTCTGGAACCTGCTCGACGCAACAGCACCAGACGTCGCCTTCCTCACTGAAACCTGGATGAACGCCTCCTCAGCGCCCGACATCGCCATAGCCATCCCGGACGGATACAAGATCACCCGGAGGGACCGCGTCAACCAGACGGGAGGAGGCATCGCCATCGTACACAAGAACACCATCCGCATCTCGACCAACTCCGACGAAACCTTCACCGCCGCCGAACACCTCCACTTCCAGATACACACCGACCCCAAGACCACCCTCAGAGGCACCCTCATCTACAGACCCCCGGGACCATGCACACAATTCAGCGAAGACATCGCAGACTTCATCAGCCCGCACGCCCTTCCCTCCATTGACTACATCCTCCTAAGGGACCTCAACTTCCACCTAGAGAACAACAATGACAGAAACACCACCACCCTGCTGGACAACCTCGCCAACCTCAGACTCAAGCAACTGGTGAACACCCCCACCCACTACGCCGGCCACACGCTTGACCCCGTCTTCTCATCCAGCAAACACATCTCCTTCAGCCACTCCACCGGACTCCACTGGACCGACCACAGCTGCGTCCACTTCAGCTTCAGAAGAACCACGACTCACCACCACCCGCAACAGGTTCCTCGCCGGAACTGGAGCAAGATCACCGCCGAGCAGCTCACCGCCTCCCTCAACCAGAACCCTCCCACCAGCACAACGGACCCCAACGAAGCAGCCAGCAACCTCACCAAGTGGCTGACCGCCTGCGCCGATGACCTCGCACCACTAAAGCACCCTCCCAACAGACCCGGCAGCAAGAAAACCCCCTGGTTCACCGACAAACTCAAGGACTCCAAGAAGAACTGCCGCACCCTCGAGAAAGCCTGGCGGCTCGACCAGACCACAGACAACAGGACCGCCCTCAACCACGCCACCCGCAAACACCATCAGCTGATCCGCGCCACCAAGAAGACAGCACTCAAAGAAAGACTGGACAACAACGCCCACGACAGCAAGGAACTCTTCAGCATCGTCAAAGAGTTCTCCAACCCCAGCGCCGGAAACAACGACATCACTTCCTCGCAAGACCTCTGCAACTCACTCGCCTCGTTCTTCCACCGCAAGATCGCCGACATACACAACAGCTTCGACGCACAGACCACGCACCCTACCACCGAACCAATGCCCGCCACCACCACCCTTTGCAACTAGACCCCGATCAGCACCGAAGACACCACCCGCACGATGAACACCATCCACTCCGGATCCCTCACCGACCCCTGCCCCCACCACGTCTTCAACAAGGCCGACGCCATCATCGCACCCCATCTCCGGGACATCATCAACACCTCCTTCCACACCGCCACCTTCCCGGAGAGCTGGAAGCACGCCGAGCTTAGCGCCCTCCTGAAGAAACCAACGGCAGACCCCACCGACCTCAAGAACTACCGTCCCATCTCGCTCCTTCCTTTTCCTGCCAAAGTTATCGAGAAGACCGTCAACAGACAGCTCGCCGCCTTCCTCGAGACGAACGGATCCCTCAACCCCTCGCAGTCTGGGTTTTGGGCCAAACACAGCACCGAGACCGCCCTGATCGCAGCCACCGACGACATCAGATCCCTGATCGACAACGGGGAAACAGCGGCCCTCATCCTCCTGGACCTCTCTGCTGCGTTCGACACTGTCTGCCACCGCACCCTAGTGCAGTGCCTCAGCAACATCGGAATCCAAGAGAAGGCACTGGAGTGGATCATCTCGTTCCTCGCCGGAAGAACCCAGAGAGTCCGCCTCCCCCGTTCAGATCCGAGGCCACCGAAGTCTTCTGCGGCGTACCACAAGGATCATCACTCAGCCCAACCCTCTTCAACGTCTACATGAGCCCCCTTGCAGCCATCGCACGCCAACACAACCTCAACATCATCTCCTACGCCGACGACACCCAACTGATCCTCTCCCTCACCAGCGACCCCGCCACCGCCAGAGCCAGCCTACACGAAGGGATGAAAGACGTCGCCGAGTGGATGAAGAACAGCTGCCTGAAACTGAACTCAGACAAGACGGAAGTCCTCATCCTGGGATCATCCCCCTCTGCCTGGGACGACTCCTGGTGGCCCCCTGCCCTGGGCACCACTCCCAAACCAACGGACCACGCGCGCAACCTGGGCTTCATCCTGGACTCCTCCCTCTCGATGACCAGACAAGTCAACGCCGTCTCCTCATCATGCTTCAACACCCTGCGCATGCTCCGCAAGATCTTCAGATGGATCCCCACAGAAACCAGGAAGACCGTTACCCAGGCACTCGTCACCAGCCAACTGGACTACGGGAACACCCTCTACGCCAGATCCACAGCCAAACTTCAAAAAAGACTCCAACGCATCCAGAACGCCTCCGCACGACTCATCCTGGACATCCCCTGACAAAGCCACATCACCGGACACCTGAGAGACCTGCACTGGCTCCCCGTCAACAAGAGAATCACGTTCAGACTCCTCACCCACGCACACAAGGCTCTCCACGACCTGGGCCCCAAGTACCTCAACGACCGCATGACCTTCTACACGCCCACCCGCCAGCTACGATCGACCAGCCATGCCCTCGCCACCGTACCACGCATCCGCAGAGCCACCGCCGGAGGAAGATCCTTCTCCTACCTGGCAGCCAAGACTTGGAACTCCCTCCCCATCCACCTTCGGCCAACCCAAGACCATCTCTCCTTCAGGAAGCAGCTCAAGACCTGGCTGTTCGAGCAGTAACGTACCCCTCCCCCCCAGCGCCTTGAGACCCTTCCGGGTGAGTAGCGCGCTATACAAATGTCGTGATTAATTGATTGATTGATTGATCCATACCCTGGGATCTGAGTCTGGTACAGGACACACATGGGTCACAATGTATCATCCAATACAGACATGGAGCACAATACTCACCCGTGATGGCCTCAAGCTGCTGAGGGGGGACTTGCAATACTGTGCGGACAGACCAATTTGGAAGAGTATCATTAAGGCGGAGAGGTCATGGCTCATGTGGAGGTTCCCAGGGAGGGAGTCCCAGGTATGTTTGGCCAGGTGTGAGAACTATCTCCTGCATGCTGTAGTTCGTTGGATGTGGAGAATGTTGGCCAGGGCAAGGTTGGATGCACGGGGTTGGCCCAACGATGTCTTGGATGACAGACGTCCAAGGTTGGTTTGGGGTCTGGGGCTGTGGACTGCCTCCTGAGTGTGGGTGAGGAGTGTGAAGGTCATCCTGCAGCAGACAGTGATCCATTGCAGCTATCTCAGGTGGACGGTGATATGGCTGGGGCGCGGGATGTTGAAGCTGAGGTGTCCAGATGCACCCTGGATGTGGACACGTTTTCCAGGAGTTTGGCTGTACTTGCTCCATATCGGGCGGGGCTGTAGTTGACACGGCTGGTGTCGTGGACCTGGGGGACGGTCTGTCTTGCCTTGGAGTGGATCTATCTGTGGATCATGTGCATCATGCGGAGGGTGTTGCAGCATGAGGTACAGATGCTGGTGAGTTGCATGGCAATTGTGAGCAACGAGTCCATGATGCACACCATCTTGCGTGCGTGGCCACTGGGTGCTGGTGCAGTGCCCTGGCGGGTGGGACACAAGGAGTTGACCCAGTTGTAAGGGGACAATCATCAGATGATTACCTCAGTCCTGTACAAGTCCAGCCTCAGGTGGCTGATGTTCAGCCATTCATCAACGGACCTCATGCCTTCTTGAAGGTTGGAACTGGCAATGGCTGTGTCTTTGGTGAGGGTGAGGAGCAGCTGGCTGTCAATGGCATACGAGATGATGATGAGGTCGTGTGCGCATGTGATGGTGGAGAGGGGGGCCATGGACACATTGAAGATTGACACGCTGAGAGATGAGCCCTGGGCCATGTGCCAGATGACGCCACTGTACTACATGCTGAATGCTTGAGTCCCAGACCCATGGCCTTGCTGGTGAGCTGCCTGGTGATTTCATCCTGGTCCATCCCCTGGATACCAGTGTTGGAGATGTGTGAGCTGACAGTGTGTGAGCACATCGTGTATAATGCTGTGGAGAGGTCAAGGGGGGTGGCCTCACCATTGTTGAGCAGGGCAAAGTTGTCGGTGTTGGTGGCAATGATGACGGTGGGGTGATTACTGTGGAAGATGGTCTTGTGCAGGTTGCCTGGAGCTCTTTGCGTGGAGGAAGTTTGTCAGTTGCTTGTTGACTGTCTTCCTGATGACATTTGCTGGCTAGGGAAGCACGGTGATGTTCCTTGAGAGCCTGCGTTCCTGCCGTTCATTGTCGAAGAAGGGCCTGGGTCACTGCATGCCTCTATCTACCATGGAATGTGGCTAACTCCAATGATACATACATGACATGCTGGACGGGGGCTACAAGGATGGGGTATGATGTGGTTGAGATGTTGTGTGGGAAGGAGCCTGATGGAGATCCCCAGGGGATGTTGCACATCTTGCAGCGCTTGAAGGTCCACTTCTGCTGTTTTAAAAACGCTGTCTGTCTTATGCTACTTTGCACATTTTCTTGTTTTTAATTGAACTGGCCGCATACTTGCACTTTGAAATTGTGATTACTTTGTTTTAGCATATTTAAACTTGAAATATAATTGATTCTGTCTACTCACGAGAAGCTGCTCGGTGGGGACACATACAACTACATTCCCTCCGCTTCCGTGTTGCCGTGAGAGCCGCCATTTTCCTGCTTGTTGGCGGTCTAGCTCTCAGGCACACGGGATTACTTAATAAGCGCCGATCGGACGCGCAGCGGGCGCGCCGAAGGCGCGCACAAGGCAAGCCCGTCTGCGCCCGTCAGCGTCCCGAAAGCGCCAAGCGCCAGTTATGCTGTCCGAAGTTCTGTGGCCTTGGTGGCCAACATTGGGTATACTCGGGGGGAACTGTTGTCATTAAGACCCGCTAGTTGTTCTGTACCTTCTAGCTGGGATGTCGGCTCTGTTCGGCGCTCAGTTTGTCCAGAATGCCATTTTCATCTAGGCGCTGGTTTGAAGGGTTCAGAGTTCGGGTCTACCCCTTTACAGGAATTCTCAGGGCCCCCCCCTATTAGAGCTGGCCTGATCAATAGTAGGTCCCTGGTGAGACACCATCAAGACATTTTTGATCTTATATTGGACCATCAGCTGGATCTCCTTTTTATTACCGAGACCTGGCTGAATACCTCTTCTAAACCCATTGTTCAAATGGCTATTTCAGCAGGTTATCGAATCTCTCGGGCAGATTGCCCGAGTGGTAGGGGGGGTGGCGTTGCCATAGTGTTTAGAGATGTGTGGGAGGTCTCCCAAGGCTCTAGTATTACATTGGGGCAGGGTGAATTTTTGGATTTTACTATTGTTTTTTCGGCCCACTTTACGTTGGGCGGGACACTGGTGTACAGACCACCCGGCCCTGCGGGTCCTTTTCTTAATGGCCTGGAGGAGGTTATTATTCCTCGAGCCTTGCGTTTTTCCCAATATCTTTTTCTGGGTGATCTTAACATTCATCTAGATAAGGTGGATTCGGTACATACCCAGTCCTTTCTAGATTCTCTAGAATTGGCCCAGCTTTCTCAATGGGTTAAACACCCAACCCATAGCGGGGGCCATATTTTAGATCCAGTTTGTTCCAACTTCCCCATCCACATGGAGAATCTTCTTCCTGTTTCCTGGTCAGATCATTTTTTTTCTTGCTTTACGTGATCTCGGGGAGCTGAGACTGTGGAGCGTCAGGCTTGTTTGCGGCCTGCCACTGCTAAAATTAATCCGGCTTCCTTCAAGAATCTGCTTGAGATTTCAAAAACTGTTCTTCCTGCAGATTTGCGCAAGGCTTTGGCCTGCTTTACAGTTTGGATTGAGCAGGCTGTGGGTACTCTCTCTCCCCCCTCATGCCACCATCGCGCGAGGGATACCCCCTCTAAACCATGGTTCTCAGCGGATCTTAGACTGCTCAAGCAACATTGTAAAAAGCTTGAGCGTGGTTGGCGTGTCGATTTCTGTGCTTCGGCAAAAAAGGTTCTTAGAGAAGCTCAGAAGGTGTATTACCAGGCCATTAGAAAGGCTAAAAGTCGCTATTATGCTGACTGTATTGAGTCGGCCCGTAATAATTCGAGTGAAATCGTTTCTATTGTTCAGAGCTTTATGGCCCCTAAGGCTATGATGTCTAAATTCCCGGCTTCTTACGCCTGGTGTGAACAGCTTTCAAATTATTTCACTGATAAAATACGGGCCATTTAGAGGACATTTGTCAGCCAGAACCTGTTTTTGGGTGTGGTCTCTATAGTTGCCCCAACGCTTTCTGCCTTCGCCTATGTCGACCCGTCCGAGACCCTGAGAATTTTGAAATCTATGAAATCAGGGTCTCCGGCGGATCCGTGTTCAGCTAGATTACTGGCCTCTATTGCCGATGTTGTGAATGAGGAGGTTAATTTACTTATTAACCTCTCCCTTAAGGAGGCTGTTGTTCCGTCGGAGTGGAAACAAGCCAAAATCCTTCCACTGTTAAAAAAGGCCTCACTGGATCCAGGAGTTCCAGGGAGCTATCGTCCCATCTCTCTGCTTCCCTGCCTTGCAAAAATCTGTGAAAAAGCTGTTAATAAACAGCTTACTGACTTTGTAGAGGGCTCTAGTCTTTTGCATCAAGCCCAGTCGGGCTTTAGAGCCGCTTATAGTACCGAATATGCTTTGCTAGAGGTTTCGGAAGCTATTCGCGAGTGTTTAGACTCAGGAGGTAGCGCAGCCCTCATAATGTTAGATCTGTCGGCTGCGTTCGATACAGTCCCTCATGTTTTGCTCTTGTCTCAACTAGCAGACATTGGTGTCACCGGGCGAGCCTTGAAGTGGCTGGAGTCTTTCTTGGAGGGACGCTCGCAACAGGTCTGGTTGCCACCGTTTTCATCCCTTCCGCAGCTGGTTACCACGGGTGTTCCACAGGGGTCCTCTTTGAGCCCCCTGCTATTTAATATATATGTCACCCCTTTGGTCTTCTTGGCGGAGGCATGTTGCGCTAAGATTGTGGCATATGCCGACGACACCCAGCTTTTGTTTACCTGGGGTAAATCGGATTTTTCCACCGTGAAGGTGCAGGAGTGCCTGACAGCCGTTTTTCAATGGCTCTCGGCGGCTCAACTAAAATGCAATGAAGAGAAGACTGAAATCCTTCTCTACGGTAATTTTCCTCCTCGCTTTAGGGAATCACTTTGGCCTTCTGACTTTCCCCTACTCCTGTGCTTAGGTCTTCCAGCAAAAAATCTAGGGGTTTGGTTCGATGAGCAGCTGTCCTTCTCAACCCAGATTAAGAGATTGACGGGGAGCTGCTTTGGGATACTTAAGTCTCTTAAGAAGTTCCTTCCACTGCTCCCAAGACCAGCGAAGGAAACAGTGGTCCGGGCTTTGATCCTCTCCCGGGTTGACTATGCCAATGGGCTGTATCTGGGCCTTCCTGATTACATCTTTAAAAAATTGCAGGCGGTCCAGAATGCGGCAGCCCGGCTGGTTTTGAATATTCCGGCAAGGTCGAGTATGGCCCATCACCTGCGCGCGCTTCACTGGCTTCCGATCAGGTAGCGGGTGGAGTTTAAGGCTCTGGTGATAGCTCATCGTGCCTTATATGCTGGTGGTCCGACATATCTCAGGAAACGTTTTGCCTTTTATGTGCCTACTAGGCATCTGAGATCGTCTTCTCAGCTGCTTGCTAAAAGTCCTCGGGTTCGCCTCCAGAGAATGGGGAGCAGATCCTTTGCTCTCAGGGCGGCTACGGCCTGGAACTCTCTTCCTGTCTCATTACGCACCATCAAAGAGATCAATCAGTTTAAAAAGCAGCTTAAAACTTTCTTGTTTTAACTCTCCCCTTCTGGATCCTCACAGGCTCGCACCGGGACACTCCTAGGAGTAGCTGTGCGCGCTATAAAAATGCAATAACATAACATAACATAACACATGAGCCGGGTGTTGTATCTGCTGATGATGGAAGTCCAAAACCTGAGGGGGGTTGGTCCCGCGTATAATAGTGCGTTCTGCCTCTGTGTGCCAAGGCTTGCGTGTATGTCCATGAGCTTGCAGTGGTAGAAAGTTGCAAGGGATTGGCTCAGGCTTGCAAGGGTGGGGTGTCTTTTGGATGGAGAGCTGATGTCAGTGCACTCACAATGCTGATGAGCTCCTTAATGTAGTGCGGTTTTTTGGCCTCGGCCCCACCTGAAGGATCTCCAATTGTTCTTGCTGATGATATGGTGATGGCTGTGTGTGCCGTTTTCCAGGGTTGTAAGGCCACTGATGGTTATTTGTGTTGCAAGCTGTGCACAAGAGTCCTGCTAGACGTGTATGAGTCCAGTAGGTCTGCCTTGTCCCAGGTGGCTTAATTGTTGATGTGCGTCACAGGAAAGTCCGTCAACGTGGCTAGATTGTTGGATCAGTTGCTCATCCAGTGTGTGAGGTTGCAGGGTGTGGCAGTGGTGTTGGTTCCAGTGTCCCACACAGCCTGTCTGTGTTGACTTACATCAAGCATCTTTGGGGGATTGGTAGCGGGGTGTGTGGCAGTGTGTTGCTCGTCGGAGACGTGGATGCTAATGTGGATGGACCAATGATGGATGCTGGTGTGGTTCTCATCCAGCCAGAAGTTCTTGGCCCACAGCCACATGTATCCTGTGGATGTGAGGGCCTGCGTGACGATGGACATGTTGATGGCTTTGCGGAATTGTGGATGTAGGCCTGGAGATCTGTAGATGAGTGTTACTCTGAGGGTTTGCAGGGGGTTTGTGCCAAACCGGATTTGTGACCCTGAGTGCGTACTTGGGAATAGATATCAATTCATCCTCCGGAATTGTTAGTGCCGTCCCTGCGGGTGCTCTTGTATCCGTCTGAGATGGCAATGAAGAAGTTGTGTGCTGAGGATGCTTTTATCCAGGTCACTGTCATGAAGGTGATGTGTGGGCCTGTTGTGTTGAGGAGGTAACAGAGTCCAATGGCGTGCTGTTGGACGGAGCCGGTGTGGAGTAGGAGGGACATGACCTGGTTGGTGTAACAGGGCCTGGAAGGCGGGGCAGCACTGTGTAGGCAGTTGGAGTTGCACACTCAGCATGCGAAGGTGTCGTGTGTGCGCTTAGGGTATGCCTGAGAGCAGGCGGTTGAATTTCGGGTTGGACATTGCTTGGAGGGTGGCTGCAACATGAGACTGTTGTGTGCTGTGGGTCATGCAAGGACATGAGGGTCGTGCAATGTGCACGTTGCATGCGCTGACGGTCCTGCCTTTGGCAACGTGTGGCCGCAACAGTGGCACAGACAAGCTGATGACAGCCTAATGAATGGGTGCAGGGAGGAAGGGAGGAGCATCTTGGAGGCGTGTGGGTTGCAGAATCTGGGAACTTGGTGGGCCCTTGCCGCAGGGGCCGCAGCAGCAGGCGGCATGTACTGGAAACTAGGCCGAAAGTAGCACACAAAGACAAGGATGTCAGAAAGGACAACTGAAACAGGCGAATGTAAAGGAAGGAGTGTCAGGTTACTCATGGCTCACCCAGAGAAAATGGATGAACAATCACCAAAGATGACTGACACAGGATCAGGGAATAGAAGGCCAAGCTGCGCACAGGAGACACACCCTCAGCAGGCGTTGACGGGCTGTTGGGGGGAGCAACCTGCCCAAATACATATACAACCATGGACTTCATGCACAATAGAGATTATTAGCCATGAAGAACTGCAGGCATGTTGCCGAACTACACATACACTCATATGCACAATCTTTGACAAATATGCCAGAGATGACGCATGCAAAGTGGCAAGAGACCTGCATTGACAGAGATGAGTCACTTTGGAGGGTGTGGAACACCTTTATTACTCAAACTCACACTAAGGGAAATGCATCAATATGAACAGAATCACAGGTCATTTGACTGAACATGTGGGACCTACGCTGGACACGCCCTTCACAACACGGATGTTGTAAATCCAAATGAACTGGCGCACAAGTTAAGGGGATGAGCCAAACACCTCCTGCTGCACACGGAGAGGCTGCAATTCCCCATTGAGACTGTTATGGGGATGTCCCACACTATGTCCACCTGTAGCATCCCGTATGTTTCAGAGGGAAGTTTTACACACATTGATGCCTTCATCAGAATCCAAAATCCATTACAGATAACTGTCACGAAGGGTGACTATCAATTCATGGCAGTCATGCTACATGTTATGTGCCCCATGGTGAGTCAACATGTATGCATGGTAACACAACATGCACAGAAGCAGTCCCCACACATTCCAAACACGTACCACCCCCAAAATGCATTGCTGCAATCCTTACCCAAAATGACATTTCACCATGTCCGTGCATGGAACGCTGATTCAGCACACATTGCAATACTCATGAGGAATAGCAGGAGGACAACGATGACACGAGCAGACAACATGCGCAAGAACCTGGGAATGACAGACACACAAGAAGTCAGCTAAAAGATTTTCCTGCGCATACATGGTCATATACTAAACGTGAACAATGTTGTCCCCATGCTAATTTAAAAGAAAGTGTCTCTGCTAAAATGTGTGGAATGACATCATCACTCGAGTGACACATCAGAACACACATCTAAGTCACTTAGCATACAGTCAGCTGGACACACACATTGCAACACATGCCACCCAAGGCTACAAGCGTGCACACTCAGACCCAGTGACTCACCATTATGAGAAGAAGTTGCGTATGAGCTGACTCCGGATATCCTCCTCCTCCTCCTCACTTGCCTCGTGACCAAGCCCTTCATCCTCCACGGGTGGATGTTCCTGCTCATCCTGCTCCAGGATGAGTGGCACTGCCTTCTCCACTGCCATGTTGTGCAGCATGCAGCACACGAGGAAGATTTTGCAGACCTTCGCCGGTGCATATGGGAGGGACCCTCCTGTCTTGTGAAGGCACCGGAATCGGCTCTTCAGGAGGCCAAACGTCCTCTCAATCACTCGCCTGGTCTGCCCGTGTGCATTGTTGTACCGGTGATCTACAGCTGATCTTGGGTTGCGGAAAGGCGTCATCAGCCATGGCATGTTGGGATAGCCAGAGTCCCCTACATGGAAACATCATGTAAATAAGTGGGTCAGGAGATGCCGTAAGAGCCAAAGATACTGCAACACACAGGACAAACAGAGTATACCCACCAACAGGACATGCTCGTTCGTTGTGCAGCCGCAGCATCATTTGTGGCACCCTGCTACGCCTCATGATGTAGGCATCGTGTGCTGACCCTGGAAAACGTGCACAGACATGGGAAATCAGCATGTTAGCAAGACACACCACAATAGTGTTTATAGAGTGGTAATGTTTACGGTTGTGATAGGCTACTTCCTGTGCCTGTGGTGGTACCAAAGCCACATGTGTCCCATCAATGGACCCAATGACATGGGGCATCCCTCCCAGGCCATAGAAATCACCCTTGACACCTGTCAACTCCTCAGGAGTAGGAAAATTGATGAATTCATCAAGGTGCTCCAATATGGCTGCCAAAACATCACGCAGAACATGGCTGAACATTGTCTGTGACATGCCACCAACATCAGCTATGATGAATTGAAATGTACCTGTGGCAAAAAAATGTAGGACTGCCATCACCTTCATCTTGGGGGTCAGCGCTGTAGGATACCTGTGTCGCGGTTGGAGGTGTGGTGCCAGCTTGGCGGTCAAGTCCTCAATCAACTGTTGAGTGAATCTGTAACGTCGGATGCAGGCACGTTCCCTCATGGCACCCAAGTCTGGCATTGGTCGCGGGACAGGCGGTGCCCTGCAGAAAATTTTATTGAATAACGAACATCGAGAGCATAACAACATCAATGTCAATGAACAGAGCACATGCTAAACTGCTATTACACATCAGCTAAAGACAGAGTCTGGTCTGTGCAATACATCCAGGACACGTATGCCAGCTTGGTGATACTCCTACGAAAAGCCAGATACACCCGTTGATTGGCAAGTCTACATGACATGCCCTGAAACGAGCTGGGGGCCAGTCTGAGTGAACAGCCAGAGACATCACAGGAGTGACATACATCCACATAGCTGCATTTAAAGGATGTCATCTCATACAGACAGCTGACGACAAGCTAGACGCACAGGTCACATGGAATGTCAAATGTACAGATCAAACACATTGCGATGAAGGGGTAGACGTGAAAACAGAAAACACAGACATTGAGACGACGCAGATATGTCCTCATGTGAAAATATCATGTCCAATGCATACAGACACTGCTTACCTGGGAATCCACATGTGGCATGGTGTGCGTAGATGTGTGCCATGCCCATCTCCACACAGACACATGTTGGATGCAGCAACAGCAGATGTAGTTGACGGAACACTAACAGCAAGCTCATGGGAACACATGACACACACATGACATAGTCACATCGGGGCACGCTGATCGTGAAATGTCAGTTGTTAGTGTCCCTGTCCCTGGGGACAGTTGCGGGTGGTGGTGACTGTGCCATACCAGTGATGCTGTGCTTGACATGTTTGTACTACAGGCACACATGTGCAAAGTGTGAAGGGGAAGTGTGCCACATAGTGCCCCATCACACATGACATGTGTACACAGGTCATCACACATCAATTGTGCAACTACATGAGGAGACATGTGCAATATCACAGCCTGACACACCTAGGCCCGGCACATGAAAGTCTGCAATGACAATGACTTGATGTACAGCCTTGTGCGAGTCGGAGACCTCCATTCCTTTCGTGTGCGCCTCCTATCACCAGTGTAAGCGTGTGAAAAGCACCTTGCATACGCTCTGAGAGCGTGTGTACGGTCCGTATCACTATAGTAGTGGTGCCGTACGAGTATGCGTGGTACGGGCCGTACACACGCTCTCATAGCGTACGTATGGTCCGTATCACTATAGTAGTGGTGCCGTAGGAGTACGCGTGGTACGGACCGTACAAACGACGTGTGTACAGTCCATATCACTATAGTAGTGGTGCCATAGGAGTACGCGTGGTACGGACCGTACACACGCTCTCAGAGCGTGTGTACGGTCCGTATCACTATAGTAGTGGTGCCGTAGGAGTACGCATGGTACGGACCGTACACACGCTCTCAGAGCATGTGTATGGTCCATATCACTATAGTAGTGGTGCCGTACGAGTACACCTGGTACGGACCGTTCACACGTTGTGTGTACGGTCCATATCACTATAGTAGTGGTGCCGTAGGAGTACGCGTGGTACAGACCGTACACACACGCGTACTCCTACGGCACCACTACTATAGTGATACGCACCGTACCCACGCTATGGATGTGTGAGTACGGTGCGTATCACTATTGTAGTGGTGCCGTACGTGTACGGGTACGTGTGAAACGCACCGTACATGTTTTTGGATTCAAAAATTACATAGGGGACAAGTATTAGGCCCAAAATGCATGCTGGTTGTCATGGATACAGAGATTTCAGTTGCAATGTGGCCATCATGTGGGCTTGAAAAGTCAGTTGGCCCAAAAATTACAATGTTGCAAAGTGGTGTTTGCCTTGCTCTGATGCTCAAAATTTGAACCATGCAAATTCGTGTCATTGGTGTATGTTTAAAGGGATTGGAGGAGACGTAGGATGCAAATGAGTCTGACCAATCACTCTGTACTCCTGTAAATGAAAGCCACAGCAAGACAGATATAAGTCAGCCAGAACTCATGAGAGGGAACTTGCCTGCACTACTTTCCTGTCGACCACACTGCTGCTGTCTGGGCATCCTCTGGCACCATGTTGCGTACTGTGGAGAGGGACCAGCCATTCACACTTGAGGAGAATGAGGCATTGCTGAATGTCCTCCTCCCACAGTACCCCAGCCTGTATGGGAGACCAGGGGTGCAGGTGAGTGCTGACTCCACTACCTTTGACTGTGCACCTTTTTTGTCCAGGTGTGACAGACATGCAATGTGGTTTAGAGTGGGTCCCAGGGGGGGTAAAAGATTATGCCTCTCATGAAGAGCATGATGTAGTTCCTGTGTGCACTCCTCACTTGCATTGCGCTTACTGTGACATTCACTGCATAGTGCATGACACAGTCAGTCTGGCAAATCCTTGGTGGCTATTGTCCTGAGGTGATTCAGTGTTCCCCCCGGGGTGACAGGTGACTGTACCCACAGATGTGTATGAGTTGAGTGGAACTGTGGTGAGAGTGTCCAAGTGATGTGTACGCCCTCCTGGACATTGATGTGTGTGAAGGTTCCTTGTCATGTGGGTGAGTGTCTATGTGAAGTGTTGCACCACAGCTGCATGGAGGAGGCAACAGCTCTACCCATCTGATGTGAGAAGTAAGCCGTGCTGTGTGTCTAACTTGCTGAGCTAGCCCGACACCTGTGACACCCCACAGGCAAGTGGCACATGTGCAGAGTGAGATTTGTATCTGCTGTTGCCAATGGCAGGTGATTGATCTGTGCCTGTGTGTGTCTGTGTACTCTGCTGAGGTTGCGTCAGTGGCCTGGGGCATGTAACTGCTTTGAGGTGCTGTCCATCAGCCTGGTGTTGCATGTGATGCACAGTGTGTGCCATGATCAAGGAATGTGTCGTACCCCTCCTGCCACCTGTGTACTTTCAATGCCATGTAGTGCATTGGGGCTTCCACAGAGGCCAATGTCTATATGAGAAAGATGCTTTTCATTGGCAGCATCCTATGCCCTGTTCAACATTTCAAAGATGTTCAAATGTGTGTCTCTATGACATGGAGCAGGTGTAGTGATGTTGTCTCACTTTGTCATCCTCACAGGTAACTGCCTACGAGAAGGGGGGGATCTGGAAGGAGATTGGCATGGCCGTGAGATTGGCGGGGGGTCGCAGTCGCCGCCTAGCCCAAGTCCGAAAACGATGGCGGGACATCCGGTGCTGGACCCGGCGGATTGCCCGGGTCCAGCTGGGGCTCCCACCTCCACGCCTCCACGGCGGGCGCCGACGCCTGACCACCCACATGATGCGTGTCCTGGCGGTGGTCTTCCCTGACCTGGATAGGCAGTTACAGGAGAGACAGCAGCAAGGAGGTGGTAGGTACATGTCTGTTTGTTGTGTTGTGTGTCCCCAGCTTTTGGAAGTGCTCTGTAGCCTGGATACACTGCCAGGGTTTATATGTGCAGTGCATATTCTGTTCCCCAAAGTCAACCGGTGCTCTTATTCGTCCCTTCCCCTCCTTGACATGTGTCCCCTGGCTTGTGTGTAATCACAATTGCACATGGTCATCTAGGCTCCCAGTTAATCCAAGTGCACATTGTTTTCTGCATCATGTGGGAGGGTGGTCTGTGACATGTGTTGGTACCTTGCCTGTGCCCTGTCCTGTTCAGTCTGTTGGGGTCCATATTTGTTGGCACTGATGATGAGTCTCAACATGGGAGTGTGAGGTTTCAGGGGGCAACAGCTCTACCCATCTGATGTGAGAAGTAAGCCGTGCTGTGTGTCTGACTTGCTGAGCTAGCCCGACACCTGTGACACCCCACAGGCAAGTGGCACATGTGCAGAGTGAGATTTGTATCTGCTGTTGCCAATGGCAGGTGATTGATCTATGCCTCTGTGTGTCTGTGTACTCTGCTGAGGTTGCGTCAGTGGCCTGGGGCATGTAACTGCTTTGAGGTGCTGTCCATCAGCCTGGTGTTGCATGTGATGCACAGTGTGTGCCATGATCAGGGAGTGTGTCGCACCCCTCCTGCCACCTGTGTACTCTCAATGCCATGTAGTGCATTGGGGTTTCCACTGAGGCCAATGTCTATATGAGAAAGATGCTATTCATTGGCAGCTCACCACCTCCTTGAGCCAGCACCCTCCTGCCAGCTCAGCGAACCCCAGCCAGGCCGCAGACAACCTCACGAAGTGGATCAGCAACTGCGCGGACGAGCTCGCCCCACTGAGGACCCCGCCCAGCAGACCCGGCAGCAAGAAAGCCCCATGGTTCACCGACGAACTCAAGAGCTCCAAGAAGAACTGCCGAGCCCTCGAGAAAGTCTGGAGAAGGGAACCAACACCAGACAACAGGACCACCTTCAAGCTTGCCACCCGGAAGCACCACCAGCTGATCCGCGCCGTCAAGAAAACTGCATTCAAGGACCGGCTGGACAACAACGCACACAACTGCAAGGTACTCTTCAACATCGTGAAAGAGCTTTCCAACCCCAGCGCAGGAAACAACAACATCACCCCATCGCAAGACCTCTGCAACTCCCTCTCCTCATACTTCCACAACAAGATCGCGGACATACACAACAGCTTCAACAACCAACCAACGCACACCACGACCGAACCACCACCCCCCACCACCACCCTCCGCGCCTGGACTCCGATCAGCACCGAAGACACCGTCCGCACGATGAACTCCATCCACTCAGGATCTCCGACCGACCCCTGCCCCGCACCCCCTGCCCCTGTCACCCCTGCTGCCCTCAGTCCAGGGTCTGTGGACATACTGCGGCAGTTGCAGGTTGGGCAGGCATCCGTGCTGACTGTCCTCCATGGCCACACCACACTGCTGACACAGATGGTGTCGTTCATGGAGGGCATGTCAGCAACGATGTCTGAACAACACAGGTTTCTGCGGTCCATGGACTCTTCCCTGACGGCAGCAGTGACTCTCCTACAGCGCTTCGTCCCCCCCCTACCCCAGCCCCATCCACACTTCCCTCTCCCATACCTGTCCCATGCACACCCAGACATTCCCAAGCACGCACCCCACCAGACACAGGCAGCACACCACCAAGTAAGGGCAAGCACACACCTCCTGGCACGCACACTCAGGGGGATGTAGGCACACCCACTGGGTCTGGGGCAAAAAGACATACATGCAGCCACAGTCTGAGTCCGCATGCCTCACAACCCAGTCCCTCCAAAAGCACTCCCCTTGGCTCCCCTGCCAAACTGACACCCAAAGAGGTCGACATGGGTGAGCTGCCCATCACCCCCACTGTGACACCACCCCGCAAGCGGGAGAGGAAGTCCCCGGGCAGGGTAGTTGAGTCCCCCCCTGTCCACCCCCTCCCCCAAGAGCGCTGCACCCCATCCCTCATCCACCCCCCCTCTGTTGGCCCTGGGGTTTCTTCCGGTGCAGGGGATACCCTGGACGCCCTGGCAGCAGTGTGCAGCGCCGAGCTCACCTCCACCTTTGGTGCTGCCCCACCCCCTGTGGTGGAGACGTCCACTCCTGCACCCACCACACCTACCCTTCTCCCTCCGGTCCCTGCGGTGCATGGTCCTTCTCCACATGATGCCCCCACCCGGTTGACGAACCTGAGGGTTTCACTGTGCAGGCAAGCTAGGGGAGACGCATGCCCATGTGTCCCCCCAAGGACTTCTATTATGGACTGGCCATTGGCCTTTGTATATAGTGTGATTTGATATTTTCTTTTTTATGCTGAATAAAGCATTTTATTTTTACTTTGAACACTATTGCAATTCAGGTATTGATGTTGGTGCTGAGGCTCCAGGAGTTGATCTTGTGGTAATGTGTTATGGTTCTGAGAAATGTTCTTTTCTGATGGTCATGAGGTGGACCATGGTATCTGCGTGCCATCACAAGGTCTCAGCAAATAATCATTGGTAGTGTGTGTTATTTTGGTTTTGAGACATTGTCCCAAGGAGAGTTCCTTCCTCTGTGGCACCTGACATCTTCCCTGGAAAGAGTTGCACAATTGTTGTGCTGACCTGTGTCTATATTTCCTTTGTTGGTGACGGATCCCTTCAACTATGGCCATGCCTGCTCAGCAATGTCTCCGGCTGCATTGTCTGTGCCACCCTTGCTAGTCACTGTACTTGTGTATTGAGTATGTTGAAATGCCTTCATGGAGAAATTCTCCCTTTTCAGCACTATGCATGTGTGTACTCCCGGCCTAGCACACATATGGTACTTGTTCTGCAGGGTATTTGGGCACCTGACTCACAATTGTGGGCATTGTATCTGTGGGAACTCCACCCTATTCCTTCCATGAGAGACAACGTCTTGGTGGCTGGCCCAGCACCTGTACATTCCTATCAGTCCTGGGATGTGCGTGACAGTGTGTGATCACTTTGGCTCTCTTAGTTTAGTAGGCAGTGACATGACTATACAGTCTTGTGGCATGATCTCAGTGTGTGTATTGTGCTGCATCTGCCAGGGGTGGGTATGCATGTGTTCACCACTTTCGTTTGGACTCACAGACGCCAGGACGCTTACACTTGTCGGAGCGGACTCTTGGATGGCACACACACGTGTTTCCACGTGATTAATAAGGAACCCTGTCCTTTGAGATATGTAATTATGATTAGTTGAAGGATCTTTTCTGTTCGTTTTTGTACAGGCGTCATTTACCTGGATTAAATCCTGTTTTAAATGAGAATTTTGAGTACAATTTTAGCTCCAGTCTGTGTATCGACAAGGCTGTTAGTTGAATAAGCCGTATTCTGGTCTACCTTATTGAATTCATATATTTTCTGTGGTGGATTATTTTCTGTTCAATTTGGCCCTGAAGAGTCAGAGTTTGATATTTACTCTGATGAAACACGTGTCGGCTGGCTGTTTTTGCTCTTGTTTGATGACCTATTAAAGAAAATACAAAGATTGCTACGCTGAAGTATCTTCATGTCAAATTCAAGACACAGAGGGCCCGATTCACAGAATTAACTTAAGACAAAATCCTAAACGTACTACTTTTGGTATTCACAGAATGCACTTACTACTTTCGGTATTCACGGAATGCACTTACTACTTTTGGTATTCACAGAATGGATTTACGACTACTAACTTTACGTCTGCACTCAGGCTGGAAGGAGCTTCCGGCCCGGAGGTGGGGCTTCTGGCCCAGAGGCGGGGATTCCGGGCCGGAGGTGGAGATTTTGGCCATGGCTAAATCTCTGCCTCTGGCCGGAATCTCCGCCTCCGGCCCGGAAGCCCTGCCTCCGGACGGAAGCTCCACTTCCGGCCCGGAATTTCTGACCCGAGTCGGACGTAAAGTTAGTAGTCGTAAATCCATTCTGTGAATACCAAAAGTAGTAAGTGCATTCTGTGAATACCAAAAGTAGTAAGTTTAGGATTTTGTCTTAAGTTAATTCTGTGAATCGGGCCCACTAACTTTGTGTAACTGATTATTGTATGAGTGCACGGGACTTGCCTTATTCGTTTATGTGTTGGATTTTTCCTCACTGATTGAGGGGTTTTAGGGTCTTCCCCTCCCTGTTAGCACCGTACCCGATTTTTTTCACTGTTAATCCTATTGCGTATATTTGGGTAGAGCGCCACTTTCTTCCTGTACATAAAAACCCTTTCTTTTGTATACAAATGCATGTGTTATTTGTCCTCACACCCACATGTGGTGTGTCATGCAGTGGAGGAAATACATCCATCCTCCTGGGTTAGTGATGCGTACATACACCCATGGAGTTGTGGTCATCTGATAATGATGTACACCCCCCCATGTCTCTGTCCACTGCTGGGAGTCCTATGCACCCACCCCTCACATGTCTGTCCAGTGCTGGGAGTGATATGCACCCACCCCTCATATTGCAGGCCACTGCAGGTAGTCATATACACCCACCCCTCACATGTCTGTCCACTGCTGGGAGTGATATGCACCCACCCCCATGTCTCTGTCCACTGCTGGGAGTCCTCTGCACCCACACACATATGTCTGTCCACTGCTGGGAGTCCTCTGCACCCACCCCTCACATGTCTGTCCACTGCTGGGAATCCTATGCAGCCACCCACCTAGCCACCCACCCTCTTGGTGCAGTACACTGCTGTCCTGGGTCTACTCACACACCAATATAAAGGTAATATGCTGCACCAGGCCATAGGCCAACATTCGTGGCGTGTGTACGCTTTGTATCCCAAATGTACTGGTGCCGTAGGGGTACGTGTGATACGGACCGTACCCCCGCATTCATAGGGTGTGTACGGTCCGTACCACGCGTACCCCTACAGCCCCAATCCAATAGTGATACGGCCCGTACCCACGCTATGTATGTGTGGGTGCGGTCCGTATCACTATAGTAGTGGTGCCGTAGGAGTATGCGTGGTACGGACCATACACACGCTCTGAGAGCGCGTGTACGGTCTGTACCACGCGTACCCCTATGGCACCACTACAATAGTGATACGGCCCGTACACACGTATGGTCCGTACCACGCGTACCCGTACGGCACCACTACAATGGTGATACGGACTGTACACACGCTCTGAGGGTGTGTGTACGGTCCGTACCACACGTACCCCTACGGCACCACTACAATGTTGATACGGACCGTACACACGCTCTGAGGGCGTGTGTACGGTCCATACCACGGGCCCCCCAACGGCACCACTACAATGGTGATACAGCCGGTACACACGCTCTGAGGGCGTGTGTACGGTCCGTACCACGCGTACCCCTACGGCACCACTACAATGGTGATACGGCCCGTACACACGCTCTGAGGGCGTGTGTACGGTCCGTACCATGCGTACCCCTACGGCACCACTACAATGGTGATACGGATCGTACACACGCTCTGAGAGTGTGTGTACGGTCCGTACCACGCGTACCCCTATGGCACCACTACAATGGTGATACGGACCGTACACACGCTCTGAGGGAGTGTGTACGGTCCGTACCACGCGTACCCCTATGGCACCACTACAATGGTGATACGGACCGTACACACGCTCTGAGGGCGTGTGTACGGTCCGTACCACGTGTACCCCTACGGCACCACTACAATAGGGATACGGAGCGTACACACGCTCTGAGGGCGTGAGCGGCCTGAATGCAGAAAGATGGCAGAGCGATTTAGGCGTACACACTTGTATATACTTTGCCACAGCGTCGGATTGGTAATGCAAGCACTGGTGCAATGCCCAAGGAGCCGGTGCAGAGTTCCAACTGTGGGCTGCTTTTTGGAGCCGTCTGGGGGGCAGATTTGGGCGGTGTCGCTGTTGTTTGGATACAGCCCTGTGGGTGTCTGAATGGCCTTTCTGGAGGCAGATGGGCGTCTTTACCTCACGTTTAGCAACAGGCAGAGGTGTCACTTTCTTTCTCTCGCAGGGCTGCCCATTGATGTATGCATACCTAGCAGGGCAGGGGGCCTGAGCAGAAGTGGCCTAACTTGTTTTTAAGTCTCCAGTGTAAACAAATCCATGCATTTTTTTGTATTTCCCCCACACACCCTTTTTTAAATAAAGTTTCGCCAAAGCAGAGTTTTGAGGAAAGGCAATATGCAAATGTGGGCCACTTCTTTTTTAGCGTGCCCGGGACAATTTTGAATTCTGTACCATCTTTCAGATGTGGGAGCTTGAGAGTTCCACTAGGTCGCGGCACGTGGTTGGAGACAGAGCGGTGGCATAAAGGTAAGCTGCGACGGTTTTGTACACAGTGTGGGTACTCAGTGTTCCTCCTCATCTCTTCCTTTCTCTCCCTCACACTCTTTCTATCTCCCTCTTACTCTTACACTGTTTGTCTCTTTCTCTCTCTCTCTTCCACTCTCTCTGTTTCTTTCTCTCTCACTCTTCCTCTGTTTCTCTGTTCCACTTTTTCATATTCTTTCTCTCTCTCTTCCTCTCTCTCACTGTTTCTCTCTCTCTTCGTCTTTCTCACTGTTTCTCTCTGTCTTCTTCTCACTTTCTTTCTTTTTCTCTCTCTCTCTTTCTCTCACTCTCACTGTTTGTCTCTTTCTCTCTCTCTCTTCTGCTCACTCTTTCTTTCTTTCTCTCTCTCTTCCTCTCTCCTTTGATGGACGCATGACGCACAATCTTATCTTGTTTTTTATCTAACAGGCTGTGAATCACGAATCAACTTTCACCACCCCCCAGCACCATGAAAGCTGAACGTGCGAAAAATCTGCGATGATGCGTGGCCATTATCAACATAACCAAGTTCCTTTGGCCTGTGGTGGACCCTCTTACATACACGCCGGTGGAGGTGAGCAGAGAGACTTCTTTCCGCAGCAGCGGGCAGTCACCTCTGGGCGGTGGGAGTTGCTTCTCTCATTCTTTCTTTCTCTCTTCCTCTCTCTCACTCTTTCTCTCTCTCTCCCTCTCTCTCACTCTTCTACTCTTTCTCTCTTCCTCACTCTTTATCTCTCTCTCTGCCTCTCTCTCACACTGTTTCTCTCTTAGAGAATTAGACGTGTGCACTTGTATGTACTCTGCAATAACTAAATCTATGCTATCTTTCAGATCTTTCAGATCACTAAACTTGAGGGTGCACTATGTCCAAAAAGGTGAGCTGTGAAGATTTTCTCCAGTGTCACCACTTCATCCTATATCTCTTCCTTTCTCTCTCTCACACTTTCTCTCTTTCCCTGTCTCTTCCTCTCTCTCTCATTCTTTCTTCCTCTCTTCCTCTCTCTCACTCTTTCTCTCTCTCCCTCTCTCACTTTCTCTCTCTTTCTCTTCCTCTTTCTCTCTTTATCTCTCTCTCTTCCTCTCTCTCACACTGTTTCTCTTGTTGTCTTCCTCTCTTTCTCACTCTTTCTCTCTTTGTCTGGCTTCCTCTCTCTCACTCTTTCTCTCTTCCTCTCTCACTATTTCTCTCTCTTCCTCTCTCTCACTCTTTCTTCCTCTCTCTCTCACTGATTTTCTCTCTCTTCCTCATATCTCACTCTTTGTCTCTCTTTCTCTGTCTTCCTCTCTCTCACCCTGTTTTTCTCTCTTCCTTGTAGCTCACTCTTTCTCTCTTCCTCTTTCTCACTCTTTCTCTCTCTGTCTTCCTCTCTCTCACACTGTTTCTCTTTCGCTCTTCCTTGTATCTTACTCTTTTTCTCTTTCTCTCTCTTACTCTATCTCTCTTTCTCTCTTCCTCTCTCTCTCTCTTCCTCTCTCTCTACCACTATTTCTCTCTCTCTCTATCTCCTTTGCTGGAAGCATGATGCACCATCTTATCTTTCTTTTTGTCTTGCAGGCTGTGAATCACAAATGGACCAGCGATGACATGCCACAACTTTACAAAGTTTTTTTGTTTGTTTTGTTTTAATAAAATGTTTTATATGTAAATATATACATGACTAAGATTCTTATTTCTCCAACCTCACAAGCATCTTTTTATTAATAGTTCATAGAGGGACACTTCCGGGCCCAAGAAGGTTTTGGGGGTATGCTGGTAATGTGGGAAGAGGGTGCGTTACCTGCTAATGTGAGGAGACGCAGCGTAAAAGGGGTATCTCTCACAGAAAGAGCTCCGATATGTTTTCAGAAATTGCTCGGACAGATGCCAGCTGATGGACTGAATCACAAAATGGCTTTTCAATGCTCATATAGTGTGACATATGAACAGTTCGTATCCAGACTTGCAGAGAGACAACTGCGGCCTGTCCACTCAACTCACAGAGGCAGAACTACGAGCCTTTCACTCCCAAAGGAACAGCAGCGTAGTAGCTCGCAGAGGTAGAGGCACAGCAGCATACTAGCTCGCAAAGGTAGACAGATGCGAGCCGACGGACTGGCTTCTAAAGGCATAGCTGCAAAGTGGTGATGTTGGGCGCAGAGAGCGTGAAAGGGTTATCTTCCTACTGGTGTCCTGGAGTGGAAGTCGTGCTGCCTGGCAATCACCTGTTTCTCCTTTATTGTTAATAAATCTTAAACCTTCACTGCTTCCAAATCATCCTTACACAGAGCTCCGCTATATTAAATTGCCCCTGGAACCTTCCTTTTATATTTTCACTCGATGCGAGACACAAGATGGCTACTAACAGTTCCCGGTTTGAAGTGTTAGCAGCCAATCAGAGGACACTTCCTGCTTTGAAGTGTTAGAAGCCTATCAGAGGCAAGCTCATGCTCTGGAGTTAGGCACCAACCATATATATATATATATATATATATATATATATATATATATATATATATATATATATATATATATATATATCTTGGCCACTCGTAAGCACACTTCCTGGGAGGAAATCACGAGCGCAGACCTCTTATCGTGCCAGCAGTTTTATTAATTAACAATCCCCATAACGGATGTCAGGACGCGTTTCGGCCGTCACAGCAGCCTTGGTCACCTGACCACACATCCGTGCAGACCCGGTATTTAAAGTGCAAATGCAACACATTTTTTTACATTTCTGTCATAGACATAGAAGACATATATACACGAAGAAATACTATATAAGCACAATGCGATTGAAATGGAAATTCAGTTTTCACAATTTCATGAATTATATTGCATTGCGTCTGACAATAATAAAAGCCTAAATGCATATATTAATATCAGTAAAAATACTTCAATTGCATATCTTTGTGTCACGTCAAAATATGTCACATTAATACTCATATAAAGTGCTCACCGTGCTAAAGAAAAAAAAGCCCTAAATGAGGGACAACTTAAGAAAAAAAGAGAAGAAGAGAAACCACAGTAGTCCATCAGATAATATGTATGTTAAAGTGCATAAATGCCCCACTGATGAAAGGACATAAAGTGGCTAGTGCTAATCTAAGTAGAATGAGGCAAACAAACCATTAAAATCAGATAAGGTGCATAATGCAACAGTACTTGATAATCTGGTTTAACTAATGCTGCTAGTGCTTGTCAAACTCTATGTATAGTTTCAGATAAAGTGCATAATGCAACAGTACTAGATACCATAAAGTGACCAGTGCAGCTAGTGCAAAACACATCTTGGCAATCAACTAATGGAGATCACTGATCTAAAAATACAATACTATCATATTATGTAAAGATACAGAATGAGCGGAGAAAATATCCCATGAGCAATTCATTTTTGGCAATCAAATTCATCTGAGTCACGAAAGGCAAACAGAATATAAAAACATTATCTATGAGGGATAGAAACCAGTGACATAATTAAAATGATCAATAAAAGGAGATGGGAGAATAAGAATATTAAAACTACCCTATACTGTCCTAAAATTCAATCATAAAATATGCACATATGACCCCAATATGTATTCCACCTATATTTGTAGTGTGATGGAACTAAGGAATGAATGTCTTTGTCTATATAGAATTCAAAGAAAGGTATAAAGATCCTCCGTGGTATTGAGGCCACCTGGCCATTTCGAATCGAACTCTAAAATGTATTGAGTTTCCAAACGACGCAGTGTGGCCTCCCTATTGCCACCTTGTTTTTTCAATGGTATAGATTCGATGGCAAAAAATTTCAGGCATTTAGGGTTGCTGTTGTGTACCTTTTCAAAGTGCCTGGCCACGGGATAATTTTGATCTTTGTTATTAATGGCTCTAATATGTTGCAGGATGCGTTTATGCACCGCCAACTTTGTGCTGCCGATATATTTTAAAGCGCAGTCACATTCTAGGACATAGACACAGTAGTCCGTTTTGCACGTAAGGTGTTGTTTGATTTCCCGTTGTGTATTGGGGAATTTCGTGCAGTAAGTTTTTGTATTTATACCAAATTGGCAGGCCTTGCATATAGAGCATTTGTAGAAACCATTTCTAATAGGCAGCCACATTTGTTTGTTAGAGGTATCTTGGCTATTGGCAGTTAACATATTGCCCATACTTTTTGCTTTACGGAAGGTGATGGAGGGATTGAGTGGCATAAGTCCCCCTATCACTGGGTCTTCACGTATAAAATGCCAATGTTTCCTCATGATATTCCTTAATTCCTTTTCCTGTTTGGAATATGTTAAAATCAGGCGTACTGGTTCATTATCAGTATTTAAAACCTCATTTTTATCTTTTTTTCTATATTCCAAAATTTCCTCTCTTGGTTTTAGTCGGGATCTTTTCATGGCCGCTTCCACTACTTCCAAACTATACCCTCTATCTAAAAACCTAGTCATGCATTCTTTTTGTTTGATTTCCATATCCTGAGGGTCACTACATATACGTCGGATACGGAGCATCTCCCCATACGGGATACTTTTAATAAGATGTGGGGGATGCGCACTGGTTGCATGAAGGAGTGTGTTGCCTGCCGTAGGTTTTCTAAAAAGGGTAGTAGTTAAAATATTATTGTTAACTAAAACCTGTACATCTAAAAATGTCACTGTCTCATTGCTAACATTCGATGTAAAAGAAAGATTAAAATTATTGCAATTGATTTCTTCTACAAATTTGAGTACACTTTCCCTAGATCCCTGCCATATGATAAAAAGATCATCAATATAACGAAACCATCGCATCACATTTTGAGTAAAAATTTGCTGATATTGTCGCCTAATCACCAGCTCCTCCCACCAGCCCATAAATAAACAGGCATAGCTGGGGGAGAAGCTGGCGCCCATGGCTACTCCTCGTAGTTGCTGGAAAAAACAGCCATTGAATAGAAAGAAGTTATTTTCCAAACAGAAGGAAAGCATGTTCAATAACATTTTGGTATGATCAGCAAATTCAATCGTCCTGGTACTCAAATAAAACTCTGCCGCTCTCAGGCCATCTTGGTGTTGGATGCTAGTGTATAATGAACATACATCCAGGGTGACTAATAAATAATCCTCTTTCCATTTAAAATTATCAATCTTTTTAAGGAAGTCACCAGTATCTTGGATGTATGAATCCAGTTTTTTCATATGGTCTTGCAGGAAATAGTCAATGTATTTTGAAAGGTTCTCAAAGGGGCCATCACAGGCAGATATGATAGGTCTGCCCGGAGGTGTGGTCAGACTTTTATGGACCTTCGGGATGAAGTACATGTAAGGCGTTGATGGGTATTCTTTTTTGATGAATTTAAATTCTTCCCAGTTAAGGAGACCCAAGCCTTTCCACGCTAATAAGTTTTTAAATAGAGTCTCCTGCGCATTTTTATATTTGAAAGGGGTACTTTTGCTATAACATCCTACTTCATCCAATTGTCTATGCGCCTCTTTAAGATAGTCCACTGTGGGCAAAAGTACAATATTTCCCCCTTTATCGGAGTTGCGGATTATTAGATCAGCCTTCTGTAGCTTAGAAATCAATTGTTTAAATTTCCTTTCTTGATTGCTATATTTCTTTTTTCTTGCTGAATTGCTCATGTACATAAGTTTTTTTAGTTGAACTGTCACATGGTCATTGAAGGTGTCCAGCCCGTCATGGGACGAAAGGGGGATAAATTTGGATTTGGGTTTGAAGGGAGTGTCAGGCTTCTTTTGGTTGAGAGTTGGCATTGATTCACCTGCCGCTGCAAGGTCGCCTGTTGCCAGTTGGTATAAATCATTATATATGGCTGCATCAGAGACTTGGAGGTTACTGGGATTGTTACTATAGCTAGACCTTTTGTCAATATCCAGGGCCGGCTTCTGTAAATAAAGTTTTTTAAGTTTTAGTTTCCTAATAAATAGGTACACATCTGCCCTGGTGCGAGTATAATGGAAACTCGTTTCAGGGCAGTAGCTCAGGCCCAAACTTAGTAGTTGGTTTTCTGCTTTCGTAAGGTCTATTTGTCCCAGGTTGATGATGGTCTTAATTTTCTCAGCCTGAAGACCAATATTCTCTGTCTCTAATATCTTCTGGGGCGTCCGCGACCTCGTCCTCTCTTCCTTGGTTCGCCGTTGCTTATTTGCCCGACGTCTCGCCCGTCTTCTTTGGCATTTTGTGATGCCTTCATGTCTTGTGGTCTTGGTCTCAATGTCTCCCTTCTTCCCTGTTTTAAAACATCCAACTCTTCCCCCACCGTCAGTTTAATTCCTGATATATTACGTGTCCCTTCATTTTCAGATTCACTTTCCCGTGCAGAGCTGGAAACTGAGGAAAGTTCCGCTTGTTCCATTTGAGGTCCCTTATTCCCATATCTTTTCTTGGCTGTAGCTACTCTCAGAGAGTCATAGCGCCGCGAGAAGGTGAAGATTTGACCATTTGTGTAATCATCGCGGTCCCTTTTAAACTTCCATATCTTCCGTTCCTTTATTTTCTCCTCTTCTTTTTCCAGCCGTTTATTCATCTCTTCCCTTAATTTTGCTTGTTGTTGGGGATCATGTTTTTGTTGTTCAATGTATGCTTCATGCGCGTCTATTTTTGTAAGTAAAGCTGCCCCATCTATTTCAGCATATTTTACTAAAATCTGGACTAGACGCCTTGAGGAGTCCAGATTGCATTCTCCCCATTCTGCCATCATAAGGGGATTGGGTGTCTCATAACTGGGGGCCAGCATAATTCGAAGCCCCCTTGGAATTCTTCCAACGTCTAAATATCTTTTAAGTGATCGGGCTTCCCACCACTTGGCAGTTTCTTGTTTTTTCATTTTCTCCAGAATTTTGAATTGTTCTCTTAAGCCAGTAGGCTCCTTATTAGTCTCATTTAATGCCTTTGTTTGTATAGTTGCCTCATTCTCTAAAGCATCAGAAAATATTTCATTAGCGGCAAGCTCACGGGCTGCACGCGTGTCAGCCGACATCCTATTAACGGGGTTTTGACTGAATTAAACTGCTTTTTAGCACACTGGGGAAACAATGTTACGGGCGAAGCTAAGAACACTTGTAAGTCCGTTTTCCCTCCCAGTGCGGGCACACCTCCTTCCCGGTGACCTCCAAGCCAGAAAGCCAACGTAATTTCTTACCGGAGGGATAGAAGCATAATACGACAATGGACGCTCCTCACACGGTGATAGCTCAGCCGAGCATTCCTCACCAGCGATCGAAGAGCAACTTCCCGTGCTTCAAACTCCTCCGGATAACGCCGTACTGGTTGCTCTGTCGGGTCCCGAGGGGTTTTGCCTGGTTCCTTTTCCTGGACTCTGCGAAGTGCCCCGGGGGTCCCCGCCGTCACTGACCACAAGCCTGTGGTTATGTCCGCCCGGAAGAACCCTCGAGTGCAACAGCTGATTTCAAAGCAAATCCTCTTGCATAGGAGGGGGTCTGCGAGCCGGCAGCAGCCGTCTGCCGGTAATATATCTTGGCCACTCGTAAGCACACTTCCTGGGAGGAAATCACGAGCGCAGACCTCTTATCGTGCCAGCAGTTTTATTAATTAACAATCCCCATAACGGATGTCAGGACGCGTTTCGGCCGTCACAGCAGCCTTGGTCACCTGACCACACATCTGTGCAGACCCGGTATTTAAAGTGCAAATGCAACACATTTTTTTACATTTCTGTCATAGACATAGAAGACATATATACACGAAGAAATACTATATAAGCACAATGCGATTGAAATGGAAATTCAGTTTTCACAATTTCATGAATTATATTGCATTGCGTCTGACAATAATAAAAGCCTAAATGCATATATTAATATCAGTAAAAATACTTCAATTGCATATCTTTGTGTCACGTCAAAATATGTCACATTAATACTCATATAAAGTGCTCACCGTGCTAAAGAAAAAAAAGCCCTAAATGAGGGACAACTTAAGAAAAAAAGAGAAGAAGAGAAACCACAGTAGTCCATCAGATAATATGTATGTTAAAGTGCATAAATGCCCCACTGATGAAAGGACATAAAGTGGCTAGTGCTAATCTAAGTAGAATGAGGCAAACAAACCATTAAAATCAGATAAGGTGCATATATATATATATGTTTACAACAGGTTACCCCTACGATGGATGGCACACCCAGGATCACTCCACTTCCAGATACAGCCTCCTTCCCTCAGCCAACGCGTTTCGGGCAGGTAACGCCCTTCATCATGGGCCATATGTGAGAATAACGGCAGGGACACTAACCAGTAAAATCCCTCTTTTATTTCTCCAATTAACATGCAGATAACACCCAATGCATTCTGGGACTGGTAGTGTCAATAGTTCAACCTCATGGGCGCCGCCAAAGTCATTTTCATAATACAATCACAAGGAGCTCTGGTAATCCTCTGTAAATTACTGTGGGTATCTCCCGTTCTGCTCAGCTGTAGCAATCTCAACAGCGAGCTGACCCGCATAGCTCCGGCGGTGGGACTCCTTCGTGAACATGGTGACGTCGGAATCGCCGCTTCCGTGTGTCAGATCCATCCAAAAGGCACACGGACCTCCGGGGCATAGGCGGTGGTGCCTCTCCGTGACCAAGGGCGGGTCACTATTATGTTTACAACAGGTTACCCCTACGATGGATGGCACACCCAGGATCACTCCACTTCCAGATACAGCCTCCTTCCCTCAGCCAACGCGTTTCGGGCAGGTAACGCCCTTCATCATGGGCCATATGTGAGAATGACGGCAGGGACACTAACCAGTAAAATCCCTCTTTTATTTCTCCAATTAACATGCAGATAACACCCAATGCATTCTGGGACTGGTAGTGTCAATAGTTCAACCTCATGGGCGCCGCCAAAGTCATTTTCATAATACAATCACAAGGAGCTCTGGTAATCCTCTGTAAATTACTGTGGGTATCTCCCGTTCTGCTCAGCTGTAGCAATCTCAACAGCGAGCTGACCCGCATAGCTCCGGCGGTGGGACTCCTTCGTGAACATGGCGACGTCGGAATCGCCGCTTCCGTGTGTCAGATCCATCCAAAAGGCACACGGACCTCCGGGGCATAGGCGGTGGTGCCTCTCCGTGACCAAGGGCGGGTCACTATTATGTTTACAACAGGTTACCCCTACGATGGATGGCACACCCAGGATCACTCCACTTCCAGATACAGCCTCCTTCCCTCAGCCAACGCGTTTCGGGCAGGTAACGCCCTTCATCATGGGCCATATGTGAGAATGACGGCAGGGACACTAACCAGTAAAATCCCTCTTTTATTTCTCCAATTAACATGCAGATAACACCCAATGCATTCTGGGACTGGTAGTGTCAATAGTTCAACCTCATGGGCGCCGCCAAAGTCATTTTCATAATACAATCACAAGGAGCTCTGGTAATCCTCTGTAAATTACTGTGGGTATCTCCCGTTCTGCTCAGCTGTAGCAATCTCAACAGCGAGCTGACCCGCATAGCTCCGGCGGTGGGACTCCTTCGTGAACATGGCGACGTCGGAATCGCCGCTTCCGTGTGTCAGATCCATCCAAAAGGCACACGGACCTCCGGGGCATAGGCGGTGGTGCCTCTCCGTGACCAAGGGCGGGTCACTATTATGTTTACAACAGGTTACCCCTACGATGGATGGCACACCCAGGATCACTCCACTTCCAGATACAGCCTCCTTCCCTCAGCCAACGCGTTTCGGCAGGTAACGCCCTTCATCATGGGCCATATGTGAGAATGACGGCAGGGACACTAACCAGTAAAATCCCTCTTTTATTTCTCCAATTAACATGCAGATAACACCCAATGCATTCTGGGACTGGTAGTGTCAATAGTTCAACCTCAAAATATGAACATGAAAATCAACTATCTATTGACATTTTCACAAATGAACATCCTTATTAACATTGTTTATAATGCAAAGATCAAATATATCAGACCCTTCTTTTGATCACAATTTTCCAAATGCAATATCAAAGAACAGAAACAATAATTCAAACAGTAATTCTCGACATCTTCCCAATAGGCTGAATGATGTTTCTAAAAACATTTCCATTAAGGATATCCAAGATACACTTCTGAATTCATATTGAGATCTACCCAGTAGGCCGAATGATGTGTCAGAAATTATATGTAGTGAAAATATCCAAAATATACTCAGTAATTTATATTGACATCTTCTCAGAATTTTGGCATAAAAAATATTAGATATGAATTTGGTAGTTCATTAGGCAACAGACATTTGAACTCTAAATGTGTATAATTGCAAAGTGTCCATCCTTTATTGCATTTTAAATACACAGTATAGTGTCTAGAGGTTGAAGTAGGTCCATTGTGGAAACAATAGCCACTGTTTTAAAAGTTCTTCCTGAAATTGACACTTGACCTGCCACAAAAAAAAGTATTTTGGTTTCCAATTATGTTCCATCTGGTCAACAACGTTGTAGCATTAAAATGATATATTGTCCAAATTATTCTATAAATAATGTTGACAACATTTTCGATTTGCACTGAGTACATTCCATATCTTGTTTAGCTGATTTCACTAATTCATTGAAAGACACTGTTTTGCAATCTGGTATTGTCAAATATATAAATCGTTCAGTGTCTATTTTAGTGGTAGATGAAAATGAACAGCTGTCACATGTATGATCCCATCTGTAATGTAGTCCAAACAGATTTTCAATTTCTATTCCTTCATCTTCTAATACTGCAAGCATAAACATAAGAAATTCCTGAGCGTCTTGCTGAACATTCTGTGTAATTATGAAGAACCAGAACATATATCCAGAAGATTACCCAGGCCAGAAGCAGTATGAATTTTCGTTTTATCAGTTTTCAACTTTTCAAAAACATAATGTAACAAAGAACAGAATCTTTTTCTCGATTTTCCATAATTGCATGCAGTAGATTTTCTAAAAAATACACAACGTTCACAATTATATTAGCATAGCAGTTGATACCTGAACTATTTTCTAACTGATATTCTACAATATTAGCAGCCATGTCCACTTCCATTTTCTTTCCACCCTCATCATTCTTTTCAGTTCTTTTCTTCTTTGTAACCTCACTAGAATGTTTGTCATATTTTCGTTTTGGACGTATTAAACATTTTTCATAAATAGGATATTCACCTAAGTTAGGAGCATAGAGTCTTCTTAACCTATTGTATTCTTTTACACAATTTACATCTGCACTAACTTTTTCCTCATCAAAAGCAATCAAATACAATCCAGAGAATATTCTTACTCGAGACAATGCAACATATACCATACCCTCTTTAAACACAGAACTTCCAATGTTTGCCAAAGCACTATCAACACTTAAACCTTGAGATTTATGAAAGGTCACTGCATATGCTAAACAAGCAGGAAACTGTTTTCTACGAACATACAAATCTTTTACAAGCAAGAAACGAACACCACAAGGTCCAATCTGTTTCACCTCTTCAATCTGATCAAATTTAATTTTCAAAAATTCAATTCCATTTCTATTTGGATAAGTAATAAAGTCAACAACTTTCCCCATTGCTCCATTTACTAAACCTTTCTCAACATCTAAATTACGCTGTAATATTACCCGACAGTTTACAGATACATACAAGGTCTTTTCCAAACCAGCAGTTTTAGATATTGATTTTTCCAAAGAGTCTAATTTCAACTGTGATTTCTCTGACAAGAGAATAGTTACTCCTTCATGTTCTATGTTATCAGTAGCTACCATTTTCATTATCGGTTGTTTCTCCAGTTTCAACAGTTCTTCATTGAATGTAGAGCATTCTTTCAGTGTTGGCATAAGGCAAATTATACAGTCCTTTTCTGCAATTTTTTTATAGATATTTTCAGGTGCAATGTTTTCTTTTGGAAACAAGTTTGTTAGTAGCTGACTTTCTAAAGCTTCTTTGCCATCCTTTGTTAAGACACCAAATCTAATATTTTGGAGAATTTTTCCATAATCTTCGTCATTTGCTTGTCGCATTTTTTTAATAAGTTCTTTATGTTCAAAATAAGTCCAAATGTTCACATTTCCAATCCTTCCCAATTATATTTTAGTGTCTTCATGAAGAATGGTGTTAAAAATGGGTTGGCCTTTCACAGGTGTGAGTTGTAGCAGATCACCGAATACAAATACATGTTTTCCTCCAAATAAAACATTGTAATTAGTTTTTAAAATCTGCTGCATACTCAAATGTACAAACGCAAGCATTAAGTTTGAAACCATGCTAACCTCATCAATTATTAGAAGTTTCATTTTCTTTAGTACTCTTGAAACTTCGAAACAAGCTTCTCCAGATAGCTTGTGATATTCCAACTTATATTCATGTTCTACTGGTAACATAAGTAAACGATGTAATGTAATCCCTTTGATATTGTGTGTTGCTAATCCAGTTGGAGCAGTTACAACACACGATAAATGTGAATCCGTTGTTTTCTGTAAATAACTTGACAAACATTTAGGGGCATATGTATCAAGCAAATTTTTAATCGCAAACGCTGCGATTCGCAAAATACAGCGTTTGCGATTAAAAATTCGCAAAACGGGATGTATAAGGCAAAATCCCATCGCAAAATTAAGGAATTGCTAATTTAGCGATTTCTTAATTTTGCGTAAGCATTTAAGAAATCGCAAATTGCGATTTCTTAAATGATATGTAAAAAGCACCCAAGTTGTGCGAATTATCCTTAAGAAATCGCAAATTACCACCAACTTCCAGTTGGTGGTAATTTGTGATTTCCTTTCAAAATGCACTATTTTTAATTTTGCAAAGTGCCACGTGACGCTCATACATGCCCTTAGGGCATGTATGTGCGCCATATGCACACACATGCTCATTTCAGGGGTGCATCAGGGTGTCATCATGACACCCTTGCACCTTTGAAATTATTCTCAAATAGCGATTAGCAAATTGCGAATTCGCTATTTGAGAATTACTTCCCATTCATTCCTATGGGTCTTCTGGCCCATAGAAATGAATGGGCAGGTATTCCTTAATTGTGATTTCGCAATTTGCTAATCGCAATTAAGGAATTTTAAGAAATCGCAAAAAGTTTGCGATTTTTTAAATACATCCCGTTTTGCAATTCTCAAATAGCAATTCTTTAAAAATCGCTATTTGAGAATCGCAAATGGTGATGTTGATACATATGCCCCTAAATCAAGAAACTTTTTCCTGTTCTAACTTGCCCAGTGATGTACATAAAATAGGTTTAAATGATGTACATTGGCAAGCATTCTTTTCATGCAGCAGTCCGTGTTCTATTTGTTGTGCAACTTGGTGATATATTTCTTTCTGTTCAGTTTTCAGTTGTTCTTCTAAGTTTTTCAAATCAATATTGTCCTGTTGTGCTTGTTGCATCACCGTTTCCACTTCACTCATTCCTATTGCCGCTTCATTTTCAAGTATGGCTTCTCCTAGTGGATCTTGACTTTGTCCAGCAGAACTCTGACTATCTTGAGAACTATCTTGATCTATTTCAGCTGCAATAGTACTTTCTTGATTAATCTCTTCGCTCAACATTTGGATATCATTTTGAAAAATTGTACATTCAATGCTATCTTTACATGCATTGAAAGAATCTTCATAGCAGTCAAAAGCTCCAAGTAATTCCATTTCACTCCGCCAAGGTTTGAAGAGTTGCAGAAGAGCTAAATAGAAAAACTCAATTTTATCTGGAGTATCACAACTAAGTTTCCTGTGATTAATCAGATTTTCTTTGGCATGCTTTACCAAACATCCTTCAGATCCAATTACAGCATATTTTCCTTCATTAACATTTTCCGTAACAATTTTTTTAAAGCTGTAATGTTGCAGTACTTCATATAGACATATCTTTTCCAGGTGTGGACTTCTATTTGGATAGTATGTATCCAACATATTTGTTTTAAGAAGATCTGTACTTTCTGGATCATTCAATGCTAAGTATTCAATTTCTGTACAGATTTTAAAACTCGATTTCGTGTTGCAGCAAGACCTAAACTTATCCAGATGATTCCTCTTGACTTTGAATATAAACTTGCAGATGTCAATTGATCCGAACATTCGTAGGATCCACTTTCCCGATGTGAAAGCATCTTCAAGCTGAAGCTGTACAATTTTTTGCTAAGTGTCTTTTCTTGAGAAATGTCTTCCCACATTTCTTTCAATTCTGTCTTCTCAGATTTTGTAATATATGATGTAACATACTGGGCAACAGCAATTGAGTTATCTGCAACATATTGTATGTCCATATTTGCATTCCACATCGTCAAAATTATTTGATTGTAATCATTAATGTACTTTGATTCTTCTGTTCTTTTTATATTATAAGTATTTTTTGGTGATTTTCTAGTGATAGTATGCCTACCTGCTGACATATAACTGTTCACTCTTCCTTTGGAAATTACTGGACATGGAAAACCAAATCCACATTTTGTGTAAAATTTTTCCTTTGACTTGTATTTCCATGGACAATATTTTCCACATCGATGATTCTGAATCCGTAAAACTTTGTGTCTCAAGTTGTTTCCTGCTTTTTCTTTTGGTATGGTACAGGTAACATATTGTTCAATAAAAAACAAAACAGTCTTATCACTGTCAGTTCCAAATGTTGGTGCATTCTCGATCCATAACAGCATATGAATATGAGGTGCACCTCTAGCTTGATATTCCTTTCTCCAAAAGAAATCAATAACTTCACCTATAGGTGGATTCTTTTTATTACAGATGAAAGACATCATAGCTTCAAACCTATGATTTAAATATCTGCACACATTTACAGGATCCAGGGAACACAGTTCTCCAGCTGTTTTCAATTCAATATTCTGTATATTTGAATTTGCGTGTCGTAGAAAATCTAGTAAATCATCCCATGCATACTCAGCACAACTAAGTGTAGCAAACCACGTAGGGGTTCCTAAATTCCTTAACATACATTTCAGTTCCCCATGACGTCGATACCAATATTCATTAGTGCCTCGTTGACATGCCATCAAATTAATTAACTGGGTTTCCAATTATTCATCTCTTTCTTCAACTTTGTCCATGAATTGCTTTGCAGAAACATCTGAAAAATGAATGCCTGTTTTTAATATGTGATTCACTGCATATGAAAGTGCAGAAAGGTCACTATCAAATAAAAGATGAAACAAATATGGAAAACATTGTCTAAATCCTGCATCTTCTGAGTACAGTCATAAAGTGCGATATTCTGAAGCTGGAATCTGAACAGGTCGTTCATCATATCGTCCACCTTTTCCAGTAGGGAACTGCTATGGAAAACAATGAGCTTCCAAACTTTTTTCCCATACACTCATGGAAGTTCCTTTTGCTTTTTTCATCTGGAACAATTCAATACTGTCTCCTAACACTTCTTTTGAGTGTAGAGGGTGTATAGTGTAATGTTCATAAATTTCTTCTTTTCTGGACTTCTCCACTTTTTCTATTTGTCCACTTGCAATGTCAGTTTCATCTTCCAAACATATTTCTTGTTCTTCTACATTTACAGTTTTACAGTAAATATTGTTTTGCCCCAGATATAATGTAGCCTTTTGGACTTTGGTGACATCTACTAACTCTTGCCATATTTTCCTACTTTTTGTCGGTACACCATTTACAAGAATGACAAAACAACATTTTCAAAATTTTTCTTAAAATCTAAAGGTAAATACACAACTCTTTCTTTTAAACCTCTTTGTAGTTCTGTTGGAAGCAGCTTGCCTGTTTTAGGCTCCATACGAATTATCGCGTGAAACGGATGCACAGATTGAATTAGGATGGACTCATATGTATTTAAATCTTTAAGTTCTGGAGGTATAGCTACTAATTGTAGGTCATTATGAAGAGCTCTAGCTGGCATTTTGTTCTCTTCTAATTTATTGAAACAATATTTACAAATACATTGTTGACTACCCAATTCAAAACGACCTTCCACAAACAAATAAACAGCAAATTCCCTCCATTTATCATTGTTTTCCTGTTCACTTTTTAAAAACACATCTACATTCCTAGTTTGAATTTTATAGTGACTATGTCTGCAACAAATACAAACATAGTTGGGAATTTCACCCAAAACTACTTTAAACTTTGTAATTTCTTTTTCAAACTTCACATCAGTTTTATCTTCCATCTCTTCTTCAACACCTACACTTATCAAACTCTTACTTTCTCTACACTCCTCTTGACCAGCAAAGAAACGTAACTCTATATCATCACAAACTTTTTTTACACCCAACACTGAACCATGCAAAAGAGCTGTATTCATTTCATTTAGACATAATGAAGGACTTTTCACGTAGTATAAACTTCTAACTAACTTCCGAATTTCTGAATGATGTACTGCTAACATTCTTAAATGTTAAAAACGATTTTGACACACTTTCCTAGAAAGACAAGCCAGAGAATGACCTTGCAACCCTCTATTTTTTCTCACTTTGCAAGGATTCAGTCCTTGTAATATCTTAATCTTCTGTTTCACAGTTTTTTCCCATATTCTCTGAAGAAATTTAGTAATATATCAATAGATTATTGTTGTATACTACAAATACTACTACAATGCCACGTAAACACTGGAGCCTGGTACGTCTTCCTTTCACTTCCTCAGCTATTACTTCTTCCACATTTCTAGGAACCATCTTTTCTTTTTCAATTGGAGAACCATTTTTAAGTTCGTAACAGCAACCACAGGTATCAACTGCGTGCACTAATGTATTTTGTTGAAAATAGATTTCTTCATAAAAAAAAATTTCCGTACTAGAAGTATGCTTCCATTCCCCAGAAAATATTTGACAAAAGTTAGTTCTATTCACAATTCTTTTTCTTTTACATTTGTCCTTCATAGACTTCATTATTATATTTAAAGTTTTCAATCTGTTTAAAACTAAGATAAACAATTTTCTTTTCAATTCGAATGCTTTTTCAATCACGCTTAGAATCTCCTTTTTTTGTTTGTAAAATGCTATTTTTTTACATTTTTTTAACAAATTTTGTAAGACTCTATTTTTATATAATCTTTTTTGAATCTCTAAAAATAGTTTCTTCCTCCTTTCAACATATTTTTTTTCTGATAATTCAATTTTGTACTTTCTTGTACATTTTTCTTTTCCTTTTGTTTCACAGTACATCTTTTGTGTCTCTCTTCTTTATTTTCAAAATCAGTTAGACTCCTTTAAAACTTTTTTCATAAATTCTTTAATTCTCTTACCAGAAGGCTTTTTCTTTAAGGATCCATGTTGTACTTGATCTAATTGCTCCTTTCCTATTTTCTTTACATAGGCCTCTTTTCTTTGTTGTCTTTTTGTTTGCTCTTTTCTTGTCATTGTAACTCTGTCCTAATAATTATGCAAAATATATGTAAAAAATAAAAGTTTTAAGAACACTTTAGTATAATTAAAATATTTCCCTTGAAATATTCACATGTTTCAATATAAAAATATATACAATGATACTACCACAATGATTAGAGCAGTGGAACGGTACTACCTGGGTAATTGGAAGAGTGCATGAGTAGTGTGTAGGAGATTAAAGTACAACATGGATACTACACAGTTGATTGTACAAGTGCATGGTGGTACCTGGATCATTGCATGAGTACATGGGTACTACCTGGATGATTATAGTACTGCAAGGAGAATGCATGGTGAATTTACAAGTGATTAGGTATAGTCAGAGTGACTGGATAACTGCATGATACTGGCTGAGTATTTGGAGGAGTGCATGAATAGTGACAGAGCGATGGCTGGAGTGTATAGATAGTGCTCAGAGGATTGTAACAGTGCATGTATTAGTGCCTGGACCATTGCATTACTACATGGATACTGACTGGATGATTAGAGTACTGCATGATGAGTGCATGGTGAATGTATAACTCCTTCGGTATTGGCGGAGTGATTAGAAAACTACATGCTGCTGGATGGGTGATTTGAGGAGTGCATGGGTACTGACAGGGTGATGACTGCACTGCAAGGCTAGTACTTAGGGGATTATAGCAGTCTGTGATTCAGTGCCTGGATCATTGCATGAGTACATGCATACTGAGTGGATATTTACACTGCTGCAAAGAGACTGCATGGTGAATTTATAACTGCTTCGGTATTGGCAGAATGTTTGGATAAGTAAATGCTGATGGATGGTTGATTGCAGGAGTGCATGGGGAGTGACATAAGAATTGTTGTAGTGCATAGGTACTACCCGGGTAAATGGAGGAGTGAATCAGTAGTGTGTAGCCGGTTAGAGATCTGCATGGATAGTGCACAGAGGATTGTAGCTGTCCACAAATTACTACCTGACTCATTGCATAAGTACCTGGATAGTGACTGGATGATTACAGTGCTGGAAAAACAGTTCATGGTGATTTTATAAGTGCTTGGGTCTTCTCGAAGTCATTGTAAAACTACATGCTACTGGATGGGTGATTGGAGGAGTGCTTGGGGAGTGACAGGGGGTTTGCTGGACTGCATGAATATTACCTAGTTAATTAGAGGAGTGAATCAGTAGTGTGTACCTGGCTAGAGGCCTGCATGGATAGTGCACAGAGGATTGTACACTGCATATGTCAGTGCCTGGGTCATTGCATGAGTACATAAGTAGTGACTGAATGATTACAGTGCTGCAAAGAGAGTACATGCTGAATTTATAAGTGCTTGCGTATTGGCGGAGTGATTGTAAAACGACATGCTGCTCCATGGGTAATTGGAGGAGTGCATGGAGAGTGACAGGGGGTTTGCTGGACTGCATGACTACTATCTGGTTAATTAGAGGAGTGAATCAGTAGTGTATACCTGGTTAGAGGCCTGCATGGATAGTGTATAGAGGATTGTAGCACTGCATATGTCAGTGCCTGAGTCATTGCATGACTACATAAGTATGGGCACACATGGAGAGAAATATTGACTTTCAGAGGGAAATGGTATAGTCCAAGCTCTGTTTTTAATATAAAATCAGGGCCTTCGGTGGTCATATCACTGAAAATACAAGATTTGAAAAAAATATTGTCTATGGGTGCTCATGGAAGACAATTTCTAAGGACTGGAATCTAGAGAATGCTATTTTACTGATCTCTGCTGGTCGTTTTCTATCAAGAAAGTTAAATAGAGGCAGTTGCCAGAAAAATTTAAAAAAAGAGAGTCCCTCAGCAGAAAGCAATTCTGGCATTTTACTGTCCTTTACTGGTCGTTTTCTATCAAGACAGTTAAATAGAGGCAGTTGAACAAGCAGAAAGCAATTTTGGTATTTTACTGACCTCTACTGGTCGTTTTCTATCAAGAGAGTTAGGTAGAGGCAGTTGAACAGAAATAAAAGTCCCCAAGTGGAAGCAGACAAGTCCTAGCGCTGATCTCAAGAGCCCACAAAGTACATACACAGATCATTATATACTAAAGTATATGCAAGAGGTCTTGAATGCTCGACCTAAAAATCAAATACTGCTCTCAACAACTGAAATGTACTTCTTCTCCTAACCTACTGGCTCTCAGGACAGGACTATCCATACTGGCACTCTTGAGTTTGCCTGGTAGGTTGCAGACTAGGGGGGCTGCTTTCAGAACAGGGAAGGCTTCCATGACCCGAACATGCCCCCATGGAACCATTATACTTGTGCCCTCTTGTAGTGTCAGTCTGATTCAAACATTTTTCCCTGGGCTGATTTTGGTTACCAGTCCAGCCCTGTTTCACCAGGTCCCCATAGAGGAGTTTCTACTGGTGCTGGTGGGGAACTAGGAGTCACAGAATCCAAATGAGGCACAGAGGAATGCTGAATCCAAGTCTCTTGGAGAAAGATCAAGATGGTTATAAAAGGTATCATTTGCTAATTCATATTTGTGAAAAAATTGGGTTGTTGTTTGAATGGGATGTTAACCCTATTCAAGCAACAGCCACAATCCCTGTCAGGGTGAACCACAAAAGCCACTACAATAACCTGTGCTTAGCCTTCTGGTAGCTTGGCACAAAAGAAGTCAGGCTTAACTTAGAGGCAAAGTGTAAAGTATGTTTGCAGCACTCAAACAGTAATAAAGTGAAAACATAACCCAAAAGAAATCCCACACTCATAACAAAAAACAGAGTACATTTTAATAAAATATTTGACACCAAAACAAGAATAATCCAATCAGTCGACCCAGAGTTATGAATTTTTCAAATTTAAGGTATAAACTAGCACATAAAAGACCAAAGCGCCAATCGTGGAAATCTAGTTGTGCGAAACCAGGTCAAAGTGGAAAAATATGGCCAACCAGGATGGAGTGTGAGTTGGATTTAAAAAGTGGCTTGGGGCGGGTCAGCACTTAGAACTTTGAAGAAGTCTCTGAGAAGGTAGAAATTCAGCGGGGCAAGGTGCAGGCAGCATATGAGGAGGAGGCATGGTCATCGAGGAGCCGCTGGACGAAGTTATGGTGAAGATTTCTACGTTCGGACTTAGTGTTTTATTTGGAAGTCAAAAATCTCCAGTGGGACAAGAGTTCCACGAGGTTAGATACCCCTTTCGCAAGGATTGCTGAACAGGATTTCCTGCTGTGGAGAACAACGTAACAGGAGCTGTTGCAAAGTCAGACCATCCAGTGATGCACCTTGGGCGGATGGATAAGCAAGTTGGTCCCTGTCTCTTTCGGTTCTTTTAGCCAAAAATGGTTTAACCTCTTCTGTGCCCATGATGAGATAGTCTCGTCATGGAGCACGGTTGCGCTGTGCTCATGACGAGACTACCTCATCATGAACCCCGCCCGCTAATGTAACGGCCGGCACAGGAGGGGGAAAGGGCGGGGCACTGAAGGGGTTAAGGCCTAAGTTTTGTAATGGGATTATCTGGGCACATTTAACACCACCACCTAGGGCCCAGAACTGGAGGGGCATCACTTGGAGGGTTAGGATTCACTCAGGCTGAGTCCAGCTGCAAGCTCAAGATGGATGGAGCCTTTTCTGTCCCTGAGTGTCAGATCAGGAGACCAGCCACTTAGCCCTTGGGGTCTCTCTTGTGGTCCTGGGTTCAAGAAGTGTAAGAGGGCTCAAACAGTAAGGAAGGCCTCTGAGAGTTCAAGGTAGGTTACAGGCAGCAAAGCAGTCCTTCCAGGTGCAGCAAAGCAGGCTTCTGAAGTACACAGCAGGCCACAGCAGAAGGCAGTCCTCCCAGAGATTTTTCACAAGTCCAGAAAATGAACTGAAGAGTGGGTCTGAGAGTCCTATTTTTATACCTTGTGCCTTTATTGAAATAGGAGAGGTTGCTAGAGAATTTCCTTTGAGGTGCTTGAAATTTCATACCTCTCCTGCCCAACTCCAAGCTCGCTGCATGAATAATGCAGTGGTGACAAGTCATTTGTGTGAAGGCAGGGGACAGCCTATGCAGTTGCACGAGGGGCTGTGCCCAGCTCTACCCTCTTATGCTGTCAGTGATGGCCCATCCAGGCCCTCCTAATCCCTCTATTGTGTGGCTATTTGGGAGGAATAAACAAAGTCGAATCGGCAACTACACCCAATCATTTGACCAAGGAACAGGTTGCATGGACCAAATAGGGCGGGAAAAAGCCAAATTTTAAAAAGTGGCATTTTCAAAATTGCAACCTAAAATCTGACTTTACCAATGTCTTCCTTTTTAAATTACAATTTCTCAGACACCAAATATGAAATGTTTACCTGTCCCCCGGCAAAATATAGCACTTATTAAATGCAACAAGGCAACCCAATGTTGTGCTAGAGAAGAGGTAGGCTTTACAGTAGTGAAAAACGAATTTAGGAGTTTTTCACTACCAGGGCATGTAAAACTTAAAAGTACACATCCAATCGTTTGATATACAATGCACCCTGCCCTTTGGGCTACCTAGGCCCTACCTGAATTAAAAGGTAGTATAAGGCTTTGCAAGAGGGAGTTATTTTGTCAAGTTGGATTGGCAGTTTAAAACTGAATGCAGGCTGCAATGGCAGAGTTGGGACATGGTTTAAGGGGCTACTTAAGTGGGGGGCACAATATATGCCACAGACCCACTAGTAGCATTTAATTTACAGGCCCTGGGTATATGGTATACCAGTTTACTATGACTTTAGGTAAATTAAACATGGCAATCAGGTGTAAACAAATTTTACCACGTGTTAGAGAGTGAGCACACGCACTTTAGCACTGGTTAGTTGTGGTAAAGTGCACAGAGTCCTCAGACCAACAAAAAACGAATTCAGCAGAATAGGAAGTTGAAGGCAAAACATTTGGGGAAGACCACCCTAAGACTGACAGGTCTAACAATATCCATTCTCACTCTCTCTGTTTAGCTTCCTTTCGCCATTACCTGTCATCCCCACTTCGTATCTTTATTTTACTTATAAGCAAAACAAATTGACCAATTAAACTTTGACTATTTTCTGCATTTAATTCAGCACACTTTTAAAGTTCTTTATGCTGCAACAACGGAAACACAGTAGAACGCACTGCTAGCCCTTTTCTTTTGCCACTTCTGGATCACGTTTAGTGAAAACATTGAAAAGGCACATTTTACAACAGTGCAGGACACTGTGCTGACATAAACCAGCATGAAAGCGTCTTTAACGAGCTTCTGCATCTGCTCCGCATCAAGTGCCATGAATGATGCCCTGACACGTGGAGCCAACCATCTTGGTTTTCCTTTTGATTACTGTGCCTTCCAAGAGTCGTTATTATGTTCTCTGTACACGCTGGTTTCACATGAAAGTGCTTGATTAAACACAGGGAAATTTAAAGGCGAAACATCATTGGAAAATAGTTTTGAAGACAGCATGGTAGGCGAGACAGTGGGAAAGGGATGAAAGGAGGAAAATTGACATTCTTGGTAATCGTTTCTCTTTCAAAAGAAACTCACGTAATTTCCTTCCTGTGTAGTTTCCTTCCTGTGTCCCGCTATTGGGTCACATTCCCATCTTCTTCAGACCCCTGTGATTTTTAGGTCTGTCTTGACAGCATGGTTGTCGGCAGGCCTATTGTCACCCATTCTTCAAAATATACACAGAGTGGGCATATTTCACCTTCCCCATATGCTATTGGCTGCTGGGTGTTCCATTCTGTTTTCTAGAATAAGCTTCCATAATAATGCAGGAGAATATATTTTACATCTGAAAAGTGACACGCTTACCACACTATTTCTTCATATTTTATCCTTTATCATTCATGTGCATTCTATATGGAACACAATTTATTTTGTTATTTTTCCCCAACATTGGCACAGCCAATAGGTTTGGCTTTAATGTGCTAAAAAAACATTTGTGCTTGCCTGTTTGTATGTGTTAGCTCATTAAAGCAATACTTATTGGCTCTGCCAGTGCTATTTTCATCTCGTCTTCCAATGGACAATTTGCCCCGTTATGAAAAGATAAGGCATTGTACTCCAATTATAGGCTCCTTCTTAGACATTTTCCCATATTCTTTTCCAACCCCTAAAATATTTTGAATGTCATCTAAAAAACACAACCATAATTTGCAATTATATTTCAATTACATTGTTAATAGAAATTCCAAATTTCTGTTGACTACCTTCTCAAACAATAAAATGTTCAAAAATGTTTTTGTTCTGAATATGCATTCGCACTAGTTTTATTTTTCTAAAATGAACATTTTCAGAAATTTGTCAGATCGGTGAAGTTCAACGAATATGTTGATGTTATTGATACAGGCCGTACATATTTGGGTTTTCCAGGGTTAAGATAAAAAGATAGGGTAACCTACAAAGCTATATTTGTGGAAAACTTTGAAAGGTGCTATTTTTTTTATTTTCCCCGAACATTTCTTTGGCATATTTGTGAAGATGTAATATTTGGGGGTATAACGAGGTTCAGAACGATAAGAAGTTTCCCATGGTGTACTCCCATGTAAAGCCTGCTTTTATGCTCCTTTAATTTTGTACACAATTGTGTTTGTATATGTAATTGCATTTACATAGGGGCAGATTTATGACTTCTGGCGCATCTCTGCTAATCAGCAGAGATGCGCCAGAAGAGTTGCGACGCATCTGCCCACCCGTGCGCCACCACTGATGCGCCGCATTTATAATGCGGCGCACCGTGGCACTCGGATGGGCAGATGCGTGACGCATCCCCTGTCGGAAAGGCGGCGCATTGCTGGAGTTGCGTCACAAGCGCGACGCAGATCCAGCAAGGCTCGGGGGTGCCCTATCCCTAACATGCTGCGTCAATCCTTACGCCTGCTTCAAGCAGGCGCAGGGTTTTGACGCAGCATTGCCTTAAAAGTGACAGAGTGAAATCTTGTAGATTTCACTCAGCCACTTTTAGGAGGCGTCCCTGCGCCGGAACGCCCCCCCTGCGCCAGAACGCCTGCTTCTGGCGCAGGGCTTTACAACGTGACGCATCTCCCAGATGCGTCACGTTGTAAATACCCCGCAGCATGGCGCTGGTTTTGCGCCGCCGCTGCGTCACAAAAGTGACGCAACGGCGGCGTAAAACAGGTGCAAGGGGCTTGTAAATCTGTCCCATAGTGCTTACTACCCATGACAATGTTTTGAAGCGCTTCGTGGCGAGTAGCGCGCTACTCTGGAACCCAAAGTTAGTATTTAATCCAGTGGTATTGTTGATTATTGGGATTAGTTATGGTGTCCAAAAGGCATTTCAGGGACCGCGTTAGACATGCGGTCCATTTTCCTTCATTGCACTGGGCACATCTTTTAAAAGGTGGGCCCAGAGCAATAAAGGATGATGCACGATATGTTGATGAATGCGCTGCCCTTAGGGCAGCTGCGACCTCGCGCTGCCCTGGGGGCTGCACTTCATGTGAAAAGCGGAGCGGCTGATTTGAAGCCGCTCGGTGTTTTCACAGTGCAGTGCAGGTGACAACCTGTCTTCACTTTGAAGGGGCATTGGAGATCCCCTTGCCAGCAGGTGTAGTCAATGACTGCACCCTCCTGCAAAAAGATGTAAAGGGGGTCCACAGGACCTCCTCCAGAGAGCTGCTTCTTTGCCTCTGCACCCACGTTTGTAATACGGCACGGGTGCAGAGGCAAAGGGATTTTCTAATGAGTGAACTCCCCCTGAAGTTAGCACTGGCGCTTTATGTGTGCAAGCGCTATCGGCATTACTGAAGGGGCTGTACAAGCGTCTGTGGCCCCTTCTGTACCGCCAAAGTGCCCTGGGGGCACGCAAAGTGAGTGCAAACACTTGTTGCACCCTCGGGGCACTTTGTATAATATGGCCCCATGTATTCATTCCAGATAGTTTGTGGTAGATTAAAAGTAATGTCAGATAGGTATGACATTATTATGATTATGGCCGAACGGAGGTAAGTATACAAACAAATAAATAAAACGAATTTCATTGCGTGCGCTGCATTGCATTTGGCGATGTGGTGCGCGCAAGGAAATTCGTTTTATTTATTTATTTGTATAGTTACCTCCGTTTGGCCATAATCCAGAGATTACTACCCCCCACCCTGCCCCTCCCCCGCCCTGCGTCACTGCCCGGCAGCACTCCCTCCAGGTGCCGCTACTGGCAAGCACACAAATAAACACAGTGGCTGGCGCACACACGTGAATATGCTTACAGACAGAAACGTTTGCAAGCACATAAACACACATTAACACCTAGCATAACACTTAATGTGCAAATAAAAAGTATAAAACCCAAACAACCAAATACAAACACAGCACGTGCATAAATAGGCATGCATGCATGCAAATACCCATACGTACAGAAATATACACAAAACCACCGCATTCACATAAGTATATAAACTACCATAAACAGCCTGCATACATAGAGGTACAAACAACTACATACAAACACAGCAGTCACACAGAAAGCACACATACCTTCACATGCGCAAATATTCCCACATACATAAATACACATACAACCATGCATATGCACAAAAACATACAAACTAGCATAGACCTTACAAAATTCAAACACAGCAGACATTCAAATAAACACACATGTATAAATGTATGCAAATACCCATACACATTTAAATACATGCATACACACAAATGCACATAGACATACATGTTCACATACATGTACATACACATATGCACACAGAACAGATGCACCGACACATGCACACAGACATAGGGAGCAGTGTTGCCTTGTGCAATCCCTCTCCAGATGCACCATGCAGAAAGATGAGACACCTGTTGGTGAAGTTCCAGGCAGAGGCAGTGGCTGAGGAAAACCCATAGAGGAGGGAAAATTGAAATGCCTGCCAAGGCCCGGGCTCCCAACTAAGACGGAAGGAAGGGGTCTTCTAGATCAAGAGGCTGTGGGGTGCCCACAGTTGGAGTGTTGTGCCGGCTCAGAGGTTGGGCACAGGGCTTGGTTGTACTTTCCTCCACAGACTTCATGCTGCCAAAGCGCGGGTAGAGGGCAGTGTGCACTCCATGCACCTGCAGATAGATAGCAGGCAGACCCGCACCTGTGAGGAGCATTCCCAGCACGAGTCAGTCCCAAGACTCCTCCCAGCCAATATCAGGATTACCCAGATTATACAGCTATCATTCCTAATACTTTTTCAGTTCATAACAATACATTTAGGGGCATATTTACAAGAAAGTGACGCAGTGTGGCACCGCGAGCCATTTCGCCACCTTCAAATCACAGGGATGCGTCGTATTGACAACAATATGTCGCATCCCTGGGCTTTGCTCTGCACTGGCGCACAGTTGGCTGCCATGAGCCAACGCAGGCACCTTTGCACCATGGTGCAAGGGTTTCTGCGTTTTAGGGGAGATTGATTTTGTGCGAGAAGGGACATCTGTCTGCACAAAAACAATCATGTGATGCGTTTTCCTCTTTCTATGCATGCTGCGTACACCCATGGCACTACCCTTTCACACAAAGTGCTGCAGGAAAAGGGACCGTATTTATAAAGCCACGAAAAGCCACACGGGGTGGCTTAACATGGCATTGTAAATATGGAGCACCACACTGCGCCGCTGGTGCATCAAAAAAAGTGACACACTGGCGGCATAAGGAGCTTGTAAATATGCCCCTTAGATTGTGCACTTGGACAGGGGTTCGCGGAAGCTAGTGATGAAACTTTCAAGCCACACCAGCCTAGCGTGCCTGCTTTATTTGCATTAATATTTCCATAAATTACTATTCATGTGCTTAAATAACTGCTATTTATTTTCCTATTTATATCATTATTTGCATTTGTGAATCAGAGTTAAAAATTGTGACCGTCCAGCACAATTTGAAGCTGTATTTATTAAATATTTTTTATCACTCAACATCTGTATCTAATAATGCATAGAAACGCACTGAGAACAGAACCTACTGCCAAGCCTGATGTCATTTGTGACACCACCGGACAAGTTTGTTTTTTAGCACTTTGGATTTTAGGACGTAACATGCCTAACTTCCTATCTCGCATATGACATAGGGCAATTTGGCAGCTTTGTAGGTGTGCATACATAGGAGATGCTATATATCAATAGAACTGATTTTTTGCTGTGTCTGTCAACTAATAAATAGAATAGAAAGTAATTCCTACCCAGTGCTTACCGTCAACTCCTCGTCTTTCAGAGGCCCAGTTTTCAGATTATGTACTGGCTGATGGTAAGACAATTTTTCAGCTCCTGGCTACCCAGGGGACATCCTTTTCAGACTGATGCTCTGGGCTACTAGAACATCAAGGGGCTGCACCTGAATCTCCAAATGAATGCAGTTGCAGATTAGGAACTCGTTAGTCATGGGGAGCGGGGGGGGGGGGGAGCCGCTAGACGAGACGGAATAGGATTTATTTATTTATTTTACTTTTCCTATTCCATCATCTGTTGACTGCCCCCACCCCTGCTCCACCCCACCACGCTTACCTGCCGGAGCCACGAGTGGAGCTCATGCAACTCACCATTATGGTCAATGTTGACCAATGCATCTGAGTTGGCAAGCAATGCCCATACAGAACTTCTTTCCGGAGTGGAGCATCCAACCCACATTGCAAATCCAATTGGTCCAATCAATCACAAAAGCACATGTGATAATAATGCTATTAAGAAGTATATGTGAATGAACAATATAGAGTCTTTTAATACAAGGATGCCGGAACTCTTTTGGTTCCCACTGTACACCATAGGCCTGGGAAGTAAACGTTGGAGGGTTGAGTTGAAGGCAGGCTTAGAATGTTAAATTCTGACTTACACGCAGTGGAATAAAGATGTGTTAAATTACTCTCCGTCTGCAGTGTACTTATTGGCAAGGCTCCTGATATGATTTCCAATGTGTTTGTGCAAACAACCAGACAACTTGGAATTACAGCATGAAACAGATGGTCTCCATCAAGGGAAAGCAACACATGAACACTGGTTGCCTCAATTGGCTAGCAAGATGTGTTACTGGACAAGGAGGTAGGGACCTGTGCAAGACAACTGATTTTCTTCGAACCACTGACATTGGCAAATCAGAGATCCTGCCCACCAAAAATAAAAGGATTCCAGTCTACAACAAGAAGGGCCCAAGAGTGTTAGAAAGGCATAGCTGTGGTCTGTGGCAATAAGTACAAGTAACACTAAATGGATGTTGGGGTGGAGTGGTAGGTAAACAGTCGGCAGGGGGTAGAGGCAAATTGTGTGTCTCAGAAGTGGTGATGCTGGCTGTCCTGAACTGAGGGCCTTATCTCTGGTGCATGGGACATCAAGCACGGTTGAGAGTTCTCAGAATGTCCATTTTTTCCGCATAGTGTACGGACACAATGTTCATGCAGTCACAATACCATATGTGATTAAGAGAAGCTATTGCTATGTATATGTTTATGTCTGTTTGTATTTTGTTTGTCCTTTTCTTCCTAACAGGACTTGAGCAACCTGAGGAAAACCTCCTCTTTCAATAAACGCACCTTAGCGCATGCAACACATATTGGTCCAACAAGCTACACTTGACCACCACTATTTCACCACGCACATAGGCCCTGAAGAAAGCCAGCACACCTTTTAATCTGGCTGAAACATGTAGCCCTCATAGGCTATAGGAGACATAACCTAACCTCCACATATATGCGCTGCTTTGTTTTAATACTGCCAAGGGCCCACAATTAAATTTCCCCAACTGCTCGGGACTCATTGGACAATTTTTTATTTATTCTCATTCACTTCAATGCACTCTCACTGCACAAGAACCCTGCTCCGCTGTAGTCAGGCGTTGAAGCACACCCGAGGTGCACTCAATACCTTGGGTGGGACCCAACGATGAAGAATGCCACCAACTAGGTTGGTGGGTGAGGGTCTTCATAAAAAACAATTTGTTTTTCTCCCACACATGAACATCTAGCTTCTACCCTTTAGCTAGTTCTCATTGATATTTACTTATGAACCAGGGGAAGTGGACTAGTCCTCATTTTTCCTCCCTCTCTGGCTTGATTATATTATTATAGGCAGCGCACAGCTGTGAGAGTACAAATTACACACACCTGCCTTACACCATGGAGGAGAATCCCGACTGACCTTTTTAAAGGATGATATTAACAAAATCCTCGCCCCCCCCCCCCCCACTGGCTGACTTCAACATCTACCAGACAATTGCCCAGATCACATTCTGGGACAAACTTACTGAGCAGAAAAGGAACAGGATTCGCACGATCCTCCATGGGGTGATCCTGACCGAATATCTTATCTGCGTAGTAATACAGCACCAAAAGGCCTACTTGTGACAAATGCCCCCAGGATATTCTCGGAGGACCCTTCCTTCAGGAAAGACTGAGTGCAAATAGCATGGCATTGTCCAAGAGACTGGTTAGTCTTGATCATCAAGACTGCCAAGAGACTGTCCGATGCCATGCTTATTGAGATCCAAACCAGTGAAACCCACTTTAAGACAACCATCACGTCCTTCAAGAAGAAACTGGATGAGACTAACAGAGAAATGACTGAGTACAAAGATTACTTGACTCAGTCAAAGACCACAAAGTTCCAGAAGGATCTCAAAAGGTTTTCATACACCAAGGTCTACCCCTATGCCAATGAGAAATACACCACTCCCAAAAGACCTGATACATCATCGGAGGCCTCAGGAGACGACACCTCTGTCTCCAGTGGTTCAAGCTCAGGCAGCACTAACAGAACGAGAGGAAGAGGAAAACCACACAGATGGCCACCACGATGGGATGCATACCCACAACAGGGCCAGATATACCCACCAGCCATGTACAACCATCCACCCCAGAACCCCTTCCTAGGATGGCACCCGATATACTATCCAGGACCCCAGAACTACTTCCAGCAAAACCAAAGACCACCGCCTTTTTTAGGGAGAGGAAGGAGATCAAGAGGAATGAGAAGACCAACAACGGGTACATGGGCAGAGGAATCAAGCCCGGTGGGTGCAAATACACGCGGCAAGTCCAAAGAACCATAACGAGGACAGAGCGGATTGAGACAATAGAAGGCAGTCAGCAGACACCCTTCCTAGTATTCCATCTATCTACAACCCCTCTAACACCTACAGAGGAACAAGTACTCAACAAGGGACTCTCCTTTGTCCCCACAACACGCCTTGCCAAGTTCCAGTTACATATAGAGCTGGCTGAATTATTTCGGAAACTTAAGCTCAAGGCTTTCTTCTAGCAACAGACATCCAGAGAGCAAATTCCCAATACCAACTAAACTGGCTTGAAATTGAAGTCCACATTCTGTCCCCCATCCTTCCTGCATCCCGGGAGAGATATCGACATTTGAACAAGTGATCCACAAAGCAATAGAAGAGATCCCAGAGCCAAGGACCTACAATAATTTCATTGCCAAAGACAGAGAGGCCATACGCAACCTCCAGAGCAACCCCGACATCGTCATCAAACCTGCAAACAGGGAGGGTTGCGTAGTTATACAGGACAAAGTAGACTACACCAATGAATGCTGACGACACCTCAGTGACGGGTGGAATTATAAATGACTTAGGAGAGACCCCACAGAGGAACTCGGAAATACCATCATCTCGCTAGTGGAAACAGCAGAAGCCAGAAACCATATCTCCAAAGAGGAAGCGGAGTACTTGTGTACCAATAAAGTGAGAACACCGTACTTTTACAAAGGGCCAAAAATCCACAAAGAGACCAGACCACACCCAGGACGCCCCATCGTATCTGGAATAAACTCTCTGCTGGAGCCCTTATTAACGTTTTTGTGACTACTACCTCAACCCTCTGGTGCAAATATCCTCCACATACATGAAGGACACCAAACACCTACTCAACCTTATCAAGGCCTCGAGTTTCAATCCAGATACACAACTCCTGGTGAGATTAGACATAGAAAGTCTCTACACCAGCTTACCACAGGATGACACACTGCGAGTCCTTGAACAGATGTTGGAAAGTACCACGTGGTAGTATACCATGCGCAGGGAATTCATCCTACAATGTGCCACACTTGCCCTCAAAGAATTTTTTCTCCACACCAATGGAACCTCAATGGGCAGCACCTTTGCCCCGAGGGTAGCAGGACTATATGTGTACCATTTCGAGACAACCCGCATCCTGTCCCCCACTAACCCTTTCAGCCCTCACATTAAGTTCTGGCATTGTTATATCAACGACATTCTAATGATCTGGACTGGGACAGAGGACTCCATAGCCACTTATTTAATGTGGCTAAACAGCCAGGACCCATACCTGAGATTCACCAGCTCAGCTAATGCCACTAGTTTGGCCTTTCTGGATCTGACAATTGCAGCCAAAGAGCGCTCGCTACAGACCACGACATTCTATAAACCCACGGCTAGGAACTCCTTACTGAACTTCGAAAGTTTCCACCCTCGCCCATTGAGGGAGAATCTCCCCTACAGCCAGTTCCTATGCATTAGAAGAAACTGCAGCACAACACAGGACTACCAGACACAGTCTGCAGACCTGGCCACCAAACTCAGCCAACGCGGATACCCGTACAGAATCATCCGTACCACGAAAAAGAGAGCACGGGATCAAAACGGAGAGGCTCTACTTGAGGATAGTAATAAACAAGACGATAACACTATCCCCCTCACATGTGTGACAACATACAATTCAGCCTCAAACCAAGTAGCTAAAATCATTCGGAAGAACTGGCACATCCTGAATATGGGCACACTGAGATGGGATCAGTCACTCTTCTAATACAAGAGAGCGGGCATTCTGAAAGACCGATTAGTGTCCGACTGTGAGAAAGTGCCATCTTTCTTGCATGATATGCCCCCATTTTTTGCTGAATTGCTGATGCACTTTGACGGAGTGTGCCGTACGCTCCTGCCTATCAGGTGCCCAGGGCCTGTGTTCCTTCTCTTAAACTGTATTGAAACCAAAACCCAAACAACATCTCCGGCCACATGTCAGCTCCTGGTAAATGATACCCTAGGTACCCAGCACACTGTGACAAGAGAAGGCCCCTAAGGGCTGCAGCACTTTTTGTGCCACCCTTAGAGGCCCTGTACCCAGACACACACACACTGCCTTTGCAGGCTGAGTGTCTTGGTGCAGAACAAAACAGAGAGTCAACATGGCGCACATCCCTGTGTGCCATGCCCACAAACACACTGCCCTTGCATACCTCAGTCACCCCTCTCGCTGGGTGCACTATGCCAGTGGTGTGGGTACGGGTGCATGAGCCCTGTACCCCTACAGTACCCAGGTCCATTCCTGGGCACTGTAAGTGCAGTGCTGCCAGTAAGAGTATATGGTGCTTGGAGGTCGTCATCACGAACTCCACAGCACCATGAAGGCTACACTGAAGACTGAGGTTTGGTATCAAACTTCTCAGCACATTAAACCCACACTGATGCCAGTGTGGGATTTAATGTCAAATGCACAACAGAGGGCAACTTAGAGTTGCCCCCTGAAACTAACCCACAACCCATGTCCTGACTGAAAGGCTGTCTAGGCTGCCACCCAGCAGACAGGTTGCTGACCCCCTGGGTAAAGAGCCATCCGCTGTCGTGGGCCTGCAACAATGCACATCCTAGGGCGAGGTGCCAAGCCTCCTCCCCCAGGATGGGCAGGGGAAGCTTCAAATGCATGCCACCTTTGTGAGCCTCCCCAGACCACTTGCTGTACTCAGTAACTGGTCCCCACCGGTTCTGGCCCGCACTCTGGCGGAAAGACTGGCGGGAATACCCAAGTGAGGAAAGAGGGTGTGCCAGGCTCTGTCAACCCCACCCCTCAGGTGGGGGAGGCAAGGTGAAGCACATCTCCGGGCTTTCGCCATTTTGAGGATGGGGAGCCCTACCAATCAGGACTGGGCTCCTGCCCCCCTCCCACTGGAGAGTGGCAGGATAGGGGGTGTTACAATTTATGTGATTGGAAGAAAGGCACTCTATTTTTTAGAAATCTATTTCTAAAGATAATTTTAGTGAATCTTGAAAGGAAGGGGTGCTTCCGAAATGGGGCTGTCTGTCTGAAAAGACCCTGAAATGAAGTATTTAATGATGCAAGTGCTTCGCCTTGCTTCGGAGCAACGTACCCACCAGCCTCAGCTGGAAATGTTTTAAGTTACTTATAGAATTCTAACAATTTCGTAACAATGTTAATAAATCATAATTAACATATATTGACTTCACTCTATTGACTTTACAAAGTAATTCATTTAATCAAAAATGTACATTTCACAGTAATGTTAACATTGAGTACAGGTATCTGAATTTTAACATGATCTGATTCGCCCAATGCATTTCGGGCCTTTATCGGCCCTTCGTCAGGGGCTTCTCTGCAAGTAAATCAAAAAATACAATCATTTTAACGTCGGTGTACAGGAGAGCAACATATACATTTGATATATATTAGGAAACTCCACATAATTCATCGCATAGAAAGAAATGAATGTCCTTTTACCAAAGACAAAGGTTTGTGATGAGAATAATCCAAATTAAAACCAATCACCCCGTGTGGTGAAAAAAATCGTGCAAGACAAACAAAACAATGTACCTGATTGTCGGGTACTCTCCCTGGCTGCTAAAAGGTAAAAAAACTACCGTAACTAAACAAACTTCACCCCTCAATAAAAGATCGTGACCGGACCACCGTCCTTCGATTCAACTAACCTGCGAAATGATACTGATCCTCGTTAACCCAAACTTCTTCACGGGATCAACTGTAAAAAAAGCGTACACAAAAGAATGCTTACTGACGAAGCTTAACTTACTAAACTACGTTTCTACAACCCTCTTACATTATCCTCTAAACTCAACCAAAGTGACCCTCACCTTTACTTGTGAAAATATCTTTCCTACTCGTAATCTTCAAGAAAACAGCTGACCGTGCTCCTCAAAGCCGTGCTCAATTGTCAAAAGCGGCGTCTACCTTATACGGACCCTTTCTAATCGCCAGAGAAATAGGACTAAAACTCTTTACTGAAAATACGGGCCGCCATTAACGAAAGGGAACCTGTTACATAAATCGTAATATATGAATTCAGCCACAACTTCTAATGAGGAACGTGACCCCACGAAACTAGTAAACAAACGAAAATATGAAAATAATGTGCAAAACAAATTAAAAAGAGAAGAAAGAATTCAAAATGTGCCTCTTAGAAAGAGATAGGAACTGAAACAGTGTAAACAATTATGGACATTCATGATATTGCCGTCTGTATGTCTCCTACAGCTTGCCAAAGCATCGTTTTATAAAAAACATGCTAAATCAACTTTTTCATTGATCCCATGGGGATCTTGTGTATTCAACCTCCTGATCCAAAATATTTCTCTTTGCAAAAGAGATTTGGATAGATTCCTACCCGGGACTGGGACCATTTTTTCAATGATTTGGAATTTCAGTTGGGAAATAGAATGTTTGCACCTATTCCAATGTACAGCTAAGCTACTCTTTTGGTTGTTATAACGAATAGTGCTTTTATGTTCAGAGATTCGAGTTTTTATTTTTCTCTCTGTTTTCCCTATGTAAAGAAGTCCACACGGACATTTAATAGCATAGATAACATTGGTTGAATCACAAGTGGAACTGTGATGCAATTTAATGGTTTCCCCCGTGGAGGGGTGGTATACTATGTCACCTGCTATTACGTTATTTCAATGTACGCAGTTGGCACATCTTTGCGTGCCTTTGAATTCCAAGGTGGTGGTCTTGGATGTGGTAGATAGAATTTCTTTGATGTTCTTTGATCTTTTGTATGCAAATAGAGGATCTTTTCAGAGTTTCTGAATGATGCAGAATACTCTTACCAAGTCAAGAGATCATGGTTTTAATCCATCACCGTTTTTTAGCTCACTGCACCATCCCAGCTCAGAACCTGGCTACATGCAAATTAGTCTGTACCTGTCCCAGTGCATGATGGGAACAGGGCAAACCAAACTACCAAGCCAATTCTTATACTGGGAAGGAAACAAGCTTCCGGGGACCGGTTTCTGGCATCACAGCCTTCGTCGGCCCGGCTTGCCTGAATCCTGATGGTGCAATGAGCAAGGGACTCACGTCAACTGCAAATTGCAGCTGAGCACATGTGGTATACTTAATTGAATGCCCCTGCCTACTCCGCTACATCGGGATGACAAGCAGAAAAATCAAGACGAGGATTGGCGAACACCGTACTAACATATGTTGTGAGCGGAACATCACAAGGATGACGGACCATTTCATCTAGAAAGGACACACACCCAATGACCTCAGATGGACTGTTAATGAACAAATTGATGTCAACAGCATGACAGATGAAAACGTCCTACTACAGAAAGAACAACGCTGGATCTACCGCCTCTCCACACATATAACAGGGCTCAACGACAACATACCGTGGAACTCCCTCAACAATCGCTGATACTACATCGCTTTCGTGCCACAGATGTGCATAATCATCCTGATTTGAGGCATTCTGAGAACCCTCAACTGTGCATGATGTCCCATGAACCAGAGACAAGGCCCTCAGTTGAAGACAACCAGTTTCACCACTTCTGGGACACACGATTAACTCTGCACCTTCCCCAAAGACCATCGGACCAGGCCCACACACCGGGTCCCACGCACACATGAAGGCCCATGGATAACTTCACTCCACACCCTAATGTGCATGATATGAACATTTATGTTGGGAGGTAGCACCCTTCCGGTCCCGCTCCAACTCACATATGATGACTACTCTTTTACCAACACATCTTCCTCTCATGAGTAATGACACAGGAGTAACGGATAGAATGTACAAAAGCTCCACTCACATAATTTCATTTACATGCACTGTCGGGAGCCCTCACAGCCACTTCTCAGTGTTTCCATCTTTTACCCATCCAGCTCATTTGGAGCAGAGGATTTGATTTACTAGTGTCACACGTACACGTGACCCATAACTTACGAGCTTTATTTATGATACCCTAAAATCGGTTGACACGAAATTCCACTTTATTTTAAATCAATCTTTATTGACACAGAGCTCTCAACTATACCGGGAGCACACGTAGTCTGTTTTCAGTGTCCTTTTACAACACACACACCGCTCGTCCGGAGTGTAGTATTTGATTGACCAAATACACAAATACAGCTCACAAGCATTTTTCTCGAAATAACGACACTTTTTGACATACAACTTCAGATCATATAACTTTATTGGTACTGAGCTCATAACACCCCAACCGGAGCCCACATAGTCATTTTTCAGTCCCCACTCAGAGAGAACGCTACTCATGGAATCACCTGACAGCAATGAAGGGCATGCTCGCTCTAACACGCAGCACCTGGCGAAACCAAGCGGTATTTAAACCACCTCCCAGCTACCGGTCCACATCGAAGGGATCCCGGTTGCAGGCCGAAGTAGGTATGGAGTGTGGGCCAGAGATCTTGATTAAGTGGGGCTTTATGGCTATCGCTTCCCAGCTGGTGGATACAACTCCACACACTGCTTGGGAACTTCGCTATAAAGCATTTCTTTTGTTTCTCTCCTCCTCCACACACACTGTGTGTGACTACAGGCCGCCCCCTCACTGGATTCATGGTGCTCACGCTGATAATCTCGGTGTAAGCATCCTTTTCTCCTCTGCACGTTTCTATTTTACCACTCATACTTTGAGCCATTTTGTAACCGGGCGCTATTTTCTGAAGGCACAATAGCGCATAATTACGGCATTATCTATAGCCACTTCTTCACGAGTGTCACTATCCGTTTCACTTCCGCCCATTTTTTCCGCATAGTATACGCACACAACGTGCATGCAGTCACAATACCATGTGTGATTCAGAGAAGCTATTGCTATGTATATATTTGTCAGTTTGTTTTTTGTTTGCCGTTTTCTTCCCAATAGGACTTGAGCAACCTGAGGAAAACCTCCTCTCTTAATAAACGCACCTTAGCGCATGCAACACATATTGGTCCAACAAGCTACGCTTGACCACCACTATTTGACCACACACATAGGTCCTGAAGAGAGCCAGCACACCTTTCAATCTGGCTCAAACATGTAGACCTCATAGGATATAGGAGACATAATCTAACCTCCACATATATCCGCCGCTTTGTTTCAATACTGCCAAGGGCCCACAATTAAATTTCCCCAACTGCTCTGGACCCATTAGACAGTTTTTAATCTACACTCATTCACTTCACTGCACTCTCACTGCACAAGAACCCTGCACCGCTGTACTCAGGCTTTGAAGCACACCCGAGGTGCACTCGGCACCTTGGGTGGGACACGATGATGAAGCATGCCACCAACTAGGTTGGTGGGTGAGGGTCTTCATAAAAACAATTCGTTTTTCTCCCATACATGAACATCTAGCTTCTACCCTTTAGCTGGTTCTTATTGAAGTGGAATCCAACCAATGGCAAGTAAAGGTAAGCAGCGGGTGGGTTGCAAGCCTGTTTTTAAGTTTTCTTTTTATTACAATAGCATTTGTTGACAGAACATGCACACTGTAGGCGAAACCTAGAAACTACTCCCCTCCTCATATAAAATATGTTGGCAATTCAGAAAAGCATTTGGAGATTACTGCATCTTTGCCCTTGCAGTTTACTGATATTATTATACCTTGTGCAAAGTTGCCCCTTATGCTGTACTCTTTTATGTGCAGTATTAATTACTCTTTGTGTGGTAAAGCTCTTGCTACAGTTCTACCAGATGTAAGTTTCTTCGACAACATCTCAAACTGGTGACGTGCCCAGCACTATTGAAAGCCATGTGATTGCCACCACAATGAAACCAACATGGAGACCCATAATCAGCAGAACCATTGTGCCAGCTACTAATCACACTACAACCGCTGCAGTAATATTGTTGGTGAGTAAGTGCATTTTTCATTTTTCGTCCATGACCATGCAATGAATTGAAAATGATCATCATTGGATGTCATTATCCGAACTGGGACCACTGATATGTGTGATGTTTAATCAAGAACCAGGGCACAATCAGCACTGACATGCTGGATTGCAATTATCATTGGTGTGAGTGTGTATTACCAGTCTGCAGTGATATAATGTGTGTTAAAACATATTGTAAATCAGATGTGCATTAGCATCTGGTTTACCACGTTTTCCTCTTATATTACACTTACATCCTAATGTGGTGGAAGAATATCCGCATTGGAGTATTACCTTGGTTGAGACATATTGTGATTCCTGGTAGGTTTGAAAGAAAGGTAGTGATGTAATTCGACCTAATTTGAAATTACCTACCCCTCTATTTGGTGTTCTTAAATTTCCTGACCAAATTGCAAAAGAACATGTTGAAATAATTCTATAGGGTTTTGCTGTAACACTGCATCATAGCCTGTAAAAGGAGAAAGGAAACAATGATGTGCCTGACACTACTAAAATAGTAGTTCTACTACAAAAAGAAAACTCGACTCATCTGTGTCCAAATCCAACACCTGTGAGCGCTATACCAAAATGTACACACATATCAACCTATTGGTACGCATAATGCATGCAGTGTATTTTAAGAATTCTCACAATGAAACATACGTCTGCAAGTTATCAAATGGCAATTGCTTCCAGGCACCAGATGGACTTAGCAGAGAAGGATCACAGAAGACTGTAGCCATGTCAAAAAGTGAAGCAGCACCAGGTCCTAATTACCCGGGTTCAAACATCTGTCAGAGAAAGTAGGAGCAGCAGGCATTCACATTGCTTCTAAACTTTTCAAAAGCTCAGTGTTTAGTTTGGTGTTTTATTGCGGTCTGAGCTTTCTGAGTGAAAATAAAGAGGGATTGACAGTGCATCAATGGGATTTGTTTTCCTAAAACAGTGCTTTATTTGAAATATTAGAGGAGACAGATCATATAGTCCATATGGACACCAACACATCTTTGCATCATGTAATTGTGGGCATCTGTGCATTTTCTTTACTATGACGTATTTTTGGAGACATAACAAGGAGCATCAGCAGCTTCTATTGGAACTCGTAAGTAGGTCTTTGAGATCTCACATCTGTTTTCTGATCTCCTTTGGTCTCCCTGCCCTTAGTGGCATAGCCCACAAGGGATCTGCTCAGGGGAGACCTCACCTCCAGGCTGAGAGTGGTGAGATTAAACGGTGAATGTGACCCATCCAACCTGTGACCTCCAACGCAGATGAACACTGAAACTGTTTGAGGGCTGATTTTGTCAATGGCTAACTGGAGCTTTTAGCTAAGCGAAGTAGCGGGTGAACCGCACTTTAAAATGGAAACTCTGGCAACATTCCACGATAAATCCAGAACGATTTAAGGAAAATGAGTATTTTTAGGATCAAATCAGTCAGTGGCTGGATCAAATGTCCCTGCTGCACCATGTACAATGGACAATTGGCAGATACGGGGAAATATTCCAGTGAATAAAACCCTGCCTCTGAAATTTGTGGGATTGTTTTTTCTTTTTTCATTGCAGCAGGTGTCATTTTGCATCTGTCTCTGTCTTCTCAACGGTCCTCCTAGCTTGGGGTGTACAGTGAACAAATCACCAGTCATGCACACTGACATCAATAGTTCTCTCTCCTGCCTTTTCCTTGACTCTTTCTCAATTCCCTTCCAACTTCGGGCACATTACCTACCCTCTTCCCGTGTACTTTTGTTACCTCCGATTCTTTACCTTATGCTCCCCTTCATTATGTATTTCCCCCTTAGCACTGTTTCTTTTTCATCTTCACCTTTATTTCTCCTCTGTTACTGTTCCTTGTAACCCTGCCTTTGTATTTTCCTGCCCACCTACTTCTTTCTCCTGTTGTAATATATTTTTTCTCACTTTCCTGGCACCTTATCTGATGTCCTTTCTATTTCCATTGTTTGTTTCTCCTCGTGATCATCTGTATTCATCATTCTCCTATTTCTTTCCAGTATCTCTTCTCTATTTCCATTATGTATGCTAGGACTGATACAGAATTGTCAGTCTGCTGTCTGTCACTGGATGGCCCTACAGCATGTTAGAAATTTAGTTTCTGGTTGGCAGAGGTATGCACCCTGTCCAAGCAAGAACCACAATCCTAGTCAGGGTAAGTGTAGTACACAATACAAGTTTACCTGTGCTCACCCTCTGGTAGCTTGGCATAGAGCATTCGGGCTAAAATAAAGAGGCAATGTGCAAATATTTGTGCACACATACACAGTAACACAGTGAAAACACCACAAAAATACTCCACACCAGTTTAGAACAATAGTCAATATTTATCTACGGAAAAAACAGAAGACCAAAATGATAAAAATCTAATACACACATATCAAGATACAAATTTGGGAAGATTAAACCAAAATGCAGTATTTCAAAATCAACAGCTCCAACTGGGCCTATCAGGTTGTGCTTGATCGGGGCAAATCCAAACAGTTCAGTACGATCACGATGGAGCGCGGGCCGGGTACAGGAGTCACGCAGACCCCATGACATTACCTTGGATGTGGCACAGCTCAGGGATGATGCATTGAGCAAAGGAGGGGATGTGTCGCTGTCCAAGGCGATACATCATTTCCGAAGTTGGGCAACATCGTTGATGCTTCGATGTAAAGAAGCATTGTGCATCGGGGCGATGAGTCAAAGTCGAACCTTTGGGTTTTGTTGGGGTCCGGGGATACTGCATCGTAGATGTCAGCGATGCAGTGTCCGGGCGGCAGTGGTGAAGCGGAAGTGCTACATTGGCAATGTCATGGCTGCATTGTAAGTCATGGTTATTGTGTTGCAGTCGGTGAGCAGTGTCAGCGGCTCTGGTGCAGGCAGCGGAGATGCTTCGAGCTAGCAGACAAAGATGCCGGTTCCAAATGATGCTTCGGGGTCAATACGTTGGTTTCTTGGGTTGCAGCAACAAACACCCACTTCCAAGGGGCCAGGACTGGATTTGGTACCACTTAGCAGAGCCGGACTCAGAACGGAGGAGCCCAAATTGCTGGTAGGAAGATGCAGATCAAGTCTTTGATATTTCTGAGACTTCAGAAACAGGAGGCAAACTAAACAAGCCCTTGGGTAACCTTTAAAGGTGCAGGTTGTAGTGCACAAGACCCTACCCTTTCCTACCCTGGCTTCAGACTCACTACAGGGGGGTATGCAACCCTTTGTGAGGGGACGGGCACAGCCCCATTCAGATGCAAGTGTCTGCTCCTCCTTCTCAATCTAGCTCAGGAAGACCCAGAAGCCTGGTGATGGGCTATCAGAATGTGAGTGACACACATCAGCCCCCTGTGTGTGTAATTGTCTAAAGGGGATGCACAAAGCCTAGCTGTCACCCAACCCAAACATGTATTCCAGAGACAGGCAGAAGGCTCAGAATGCTTAAAGTAAAAAAATGCTAACTTTCTAAAAGTCGCATTTTCAGACCTGCGATTGTGAGTCCAGTGACACCAATCTCACTCTTTCTATCTTTTCAAAATTGGAAATTACACTTGTAAAGTGTTACAGAGCAGCTCCAATGTTAACCTGTGGAAAAGATAGGCCTTGCAGCAGTGAAATACACATTTTGAGTACTTAACTACCTAGGCAAATAATACTGAAAAGTACATGTCCTACTTTTTAAGTAGACTGCACCCTGCCAATGGGCTGTCCAGAGCCTACTCTAGGGGTGACCTATGTATAATACAAAGGAAGGTTTAGTCCTGACAAGTGGATTAACTTGGCAGGTCAAAATGGCAGTTTAAACTCCACACACAGGCTCTGCAGTGGCAGGCCTGAGACATGTGTGAAGGGCTGCTCATGTGGGTGGCACAATCAGTGCTGCTGGGCCACCGTACCATTTTATTGACAGGTCTGGGTACATGTAGTGCACTGTAGAAGGGACTTATTGGTAAGTCAAATATGCCAATCATGGAGAAAGCAAATGCCATAATTTTTTAGACGCAGACCACATGCACTTTAGCACTGGTCAGCAGTGAAAAAGTGCACAGAGTCCTAAAGCCAGCAAAAACATAGTTCAGCACACAGTCAAAACAGGAGGTTAAATAGCAAAAAAGTCAGGGAAACCACGCTAAAAGATGCCAGGTCTAACACAGCCTCTCTAGCAGAACTTGTCCAAGACCTATGTCCTGTACTTCCGTTCCTTTTCTTGACCTATTTTCTCAACCAACTCTATCCGCTTCCTGTTAACACTGAATTTCACTCACTCCATCACAAACCCCAAAATTCTTTTTAGTCCTTCTAAACATATGGAATCTTTTACATCAACCACAGCAACCACAGCATATTACCAGATACTAAACAAATGAAAATCCACTAACTGTGCTCATCACAGCACAAGAATGAATCAACCCAATAATACATAGCATTGCAGTGTAAAGCGTGGTAAAAATATTTATTATACGCTTACTCTCATTTACTCCTCTAACCGTACTGGGCCCGTTACGATTAGACAAACTGCAGCATTTTAAATTTCCCCAGAGGCAATGATCCTCTGAATAATATTTCTCCCCGGATCAAAGGGGATGATATTAGGGTGACCAGGGCTTTAAGTGGGATGAAAAAACTGGGGGGTCTCTCAAAGGGGGGTGGTTAATGTAATTAAGGGCGTGGCTTAAAAACACATAAACTAAAAATCTGTGCTTAGCACAGTTGACGCCCGACTTGTATTTTGCTGTTCCTGTCATTTGCCCAGATATATGATACAACAAGTCACATCATACCTACAAGTCAGGACTATTGGCTTTGTCAAAGGTCGCTAATTGCATAAGATAAATAAGCAACAACTATGGCTTGTATATAATAATGACAAAACTTCCACTTAAAGCCCTGATGACACCACGGTTCAGTGACTTAATATCGAGAGACAAAATATCGACTACACAAAATATCGACGCCAAAATATAGAAGGACAGAATATCGACTCCCTATCTACAAACAGGTAAGTACTAAAATATCAATTCCAAAATATAGAGGTGCCGATTACGATCCTGTAAAAACCGGGTACGAACCGTCGGACGGAGCGTATTCTCCGTCCGACGCGTACCCGGTCGTAACAATATACAAACATGGAAGTACGATTCGCACGGAAATACAATTTCCGTACGAATCGTACAAAACCCCGACCGACGAAAATAAACATACAAATGTGATCCGGGAAAGCGCCGATGTGACGTCGGGACGCACGCAGCCTGCCATTCACGAACCAGGAAGTACGATTCGCACCGACGTCATCCCGCACGGAGAATATTTTCCGGCAGCCAAAAACTGCCGGGAAATCAGGACGACGCGAACAAGGAGTACCAGTACGCGACGGACAGACATGGACCCGAACCTACGTGTCATCCCGGCCCTCATAGCAGTCGACCTCCTCTACAGGTTACGACGCAGACGCCGCAGAAGGTTAGAACAACAAAGGGAGGGGGGAAAGGGGGGGGGGGCAGGAGCAGGGGCAGGCCACAAAACCCCCACCAAAGTCACATGGCACACATGCCCTGGACATACCTGACCCCCAGGGCCTGGTCACTACGAGGGGGTGGGGGCGTGTCCAGCGAAGCCAGCATCCGCCACAACGGAAGTGGTTGACGACGCGAACAGGCAACACAACAATACAGGTACGTCCCGTACCCACGCCTTAAGAGCGTGGGTACAAGTCGTACCACGGCCACACCTACGTCACCCCAACAATGGCGGGACGGCTGTACCCACGTGGCAAAGGCCTGGGTACGGCCCGCACAAGCATTCCACAGCGTGGGAACGGATATGTACGGACCGTATCCCCACCCCCGTATGCATGGAGCGTACTCCCCATCCCAACAGTGTATGTACGACCCGTCCCCTCACCTGCGTACGTATGGAGCGTACCCCCACCCCAATAGTGTATGTACGACCCGTACCCCCACCCCAACCGTGTATGTACGACCCGTACCCTCACCCGCCAATGTATGGAGCGTACCCCCACCCCAACAGTGTACGTACAGACCCTACCCCCACCCCCGTATGCATGGAGCGTACCCCCCACCCCAACAGTGTACGTACAGACCGGACCCTCACCCACGTATGTATGGAGCGTACCCCCACCCCAACAGTGTACGTATGGACCGGACCCTCACCCGCGTATGTATGGAGTGTACCCCCACCCCAACAGTGTATGTATGACCCGTACCCTCACCCGCGAATGTATGGAGCATACCCCCACCCCAACCGTGTATGTACGACCCGTACCCTCACCCGCCAATGTATGGAGCGTACCCCCACCCCAACAGTGTACGTACGGACCCTACCCCCACCCCCGTATGCATGGAGCATACCCCCACCCCAACAGTGTACGTACGGACCCTACCCCCACCCCCGTATGCATGGAGCATACCCCCACCTCAACCGTGTATGTACGACCCGTACTCCCACCCGCGTATGCATGGAGTGAACCCACACCCGTGTATGTTCTAAGCGTACATATGCTGAAATAGGAGGGTTGGGTGCAGAGTCCTCCCAGCAGTGCACAGTCATAAGAGGGGTGTGTGCAGAGTCCCCAGCAGTGCCCAGACACAGGAGGGGTGGGTGCAGAGTCCTCCCAGCAGTGCCCAGTCATAAGAGGGGTGGGTGCAGAGTCCTCCCAGCAGTGCCCAGACACAGGAGGGGTGGGTGCAGAGTCCTCCCAGCAGTGCCCAGACACAGGAGGGGTGGGTGCCTAACACTCCCAGCAGTGCCCAGACACAGGAGGGGTGTGTGCAGAGGCCTCCCAGCAGTGCCCAGACACAGGAGGGGTGTGTGCAGAGTCCTCCCAGCAGTGCCCAGACACAGGAGGGATGTGTGCAGAGGCCTCCCAGCAGTGCCCAGACACAGGAGGGGTGTGTGCAGAGTCCTCCCAGCAGTGCCCAGACACAGGAGGGGTGTGTGCAGAGTCCTCCCAGCAGTGCCCAGACACAGGAGGGGTGGGTGCAGAGTCCTCCCAGCAGTGCCCAGTCATAAGAGGGGTGTGTGCAGAGTCCTCCCAGCAGTGCCCAGTCATAAGAGGGGTGTGTGCAGAGTCCTCCCAGCAGTGCCCAGACACAGGAGGGGTGTGTGCAGAGTCCTCCCAGCAGTGCCCAGACACAGGAGGGGTGGGTGCCTAACACTCCCAGCAGTGTCCAGACACAGGAGGGGTGTGTGCAGAGTCCTCCCAGCAGTGCCCAGACACAGGAGGGGTGTGTGCAGAGTCCTCCCAGCAGTGCCCAGACACAGGAGGGGTGGGTGCCTAACACTCCCAGCAGTGCCCAGACACAGGAGGGGTGTGTGCAGAGGCATCCCAGCAGTGCCCAGACACAGGAGGGGTGTGTGCAGAGTCCTCCCAGCAGTGCCCAGACACAGGAGGGGTGTGTGCAGAGGCCTCCCAGCAGTGCCCAGACACAGGAGGGGTGTGTGCAGAGTCCTCCCAGCAGTGCCCAGACACAGGAGGGGTGTGTGCAGAGTTCTCCCAGCAGTGCCCAGACACAGGAGGGGTGGGTGCAGAGTCCTCCCAGCAGTGCCCAGTCATAAGAGGGGTGTGTGCAGAGTCCTCCCAGCAGTGCCCAGTCATAAGAGGGGTGTGTGCAGAGTCCTCCCAGCAGTGCCCAGACACAGGAGTGGTGTGTGCAGAGTCCTCCCAGCAGTGCCCAGACACAGGAGGGGTGGGTGCCTAACACTCCCAGCAGTGCCCAGACACAGGAGGGGTGTGTGCAGAGTCCTCCCAGCAGTGCCCAGACACAGGAGGGGTGTGTGCAGAGTCCTCCCAGCAGTGCCCAGACACAGGAGGGGTGGGTGCAGAGTCCTCCCAGCAGTGCCCAGTCATAAGAGGGGTGGGTGCAGAGTCCTTCCAGCAGTGCCCAGTCATAAGAGGGGTGGGTGCAGAGTCCTCCCAGCAGTGCCCAGTCATAAGAGGGGTGGGTGCAGAGTCCTCCCAGCAGTGCCCAGTCATAAGAGGGGTGGGTGCAGAGTCCTCCCAGCAGTGCCCAGTCATAGGAGGGGTGGGTGCAGAGTCCTCCCAGCAGTGCCCAGACACAGGAGGGGTGGGTGCAGAGTCCTCCCAGCAGTGCCCAGTCATAAGAGGGGTGGGTGCAGAGTCCTCCCAGCAGTGCCCAGTCATAAGAGGGGTGGGTGCAGAGTCCTCCCAGCAGTGCCCAGACACAGGAGGGGTGGGTGCCTAACACTCCCAGCAGTGCCCAGACACAGGAGGGGTGTGTGCAGAGGCCTCCCAGCAGTGCCCAGACAAAGGAGGGGTGTGTGCAGAGTCCTCCCAGCAGTGCCCAGACACAGGAGGGGTGTGTGCAGAGTCCTCCCAGCAGTGCCCAGACACAGGAGGGGTGGGTGCCTAACACTCCCAGCAGTGCCCAGACACAGGAGGGGTGTGTGCAGAGGCCTCCCAGCAGTGCCCAGACACAGGAGGGGTTTGTGCAGAGTCCTCCCATCAGTGCCCAGACACAGGAGGGGTGGGTGCAGAGTCCTCCTAGCAGTGCCCAGACACAGGAGGGGTGGGTGCAGAGTCCTCCCAGCAGTGCCCAGACACAGGAGGGGTGGGTGCCTAACACTCCCAGCAGTGCCCAGACACAGGAGGGGTGTGTGCAGAGGCCTCCCAGCAGTGCCCAGACACAGGAGGGGTGTGTGCAGAGTCCTCCCAGCAGTGCCCAGACACAGGAAGGGTGTGTGCAGAGGCCTCCCAGCAGTGCCCAGACACAGGAGGGGTGTGTGCAGAGTCCTCCCAGCAGTGCCCAGACACAGGAGGGGTGTGTGCAGAGTCCTCCCAGCAGTGCCCAGACACAGGAGGGGTGGGTGCAGAGTCCTCCCAGCAGTGCCCAGACACAGGAGGGGTGTGTGCAGAGTCCTCCCAGTAGTGCCCAGACACAGGAGGGGTGGGTGCCTAACACTCACAGCAGTGCCCCTGCAAAGAAAAGGGTGGAGTACCCACAGATCCAATGCCCACAAATGTCAGTCAGGTGCACAAAGATCCTGCAGTACATGTACCACATGTGTGCGAGGCTGGGAGTATACACATGCATAGCGCCGAAAAGAAAACATGTCCACATGAAGTCATGACAACAGTCTACATACACAAGTACAGTGACCACCAAGGACGCCACGAATGATGCAGGTGGAGACATCGCTCAGCATGCATGGCCCAAGTCTAACGAGTCCGTCACACACCCAGCCAATGTAGACACAGCTCAGCACCACATATTGGAAAGACCCTGCAGGAAAGATGTCAGGTTACACAGAGGAAGGAACACACCTTGGGACGATGTCACCATGCAGTAGCTGCTTACATGAACAAAGTTATGTAGCCAACAGCTTGTGATGGCACACAGATACCAGGACCCACCCTATGACCAGCACAAGACTACAATTCCCACCCACCCAACACATTATCACCACCCAAAATAATGGGGCAGGTCCACCAACAGCAATACCAGACAGACAGTAGTGTACTAAGCAAAAATAAATTGCTTTATTCAGCATCCAAAAAAGTGTTTGTCCTTTGAAAGTTCAAAATGTACAATGCCCATAGGGCAATCAAAACTTCAAATCCAGGTGGGGGACACAGTGGGACGCGTGTCCCCTAGCTTGCCTGCACAGTCAGACTCCATCGTCTTCCAGAGGGGGGAGGGCATCATGTGGGGGGGAAGGACCAGGCACCGCAGGGACATGAGGGCGAAGGGTAGGCGTCGTGGGTGCAGGGATGGAGGACTCCACAACAGGGGGTGGGGCAGGGCCAAAGGCGGAGGCCAGGATGGCGCTGCACACCTTAGCAAGGTCCTCCAGTGACTCCCCTGCACCCGAAGGAACCACAGGCCCCAAGGAGGGGGGGGTCAGAGGGATGGGTCGCAGCGCCACTGGGGGAGGGTGTGGACAGGGGGGGTACTCAACCACCCTGACCGGTGACTCCCTTGACCGCTTGCGGGGTGGTGTCACTGTGGGGCTCAGGGACAGAGCGGCCATGAAGGAGTCTTTGCCGGATATGTGGCCAGGAGAGCTGAGGGGAGGGGATTTGGAGGGAGTGGATTTGGTGGAATGCGGACTCCCACTCTGGCTGCGTGTCTTACGTTTTTCCCCCGACCCAGTGGGTGTGCCTACTTCACCCTGTGTGTGCGTGCCAGGAGGTGTGCGTTGGACCTTCCCTGCTGGTGTGGTGCCTGTGTCTGTTGTGGTGGGTGCATGCTGACGTCTGGGTGTACGTGGGACAGGCATGGGAGTGGGAAGTGTGGATGGGTCAGGGGTAGGGGGTTGGACGAAGCGCTGCAGGAGACCCACTGCTGCAGTCAGTGTCGAGTTGGACCTCAGCAAGTTGCGTTGGTCAGCCTGCGATGAGAAAATGCCCTCCAAGTATGCCTCCATGTTGGTCAGCACTTGGCTGTGGCCATGGAGGACATTAAGCATCGCAGCCTGACCAACCTGCAACTGCCGCTGGATGTCCACAGACTCGGCATTGGCGGCAGCAGTGGAGACAGGGGCAGGGGGTGCAGTGCCTGGCAGGAAGGAGACATGCGGTGACTGGGCACGCTGGGAAGGGACACGAGCAAGTGGGAGGCGGCTGATGGCAATGGAGGGGGCGGGGAGAGATGTTGTGTCGCTGTCAGCTGCTGGTGCAGCCTCCGCCCACTCGGAGAGATCATCCTCGGACCAGTCAGCTTCATAATCTGTGGTGGCACTGGACAGGTCCTCGGCTTCACTCTCCTCCGCCTCAGTTCCACTCGATGTGCCAGGCACGATGTCACCGCTGGCACTGGTGCTCGGTCCCTCCGCTCCGTCTGTGCTGATGTCTCCCTCCGTGTCCCCCGACGATGCTGTGGGCAAGGTGAAGAGACAGCAATTAATCATACACCTGTATACATATGTCACATGAGTCCAATCTACATAGGTTACAGTGCATAGCCTGAAAAGAAAGATGAGTAACATCTACAAAACAAGGTACATATGTAGGGCATGCAACACACAGTTGGTTGACCCACCATGCCACTGAAAAACTATGGAGAGCATGACACAATAACAAATGACATGAAATGGATTTTGACAGAGGAGCCAGGCCCTGGGGACAATCCAGCACTGCATCTGCACCACACAGCGTTGCCGAAAACAGGGATGAGAAGGGACCATATCCATGAACTTGAGGCACATGCTGCATAGGTAATACTGAAAACATGCCCACCATGACTGGCTCACTGCACCTTGAGTGTATGTCCAGACAAACATCACACACTGGCCAGACCTAGCAAGGAGATATCAGGTTTTGACATGTAGGCTTTGCCCGCACCAACCACCCCCTACATGAGACAATTAGTTGAGACACAGGAAGCACTTACATCTCTTAGTCTGGGTGAAATACACATGGGCTGCATAAATGCAAGATTGGCCACCAAATACCCAAGGTGCGCCTGTCCAAATAATCATGTACAAATGGTCATCATCAGATGATTGTAACAAGACACACAGGCACTGGCCACCGTGAGTATGAACAAGGAAAATCAGGTCAGGCTGTACAGTGGACACTTGTACTACATTTTACGTCAACATACATGGTGCCAGGGGACAATGGCACAGAGCACAACCTATGCTGTGGACACTGAGAGTGTCCACATTTTGTGATGACACACATGACACCTATGAAAATATGCCCCAGGGGACAGTAGTGGCCACACAACTCCATGGTCCTGAATGGGAATGACTGCAACACACGCCACCATCCCTGCACCATGCGTATCGCACACTCATGCACATCATATCACAGGCCACAACATAGGACATGCGTGCTGTAAGGCATGACACTTGAGAGACTAACTCTCATGTCTGGACTCAGCATCAGTGCCAACTGACATGGAACCCACAAGTTATGAACTGGACACGGCACAGGCAAGGTCCCAAAACCTGTTACACACCACCCCCACACATGATGCTACAGGCATTGTTCACGTGGATAAACTGCCAGCCTAGATAACCCTGTGAAGGAGTGACTACACACAGACCAGGGAACACATTGCAAGGAGGGGAAGGGAGGCAGGAGAGCACCGCTAAACTGTGGGTAACAGGATCTGCACAGCACCTTTAAACCCTGGCAGTGTATCCATGCAACTGTGCACTTACAAATGCTGGTGACACACAACAAACACACATGTACCTACCCCCTTCCTGCTGCTGCTTCTCCTGTAAGCGCCTGTCCAAGTCTGGAAAGACCACCGCCAGCACACGCTTGTGGATGTGGGTCAGACGGCAGCGCCCGCGGTTCTTATGGGTCTCAGGTGAGTCCCCCAGCAGGACCCGTGCGATCCTCCGCGTCCAGCACCGGATATCCTGCCAGCGTTTTCTCACCTGGGCCAGGCGCCGCTTGCGACCCTCTGTCCTCCTCACGGCACTGACAGCGTTCATCCAGATCTGCTTCTTGGCAGAGGCGCCTACCTGTGAGGATGAACAAGTGACACTACATCAATACACCTGGCACATGTCACAGAGACACATATTAGAACAAATTTGCTGTTTACAACAAGGCATAGTATGCATCCAACGCATTGCACCTTTGTCATAGGGACATGATCCTCTGGGGAAGGGCAAAAGCAGTACGTGCCATTGAAAGTACACAGGTGGAATGAGGGCAACGACACAATCAATGATCCAGGCTCACACTGTGCATCACAAGCTACACCAGGATTATGTGCAGCACCTCTAAGCAGTCACATGCCACAGGCCACTGACGCTACCGCAGCAGAGTACACAGACACACACAGGCACAGGACATTCACCTGCCATTGCCAAATGCAGCGACAAACCTCACTCTGCACATGTGCCACTAGACGGGGGGGGGCTCACAGGTGTGGGGCTGGCTCTGCACGTCAGACACACAGCACTGCTCCCTGCTCACATCAGATGGGCAGGGCATATCCATCCCTCATGCAGCCCGGGTGCTACACTCCACATATGCACCCACCCACTTGACAGGGGACTTACACACACACCCATGTCCAGGGTACGAACACATCATGTGGACACTCTCAGCACAGGTACACAGAACTAACACACATCTGTGGGTACAGTCACCTGTCACACTGGGCTGACCACATAATCAAATGAGGACTGTAGAGGCTACATTCCCAGGAGGTCAAGACAGGCAGAATGTGGCATGCACCATGCAGTGATTGTCACAGTAAACACAATGCAAGTGAGGACGGCAGACATGCACCACAGCATGCTCTGGCTGGGAGACATCAGGCATTCCCCCCCTGTGACCCCCCCTACAGTACATAGCATGTGTGTCACACCTGGACACAATGCCAGAAGTTACAGTCACAAAAAAGGGACACAGTCTGTGCTATTAGACTCTGCACTCACCTGATACCCTGGTCGCCCATACAGCAGGGGGTACTGTGGGAGGATCACATCCAGCAATGCCAGGTTCTCCTCCAGGGTGAAAGGCTGTGCCCTCTCCACAGACCTTGACATGGTTCCAGGGAATCAGGAGCAGCAGCTGGGTCGTAGAATCCAAAGATGTGCAGGCAAGTGCTCCCTCATGGGACCTGGCAGCCTTATATCTGCCTTGCTGGCCTGTTTCATGCACAGGAGTACAGAGTGATTGGTCACTCACATTTGCATCCTATGTTTCCTCCAATCTCTTCAAACCTAGCACAGTCACTGGGTTTTCATTGGTTTTTTTCTTGAGCATGATGTCAACTCCAGAACCACATTGCAACAAAGTAGATTCATTCAAACTGACTTCTGCTGTGCACCTTCCGGAAAAAATTCAAACTTTAAACTTGGTCTCCATGACAACCAGCATGCATGTAGGCCTTTATACTTGTCCCTCATGTGTCCCCTATGTAATTTGGAGTTTCACACACAGGTACGGTGCGTACCGGGACCCTAGGGCACCCCAAATGCATAGCAACGGCCCGTACAGGCGTGTGTACGGTCCGGATCACTATGGGTTTGCTCGCGTATGCGTACCCATAGTGATAGTGAGCATACAGGTGTATGTACGGTCCGTATCACTATGGGTACGCATACGCGAGCACACCCATAGTGATACGGACCGTACACACGCCTGTACGCTCACTAGCACTATGGGTACGCATACGCGAGCACACCCATAGTGATAGTGAGCGTACAGGCGTATGTACGGTCCGTATCACTATGGGTACGCATACGCGAGCACACCCATAGTGCTAGTGAGCGTACAGGCGTGTGTACTGTCCGTATCACTGTGGGTGTGCTCGCGTATGCGTACCCATAGTGATACGGACCGTACATACGCCTGTACGCTTACTATCACTATGGGTACGCACACGCGAGCACACCCATAGTGCTAGTGAGCGTACAGGCGTGTGTACGGTCCGTATCACTATGGGTGTGCTCGTGTATGCGTACCCATAGTGATAGTGAGCGTACAGGCGTATGTACGGTCCGTATCACTATGGGTACGCATACGCGAGCACACCCATAGTGATACGGACCGTACACACGCCTGTACGCTCACTATCACTATGGGTACGCATACGCGAGCACACCCATAGTGCTAGTGAGCGTACAGGCGTGTGTACGGTCCGTATCACTATGGGTGTGCTCGCGTATGCGTACCCATAGTGATAGTGAGCGTACAGGTGTATGTACGGTCTGTATCACTATGGGTACGCATACACGAGCACACCCATAGTGATACGGACCGTACACACGCCTGTACGCTCACTAGCACTATGGGTACGCATACGCGAGCACACCCATAGTGCTAGTGAGCGTACAGGCGTGTGTACGGTCTGTATCACTATGAGTGTGCTCACGTATGCGTACCCATAGTGATACGGACCATACATACGCCTGTACGCTCACTAGCACTATGGGTGTGCTCGCGTATGCGTACCCATAGTGATACGGACCGTACACGCGTGCGTACGCTCACTATCACTATGGGTACGCATACGGCAGCACTCCCATAGTGATAGGGAACGTACACAGGCCCTCTGAGTGAATGTACGGTGCCTTTCACACATCACAGTGGTGACAGGCAGCACACAGGAAGGAATAGAGCTGACATACTTGTCCATGGATGGACATCAAGGCATTGTCTGGGCAGTCCTACATGTGTGGGGCACAGGTGTGAAAGGCTGTGATGTGGCACATTACTCCTGAGTCGAGAAGGCAACATATGTATGATGAGATGTGTACAGATGTTATGTGTGACGGTGCAATGTGTGCCAGGCATGCCCTTAACTCCTTTGACATGTGTGCATGTCGTACTGCACACTTGGGATGAGCGTCACTGGCATGGCACAGTCAACAACACACGCAAGTGTCCCCTGATGCCCGCTACAGGGGTTACCACACCAGACATGTGACTACCCACGGTGCACGATGTGTCTATGTCATGTATGTGTGGGGTGTTCCCATTAGCTTGATGTTGGTGCTCCCTCAAAAGAATCAGCTGTTGCAGCAACCAACATGTGTCTGTGTGTAGATGGACATGGCACACTGTTACGCACACCAGGCCACATGTGGTATCGGATGTGAGGTGCGTATGTATGCATGGGACACGGATTAGCGTAACAAGGACATGTCTGCATCCTCTCAATGAATGTGTGGTGAGTCATTACATGTACACCTTATTGGCAAGGCGTGTGGGCTGTCCTAGTGTAATGTCATATGACCTGTGGCTCTAGTGTTCCGCTACCTGTCTCTGAAATCGACATCCTACTTCTGCTGATGTGTTGATGTATGTCACTCCTGTGTTGCGTCTGGCTGTTCACTTACACTGGGACACAGCTAATCCCATGCCATGGCATGTGGAGGTTCACAATCTCCGTGTGTAGCTGGGTCTTGGTAGGAGTGTCACCTGGCAGCCATACGTGTCCAGGGCATGTGGCACATACCTGACTCCGTATGTAGCATATGTGTATTGTCAGATTAACATGTGCTCAGTACAAATAAATTGTTGTTGTAGTGCACTCACTCTTCCTTGTCACTTCCAAATTACTGCAGAGCGCTGCCTCTTCCCCGACCAATTCCGGACTTGGCTGACATGCGGGAGAATGACTGTATACGGTGCTACCGCTTCCCCCAACCGTTGATTGAGGAGTTGACGGCAAGGCTGGCACCACACCTGCAACCGCTGCACAGGTATCCTACGGCACTGACACCCAAGCTGAAGGTAATGGCAGCCCTACATTTTCTTGCCACGGGTACCTTTCAATATACCATAGCTCATGTTGGTGGCATGTCCCAGAGCATGTTCAGCCGTGTGCTGCATGATTTCTTAGAGGCCATGTTACTTCACCTGGATGAGTTCATCCATTTCCCTACTCCTGAACTGTTGACTGGGGTCAAGCGTGGATTCTTTGCCCTGGGAGGGATGCCCCATGTCATTGGGTCCATAGACGGGACACATGTGGCTTTGGTACCACCACAGGCACAGGAGGTAGCGTACAGGAATCGCAAGCACTACCACTCCATCAATGCCCTTGTGGTGTGTCTGTCCAACATGGTGATTTCACATGTCTGTGCTCGTTTTCCAGGATCAGCACACGATGCCTACATCATGAGGCGTAGCAGGGTGCCTGAAATGATGACGCAGCTGCGCAACGAACGAGAATGAGCATGTGTTGTTGGTGGGTACACTCTGTCTGTCCTCTATTTTGCGTAGACTTCCAGCACGACCGCTTCTCCTGTCCTACTTATGTCCATGTGGTTTCCATGTAGGGGACGCTGGCTATCCCAACATGCCATGGCTGATCACACCTCTCCGCAAACCCATCACGCCGGCCCAGCTCCGCTACAACACCGCCCATGGCCGGACAAGGCGAGTGATAGAGAGGACATTTGGCCTCCTGAAGAGCCGATTCAGATGCCTCCACAAGACCGGCGGCGCCCTCCCATATGCCCCGGCGAAGGTCTGCAAAATCTTCATGGTCTGCTGCATGCTGCACAACATGGCAGTTGAGAAAGCTGTGCCACTCATCCTGGATCAAGATGATCAGGACCATCCACCCGTGGAGGACGAAGGGCTTGGCAATGGGGCTAGTGATGTGGAGGATGTGGTTCCGCAAGAGGACATCTGGAGTCGGCTCATACGCGACTTCTTTGCTTAGTTGTGAGTACCAGTGTCTGTGTGTGCACGCATTGGTCACCGTGTGGCATGTGTTGCGATGTGTGTGTCCATCTGCATGTATGCCACGTGAGTCAGAGGTGTGTGTGGATGTGTCACTGGAGTGATGGTGCCAGTGATGAGTGTATTTCCCCAGTCATAATTGTGACCTAGCATGTTGTCATCCTTACATGTGTCGAGTACATGCACATGCAAGTGGCTGTGCTTTTTGTGGCTGACTTCTTGTGTGTCTCTCATCCCCAGGTACTTGCGCATGCCGTCTGCTGGTTGCATTGTTGTGGCACTGCTATTCCTCATGGACACGTCATTGTGTGCTGACTCAGCGTTACGCGCACGGACAAGTTTGGAAGTCTCCTTAGGGTAAGGGATGCATCAGGGGTGTATTGGGTGTGGCAGTTGTTTACGATGTGTGCACACTGCCCCTGTCGATGTTTGCTTCCTCTGCAGACATGTCGCATCACCATGGGACACATGACATGTAGCTGGGTACACCTGTATAGATTGTCAGACTTGTTGACAGTCATCTGTGATGGGATAGTGGATTGTGATGATGGCATCAATGTGTGTAACACTGCCCTCGGACACATACGGTTTGCATTGGCTTGACATGGTGTGGGACTTCCACATCAGAGGATCAATGGTGTATGGCAGCCTCTCCGTGAGCAGCAGGGGGTGTTTAGCTGTTAGCCGACACTTGTGTGCCAGTTCCATGGCTATCACGCATTTGTGCTGCAGAAGGGGGGTTCCAGTGTTGGACCCACATGTTACTCCACATGACCTGTTTATGTGTACTCCGAGTTGCCTCTGCATTCCCGAATACATGAATAATAAAGGTGTCCCTATGCCTCCAAGGTGCCTATTCTCAGTCAATGCTGGTGTGTTGCCACGGTGCATCCGGCATGTCTGGCAGGGTTTTCCGTGATAGTGGCTATGTGTCAATGTGTCGAGTAGCAAGATGCAATTTGTTTGTGTGGGATTAGACTGTGTATTGTGCATGATGTCCATGACTGTGTGGGTATTGTGACATGTGCCATCCCGATGCATCCAACGTTGGCCAGGCCACCATTCTCTGCATCCACCTGACTCAAGCTTGCAGGACATGGTTCTGCCACCTGTCCACACATACCTGGGTGCCCCCAGGACACTCCACATGATCCCTGACCTCTGCGCATGGCTGTCGCTGTACTCAATATGTCTGTCGGCACGGTTGTGTGGCCACCCCCTCAGCTGGTTGGGCCCATCACGGGTGTGTATGGTGCTCCATGTCTGTCTTGCCTAATACATTGTGACCCATGTGTGTCCTGTGCCAGACTCAGGCCCAAGGGTGTGGATGGTTGAAGTCAAATGAGAACTCAGGCATGGTTAGACTTTACAAGACACATGTAAGGTAATAATGCAAAATGTAGGCATCATCTCTTTATCGTGTAACTTTTTATTTTGGTTTGGGTACGTGGGGGGGGGTATGACATGAGGGGCTTTCCGGGTGTGTGGAATCCAAAGTTCACTAGGGGAGTTGGTGTCCTTGCCATTGGAAATCCTCAGAGTCCATGCCACAGTCTTTGTCAACATTGGTCAGACAGTGACCAGCTATTCCATGTGGCAGAGAATGTCTTTTGCTGCTGTGCTGCTGTTGGTCCAGTGGGCCAGGTGCCAGGCCAGGTGTCCTGGGAGATGGTGCTGTTGCGCTGACCCTCACGGTCTTTTCCGTGGACGACCCACCCTCCTGCGGGGACCCTCAGAAGCAGGCCGTGACGATGTTTGGGATGCTCCGTCGGATGTCTCCTCCTCCTCCTCATCCCTCCCTGTGGGTGGTGATGTTCTACGCCTTGTGGCACAGGGAGGGTTGCCCATGTTGTCGGCTATCCGACGGAGTGTACGGTGAATTCCCGTGAACACCGTCACGAGCTCAGCCTGTCTGTCCTCCATCCGCCCTTGGTGTCGCAGTAGACAGGCATGTTGCTCCGCATGTTGCTGGGCCTGCTGGGTCTTGATCTCCGCGAGGATGGACACAACCTGGGCCATGCCCGTGGTGTCCTGCCGGTATGTGTCCAGGATGTTTCTGACATGGGAATATACCGGTTCCGCAGCCAACTGGTCAGGCTCGCGCCTCCGCCGTCCTCCACTCCCACCACCCCTGCCCACTTGCACCTGGCATGCCCTTGTGGGCACATCGGGTCTCCGGGACGCCTGAGGGGTGGCATTGGCGTTGTCGCCTGCCTCCTCCTGGGTGCCCGGTACACCGTGTCCCTCCTGGCCAGCCTGGCTGCATTGTGGTGGTGGGGCAGGGATCCTGGGTGTCTCCTGGGATGTGGCAGGAGTGGGGGTGGTGGTTGGCCCAGTTGTACCTGACGCAGGTGCTGCAGGTGGTTGGACACCAGAGGGGCCAGGTTGGTCGGGGTCGTCCACAGAGTGGTGAGAGTCGTCGCTGCCGGTGGGTCCGTCATCCCGCAGAGCCGGGTCCTGTGAGTCTGTGTTGGGGGGTGATCCACGACGTTGACCTGTGTGTGAGAGAGACAATGTTAATTTTGTTCCATGCAACATCCATGTTTCCTTCGTTTCTAAGTTGGCACATTTCCTCTGGGAATTTGGATATGTCTTGCATTCCACTCACAGTGCACTTTTGCATGGGTATGTCCCTTGGCCACAGCTTTGCGACTTTACCTATGTGTGGCACAGTCTTACTTGCTGCGCCACTTGTGACTGCAGTCAGCAGTGGAGTGGGCAGGTGTGGCGAGCCATGCATTGGCGCCTTCCGTGTTGCACTGTACGTGGGCACATGGAGTTGTTCCACACACTTACATAATGCAGGTAGCTGGCGTTGTGCTCGTGCACAGGTTGAGACATGGCCCAGTGTTTTGCCATGGAGAAGAGAGGGGGATTCAGGCACTGGCCACACTTGTCTACATGCACGCAGTCCACCTGCTGACGAGCAGACATTTCCACACCCCCCAAGGCTGAACTGGTCTCCCTGTGTGTCCCTTTCTCACTCCCTCTCTGTCCCCCTCTCCCTCCCTCTGTGTGTCACCCTCTGTCACCTCAGCCCAGCTTCCTAGGCACACACTTTGTGCAGTTCTTTGAATGGCCCTTGGCTTGTTGATGTGAGTTTGTGTCTGATCTCCAGGCATCCATTGGGTGTAGTGTCTGTGTCTGCGCTGCTGCTGTGGTGGTGTGTGCTGCCACTCTTTCACAGTGTTGGCTGTTGATTAGCTGCTGTCATGTGCAGAAGCATGCCGTCACCCCCATGTCTTAATGCAAGGCGTCCGCCATTTGCTGGCAAGTCTTTCCTGTGTGGGGACACACTGTTTGTCTGGCTGTGACCTAGGCCATATGGGCAGAGGGCATTGTTGTCTGCTTCTGAGTTGCACTATGTGATTTTTGGGGCCCACACTCCCGCCATCCGGCTTACCGTGTCTTGTGTTGGTGTTTATTGTGGCCTGTGACTTTGCATTGTCCAGCTGGGTGCATGGGGCATGGTGGCGCCAGTGGCATGTGCGTGTTCATGGAGTGTGGTTGAGTCATGCGATAGCTTGGGGTGGTTGCATGCTTGATTGTGAGTTTGGTTGTGGATGACGTTCCCCCCATGTGAGGTGAGTTGTTTGTGTACTCACCCGGGTTTCAGAGTCCTTCTAATCCGTCCACTGACACCACCGGCAGTATGGCCATCGCCCTCTCCTCCCAGGGATGGTATTGTACGGCTCTGCGGGGCGGCCCTCCTCCAGTGACGTTGGCCTGGTTGTGGTCGTCGGTCATTTTGGCTCGGACCCTCCTCCGCAGATCGTACCACCTGGCTTGGCATTCATGCCTGGTCCTTCTGGTGGACGCAACAGCATTCACAGCATCGACAATCCTCTGCCACGTGGCTGTTTTTTCTGAAATGCTGGTCTGTCTGACCAATGTTCCAAAGAGGTGTGGCTCGACTCTGAGGATTTCATCGACAAGGACCCCAACTCTCGGCTAGTGAACTTTGGATTCTTGTTAGTGGGCATGGTGAGGGGTGTGGGTGTGGATGGTTGTGGGGGGTGTGGGCGTGGATGGTTGTGGGTGTGTGGGTGTGGTTGTGCAGGTGTGTGTGTGAATGTGATGAGGGGGTGTTTGTGAAGGTGTTTGTGTGAAGGTGTGCACGTGTAAGGTGTAGTAAAGGTTCAAGTATGGTGCTGTAGGTTGTCTGTGGGGTCTGGCAACAGTGAGTCTGTTGCAAAGGCTCATGGTTTGTGTCTGTGGGCCCTTTTTATTGGTCCATTGGTGGGTGTGGCAGTGTTTGAACTTTGGGTGGGTGTGTTATAAGGAGTGGTTGTGTTTTGGGCCTCTGTTTGGGATTTTGGCAGTTGCAGGTCAGTGAATGTGTTGTTTTTGTGCTTGTTGGAAATGTTTTGGGGCTTTGTGCCATTCGAATGGTGTATTCTTGTGTTGTTTTGCTTTGTCCTGGTTGTGTACGTGCGTTTTTAGCGTGTGTACGGTGTGTACTTCGGGAATTTAGTTGTACAGTGCTGTCCTTGTGTCTAGCTTGGTACGACTCATACATGCGCGATGTTGGGTGAAGGTGCTGGGTTTTGGGGCCTGGGGTGCGCTCCGTACTTAGAATGTTGGGGTGGGGGTACGCTCCATACGTACGCGGGTGAGGGTACGGGTCGTACATACACGGTTGGTGTGGGGGTACGCTCCATACGTACGCGGGTGAGGGTACGGGTCGTACATACACGGTTGGGGTGGGGGTACGCTCCATACATATGCGGGTGAGGGTACGGGTTGTACATAGACGGTTGGGGTGGGGGTACGGTCCGTACATACACGGTTGGGGTGGGGGTACGGGTCGTACATACACGGTTGGGGTGGGGGTACAGTCCATACATACACGGTTGGGGTGGGGGTACGGGTCGTACATACACTGTTGGGGTGGGGGTACGCTCCATACGTACGCGGGTGAGGGTATGGGTCGTACATACACTGTTGGGGTGGGGGTACGCTCCATACGTACACGGGTGAGGGTACGGGTCGTACATACACAGTTGGGGTGGGGGTACGGGTCGTACATACACTGTTGGGGTGGGGGTACGCTCCATACGTACGCGGGTGAGGGTACGGGTCGTACATGCACTGTTGGGGTGGGGGTACGCTCCATACATACGCAGGTGAGGGTACGGGTCGTACTTACATGGTTGGGGTGGGGGTACGCTCCATACGTACACGGGTGAGGGTACGGGTCGTACATACACTGTTGGGGTGGGGGTACGCTCCATACATACGCGGGTGAGGGTACGGGTCGTACATACACGGTTGGGGTAGGGGTACGCTCCATACATACGCGGGTGAGGGTATGGGTCGTACATACACTGTTGGGGTGGGGGTACGCTCCATACATACGAGGGTGAGGGTACGGGTCGTACATACACGTTTGGGGTGGGGGTATGCTCCATACGTATGCGGGTGAGGGTACGGGTCGTACATACACTGTTGGGGTGGGGGTACGCTCCATACATACACGGGTGAGGGTACGGGTCGTACATACACGGTTGGGGTGGGGGTACGCTCCATACATACGCGGGTGAGGGTACGGGTCGTACATACACGGTTGGGGTGGGGGTACGGTCCGTACATACACGGTTGGGGTGGGGGTACGGGTCGTACATACACGGTTGGGGTGGGGGTACGGTCCGTACATACATGGTTGGGGTGGGGGTACGGGTCGTACATACACTGTTGGGGTGGGGGTACGCTCCATACGTACGCGGGTGAGGGTACGGGTCATACATACACTGTTGGGGTGGGGGTACGCTCCATACGTACGCGGGTGAGGGTACGGGTCGTACATACACGGTTGGGGTGGGGGTACGGGTCGTACATACACTGTTGGGGTGGGGGTATGCTCCATACGTACGTGGGTGAGGGTACGGGTCGTACATACACTGTTGGGGTGGGGGTACGCTCCATACATACGCGGGTGAGGGTACGGGTCATACTTACACGGTTGGGGTGGGGGTATGCTCCATACGTATGCAGGTGAGGGTACGGGTCGTACATACACTGTTGGGGTGGGGGTACGCTCCATACATACGCGGGTGAGGGTACGTGTCGTACATACACGGTTGGGGTGGGGGTACGCTCCATACGTATGCGGGTGAGGGTACGGGTCATACATACACAGTTGGGGTGGGGGTACGCTCCATACATATGCGGGTGAGGGTACGGGTCGTACATACACGGTTGGGGTGGGGGTACGCTCCATACGTACGCGGGTGAGGGTACGGGTCGTATATACACTGTTGGGGTGGGGGTACGCTCCATACATACGCGGGTGAGGGTACGGGTCGTACATACACGGTTGGGGTGGGGGTACGCTCCATACATATGCGGGTGAGGGTACGGGTCGTATATACACTGTTGGGGTGGGGGTACGCTCCATACATTCACGGGTGGGGGTACGTCTCGTACATACACGGGTGTACATTCACGGGTGGGGATTCGACTCGTACATTGGAGGGCTGGGGGAGTGTTGGGCGCGTATGCGGGCACATGTCTCCATGGTTGCTATGGAAGTTTGGTGCGGACGGTGTTTTTTCCATACGGTTGTAACATCGAACGCACGGGACGGATCGTACTTGCGCGGTCGGACTTCACTTTTCACATTTGTACGGTAAATCATCCGGGGACGTGTCGGACACATTTTCCGACCCGAGGACGTGTGGGGAATTATTCCCAATGCGATTCGTATGGACTTTTTCCCATGCGACATGCGGACGGAGTTAGACAGCCTTTTACGTACCAGCAAGTACGATTCGTACCGACAGCACTCCGGACGGCAATATTTTTACGGCAATATTTTTAAGGCACCCAAAAAGTGCCGGAAAAGCCAAGTACGCCATGAAGCGTGAGGAAAAGGGGGCTCGGTACATGCCGAACACCCCCCCAGCCCCCCGTATGTACGCGCCGGACCCCCAGGCCCCGCGCGGACAGACGCGCCGGACCCCCAGCCCCCCACGGATGTACGCGCCGGACCCCCAGCCCCCCCGCGGATGTGCGCGCCGGGCCCCCACCCCTGTATGTACGGTGCGGACCCCCACCCCCCGAATGTACGGTGTGGACCCCCACCCCCTGAATGTACGGTGCGGACCCCCGCCCCCCGAATGTACGGTGCAGACCCCCACCCCCGTATGTACGGTGCGGACCCCCACCCTCGTATGTCCGGTGCGGAACCCCACCTGCGTATGTACGGTGCGGACCCCCACCCCCGTAAGTACGGTGCGGACCCCCACCCCTGTATGTAGGGTGCGGACCTCCACCCCCCGAATGTACGGTGCGGACCCCCACCCCCGTATGTACGGTGCGGACCCCCACCCCCGTATGTACGGTGCGGACCCCACCTGCGTATGGGGGTGGGGGTCCGCACCGTACATTCGGGGGGTGGGGGTCCGCACCGTACATTCGGGGGGTGGGGGTCCGCACCGTACATACGGGGGTGGGGGTCCGCACCGTACATTCGGGGGGTGGGGGTCTGCGCCATACATCCACGTGGGGGCTGGGGGTCCGGTGCGTCGGTCCGCGGGGGGGCTGGGGGTGCGGCGTGTACATCCGCGGGGGGGCTGGGGGTCCGGCGCGTACATCCGCGGGGGGCTGGGGGTCCGGCGCATACATCCGCGGGGGGGTGTTCGGCGCGTATGCGGGCACAAGGTTGGACGTCTACATGGTTGCTATAGAGGTTCGCTCCGTACGGTGTTTTTACCATACGGTTGTGCATTCTGACGGACGGGACTGATCGTACTTGCGCGTTCGGACTTCGGTTTCCCGATTCGTAGGTAAAACTGTCCGGGGATGTGTCGGACACTTTTTCCGACCCGGGGACGTGTCGGGGAATTTTCCCAATGCGATTCGTATGAGTTTTTTACATACGAATCGTACTTGCCAGTTTGTACGGGACTTGTACGATTCGTACGTAAAAAAATCCGGATACGATTCATACGGGGAATATTTTACACGTATCGGAATCGGCCCCTTTGTTGGATAGTGAGAGCGTAAAAATTACTATTCCCACTCCAGTTACTGCAACAGTAGGGAAAGCGTTGGATAGCGTCGGGGTAAAAATGACTATTCCCACTCCAAAGAGTGCAACAGTAGAAAAAGCGTTGGATAGCGGGAAGGTACAAATTACTATTCCCACTCCAGAGAGTGCAACAGTAGGGAAAGCGTTGGATAGCGGGAAGGGAAAAATGACTATTCCCACTCCAGTGAGTGCAACAGTAGGGAAAGCGTTGGATAGCGTAGGGGTAAAAATTACTATTCCCACTCCAGTGAGTGCAAAAGTAGGGAAAACGTTGGGTAGCGTAGGGGTAAAAATTACTATTCCCACTCCAGTGAGTGCAACAGTAGGGAAAACGTTGGATAGCATAGGGTTAAAAATTACTATTCCCACTCCAGTGAGTGCAACAGTAGGGAAAGCGTTGGATTGCGTAGGGGTAAAAATTACTATTCCCACTCCAGTGATTGTAACAGTAGGGAAAGCATTGGATAGCGTAGGGGTAAAAATTACTATTCCCACTCCAAAGAGTGCAACAGTAGGGAAAGCGTTGGATAGCAGGAGGGTAAAAATTACTATTCCCACTCCAGTGAGTGCAACAGTAGGGAAAGAGTTGGATAGCGGGAGGGTAAAAAATACTATTCCCACTCCAGAGAGTGCAACAGTAGGGAAAGCGTTGAATAGCAAGAAGGAAAAAATTACTATTCCCACTCCAGTGAGTGCAACAGTAGGGAAAGCGTTGGATAGCGTAGGGGTAAAAATTACTATTCCCACTCCAATGAGTGCAACAGTAGGGAAATCGTTGGTTAGCGGGAAGGGAAAAATTAGTATTCCCACTCCAGTGAGTGCAACAGTAGGGAAAGCGTTGGATAGCGTAGTGGTACAAATTACTATTCCCACTCCAGTGAATGCAACAGTAGGGAAAACGCTGGATAGCAGGAGGGTAAAAATTACTATTCCCACTCCAGTGAGTGCAACAGTAGGGAAAGAGTTGGATAGCGGGAGGGTAAAAAATACTATTCCCACTCCTGAAAGTGCAAAAGTAGGGAAAGTCATGATTTATTTTTAATAATAGATTACATCAATTATCAATTCCAATAAAAAGTTAATTAAAAATAATTACCAATTAATAACAATTAATTACCATTGAAAAAAATTAATTAGCAACTAATAAAAAATTAATTACCAATTAATACAAATTAATTACCAAATAATAATTAATTATCAATTATCAATACACATAAATAAAAAAAAATATTATTTACTTCATTACAATTAATTTACTTCCCACCCAATTCCCCTATAAACCCACAATCCACTCCCAATAATAAAAAATACAATTAACATTATTATCAATTAATCAATTATTAAAAATAATGTTGAAATTAATAAAAATTAATTAGCAATTCATACAAATTATTTACCCATTAATACAAATTAATTACCAATTAATAATTAATTATCAATTAATTATCAATACACATAAATAAAAAAATAATTATTTACTTTATACTTTATTACAATTAAATTACTTCCCACCCAATTCCCCTACAAACCCACAACCCGCTCCTAATAATAAAAAATACAATTAAAATAATTATCAATTAATCAATTAATATAAATTAATTACCAATTAATAATAATTAATTACCAATTAATAATTAATTATCAATCAATTAATTATCAAAACATATAAATATAATTAATTTTTATTTAACCATAATTAAATTACTTCCCACCCTATTCCCCTATAAACCCACAACCCGCTATGGAATTAAATTACGCAAAAATTAAATTACATAACATTCATTAGTTTAAATAAATTAAACATACATTACAAAAATAATACATAATTTTAACACATATACTACCATACATAACACTAAAAAAAAATCGATATTATACATATCTATATTTTTAAATTCGATATTATGGTAATCTATATTTTAAAATTCGATATTATGGAATTCTATATTTTTAAATTCTATATTATGGAAATCGATATTTTGTACCCCAATTTCGATATTCTGACCTATCTATATTTTGATAATTCGATATTCTATCCACTCTATATTTTAACTTCGATATTCTGGGCAGTCGATATTTTGGAATCGATATTTAGGGTTTTCACCGACACCACAACAATGTTGCTGCTCCTGAGTTTCAAAAAGAGAAGGGAAATCCAGAGAGAAAATGACTCTCTTTAAAGGATTTCCCTTCCTCTACAATGCTCACCACGCGCACATCGATGTGCCTGCTGTCACTGCAGTCCGGAAAAAAGAAACGGACCGCCTGGGCCAGGGCAAAAAACAGAGCCCGATAGAGATCCGTTTCGAGGCCACCTTAAAAAAAATGCCGGTGCTCAGAACCGGTGAGACCCAGCCCACTTAAAGCCCTGAGGGTGACCAACCTCCATGTTTGCTGTCTAATGCAGACCATTCATTGACAGCCAAATCACAATTTAAAGATCATTTGTAAGTACACCACTCTTAAGACCACGCTGTAGAAAAAAAGGACAGTAACAGGAAGTCCCAACCTCCTAAAGAAGTTAAGACGAGTTAGAATTATGCAGACAAAAAGCTCTGCAACATCAACACAAAACAAAAGAAGTAAAGCCTGATGTTCTGTCAGAGCTCGATGATTCTCTCTATAAAATATTAAGTCATTAGGAAACAACACAGTTTAAATGGAAGAACTAACAGGACTCAATATTAGGCTCAGGCAGATATTTGATTAATTTGGTTATGGTATTAAAGATTCAAAATTCATTGCCACAAGTAATTTCTTGAGAAGTTCAGTTAAGAATATCACAGCTTGTATAATAATGGCAAACATTTAAGCGGCTTTCGTGAATGGATATAATCAGAGTCAGCTACAGAGTTACAGAGTCCTACCACCACTAAGGCAGAAGGATAGTTTGTTGTCTAAAAGCTCAAAATCCTAAAGGAAATAGAAATGGGTTCAGGTTTAGAGTCCATTAGGGGCGAATCCATTATCCTATACAAAGAATTCAAGAAAATGGAAAAATAGAAATGGTTCAGCAAAGAAGGTTCAGCCCATCAGCTACCGATAGTAGTATCCACCAGATAGTCCAATAACAAAAGATAGCTCAAAATTAATCAACATAGCATCCGGGTCTCGAGTAGTAAAAATCAGAATGGCATTGTCCTTCCTTTGGGGTTTCTTCTTTTATAAAGTTTTCTAAGGTAGTCCCAGTGAGGTGGCTTCACACCACCATTAAAAGACTATCACATGTTCATATTCTCATAGTGTCACCTAGGATACTTGCAACATTGAGATGGTTTCCCTTGCTTGTCATGAGAAACAAAAGATTGAGAGTCCACACAGGCCTAGGGTCGATTAAAAAAGATACAAAGTAATTGTCATAAACAATAGCTGAAATTCTATTCCCACAAAAATATTTCATTGTGCACTTTGAAGAAACATTCAGGAATGTCAGGATGTAGACATGTACAGGACAAATAAGCAACATTTCACTTGTAGAAAATTACCCACTGTATTAAATCAGGGTAAAGGTCAGCAGTAGAGAAAAAGCATTTTGGAAAGGCTTTTAAGTTAGCATCGCACATTTAAACGAAATGAGCTGTAAACCAACATCAAATATAATGAAATTAAATCAATTCAATAAAATAATATATGAACATTTGTGTTGTAATCTTAGGGATGCATGGAACCCTGCTATGTCATGGAATGTAGTGATGCATGTCATCTCATGAATCACTCATTCTAGAGCTGGGTATCCCGCTGTACAGTTGGTGCTGTACCGATATGCTGTGTTTCCTGATTAAACATTTCTAACTTCTATCACAGCACCAAGATTCATCCTTTCAACAGTGGCGACGAGAAGCTTCTGCCTGATTGGGGATAGGCACCTTCAGCACTGACTCTCCTGTTTTTAAATCTTTGTTTCATGGACTGTGCCATTATTGTGGATCTGCGCCACTGCTTTCATTACCGGTTTTGATAGAACAAGGCTGTGACATTGACTGCTGTCACCCGAGAACTGTGAGTTTTACCTTGTTTGTATAATCAAGCTAATTTTAGAGGAGCGCATGGTTGTTTTTGAGAACCGTGAGGCCTACCTGTTTAACTGCCACACCGTGAGCCTTTTCTCAAGCTCGTGCTTTGCTCCCTCGCGCTAAGCCTCCATCACAATGTTTCACGTCACTGGAACGCACGCCGCACTCCAACACGCAATGACGCTGTGACTACGCAGCGTGCGGTCATTTTGGATTCAGTTTTTATTTGTTTATTGTGGAGCGCATGCTGGAAGGCACGTCAATATTGCAGGGTTCAAAACGCCGCTGCGCGCTTGCTGGTAGGGCTTCCTAGGTCTAGCTCAGTGATGGCTTTGCTCCCTAAACTGCACTGGCTTCCGATGGAAAAGCGTGTTCAATTTAAGGCTCTCTGTATGGCCCACAAAATCTTAGCGGGGCAGGCCCCTTTGAGCCTGGCCAATCTTTTAACAACCTACACTCCCAGCCGCCCCCTGAGATCGGCGGGCTGTGCGCTGGTCTGTGTCCCTCGTATCCATAAGGCCAGAGCTGGAGGTCGCTCCTTTCGGAACCTTGCCGCCAAACTCTGGAACTCCTTACCGCTTTCTATTAGATCTATTCAACAGCACTTTCCTTTTCGTAAAGCGATAAAGACTTGGTTGTTCTCTGGTCCTGCTAAGTCTTTATAGATTGTGTAGCCTGCTGTGTCTGTCGTTGATGTCTGGTCTGGGTCAGGGCTGCGCTGGGACGCCCCGTTGCTGGGGCAGCCATGCGCGCTACAAATCGAACTAATAATAATAATAATAATAATATCAAGCACGCATTCACGCTGTATTCACGCGGTGTGCAGCTGATTTGAATATTATTTCATCTCGTCAGGACGGACATCGTTCTTCCTCACTGTTTATTGATTCCCACGCCAGAATCTCAAAACACAATGAGAGTTGGCAGTATTTGAATGTTTTTAAGCTTGCCTCAAGTACAGCAGTGACAATGTTTATACAATTTTTTTTTTTTATATATATATCTTTGGAATCACCCCAGCGGACTTATTTTCTTGCTTTTGCCAACAATCTCTTCAAGTACTACTGCAGTATAATTGGGATTTTAATTGTTGGCACTTCAATTGGTTGCAATTTTCCACTCTATTCTCTTCTAATTATCTCTAAGTTGTCTTGTTCCGTCTTCAACTTCGTACTGTATTTCAATTATTGTCATCGCTGCCACAACAAGCATGTCCCAGTCCCCGGCCTTTTTATCAGAGAAGGGTGAACCGATCCTTCCTTGGAAGAGATGGAGACATTTATTTGACTCTTACATTGTAGCAATTGGTGGAAAGAAGTTTTCAGCATTTAGGAAGCAAGTTGTCCTTCTCCACAATTTAGGTGTAGAAGGAAGAAATATTTATGATAGTGTGGATCTCATTCCAGTTGGTAATGGGGATGGAGAACCAGCGGATGTTTACGAGATGTCTATGACTATGTTGGAGAAACATTTTGGTCCCCACATTAACGTTGTCCTAGAGAGGCACAAGTTCTTTACCAAGGTCCAGGGTCTGGCTGAGCGGGTGGGAAGTTATGTAATGAACATCGGAGCACCATTCGGTGTAAAAAGACCAACACCAAACTGACTCGTCATTTCACTGAAAAAAACCATAAAGACACAGACCTGAAATGGACCATTCTGGAAGCAATGAAAAAACGAAAGTTTTACCTTAATAAAGCCCTACATGTAAGAGAACAACAGTGGGTGTTCCGTTTACGAACCTGGGACAAAGGGCTCAACGATGAAATACCGTGGCTCCAAATGGGGCGCTGAAACCTCTAACAACCACCAGTAGATTAATTCACACTAACACATAGACTGAGTGTACCTGGTATACCATCACATGACACTGTGAAACCATCAGTACATGCAGTGCCCTCAGTTTTAAATGAGTTTACTTCAAATGGGCTGAGTATACCTGGAATTATCACACTTAGCTGGCTTTTAAACCAAGCCGAAGTCATGAGGCCAATTGGCCACATGCTCTCCATAGTCATCCTCCCCCAGCTGGAACCGCCTCTCACCCAGGCTTAACGCATGAATAGAAAAGTTAGCGCTGACACTCAGTGCTAATACCCAACATTGACATCCTCACCCTTATCACCCTTATTTTGATCTTCCTTTGGAATACCTGTTTGCACAAGTGCATCAGAGCAAGTCCAACCGAAAACTGCCCGCTAGTACACTCACAATATCGCCCATCTGGGCAAATCTAGACTCTGGGTGGAATACCCCCCCTTTTTTCTGGGCAATCAGCCGCTCACCCGTTCACACACTGGGTGCTTCGCAGTCACGCACCAGTCACACACAGAGCAGAAGTGTACTTCTGCCCCTTCTGCAAAATCTCGCTCATCTGGGCAGCCAAAAAGACCTAGGTAGAATTTCACCTTGCATCACAGTAATTGGCCACCCACCCGTTGCCACATCGGGTGCCTTGGCAGTCACGCACTAATAGTACATAAGAGCATGCGTGTACTTTTGCCAATTTAAACTAGGCACTGGCGCGTAGGGCACAGACCACCGCGCACTTTCCCTCAGTGATTCCCATCACGCGCTTCACTTTTCTAATCACCATTTTGGGACCAGGCACTCGCGCTTCAGGACACAGGAAGTAGTGCTCCGAGTTTATCGGCATCTCAGCCTACCGCTCCACACTGAGCATTTGCACAGTACGGCCATTGATGAATCAGGCTCCCCTTCCAGGGACACAGGAAACCACGCACCTGATTTCACCTAGCACCACTTAAAACCAATTTGCTTAAATGAGCTGACTATAAAAGCACAACGGCTCTCCACCCAGTCCTACATCGGGGAGGAATGGGAGCAGTCGCCTAGGATCCACGCAGGAAACTTTCCTTGAGGCAGTAAGGGTGTGAATGAGAACGGAGTAAATGAAAGTAGTTTGGGGCAATTAGTCCACCATAAGCACAATTGAGGATGAATGCTCTGCATGTTTGTACTTGAAAAACCATAATTCTCACGCCAGCTGTGATCTATATGTATTTTCCCGCAGGTTCTGACAAACAGGGGTTTCCCCTCCCCTCCTCCCATGGGGCCAGTAGCTTTGGTTTTTAGGGTAAGAACAGTGAGACACGTGCTCTCACCTTTGCATCCCCATCATGTACACAAATTGAGTGGCACATGTCACATGAGTAGTCACTCACACAGAAACTGGATCAGAGCATGTATTGAGTTCAGTTATTCGCCACTGCTACGTTCTGTTGTTATATATATTTTTATTCTCTCCCTACATTTTCTTTTACAGGCTTGAATCTAGGAGCCATCCAATTGTGGAGTGTGACACTGATCACACCCACACAGTGGTACACTCTTGCCACTTTTGGTAAGAACGGAGCCCCCAATTACATATTTAGGTCCTGATGAATGCCCTGGACCCTCCTGGGCCAAGACGGCAGAAACATGTCGACCTCTAAACACAATGGTTAGGGGACACTACTTCCCCCACATACCATCACCTGCTTTTAAAACATCATATAGATACCTCTCACATTAAAAAAACACAATGAGGATAACTATAATGATTTTTAATCTCACTTATACACGGGCCCCCACTTAGTTTAGAAGTGCATCCCTGTCGTCAGGTGTATGCCCGCCCTCTATCAAACCAAGGTTTTAGAGGGCGAGGACTGGTCAATGATGAAGCATGACACCAGGTGGTGTGTGAGACCAGTCCGTTACTTTTTGTGAGATGTCCTCACTCACAATATAACTCAAACCTTATAATGGTTATCACTTTAGGGGCAGCTCTTTTGTGGTTAAACAAAAAGTTATGTTGCCTCCCTTAAGACTTTGGCACAGACTTGTGAATTTGGTGAGCTCTCTGACTCCCTAGTCAGAGATCAATTAGTGAGGTGCACCAATAGCACTCGAGTTCAGGAAAAACTTTTGTCAAAAAACCCGTAATTGGCTGAAGCTGTTGCCATTGTAGAAGGTATGGAGAATACTTCTACTTGGGTGAAAGAGACGAGAAAAAACCGTGAGGATAAAAAGGAAGGGCAAGGTGATGTTCATGCTCTAGTGGATTGTGACACTTTGGAGGTTTGTGACAATGTAGCCAAAGTCTCACCTGTGGACAAGTATAAAGCTTTGGAAAAGGATACGCGCATGCGTGGTCCTCTCAAAGGATTTCCAGCGAAAACAGATCGTGAAGGTCGTTCTCCTAATACTAGTAGTAGTACCAACGACAAAGCCCCAGGGGAGTTTCCTAAACCTAAGTGTTTTAGGTGTGGAAGTTTCTCACACTTCTCCAACTGTCCTCATTGCTATGCCACAAGTCAGTGTGCAACAAATGTGGTGTTAAGGGACATTTTGCTCGAGTTTGTAAGTCATCTACTAAAGCTCGTAATCCGGAAAAAGGGGCTGAGATTGTGCGCACTGTAGTTCTAAGTATCAGTGATAATGATGGTGAAGTCGATGCAGGGAAAATAACAATGCCCGAGAGCCACATCTTTGTAGACGGTCATGACTTTGTTGTGCTGGCTGACTCTGGTTCGCCTTTCACCATGGTCGGCAACAAGCAATGGGATGAGATTGTGGGGTTGGACAGCATGACATTGTCACCACCTGACATAAATCAGTCAGTTATGGTGGTGCAAAAATTAATGTCCTTGGATGTGTTGATGCTTGTATCCAGTTTAAAAACAGACGTACTGTGGATAAAGTCTACGTGGCTGAGAGAGGGGGACAATTTGTTGGGATGGAGACACCAGCGTGATTTAGGTATCATGCTCAATCCCAGTGCAAGAGATCCCAGAGATCAAGTAATGTTGGTGGACTATGAAGATCAAGGTACTGAGTACTTCAAAAGGTTTCCTGAAGTCTTTACGAATACCTTGGGTTGCCTTAAAGGGTTCGAACACCGAATTGTTCTCAAAGAAAGAGCTGTACCCTGTGTGCATAAAGTGAGAAGAGTGCCCAATATGATGATGAGACCTTTGGAAACTGAGCTCAAAAGACTGTTAAGTTTGGGAGTCATTGAGAAGATGGAAGCCTCAGAATGGTGGGCCCCCATTGGTTTGGCCCCCAAAGATGGTGGTGCCAGTGTCAGGATGTGTGTAGACTTGAGGGGTTTGAACAAATGGATTTGGGTAGATTGCCAACCCCTGCCCAATTTTTCGGAGTCCCTTAGCATGCTCAAAGGAGCCCAGATTTTCAGTGTGTTAGACTTATCGTCAGCCTATCACCAAATTCTCCTACACAAAGACTCAAGGCATCTTACATCCTTCGTGACGCCTCTGGGAGCTTACCGCTTCCTGAGAATGCCTTTTGGGTTGGCATCAGCGGTGGCATGTTTCCAGAGGGTCATGAAGATGGTCCTGGAAGGAATACCCAACATCATGTTCTTCTAGGATGACATCTTGGTCTACGGTAAAAGTGAAGCAAAACATGGTGAGACACTAACCTGTGTTTTGGAGAACTTGAAGGAGAAGGGACTTACTGTAAAGAAACAAAAATGTCGCATTGGGTTGGGATCAGTTACATATTTAGGACATGTGATCTCAGGAGAAGGGATCCAACCCAAGTTAGAACTTGCAGAGAGTATCATGAAAGCCCCCACACCTAAAGATAAGGAACAAGTGAGGTCATTTTTGGGACTCGCTGAGTTCTATTCCAAGTTTGTGCAAGGATTTGCTAGTGTGACTGAACCCATCAGGGCTTTGCTTAAGAAGGGTACGCATTTCCTGTGGTCTGATGACTGCCAAAGAGAGTTTGACAGCATCAAATCTGAAATTGGGAAGATGTCCACTCTGCGGCATTTTCATGTCAGCCGAAACACCATCTTAACCACTGATGCCAGCCTCAAGGGGTTGGGGGTGGTACTCTCCCAAGTTGTGGATGAGGAGGAGAGGGCAGTCGCTTTTGCTTCTAGGGCTCTCAAGGACACGGAAGTCAATTACTCGTGTATTGAGAGAGAGGCCTTGAGTGTGTTTTGGGCTGTGCAGCACTTTAAGTTTTATCTCTGGGGTATTTCATTTTTGGTTAGGACAGATCATCGACCCTTAGTCCAAATCTTTTTGTGCTGTCAAAGTGAACATATCACACCCAGACTCAGGCGCTGGAGTGAAGGTCTCCGGGAATATAACTTTCGCGTACAGTATATACCTGGCCCCAGTAACAAGTCTGCCGATTGTCTTTCTTGGTTGCCTGTTGAGTACGAACAGAATGATGCTGAAATCGAGAGTGTATGTTGGGTTGCTGAGCCAGCCCTGTCCAGTGGAGAATGGCTGGATGGTGTAAAGAAAGACAATATTCTTTCTTCTCTCAGGATGTGGACGAGCCAGGGTCTTTAGATCAAGAAATGAAAGCATATTGGTCTGTGAGAGATGTGTTGTCGTTTTAATGTGGCAATCTTATGAGAGGAGACAGAGTGATTCCTCCCGTTGAATTCAGGGACAGAATAATTAACATAGCTCATCAGAGCCACTTGGAGAGAAGTCTCACCAAAGCTCGGGTGGGAGAAAGATACTGGTGGCCCGGTATGGATCACATGACTAAAAATGTTGTTAAGGACTGCGTGTCGTGTGCCTACAGTGATAAGTCTCGAATTCCAAATCATGCGCCCCTATCTCCTGTAGAGGTCCTTGATGTTGTGTGGTCAAAATTGGGCTTAGATATTGTAGGTCCTTTTGAGCTTTTGCCCTCCTATGAACTTTTTGTTCTTTTGCTAGTGGACTACACCTCCAAGTGGGTGGTTACTAAATGTGTGTCCACTGTGAACACAAAAACTGTTATCGACTTCCTTGGAGATGTATTTGTTTCTGAGGGTGTGCCTAAATTTTTGGTTACGGACAATGGGGTACAATTTGTGTCTCATGAGATGTGCAAGTTCCTTAAGGATCTCAACATAATTCATCAGAAAATGGCCTTATATACACCGCAGGCCATTGGTTAGACCGAGAGGATGGTCTGGGCTGTCAAAGGTTGTGCCCAGCGTGCTCTTGAATCAAGGTTGTCCTTCAGCAGTGTCTTGAGAGATACATGGTGGGCACACCGTACTACTCCTAATGTAGTCACGCAGAAGTCTCCTTTTGAGGCCTTGAGGGGAAGGAAGGCTGTTTCGAAGTTAGACCTGTCTTGGCTGCCTGCCTTTAGTGATGTGGGTATTTCTGTTGAAACAAGGCGTTCTAGAATTTCTGATTATCAGCAAAAATGCAAATTGAGTTATGACTCTAAGATGAGTGTGAATAGCAAGAAGTGGTGCCTCGGTAACAGGGTTATGGTGAAAAGTCCAAGACATACTCCGAAGGGGAATTCTAGTTTCATAGGTCCTTTCACCATTGTTGCCATCAGAAAGAATGTTGTGAAAGTTGACACGGGTCGCATGTGGAGCATGTCTAGACTGGTGAGATATACTGGGAAATCCTCAAATGTACATGCACCATATGAGAGTAGTTTATCTGATGGTTATGACTCCTTGAGTGAGGATTCTTGCCACAGAAAAGCTGACATTTCCTCTGGTAGATGTAGAAATCTGCCTGTGAAGTTAAGAGACTATGTCTTATATTGATGCAATGTTTTTCTTATGCCATGTTTCATTTTGCATGATTTTTGTGAAGTTAAGAGACTATGAGGCCCATTAGGATGGCCCTAGCGGTGCTGGGACCGGCCATCAGTGGTGCGGCTGTGAGCACCGCCCGCCACAATGCTGGGAATGCACTGCGTGTGTTGTCATGCACAAAGTGACAGGCACCACGAGGTGCCTGCCACCATATCCATGACAATGCAGGGGGGTACTATAGGTACCCCCCCTCTGTGCACCTCCCACCCCCCAATGCCCTGGGGGCCCGCAACGGGCCCCCAGAAAAGAATTCCGCATGCCTTTCCCGCCACGGAAAGGCATGTTTCCACACCCATGCTAATATGGATGGCGGTGTCTAGCAGACACCGCCACCATATTAAACCTTTTTCCGCTCGGTCGACTTGTCGACTGGGCGGAAAAGTGTCGGACTGTCTTCCCGTCCGCCGCGGTACCCCCCGCCATACTAATATGGCAGGGGGTAAACGGGTGGCAGGCGGGGAAGGATGTAGGGCGGATCGCCTCCGCCATGCGGGCGGAGGTGATCCGCCCTACATCCTAATGGGCCTCTATGTCTTATACTGATGCAACGTTTCTCTTATGCCATGTTTCCTTTTGCAGGATTTTTCAACTTTTGTTTTACTTTACTGCATTTTGATATTTTGTTCTCTTTGTTATTTGTTTTCTTCCTTATTGAAAGGGGAATGTGTTGTAATCTTAGGGATGCTTGGCACCCTGCTATGTCATGGAATGTAGTGATGCATGTCATCTCATGAATCACTCATTCCAGAACTGGGTATCCTGCTGTACAGTTAGTGCTGTACCGATATGCCGTGTTTCCTGATTAAACATTTCTAACTTCTATCACAGCGCCAAGATTCATCCTTTCAACAATTTCACAAATCATTATTTCATGAAATGAGCTAATGTTAGAAATATCCTACTATCACAATTTTTCATGATATTCATATAAGTGCATAATTTTCTTAAATCACACCACAAAAATAGTTTTTCGTTTTTCATAAACTATAGAGTCTCTAGTATTACTATGCAATGTTTCAAAGTTGTATTTCATTTCAACACGTTTTTGCACCTGCTTTTTTAAACAATGTACACTAAAAGAAAACATCAAAACGCTAAGCCATTTCTCTTAACATCAAAATGTCATCAATATACATTAATAAGAAACTTGTGCATTAGAAAATTATCAGTGCAACTGCCTTTATATGTATTAGTATTACTTTCTATGTGTCTTTTCTTCATCTCATGTTTTGAAGCACACTTTTATGGTGCTTCTACTACACTTGTATCAGTTTCATGTGTCACTATGTCCAACGTGTACTTTTAACTTTCAAGTGTCTTCTGTTTATAAATGTATTGTGTATTATCATTTTTAAAGTCGTGCTGCATCAATAGCAAACTCGACTACTGTAAAAGGCTTCTAGTGGGCTTACCTCAAAACTCACTCTCCTTGCTGAACTATGTTGTCCCTACCTCGCCCTCTACCTAGCAACTTAAATGGTAGCCAGAAACTATGGGTCCCTTCTCCCCCTGCTAAGGGCGTTCACAATCTAGAGGTACAAGTACAATGCCTTGTTCTTAGGAACACAATCCACCAAGTTGCCCAAACCTCTTTTTTCCATGTGCAAATTTGGAAAAGTAGTTTACCTTACAGTTCTTCTGGCCTCCGCATCCTCTTGGTCAATGCATTGTTCCAGTGTCATCTGAATTATGCCAATGCAAGTTTTTTACTGTCTCTGACAAACTGATCTACCATCTTCAAGTTATTCAAAATACTCCAAGCGCAACTGTAACTAATACACCCACTGTCACATTACATTGGTGCTCGGATACCAGTATTGGCTGCTTGTGAAAGCCAACAATGTTTTCAAATCAGTGACCATTGAACACAAACCCAGCATTCAGTCCTTTTTAGCCAAAACAATTGATGATGCGTCACCCAGATCAGATTTTCAAATCTGCCATTCTCTATTTACTTGAAGTCTTCAAAGTCCAGACTGTTTATTTTGGTAGTCGTGCATTTTCAAATGCACTTGCCAGACAATGGAATAGTATTGTCTTGGCATTACGATCTAATCACAATCTTACCTCGTTCAGATGTCTACTAAAGACCTGACTCTATGATTTAGATCTGTCCTAGTTTGCTTGCATTTTCCAGGTTCTGTTATTTTTCCCCAAGACGTACCAGCAGGTGTAGTGCTTTATAAATATTTAACATAATATAACAATGTCCTAAACATTGCTATTAGAACTCTTTCAACCCCCACACACAAATTTCAAATTCTTTCTACTACCCCTCAGCTGGATGGTTATCTGCAAAATGCAGACCCTAAAGAAACTTTAATCCTCAAATGTAAAGCAATCGGAAGGATTTACCCTGACAACCTCTCACATGTTATCCCATAACATTCAAACTCGAAACCTAAGATCATCAAATAAAGACTCACTCAACCCCCATGTGTAATATAAGTTCTGGTCTTTCAACCTCGTAGGACCACTCCATTGGAACGTCCTGCCATTTGGGGAAGCCTTTCACTCCCGGAGGTGTATTATGCATAGGATGTGCTGCAGGGTCGCAACTAGACCTGAACTTCAGAGGGCAGGAGGGGGCCAAACAGGTCAACCAATGGAGGCAGGGCTAACTCTTCGAACAATGGGAGAGACCTATCCTTAGAGCCAACATAAGGAAATCGAGCAATAAATTGCACATAGGAAGCATATAGGTCAAACCCCATACAAATATAACCAACATGTTTCAGTGTATCTGAAAATGTTTATAGGCTATTGACAGAAATATTTAAAAAGCAGAATGAGTGATTTGACAACCAAAAAACAGCATCTACAGAGTTCAATCCAGAGCACTTTAACCAGTTTTTGCAGTTATTCCAAGATGACGACACTTTGTTGCCAACTCACTGAAAAATGTCTTTTGTGAGACAATGAGTTTGTGAAATATTTTCTTTCCATCTTCAAAAAGACCCTGCTGCTTGACTGTTGACCAAAGGTGCATTTTAAATCTGATCATCGGGACATTGCAGCATATGCTTGTTTGAATTGCACACTTGTACAGATCTCAGACTATAGAGTTTAGTTGATTAAGGCACCTAGGGGCATATCAGCAACACCCAGCGATAATTATCGCTCAGCGCTCTTAGCGTGAGGATAATTATCGCTGGGTAATGTGGATTTTTATCACTGAGATAGCGTGCTATTAGCAACGCTTATCTACTCAGCGATAAAAATCCTCACGCTAACTGCCTAACGTGAGATTATCGCTGGAAACCCCGCGATAATCTCACGTAGTGTGGGGTTAGCTTGCTGATAGTTACTCACAAATTTAGCCATGATATCCACCTTCCATAGGATATCATGGCTAAGTCAGTCCCGAAGCAGGTGTAAGGAAAGTAGCGATAACAGGGATTATCGCTACTTTTCCTGCCGCTATGCTTCATAGCGTGGGGCTTGATGATAGGAGAAATGTCGCTTAGCGACATTTCTCCTGTCATGTTAGGTCCGGAACGCCCACTTTGCATCTCATTAGCGATGCAAAGTTGGGCGTTAGGAATCCCCACACTAAAGCAAGGTTTCACGCGTTAGCGTGGCCTTGCTAATTAGGCGATAAAATTATCGCTGCTTTTCGGCCGAAAATGGCCGCAAAAGCGGCGATAATTTTTTATCGCCAGCTTGTAAATATGCCCCCTAATGTTTGGATGTGTGCCTAGCAAGTCTCAGATTTGATTCCTAATGCATCTTCCATTCCTCCTGAGATTGAATGAATGAGTGCCAATTAGTTGGAAATATTACCACCTGTTAATTACTCTGCCTGGAATCTGAACTAAGCTAGATCATAATAAAACTGTTGTTGTTAGTCCCCCAAATTGAGCAGTTCTCAGATGAGATATCTGAGCTACATCCATGGAGGACGCCACCAGGCCTAAAGAAGTGGAAAAAAATTAAGTTGCCTTGAAATAACTGCAAGAAATAGAGTTCTGGCATGCAAAGGACACCAACATTTCTTCATGCTCCAGAATACATTCAATGTGTGGCTGAGGTGCAATGTCTAGCAAAGAAGCTACTCCAAGAGAAACAGAAATTGTATCACTTATTAGCATATGTTTCTATTGCAACAACCATGCTATCCATTTTGTTTTTTACCCCCAGCATATAATGTGTGAAATCCTCTTAAATATCACTGTTGCTTTTAAATCCTGCAAGGGCAATGTGCATTATAAAATGCAACATCTGTTACAAATGTCTCCAAATGTCCTTTGCAAAGAATGACCATATTCTCTAAAATGGCTGTTCCTAAATGGCTATTCCAATTATAACAAATAGCAGAGCCTTGGTAGTGGAAGAGACAACTTTAAATGGACCACAAGAGAAACAAAACACAGCAACATGGTAACCAGTTTGTCATTGTGACAGTGACATAAGTAGTGCACAAAGTAAAGTTTTTATTGAGTAACGCTTTTGCATTGGTGACCTTTTATACACATTATCAGAGTTATGCTGTTTTTGACAGAGCCAGTCGTACACTGACAGCAGAATAAGGTTTCATAAGCAACTTTCTGCCAAACTATACTAGCTTGAAAAGGCAGGACACAGCAATGAAATGCATAGATAACATCCCGGAAACAAAACACAAGGCATAAGTTAAAGCAAATTCCACATCTGTCTTCCAATGCACCCGGAGAAACTAATCATTCTGACATTAGTTTTAAATGGGAAAGTTATGCCATTGGCTAGACATATATTACATGTTCAGACTACCCATAGGTCAGGCATCAGACACCTGAGCTATCCATCAATTTACAATACTCTTTCTCCAAAAGACAAGAGCCATAACACACCCTTTCTGCTCTATTTCTCCTGCAATTTGCCACTAGCCCTCGTTTATTGCCTGAGGTCACCAACTATATTGAAAACTTATACATGCAAGATATGAGCTGAGCGGATAAAATGCAACAAACACCCTACGGCATTTTGGCGCTGAACTAACAACATCAGAAAAGATATGAAGACAATCAATATAATACTTTACTTTTAAGAGCCTTTCTAAACATGGAAAAAGCATCTATTTTGTGCAGGCTGACATTGAGTACATTATAAATAAAGGGGGCAACAAAAGCCAAGGAATACCCCGCTCTAGCCACCAATTATTTAGGAGGAATGATATCAGGAGGGGAGAGCCAAAATGAAAAGATGGCTTAAACTTGGAAGCAAACGTAAGCAGCATGGGGCCTGTTTCATTACAGGCAATGTGGGACAATTAATCCTTCTAGAAACTGGCAACCAGAGCAACTTACAGTGTGCCTCGGAAAACTTATCAAAGTTCCTGAAAATTCAAGACAAGCCATGCTGCTGTATGCTAAACACATGGAAACTTGTAAATAGCAGATGCAGGTGTAACAGCATAGCAAGCATTGGCTTAGTTCAATCTAGAAATGTTGATGTTGGTAGCATTAATAACACAAGATTTCAGTAGTTCTGAATAAAAATAGTTTTTTTCTTCAAGATCTAGTCTGATGGAATCTTTCTTTGTCTTTTATTGAAATTAAAGTCTGATGAAGTACCCTCCTGTGTATTTGTAGGTGTGGTGAGATATGATAACTAGATCTTTCATCCCTGTTGATCTATCCCCAGGCACATTAAGTAGCCCACCGTGGCCACCAAATTGCACGGTACTACCGAATTCAGGTGTGTGACTGTCTGGTCACACATATCCGCAGTGACGACAGTAACCAATTGAGCTTTAATAAATAAAGCATTTCTTATCAATTATTTTAACCTTTTTTCATTTAGGGTGTGTGTGTTTCATTTTATTTAATTTAACTAAAGGTGAAAGGCAACAAGAAAGTTGCAGAATACATTTTCATTTCTTTAACCACATCTTTCATTGCATTCAGGATCAGAGTTCACATATCTTTTATGCACCTCAACTGCTGGATAACCTAGGAAATACCTTCTATGAGGCTATCATGAGGCCCCATCTTCAGCACTGCTCAGTAGAGATCAGCTGAAGAATGGTGTGTGTCCTGGGAGCTCCTGCAACCTGAGCTAAAACACTCAATATTTATGAGGTGTAATGATATATAAGGTGTTGCCCTAAGGCAGCATGAACAGCCATCTGCTGCTGGAGCAGCGCATTAATGAAAAGCAGGCTGGATGTTTGAAGCAGCCAGTCTGTCTCTCCACTACAGGCAGCACCCAGCATGTTTTTGAAAGGGGGCCGAAATCCCCTGTAGGTAAATGGGGAGCAGGTCTTCACAGAAGCTCCCCTTGCTGCTGCATGAATCGCCATTCGTCCCCTGCCCCTGACTGACTTTTTATTTTACTTTTACTACCTTGTATTACTACTGTTAGTTGTTTGCCTTGTTATTGTGCTTTATCACTTTGTATTACCACTGTTAGCTGTTTGCCCTGTTATTTTGCTTTATTACCTTGTGTTACCACTGTTAGCTATTATTATTACCACTGTTAGCAACATTTATTTTTGCCTCTGTTAACTTATTTATTTTTCCCCATTGTGTGATTTGCACCATTCACCGCTCTACCGCTATTCTTTTTCCTGCCGTTTCTCCTCCCACTTCCTGCCTGCCCCACCCACCGCCTCAGCATTCCTCTCTCCTCCCAAGAACTACTTAATGGAGGCCATAGCATGTCCACGCAGTGGGCCTATTACTGGCTCGCCAAAGACAAGCCCGTCTGCGCCTGCCCAGGCCTGGACGGCGCCCAGCACCAGGAACCCTGGCTCTCCCGCCACTCGAAGATACACCGCCACCGAGTTCCGAGCCCTGAAACCCTGACTTTGCAACAACAACTGCTGTTGCACCTCGATCTACAGTAGGATCTTTTACCTGCCAGTGCTGTATCTTCACCTGCAACACTGCAGCGCCAGTATGCGCAACGACCACCATCATGTCAACCACTTCAGAACAACTTCACTGCCTCCTGCTCAACGCACAATCACTTTGCAAGCACGCCACAGAGATCTGGGACACCATCACCTCCATCACCTCCATCACCTCCCTCACCCCTGACACCATCTTCCTCACTGAGACCTGGCTCAACAGCGCATCCACATCCAACATCGCCTCAGCAACACGCGACGACGAGCAAGATAGCAGAAAGAGACAGCAAACCTTCTCAAAATCATGAACAACATTGGCCTCACCCAACTAGTCACCATCTCACACACATCGCAGGACACCCACTTGACCCCATCTTCACAGTAACTGTCAGTGTCAAGTACAGCCATGTCCCCAAGCTCACCTGGACAAACCACCCCATTGTTCACTTCATCATCACAGGATCCCGGGCACCAACACCAAGCCACCCAGCACCTCACACCACAGCTGGAGCAAAGTATCAGAGAGCCAGTGGACCGACAAGCTCAACACCTCTCACCCAGACGCTGTAACCAACTAAAACAGGCTGGCAAGAACTTCTCCACCTGGATCGCTGATTGTGCCGATAGACACCCCGTCAAGCCCACCAAACTCAAGAGATCCTCCAAACAGGCCAGTTGTACACCACTGAACTGAGAACCACTAAACACAACTGCATGCGACTTAAAGGAAATTGGCGCACCAGCAAGGAGCCTACAGACAAAGCCACATTCATGACATCCCACAACCAACACCACAAATACCTGAAAGAGACAAAATGGAACGCCCTTGCCAAGCACATTTTAGCCAGTTCTAGCCACAGCAAAGAACTCTTCACCATTGTTAGAGAGTTCTCCAACCCTTCAGCCACTGACAACATAATTACCCCTTCCCAGGACCGCTGCAACACCTTGGCCGACTTCTTCCACAACAAGGTCTCCACCCTCTACAAAAACTTCAAATCCCAACCCACCGCGCTGACATCCTTTGCCTCCTCACTCCCACAGATTCAAACCTTGACCACCTGCTACCCACTGGGACCAGTTAACCACACAAGATGCCACAGCCATCATGAATCCACAGCCATAATGAACTCCGTCCACTCAGGAGCACCCACGGGCCCCAGTCCCCACCACATCATCAACCTCAGGAGCAAGATGATCAGCAACAAGCTCATCACCATCATCAACTCAACCATCACCACAACTAACTTCCTCAAAGAATGGAAACAAGTAGAAGTCAAACCCGTTCTCAAGAAACCATCCGCCGACCCCAACAAACTCAAGAACTACCTTCCCATCTCTCTGCTCCCCTTTACCACCAAAGTCCTTAAAAAGGACATGAACCACCAACTCACGGAACACCTGGTGAACCACAATCTTCTGGAAACATCCCAATTCAGGTTCCGCACCAACCATAACACTAAAAAAACCCTGATCACTGCCACCAACATTATCAGAACCCTCTTTAACTGGGGAAAAATGGTGGCCGATACTCCCTAACCTCTCATCAGTGTTCAACACCATATCCCACCACAACCTTATCAAGAAGCTTCACCACATTGGAATACAAGGAGATGCCCTCAAATGGATCGTCTCCTTCCTCACTGGAAGAATCCAGAGAATTTGTCTACCACCTTTCACCCCAGAACGTAAGAACATTGTCTGCAGTGTCCCTCAAGGCCCGTCCCTCCACCCTACACTGTTCGACACCTGCATGATCCCCTTGGCCAACATCGTCAGAACCAATGGAGTAACCAGCATATCCTACACTGACGACATAAAGCACATCCTTTCACTATCAGAAGACCCCTCTACCTCGCAGGTGCATGATGAGCGTAGCAAACTGGATGAAAGACAACTGCCTAAAACTCAACACAGACAAAGCGGAAGTGCTGATCTTCGGAAACAACACCTTCATGTAGAGTGACTCCTGGTTACCTTCCGAACTTGGACCCTCACCAACTGCGACAGACCATGCAAACAATCTTGGCATCATCCTGGACCGCAAGCACACCATGAAAAGCCAGATCAATGCAGTCTCCTCCACCTGCTTCCTCACTCTTTGCATGCTCCGTAAATGGCTCTCCGTCACCACCATACAAACTGTCACTCAAGCCCCTGTCCCCAGCCGGCTGGACTATGCAACGCACTCTATGTAGGAATCATCTTGCAACTCCTGAAGAGACTGCAGACCATACGGAATTTAACAGTCGGACTCATCCTCTACCTCCCAAAGCAGACCTACATAACCCCCACCTCAAGAAGCTCCACTGGCTCCCTGTTCAGATGAGATGTCAATTCAAGGGCTGATCCACATGTTCAAATACACCTACACCACCAAGGACCAGCAGACATCAACCTCCGCCGGAACTTCCACAAACCCTCCAGATACCTGCTCTATGCTTCCCTCTCTCTTGCCCACATGCCCGCATCCACTGAAGCAAGAGTGCAGGATGCTCCTTCTCTTACCTCCCACAAAGTTTTGTAACAACCTCCCCCTTCAGCTCCGGAAATTATCCTCTCTACTGTAATTCAGGAGATGACTTAAGACATGGCTGTTCAGCGAAACTCTCTCTAGCAGAAGGGTTCCCAGCTCCTCGATACCCTCTCGGGTGATTAGCAATGCTTTATAAGTCCTTTTTGTTTGAAGGAAGTCAAGAGAGTGATGCAGTAATTCACTACTCCTACCTGTAGAGGGATATCTGGGGGCGTCATTAGTCTCCCTTTCAGAAGGTGTCCTTTGGAAAGCGCACTGATTGTGAACCATCTCTTTGTGGCACACAGTCAGTGCTCCTTCTGATGGCCCTATTGCCTCTACATACATACATAATTTGGCACAAGATCAAAAGTGAAGTGTTTGCCTCATTTACATGTGGCCACAAACCCACGATTGTTCCCCTTCTTGGTAGCAAAGCCCTAGAACTCACTTCCTCTTGAAATTAGATTGATCTCTGGCTTTATGAAATTTAAGAATCGACTGAAAACTTGTATGTTCAAATCTTAATGGGGTCTTTCAATTCTAGGAGTTAAGATGTTTTTTTTTGTGCTTGGACATCTTTTGGTAATTGAGCGATTTACACATATCCTAAATAAATCCATAAATAAATAAATACGAGAAAAACATTGTCTTTGCTTTTTATAATGATACATGAGGGTGTTAAAACTTTCTTCACTCCATCTAACATTTCGTCTTACATTGAATTGCCTGATACTTCCCGCAGAAATCTCAGTGATCTCCAGAAGCTCATAACACTAAAGTATGCTAAAGCTAAACTAACCACTGCAGCACAATGACGTGCATGGGTCGGGCAATGATGTGACTGCACACCTGGGGGCATATCAACAAGCAGGCGATAAAAAATTATCGCTGCTTTTGTGTCCATTTTCGGACGAAAAGCGGCGATAATTTTATCGCTTTATCAGGAAGGTCACGCTATCGCATGAAACCTTGCCTGATTGCCATTTCCCTTAACGCCCATCTTTGCATCTCTAATGAGATGCAAAGTGGGCATTCCTCCCCAGGATAACGGGAGAAATATCGCTAAGCGACATTTCTCCTATTATCAAGCCTCACTCAAAGCAGCATAGCGACAAGAAAAGTAGCGATAACCTCTGTTATCGCTACTTTCCTTACGCCTGCTTTGAAACTGACTTAGCCATGATATCCTATGGAACGTGGATATCATGGCTAAGTATGTGAGTCCCTATCAGCAAGCTATCGCTAAAAGTTGTGTGATTATCGCTGGATTTCCAGCGATAATCTCACGTTTGGCTGTTAGCGCTCTGAATTTTATCGCTTTGGAGATAAGCGTTGCTAATAGTACGCTATCTCTGCGATAACATTCAGAGTTGTCCGGCGCTAATTATCCTCACGCTAAGAGCGCTGAGCGATAATTATCACCGGCCCTTGCTGATATGCCCCCTGGTCATTGTAAGAAGTCAATGAGGGTGCATGGGATGAGCATATGAAACATGTAAAACAAAATTTCAGCAACTTATGTGGGCCGCGACCAGTTATCAGTAGGCTTGGGTGAAATTTTCATTACACTGAAGTAATCAGAGTAATTTTGCTTTACTCTTTTGACACTTAATTACCTGATGGCACACGAGCACATAATTATGAGTCATTTGGTAGAAAATTTCCCACTGCAGGAGCACGGGAACAATAAATTTAGCGAGCGCGAGCAGCTGCTGGCTGCTGCTGTTCATATTCCGCTGCATTTAGTGTTATTTTCTTATTTCAAAATGCTTCCTACGCACATCATCTATGAAAGAGAGGATGCATCCGCGCTAAGAAAAGTGCGCAAAATGCTGGGTTACACTCCTTGCGTAATCTTTTTTTTTTTTGCTGTAATTTGGCGAAAATACGCTACAGCACATTACACGCGTTATGCCCACCCCTATCTAATGACCACGCAAAAAAACTATTTTACCTTTATCACCGCTATTCTGTCAGCTACTATCTGGCTACTTCAGTTGCCAACTTTAACCTTAAGTACTGTACATAATCAGGCTTAATCGAAACTTGACACTAAATTAACACCAAACCGGTTCTGCAGAAGAGCAAAATGCTATCAAAAGCAGCAGTGATAATTACCAGATTGGTAAATGCTTTTCCCGTAATTACAGCTAATCTAAAAAGTACAGGGCGTGTTCGTAATGTTCTACAAACAAATCCAAACAGCAAGACAAAGATAACACAAATACAATTAAAGACACAGGTGCAACCACGAACTGAAATGTGCCCACGGAGTTCATTGTCCTGCTGTCTGCAGCGGAGCCACCTCTACATTCTTGGGGCATATTGTCAAGCCAGGCGATAACAATTATCGCCGCTTTAGGGGCAGAAAACTGCTGCTAAAGCGGCGATAATGGGCTTGATAATATGCCGCAGAGAATTCCCATAGAAGCCCATTGTTGGGTGTTGACACCAGAACATGGGCTTCTATGGGAATTCTCAAGGGCATATTATCAAGCCCATTATCGCCGCTTTAGCGGCAGTTTTCTGCCGCTAAAGCGGAGATAATTTTAAGGCAGTTTCTTGATAATATGCCCCTTACAGAGGTTAGAAAGACTCTATGCCTGAACCTGTGTAAATACTCTTTTTCCACGAAGTCTAGAATCTGATCTGCTTTAAGAGAACTGTAATTAAAGCATGGTACGCTCAAGGCTTGGAAGTCTTTAAAGTTATTATTTACAAAGTGCCTTCAGCATAAATGAATTATTTTACTTTTTCTTAGACAAATTATATTGTGAGACTATTAATTTCCACCGTATTGTTTTGTTTTACACTTTTGAACTGGGATGACTGAATGCATGGACTCTTTGTAGATTTAGGCCCACGATTACAAATATTTTGCCAGCTGCGTTTCCCCCACTATGGCGGAAGAGCGTCGCACCCCCGCCAGCAGCTGCAAAACTTGAAAAATAAAATGATAATAAAGCATATTTATTATCAGGCACGAAGGGAAGTGGTAGGTGCACTGTTATCAGTGCGCATGTGGGTTTGGCCAGCCGTCTCAATAAGGCCAAAGCGACATGCACACTAATGCTGTCTCCAACCCGAGCTGCGTTGCAGGGTTGGAGACAGCAGGCACAGGCTCCCTTAAAATTCAAAAGGCATAAGGTTCTAAATCTATAATAAACGGTTTAAGACAACGTACATTAAAAACATTTGTTATACAGGAGCACTTACTCATAGCATTTTCTAATAGCCAAAGAGACTTTTATATAATTGGCTACAGCGATACAAATATCAGGGGCAGCCAATGAGTGCAAGAAGTTAAAAAAATCAATATATGTGCAAGGGCGGATTTTCCTTAACAATGGGACAAAAAAATGACTCCTCTCCGCTTTATATAAGGTGCAGAATAGAATAAAGTGCATAGTGCTTTGGCTCGTAATGTTGTCACATGGACAAGGTGTGAGCTTATCAGCCCACCCTCTTTGACGTGCAAATGCCAATAAAAAGTGCACAGTGCGTTAGCGAAATCTGGTTAAGTGAAATCTAGTCTGCATATCAGTAATAAAAGTTAAATAATATTGCAGTGGGGAAGGCCCATATCACCTTGTTCTAGATAGCGTGAGTTGGCCCTGGAATAAAACGCCATTGATAATGGCTTTAGCATTTCGTGGGATATTTTACGGGTTGTCATAAAAGTGCCCCAATCCTATTTCAAGTTATTTGTCCCTCACAAAGCGGAGCCATGGTATTTTTAGGGCATAGGCCAAGTTTTGGTAGTCTGTGATTACTTCACATGAAAACATTAATTCTTCAGACAGCCAGATTTTTGCCCATAAAAACAAGGGGGAGCTAGCTATGCAATCCTCTACAACCTCTAATCTTAGTTCCTTGTGACATAACCGGTTGGGGGCACTATTCTGGGTCATCAATAACCTTTTGGTGAATTTATTTTCCAATGTTTGTAGCTGACGGCTTTTATGGTGTCCCCACGCCCCTGCCCCATATGTTGCAATAGAAAGACATTTTGCTTAATATATGGTCATTAATCCCCTCACAAGCTTGTGGCCCAATTTACGTGAAAAACAAAATAGCCCATCCACAATCCTGTTTTCATGATGAGCTCTTGCTGTGACAAGTGTTTCACAGTTCAATCGATTATTATATAAATTCCCCAGGTACGTGAAGTTGTCTACCTTTTCTATTCTCTTGTCCCGCACGACAAAGTTCTTGGTTCTTGTGGTCTTAGGGCCACATACCATAATATATGATTTAGTGAAGTTAACTTTTAGGTTGAGTGAGGACATACAATCAGTAAAAATATTGAGGGATTTCTGAAGGCTATTAACTGTCGTTGCCATTAACACTGTGTCGTCTGCATAAGCTAATAAGGGAGCAGGTTTACTACCAATTTTAGGAAAATCAAGCTCCCTACTTAATAAAAGGGCCTCCATACCTATGTATATATTAAAAACAAGAAGGTGGCTAAGATACAACCTTGATGAACACCCTCTGTTGAGGCTATCAGCTCAGTTTTTTCCCCTTGGGTGCTGTATCTTATGGCGACTGAGGTGTTAAGGTGTAACCTACGGAGGAGGGATACCAATGCTTCTTCTACGCCCATGCCTTCCATCATAGCCCATAATTTGTCCCGATTAACTGTGTCAAAGGCACTGGGCAAATCCATGAAGGCCAGGTGGATAGACCCCTTCCTGGCCTTCATGTATTTGTTAATAATTAAGGACAGATTAAGGTATTGCTCTGTCATGCCTAGTCCCCACCTGAAGCCATATTGTGTTTTAGACATGACCCCTACAGTATTTGCCCAGGTCTCTAAACGGGCAAGAAGGACTCTACCTAGCATCTTGACTGTGGCATCAATGAGTGAAATTGGACTGTAGCATGCCGGATCACTTCTATTGCCCTTTTTAAAAACAAGGACCATTAGTGCCTCCTTCCAGGACGCAGGCATCGGGCCAATGATAACTTCCTTAAAGACGTTCGACAACAATGGTGCCCGCAAGTTAGGATTGCTTTTAAAGAGGTCAAGGGGCACCCCATCTTTTAAGTGGATCCCCTGTGCTAACGCCTCCTCAACCTCAGATACTGTGATGGATAAACTAAGTTGGGTGGCTGCAGATAAATCTACGGGCAGATCCCTTGTGAACTTTTCTACTCTCTTGCCTTGCGGGTTAAAAATACTAGTAAAATGAGCTACTCAAGCATCTGACAAAATCACTGAGTCCCTCTGCCTCACTTCTGGGGTAAACAAAGGCTGGTTGATAATTTCCCAGAATTTTTTTGCACCTTTTAGGGCACCTTCTCTCTCCAAATCTTCCCATGCTGAGCTTCTCAATTCAGCTTTTCTTTCCTCAATCACGTGTTTATATTTGTACCTTGCGGCACTGACTAAATCTCTATTGCGCAGAGTTGCGTGGAGTGCCCTTTTTAGTAGGCTAGCATACGTGGGAGAAACAGGGAGGGAATTAAGACTAAGGTTGTTAGAACACAGGTCGGCCCTGAAAACCAACAAACCAAATGCCCCTCTTGTAGATCACTATAATGCACTGAAGCATAAATATACAGAGTTTGAATGGTTCATTACAGAACGGATATCCATAAACAGAAGAGGAGGGAACTTAGAAGTAAAAAGAAAAAACAGGGAGCAATGGTATAGCAATGGTATATTTTTACCCTGGACACTGTACAAAAGGGACTCAATTCTAAAGAGGATTGGATGAAACTTGCTTCATAGAACCTCCTTTATCCGCCCGATTACTGTGGTATGGATCCGAATGTGTTGTCAACAATGGGACAGCAATAGATGATGATTTTTAAAAAGTTTTTTCTCCCACAGATGCTTTGTTGTATCAACAAGGGGTTACAACCTAGTTACCATTAGTGTTTATGCAATCTGTAAACTTGTAATTAAGGGCATTTGAATACAACGTAAAGGGAAAGAAAAGATTTCTGAGAACCACTTTAGGATGTCTAATTAATACAGATGTCAAGCTAAACTAAGATCTACCCATAAATATGTGTTGAAAAAGAGGGCCAGGGGATACATATAACCGTGGTAAATATCTATATATAAATAATTGCTTTCTCTTTATAGCCCAAAAAGGATGGAAGTGAAATATCTCTCGTTTAACATCTCAAAAGCATAATAACATATAAAATATGCAGATATTACACTTAAGTAAGTTGAGACATATACCAATCTCAGGCGATTATATCGCATGTTATAGATAATGGGGAACCACATGAACTGGACCGGGTATTAACATTAGATAGATTCTATCATGGAGATACTCTAGACCGCAATCACTATACAATATACAGATACCAATCCCAATATGGCGGCGACGTACGACAAGATCATGTGACAAACACACAGAGAGTAGATACAGCGGAACATGACGCAACGTCACAAGATAAAATGGAGACAGTTTGAATTGGTCGGTTTCATGCATCACGACCAGACACGAAATACCTGGACAGAAAGGCTGTGCCTATAATTGGTGAGTGACCCTGGGTACTTGGAGACAGTTGCTAAATAGCCTGGTCTATGATGGTATCATTGGAGGGGGTAAATAAGTAGTTATAGAACGGGAATTATCAATTGTAGGTCGTTTATATTTACACTACGACCAGACACTAAAACATAAACAGAAAAGCTGCACCTATAAGTAAGAAGTGACGTTGAGAACCCTAAAATAGCCGCACAACAAACAGAAGTATAATGGGGGTGGGGGGCACATTGCGTAAGTCATAGAATGATAACTATTAGGTAAATCAAGTCGCCATAACATAGGAAACCTATAATACAGTAGCTCAACAACCCGGTGTACAATGATAGCCGGTGATAATGAATACGTTATAGAATTAGAACTACTGGACGAATGAAGTAACTGTAACGTAGAAAATTAGAAAAATAGCGGTTAATATACTCATATGTTGTTCTGCTTTGTAGATGATCCAGGGATACGATACATTGAATGATCGCTCCTGCTTTTAACAAGGTGAGATACATTATAGGGGTACCTTGCTAAACTCTCTATAAAGTTTTATAAATAAGAATGGTGTGGTTCTAATAAATCTATTATACATTCTAGGGACCGAGACTTGTTCCGTTTTTTTTTTTTTAAGTAAAGAACGATTGCTTTTGATTTAAAAAAAAAAAGGCGCGATATATATAATAGTGGGAAATTCATTAATGGGTACTGCTTAGAGGAGTTTGCTATAAACATCATAAATAGGAATCATGTGATTTTACCTTATTGATTATACTTTTCAGAGACCGAGATCGAATCCGGCCATTATAACCATTACAAAATAAATAGGAATTCTCCATTCATTAATAGCAAGGTGGGTTTATAGATAAAGTATGTGGTATAACCCCCAGCATAAATATAGATATATAGTTATCACTTGATGTAAAATAATTTTTATCACTAATAAGAAGTTAATATGTGGGACAAACAAAAAACTACTTGTATTGAACACAATTCTTCTTCAATAATAGGAATGCAAAGTATGAGAATTAAACTGGTTTAATCTTATAAATAGAAATATCCCTGACTTAATGATAAAATAAAAAAAAGGTGTAATTACACATAGGTCATTCTGGTCAGTATAAGATTGATACTGTTTTATCATTTCAGCCATCAATGTAACATTTCTGCTTCTGTTGACCATATATATGTCTTTTTAACAGGTGGAACTGGTGCCATATTTCGATATACACCTTAAGGAGAAAAATTCTTGTGTCCTGAAGAAGGTGGCCCTATTGGGATTTTTGCCACCGAAACGCGGCAACGCCCCTTTTTGTTGGAAGTTAAATTTGGTTTAGCTATTGGTTAGCCATAGACAGGGATTGGAGACTTGTGCCTGATACCGTCTATTGCGTACCCAAATTAACATTTGTATGACACAGTGTTTGTCTCTTTGTGTTCTCCTTTTAGGCACATAATTGATTCCATGTGGGAATAATTGTGTTTTTATCAGAATTGTTCTTATTTTGATGCTTTGATGTTTCATTTAAATTGATATTTATAAAAATATATATATTTCATATAAATCTGCCTCATGATAAGTGCTTCAAACATATTAAGTGAAGTGTGGGTTTGAGTAAGTACGGATGTGAATATTTGTTTTGTATGAAGTGTTAACTTAAGAACAGTTTCCAAAAGGTACACATATTTTTATACTTGTATTATTGGGTGCTCCATCTTTTTGGACTTTAGAGCCCCCTCTCCTTGGTTTCAAAGTGCCCTTTTTAGTTCCTTATAGGCTCTGGCACATTCGAAGTTAAACCATCGGGCCTCCTGGGGTTCCCTATGTTGAACGCTCCTAATCAGCCGTTTAGTTACATCAGAGCACAGTGAGCCAAACTCCCAGACAACGTCCCCTGGGGAAGAGTCTAACCGCAAACACCCCATTATTGAGTGGTAGTTTACTCTGATGGTATCTTCCTCAAATTTGGGCAGATTGATCCTGCCCCAATTTATTCTGATGCCCTTCTTCGGATGGTAATGAATCAGGCGTTCATCGCCCTCTCTCACCTGGATCTTGAAATTGAGCGAGGCGATGAGGAGGTTATGGTTGCTCGCACAATTAGGTTCCACCATAAAATCGTGAACAAGTGTAATGAAGTTCCTGGATATTAGCATGAAATCAATAAGGCTGGCCCTGCCACAACCAGTATATGTGGGACACTGCTATAAGGGGTCAATAACCAAGCTATTCATAAAGTCAAAATCATTCCCTACAAGAATAGAGTTTAAGGCTTCACCCTGGTGTGAATGAATGAAATGGGGCTGGGGCTGACCCTCAGTATCTAACAGCCTGCACAGACTTTGGGAACTATGCTTACAAGTTGTACAATTAAAATCCCCTACCCAAAGGATACATAACGGTTGCCACTTCCTGTTGACTTGAGTAATTTCATTTTGTAGGGATTCGATAACCCGACAGTTGTTTTGATCAAAGATGTTGTTGTACCAATTCACCAATAGAACTTTGATCTTAATTAAGTTGGAGATCATAATTAATTGATACCAGGGTGACAAACATAAACAGCTGGCTTTTATAGATCCATATTTTACCGCTATGAACACCGCAATCCCACACTTGGCCCTCCCTGCAACTGATGGCAATGCAGGAACACAGAAAGAATAATCCCATCTATGGTAATATCATCTCTGGACCAGGTTTCCTGGAGGCAAATGATTTTGAAGCCTCTGATATATCCTAGCCAGTCCTTGTTCATTATTTTGGAGTAAATTCCTGCAATATTCCATGTAATAATTTCAAGAGGAGGGGTAGCGTTTTCCTGGCTTGATGAACTCCCGGGGTGCATAAGGTATAGCGCACATTAAGGGTGCATGCCCTTCAGCTGCGGGTTCTACATCATCCGTGGCATTCCCTAGGTTGTTACATGTCTATGCCACACCTCCCACCTTCACTGCCTCTCTTAGATGAACTTGCAGTCAATCGTTATCAGTGAGACCAGAGAGAGTTTCAAAGTGATTCGGGTGGGTGAACCACAGTGGCTGTGAGCCAGCAAGAATAATTGAACCTATAGGGGGCAACCCTTGGCTCAAGCTGTTTCCCCTATGGGGTGATTAGAAAAAAAAACTGCGGCTATGCCCCTATGGGGTCATTCTCCCCAACTGTGTCCTTAAGGCACATCAGGAGGAAACGCACATATCTAGGGTCCCTGAAATTAAGGACCACACAATCCCCCTCAACAGATTTTGCCGTGTGGCCAAGCCAACTCACCCGCCTGGCCATAATAATATTGCCTAATACGTTTTCCTGGGGCCATATTTTACTACGAAGTATGGATTGTAAACCAAAGTAATGCAACACAGAGCAATGCATTACCTTGCATTACTTTGCTTCAAGGGGGCATTCCAGGGGTGGTACATTGGGTATTCCCATGCAACCACCAAAAGGTTTTGATGTAAATCCCTAGCTACAAAGAATTGTAGAAAGGAAATTGTCCAAAATCCTGCACCTCCCTGAGGCAGGCATTATGAGGAGAAATGTTTGCATTTTTTCTCTTTTTTAACTCTTTGCCTGTTTGCTGTATTCTACAGTAAGTGAGTGAAATGTGACCTATAAAGCTCGTGGCTACTCCATGGAGTGATCCGGCACAGACCCTTTTCAGTCATCCACAAGGTGCAATCAGATCACCAAATCTTGTTGGAAGACCGCAGTCTTCAACCTTTTCTTGAACAGAGCAGTAATAGCTACTGAGCATAGCCCAACGGAGATTGTTCCATGTCACTGGTCTGAGGTAGGAGAAGGTCCATCCACCCATTCTCTTGTGGATATTCTTAAGAACATTCACAAGAATGCTGTAGGCTGACCCCAAGTTTCTGGAGGGGGCATAGAACCTGATTCTGGCCCTAAAATAAACTGAACCAGAATAGTGCAGTACTCTGTGGACAAAGACTAACGTTTGGAAGAGAATTCTCTTAGTTCTAGGAAGCCAATGAAGGGCCCGCAAGTGCAGAGACACATGCGTTCTTAGGGACAGGCTAAGGAGAATGTCGGCTGCCATATTCTGGAGAATTTTAAGCTTTTTCAGCAGATAGTCCTGGAGTTCTAGATATATGGCATTTCCATAATCCAGCGTAGATGTTATAAGTGTCTGGATGACCACATGTTTTGCAGACCAAGAAATAAAATGTAAAAACCTTTCTAATGTCTGCAGAACCCCAAATAATGTCCCAATCACAGATATAATCTGTTGTTGAAAAGAGAGACAGCTCTCAAATGTTATACCTAAATTCTTAACTGTCTTCCCCCCAAGGACCTGGGGCTGGGGTGTCTTTGGGCCACAGAGTTTGCCATGTGTCAGGGGCATTGGAACAGAAGAGTTGTATTTCGGTCTTGTTTGCATTACATAATAGTTGATGGGTGCTCATCCAGTGAAAAACAGAAGAAAGGCAGGTTTTGTTTAATGGACTCTCCCGCAATGTTCTCACCTTTCCCACAAGTAAACAGCAGCAGGGTGTCATCAGCGTATGTGATCACCTTAGCCCCCAAGGCCTTTGCCAACAGCGCTTAAGGGGTGAAGTACGCATTAAACAATGTGGGGCTCAGAGCAGAGCTCTGTGGTACTCCCACTGTCAGTTTGCATGCTCTTGTGGAATAAGGGGGGGGGACCCATACTTCCTACCCTCTATCCTTCAAAAAGGAGGCTAGGCAATTCACCTATCCCTATAAGATTTGATGCGTGCTAGGAGCAGAGGGTGAGGGAACGTATCCAAGACTGCTGACAGGTCTAACATAATCAGAACGGCCTTCTACTGCATCCGAGATACCTTTGATATGTTTGGTGACTTCAATCAGTGCTGTCTCAGTACTGAAGTTTTACCTAAAGCCAGTAGAGAGATTAGCCCATAGTTTGATTGCTCAGTAGAATCCACTGAGGGCGTTTTTAACAGTGGCAGAAGTTTTGCCTGCTTCCATGACACAGGGACTGTTGCTGAGGACAATGACGCATTCAGCATCCTGTTAACCAGTGAGTTAATGGTGGTTGCACCCATCGCTAACAGGTTTGGAGGTGCAAGTATCAGCTGGAGATTCTGATTTGAGGCCTCGTACAGCTGCTAGTGGGCCCTCCAAAGGTATAGGCTGGAAATGTAAGAGTGTAGCCATAGCAGTAGAAGCTGTGCTGAAACATACTGTCTCCATCAGACTCTCCTCCATCTGAGTGTCCGATGTGAGGCTGGCTTAAATGGTTGTGATCTCATTGAAGAAATATGAGGTAAGCTGGTCACACCGTTCCACTGTAGGTTGATGCACTCTGGTGCAGGCCTCTGGGGATATGAACAACTCTGAAGATTTCCCTGGATTTATTACCTGCCTCCTCTATCCTTCCTTTAAAAAATGCTTTTTTAGCTGTTCTAACACCTGCATAGTATTTATATACTTTATAGGCGGCTTTGTCTTCAGCATTGTAGTTTTACCATTGTCTCTCCAAATGTTTGCAGTGTTTCTTCTGAGTCCGGAGACTGTCTCTAAACCAGAGGTCAGATGGTTTGTTTCTGCACACATACATAGAGGAACATGCCTTAAAGCATCGTTTTTGTATAGGAAGAGACCCCTTTCTGCACAAAAACTATCCTGACCCCAAAGTAGACACCCTTGCACTATAGCACAAGGGAGCCTGCGTTGGCTTATGACTGCCAAAAGTGTGCCAGTGCAGGGAGAGAGCAAACCTGCGCCACTTCTTATAGGTATGACACAGTTCTGCTCTTTCCAGTTCACGCAGCTCAGCCCAGCAACTTTTCTTGCAGCTTTGCATAAACTCTTAGTAAACCTGGCCCTCACTCTTTTTTCAGTCACACATCCATTGACCACGTTTAGAATGGGGAAAAAATGTCTACTCAATCAGAACCTTTTACAATCTGTTGGTAAATCTGCAAATTAATTCAAAATCTTGAAAAACATTTCATCATATTCATCTTATTTGTCAGTAGGTTTGGTATCTGAGTGGGTGAATGCATCTGTTGCTTGGGGCTATCTCTGAAGGTCCATTCAGACTTTAATTATTCCAAGGTCAACAAAATGAGCATGAGTTGATACAACTAAAACCGATGCTTGGACAAAATATTGAAATTAAACAATCGTGATATATAAAAATTGTGCAAGACTACTGGGATGTCAACAATTTTGTGGATAGGAATATTAAAGGCAAGAATATTGTTTGGAGTGTTGCTTTTAATATCGATGCAAAAAGTTTTGTTTTAAAACATTTGTTGAATATTATATCATTTTATGGTTTTTTTTGTAATGCTTTATTTTAGTTTAATGTGTTTTTAATTATTGTATATATATATATATATATATATATATATATATATGTGTGTTATAAGAGGAGGATGTTGGGTACTTAGGGTAAAAGGGTGGAAAGATTATTAAAATAGGTGAATATTAATTTGCTTGTATAAAAGATTTTATATTTATAATAAACATTTTTTGAACATTTAAAAATAAATTATGCAGTATGCATTTATTTTTAATGTGAATTCTTTTTTTAAGTTTTTTCTTTTTAATTTCTATTAAAAGTTATGTATTTATGTAAATTAATAATTTTGGAGAATACAAATAAGTGTACATTTTTAAAGTTTTCTAGAATGATAATTTTTATTTAAAATATTAGATGTTTTTATGTTGAAAAAACCCAGCAGTTTTGATACAATTATTTATTTGTGTTAAAATTTCTATTTCAAAATTATATATATATATTTGTATTAAAATGTAATCACAATAAATACATTTATGTTTCTTGTTTTGGAATCAATAATAATGCATTTGTATATTAATTATTTGTAAACAAAATAAGTAAATATTAAATAATTAAAACAATATATGTTATTTCAATGTGGTTTTTATATGCTTACTTTTTAGGTTATGCAGGTAATTCATATATATTTATATAAATAGAAAATAATGTTACGTTTTAGAATAATTTTTTATTTTGTTAATTTAATATTATTTAGGAAAAAAGAAAGTATTATCAAGTATATAATTGTAAAGATAATTTACATATTTGTGTGTGTAATTAAAAAATATTATATATTAATTATGTAGTATACTTATTACATGGTATTTTAAATATATAATGTTAAACACTGTGTAATTTTGCAATTTATTTACTTATGGTTAATGTGTGATTTTAGGTGGCAATTATAATATTTTTTTAATTATTTAGCAATAATATTGAATATAATGTGCAATTTATTTAATGTTATCAATTAAAAATAATTATATTTAGATAATTTGTACCGGCAATTATATTGCAAATATTTTTTAGGTAAGAGTGTGCTATAAGTTATTTTATTCTTAACTGTTAAAAAAATACTGTTAGATGTTTTACTATGGAAAGGGGATATTAAATGTAACCCATTTAGGGGCCGATTCCGATCCGGGTCGGAAAGCACTCCGACCGAGTCGGATCTGGAGTGTTTTCCGACCGAGCCGGACCCCTACAGTCTGACCGAGCGAGTACGATGCGCACGTATGCTGTCGGACTCGGTTCGGTCGAACTCCCATAGAAGTCAATGGCAGCCAGTCGTACGACGCGTACATGGGCTCCCATTGACTGAATGGGTATGTCTCGAACAAGTGCACCCCCTACAGTGGGTACGCATTGGTGCCACCCGCACTGTACATGCCTGTGTTGGGGAGACCCATAGGTCTCCCCCTGTGTCCGAGTCGTAGGGCTGCGGGTGTCAGGGCGTCCGACGCGGACCCCCAAAGTCCAACTCCGTTGTAAATCGCATCTATTGCACACCACGGTTAGCTTCTGACCAGGACGTACGGAGCGGTTCGGACCCGGAAACGACTCGGTCGGTGAATTTCATGTAGCTCGCATCGTACTTGCTCGCTCGTACACCTTTACGAGTCGGCCGAAAAACACACGTACGGCTCGTTGTTTTTCCGTCCGAACCCGATTTGGTGCCCTTCCGACCGAGTTCAGAATCGGCCTAGAGTGTTCAACACCTTCCTCAAACTGGTTAATGTAACTCCTTTATTGTCCAACACCTTCCCAAAATGGTTTAGATTGGGGTTGGAGTAGCTAATGTAATCCCATTAGTGTCCAACAAATTTCCGAAAAATTGTTTAGATTGTAGTGAGCACAGCAAAAACAAGGAGATGATGGACGGAGTGCTGAAACTTTTCAAACACTCACCCCAGTCACAGATCTGGGTTGAATCCATCATCCTTTAGCTCACTTCAACACCCCAGTTCAGACACAGCTAAATGCAAATCAGTCTTGACCCTGTGCCTCATGGTAACAGTCTTGCCCAAACTGCCAAGCCATGTCTTCCCTGGACCGGAAATAAGCATCCTGGGACTGTTTTCGGGCTAACAGCCCTCATCAGCCAGGCTAGCTTGAATCCAGTGGCAAAGTGAGCAAGGGACCCATTCAAAGTTTGGTGGAGATTGACTTTGGGGGCCCGTTGCGGGCCCCCCCATGTGCAGGGGCAATGCAATTGTGCACTTGGGGGGCACGTAATAGCCCCTGCTCTCCCCCTTGGTAGCTTGGCACAAGCAGGCAGGCTTATCCCAAAGGCACTGTGTAAAGTATTGCACCCAGACACATAGTAACACAGTGAAAACACTACACCAGTTTAGAAAAACAAAGTATCTTTATCAAAACTGAATAAGAACAAAACTCCAACATACACAATTCAAAATATGACTTTTAAAAGGTTTCAAGCAATTCTGTCCATAGAAAACTATGGATGTGTGATTTTGCACAATGTACCTTTGGGTGCATCAAAATTCATAAGGCTAAACAGCCGCAGCGAAGGGAAGCTTTGAAAAACACAGCGAAGCATCAGTTCCTGAGTCCTTGGGGAGGTGATGAAACAGTTCTGCTGCACACAGTAGAAGTGATGTGTCAAATCTGGAGTGTAGGGTGTAGTGATGTGTCGATTCCAAGACGGTTCTGGTCTGCGGGTGAGGCGTCGGAAAGCTTGCAACACAGGTGCGATATGCCGAAATCCGGGAATTGCTGAAGGTCGATGCAGCAGCGGTAAATAGGCACTGTGTCAGTTTCTTCAGCCGCAGTTCCATGATGCGTTTATTCTTTCAGCCACACCGCAGGGCCTGCGTCGGAGTTGGTGCAGTGATCTCCGACTTTGGAAGTTAGTGGTGGACTCAGGGTGCGGCGAATGTTTCAGCCACTGACAGGTGTGGCGTTGATTCTTTGGCCGCACGGTGGCGGTGCATGGAAATTCTTCCCACATGGCAGTGTGGCGTTGGAAAGACAGGCACTGGAAGGGCGGTACATTGATTTACTTGGTTTCTTCAAACGTTTTCAGCTCCCATCAACAGGAACAACCTCCAGAGGCTCAGAACTGGAACAGGCACTTCCTGGCAGGTCAAACCTCCCTGCTGTGAAGTTCAAGGAAGCTGGTGGTGAAGTCTTTGTGTCCCTGAGACTTCAGAACAAGAGGTAAGTACAAACAGGCCCTTGGAAGTTCTTCATAAGCAGGTTCACAGCAAGTTACAGTCTTTGTCCTCTCCTTGGCAGAAGCAGCAACTGTAGGCCAACCCACAAAGCAACACACAGCAAAGGGGCAGTACTCCTCTTCACAGCTCTGCAGCCCTTCTTCCTTGGCAGATGACCCATTTTCTCTTTGTAGTCTTTGTTGAGTCTCTGATGTCAGTAAAAAACAGTTCTCTCCTCCCTGGTCCAGCTTCACTACAGGAGGCGGTGACAGCATTGTGCAGGGCAGACACAGCCTATACAGGTACTAGTGAAAACTCTTCCCCCCACTCTAAATGTAGAAAGATCTATTCAGCCTGGCTACAAGTCATCGAGGAAAGGCACGGCACACCTCAACCCCCCATGTGATTGTCTAGAGTGAATGCACATGCCCAGCTTCTGTCACTCGAAAACCAGACGGTGAACACACAAACAGGCAGAGGCACACAAGATAGTTAAACAAGAAAATTCCCGCTTTCTCAAAGTGGCATTTTCAAACACACAATTTAAAAACCACCTTCACTAAAAGCTATGTTATTAAATTCTGAGTTCAGAGAGCCTAAACTCCAAATCTCTAGCTTTTCCCAATGGAAAGTTACACATGTAAAATGTTACAGTGCAGCCCCAATGATAGCCTATGGGAGAGCTAGTCCTTGCAGTAGTGAAAAACTAAATACACAGTATTTCACTATCAGAACATGTAAAACACACCAGTACATGTCCCACCTTTAACGTACACTGCACCCTGCCCATGGGGGTACCTTGGTCCTACATTAGGGGTGACTTACATTTAAGAAAAGGGAAGTTTAAGGCCTGGCAAGAGGGTGCACTTGCCAGGTCGACATGGCAGTAGAGACTGTGCGCGCAGACACTGCAGTAGCATGTCTGAGGCACATTTGAAAGGCTCCAGGTGTGGGTGGCACAATCAGAGGTGCAGGCCCACTAGTAGCATTTGTTTTAAAGGCCCTGGGCACACACAGTGCACTTTGCTAGGAACTTACCAGTAAATCAAATATGCCAAACATAGATAACCAATCATAATTATAATTTACACAGGGAGCATTTGCACTTTGACGCTGATTAGCAGTGGCAAAGTGCCTATAGCATTTAAGCCAGCAAAAACAAAATCCAGCACACAAAGGTAAAAAATGCAGGAGGTAGAGAAAAAAAGTCAGGCGAATCCACGCCAAGGATGGCAAGTCTAGCAATTTATATTAGATTTATTATAGACATACAAAGTTATGGTACTTGTTTTCTATTTTATAGTTACATATGTGTTCTTGCTGATAATTGCAGTCTTTATTTTCCGGTTTTCCATTGGGGGTGTTATGATGTGGATCAGGTGGCTTTTTTCCATTGAGATAAAAAGTTGCTTTAGTTTTATTTAAACAGTGTTTGTTGTTAGCTAGTGGGGGCTGAGGGAGTTTAATTTATTAAAATAATTAATATTTTAAGATGAGTTCGTATTTAGATTTTTTTTTATATACTTAATTTTTGTGTGCCTTTTTCCAGATGTGCAGGGATTAACCTGTTTCTATTTCGCATGCTGTGTAATTTTGCAGATTTCAATCCATCCCAACTCAGCAAATCTATTAGGCATCTACTTACATTTACCTGTTTCTATTAATGGGATGCCGTCAGGGCCGGACTGGGAACCAAAACCGGCACTGGCAAAGTGCTCGCTGGCCCCCCGGGAGCTTGGGGGTGCCGCTGAGCTCTTTGCCAGGGCCGGTTTTCGGCCGTTTTGTTACAGGGCCGATTTTGCAGCTATGCTGCAAAAACGGCCCTGTAACAAACACGGCCCCCAGGTGCCCAAAACCGGCCCCCACCTGTGCGGCGCATAGGGGATTGCCCGGTGCCCGCTATGGCCAGTCCGGCCCTGGATGCCGTCTGACAGGTTCCGGAAATGTATACATTATCGGAGAGGGATGTGCAGATTCTGACTGCAGAGGTGGTCAGAGAGAAAGGAGCCTAGACTCATCGCTCAACTCATGAGGAAGGCGAAAGAGGGCTCAATTGTGGCAGAACGTCACAGATAATGTAAATGCAATTTCTACTTTTCAACGCACAATAGAGTGCATCAAAAGAATAAGTGACCTGAAGAGGAGAGTGAGGGAACTACTCTGCGGACACCCTGGCCACTGAAGGAGGTCCAGCTCCTGAATTAAAGGCCAAGCTCTGGAAAAGAACTGTGAACACCTTTACTAAGTCTACAAGCCAGGAAAGGAATTACTGGTGTTAATGAAGCTGCGGGGAGGGGGCACTGGATCCTATGTTATATTTAACCATTTTTAATGTGAAGTTGACTTCTACAGTGCTACTTGAGGTGTGTCGAAATAAATAGCAATAACTCACATTACTATGTTGTAATGCATGCGGACTCAGTAATACAGGGCTAAATTTCACATGTCCCCTCTCCCTTCTGAGGGAATTAACAGACCTAAATCCTGCTTAGAGCATGTGGTAACAGCCACAAGCCTTTATGTTTTGCAGTGGTGGGTGGTTTGTTGGTGGGGGGTTGTAGGAGAGCGGAAATGCTTTCCCTTCAGCTGGGGCACAGCATCAACCCAGCTGAAGGACACAGGCAAACTGAGGCTGGTGCAGAAGCTGCCTGAAGTCCCTGCAGCTCCTCAGAGGTATGCAGTCTGAATCTATTGGGCCTAGAGTTTGAGGATCTAATACTTCCAGCTCAGGTGTTGCCAGAAAAATAGTAGTTGCCCGAAACAGTTCCTCTCTCGAATGCCCCCCCACCTCCCTCCCAGACATTGCTCTGGACAATTTGTAATGACAGTCATAGACATGTAACATGTGCTCTGAAAAGATGTTTAATGTGTGTTTACACTATTGTATTTGTTTTGAATGGATTGAGATTATGCTCGCTTTTAGGCTTCGGACGGGACATTGAATAATACAACATTTAATTACCAGCCAATAAAGAGTATTGTTGTCACTGATTCCTGTCCTACCTTTTAAACAAACACCAGTTTTGTACGCAAATGCAATTCCAGGTTCCAAAAGATCTATATTACCTGGAGAATCTCCAGGGTTCCATACTCTCTCCTGTCATCTTCAACCTCTACATGGAGCTTCTTGGTGCTATTCTCACTGAATATATCATCAATATTCTCCAATAGGCCAAAGATCCTCGATTTTACTTGAAAGTCTCCTCGGTTTCAGACATCCAGTGGCTCAAACACTTCCTGCCCATCGGCCCGACCTGGATGTCCAGTGTCTCTCTGAAGCTTACCCCAACTAAAACAGAAGTCCTGTTATTTGTCAAGAAATATAAACAAAGAACAGCACAAACAAAGGACAGTAAAAATCTGGTTCATTGACATTAATCTTGTTGGCTTTGAACCCCAACTTTCACTGCATACCAAGTCACTTGGATTTACCATGAACATTAACCTCACCCTCAAGGAACACATTGCCAAAAAACTAAGACTGCTCTTCTAAAGAAATTGGAACTGTTTCTACCAGAAAGCGACTTTAGAACTGTTGGTTAAACCCTCGTACTCTTGAATCTGGGTGGTGGTAACATCCTGTTACTTGGTCTTTCAGACTCCACACTGGCACCCCTGATGTTCATCCTACGTGCTGCAGCACATCTCATCCAGGACCTGAAGAAATATGATCACACTAATCCTGATGCAACTCCTGGGACTCCTCATGCCAGTCCGCATCATCTTCAAAACCAGCTGCATCATTTACAAAGCCATCATGACTAGCACCCTGGTTTATCGCGCAGACAAACTACCCATCTCTGGTTGTTCTCGGCACACCAGCAGCCAGGACATCATTAGACTGCTGACTAAAAAGAGTAAAAAATAAAAAACAAAGCAGCGGGCCTTTTCTATCTGTGCACCCAGGATCTGGAACATCATTCCTGTATTTATCAGGACTGCCCCAGTGATGCTCTAGTTTAGAAAGGAGTTAAAGACTCCCCCCTTAAGGAATCCCCCATTACAATGCATTAACCACCCATAACCCAACTACCTCTCCTGTGACTCCTTGACTTTATGGTTGTCTTTGGCCCTGTACAGTGCTCTGCTGCCTTTTGACTAGGTGTGTGCTATGGAAATTCCATAACATACACACAATAGATAGGAGGCTAGTATGAGTTGAAATGTACATATGAAATATCCACTTATATATAATATTTATAATGTGTATGATATAATATTATAGATGTCATTTGTAAACAAATATTTATTAATTTTACACGTAGTATCCAAAAGGGAAAAGATGTAGAAGATTAGCCTACCACCAGTTGTGCCCAGCAAGTGAGATCAACCAGTAAGAGAGGAGAAACATCAGTGCCAGCATTTACTACACCAGCCTTAACATAACCAACTACACCCACAGCAGCTGTACCTACTCTGATGTAACTACTGCTGTCACAGTAACATAACAACCTCTACAGCCACTATTAGAATACCAGCTGCAATATGAACTGAGGCAATGTGAGAGAGTCTGAATGTAAGCTAAGTGTGTGAACATAGGGGCATATCAGCAACAACCGGCGATAATTATCGCTAAGCGCATTTAGCGCTAGGATAATTATCGCCGGCTAGCGTGGATTTTTATCGCTGAGATAGCGTGCTATTAGCAACGCTTATCTCAAACGCGATAAAAATCCTAGCGCTAACTGCCAAACGTGAGATTATCGCTGGAAACCCAGCGATAATCTCACGCAATGTGGCGTTAGCTTGTTGATAAGGACTCACAAACTTAGCCATGATATCCACCTCCCATAGGATATCATGGCTAAGTCAGTCCTGAAGCAGGCGTAAGGAAAGTAGCGATAACAGGGGTTATCGCTACTTTTCCTGCCGCTATGCTTCATAGCGTGGGGCTTGATGATAGGAGAAATGTCGCTTAGCGACATTTCTCCTGTCATGTTAGGTCAGGAACGCCCACTTTGCATCTCATTAGAGATGCATAGCTGGGCGTTAGGAATCCCGCGAAGTTTGGCGATAGCTTGCTGATAGGGCCTCACATACTTAGCCATGATATCCACCTTCCATAGGATATCATGGCTAAGTCAGTTTCAAAGCAGGCGTAAGGTAAGTAGCGATAACAGAGGTTATCGCTACTTTTCTTGTCGCTATGCTGCTTTGCGTGAGGCTTGATAATAGGAGAAATGTCGCTTAGCGACATTTCTCCCGTTATCCTGGGGAGGAACGCCCACTTTGCATCTCATTAGAGATGCAAAGATGGGCGTTAGGAATTCAGGCGCTAAGGCAAGGTTTCACGTGATAGCGTGACCTTGCTAATATAGCGATAAAATTATTGCCGCTTTTCGGCCGAAAACGGCCGCAAAAGCGCCGATAATTTTATATCGTCGCCTTGTAGATATGCCCCATAATTCGTCACAACATGTGCCATGGGACAAATAGGATGAGGGTGAACATGACACGTATCATGAGGATCGACAAGAGTGTCTGCACTCTGTTGGTAGGTTGGAAAGGGAGTAGGAGGGCATGGTCAAAAGGTTGGAGGCTCCTGAGAGTGGAAGAGAAAGCCTTATTGTAAACTATGAAAGTTATGCCACTATATTGAGTGGTTGACAAATATCGGGGACCCTTAGCAAGATCCTAAGGCTGTACAACTCTAAGAGGCCAAATCAGAATTGTGCTACAGATTCCAAATGCAGTGTGATGTAAGGGCAGGACAATGCCAATACATCTTAAAAATACAGGCTGAGAGAGTAAACAGGCATGCACTCAATTGCAGGGCAACTGCATTTAGAGAGTGCACTCTGCAAATGAGCAAGGGGCAAGTTGATTTAGAACCATGCTCCTGGGTTAGCCCAGATTCATCAAGTCCATGCTATTGCCTTCTAGTCAAACAGCTGTGTGATAGGATGACTTGAATCTCATCTGATGTGTCTCACTCCTCATCCATCTAGCAGTGATCACCAATGTCAAACCTCTTCTGCTTTCCTGCCTTCGGAGTCAGTTTCACCAACCAGACCCAGGCAGAGAGCTGCATGTATCTGAAAAGTATCATTGACTCGTGGATTGATCTTGGGAAACGGGCACAACGGCTGCATTGCACAACATTTGCACATTTATATTGTTTTGCTGTACCCTATTCCAGGATATCTTCTCTTTGGCTCGTGGTACTATTAATGCTATGTGTGTGCAGTCTAATACACCTATGATATTAGGAAAGCCACCAGTTGCATGAAATTCCGATTTACCACTGTTTGTAAATCCTACGGAAATTTCACATATTGTGCTTCCACTTGAAGTAAAGACGAGTAATATATGTTTCAAAACTTTGGCAAATGTGGCCTGTGCCATAGCCTGCAGCGTGCCCCCTGGTGCTTGGAATCCACTGGTTACAAAAATCAGCACTCACAGTAATATGATGAGAGGAAGTACAGTAGTCCTTTTGCCTAAATTTGGTTCTAGTGCATTTCCTACTACATTCATTCAGCCAGTCCAGTATGGAATCCATATCCAGCCTATACGTAGAGAGAATGGATGCTAAATTCATAATGAAAGGATTATTCCTGTCCTGATTAGCCTTGGCTGCCTCCTTCTGTGATGTTGTATTGCTTGATGTTGCTGAGTTGCTTCCGCCTCCTGTTGGTGAATGGTCATGAGTTGAACCTGTATCTGTATGGCATTCACCCTCATGTCCTGTTCCACTGCTCCCTCTATAGTGTTGGTTTGAAATATGAGGTGTGGAAGGTTCAGAGGCCTATTTATATCCCAGTGTGCAGGTATGCACGTGGGAGGTTACTAATTTGAGAAACAATTTAAATAAATATATTTCAAAATTATTATAATTTGTTTTTAAACTTTGGTTATCGAAATCTATATTTTATGTTTTACTAGCAAAATTAAACTTTACAAACAACTAAATCGTGGTTAACCAATATTTCTAATTTTTATGAAATTTACCACCTTCTCTGAGCAGATGGAACTTCATGTGGTAATTACACCCATTTTCAGGGTGAAACAGCTAGTCGTTCTAGGAATGATAATTGAGCACTCTGGGGCATATTTACAAGGAATGGCAGAGTGCGGTGCTGCAGCACATTTCTCAGCGCCACGCTGCGCCATTTCCAAATTGCAGGAGTGCGCCCTTATTTACAACAGTACGGCGCTGGGGCGTCACTTTTAATATCGGAAAAAGTAATGTACCGGCGGCGCAAGGGGCTTGTAAATAAGACCCCTGGGGGCCGATTTACAATAACTGGCGCATCCCTGCATATCAGCAGGGATGCGCCACTTATTGTGCGTCACGGCTCCGCCACCATGGATGCGCCGCATTTACAATGCGGCGCACCATGGGGCAAAAAACAAGACAGATGCGTGACGCATCTGTGCCATAAAGCGCGACGCAGCTCCAGCAAGGCTCTGAGGTGCCCTATCTTCACAATGCTGCGTCAATCCTTACACCTGCTTCAAGCAGGCGCAGGGTTTTGACGCAGCATGAGCTCAAAAGTGACCTTGTAGATTTCACTCAGCCACTTTTAAGAGGCGTTCCTGCGACGGAACGCCCCCCTGCACAGGATCGCCTACTTCCGACGCAGGGCTTTACAACGTGACGCATCTCCCAGATGCGTCACATTGTAAATACCCCGCAGCATGGCACTGGTTTTGCGCCGCCGCTGCGTCACAAAAGTGACGCAACGGCGGCGTAGAAGAGGCGCAAGGGGCTTGTAAATCTGCTACATTTGGGTACGATGTCACATCTAATTCTCTGCTTGCAATTTTAACAACCCTGGTTCAGTTTGTAATTGACCAGAGCGTATTACAACTGAAATCAAGTTGTAATGCCACTATGGGCAACGCGTAATGAGGGCCTAGAGGCAGCAACATTGTGATACGAAGTGCTATATAAAACATTTTCAAACAGCAGTTTGGAAAGGGTATGGAAAGCACAGAAAGAAAGCATAGACGTCATCTAGGGATCGCAGTGGTAACGCAAAGAACAGAATGTAAGCAGGTTTTCTATGAGCACTGCTTACTTTCTGTAGTTCTCAATGGGGAATTACTCTTTTATTTCAGTAAAATAAATGCAATCAGAAGCACAATGTACACTAACTAAAATACAAAATAAGGTTAAATAAATAAAAAAAGATATATATCTTTTTAATTTACTGCCATGTTCCATTATTGCAAATCCTTGCAAAATTAATGTTGGAACAGAGCTGTTACATCTGTGACCTGCAAGTGGGATAGTTAGTACAAGTGATCATAAATCTAAACTTAATAAATGATCAGGAATAAATCAATCCATTTATATAGGACCTGATTTAGAGTTTGGCAGAAGGAGTAAAGGCCATCATGGTGGCAGAGAATTTTACGTCCACCCTCCAAATTTAGAATTCACTGCCAGCCCTGCGATGAACTCTTTGGGTTTGTATGACCTGCTGCCATGGCGGTTCATACAAAGCTGTTCAAAAGTGTGGTGTGCATCCATCATTGGTGACGCTTACATCAGATTTTTAAAATTTGAGTCTATCCAAAAACAAACTGCCGAAGTGGGAGTTTGTTGTTAGAAAAGAAAAAAATGAATGGCCTGAACACCATGGGAGTTTTCTCCCATGGTGTGGGGGTAATTGTTTTATTTTTACTGTCCCTCACAGACAGTAAAAAAAAAAGCCATCCAACCGCCCACTCTAAATAAGGCAGACGGTCGAACGGCTTACCTCCAATGGCCCATACTTCCTCAGGTTATCAGAGGAATCTTTTAGCCAACTTGATAAATTTGAAACTTGCCCAACTCAAAATAGGGCGGGAGGACCAAGAGTTTGCCGTACGGGTCAGTCCATTTCCGTTGCAACTGAGTACCCTGCCTGCCAAGCACTAAATCAGGCCCATAGCTTGCATGCTATATATGGCCAATCGATTTTGTACCAGTGGACCTGACCACTATTGTTTTGTTTTGTTTGTTGCTTGGATATCTCCCTATGATTTATCAATCCAGTTTCTTTTTGGAGCATACACTAGGCTTCAATGATGTGAATTATTGTGATGTCATCAGGATCAAAGTCTTGTGGCATCATTTCCTGGGATTCAGAATCAAAGGTCATATGATGTTACCTCCTGTAATCACACTGAAGTCAAAGTTTGAGTGTGTGATGTCACTTTCTCTAGAGATTAGTATTGGATATAGGGACTAGAATGACTTTGACTGTAAACAACTGTGGTCCTCAGCAACAGTAGACTGGGAAGCATTTCTGGCATTAGTTGGCCAAATATTAAAACCTAACACTTGCACCAAGTGTAGAGATCCTGAACAGACTCATTTCAGTACTAGACTGTTGAATGGATATCATTATTTTCCAATGAAATTGGACTGTGTGGCCTTTCAAATATGGACACCGATTTCTGATGTATATTGTTTGCTTTGCATAATGCCCTTTGTGTTATTACCATGTTATTATGTTTGTGGTTTATTGCTAATAAATATAATACCTCGCCAATGTTTCTATATGTATTGCATATATTTTAGTAAGTAGCCTCACAAGTGTTTAAAAGTGCTGACCACTAACATTTTTTTGTAATACCAAGGTAATAGGCACTAAATAGAAGTTTAACTGCTATACACTTACACAAGCTACTGTTCACACCAAACGTCAGTCTCAAGAACATCTTTCATTTGCATCCCAGTATAAACTGATACAAATAGGACAGTATACCTGCATTGGAAAGTGAGAATTTTTCATCTCAGGGAGAAGGATATTCAAAGACATTGGCAATCGCATCAAACACAGTCTGCTACAAATTGTGGGCTGCATAGTCCTTTGTTGAGCGCAGCCTTGGCATTCGTGCATTCAAGTCCTGAATCTCATCTCTCATGATGGCAGATTATTTAGTTAATCCTAATACTGCTAATTAAGTAGAGGCTATTTAGAAAGACGTTAATACCAAGTAATATAACCTTCGCAGGCTGCGATCCCTGCCTAGAGAGCATTTCTGTAGTCCAGTCGGCTGGGTAATTACGCATCTTGAGCTTTGGGGTAGCCATTTGACTATCTTACAAAGCATGCAGAAGATAAAGAAGGAGGAGATGAGTTGACCTGAGTCGCCATGGTTAGTTTGTTGTCCAGAATGATGCTTGTGTCCTAGCATGGTCAATGGGGGTAGGAATATGTCCGAGTTCTGAAGGCCACGAGGATGCGTCTCATGGGATGCTTTTGTTTTTGTTTTGTTCTTCATCCATTTGGTGATGTATATCATGCAGTTGTGGAAATTGGTCTTGGTGTCTTGGTGTCGGTGGTGTCTTCAGAGAGAGAGAGGATGAGTTGAATGTCGTCGGCGTAGGATACGATGTTGAGTCTCTGGATTTTGGCGATGCCGGCCAGAGGTGTCATATAAGTGTCAAAGAGAGTGGGGCTGAACGAGGATCCTTAGGATACTCCATAAACAATTTCCTTGGGTTTGGAGATGCAGGGGAAAAAGGAGACTCTTTTGATTCTTCCTGTGAGGAAAGAGGCGATTCATCTTAGAGCAACTCCTTGGATGCCTATGATGAGTGTGTGGTGGGAGACCGTATCTAAGGCTGCAAGAGGTCTAGGAGGATCAGAGCCGCACTCTCTCCTCAGTCGAGTAGGGCTCGGATGTCATCGGTAGCCACAATGTGGGCTGTCTCAGTGCTGTGGTTGCTGCGGAATCCATATTGGAAGGAGTCGAGTTGGAAGTTCTATTCCAGATGTGAGGAAAGTTGTTAGTTGATGGCTTTTTCTAATACTTTGGCTGGTAATGAGAGCAGGGCAATCACTCTGTGTTCCCTACTGTCAATTTCCTCATGATATTCTTAACTGCTGCTGTGTATATGCTCTGTCCTACATTGGGTTAAAGTAAAAAGCTTTTAGCATATTAAGTCATAGGTTTTATGTGTGCAATAACTTTGGAGGGGAGGGGTGATAGGAACTCTGCAACACATCTGTCTGTCTCTGGCAGGATTGATTGCACATCCCAAAATGGGTCGTTTTTCAGGTAAGATATGAGGCAGTGTTCAAATAACATATGTTAGTTTCCCCACTTCAAATGACAGGTAGGTATACCTTCACTGCCTGGGGCCAAGAGGGATCCATGACTGTGACTGAAACCTTCAGCACACAAGTGGTATAAGCGAAATCACATCAGTTTCCTTGTTTACTTTAGTTTCCTTAATGTGCAGGCTTTGTGGAGAGTGTTTAGAACAGCAATTGTTACAATCATCTTTGATATTATTCCCACCATTTAAGTGAATATATACTGTATTTCCATTGCACATAGCTGAATCCCTCTAATGCAGAGAGGTAGATGTGTTTCCCAGGCATTAATGAGTTTTGCAAAGAATTACAAAAGCTGCAAAGAAGCTGTATATGATCAGAGGACAATCTGAATTCAACAAAACATGATCGTTCAGTGTTAACTAAGTCTGATATAATGGTGAATGTATGGGGACATAAAATGTTTGCATTTAACTTGCATTCATTATCATTGAGAGATATAGACTGATATTTTTGGTGTAACTGTAAAACAAGTCCTTCTTAGCTCAGAAAGATTATCAATAGGACTTCCATAAAAGAGTCTGGATTATCTTTATCTTATTTGACAGATGCACCGTGTGAGGAATACAGCAGCCATCTTCTACGAGGCTCTGCAGTTTCCCCTTGTAATATAGCTAAGTTATAGCCCGCCGTAGCGGGCTATACCGGCTATTAAAGACCCACTTCGGCTCGGGCCTTTAACAAGGGAGTGGGCCTTTAATAGCCGGAATAGCCCAGCTATGCAGGGCAAAAAGGCTATTAGAACATTCTGCCACTAGAGGGCAGAATGTTCTAACAAATAAAACAAAGGCATCTTGGAGCCCGAGGGGATTTAAATTTCTCGGGCTCTGAGAGACCTTTGTAAAAACAACATTGGAATGTTGCTTTGCGGGCCTTTACTGGCCCATAAAAGCACAGAGCACTCCATTGTCTTCAATGGAGTGCTCCACATTCCAATGTTCTAATGTTGTTTAATAGCTGCTTCAGTTGTGTGTTGATGGTGGCATTCGTGAGGAGCACAAGGCATTCAAGTTAAAGAGAATTAAGCTCATGCATTTAAATTTGGCCAGGTCTTCATTCGAAATGTCAGTCAACAAATTGTGGCACATGCGCTACACTTCTAAAAATGCTTACTCTGTACTGGAGGGTATGACTTTATGTACACCCTTCTGATGCTCATGATAATGCTTTTAGCATTTCTCTGAATTATTCTACTCCCTGTGGCAATCAATGGTGTAGAAGGATATGTCTGGCCTAGACACTTATAATAGGTATCTGTGTTATTATTTAAACTGCTTTTGCCAGGAAATGGCATCTTTCCTTTTAGTGGGTGTGGGAAGTGGAGTAGGGGGAGTGCCCTCACCTTCATTCAGAGACTGCCTATCAGTCACTCCCGAGTCCCATAGCTAGAGTTGGATGCCAGAGTTGGATGCCATTTTCATGAAATTCTCCATAAATGAAGGAAGCATAGTGCTTCATGCACATCTTTGCCTTTAATTCTGTCTTTGCAGTATGATATCTGCTGGCAACAGGAGCTATAAATTCAACTAATTATTCTCCAGGTTATGGAGCATTTGTGAACACACTGGGAAATATAGTATCTCTTGTCCCTTTCTTTGTGTCAGGCCACAGGGAAATAATAGCTGAAGAGGAGGAAGAGTACAGGTACAGATGGGAGCAGGAGGTAGCCAACCAGAGCTTCGTGAAGGTGAATGGAGTAGAGCAATGACAAGTGTGGAAAATTACCAACAAATGCTGAAAGTGCAAGGTGGTCAGTAAACAAATAACCAAGGGAACCAAAGGGCCCAAAAACAATGCAAGTGCTGGCCCAGTAATTCATGGATATGTGTAATATATGGCAATTGCTTTACTGAGGTTCAAACATCGTGTAATGAGTGTTTCTTAACGTTTTAACCCGATTGTGGGCCTTACACTGTGCTCAGGAGGATGTCCCCTAATCAAGAGATGCTACTTGTTTTCCAAATCTGTGACTCCCTGTTTTTAATTCACTTCTCCATGTCTCAGTGTTTCTTAGTTCATGGCTCACCCCATGTCTGAGTCTCTATGCAAACAGGCTTGTGTCTTATTGTTCCAGAGTCTGTATCATCAGGTCTCCCCCTCCTCTTGCCCTCATTCCACTTCCTATTATCCATGTAAATGTCTTACTACCTCTATCTTAGTGTAAGCATGTCCATCTCTCCCTGTAACCATGTTTTGGTGTCCATGTGTCCCTGTCCTCGAGTTCCTCTACCATTATCACTGTGCCTCTATGTCACTTTTTCCTCCACTTCAAATGCATGTTTGCCCATTCCTCCTTTACTAATTGTCAAGGTTCTTGTAACATTTATCATGAATCCTTCTCTTTCTGCTTCCCTGTCCCCACGTGCATGTCTCCTATGCCCCATGAACTTAAATCCTTGGCCTATGACCTGTGACACCCTGTTCCTGTGTCTCCCTGTTTCTGCTCCCTGTGTTCCCATGTCTTCCTGCCACCTTTTCCGTCTCTACCCATCCCCTTGTCTCTGTATCGCAGTACTAGAACCTGTGCTTTCCTGTATCGGTGAGGCTCATGTGTTGCTCTATCTGCATCCCTTTTTTTTATACCAACCTAAGCCTCCCAGTGTGTCCAGTGCCTCCAGATGTCTCATCTTGAATCTGTGTCTATCAGTGTCTCTGTGTTTCTTCATGTGGCAGTCATCTTCCTTGTCAGTATATCTGCTTTTTTTTAGACCTGGGCAGAATTTCAAATATGCTGGAGAAATTTTGCTAATTCAGCATTACTCTTTGACATGGGATTACTGATAATAATGTGATTTCACCCACACGCATAATTAAGAGTAATTTGGGGGGGAAATCCTGCTGTGAGAGCACACATAGCAAGCTCAAGAGGTTGTTTGCGTTGCTGTTTATGTTCCATTGCATTTAGCCCTATTTTCTTAGTTGAAACTGTAATCCTCACAACCATTTTGGATGTGAGGGTGCATTCTGTGTAAAGAAAATAGAGCTAACTGCTGGGGATAAGTTGGGGGAAATCATACCCCAATTGCACAATTAGTGTGTGAGGGTAGCTGCTCGCATTCGCTATTCATGTTCTATTGCATTTAGTGATATTTCTTAGAGCAAAATGTATCCTTCCATCCATCATGGACAATAGGGGGCATTTTTGCACTAAGAAAATAGCGCTAAATGCAGGTTCACTCTTCTTTTGTAATTCTATGTAGCCTCACAGATGTTTTGGGTAATTCCTCGTGATCACGCTACACAGAATTACACGAGTTACACCCACACCTAGTTTTTTTCCTGAGCCATTGTCCATGACTCCTGTTTTTGTGTCTCCCTTTGTTCATATTTTTCTGTTTGAATATCTGTTTAAGCATTAATATTTGTGTCTCCAGGAGGAGCCTAGCGCGCACCCAAGATGGCCGCGTAGGTGCGAGGCTCCCGAGGACCTCCGCGACCTCCTGCATAAATCCTGACTGAATCCTGTCCTAGATGAGGGGACTGTGTTTGTGAACCCGAACTGAGGTGACGCCCGTTTTCTGTTTTCAATTCGGACCTCGGACACCGGCGGGAGCACCGATTAAGGTTTGCGGCCTTCTCCACACCGGCCCCCCGTACTGGAGTTGTGGGGCGATCCGGCGACAAAGTGAATAACAGCGGCGGGCAAGGCCGGGCGACTCGCGCACCCCGCACTTTCACTTTCGCTTTTGCGCCCTCCTTGCTGCCAGGCGAGGTAGGGTCGCGAAGCGGTGTGCGGCGGTGTGGCCTCGTTGAGGTGCCCTGCCGGCCCGCCGGCTGCGGTCCGTCCTGCGGAGCGGTGGTCGCCCCCCCCCAGAGCCATTGAACGGGATTGTCTACCCCCTTTTTGAGGAGATTGGCTCGATTTGGGGACCGCGACCATGGCCACAAAACAAGATGGCGACCGGGCTAAAGTGAAGTCTACCCGTCGTGGCGCGGCCCATCAATCCAACAACATGGATCGCTACACCCTCCAGAAGGGGTCTCCGGAGGCGCTGCGTAGGTCCCCTACGGGCCCGACTGATGCTCCTGCTCTGCCCACGGACCTGACCCTCCGAGACGTCATGGGCGCCATCGCCGAGATGAAGGCCTCGGTGGACCAGCGCTTCGACACTCTGGCGCAGAAGATCGACTCGGTCCTCGTGGACGTGGGCCTCGTGAGAGCCGATCTGTCGAAAACAAATGACCGGGTCGATTCTTTGGCCCACTCTACCTCGGGCCTCACATCTGACGTGGCGGCCCTCCAACAGGAGGTGCGCAGGCTTGGCCAGGCGAGCGCCCTGATGCATCGTCGACTGGAGGATTCCGAGGGTCGGGCCCGGAGAAACAACGTCCGCATTATCGGGGTGCCGGAAGGACGCGAGGCAGAGGCAGCGGATCTGTTTGTGGAGGACTTGGTCCTCACCCATCTCCAGCCTCGGGGGCTGAGTAAATTCTTTGCAGTGGAACGTGCCCACAGGGTCCCCGGGGGTAGGCCTAAGGCCGGAGCCCCTCCGAGGCCTCTCATCGCCCGGATTTTCAATTTTCGGGACAGGGACGCTATCCTGCAGACTTCCAGGCTACAAGGGCCGGTCAGACTTGATAATATGGATATAAATTTCTATCCTGACTTTACTCCGGCGGTCCAAAAGCAGAGACTGAGCTTTCTCGGTGTCAAACGTCGCCTACGGGACCTGAATCTCAAATATGCGATGCTTTTTCCGGCTAAGCTGAGGGTGGAGGTGGATGGCCGCACGCACTTTTTTGATCGTCCCGAAGCGGCCGGGGACTGGCTGGACACTTTGCCCGGAGATCGGGGCCGGGGGGGTGGGGGGGGAGCGGTTGGTGGGGAGGGCCCGCAGGATCAGGACTGAGGGACTAATGGTAGGCCTTGCTCGGGACTGTGTTATTGTCACCATTGACTGTTAGGGTAAGTTCCCCTCCTGTGGAGGTCGTGTGGGGCCTTTTGGGGGATCTCCCTCCTCCTCTGGGGGACTAGTTAGTTTTCTTTCTATGGGGCGACAGGCACACTGCACTTTGGGGGGGCTGTTTGGGCTCATGCAGGGGTGCAGGGTGGGGGGAGTTCTGTTGGGATGGGTGGGTTGGGGTGGGGTGTGGTTCGTTTCTACCGCAAGGCAAACCCTTCATTGTATTGATGTTTTTGAGATGCTCTCCGGGGGACAAACGATGGCTTCTGTATGTGATGGGGGGTAGGGACCTGACTTTGTTGTCCTGGAACGTTAACGGACTGGGTGATAGGATTAAGCGGGGTGTGGTCCTGCAATATCTGAAACGGATTTCACCTGATGTGGTCTTTTTGCAGGAGACGCACCTCATTGGTAACACCTTTTGTGCCATGAATCGGCGTGGCTATCGTTTGGTGGCCCACTCGGGCTTCACATCCGGCTCACGAGGGGTGGGCATTATGGTCAAGACCTCGCTCCCGCTAGAAATAGACGAGGTGCGCCATGATGAGAGGGGACGCTACACTGTCTTGGTGGGGAGAATGGAGGGCAAAGTAGTCGTCTTTGTCTCAGTGTACGTCCCACCGGGGTTACAGTCCACCACCTTTGCGGACCTGGGACGCCTCCTGCTTGACCTTCCGGGGGGGCTTCTGGTGGTTGGGGGGGACTTCAATGCGGTGGCCTCTGGGACTATGGATCACTATCCCCCTAGGGACCTCCCCCGGGCACAAGCGTGGCTGTCTGGCCTTTTGGACACACTGGGATTGGTGGACTGTTGGCGTCTAAAGCATCCCACTCAGCTGCAATACACCTTCCATTCGGGGGCCCATGGTAGCCTTTCGCGGCTTGATCATGTCCTTGTCCCTGCGGCCTATGCCGGGAGAGTGGGGGAGGTGCGCCATTTGGCGCGGGGTATTTCAGATCATTCCCCACTCCTGTTGCACTTTGATGTCTTCCCGAGGGGGGAGGGCAGGGTAGCTCCAATCAATGCCTGGTACCTGCGCGACCCCACTATTCGTGCGGACTTGATTAAATCCTTGCAACGGTATTTTGAGGAGAATGTGGGGTCTGTCTCGTCGGCCATCTCCCTGTGGGAGGCTTTCAAGACAGTGCTTAGAGGGGAGGCCCTCTCCTTTATTTCCCATGCCCGGAGGCGCGCACAGGAGGAGGTGACCCGGGTGGAGGCCGAAATTACTGAACTGGAGGGTGATCTGGGGAGTGGGGTGACTGACGCTGCGCTGCACGTTCTACACCTGAAGCAGGCGGCATATAGGTCCCTCGTCACGGAGGCGGCCAGGGGCCTCAGCAGAGAGCAACAGGGGCGATTGTACGATGTGGGTGATAAGGCTGGCAAGTTGATTGCGTGGTTGGATAAGAAGGAGAGAGCTAGTCGAGTGGTCCCGCTGATTGAGAGAATAGATGGTGTACGTGTTACTGAGCCGGAAGGCATTGTCTCTTGCTTCGCGGATTATTTCCGCGAGGTATATTCCCCGGTTTCTCCCTGCCCGGAGGAGGATTCCCATGCCCTGCTGCGTGACATCGCGCTGCCCTCCCTCTCAATGGAGGACAGGGAGTTGATGGATGCCGCCCCCACCTCGGACGAAATTGCCCTCGCCATCCGCTCGGTCGCTTCTGGCAAGGCCATGGGCCCGAACGGTATTCCTATCGAGTTGTACAAACTGCGACCGGATGTATTTGCACCCCATCTCCGCGCAATGTTCCTGGCGGCCCACTCGCGGGGCTCCCTCCCGCCGGACCAGCGTCTGGCTACCATCGTGGTTATCCACAAGGAGGGGAGACCGCGAGACCGGGTCACATCCTACCGGCCTATCTCGCTCTTGAACGCGGAGCCTAAAATCCTCGCCAAGGTGCTCGCCAACCGGCTGGTCGGCGTGGTGGGCGATTTGGTCCACCAAGACCAGTCCGGCTTTATTCCCCATCGCAACACGGCCCTTAATCTGCGGCGCTTGCACGGGGTGCTCGCGCGTGTTCCGTTCGTGCGGGAGCCGGCCATCTTGGCGTCCTTAGACGCCACCATGGCGTTCGACACGCTCGAATGGCCCTACATCTGGGCGATGCTGGCGAAATTTGGATTTGGCCCGGGATTCATCAGTTGGGTTAAATTGTTGTACTCGGACCCATTGGCACAGGTGGTGGTGAATGGTCGAGTCTCGGCCCCATTCAGGCTGGGACGGGGCACGCGACAGGGTTGTCCCCTGTCGCCGCTCCTTTTTGCACTGGCCTTGGAACCCCTGGCGGAGTGGCTGCGGTGGCACCCTTCTATCCGTGGCCTCCGTTGGACCCCCGAGTATGAGGACCGCGTGTCCCTCTACGCTGACGATATCCTTCTGTACTTAGCCTCCCCGCGCAAGTCACTGATTGTCCTGGTCGATGTTTTGCGCTCCTTCGGCCGTAATTCAGGCCTTGTCATCAACTGGGCTAAATCCTGTGTCTATGTGCTTTCCGGGGAGGCTCCTGTCCTCCCTCGGGGTTGTCTGATTCAGATTGCCTCGCAGGGATTTCGATACCTGGGGGTCTATATTACGCTGGACCCGGTGGCCCGCTACGAGCGAAATTTGCTTCCCCCCCTCCAGCGCTTGAAGGAGGACGTCGCGCGCTGGCGGCGCTTGCCGCTCTCGCCGCTCGGCCGGGCGGCATTGTTCAAGATGATGTCATTGCCGCGCTTTCTGTACGCTCTCCAGAACACTATGGACTTGGTCCCGGCGCGCTACTTCCGTGAGGTGGAAAGCTTGCAGCGCCGTCTGTTTTGGGACGGGAGGCCGCGTATAGCTCTGGCAAAATTGACGCTCCCGTGGTACGACGGAGGGATTGCCCTCCCGGATATTAAGCGGTATTACTGGGCCTCCCAGTTAGCTGCAATTAATCACGGTTTCTATGGGCCCGCCCTAAACCCGGCATTTGAAATGGACAAAATGCTCCTGCCCGGTGGCGACTACAATCGAGCGCTCTACACTAGCGTGCCCGATTCCCGCTTGACGGGACCCACGCGTGTCATGGTGCGAGTATGGCACGCGGCTAATGCAGCTATGGGATGGAAGGACCGTTTGACCCGAGCGTCACCGTTGTATGCGTCGGAGAGGCTGGGCTCTTTGTGGACCTCGAAGGGCTTCGAGAGGTGGGACATGATAGGCATCAGTACAGTGGGAGATCTCTGGACGAGGGGAGGATTCAAAACATTCGAGACGCTGCAGGCGGAGTTTCAGCTGCAGGGCAGTGAATACTTTTGCTACCTGCAGGTCCGTCACGCATTGGGTTCCGTCTTCCCAGACGTGGCCTCCATCCCGGAGTCCTCCCCCCTGGAGGATAGAGTGCTAGATGGCCACGTTCCGCACAGTACGATCTCCCTCATTTACAAGAAATTGATAAATGACCGCTCGGGCTTACTGACTGGCCTCCGCGAGGCTTGGGTTGCCGATGGGCTGGAGTTGGACGACGAGGACTGGATTTCCGCGGTGACCTCTCCGAAGGAGGCGGCCATCCCGGCTCGCCTTCGCTTCGTCCAGCTTAAGATACTCCACCGGGTGTATATGACGGGGCCAAGGCTTCTGCGTATGGGCTATGCCGAGGATGGATTGTGTAAGCGTGGGTGTGGTGCTTTGGCGACTTTTTTGCACATTCTGTGGGAATGTCCGAGGGTGGAGCGATTCTGGCGTGGTGTGCATGAGGTCCTGCGAGCGGTTACGCATGTCGCGCTGTTGCCTGAAGCGAGGAGATGCTTGCTGAATGTGTGGGAACCGACCGATTACTCGGTTCCGCAGACGCGATGGGTGACTCTGGGATATATGATAGCTAAACGTGACATTGCTCAACTGTGGGGATCCCAGAGGCCCCCGGCGGTGTCAGCCTGGAAAGAACACATGGATTGGTGCATGTTCCGAGAAAAGGTGGTGTATGTGGCGCGGGGTAAGCCTGGGGCATGGGTGAAGATATGGGGCCCCTGGAACGCCTACCGCGGGGGTATTTGCGAGCCGCCGTCGTTGCCTCCCACTTCACCAGCTCCATCCCCCTAGTTGACCCCCTCCCTCAGCCCCGGGCACATTGTTCTCCCAGTCCCGGATCTGTTCCCCTTCCCCTCTCTGGATTTCTTTGGATGGTTGGGGTCCCCCACTGGAGGAGCACGTGTCGTCATTTTCGATCGCGGGTTGCCTTGCGGGTGTGGTTTTATGTTGTTGTGTTGTATAAAACGAAACCGTATTGTGGGCTTAGAGTCATGTGGCCTACGTTGTTGATACCTCCTCTTTATCGTCTCTGCAAAGTCAGGTGCCTTATTGTATGTATGTCATTTGCTTCTGTCACTTTAGCGGCCGGCCGGAAGGTTGTAGGCCCATACTTGTATATACTTGAGATTGTAATAAACGGTTTCAACAAAAAAAAAAAAAAAAAAAAACATATTTGTGTCTCCATGTTTGTGTATTGGTGCCTTCTTTATAGGTTTTGCCTGCACCGCACTTGCAATATGCTTGTGAAATCTTTTTCTTTAATATATCTTAAAAGGGACTCACATCCCGCATTCCCTTCTTATTGGTCTGTGTGCTTGTCAATTTACTTTTCCTCCTTTCTATTGGTTGTAGGCGTTCTTTTTCTATTGTTCCTTGTGTGTTTTTCTCTTATTAGTCTCCCATGGCCCAAGTACTCATTTTCAGCCGCCTGTCAATTAGATGTGTGGAACTTCTTTAATTTGCTTGCTGCACAGCTTTTATTGTTTAGCTTTCATTATCTTTTCCTGGCTGAATGCATTTAAAGGGTGCTGTCAGGACAACTGCGGCAACTGAGCAACTGACAGGGACAAAAAGATCAAAGAATCAGCGCTTGAAGACATTGATGAAATAACCTCGCAGGGTCCGGCGACATCAGGTGTCAATTCTATTTCTCTGACACTGCGTGGAAAGAATTAAAGTCTCACACCATGGGAAAAGCGGTTCTGACACGAACCGCCAAGTTTCAGGTTCGCGGTCTAGTGTTTTTGAGCTCGCGACCAACAGAGTGATTAATGCGCATGTTCCGTAAAGGAACTGCGCACTTCAACCGTTTTCGTGCGAGGAGTAAGTGTCTCCTCTTCGCACAGGATTTTTGTGAAGAAGAAGTCACTCTTTTTGAGACACGAGTAGCGTCTTTTGATACCTGATTAGTGTTAGAGTTATCTGTGGCAGTGAGAAATTCCAACGCATGCGCAACGAGGGAGTTTTCAGTCTGAAGAGGCTCAGTGTGACAAAGTCTGTCAGGGCTTATTTCACATCAGCTTTGGAGGTAACCTGTTGTCTAGTGAGCTTACAGACTTAAGAAGTTTTTGATTCAGGAAAAGGCCAAACCTGTATTAAACAAACCAAGGTACAGAGAAGTTATCTATACATTTTTGATTCGTCATTTTCAGAAGAGCTGTTGCAAAGGTAATTAACCATTAAGAGACTATTAAGAAGTTATAGGTTCAGAGGGAAAAAGTTTTGTGTATTTAGAAACACAACTATCAGCTACAAATTATATTAAGAACAAAAGAAAAACAGTGTCAATGAGCAGAAGGTAAATGGCGCAACTTGAATCAGCATAGTAGTAGTGTTTTGAGAGAAGAGTAAGGTATAAACGTGTTCTTGTCATCCAATACAGGTACACAGTGATTTACATCCTTTTCACCTTCTGTGTAGAGAGCAACAATAGCCTAGGTCAAAAGGGGTAAATATAAATATGATAACCAGTATTAATAAATTAGACAAGAAAGTTTATGGGTGTGTATTCAATGCATGTCGTTTCACAGGTGCAGTTAACGAAGACGCCCAATCACATTGACCAGAAGCGGACAAGGACTCACGCTCTTCTACGTGCAGGCTGTCTCTCTGTCTCTCCCATTCCCCTTTCCCCCATACCTTTGCTGTGACCCTGAAGTCTTGTTTTTCGGGTGGCAGCTAAGGCGGAGGGGCTTTGGGAACCATCGACGACTCCTATGGTCTGAATCTGAAATCTAACAGGTGCTTTCAAACAGTATTTTCTTTGTTTTTGGGCCGACTGCACACATTTAAAGCATGCTTTCAAACAGTATTTTTTATGTTTGTTGGCCAACCTCACGCATTTAAAGCGGGGGAGAAGCGTGGCTTGTTACAACATTTTGTTTACTTTCTCTGAAGACTGAACATTTTATCCTCTCCATGTTTCTTTAAACCTACATAGGATTCTCTTTCTACCTACTTCTTATAACACTTTGACGAGTTTCAGAAACTTGTATTGCACAACTCCACCCCAAGGTACAACTTACAACAAAAAACAGCTTATTATTAATCACATAGGCGAAACCTAATGCATTTACCAATGCTTGTTTCTACTTGTACATGAGTATCAAAACCATTATCCACCTGTCCATGTGGTATTGTTGTTAAGTTATTTTATTTTATTTGCATCGCTCTCAATCTGTAGTTTGCTTAACCCCATGGCATTGTTGGGCTCTACCACTATGCCTCTCAATATCCTTCTCATTCCCTTTGTTTATATTTCCCTATTATATTGGTTCCCTGTCTTGTAGTTGTATCTCCCTGGTGACATGTTTGCGATTTCCACTGCCTAACTGGTGACTGGTAATCTTTAAATGTGATTGTGATGTACAGGATGGATCATGAACTGCAGTGAATATTTTGAACCTCTAATTTCTCTTCTCCTGGAATCCCTAGTACTGTAGATGGCACAGCTACTGGGTGGGAGTTATTGTGTTTTCCTGCTGCCACTTAGAGATCGGGCTGTCTTGAGTGAAAGAGAGGAAACAGAAATTCCTCCAGCCTGATGTCCTATCATGTCGAGCAGGATATTCAGTTGCAGGGCAATGGTCTGGTAAAGTGAAACTGTCTCGGATGAAGTCAGATATCTGTCCTTTGCCAAAGGTGAAGTTCCACTATTTAGCAGGCATAGAGATTGATGTTGCCTACTTCACACACACCAGCACAAACAAAGCAAGCAGGGGTTACTGGGCCCAACCGATGGGGTTGAGGCCTTTTACTCCTGATGTTCTGGGGCCTGACCTACTATGGATCGTGAGCCACTGGGCCATGTACCACTTCAGCACTTGACTCTCAGGGTTTGCATGGTCTGAGCAATCCAAACTCCCAGGGGGGGGGGGGAGGTAAATATAAGGAGTTCACAAAGGCTCACAACTCAAAATACGCACAGCAGAAGCAATACATTATTGTCCAGCCAAATACTCACTTTTATGAAAAAAGAGATGTACTTTATTTTACTGCTGCAAACACAAAGATAAATATGACATTCTCAAAACACTACACATTTCCCTGAGGTCAGGGCTCTAGTGTTTCATTGGAAGTTCCCTGTGACCCACACCCTCCTTTCTCTAGTGATCGTAGTTATTCCTCATTCACTTTAGGCAACATCCTGGGTAAACCCCACTACTAGTCCGAGTCCCAAGAATCCACTCCAACTCAGTATCAAAGTCAAAAGTGTTCCACCACCGCAGCACTATCTAGCATGCAAGTTCCCTGTGACAGACTGATCCGAATCCAGTCTTTCCCACACCTACAGAATTGGAGTGTCTGGAGCTCCTGAGTTCACCCCTTCTGCAGGTGCTGGAGTGGCAGCGTCTGGTTCAGCGGAGATCACTGCACACGGTCCAGGCGGACAGCACTCGATGATACCCGAGTTCCTTGGATACGGTTGCTCACCCGCAATGACCAGAGGTTCCTTGTGGCTCCTTCTGGCATGGTAAGCCTTTGGTCTCTCCCACAGTGGGGGGAAGGTGGAGCGGAGTTCTGGAGGATGATCCTTCATCCCAGTGTAAGTGTGTATAGGTTGCCGCAGTGGCCTCACTCCTCCGGCGAAGCTTCTGTTCAGGTCACACTTCTTGCTATTTCTCGTGACCCCCTCTGGTATACAAGATCATTGTATCTCTACTGTACACAGGCACCCACCGAATTGGCACAGCAGATGCCTTCAGAGTGGCCCCTCCTGACATAAGGGGTTTGCTGGTTCTTCACCATGCAAGTAATCCATCCTTGGTGCCCCCTTCTAGCATACGGAGTCACTGATCCCTCACTGCACATGGTCTCTGGCCCGATTAGCACATCAACAATTAAAATTCACTTTGCAGCGGCCCATCCTGGAATACGGGGTTGCCAATGCCTCACTGGACAAGGGCTCAGGCACGATCGTCACAGTGATATCCCCGGCTCACTTGACGGCAGCCCTCCTCTAGCATACGGGGATTGCCAACTTTGTCCTGCACACAGGCACTGACCCGATTGATGCAGCAGCTGTTTCTTCACATCTTGATCAAGGACTCCACTCAAAAGGATTCCCCACTGGACCTCGCTTCCTCCAAGGATCTCCTCTCCTGCACAGTGCAATCTCCTCTCCCGCACAGGGCACACTGGTTCTCGCAAGCACTGGTGCTCCAGGCTCCAGGAAAGGTAGTCTAAGATTCCCTGGTTGATGTCCACTCACGCAGCAGGGAGACTAGAAGACCTTGGCCCCCAGTCCTGGTAACAAGTAGAGGTCTTACAGAACTTCTCGTCCTCGCACAGCCCGACTAGCTGCTTGACAGATGACAATTTTTGGTATGTCAAGCTCTCCTACTTATAGTCCATTTTCAAACACCAAGTGTGATTTAGGAGTCTACTTTCATTTGAAGCGCCCACTCTTCTGCCATCTCTTCCTCTTGAAAGCAGTCTGTCATAGCAGGAGTGACTCCAAAGCTGTAGCCCCACAAAACTAGGTGATGGGCGTGACTAGACTTCACACCTGGATGCCAGCCACAGTTATATGTTTATCAAAGGCTAACCAAGGGCCCCAACCCAACTCTTTATGATTCTCTCATCAGCCCCATTTCCTTCCTGAGATGTGCCCAGGCCCCTTCCTTGCGACCTCTTTCTAAATCAAAGAGCACCCTTTGAAGTGTATGGGGGTAGTATGGCTCTCCCTTCTCCAGAGTGTTCCACCCAGATTACCGAAATGCAGCAATACACAAATCTGTCTGGGGCGATTCCTCTACTTCTTCTCTTCATGTTCCTCCATGCAGTCCTGAGTCTCCCAAAATAGAACCCATAGTTTGCTATGTATTGTACCATTCACAAGCCCACTTACACCCAGCACATGCATTTACCAGACACACACTACACAGCATTGCATTCTTCATGAACTGTACTACTCAATGACACACATACATACACCCAGCACATACATTTAACATGTACTCACTGCACAACACTATATCCTTCAAGTACTGTACCATTTACAGGCACACATAGACCCAGTACATGCATTTAACATGCTTGCACTGCACAACACTATATCCTTTATGTACTGTACGACTCACAGGTACACATGCGCATTCAGCATGCGCACACTGCACAGTATTGCATTTACCCTGTAAAGTACACATACACCCAGCGCAGATACACCACTCCTGTGCTGCACAGCACTCCACATCAAACCGATTTAGGCCAAGGGGTAAGTTAGGCACACAGCAGCGGAGCTTTGAATGAGGGAACCTGTAGGCCTCCTTTCAGTGGCACAGGTTAAAGAGGACCTATTCACACCTACTGATCATTGCTCGGTATGCTGCCACGACTGTTCTTGTGCTGTTTAACACCTAGTAAAGGCAGTAGCCTTTCACCTCTATGAGTGTAGAGCTTTAGGTGCCCTTACTGGTCCAACAAGAATGCAATTCGTAAGACAGGCCTATGTTGTGGCGCATACACATGATCCCTGTTTGCCTATGACAACAAAAATCAGCATTTGAGACCCAGACATCAGTACAGCTGGGGCACTCCGGACAGGGGAGCCAGTCCATCACCATGAGGCGGTCTTTTCCATCCCAACATAATGTAATGCATTCTAGGTGTTGCAGTGTTTGTCTACTTTGAACTAACTAGACTATCACACATGGTAGCAACAAGTGCTTTCAATGGGAACACAGAAGTGCAGATGCTCACTTTTTATAGTAACTGTTTGCTCCTAAGATGTGCTGGTACTCTGCCATTAAATATATTGCAGCAGTGCTGAAAAGTGCAAGAACTAACCCTTTCAAATTAAGGAAATGCAGGTAGCCCGGACTTGTCAGTAACTGCCTATTTAAAGCACTGGTAGCAACTGCTGGTAGGTGGAAAGTCCAGGGATAGAAACAGTATCCGAAACCAAATTGGGCCCTGCACTGTCAATCATATTTTAAGTTTGCTGCAAGACCTATCACTGGTTTCAGAGCACTGACTTACAGTTCTTTGCTAGCGATCTGTGGTCCTCGATTTTTGGCCCATACCTCTATCAGATCACTGTGTATCTGCGCTCTGAAATATCATAACTAGACATGATAAATGGGTGGAGATTGGATTGCTGGCTCTACAGATGTGCAGTTTGTAATTTTTACCCTTTACTCCCAGTATCTCGGTCTATGGGCCAGAGACAATGCTAAGCACTTCAGACCCTCAGAGTGATTGGGGTAAAAGAAGTATGGTGACACACCATAGGTCCCTTTTCTCCTTGCCTTCTTACTTGGATCGGCAGTACACTGCCTTGTGGCTAGGTTTGCACTATAGAAATACCATATACATACTATATTCATAATCTATCCCGCTGCGTTCATGCAGTTTTCCTAAGCATCTGTTTCCATGCTGTATGTTTGGGAACAGAAACATTAGGCACATCCGTGATTGGCTTCATATGACTGCTAAGTGAAGCAGTATGGTCAAGAGCCATCCTAATTAATCAGACGCAGAGGGACAATCATCTGATTGGCCTTCGTGAACATCTAAGGCCATTAATTAATTCCCAATGTTGGATAAATTCCTTCATTTGGAGAAGATGGGCCTGCAGGTCAAGCAGTTAAGGAGACACGAGTAAATCTGTAAGTCATAAATTGCTTTATTTGATCAGCATAAACGTTTTATACCCTGTCTTCCTCAAAAAGAACTCTTTTCCTTTTGTAACTATTTCCTCTAGCTCTTGGAGTAGAGAATAAACAGAGCTTTTCTACATAATCAGAGTGGATTCAACATACTGATTAAGTTATTAGATATGGATCAGGACTCTGCACCTGACTGACAGATGGGTGATTAAAAAAAACATCTGATTTCTGGAGGGATTGTGAAATCTCAGTGATATTCCACCTCCAGAATTTCTTACACCATGCCTTCCCTAAAATGGAGGAAGTTTCAGACAGCTGACTCCAGCCCAGATGGTGCAATCCCTTCTTAAAAACATGGATCTGCCACCCAAATCTAGTTCAGGCCGTAGTCTACATTTTCTAATATCAAGTTAATGTTCAGGTTTTGAATCGGCACAAAAATCAAAATGTTTCGACTTTGTTCAGGCTAAAAGGTGGCATTGTGCATCAGAGGAGGAGAATTCCTCCCTCTACCCTTCAGAAAATCCAAACATCAAATGCAGTAACAAATGTTGGCATGTGTCGCTTCAATATTCTAAAATAACTCCCTCCTAATCTATTTAGTATGCAAGAGTAGTGGTCATATACAATTGCATCTGCCCAGCTAAAAGGTATCTGATTTTGTCCGTGCGAATACATAGAAACTTATATGTAAGCTGAATTTGTACTACAACTAACACAGCCAGTTTGGGCTGCCACCCTGTAACGACAAAGCGTTGACGTTTCACATGTTATATGTTATATGTTGTAAAAAAAACTCAATAAAAAAAATAAATAGATATGCAAATGTAAACACCGTGTCAAATATGATGTTATCAATGGACTCAGCGTTCATAAACATGAAATTTAGTGGTAAGATCTAAACATTTACATACTGAACCAGGATAAAGACCATGCATATCATGTCCATTTTGGCTTTCGCTGATTTTTTATCATCATTTTTCTTGAGCACCTAGATGGTGCACCAGGCTTGTCTGAAGCTTTGTGGGGCCTAGGCCCATAATTTTTGAGGAGGACCTGCTTGGTTTCAATCAACAGAGCAGCTTGTAAATAAGGAAATATGTACCCTGTGGAAAGGGAAAACACACTAAGTGGTGTGTCAGCATCGACACCAGTGGTGTAGCTAGATGCCCTGCCACCCGGGGCGGCTACTAGGTTTGCTGCCCCGGTGTAGGTAACAGCAGGGGGAGGGGTGGTGGTCGACGGATGACTTGTTCAGGGGGGAGGGGTTGTAGTCAACAGCCACGACTCCTGCCACCCCCAAAAAACAGTGCCCCCCCTAGCTACGCCATTGATCGACACATCACAAAGGAAAAGGCAAGGCTTGTGTTCGTTTATGGAAATACATTTTGTAACAAGAGCAGGGAACCCAAAAAAGTATGAGCCCTGGGGAAAAGTGCCCTCTCCTTCTGACTGCCCTGTGGTGCACATATAGGGGATATTTACGAGGATGTTGCACAACTAGTCACTTTGCTGCACTGCGCCACATGGAAAGGGCAGCACTGCACTGTATTTAATGGAATACCGTGCATCCCTATACCTTCCCATATGCTGGTGCACAATAGGCTGCCTAGCACCAATACAGGCACCTTTGCATCACGGTGCAAGGGTGCCTACGTTGCATGCAGGATAGTTTTTGAGCAGGAAGGGATACCTTCCTGCACAAAAACAATCCTGGGAGGCATATTCCTCTTTCTATATGTGCAGCAGAATCCCCCTGGGAAGGCGTAATGTTTTGGCACATTCCCAGGTTTACCAGTTGTGG